>NC_088247.1:37880963-39084088 GCF_036013445.1 Caloenas nicobarica
CACATGCCAGAAGACTTCCAGTATTATAAATACATGCATGCTATCCAGAAGTAATAAATCTGGGTCTCAGATAATCTGCAGAGAACAGTTGGGGAGTGGGGGGAAAAAAATCACACAGCATTATAACTGATCAAGTGCATTTAAAGAAAATCTTCCTTTTCATCACTGGTAAGAGGTCATTATTAGATCCTGAATACCAAACTAGAAAAACTGTTTGTATACTGCAGTATGAGAATGTTTTCTGGTACTACTCACATTCAATTAGAGAAAGCATATCTCCAACCAGAGACAACACAACCATGCAGACAACTGCCTGTGTTGAGAGGCAAATTGTGCAACTTTCAACAGCATTTTATATTTTAATTATACAGATATTTATGGTGGTGTTGCCAAGATACAGAATATACAGAATGAAATAGTTGTTCCACCAAAAGATTTAAGCAGAACAGAAAAGGCCTGCCTAACAGAAACACAAAAGAAATAAGAAATCCATCTCTTACAGTAAAAACGGATGCCCAAGGAATAAGAACAAAAGGGCCAAGAAAGTTACAAGGACTAGAGGGCAGGCATATTTAACCAATTCCACGTGTATAGTAGGTCACCATCTGGAGTTCTGTATTAATCTGGTAACCTCGCTATTCTGTCTTCTTGGATGCTGCGCAGCAGCACCAGCAGAAGTTATTTTGGGAAATAAGGTGGGGGAGGGAAGATGGTTAGGAAAGCTACAAGATATCCAAGAAGAAAAACACATGAGAACATTAAGCAGAACACACTAGCAAGAAATGCCTTTCCCCCTCCCCCTGCCATGTTCAGCATTTATTAGTGTAAGATATCTATCAGTGTGAATTTATAAGCTTCATAAGCAAATCCTTTGGAAGTGGGGAAAAAAAGAATGTCAGGATACTCCTTTCAGTGGGTACTTTGCTACAGTAAGCAAGGGGGGCTGTATCAATACTGCTAAGCCAGCTGGGAGGAACACATGTTGCTAAATTCATCCATGTGACATACTAGCACAGAAGTACATGAAAGTTTAGAATAAAAAGTGAGAAGTGTGTATGTTTCATGACCATTAAACATTTCCTCTGGTGCTTTCACACTCGATAAGCAGAGCAAAACTATCTGAATTCTCACCAACACCACTACTAGATTTTAAGTAAAATGCAAACAACTTAAACGAATCCAACATCTTCAGAGAAGCCAGAAAACCTGTATGCACTCTAGTACACCTACTAAAATACCCAGAACTTCTAATTCTGTAGGACTGTACATGTCTTTCAGAAGTAATACAACATATGTGCATGCATTTACACTTACATCTGATTTTTAGCCGCTTGTCTCTGAGCTTTCCGTTCTTTCCTTTTTTGATCTGGTGGCTTAGCAAAAACAATTTCAATGTTTTCTCCCTCTAAATCTTTGCCATTCATTTCTTCCATTGCCTGAAGGAATTAACCAGACTTTAAACATACTTCTAAGCATATCTGGAGTTATTAATTTTATTCTATCTTTTAGAGCATGCATTTTAAATCCAGAGCTAAAATAACAACATAATGCTAAAACTTTTTAAAAATCATCAGAAAGCATAGTATTGTGGGTTCCAGAGTTATACATTTATAGTGGGTTCCAGAGATATGGATTTCCTCTTAACTTCGTTCTCAGACCCAGGACAGCATGTATCAGTTTAGAAATCTACTCAAAACTGTAAACAGACTTCAAGCTTTGCAAGCTGTTTCAATTAATGAAGTGACAGAACTGTCCTCTGGAAGTACAGATTTTGCAATAAGGGAATAAATTTCTAATATCAGCACACATGCAAACACTACTAAAACTAGAGATCAGTATATGTTTCTCTTCCTTTATTTTACTCATAATAAACGTAACTGTCTTTTTAAATCATAAGCCAAAAATTAGAATTTAACAGTCTCATTCTAACCACAAAAAAAAAAATTTCACCACAAACATACAAGTAAACCCACCAACACACACAAGTACAGTTGCCGTGGGTCACAGTAATTGCTACAAGTTAAAATCAAGCAGGGGAATCCTAAAGATTATGCTACTTTTAGAGACTCTACATAGCCAAGTCTTGGTGGAATACATATCCTCTGAAAAAACTCTTTCCATCATATTCCTGAGCATCTGCTTTAAGGCATCTGGATGAGTAAGAAAAACTGAATCCCCCTGTATTCTGCATCCTCCCACAGAACATAAAAAAATAGACACACTACAGGCAGGATTGGAATTACACTTTGTCTTCCTAACGACAGATGACAGGAGAAAAAACACCAAGACAAGGGTAGCAAAATCCAGGAATAACAATTACTCAATTGTCCAGCACCTCTCATCAAAAAGAAAAGGCGCTTATTTCACACCATTCTGCTCCCAGAAAACAAAAAGACTACCCAAGATTTTATCACCTGCCCTAAAGAAACTGCTTTAGATTCTACCAATAATACGGTGAGAACGTTCATTCAACTTCTGGCACTTCAGTTTCAAACAATAACACATACTCAGACACTCATCAGCAGAATTACTTAGGATACGCGCATCTAAGATCCACTTCTCAAGCTAGCAACTGCGTCTTCCTAGAAGACACCCAGAGAGGACAAAGTTATCAGTGACAATGTGCTACTATTTCTCCACACAGAGCTTGTTCTCAGATTCAAAGAAATATACAGCTTCTAAATGTAATGTTTAGTCACTACTTACACACACAGTTACAGTCCTATTCACTTACCTTTACAGCACCATCTCGTTCATCAAAATGAATGAAAGCATAGTCTTTTAGCTTCTTCACTCGCTCTAGCTTTCCAAATTGACTGAAGGCTTTTTCTAGTATCTCCTCTGTTACAGTATTGGCAAGATTACGTACAAACAAAACTTTTACCTAAAAAAAAAAAGAAAAAAAGAAAAAAAGAAAAGACTTAGAAGTATGATCTAATTTGAAAACTCGAAATGAAGTTTTGTAAGCCACTGCTACTGGCAGTACTGAAAATGTCATTACACTTTATGTACAGCATTTTACATACACATACATGAATATGTATATTTGTATGTTCATACAGCATGAATTAGGTCCAAAATTCCCTGACTGATAAAAAATACTAAATCTGTTTTCAAGCATGGTTACATAGTATTAGTATCCTGAAAGTCAGTCCAATTTGTTTTAACGTTTAAAAGAATCCTAGCAGCAGTAATCTTCAACTCAGAGCACTTTCAAACTTGAAAGAAGGCAACAAGGCATGGTTACACACAAAATAATTAGCTTATCAAAACATTTCATTGTTTAGACAGGTTTTTGCTCAGGTATCTGCGGAACAGTCATCACTATAATATCTAGGTCAGAGGTGACAGGCCTGCAGCTCTCAAGCTCCTCAACTTGTAGCTCCCATGCTATAGCTACAACAAACACCTAGCATCAGGACTGTGCTTGCCTGAGGAGCGCTCAGTGACCTGAATCCACAGCTACAAGAGAAAACACAGACAGAAGGGGATATCCAAACACTGACACTGCCAAGTCACCCTTGGACTTTCTCACAAGTCAAACTGTGTCCTCCCCTTGAGCAACAGCCACCTGCAAATAACTCTGAAAGTCTATTCCCTCCCCCCGCTCTCTAAAGCATGCAATATGGCTCTTACGCTACACAGAGACTGCTATGCAGCTTATAAGACCAGAGAGGTTGGTTATCTTTTAACTATTCAGATATGACCTGTTACTTGTCTGATAGTGACTAAATCATCAATATGAAGTTTCACCAACCGCCAACTGCTTACAATAAAAGAAAATACAGGGCAGTCTGACAAAAGCTTAAACTAGACACTTATTTAATATAGCAGACAATGTACCCAGGACACCAGGAACAACATATGTTAGTGACCCATTAGTATTCAAGGACTCGTCCTTGCATCCACACTAAGGTTGCACTAAATGTCCGTACATTAGCACGTTTGCATGATGTCATCTACGAGTTCTCACCACTGACAAGCACCTGATTTGCTAGTAGAGTCCCTTCCATACTCTGCCACCATGCCTTGAGTCTCGCCACCTCCTACTGCCAAAGGATGCTCAGTCTTACCTTTGTACAACGCAGCTGCACATCAGCTGCAAAGACCCCAAACTTCTATTCATATGCCCTCTGCTACTAGTGGTTTCAAACTAGCTGATGACAAAAACTAAACATAGTACATGGCAGCAGAGACACCCTTTTAATAAGAATTACTATGTAATTAAGTTACCAACGAACAGGACAGACTTCCATTAATCTTTATCTAACTGAACTAGGGTAGGATGCAGAGTTTGGAAGATGGGATACTACAGATCATAAATCTGACCCACTGTAATTAAGACTAGTCTTTGGCAACAGTTACTCTTGCTGATTCTCAGGAGATTATAAAAGTCATAGCCAGCTCTACAAGGAAAGTTGCTTCCTATCCTGTGTTAAGCTTCTCCTACATGCCTCGATGGTAAGAGCAACCTTTATTTCTTGTAACCCACACGTAATAACCACTTTTAGTATATCGTCCTAATTGCTACCTTATTTCATGAAAATGAATTACAGGAAGTTATGTAACCAATGGTTTTGAAAAACGACTTTCAAACAACTGTTTCTTATTCTTGTATTTTAGGAAAGGATGAAAAGTAGACTCTCATGAGGAACTAAGTAGCCTTCACTAATATATCCACGACTGACATAGCGTCAGACATGACTAAAAACCTTAAAAATCTTTTTTGTTACAAGATGCACTAGCACAACATTTTTTTAAAGTAAAAAGCAACCCATTTCCATTTTTCCAGTGTAGACAAATCCATTAATCTCCAACGGCTAAAATTTTAAAAATCTTCGGTCATGTAACAGGATAAAAGTACACCTGAACCAGTCAGAGACATGTCAAAGTTAGGAGGCAGGTTAAAACATAAGTTGAGAGAAGATGAACCCATTTTTACTTCATTTAAGCTATCTAAAGAGGGAAGGAGAAAAAAAGAAGGGAAGACCTCTTCATTAAGGCTCATGGACTACGACACAAAGGATCCATAAATATACACCTAACAAGTAACATACCCAGGAGCAGCATTTTGTCATAAAGGCAGAACCTGCTTTGAAAACTGCTTAAGATTAGACTACTCCCAAAACTTCTGGGATCTGCTCCTTTTCCTCCTATTACCTACAAACACTTCAGACTTCATTACCACATTCTCCGAGGGTTACTACTAGCCATGTCCCCTGTCCTGTAATCTACCAGGCAGCCACAGCATAAGATTCCATTTAGCTGCTTAACCTGCCACTCCAGAACATCCTCTGTAGCCTCAGCCATGCTACAGAAATAAAGTAAGACATTAAGAAAAATTGATCTGCACTACAGGTAGAAGAGGCATAAAAATAAACACTTAGGAGCAATTAAGCTATCAATACAGCTACTAGAAGCTGGGAAAAAAGTTCACTTTGGACTAGAAATCAATTAGTTAACCAATTATACTGCAATCTGTCAGTATAAGCACTACCCTCCTATAACATGCCCAGTTTCAGAATCTAGCTTTCTATATGACTATCTTCCGGTTAAAAAGCTGAATTTGTCTTCCCCATAGTTTGCTCTTATGGACTTGCTTTTCTAGCAGTCTTGACAGGAAAACTGCCAATCAGATTATTATTCTGATGAAAGTAATCTACTCCTCCTACTCACAGTGTTTTCTCCAGAGGCTTCTGCCACAGGAATGTGTAAGATGACATGGGTGAAAAACTCTCTTTGCTCCCAATTTGACAGTACTCGGAAGCAGTGACAGCCAACCTGCAGCTCACATGTGGAATATTACTGACTGCTGCAGCAGCTCAGTTGCTCTTAGAAGAAAGACAGCAATAAAAAACAGAAAGTAAAGCCTAACACTTCCAGAAGTGCCAGATGTGGCCAACTTCTCCAAATATACAGTAAATGGGCAAGAAAGACTGGGGCAGAGACTTTCCTTGTTGCAACTATAAACAAAGGGACACAGCGAGAAAGGTCAGACACCAGTGCTTGTTCCAACTTTTGTCTTCACACACAAGCTAGATGTTCTCTACTTTTTCAGTATGCACATTCAGTCTCACTTTTCCGTGTATCTTCAACCCAAGCTCCATGCCGTATCTTTGCCACACAGCACTAGAAGTATACCAGTTGATTTTCTGCACAATTTCTATATTTGTGTTTCTTTTTTCATGTTCCATTTCAAATACAAAACAATAAAAGGCATAACAACCACATTCCAAAAACTATATATTAAATGGGGCATACCACTATCCAGCTTTACCTTCTTTAGCCTTTCACTCCTCACATCTGTAAACTTACTTTGGAAAGATATCCAATTCTGTCTCCTACCACTTCTCGCTCATCTATTCATTCATGTCTGCAGAAGTTCCTACTAATTTATTTGAACAGTTTGCTGGATTAGGTCTCTTCTCTTTTGAGCCAAGATACTGAACAGATAGATAGGCCACCACATTTAGGAAAACACCACCTTCAACAAATTTTACCTACAAGACTCTTCCCTGCTGCTGATAGTCTATTACGCTGGGCAAGGAAAATAAAGTCTGCAGACAGGGTAGTCCAAAAGCTTCTGTATTACAAAAGCAGCTTTTTCCCTAAGATGAGCCCCCACCCCAACCCTTTTCCCTTATGGCTCACCAAAGAGGAGATCCCAGCCAAGCTATCTTACTAGGTCCATCAAAGTAGGACTCCAGCAAGTGACGTGTCTCAGATGAGAGTAAAAGCACAGATGAAAAGCAAGCAAAGAGAAAGAGATAAGGATACGAGCTAGCTAGGAGTTTCCATTAAACAACTCAGCTACACAACATAACTGAAAAAAGACGGGGTTGGGCATTATCTGATGGAACAGAAATTCAGGTAATTCGTTTTTGGCAAAATATCACACATATTTAAAACAACTGTTACAATGCAAATCAAAATATTAACAGTCCAGACTTCAGTTTCACTGAAATATTTGACACACAAAATATTATTAGTCTTAATATTTGAAGGAATTAATCCCCTAAATGAAAAATAAAGATATAGAGTTCCAAACACAAAGTAATTGCTTAACTTCTCAGAAGTAACTACTAGAGGCAACCTCAAAAATACATCTGTGCATCTTTACTGACATGTTCCAACTCTGAAGTGACAAACATACAGTTCCAGGGTTAAAAATAATTTAAGACTTATTCTGTGATCGTTATCTGGATTTCCGTCCCTCCAAATATTATGCTACAAATCCATTTTAACTTTTGGAGTCACCACCGCCACTTCCACATGAGAAATTAAGTACATCAGGCCTATATGTCATTTTGCCAAGAATTATGTTGAGCCTTCAGCCTTAGCAGCACAAATTAACATCAGCCAATAGAGTTTTTAAATTCTCATCAATTCTAGAGTGTATTCATATTTTTATCACCTCACCTACAACGTCTCTGTCAACACAACTGAAAGATGGTATTTAAACTTAGGCTAACGTCAGGAAGTAGTTACTTTGGAAAAAGGCTGTTTAAATGTATTATGGTTCCCTTACAGCTTTATTACCTTCGCCATGACTTCAGGATCTGGATCTTCTATAGGGTCAGCCCATTCAACTGTAACAACATTTCCCCAGACTTTCACTTTGCCGCTCATTAACCTACGTCTGGCCTGAGCAGCAGTTTTGTGATCTTCATATTCAAGGAAACAGAAACCCCGGTTCTTTTTCTTGTCATCAGGCTGATGATACAATATGACATCTGTAAGACCCTCTGAAATTAAGCAAAATATTTGTTACAGCTTCAATACATGAATTTGTATCACAAAGTAGGGATTATATTTCTGTTAACTAAGCATCTGACAAGTGGTTCCAAAAAAGCATGAACACACTAGACTTTTGAGATCACATACATATTAAAATTTCCCTACCTTTAAGAACAATGTTTTGAAAGAGACACATTAGACTTTCCTGAGTTAGGTTCCATTTTATTTAGTGAAGAAAGCTAAGTAACTATGGAAGAGTACCTTTCCTTTAACTGCATGGGTAACTGCAGCTAAAAGTTGTGCTCTGCATCAGTTCTTGTATCAAACCCCTAACTCACACCACTTACCAGCATGTGGTTTTTTCCATGCATGCCTAAACAAGAGATCAAACTTACATGATTTTAAGACACCTAAAAAGTTTCAGTGTTACTCCGAAGAACCTATAGTATAACCTTTGGCAAGAGAGAAAGCCATCAAATGTTACCTTTGCGAGTTTATAAGTTGTTATTAAAAAAGAGGTCCTTATTAAATCACTAAGAATTCTAAAGCACAGAACTAGTTATGTTCTCCAACCTCCTTCAGTTTCATCTTGAAAAGATTTAAAATATCCATTAGTATTGAAATAATTAAACCATCTATTTCTTTGAATGGCTTTTTTACAAATTACACACTCTAGGTAAAACTGGGAAACACATATCTAGTCTAATCACAACTATTTCAGCTCTCAGCACAAGTTTTAGGGGAAAAAAAAAAAACCACCACCCACATACACACAAAAAAACCCCACAAAAAAACAACAAAAAAACCCACCAAAAAAACCAAACATCAAGCAGTGAGATCATTCTACCATGAGCCGAAAGACAGGGAAGAGGGTTCATCACTGATCGTGTTTGACATGGGTCATGACAACTCCATGCAACACTACAGGTTTGGGAAGAGTCGCTGAAAAGCCTGGCAGAAAAGGACCTGGGGGTCCTGACAGCCAGCTAAATATGAGCCAGCAGTGTGCTCCGGTGGCCAAAAAGGCCAACAGCATCCTGGCTTGTCTCAGGAATAGTGTGGCCAGCAGGACTAGGTAAGTGATTGCCTCTTTGCACTCGGCACTGGTGAAGCCGCACCTCAAATCCTGTGTTCAGGATTTGAGGTTTTGGGCCCCTCACTACAAGATAGACCTTGATGTGCTGGAGGGAGTTCAGAGAAGGGCAACGAAGCTGGTGAGGGTTCTGGAGCACAAGTCTGACAAGGAGCGGCTGATGGAACTGGGGTTGTTTAGCCTGGAGAAAGGGAGGCTGAGGGGAAACCTTATCACTGTCTACAACTACCTGAAAGGAGGTTGTAGCATGGAGGGTGTTGGTCTCTTCTCCCAAGTAGCAAGTGATAGGATGAGAGGAAATGGCCTCAAGTTGCACTAGGGAAGGTTTAGATTGGATATTAGGAAAAACTTTGTCATGGAAAGGGTTGTCAGGCATTGGAACAGGCTGCCCAGGAAAATGGCTGAGTCATCATCCCTGGAGGTATAAAAAGACATGAGGATGTAGTGCTTAGGGACATGGTTTAGCGGTGGACTTGGCAGTGTTAGGTTTACAGTTGGACTTGATCATCTTAAAAGGTCTTTTCCAACCCAAACAATTCTATAATTCTCTCTCTCCAGCTCTACGAAACTTAGTTATTGACTTACCTGTTACTTTGCTAAATTCTTCAACAATTTGCTCCTTGGTTTTACTCTTAGGAATAGAACCAACAAAAAGCCTATTATTTGCAACAGAGATGCATACACCAATGTGTTTTCCAGAACGAATTTCATGGTTGTTGTACTGAAAGAAAAATAATTGGACAATCATCAGTTACAGATAATTTTCACTTATCTCCAACAGCATACCAAATATTTTATTTTTGCAAACAGCATTTAGTAATATGTCAAATTCTTTGGCGCTTAACACATTCTTACAATGCATATTCAGCTGTTCTGAAGTGTACCCATGTACTCTTAAGATATCTCAATAATTTCAGCCAACAATTATCCTTCCCTTCTTGTTCAAGCCTTTTGTCTTAACACGTGTTTCTTTAGAAACTTTTTCCTGTAGCACTATGAAAGGTAAATCTCAGGTCCAAGTCATCAAGGTTAAGGCTCCTCCCTTCACAACAGTGCAGAAAAAAAACGCAAGTTCCTCTATAAATTGCATCTAGGAATTCTTGAATTGTGTATTACCCAAGACAGGAGTACCAATTAAAGTCAGATGACCTTTTAAATTTCCATAGTTAACTAAAGAGAGTGAGCCGTGATCAGGTCTTCTCCACAAAATGTTCAAAAGCAATTGCCAAATACTTTCCAAAGCACACAGGTTACACATGTAAAGATAGTAAACAGCAAGAAACTTCTACTGACTTGAAATCCTAAGACTTCTGTTCAAATGCTTTCCCCGCAACAGATTGTTTAGAAGACACCCTGAACAAGTCAGTAGTTTAAGAAAAAAAAGAAAAACCACAAACAAGTATTACTGTAGACATCTGTTGACAAAAAATGCCTTTCATTGAGATGCAGACATGCATCACCCAAACAAGTGGCAGGGAGGTCAACGGGTGGTACATCAACCCCTTTCCAGCTGGAAGCCCTGCAGCAGACAGTTCTTTAGCTAGGAAAATCTATTTTGCGGTCAACATCTTATTGACAAGTAGTAGGACAGCTTTTTTAAGTTTAATCTAGTTATTTATTTAATGAGTTACTTCGTATTTGATGGTAAACCTTGCTTTATAAGCAAGTTCTCCCACATCCCTTCTTGCTTAAAGCACTAAAATGAGGGTGAAGACGTTTATTTATCTCTTGCAAACAAAAACTATAACACTGAAAAATTTCAAAGCTAGAAAACTGTACCAAAAGTGAGCTAAGCGGAGAACTGTACATGTGAAAAGAATCTGGAGTGGCATCTTCCCAACCAATTATGTCTCAAAACATAGTAGGATACAGTAAAAGACTTCCATCTCTATGTCTGTTGCCCATGTGCCCAATAGTCAATTTTAAACTAGGAAACAGCTGTGTCAGCAGACTGTATATATATTATGTTTATGATCACTAATAAACACACACATTAATGGACAGATTACAGTAACAAACAAAAAAAATCCTCTAAAGAAACACCTTTAAAAAAAGCTGACAGTTTATAAACATGGAAACAGGACACAAACTGATTCTTCATTAACTGAAGTGTACATCAGGAAACATTTCTTTACATTAGGAAGCATTTTTTAACTGAGAGGGCAAACACTGGAACAGGCTTCCTAGAGAGGTGGTGAATTCCCCCAGCTTGTCAGCGTTTAGAAGAGGAATTTAGACAATGCCCTTAACAATATGCTTTAACTTTTGAACAGCCCCTGACATGGTCAGGCAGTTGGACTAGGTGACCATTTTAGGTCCCTTCCAACCAAAATATTATATTCTAGATGGATATTATCCAACTGTTCCTGTTAAAGTTCAAGACTAAAGTTTGTCTACACAATTCAAGAAGAGTCTCTCATACAATTCATGTCAACAAAATAACATTTCATAACTTTAACAAAAAAGAAAACATTCTACTATATTGCAATCCCATACTGACAGCAGTTTCTACTAGTTTTTTTCATATTACAATATATTAAGTAATACTTTTCATTTTATGTTTCTCTTAACACAGACAACACAGTCTTGACTTGGGTGGTATTGAATATTCCAATTCATGAGTTTTAGGTAAATAGTTTGCATATCACCTGTAAACTTAGAATAGATTTGAAGAGGCTCAAGTCATGATCCAAGTAAACTGTCAAAATATTCAAGCTACCAAATTAGCTATGTCAGCACACTGCTTCCCCCTCCTGTCACCACTGAATCAACGCCCAAAGTTAGTAACAGAGATATTACTGTTTTCTAGCTGCTGTAATAGATTTTTTTTTTTACTAAGTTCTATAAGAACCTACTCATAAACAGGTCAAAGTATGTATAAGGTCTGTCTTGTCATTTTATCCACTTAAACTTTCACCAGTAATTTTAGTTTATTTCCAGCAGCAAGTGGCAAGCTGTACTGCTCTGCATAGCTGGCAAAATGCTTAAGTGGCATATTTGCGTAACTCACCTGTACCCTACACTTTGATCAAGCTTACACTTGCTCTAGCCAAAAAATACACTGTATGCTACTATAGTTTGATATGTTTTCCTACAAGCTTCAGCTCACAAGTATTTATCCTGTACATGTCTACGGTAACCTTAATCACTCAGAAATGTTTTGAAAAACTGAAATCTAACAACTTCGTATGAAACAGGAGAATTGAACACGTGCAAGAGAACACAACTGGAGTTACAATTCTTAACTAAGTATACAACAGAAGGTAAACACATACTAAGAGGGGGAAAAAATGCCCAGCATTAAAAAGAAATTGAAACTCAGACTTCTTATAGTCAGTGCTTGTGTGAACAACATTTGAATGCCATTGCTACTTAAGCAGCAAGGGTTAACTACACTGGATTAAGTACTGGACATAAAATTAACTACTGTTCTTATCTGTAAGTCTTCTCAGTATCAGGCTGTATCAGGCCACTTTTGTCTCAAGCACAGCCCCAAAGATATGTCAAACACAATTTAGGGAATTCTCCCCTTTTTTAAGTGGCTTGAAAGTGCATCTGCATTGCAAAATCAAGAGTTCAGGCTTTTAAAGATTTCTGCTAGTCAATGAATAGAGTAAGTCAACAGTCATTAAGTTTACCCAAAAATTTTAGTTAAATTGTTATAAAGAACATGGATGATACCACAGCCACGCAAATATTAATTGTATGCAAAATATGTTATACTAACTGCAGGAGCCTGAAGACAGGTCAGTTTATTCTCTGCTACAGTTTGGGTATTGACAAAACCTCATAACTGTCTCTTATTACTCAGAAGCCTACAGGCAACGAAGACACGTTTATTCTCATTTTTGCTTATATTTCAGAGAGTCCTGAATGGGAGGGAGTCAAAGTAGCCTCTAGGAAAAAGATAGGAAATAACAAATGAACTCCTATCCCAGGGAGTCCAGAAAGCTGATAAATAAATTGTATGCACATCAGAAGATTGTAGGTAGCATCAAGAACACTTAAAATACTAGGATATTAAAACAGCTAGGACCAAGGGTTCAACATTTCTAAGAGGTCTTTCAGCAGCCTCTCCCATGCATGTGCAACTAATACAAGTGATAGACCCAAGAGTTTCAACTCACCTCTACAGCCATATTTTGCTAATAGCCCTGCAAATCACTCCTAGACAACTTGGGAAACTTATCAATACACCAAACTAGCCAGGCAACTATGGTTGGAACCCTTCAAAAGCTGACAAGTGCCACAGAATCTCATTTAAAACTAACCATAGCCTCAAAGAGGTTAGCGTGAAGGCTGAAAAACTGCCCTAATCTCAACACTTCCCAACTACTACAGTCAGTGACTATTCAACTAAAAACCAGAACACAACACACTTTTTTCCTGCATGTCAAAGATCAGGCATAAAGGGACATCAAGTACCTCCTTCCCTTGTATCATTTAGTAGAAGACTGATGCTAGGATCTGTTGTTACTTTTATGGAAACAGAACCTGAACGACTTTTCAGAGTGTGCTGCCATTAAGTCAAATCTAGCTAAGTGCAGAAAAATTCCTTTTTGTTTGTTTACTAGGTGTCTCTGAGAACATATTTGATTTCACTCATTGTTTCACTAAGTCGTGCACATAACTCTTTTTAAGAGTTCACACACGATATAAATAGCTACGTTGACAATGAAAGTGCAGAGATATATGCAGTTATCCTAAGTATATTTGGATTGCGCACTTGAACATGAACCATTTTTATTCAAAAAGCTAAACAGTATATTCCAGATATTTTTGTATTTCTACTCTTGTAGACACTTCTGTACTTTTTCAAAACACATCACCACCTTCAGCTTGAGTTGTCTCCACTATCTGACTTACATCTTAAGCCATTAAAGTACTGTATTGACATATGAATAATGTATCTTATTACAAAATGGAGATTTTCACCCTACTATATTAATACAGTATCAGTACACCTCAGAGTGTGTACAATTAGCACACTTGAGGGGTCATAGCTGCACACTGATCTTGGCCATATCAATGTAGCAGTAACTAGTTCAAAAACTCAAATTGAACTTAACTAAGAAAACAAAGGAATAGCGTGAGGATCGGGGTGGTGTTTCTTTTCCCCCTCTTTTTTAGTGATGGATACTTCATGCATAAAACCTAGAAAGCTTGTTAAGAGAAGCCTATTCCTTACACCAAACTATCTCACACCTCTGTGTAAAACAGAGGAAACGTTTTTTAACCTGACAGGATTTATGACTTTTTCCAGCCAGTTGCAGCAAACAAAACAGACCTTAACACTCAAGAGTGATGATTTCCCATCTGAAGTATCTTACGAAATCCTCTAACTTCAGATGCATTTTCCCAGCACGGAGCCCTCTGCTGGTGCACATATCAGAAGTCACAGACAACCTGACCAGCACTGCCCTTGTACCACAGCAACTCAAACACCTTCTCTCTCCAACACTCATCCAGATGCAGACAGCTGAGAAGCCACAATTGCTAATACAACTTTTGTTAATAATAAATGCTCATATAACCAGACAGAACAGTAGTCTATTGGCTTTTTTTTCCCCCATCCCTAATATAGCAAATAAAAATTCATATACGCTGTGGAAATATTTACGAAATGATCTAGTAATGACAGTTTCATCTTAAGCATTTAAGCATTAGGATCAGGACAACTGCTTATAAGCCAGACAACATTCCTTAAAAAAAAAAATCCAAGTAAGATGACTTACCAGTTTAACAGCTTCCTGGGCTGCCTCTTTAGTACAAAAAGTGACAAAAGCATATCCTCTATTTAGACCAGTTAGTGGATCCATCATTAAGCGGAGATCCCATATAGGGCCAGCTTTCTCAAATAATGGAACAAGTTCATCTTCAAACAAGTCTCTTGGAATCTTGCCCACAAATATCTACAACAGACATAGCGAGTATTGTTTATAAAAAAATACTTCCAATGAATAAGAATACATATATATAAACTTCTCCTTACCTCTGTACCAACAGAAGGCTGTTGTCCTGAATATACAGACTCTGGAGGAGGTCCACCATACTTTCTCTGTCCAGTAGTCACATCGAGAGTGTAGCCGGTTCTCTCCAAGAGTGCCTTCAAGTAAGAAACTTAAAATTTTAAAGTCACATACAAATTGAGCTAGTTTAGATGCACTTCATACACAAAGAGACATGCTTATAATTCCTCTTAAACTGTACTGGTTTGAAACTTCCACAGGGAAACAAGTCTACTTCTAGTACATCAACAAGAAACTTACAAAACAATTACTAGAACTATCAGGTAAAAACACACTTATAGAAAATCGGGGATCCACAGAGTTTTCCCAGTTCCTTCATGTTCATATAGAAAAAGAGGCCAAGTAATAGAATAGTGAGCTTCCCTTTAATTAGAAAGATCTTAGTCTGAGCCACTTCTTGTTTTGGCATGTCCAATCCTGCAAATATTTATGCACAGGAGTTCCCTTCACACTTATGAGTAATCTCATTAAGTGAAGTTAAAGAACACATGTTTAAGTGCTTACACCCCTGGAATACTGTACTGACTACTTCAGGTACCCCACCACTGAAGTGGTAGTACTGTTTCCTTTCTCCTATCCTCCCCTCACCCCACCCCCCTCAAGTTCCTTGTGCGCACATACAGCATCCCAGCACAACTGATCCTCACTAGAATCACCACATACAGATTTACTACCAATTTAACATATTACATGAAATTCAGTATGCAAACAGATAATGAGAAACTCCTCTGAAATTAGTCTTTCTTACTAATTTTGTACAAAAGCAAATCAACTCTACACACAACGCAACAGCATATTAAACAAGTCTAATTATAATCATGAGTTAGTAATTTCACAACTGGAAAACTGCAAAGTTACTTTAAATGCTATAGCCATCAGCAGTAAAAGCTATGCTACTTCTAGTTAACTAAGTCCTCATATTGTTAGTTTTTTTATGTGGTACTGACACAAACTCTTATCGGGTTTTTTGAAGTTATAATTAATGGCATCCCAGCCTCAAAGAGAAAAAAGATTTTCTAGTTTCTCAAGCTACATAGTTATTTGTAATATAAAACATATTAATTTTGCAGTTTACACACTAAAAGTGAAAGATTAAAGATTCTCCTGCTTTTTAGAACATCAACTAAGCATGCTTAGATGGTTTTACTTTCCTTAAGCTTTGGTAAAGATGCTCCTCACAGAATTTTAAAATAAATCATAGTATGTCTAACTCTTGAGATTAGGAGTCTCTTGCTACCAGAGGGGTCAGTCCAAGAAATACCATGTCCATTACTTCAACAGTTTGGGGTACAGTTTATGAGAACAGTGATTATGTCATAAGAAGTGGGCTAAATCCTAAATCCATTACAATCTGTCTTTACAGACACACATGGTGTCTCCTCCCTATTGTGGACTTGTTTTAAACCCGAAGAAGGAAAAAAAAAAAAAAAAAAAAAAGGGGCGGGGGGGGACAAGAAAAAAATATATATAAAACAACCACGGGTAGCTGAAGTTACACGTTCTGAACTCAGAGATCTACGCTGACAAGTTTCTGAAAACTTTTAACTGTGGAATAGCAGAACCATCTCAACTAGACACAAAGCAAACTGTAAAATCTTCTTCATTTTTATATACATTCAGTTCCAGTAATTAAGAGTATATCAAATTTCCTCTCTAATAGGATGAAGTGTAAGATAAAAATGCAAGTGACAGCTTTCAAATAACGACATATAACCTAAAATAGCCTTTTTAAGAAAAGCAGATCCAAAAGAATCAAGGTATCTGTCACAATAGCTTTGAAAGACCACAGATAGACCACATAACCTTTCTCTTTTAGGCACATACCTTAATTTTTGCCTCATCTGGTCCTTTGCTAGAATCTGCCACCTTGGTCCCCTGTTTTTCCCTCTGCCTGTATGTCTTCATGACTCCACATAAAAAGGCACTTTTGTTCTGCAACAGACACATTAATCTTAAATTCTGAAAATGTGGTAAGCTAGAACCTAATTTTACCTTGAATTAGTACAGCGCACGTTTTACATCTCACATATGGATCACTAAAGTGACTTAAGCAAATCTCTTGCCCATCAACTAGCAGTTTATCCCGTAACAATTATATTCCAAATTGCTTAACGTTACCTGAACATGTGAGAGATCACTGTCTTTAAACTGCTGAAGCACTGCCAATGCACCTTCTTCGTTAAATTCCTTTAATGCTTCAATAGCTCTTTCGTCTAGATCACTATGTGCAACTAACCCTAGAGAAAAGAAAAAAATTGCTAATTATATTTGGGCAGCAATCTTTGTTTAGCCACATTTAACACATCTGACACATTTCAGTGACCCCTAAATCAGTCACTGATTAACATAAGTTTCTATACCTAAGAAATCACTTAGTTCTCTTAAAGGTATATATTTAAGTGTACTTAACCTTTTTTTTCATCAAGAGTCAAAAAAAGTTAAGATTCAGAGTAACGGCTGCTGCACCAATGTATTCATTTGACTTCTGTGAAACCCAGATGTTACACAGGCCAAGTTTATTTTCAACATCCTGAAGCTGAACTCAGAAGGATCTATCAGAACCTGACTTAGTTTGCCTAGCAAAGGTATCTTGGTACATTTTGAGACCACAAAGCCAAATAAACTGCAGCACTAGAAGTGACCACCACAAACCAAAACACAAGCTTTAAAAAATACCAGCTATTACTATGACTGAGAGAACCAACACAATAACCTTTGCATCCATGAGCCCAAATGCTATGTCACAAAATACCATTTAGATAAGATGAATACCAAGGCTTCAGCTACTTACAGTTACCTACAACTACTGTAAAAAATGCACAAAGACCACAGCACCTACTCCTCCTAAAAATCATCTGTCACCTTTTCCAGATGTTGCTATGGTCACCTGCATACTTTTCCTCCTTCCCACCCCTCAGCCCAAGTGGCCTGGCCTAAGACTTTTTTTCTGAAAAATTCTACGACAAATGGAATCACTGAATGGAAAATATCCACAGATTTTGGTAAGACTGCAGTTCCCATACTTTTGGAAACCACAAAAAGTTGCTATTTTAGTCCAAAGACAGCAGAATCCAATAAAATATTGTAAGTGTGGTTTTGCAAGTTTTACATCTTACCTGCAACGTAAATTTCATCTAGTTTTTCAGCAACTTTCTGTGGTAAACCAGCATCAAGCAATGTCTGGAAATGCTCAGAATGGGTAACTGCAGCAGAAGTATCCATGGGCTCTTCAGTACCATTCCCGTTAACATGTTCAGTAGCCATGTTTCCAGATATCTGTTCAAATGCAATAAGCATCATAATTAAGCTAAACACATCTTCAAGTAGAACAATACAAGTGACAATACATGCAACAGACTGCTCTATTCTCGCAAAAAGAAAAAAAAAAATCGTAGATCACTTCTCTGATACTTTTTAGTTTTGCAAGACGCACAAAATTCTTCAAAAGAGACACTAACACAAAGGAAAGTCCAAACACCACTGACTAGCGGGGGTGGGCAGCTTTCACTGCAGGTTTTACACAACCCAGCCAGACACTGACTCACCTCCCTCGCTCTGTCTCTCTAACACGCTCCCTAAGCGGCTCTGAACAAGTTAGAAATGGAGCAAGAAGCCAATGGCGGGGATGGGAGGAAGAGCAAACCTGCCACATGCAGCCACCGCTACCGCCGGGATTCCGTCACTGACACCCACTGCTGCCTCCAGCTCCCGTTGCAAACTCGCCGCACCCCGGAGCGAGCCGCCTCTCCGGGCCCCAGGCGCGGCCGGGATCCCCTCCCGCCTTCGCTCCGGTGTCGGCCGGGCAAGCCGGAGGAACAAAGCGCTCTTCCCAGTCCGCACCCACCCACGGCGGCGGCGGCAGCGGCAGCCGCCATGAGCCCAATGGAAACACGTGCTCTGCGCGTTCAGATGTCCTACAACTTCCTCCAGTGACCGACTTCCCCCCCTCCCCGCCACACTCCCGCAGGAGGAGCGGCTCCCCCCCTCCCCAAGCCCCAGCCATTCCCCACCTCTCACCCTATTCCCCCCGGAGAGCGGTTGCAACACCCCGGGCCCGATTTCACCACTCGGCGGGGAGCTCGCGGCGCCTCCCGGCCCCACCGCCACCCCCCCAGCCACACTTCTCCCCGAAACAATGCAGGGGACCGCCGCCAGCCCCGTCTCCCGGCCGGGAAACGCCGCTGCCCGCCGCCCACCGCCTCTCGACGTGACCGGGGGCACGCCAGACCCGAGCGGCCCCGCTCCCCGCGCACACGCTGGGCACCGAGGTCGCAGCTCCCCCCGGCCCGGCCCAGCCCCTCACGGGCAATGAATGGAGCGGCGGAGCCGGCAGGACAATGAGGCGAGAGCCACGCGCCCCGCGCGGGGCCGCTCCGGGTCCCCGCGGCCGCCGCTGCCTCCCCAGCGCCGGCCAGTTGCGGGGCCTAGTGCGCGGGCACCGGCCCAGCCCGGCCGCCCCCCGGCCGGCAGCAGCGGCCACGAAGGCAGCCAGGTCCTCCACCCATCGCGCAGCGCCTGGCAGCCGGGCCCCGGCCCGGCAACGCTGCAGGGCCCCGGCGTCTGCCTCCCGCCCCGCCCGCCGGCCGGCCACCCTCCGCCGCCTCAATCTCCTCTGCCGTCCGGTCCGGCCCTGCCCCGGCCCCGCTCCCACCCCGCTCCGCGGGCGGCTGCTGCCGCTCCGAGCCGCGGCGAGCCCGAGTCCGCCGGCGCCCAGCGCCTGACCTGTGGCTGCGGGGGTGAAACGCCGTGCGAAGGGGCTCGGGGCGCGGCTAGCGGCTCGGCGTGCTGAGGAGCTGCCCCCCTTCTCCGCTCCCTCGGTGTGTCCGGACAGTGTGCTGGAGCTGGCGTAAAATGGCGGCCGCTCGAGCGCTCACGCCGCTGCTGGCACCAGCCCCAGCCCCTTCCACTCGGCGCGGGGGGGGGTGGGGGGGGAAGAGGAGGAGACGCCGCGCGCGCTGGCGCAGCCCCAAACCCGGGGTCTCCCAGGCAGCTCCGCAAGGGTTATCGCCTCGCCCCGCCCGCCGGGCTGCCCGCGCGCGCGCCCGACCGCCCCGCCCTCGCGGCGCCTCGCGCCCTCCCCTCGCGCCCCCCCCCCCCCCCCCCCCCCCCGCCTCCCGCGCGCTCTGCGTTCCGTGCGGAGCAGGCGCGCGCCGCCCTGTCCCTCCCCCGCGCGGGTGGAGCGTCCGGCGGCGGGGGCGCGCGGCCCTCGCGCGCGCTGCGCGCGGCCGAGAGGGGAGGCGGCGGCGGGGCGAGCCCGGCGCGGGGCCGGCGAGGAGCGCCCGGCGGCCCCGCTGCCTCCCGTGCTGCCCGTGCACCTGCGCGGGCGCCAGGCGGAAAACGGCGGAGCGGCTCGCCGGGCCGGGCGGGGATTGGGCGAGCGGCCGTTCCCACGGCGCGCAGGTGGCACAAAGGGGACCGCGGCGGCCGGAGGCGGGGAGTCCCGGCCCGCGGCGGGGGGGGACGGAGGAGACAAAGCCACGCAGACAAAGGGAGGGCAGAGCGGCGCTTTGTGTGGCTGCCGGCCAGCCCAGAACCCGGCGGCGCTCCGCTCCCGCCGCGGCCGCGCTCGGCCTTCCCGCTCTGCAGACGGGAGACGCGTCACCCCCTTCCCCGAGGGGCGCCCCGGGCTGACCCCCGCCCTTCCCCGGGGAACGGGAGTTCCTCTCGGGCGCGGCGGTGACTCCGCTGGAGCGCCGGCGTTCAGCGGCCCCGAGCGGCGCTCGGCGGCGGCAGCAGCAGGGGCTTGGGCGGCGGGCAGCTGACCCGAAATTCCCGGAGAGACGAG
The DNA here is from genome assembly GCF_036013445.1 of Caloenas nicobarica. Lineage (NCBI taxonomy): Eukaryota > Metazoa > Chordata > Aves > Columbiformes > Columbidae > Caloenas > Caloenas nicobarica. The sequence continues at coordinate 37,901,608 of NC_088247.1, forward strand.
GCCCTGGCCCCACAACCCCCCTCAGAGCATCCCTTCATGATTCAAGTTTCTGGTGCCGGCCCCAGTGGAAATGGAAAGCTCCGCGCTTGGAGCGTTGTCAGATGCAGGTCCCTTGGTTGGGATCCTCGTTGCACACTCGGGAATTCCAGTTCCCAACGCGTCTCACTTGCGCACCTCCCACCAGAAACTTGCAAACCAAGCTAACAGCTCTGCCAGGGCTGCAGCTCCAGAAAAAGGCAACGAAACGAAGGCAGGAAGGCACACACAATGTTACTCACTTCCTCAGAGGCAGCGCAGCAACGAGCCCGCCAACTACTGCTGCCCCTTGGCCCAGCCAAACACCTCCATGTATCTCCAAATGTTTTAAAAACACACAGGTTCACCGCCAACAAATACTCGCATGCTGGTGTTGATGTGAAACATGCATCTGGTATTCAGTGAGACAAAAAAAAAAAAAAATCCCTTCGAAGCACTTGATGCAGTAAGACTTGGTTAAAAACTGAACCACTCCACAAGTTAGTCTGAAAGAGCAACAAATAGCAAGGCAGGTGTACACTATCAAATATTTCAGCTAATTTATAATTTGAATGCTGTTTAAAAAAGAAAAACTTTCTCAAGCTTCCCCTCATGTTTTAAAAATGTTTAAAAATGAAACTATCTGGAAAAGTAATTTTAGTTTTAAAAGTGCTATTTTTTTAGCACAAACTTGTGCGGTATTTTTAATTATATAGTTGAAAAAAGTGAATATTTTGCACCTTTCAAAAATTCGCAGCTTTCTCCAAAAATACAGCTATCAGCTGAGCAATGAGAATAATACCCTCAAAAACAACTTTGGAGAGCATTTCTCGGTGAAAATACTGCACCAAAACATTTTTTCATATGTTTACAGATGTTTCAGTGAGGTGTTTACTATACAGATGTGATCCTGAGTAGTATCTAAATTTCATAAATATATTTGTTGTCTCAAACTAATGAAAACAGTGGAAAATGTTTCATTAAAATTTTCAGTCAGTAGATCTGACTAACTGCAGGTGGCAAACTCCCAACAAAGTAATTCCTACTTTCAGGCCCATTTTTAGAGGGCAAACTTCTTATGCACTTTTCTTTACCTCTCTAAAATTTAAGTAAAAATAATTAAAAGACTAGGATAAGCGCAGTGAATATATTCACACTCTTATTTAAAAATTGCAGGTGACCCAGGGTCAGAGTTACACCTGTATGATCCTTCAAAATTTTATGTAGAAAGAACAAAGTCTGACATGCAGTTCCTCCAAATATAGCTCAGTTATTAGCCATAGTGTCAGTAGGACAAAGACAAAAGTGGTATATGTCCAGGAAAAGATCCATGAAATCATAACATGAGTGGGGTTTTTTCGGTTCGGTTAGTTTTTTGTTTGTTTTGGCTGGTTGGGGGTTTTTGTTTGTTTTTATTTGTTTGATTGGTTGGTTGTTTTTAAGGTAGAACATCTATTGAAAAAAATACTCTGCCAAGAACATTTGCAGACACTTACCTGGTGACTTGGATTTACGCAAGGTGTTTCACTGCAGGTGCCTGAAACTTTGACAACTTCTCACCATAATGAAGCTGTGTTAATTCCTCAATTTTCCTGGAATATGAAACTCCTGCCTGCTTCTAGTCCAGTTATAACCACTATAGAGCCCCCCTGAGGCCACAGCTGGATGTCTGAGCCTCCCCAGCATATCTGCGGTAAAACCAGTGGTTATAACAGGACTAAGTACAGAGCTGCACAGGTAAAGCAGTAAAAAATAAATTATTTCACTAGAAGATTAAAAGTCTAATTTTTGCTTTTGAGCTACTATGTACAGTTAAAAAATCTAGAAGACTCAACAGGAATCTTATCTTCAGTTTCTGGGATGCCTTTTTGAAGCGCACACGCATTGGAAATGTAGGCTTGGCTATAAAATTGTCTATTCTTGAGCTACGAAATGAACCAGCTACAGCATTAGAACAGCAGATCACTCTGGTCATACAGTAAATATCACTGCTTGTAATAACAAAACAAGTCCCCTGTGCTTCCATCTGCCACAGCACAATTCCAAAATTATTCGGCCACTCTTGGGGTTTCTCAGCAATACATTTTCCAACTCATTCCTAACCCTTAGCCTCCTTGGTAAGGCTGCCAAATATTAATATATCTGTGTATTATAAGGATATCTAACTTCAGGAAAGGACTGCAGCCTGCAGTTTATTCCATGCAGTGCACAGCTGGCAACTGGCCTACTGTCCTGTGAGATCCCTGGTAAAATAAGACTATCTGGGGAAACATCTGATTAATTAAAAGTCTGCTTAAGTTGTTCATTCTCTCAGAAAGAGGCTCTATGTCTTAAAAGATGGGTTGAGTTACAAAATACAAGACTATTAAGATAAAAATGCCAAGTAAGAAATTAACCCAAAGGAGATGAATCAGATGTATGAAATTTCCTTCAAGAGAAAGATTTTCATATATTTCTGAATGGCTCCATCTTATACTTTAATATGCAGATTTGAGAGTTCTTCCATTCTAGAAAATAACTTACAATCTAAAATAGTCACGTGATTTCAGCAAAGCCTAAACTTAAGTAATGGTTTTATTTTCTTTTAATATTATTTCCACTTTGTGCATCTTCTCACTGTTCCAAAACTAAGCAGGGGCAACACTAATTAAAATCAAGGTTATTCCCCCATTTATTTAACCTTTTTCTATGGCTCTAACTTTGACCCTGCTAACTTAACTTCACTTCTTCCAACTAAGTCAGGAAAACAAAAGAAGCAAAGAAAGTGTTTGCAAATCCAGTGGTTATGGTTCACAGGGCCAGAGGCAGTGGACACAAACCGAAACACAAGAGGGTTTCCTCTGGACATCAGGAAATGCTTTTTCACTGTGAGGGTGACCGAGCACTGTCACAGGTCACCCAGAAAGGTGGTGGGGTCTCCATCCTCAGAGACACTCAAAAGCCATCTGGGCATGGTCCTGGGCAACAATGTCTAGGTGGCCCTGCTTGAGTAGATGGATTTGGTGATATGGTTAATTATATTGATCTTTACAAATGCAACTCTATCCACTGACTAACTGATGTTTCTTTCTTGAGATTGGGAAATACCTCCCTCCACACACAGGTACATCCCCTGCCTAAATAAAAAAACTCCAGAGCTGATATGGTAAGAGAAAGGCACAACATAAGCAGAAGGTAGTTTAGTTCACATTCTATTAATACCTTTAGCTTTTTTCTAATTTAAGCTAGAGGATTTTAACACAGTTGTTTATCAGTCAGCCATAGGTTCAAAGCAATCATTGTAGAATTCAATGTATTTTGCAGTACACTATAAGTGACACGTAAGTATTGAAAGAGGTGTTGAGGAGGAGAGCACTCTATTTTTGCATGGACCCAAAACAGTGAAGTCACTTCCACGTGTCTGCAGAAATGCCAAATCAAAGCCATCTCAAACTGTTATCACTCAGAATCCAGCCACCCAGCCTTGTAACAAAGAACTATAAATGCCCCATGCTTGCTGGCAAGAAAGCAGTGTTAGGAGTTATTCAGAACCTATACCTTCAACATGGACAAGAGGCAAATGAGGGAACATAATACTGGCCTACAAAGCAAGAAGTGGAACAGAGAAAACTAGAGAATAACTTCACTCTTCCAGCAGAAGAAGAAGGAAGCACCAGTCAGACTGGCAGATAGCAAAGCAAAAGAGAGCTACCCATACACGCATGCAACTTAAGCTGGGGGATTCATTGTCACATGAAGCTGGAGGTATTTCCATAAACCTCAAAAGTAACTAGTCTAATTAATGAAAGAAACTCCCATCTAAGATTAATAAATACAGAGATATCACCCCAATTTAAAATTTGTAGCAAAAATTAGCGCAGGCTGGGGGAGCATACAGAAAAGTACTATCACATCCATGCATGCCCTGTCTTTGCATTTTTCTATTAGCTAATACCCACTACTGGAGAATGAATGTTGCTCTTAACTCTTCAGTCTGGTGGTACAAATACCCTATCATCATAGCAAGTAGAACGTGCAATCACTGATCTGTTCCTTTCATCCCAATTCCTTCCTACAGAAATGTAAGTGCAAATGTTCCTCTTCCTCCAGATTCCTTCTAATCACGCAATCCTCATCCCACTACAGACCTATAAAACACAGGCTTCCTATACAAATAGCTCACAAGCTTATAAAGGGCGAAGGAACTATGAGAAAAGGCTTTCCAATCTGATTAAAAAAAAATACTGCTTTACTATTGCTGTAGGTACAAAAGCAAGACTTAGGACACAATTAACACTGCCTTTTCTGTCCCATTCCCCTTAGCATCTGATGCTTTAAAGCATACAGGAGTGTTACCATTAGGTCAGCACCTGGCAAAGCTCCATGGAAAGAGATGACAGTATATTCAGCAAAGTGACAAGAGTTCTCATCCCCCTCCGAAGTTTTTGGCAAATTAGCATGGGTGGGGGGAGGGCAGGGGGAGACACTGAAAAAAACCTGATTCCCCCACATCCTCTTGCATCTGCCTTATGAGAGGGACTCATGCAGGAGAACTGCAGAGAGCATTCCCCATCAGCATCCATCTTTGAAACATCTCAGTCATCTCAGGACAGCTGTGCTGCCCTGTCCGCTTGGGCAGCGCAGGCAGCCAAGTGCTGAAGCTGCAACTCAGTGAAAGTGTCAATGCAGAACTGACTGCTCTGTTTAGATCTTCCTTTGTTTCAGGTACCCATCCAGCCCTGCCCTTAGATCCCCACACAGCAGTCACATCTCCCTGTCCTGAGTAGCAGCCATCGGGATTCCAGGACTTGACGCACTTGTAAAAGCCAACCGAAGGGTGGAACAAAAGGACCCTTGGCATCACCTACCCCCATGTGAGTTACTTTGTGCATTAAGCCCACCTCCAAAAGCAGACAGCATGTCATTAGGTCACAGAATATTCTCTCCCCCAGGTCTGGGCATCTTTCCCAGGAAAGCGCAGCACACTGCAGACAGAGCAGCCACCGCCGTGCAGATGGGACAGCTCATGGGCTGTTCTCCAGCTGTAAGGCAAACATGGACAGCACAGCTTGCATCGCCACAGCTAAGCTCTCATCCACCTTAACTTCTAAACCATGCCCAAATATTACATGTGAGACTGGCCAGGCACCAGTTGTCAGAGACTGCATTAAGCCTTAAGAGCATGGATGACCAGTTGCCAGTGACAGGGCCCATGTCCCAGGCCTATTTAGTTGACTAGTAATGACATTGCCGATTACTCAGAGGGGAAAGTGCCTGATGCAGCAGCTGCAGTACAGAGCTTTCAGTGTTCCAAACTACTTGACATGTAACCAAACAACCTACAAATCCTTTCAAGCATGGGTGAACCCAAATAACCTTGTGTCTTCAAGGTCCTTCTAAGAATAGAACAATCTTCCCCGCACACACACACTTTACAATCCCTGCCAGACACAAAGCAGAAGTCACTATATAAACGCAGCATTTCTGCAGATCCCAAGAACAGACAGCAAAACCTTTTCTATAAGACTCCTTTTTTCAATTTTTTAAAAAGATGCCCAGAGTATGCCACACTGAGTTCTCGTTTACAGCACAAACTCCATACTAGAGCACAAGGGTGAGGAACTATTACTACCAATACCTCAGGCTCTGCTTGCTGCTCTTCAATAGTCTTCTTTTGGAAGATACACTCCATACTTTTATGTGGGCCTTGAGACCTGCTAGAATTAGATCTTAAGCACATGTAAGTTTACCCTCTCCAGCTTGCGTAGCAGTGGCCAGGTCTCTCTTCACTATTTTGCACAGGGCAGTGTGGGCAACATAACCTGTTCTCAAACATGAACAAATTTGTAATTCAATATGGTACAACTAATAAAACTGCATTATGCTGCTAGAAGCAATAATTCTTTAGGGAAGCAAAGTTTTAATTTTACCTAGTAACTGGGCACTAGAAAAAAAGAAATTGCTATTCTGTGATCTGCAGGGGACATATGAAGAATGTTACGTTTTCAATCTGCCTTCAGAAAATAAACTTAGAAGTGTCTCTTTCATCCTGTAAAAATATACAGGGTTGGTTTTTCTTTTTTGAAGTTTAGATCTTAAAAGTAGCAGCGACTAAGAACAATTACAGGGAAGTTTCATTTTGAAAACTGAAATCTATCAGGGTCATTTAAAAAAAAAATCTTGTTATCAGTTTTTGACTAAAAACACGGCTTATCAACCTGTGAACTCGTTTATTGGTGCCACATTCAAATTAACCAAAACACTTCTAGTAGCTCTTGTGTTCTCCAGCTGGAATTATGTACCAATGGACAGCAATGTTTGGAGGCATGTTTAGAGCAGTAAGATGAGTCAAGGCAACTGTACGAGAATATACTTTTTTTTTTTACTGCCAATACATCAATTCTTAGTTCCAACCGAATCAATATAGATATCAGCATGTCCATTAAAAAATAATTAAAAATTTTAAGTTAGTTAAGTTAGTAAATTTGATGCATGTTAACTAATTTCAGATCAACAGTATTGATACAGGTCTGCTGTGGCCAAAAGAGGAGGTAAGAAACATGCAGAGAATCTTTTAGTCTGAAAGTGTTACAAACTCCTCTAGTCTAGGCACACAGTGGAAAAAAAATAGAACCAGGAATGAGAATGGAGTGCTATTAAGGTAGAAACTTCTGTAAGCTATGCACATACAATACAAATATATTTCAAAAACAAACATGAGACATTCCCAGCTTAGCAGTTCACCTGCTCAGCGAGGTAACACAGATGGGTTCTTCCACCCTCAGGCTGATGGCAATAGTGTAGATAACACATTAGCATTTCCTCTCGGGCTGTTTCTGATTCCCCAATTGCTAGTCAGATTTCTTAGCAAGCTATATCAGTCTATGCTCCCTAGCAAAGACTACAAAGTTCATATTGAGGTTAAATCCCAGTAGAAAGGGGAGACTGTCTCCGCCAACCACAGAAAGCAAATATCTCCCGGATAACTTTCTGTAGCTTGGCCCAAGACAGAACATTTTCTCTATTATTTATGTTAATCACCAAATTTCAGAGGCAGGATTAGACTATATATGAAATAAAGACAACCCAGGAATTTTTTAAAACCTTTTCATCATTCTTCTATTGGAAGCTCTAGCAGAAGCTCAGAATGTTTGCTTCCAGGTCCAGATGCCAATTCTGCTGATACTTTTTTGTTGTTGCTATAGAAAAGGCTATCTTCTTCACAGAGGTTCTTTTCTGCCTTTTTAATGAATTTGAGATGCCTGTTTCTTAGCCAGCTTTCAAAATAGGAGAGAAAAACAAGTTCAACAGAGCCTATTTCAGCAGATATTTCCAAACAAGAAAAATCATTATGGTTCTTCTAAGAACACTATACAAAGACACGCAGTTAATTTTTAGCCTATTGTATTAATTGTGAGTAGGAAAGATCCTTACTTTAAAAAATACTCACCTTCCACCTTTTTCTTACTCTAACTTTATTGCCTGGAACTTTTCAGTGCAGATAGCCCAGTATCAACACTGAAGTGGGGAAGGAAATATTTCCTTCCCTTCCACATCTGAAACAACCTGGAGCTCAGCTAGCTGTCATTCCTGGTAGATTTGCAATTTAGCTGATCAGTGGCTCTGATTTCTGAAGAGCAAATCACAGCTGTTAAATCACATCAGTTACAGGAACTGGTCTTGTTTTTACAACTCAACAGGTGTTTGAATTTGATTATTATGTCCTTGAATCCCAGACTTGGAGAAATTTCCCAGACATTTTTCTTCCCTTTCCTGAAGTTTCATATACAATTGCTCTTACAGCCCTTCTGGGATTAATACAGAACACATATGTATTAGTCTTTAGTGATTTTGTATTTTTGCCTTGATTCTTGAGAAGCTTAATGCATAACTCTTCTGGGGAAAGCAATACAGGACTAGTACAGAAGAGAAGGAACAGGATCTTGAGAAGAATGGGAGGATTGGAGATAAGGACTACACAATAGTTGTGGACACCAAGGTCCCAAGCTTGGCCTAAAGTAAGAAAGGTCATGCTGGAAGATAGTCCAAGCTTCCATAGGTGATTTATCTATAGAATTTATAACATCAGGAAAAAACAAACACGCATGTCCCTTGTGTAAATTTGAAAGTGTTTTCCTAGTTGAAATCAACACTACTTTAAAATTTCCTGGTCATGCTTCAGTGGAAATATCACAACTGGAAACCCCAAACTAGCCTTTAGGGAAAAGCAGCAGGTAAGACCAAGAGGCAAAACACCTCCAGAAGCACCACTTCAACAAAATACCTCTTCTTGGTAGAGCATTTTCTTCTCTTACAGGTAGGTGAGGATACAACACAGGATCATTATAGGCAACCATCCTGGTCACTGTCAAGTTTCAACCCAAAACAGAAGCCACATGGCTTTTTCCTTTGAAAACCAGCACAATCAGGTAGTGGCCATCATGAAGACAATGGTCCTTACACCACAGGTGACTGATGACATAGTGCTCACAAGACCCTCTGCATAACTGCAATAGAGGAACTTAAAATTTGAAATGAAAAGGGCCAAAGTATGACATTGCCCACAGTATGTCACAGCCTCAGAACTGCTGCCCTGAGGCCAGAGGCTGGGAGCACTACAGGGCGTTTCATTTCTGAGCATAGGAAATTAGGTTGGTGTCACTCCAGAAGACATAGTAGTGTGAACTGAGCGCAAAAGTATTCTCAACAACTTCTCCTTTTTGATTCCTTTGATGGAAGATCTTCCATTTAGTAAGTATTTTGACTTTTTGCTCCTCCAATATTCTAAGACTCAATTCGCACTTAGGAAGTCTAATATCCAGATACCCTGATTACTAGTCTTACATGCAAAGGCTACCTGTTCCTTCCAGGACTGTCTCCTCTCCTTACAGTAAGTCATAGGAACCATATGCTGCCACATTCAGGGAACTACAAGAGTTCAAGTGTTCTTTAATAAGGATACCCTCAGGAATAGGGGGAGAACATCTAAAAGGATGTTTCTCTTCTTGCCATCGTATCAGGCAGCAGCACTGGTCTTCTTCAGTTCTTGGTCATTTCAGATCCTCACAAAAACAGGTAAGGTCCCACCGTATCTCTCCAAATCTATGGAATTCCTGACCATCTTTCTTCATATTTGTAAGCTAAAATCTTTGGACTTCCCTATATCCAGCATGGCTTATAATAGTGCTGCACTTCTATAGAAAATGTCTCTTGCAGTTGCCACAATTGTTGTCTTGCTTTTCTAATTAAAAAAAAGCTACATGAAACTCCCAGGAGAAAGTATTCATGCTATTTGCAGTCTTCTTGTCATAGCAGTTAAAAATAGGCAAAACCACAGCAAAACACCTTGCAGTCAACCCTGCCAAAGGGTCAACATATAAACATCCCTTTACGCCGGGAAAAAAAAAAAAAGGCATTTTCAAGCAGCCTTGAAGCCTGTACATCAAATTAGCAGAGGCTAGGCTGAACAGGATTTTACTAGCGACAGAACCTGTTAAGTTCAAGTACATGTAAATGAAGACAAGCCAATTCTGGCAACTGCAAGAGTACTTCTTCAAAAACATGTTTTGAAAAACCCAGACACTGTTCCCCACCACAAAGTTTTTTTGGGGGGAACTTAGTCAGCACTGTGATACCACTTATTATAAAATACTATTTTAAGATGTTCTGAAGGTAACTCCTGTTCCTGCCGTTAAACTTCTATGTGGTTTATAATCTGTAAAACAGGAAGAGCGGGGAGCATTAATTCCCACAGACAAGCTTTTTCATTTGAAATAGCGAATAGGTAATTTAATAAAATTTTCAGAACCAGAAACTACATAATCCAACTATTTTCAGAAAACTTTTTTCCAAGATACACTGGGGAATGATTAAACATACTCTGAACTGTTTAACTTGTGAAGTCCAAATGACATTAAGAACTGCCACTCACTGTGTTTCAATATTGCACTTTTCTGAAGGAGTGCAAGAAATCAAACTAAAACAGTGAAGCAATTTGCTTTGTTTTCTGCTGCAGAAAATGGCCTAACTACTAAACAATGTTAACACACTTAAAAGAGCTCAAGTCTTCACATGTTTCTCTCAATACTCTGCAGTATCTGCAACACCCATCATTCTGACTGGAGAAAAAAAGGAAAAAACCTCAAAATAACTAAGACTAGGGCAAATTATTTCCTATTTTGTGAAGCTAACATTAAGTACACCAACTTACTGGTAGCTGTATATTCTTCTTCAATGATCTTCAGATTATTTTAAAATACAACCTTTACTTTTCAATCAACTTACCAGTTTCAAAATAAGATCTAAGCATTTGCTTTACTTCAGTCCACCTTGTTGTAGTTTCTTTCCACATATATAAAATCATGACAACTTTATTTTAGGATAGATTTTAATCATTCTTCACCTGCAGCGATAAAACTAGTACTGCCATTGCTGGGACAATGGTCCTTCAGTTATTGAGAACTCCAATCACAGGATAAAACTAGTGGTTATTGGTCTGCTGAGAAGCCTGAAGTATGAAGCTCAGGTACTTCAGATTTTCACCTCAGTTACACAGTAAAGCTGGCCTAGCGCTGTGGTCTTAACTGGACTCCACTTACCACTGTTTTCATTAATGTGAGAGTTGAAAGCAACATCGGCTTCAAAGAGGAAAAAAAAAGCTTTCACTTCAGCCCCCTCCTACACCTCCCCTCCAGTTACTAACATGCACGCTATTTTGTATATTTTACAGCCCACGTAACATTTATGTTTCACATCTTTTTAAATGGAGGTAGGCCGTAATTGCCAAGTATTATTCAAATACAAGTGAAAATCTCCTCAGGAAGTTCCCAAGCAAACTGCTAGAAAGGCTCTCTATACTTCTGCTGTTCCTTATACTGGTCACCCTCAGACAGAATACTGAGCGAGGCAGACTTTGTCCCACTCAATACAGCCATTCTTCTGAGCATCAAACACCACTTTGTCCTCCGGAGTCTGCAGGAAGTTTGAGACAATGGCAGAGAAGTCCTGTCTTCATAGCCCTGATAGCTCAACTGGACTATCAACTAAAAAACCCACATGATGTTTGAAAGAAAATGGAGTCCATCATTTTAATTTTACTTTCCCAGTTTATATCATCCAAGGGAAACAAAGGCAGAGAAGCAAAAATGCTTGTAATACTGGTTCTAACAACAGCAGAGGATGTAAATCATTGTACACACACATTTACACAGCATACCAAGGCCTCCATCTGTACTCCACTCACCTGAAATTAACATTGATGTTAAATTCATGCTCTGATTAGAACTCAAATTCTGTCCTCAAAACTGTGGGAGGGGGCATGCCAAAAAACTACTGACCCCAAGTCAGGGTTAAGTACCCTCCAATATAGAGAATATCTTTCCCTCGGCAAAGCCTAACACTTTGTTCATTCTGCGGTATCCATGCTTGACTGTCTTAAGGAGGCCCCTTCTCTACTGTTATTTAATAACCCATTTTTAATTGGCAAAACCAATATCAAAGCTTTATACGACATATTTATACAATAAATAGCTTTCCAGCACCAGAAGGCAGCAACCCCACTGAAGCTGGCGCACAATAGAAGTGCAGTCAAGGCAGCACACTTGTCTGCGGGCTGTTAGCCTGGTAGTACAGCGTATGCAGAGATTTCTGTTCACAAGGATCTGTTACTTCAAGCAGGCATCACACCAGCAAATACAGTCCTGTAGCAGTGGGGGTGCTGTGGCCAGATAACCACCACTAGCCTAGTTTCACTCACTTGGCAACTGTTTATGCATTTACAGTCTCCACCGGCAAGACAAGTTCTTCAGCAGACCTCATTACTTATATGGCAGCAAAGCATCTAAACAGAGCTGCTCTTCACTGTGGTTGCAAAGTACTCCTCTTGCTTATAAGTATACCACCCATCTAACCCAAAAAAAAAGGCTGTGTTTTTTACTCGGTTACTAACACCGTACTAGTAGCATCCAGCAGAAAGTCTGTCTAACCACTGATTTCTTGGACCACAGCCCAACACTCATGTGACACAAAGTTAAACACTAATGACAGTTAGTGCGGGATTTCACCAGACTATTCAAAGACAAAACCAAAGTGCTTTCCTGCTGTTTACTGCACAATCTTAAGTCAAAGCTTTAAATCTAACAAGCTATTTTTTTAAACTAAAGTGCAATGAAGTACTTCATTGCACAGAGAAATCTCATGCAACTTGTTCCAAACTTGTCACACAGTAACTTCTGAACTACACCTCCTTATCTCAATCACTTATATAAAAAAATCTTAGACTCAAAAAACATACTAGAACTAAATTCACAAGTGGTTTGCAAACACATTATCCCCCCTTTCACCAAGCAAAAAAGCCATTATAAGTATTATTCTTTCCATCTTAAAATGTTACAAAAATGATCTTCCTACACCATTTTTCCTAGTCCTGTATTCCAGAACATCTAGAATATGTGATGGTTAAAATATTTATTAATTTGTGTAAACATCAGAATTTCTATACTACTAATACACATTTTTCATTGGTTACCTATCTTCTGCAGCCTTAAAGCACAGGAACATTCATATAGAAATGTTTGCAGCTAAACAGCCTAAATGCTTTATCACTGGCCACAGCTACAGTCTTCTATACCAACTGAAAGGTACATATTTTTCATGACTCAACACTGGTCCTGAAGACAGGCCTCCACCGACATGCAACATGACATGATTCTCTGGCATCCTTTAATACTGTTGATCCTAGATCATAAACCATCCCCAAGGAATGTTTTAGAACACACAAAATAAAATTAATGGCAAGTACTTTGGTTACCTTAAGTGACATCCTGAAATTTTATCTCTAGTCTTTTATTTGATCCCAGAGTTCAGAGTAACTCATTCTCATCAATTTTACTGGATCTACACATAGCAGTATCTCCTCAAAAGCATCTGTATTTCATAGCTCAAAAGACAGAGATGGTACCTTTACACTCCAAAACACATGCCACGAACATACTCTTCTGACCCTGTAATGCAACTCATAACTAGATCCTTTCAGAGTATCTTACCAAAGCACTCACCAGGTATTGGTGCTAAATTACCCATTTTCCTGGTCTTTGACATCTTTCCTCCAGAAGATACTGACCTACCTAGGACTGGCAACTTTTTGACTTACCATCCAAGTAGCTTCATTAGATGCTGCAAACAGCTCCCAGACTTTTAACAGAAAAACTGCAGTGGGCAAAAGGAAGAGACAGGTCCCTTCCCACTTCTGAAATGCACAATCACTAACAGAGTTTATGTTGTCCAGGCATCACTCGAGCAGAATGTGGAATATTACGTGTCCAGTATGTGCGGTACCCACCTGTGCAACAAGGCCACATTGCCTTTGTAGCTCTTGCAAAGTACAAGCTATCAAGGAACACAGTGGTGCAACTACAGACCTGATGTGCAACAGCTGTTTTTTCACATCCTCATCTTTATTCAAGAAAGAGCACATACAAAACATGGCACATGGAAATAACTACCCTTGTCAGTAACATTTGTTAACAGAAATAATAAATCCTGTTGAAAGCAATGAAGGTTAAGTTGCTCTGTAGTAAATTTCTGCAAATTCTGATACATTAATAGACTGATTTATACAGCTGCTGGCTGAACAGGGAGCTGCCTTTAGCCAAAGCAGCTGGTAATAACCAAAGCACAGGAGATGCTCAGTGAGCAAATACACTCCTGGACCTGGGTCAGACCCTTAGCATACATTTTAGCAGTCAGATGGATACTTTATGATTACTCATTCCTCCGGGGAAGAATGCCAATTTGCTGAATACAGCAAATTTGTTACTATGATACAGCACCGCTAGTTTTCAAGTGACTACTCAAAGCACAAGTTCCAATGTGTACTCCCTTCTCCCACCACTGACTTCTTTTCCCCAAGCAGCAAGCAGGTAAAATTACCAGTGCATTCCTCCAAGGGCAGTTCCACTGTTGCGGTATTGGCCTTTTCATGCTCAAGTGGCAGAGCATAATAACCCAATTCCTCCCTCCCTCACTAGATACAGACAGCAATGCAAGCTTTAGACCTTGCCTTTTCTGTAACCACAACTTCCCTCATGACACATGAATTTCTTTCTTACAGGTGTTTCGTGTTCATGCTCCCATACCACCATTACCTCATCTAGTTCCTCCAATCTCCTGGAGGAGACCACCCTCAAAACGCAGCCTCAGTTTGAGTTTGTGTACCCATTTTGCCTTCTCTCCCCATCTCCATTCTTTTGAGTTATTACAGATCTTCAGTGCCAGCAAGTCTGCATACCCCTATGATATTTTAAAAGGGTGAATACTCTCAGGGGTTTTTCCATGTATTGAAGCTTAACACTCATTTCCCTAATGTTGCTGCTGCTATCCTTCAGGACGATGTTTTGGGAAAAGTGCTATTTTAAATATGCAGAGACAGTGATTTTGGTTCACATGCAGTTTCTGAAAACACTATCCACTAAACAAAATTGCAGCAGCTGTTTCAGCAGACTTTACAAAAGCACCGCATCCCGCTCCAGGCCACAGAAACTCTTCATGTATTATACTTCCTTTCCTTCCAGTTACAGATCATCCACACTTGTCAGGCAGCACTGACAAAGTGTTCCAACTCATCACTGGAAAAACAGAACAAGGTCTAAGTAAAACTGTTCATTTGAGGGAAAAATTTCAATTTGAAAATAAGCACAAAACACTTTCTATACATTGAGGTGTTACCATTTCTGCAAAAAACCTAAAACTCCCTAGAGATTATAATACTTTCAGAAAAGTTTAAATCAAATCTTTTGGTCTCGTCTCAGATTCCGGATCCGTATTAAATTTTTCAGCAAGGAGTTCAGGTTCGGGATAGGATCATCACAGATGAGACAAAAGTAATACAGAAAATGTAAATTTAATAGGAAACATACTGTTCTTAACATTCTCTAGCCCTTTGAAAGATTTCAACAATAGTGTACCGTTGTCTAAAAATTGCATGTAGGTTTGAAAGCTAACCAAGGTTAGGCACAACTATGAGCACACACTGTGCCTTGGGGAACAAGGGTTCTGAAATTCTATGTACAGAATTACTCTACTATGCCAACTTACCATATCAATTGATCAATTACTGTATTAAGTATAAGAACTGTCATAATACAAAAAAATCCCGAACTGTAAGCACAGTTACTTTAGACTTAAAATGAGAAAATATTTAGAAGCTTTTCAATTACATACCTGAATAAGCAAAAAGCATTTGTTCCTACATTTTTGACCATTTTCCTGTCAGAAAAAAAAAAGACATTTATTAGTTCAGAAACATTTTCTTCCATCACTCAAAATACAACTTGCCATCTATTTAGTCTCTCATACAGACCAAACTGCATTGTTAGACATGTGTTGGATTAGTATCAGTACTCCATTAGTTCTGTGAAACTTAACTTAGAAGTCTGGTCATGCCACCATAAGATGTATTTTGCTTTTCTTGCCCGGCTGTTGCTCAACTTGGATATGAACTACAATAGGTGAGACTAATCAATCAAGTATAATTCCCCTGCTATCAGAATCAAAAAGTTCATTTCTGAAAATTAGCTCATACCTGGGTCTCAGCTTCTAACAAAACATTAATAACTCCAGAAGCTAAAACAAACCAACAAACAAGCATTAAATAAAAAACTCCATCCAGACCACATTTTCCTACTTAGAGTCTCCTGCAAGCAACAGGAAAATTGAGACTGCCTCTGAACCAAGACTGAAAGTTCAAAAAAAGGCCAAGATAGATCATTTAGTGTTTCACCCTATTTTCCATAATGCAGCTACATACAAACCACACTCCAGATATGCCATTTGTAATACAACAGTTTATGTTGCCTCCTGCTTATAAATGGGGTTGGACAATAATGCAGTTTTTAAAAGAAGTCATTTTAAAATTATCATTATTTTAACCAGTTTTGCTGAGTTTCAAGGTATGTACAGAGTATTAAGTCTATCTTCAAACACTTCACCTGTTCTCATGTTAAGAGTAGTCTAGACTCAGAAATCAGACTCGTGTTTTTCCTCGAGCAATCAATCAGGTTTGGGATAGGTTCTTCACTGACCTGACATACCAATGGTTTTAAGCATTAACTTACAAGCTTGGTGTGGGAGTAATCATAACATTTTTATTGGAATTCATACCTTCAATTGAGAAGCAGCCTTCAAGCATCTCTGCAAAGACATAAAATGCACTGGTTAGTTACACTAAGAAGGCTTGCAACTTCCAACTTTTCTCTAAATCAGCCACATAAGTCACTCCACTTCCTTCTTGTAATATTGCCTCTCTAACCAATACACACATTTGAACTTCACATACTGAGACAAAGTCTATTCTTCAAAAGAAGGTGCTGCTATTTGAGTGCGCCTTTCTTTAATAAGGAGTGGAATAAAATTATAGATGGTGTGGCAAAACAGGAAAATTAGAACTTGTCCTTATACTTTAGATTTTAACTTCTTATATAAAAACCTGTGGCTACTCAAGAATCAGTGCAATTAAAGTGAATTTCATTGAAAAATATGAAATTTAGATACTTAAGTAAGAATGAAGCTCTTGGAGAAACCACTACCAATACTCCCGATGCACAGTAAGTGTTCATGAGCATGCTTTTTGCCTACTGCAAGTATAATGTTATCCTAGCCCTTCTGAAAGGTGAAACAGCTTTAGTCTAATTAGAATTCATTACAATTTGCCACCAAATTTCAACTTTAATCATTAACACTGCTTTTCCTAAATGCTTACATCCAAGTGAGCCCTAAGTTAACAGTCCTAAGAGGGTTAAAGTGCAAACATCATCACTAACTTCCAAACACCAGCAACGCTTCCTTACCAGTGCACTTTTAATACCTGGCTAATGTTATTTGTCCACTATAAGACAGGAAACCTCAAATTATAGGGGTCTAACACTTCTTTCTCTCTCTGCTCTTTAAAGACAGTAGCTTTCGCATATCCATGTCAACATGGACCTGAAGTGAGCTTAAACAATGTGCCAACACCCCGATTCACAACCTGGAGCATGCTGGCGTCTAGCTTGTACATGCAGACTGAAATAAAAGTAACACCAGCTGGGATGATGACTGAAAGATTAATTGGCTTTGGAAAGAATTATTTAAGTGGTTTCATCTCAGTAGCCAGATCCGTATGAAGTTTCGCATCAACATATCAGGTGTGGCAATTTCATCGTGATTCACCACTTAAATATCAGTAACCAGCAACTGCAAAGCAATTCATACATTCATATATTCCACAAAATAAGCGTTGCGTCTTTCATATGCAGATGTACTGAAAAGGGAATACATTATACAATTAATAAAAACATTTCGCTGTTTAATTAACAAATGCTATCTCTACCTGTTGTAATACACTTGCCAGAATCTTTTATCAGGACACCTGGTGTTCCCATTATTAGAAACTGTCCACGCCATTCTAGAAATTTGAGTAAAATAATAAATTACAACATGTTCATGCATAATATAGCACAACCCATTAGAAACAATGAAGTTCTACTCTTGTGGATGCCCCTTCCTCCCAACTGCTGGTTATACACACGAGTCAAATTAACTTCAGGATCTGTATGCAATTTATTTCTTAGCATTTTCAAAAGGTGAAAATATCAACTATACTCTTAAAAAACAAATACATATTTTCATTAAAAAAATGGAACCACATTTGCCTGTTTACACTAACAAATCTCTAGATGTTCCCTGTCTTCTTCACCTAAATACTTGATTATATTAATATCCCGATAAAGCACAAATTCACCACTAAAAGCCATCTTGAGGGAATCTGTCAGATTTAGTATGAATGCTTCAGATCAGCATAATTACCAGCTCCTCCAACCGTGACCCAAATAAACTATTCTTTAACTCCCCGGTCTACACAGTTCTAGACTGTGTCAAACATGCCTGAAATACAATGACACCTCTGTTTTAAAGCTAATGCCACACCTACTGATTTGATTATACATATATTTTGCTGATCTGTTTACCATATTAATTTATCCAAACTGATAATTCAAAACATACACAGCTTTCAGGAAAATCCACTTGTGTGTCTCAAGTATTCTTCTACTTCTGATGGTGCTTCCATGAAGGGCTAAAATTGAAATTAAACAAAATCTTATAAAGTAGAAAATGTCTCTTGCTGTGGTCTAGCATAATCTCTCATGTTACTATGTCAAAAACATAATCACCAAGCGCTAAAAATTCACTTTTTCATACAACAATTCAATATTGGTCTAGAACAGTCTTTGATACCTGCCAAACAAACTGTGTATGCACTAGAAAAAAAAAATCCTGATTTGGTTTGGGATTTTTTGCAACCACCACAATGTCTGAAGAACCAAGACAGTCAAGCTTTTATTTCAAAAATATTTATATGAGTGGCCCTACATTTATTCCCAATCCAATACTACCATATGTCTATAGTTTGCAGGATCATTACCTCAGTAATTACATTCAAATATGGCCATGTATGTAGATTGATATTAACTCAAATATACACCCAAGGCTGGACAGCTCACTTGCACCATCTTCAAAATCAGTATAATTTAGTACAAGTTAAAGTGATTTTATCATGTGGATCTTCATGCTTATTTAAATGCTACAGAAAAATAATGATAAGAACAAGTGACATCAGGGCTGACTTTAACTCAGTGAAGAGCACAAAAGAAAATAATCAGATAATTACTCAGTTTGATGGCAACTATAAAAATACAACATACTAGAACTCTTGTTCCTTTTTGTCCCACTCAGTAGCCATACAAAGATAGCCACCCTCTGGCATTTAACGCGTTCCCTACTTTTGATAGGCAAAAATATGGAAACCAAGAAAGAAAGTGAAGCATATATTATTTGTATTAGCAGTAGAAATGTAGTGTTACTTTTAGAGCAATGAAATTTAAAAAAATCCAGAGCCCTCACCTTAAGGCTTCTGTACAATGTATTAGACACCACTGAAAGCTTTCTCTCCATCATACCTAAAACCAAACAGTAAACAAATGTAACACTTTAAATCAGCAGATTCTTATTACTAGGCCACTGTCACACACATTGTGAGACAATCACCAACAATTGCCGAAGTCTCAGAAGCAATAATACGTTACATACAGAAGTCCAAAGTCTGCAGGTCTTTTAGTAAGCAGCAAGAAATGCAGCTGGTTTGAAGTAACAAATGACTTGTGAGTTACATCCACTTGCAACTCCATATTAAAAAGCATTATAGAGGTAACTACACATATCGACTACTAAACTTCAGTTCTAAGGATTTTTAATGAAAATTCATCACCTCAAGGTTTCAGTCCTTTAAGTATAAGCACTAATTTCAATTGGTTTAGACAGTTCAGTGTAAACTGCACAGCAAGTATTCAAATCTACCAGCTCATCCAGCCAAAGAAACACAAGAGAAAGTATTTGGTTTGTCATACACAGTACTTAAAATATACAGCTTCTAATAAAGATGTTTCTCACTCTGTACTACATAGATCAAATGAACATAGCAATCCATTAAAGATAACTTATTAAAAGTCTCACTGTTCAGTAATCTAGTTTGTGACTCAGACTACCATTAGATAAACTAATTAAACATTGAGTGAATGGCCCCAACAACTTTCTACATGAATGCAACCACCTTCTAATCTTTCCTTGCAGATTAGAGCCTAGAATCCTAGCTACATTTTTTATCGCCTATTCTTTCCAGGAATGTGGCTCAACGACATTAGCGTTGAAGAGGAGAAAAAAGCATTTTACGGCCGCTGGAAGTTTGTGGGTGTTTTTATAAGTATATTTTAAAATAAAATCTCATTCTGCTGTCTCATTGTTTAGCAAAGCAAAAAATCAGTAGTTAAAATGTTAAAGTAATCTCACGATTCACATTTTGTAAAAAGCATGCGAAGACAGGTTTTTTTTTTCTTGGTACAATACGGGGATTTTACAGCAACACCGTTTTTAAAAGCCCGCTGTTGTAGGACGATTTCACGATGCTGGTGGCTGAGCTCTCCGAATCAAATGAACAAAGCAACTCCACCTTATTCAAGCGGGCCTGCCCTCTCACTAAAACACCGCGTCCTCACGGTGACATTTATGCCGACTCCGTTCCCCTGCATTAGCGGCCCTAATTCAAACGACACCTGAGAGACGGCATCGCGCTGGCAAGGGCCGGCTCCCGCCCCCAGGCGGCACGGCTGCCGGGCAGCGTTCCTTCACCCGCCCCGGGCGCGCCGGACCAGCCCGGCCACCAAAATGGCGCAGGCCGGGCAGCGCCCGGCGGGGCAGCGCCCGCACCCGGCCAAAATGGGACCCGCAGCCCCCGCGCCCCGCCGCGGCCAACTACCGCTCCCAGAGCGCCCCGCGCCGCGGGACACCGCTTCCGCCGGGGAACCCGCCCGCCCGCGCTCCCGCCTCCCTCGCCGCGGCGACGCGGGGCATGCCGGGGCCCGCAGTCCGTCCCTCCGTCCCCTCGCCGTCGCGGCTGCGGCGGGGCGCCGTACACTGCGGCCGCGGCCCCGCGGCGGGCCGGTGCCTGGGCTGCGCTCGCACCGCCCCGCCCGCGCCTCCAAGGTGCGAACCTCACCTGCCAGCCCCACTTCAGGCACGGCGCGAGTGGCGCTGCGGGCGAGCCCCCCCGAACAGCCAAGCGCAAAAATGAAGCCTAGGTGCCCCCCTCGCAGCCCTGCTCGAGAAACGGCCCGCAGCCCCGGCCGCCTCACCCACCTCCGCCAGCGCTCCGCAGGAAAAAGGGTTGGCGGGGGGCGCTCGCCAGCTTTATATTTGCGCTGCAGGGCGGGAACGAGGCTGGCCCCGCCCCTCTCCCCGCGAGCAGAGGGGCGGGTACGCGGAGGGCGTCGCGCGGGGCGGCGGCTCTTTGTCTGGCGGGAGCGCGCAGAGAGGCGGGGGGAGTGACTCGTTGTTCCGTCTCGTGCCCGACGCTCCCGTGCGCGGGGACGTCGGCGGGCGCGCGGCTGCTGACGTGTGCCCCGCAGAGCGCCGCTGCGGCCGCTGGGGGCCGGGCGGCGGGACAGCCCCGCCGCGACCGACCCCACTCCCGGCCTCACCCGGACCCCGCACCCCCATCTGCCGCGGAGCGCTGGGCGGGAGGCTGCTGCGGGCTTGCCTGGGGGCGGAAGCGAATAAACGGGAGCTGGCTGCGCTCTGTCACTGCGGTGATGTGCCGGGGCGGGTATGAAGGAAGGAGCGTTCGGGTCAGGCTTCTGACATGGGTTCTTTTGATACATTTTGCGTTACAGGGTTTTTGCATAAAACGCAGAACTAACAAGTGAAGCCAGGGACCTGACAGAGCTCCACCTCCCAAACTTACAAAAAGTGGTTTTTACTGATAACTTTATTCTTCTGCCTATTTGCTTTTACTGTTCCCTAGGGTTCCAGCTGGTTAACCTTAGCTATGCCTCGATGTTTCAACCTTCCTTCCTCTCTAATTAGATGTTTCTGAAACCTTGGCCACGTGCACACCCTTTCCCTTTTTGGAAATAGCATGCAATGCTTTATCCCTGTATAAAATCACAACTCATCAGGGCTGGAAAAATCCCTTACCCACAAAGCTTTCTGCAGTTTTTTGCCCTAGAAAGTCTAAGGATGCTATTCCTCAGTGAACCTAAGAGCGGTGTGCTCCAGTCCCAGCACAGCTTTAGCCACTAGAAGTTGTACATCTGCGTCTCAGTCAGAAAGCGGCTTAGTCTCCAGCTGAAGATGATTAAGAGCCACGAAGATGATGAAGGGAGTGGAGCATCTCCCTTATGAGGAAAGGCTGAGGGAGCTGGGTCTCTTTAGCTTGGAGAAGAGGAGACTGAGGGGTGACCTCATTAATGTTTATAAATATGTAAAGGGTGAGTGTCACGAGGATGGAGCCAGGCTCTTCTCGGTGACAAGAAGTGATAAGGGGCAATGGGTTCAAACTGGAATACAAGAGGTTCCACTTAAATTTGAGAAGAAACTTCTCAGTGAGGGTGCCAGAGCACTGGAACAGGCTGCCCAGGGGGGTTGTGGAGTCCCCTTCTCTGGAGACATTCAAAACCCAGCTGGATGCCTTCTGTGTAACCTCATCTGGGTGTTCCTGCTCTGACAGGGGGATTGGACTAGATGATCTTTCGAGGTCCCTTCCAATTCCTAACATTCTGTGATTCTGTGAATCGGCCTCCTGTACTGCTATGGAAGTGCTAGTGAAAGAAGTGGGAGCAATTGTCTCGGCTGCAGTGGGCATGGCAGGAGCACTACAGATAACATTTAAACAGATGTGAAACCACATGCTAAGTTCTCATAATGTTTATGGAGGTTCTCATTGTTTATAGTCTGTCTGCCTGTTTATTGAGAGGTTTAGTATATCAATCAACTTAATTGAGGAAATCCAGAAAAACAAGGAAAGGTGAAGAAAAGCTCAAAAAATTCTTTGGTGTTTTGACACCAACTTGTTAAGAATACTACAAAAAACGATAGTCCACAAGATGGGCTCTCAATAGAAGGGTCTAACTATTGGGAGCATATAAGGGAAGTCTAGAAAACTGAGTTGTAAAGTGCTAGAATATCTGGCAATTCTATTCCTAACATTACTGAGATTAATACTACCAGGAAAACTAAACAGTTGACAAATTTTAAACATGTTTTCTTCTGCAGCCCACGGCAGGAGATTACATTTGTTTTCACTCTGCTTTTCTTCTTCCACATCCCATTTTACCTGTCCGAAATCCTCCTCTTCACTGCAAGCAGAGCGACCCAAATGGCAGACTGCAAGCTGCAGCTGGCCCACTGCCTTTCTTGCATAAGGAAAAAAGATCTATGTGCTGCCTTTTTCTCTGGGTGCCATCTGCCTGCACTTGTTTAAGCTGCTGTTTCTGTAGGAGAGTGCGAAGCTCTGAGCATCAAGGAATATTTGCTGATGCAGAACGGAGGCAGAGGCAGTTTATGGTGTTGTTACCTATCCATTTGACCTAATCAAAAGGCCCAAAACCTGATATTTGTGACAGAGCACTGAAAATGTTAACTCACACTTCCTTAGTGACATCAGGGTTAAAGATAAGCCAAGTGATTGTAGCCATTAATCATGACTCAATTAGCCAGAAAGAAGGCAGGCGGCTCCTTACCATTCCTTTCCTAAGTGTTAAATAATTATGTCTCTTTTCCAGCACACTGTGCAGGGCTTTTACATATGTTATTCTCTTCAAGAATGGAATTTCTTTTCATGATGAGTCATAATTTAAGCCCAAAGTATATTACAGAAAGCATGAATGAGTACTATTTTACTTCACAATTGGTAGTAAGAAGGCTATAAATAATGAAGTGACAAAAGGCCTGTCCAGGGCTGCAGGGCACTGGTCTGTGTTGCTTTTCAGGAGAAAAATGGGTGTGTACTTACTGCGGGAAACCTTGCATTGTTACCCCACGCTAGCTTTTGTAATTCAGCAGAAGAAACTCTTCATCTCTGTGTTAGATTGTAGGGTTTACTAGCAGTGCCTGAATGCACATTGTATGCAAACTTTTTATACCCAAAGAAATGTACCTGGTATTTCTCAGCATCACTTAAGTCTGCTAGCACTGGACATGCTTGTGGGTCTAGTGAAGTACATTTTTATTGTAGGTAGGCAACAATTACAATTAGAAGGCTGAAAAAAGTTAACCAAAACAAAATAAAAACATACATTGCAATTGCAGATTATGTTTAAAAGTAAGATTCCTTCTTAACTGCCTTTCTTTCCTTCAGGCTTCTGCAGTCTGTGTCCTGGGTGTCTGGATGAGGATGTGAGCTCTAGAGCAACACCTGATCCTCAAACTCCGCTCCCCAGGGAGATCATAAGGCTGGTTTGAACCATAAACCTGGTTGCCATAAGGTGTTAGTTTACAGATGAATTGCTTCCGAATTTAGCTCACCATACAGCTGTGAATTCATGCACAGTGTAAGCACTGGCGGAAGGGGTGCTGGTTATGAGATACTGGCGGTGTACTGGATTGTCTCTTTTGAGGCCCGCACAAACATATGGCAGCCTGAAAGGCTGGTGGTGTGCTACCTCCAGGGCAACTCTCTTCAATTTCTCTTTTATTGTTTTAAATGATTTCTTTCTCTTCTTGTCCTTTCTCTTAATTTCTGTCTCCCCCCACTTCCGTTCTGCTCCTATTTTAAGTCTGGCTTCCTGGATTTTCTCCAATAACTTTGCAGCTTTGGTGACTCACATCTCTTGGTTTGGTTTGGGGTTGCTACCAGTGCATCCTTTGGGATGCTGAGTTCCCTTCCCCTCTCACCTTCCCAGCAGGAAGTCTATTGTATGCAGCTTTAATTTCTTCCTTCTCAGAACAGATAGCACTCGTCATAAAATCCTGAGCTGAATTCACCATGTTTCACATTATGCATCATAAAATGCGTGAGTTGGGAAACAATTTCATTTAGCTTATGATTTTGGTCCTGTTTTTAATGTTTTACAGAGACCAGGATTCTTTATTTAAACTTGTCACATCTCTCTCTTTGAATTTTTAGTCACTGTAGTGTCACAGAAAGATGAGCACTTTTTTTTTTTAAATGATAAATGACATCATGAAAACATTAGAACAGCTGTACAGGGTCAGACCAGAGGTCCACCCCCCTGCAGTATCCTGCCTCCAACTGTAGCTAAAAGTAAAAGCCTAGGGAGGGGAGTAGGGATAGAATAAGCATGTAGAGATCCTTCCCTGAATATTTGCCCAGCCTCCGGGAATATAAAACTCAGAGTCTTCCCCAGAGCCTTTGTAAAATTTTAGCATTCACAGTAACAACAGCAAGGAGTACCACAGCTTAATTAGCATTACAGGGCAGTGCATCTCCTGTAGTTTGCTTTGTACCTGCTGTCCATTAGCTCATTGCACAGTTTTAGAAGAAGTGGTGGACAATCCATCCCTCTGCAGTCATCCCCTCATAAAGCTCCCTCCGCCCCCAATCTCTTCTTCAGGCTGAAGAAAACTCATTTACTTAATCATTCCTCATATGGCAATCAGTTCCTGTCTTTGACCCTGCTCTCATTGCCCTTCTCCGAACTTTTTCTTGCTTCTTTCTGAGATGGCAGTCCCAGAGTATACACTGTATTCAGGAAGCAAGTACAACATGGGTTTATACAGAGGTGTGGTAATCTCCATTTTCTTCTTCGTTCCCTAGCACTTCCTAAACTTTGGTTTCCTTTTTTGACTATTGCTGTGCATGGAGCTAATGTTTCCACACAACTATCTGTCACAACTGCAGGATCTCATGTCTGAGCAATAAAGGTCAGAGCCCAACATTTTACATTTGCAGTTGTGTTGGCACTTCTCAATGAGCAGTGCTTTATATTGATCTGTGTTGAATTTCATGTGTTGCTGTTATACTCAGTTTTTTAAACTCCTGCAGCTATTTGTGCATCAGCAATAAATGATTACTAATTCTTGTAAGCCTCTGTTCTGTTAAAATTCTTTTAAGCCTGTACTATCTTTTTCAGATCAATTCAGTAAGTTCACCCATATAGGTCATGGAAATATCTGTTGTAGTTTTCTGCCACTGTGTAAATGAACCAGTTACTTCTACCCCATTTCCTATCTTTACCTCTTATTCCTTATCTGCCTATTTTTCATAAAGTAATTTGCTGAGAGGCTTTAGGGAGTTGGTGCACTAGATCATGTTATCATGTGCTTGCTGATGAGAAACATGAGGTGAGTTTACCAGGCATTCTGGTATTTATCCAAATGCACACTAATTCTACTTTTGATATGGAGTTTTTACTTATTTGCCTGTTACAGATGTCAGGCTTAGTGGGCTGTAGTTTCCTGGATTTCCCTAGAACCTTTTCCAAAACCTTATAATCCTGTTTGCTACTTGCCCTTCTTTAGCACCAGAGCAATTTAAAGTGAGAGCTCACACACCAGAATTAGCAGTTCACTTTTCACTGGGTTCCTCTAGAGCATCATCTGATCCTGTTGATCAGGATGCATCCTCAAGAAGTTTGAAGCAGCTTCTCTGATGAAAGCCTCAAAAGTGGTGTGGGTGACTTCTCCAGATCTCCCATGCTGAACACAGGAGCAAAAAATTATGGCCTAATTTTCTCTGATGATACCTCCCGTGCCTCATGAATTTGAAAATGAATATGTTATTAGTTTTGATAGACTAAACACCGTTGTACTGGCACATACTGTTGTGGGCTTCCTTTAGCCCTTTATGAAACCTTTCTTGAATGGTGATTTTGTGCCTTCAAGATAGTGTTCTCTGTTTTCATACCACCCGCGAGGATTTAATGTGTATAGACGTTCCTTTTAGGTTTGTTCTTAACAAGCATCTACTTTTTTAGGTCTCTCCCCTTTCTGACGTTGAGTACAGCTGTGGTGAATATTTGGGTTTTCTGCTGCAAAGATAGAATATCTAAATGTATGATGGTTGCTTATACTGACACATTTGGTTTATAGTCATAATCTAATCAGATTACATATGACTAAAATTAACCGTAAAGCATAACTAAGATTTATATAAGAAAAAACCCCAAGCACTTAGTTACTTAAAAGAAGCAATGAAGTTGGGGTATTAAGACAGCCAAACTAAATAACATCATTAAATTGAAGTTAAATTATATATTTTTTCTCTGTTTATGAACGTAACTCTGTGTGCTGTTTCCAGGAGTACATAATTGTACCTATTTTATTGTTTAACAGAAGCATTCATTATCCTGAACTACAGCAGCATTTCAGTATGCCCCAAAATACTTGAGGGTGCTCGGGAACATCACCTCTCTCTCAGTGTTCAAATCTCTTACATGTTATTCTGCATAAACAGCATGTTACTGAAAGATAATATGCTTCATTTAATTGCTACATAGTTACTGCTTATCTGACTGGCTTTTTCTCACCCTTAAGAGATGAAATGAATAGGCTTGGATAAGATTAAAGCATTGAAGTGGAAGTGCTGTGGAAAGATCGGAGAAGAGCAACCTACTATTTAATATTCTTCTCATATTTGTAGGACCCAGCTGTTAATTAATATCACTTTCAGTCAGTTCATTCATTAATAAGGCATAGAGAAAAAAAGGCTTTTCTGCCATGTTTATACAGCCTTGACAAATTGAGTGTCGAACTCACTTTTAAATAGGAAATATATCTTCACGTTCCTAAACAAGAGGCTGCCTCTGCTTCTTAGAAAAGACAAGGCTGCTGAGCTAATTCATTTTTTTTTAACCCAAACTGTTTTTAATATTGCCATCTGTCAGAGTCTTGCTTACAATTACAATATCTTATAATCACACACTGTACAGAATCTGGAAAAACAAAACACACTCTCTTTGCTCTTTCTAAAACCAAGTATCATGTGCACTATTACAATGAAATAGAAGTTGTGAAACTGCATTCCAGCATCTGGAATTGAATCTGGATATGATAAGTTCAGACCTCTGGGTAAGAAAGAGGCACTCCTTTTCAAGTGGAGATTTCTTGGAAACTTCTTTAACTGCTTTCATTTGATAAAATAAGAAAATAAAATATTCATACATATTATTTTACTCATAGTATGCATAGAATGCTAGAATTCTACCTTTAAAAGAAACAATATTTGTGGTTAAGTCTGTTCTTCTGTTGCATGTTGCTATTTACTCTCGTACTGTAAGGAAGAAATGGAATCTATCTAAATACAATTAAATTATATGGACAGTTGATGTTCAAAACAGTACAGCTTATGGCTGGTCCTACCAAAGAACAAGAAAATGGTGATACTGCCATGGGATACTTAAGATTAGTCTGTCTGGTTTTTGAAGATGGAGGCCTGTATTTCTAAAGAACGGAAAGAGGAGGGCAGCATAGTTAATCCTACAACTGTGATAATATTCCTTAAAAAACACAAATCAGCCATTACAATTCCATAAATAATTTGTAAACTTGAAGAAAAGGTAAACTAATGTAGTGCTAACTTCCTAGGAGGGAACTCACAGCAATGAGTGTACACAAGCACACGTTCCCTGTCATGATATTCCTGACGGGAGCTGGTAGCTGGGCTCCTGATGCTGGTGAGGTTGCGTACTTCTGTTATGATGGAAATACTGGAACAGGGTGCCTCCTGCAGAAAGCACTTCTACATTCAAACCTGACTTGCCTGGTTGTGCTCTCTTGGATATTCCCCGAAACTCAGGCTCTCCAGGCAACAGGGGGAAAGACCTAGGCATTTCAGAAATTGCATGTTCTCTCTTGCCTGGTCAATAGTGGACAGTTGCGTAAGACAAGGCCATCCTGTTTTCTGGTCCTCAGTTTAACATACACTGTGCAGAAGAAGTATGAGACGAGGCTGCCACTCCTCGTCAGCACTGGGAACATGTGCTGCATGGCTACAGAATATGCAGCTAAAAGGCAGATGAGATTTATTTCTGTGGTGCATGTGACAAGAAACAATTGTTCTGCCAGAGGCAATGAGCACTAAACACAGGGCCCTTGTAGAGCAGAGAAGTTGTGGTATGAAGGTTGAGCTGGGAGCCTATAATAGACATGAATCCCCTGGTGCTCCTTAATCTCTGATTGCTGCCAGAGTCTCAGGATGTACTCCTACCAGCATCCTTTGGGATCCCTGAGCCAGGCCCTTTTGGGAGCCAGGAACGGATGACCAGGAGATGCACATGCTGGTATTCTCTATTCCTTCTCAACAAACCATGCTGGGGAAGTTTTCAGAGAGGCTGGTGATCAGGTCTGAGAGCAGGCCACTGGGAAAAAGCAGTTGACCCTCAACCTCACATGGAGCAGCTCCTGTGGGAACGGCAGGCTGTGTGGTTCCAGCTAAATAGCCTTTGACAGGTTATATAGAAGTATGTATTTTATGAGTGTAAGGAGTGATAGCCCAGGCCAGTGAGAACGATATCTCGGGTTGGAAAACCACCCCTGTACGTATGATGTGTGAATGTTGGGCCTGGGCGTGTGAATGAGTGGGTCGGAACGCTGCCCACAAGATATGCATGGGAATGTGACTGAAAACAGTCACAACATGAGTGTGGTGTGTTTGGGATAACATTTTTTGAAAAAACACCTTGTCTAGCCTCTTGGTCCAGCCCCGTATCTGTAAAATTGAGAACTGTTAATAAAAATCAGCTCTGCCTGGCTCTGCTCTCACTGCTAACAAGGACTCTGTGTCTATGTATCTGTCTGTGTCTGTATGCGTCGTTCCTCATCGCCGCAGCTCCTAGGTAGGAGCCTGTGATATTGTGCAAGATATAAAAAGTCTGGCCGCTACCTGGTATTGGGAGAAGCAAGGAGCCCCCTGCCCATGGGCAGCCTGGTGTTGCACAGGGAAGGTCAGGATGCCAGACAGGTGGAGAAGCTGGTGAGTGGCCCTGGTAGCTGCGTGCCCAGTGGAAACCATTAACACTTGCTGTAGTGCAGCTGAGTTATTGTGTGGCCATGGCTAGTTCTGGTTGCCCTGTACCAGAGTTGTGTCCAAGATGAAAAGGGCTGGTTGTATACTGGCATATTGAGTATTGCCATCCTCCTTGGAGGTGTCGTATCTCTGCCAGATAATGAAGCTCCTTCTCTGTCAAGGACCCTGCACCACAATGGCAGGAGCACCTACTTGCTTTTTCATATTAATCTCCTCCTAGACCTAGGAGATACAATCCCAGGTTTTTTTGTAGGTATTTTAAGTGTTTCAGTCTTGATGTGACCTCTTCCAGATGTGGGCATCCCACTTTGCCCATCTGGCAATTCCTGATATTGCACCCATATGGGAAAGAATCCACCAAAAGCTTTTTATTGACATATTGGCTACATAGCCAGGTGATTCAAATGTTACTGATCCATGGGCTTGGCATGATATTACCTTTCTGCTGAATTCAACCAGAGCTGTGGAGCAAAAAAACAATGGAAAAGAGAACTTCAAAAACTATCACAGTATGCTGTAAGTTGTATCACCTGAACTAAAAAAATCCCTTGATAATGGTGCTTTAATTTATAAGAATGAAAAACAATCTTTATAAGCACTATTGAAGAAGGAAGCTCATTAGTACTGCTTTATTCTATTGTAAGTATCAGATAATCTACTTTAAATTATGATAATTCATTGTGCCAACACAGCATCTAAAACAACTGTTTTGTCACATTTCTATCATTTTTCTTCCTTTATTTTTCTTTCTCTTCTTTACTTGGGTTACTCAAGCATCCACTTACTCTTGCGTAAGTAGATATGAAGCTTTAGGAAATGTTGTTTGATATGTTTTATTTCTCTTGAAGATCTTGCAGTTTATTGGCATGTTTAAGTAGTTTCCATGGACTGCAGTGGAAGTCTGTGACACAGATTGATTGGTTTGAGAGTTTTTCTCTTACATGCAAGTAAGGGATAAAACGAGATAGCTCTAACATAATGATTACATATTATAACCAGGAGTGTCCAAGCATTAGAAAACATTTTCCAGCCCACCAGACTGTTTGTAGGCAGAAACAGAGTAAGAAATTACGTGTCCTCTCCTTCCAGGAATCCTGTGGGTCCAGCTCAATATGGCCCTCTCCTCCTGTCTGCCCACTTCCAGTTACTATAGACAACACTAGGACCTGCAATGATTTGTTCTTGTTTTATACCCACGTTTCTGCAGGAGAGGCAAGAATCACCTCGCAGGCACTGGGCTCTCCTGCGGAGAGGCAGCCTGTGGCTCCTGCCCGTGTTCCTCCACACCCTGCGTGGGATGGAGCCGTGGGCCCGTGCTCAGTGAGAGGTGTCAGAAGGTTGCAGCAGCAGAACTGGTGAAGCAGAATGTAGGATGCTGCGTGACAAGACAAGGGGCTGAAACCGTGTTTGAACTCGTAAGCAATCTGTTTTGCGATGCTGATCAGGCACCTACACCTGACCCACAGCCAGTCTGGGAGACCTATGCGTGATACAGGAGTTGGTAAATTTTCCCCGCTTCGTGATTTCAAATGGGATGGCCCATAAATTCATTCTGTTGTAAACACAAGAGGGCACTCCCACCTCACTTCTAAATTACTCACAGCACTTGCAAAAGGAAGTCCTGAACGGAACAACACAGAATTGCAGCTACTCCTTTGTACCTGCTTTGATAACACAACAATCACTGTGCATTCGTAAGCATTTATAGACCATGAATTTATAGGCCACATTTAAGAAATTGGTTTAATGCTTTCTCCAAAATAGTATGCATGAAGAAAACATTGACTTTAATCCTTCATCTCAATGAAGTAAAACCCAAACTTCTATGTCCTTGTAACCAGAATTGCACTAAAAGCTCAGGGACTACAGACGACTTCTGGGGATTTCAGGTGCATTATCTCGTGGAAACAGAGACTATGTCTTTTGTCTATGATAGCAAATTCACTAGGAAGAACTACAGAAAGAGGGAATGAGATTTAAAGTTGTTATGCTTGCCAATACTCACATGTTTTGAAGTAGAATGTCAGTGCTCCATTCGCATAAGTTTCCCTTACCCACTTGTTCTTGTTCCCCTGGTGTGTTATACTATCAATGCTTTGCACGCTCAAGTCACTGCACAAGAATAAATGTATTTTAAGCTTATCCAAGGACCTCTCAGCTCTTGGGATCAAAGTCTCACTTGATCACTCAGAAAGGTTTTCACAGCTTTTTACTGTGTCCAGCAGCATGGAAACAAAAATCTAGCCTTGTAAAACAAAATTTTCTGTATATCTTGAAATACGAATAAAACCCATAAGGAGTTACTTTTTAAAAGGAAATACAAACATACAACCCCCGAAATCCATAGTACTAATTATCTCAGTTTAAATGCTTACATTTCCTTCACTCAGAGAGAGTTATTTGGTATAGTCTAAAGCTTTTCCACAGGGAAACACATTTTAACTGCACTTCTAGTCTCTTTGCATTCTTTCTGCAAGGTGTTTTTCCACCCCATTCTGGTGTAAATGTGATGCACTTTTGATTTGCACTTAGTCCCCTTCCAGTGAAGGCTGTTCTAGCCTCTGTTTCCCATATGAGAAAGAAAATGTGAGGCAGTGGAATAAGAAGTGGAGTGACAGGAGGGTGACCTGGCAGTCTCCAAAGGGAGACGGCAGAGTCTCCATCCAGATGCACTTGGTGATCTTCCCCCACACTTCTGCCCACTCCCACACTTCTTTTGATCATTATGAGCTTCATCACTAATTTCTTAAACAACTCTCCCTTTGACCCCAAGAGATCTCATGTATCTCTTTCACGACGTTTTTGATTTGGGATGCTGAAAGCAAGGAAAAGAAGAAGGATCAGCATCATCTAGTGCAGCAAATTACTTGACAGCACTCTGGGGGAAACTTTGCAGAAGTAGAAGTGTAAAGTACTAAAATAAGTACTATTGTGAGTGCTGGCTGTAAAGGCATATGCCTATGTGGTGTGAATTCTTGCTCTGTATTTTATTTTCATGTCACCACTTTTTTATTTTATGGCCTGGTAGATCCATAAACCCATACCTGACTACTTCATAAAGCAGATAGTTAAGTACAGTTTGAAAAGATTAAGAGCAAATAAAGTGTTTGTAAAGTAAATTATTAGAAAAATATGGAGTCTAACTGAATTTTCTGTTACTGGTTGCCTCTCCAAAGAAACCTGGTTTAAAAAATGCACATTTTGCTTGAAACAAATGGAGTAGTGACAGATTCCTTTGAGTCAAGGAGCTCATTTCATTTCCAAGCATGATCTTCTCCTCAGAAATAGCAAATTATAAGTATGGATGTTTCTGAAATGATGATCATAAAAGTTAACTTTTAGCTCTGTTAATGAACCATATTGAAGAGCCTGGCTGCTCTATAGAAGGCCACCTCTGCCAGCACCAGGAAGTTGTTCCCCCAGTAAGAGTCAATAGTGATTATTAAAACATAGGAACTCAATTTGAAATGTTAGTGACTCTGCCGTAGGACCTCTCCCCACCCATAATTGTTCACTCTTACGTTTGGCAAAGTTTAGACAGGAGGAGGAACTCATGGGAAGTAGTGTAATTTGAAAATATATTGTGCGCCAGTTGTGAATCTGTCTTTGAGAAATTCTTATAATTAATTATTTCAATTATTTGTTATCTCTAGTCATATACTATCTATTTCTATGTATTCTTACTGCTAGAAGAGCATTTTAATGCCCGCAGATCCCCTCTTCCATGGCAGACAAACCCACTTCCCAGTCACGTCTGCTGTCTGCCAGAGAGATGCCAGGTGCTCTGGCCAGCTTGGAGGTGTTTTGGTGCAGAGAGACCGACCAATGACTCCACTACAGATTGAAAAGGCTGACTAGGGCTTGCATTTTCTTCAGGGAAGGACAACTGCAGTATCTTTCCTTCAAATGGAAAGTCCAGGAAGACTTGCAGGAACTTAATAGGAGCTCATTAGCCTCTGGGGAGGTTTAGTCAAAATTGGTCAGCAAGCTAATGGGTGCCTAGGAAAGATCAGCCATACAGAGCAATCACATAAGCCCTGTTGTTTTGGGAAAGCAAATCAAGTTTTAATGGATTTTCTTCGTTTTGGTTCCATTGAATCAGGACAACTATGAAAGAATTTTAATAACTTTTAATCTCTCTTTTTCATAGTAGATTTTTAATCTTCTGTTACTCCAAGGGTCTCAAATGGAAATGAAATTCATCTCACATTCTCCCTGCAACTCTGAAACAGTGGGCATAGTCATCCTGAAACTGCTGTGTCAGGTCCGTCATGTTGACTACTGCAGCCAGCAGATCTACGTAAAGGCTAGATAAAATATGCACCCACTGTGGATGCAACCATTGCCACACCAGCTTCTGCTTTCATGACACCTTTAAGGTGCAACAAGAATAAAATAAAACAAGTGAAACAGCATTACAACAAAAAATGCTGTGTGGAAGCTTTTTTACTCTGTCTTTTGGTTGTATCTGGAAAACTTTGCCTTTCCTGCAGGCAGCTTCTGGTGAGCAGGACAGAGTCCCGCAGCACTGGGAGGCACCAAGGCTGTTGCTCTCTGGGGACAGTCAGTTTTATCAGCTTAGACTCAGTAACTTCCATTTGTCAGCTGTTCTCTATGGTTCAGCTTTCCTTTTGGATGTGTTTAAACAGAACAGGAAACTATAGCCAATGAGAAATCTTGTGAAATGCTGAACACTAAAAACATTTGTTTAAATCATATTTGCAAGTAAAACAACAAAAATATTCTGCTTATAATGTTGGTAGATGGTAGCTTAAGAAGGTCTGGAAACTAGATCCTGGAAGGGATAGTCCTGAATCTCATCCACAGTCAAGAATATGAGACAAATTTAATTCTAAACTTTTCCATGGCTGCCTGCCTGGAGAAACCTGCCACTTACTGAGAGAGCAGCTTCTCTCAGCATGGAAACCATCCAGTGGGCAGAGAAGACTGAGGATGGATTGTTTTGAAACAGCATTCAAATAATAAAGGTTATTAATACACTTGACTGTCTATACAGAAATCAAAAGAGCAATTCAAGGAGGAAAATGTGCAAGAAGAATTAAATGGGAGATCGCGAAGCAGTGAGTACAGACAAAACCTGCAACAATAATTCTCATTAATGGAATGAAAACTTGATTCATGTGATTTGTGTAGTATAAAAATGGCACAGAAACAGAAGATATAGTAATGGTCCTGTTTACAAGTATATTAACTTCAGCATCTACTGACATCAGAAGTCCTTCAACTGACTTTAGTAGACCTTTAATCAAAACTCGTATCATTGAGAAATACCAGAATGGAGGCAACAAAATAATTCTAGTCAGCATAACTTATCTGAAAAATAAGAAGCAGTTGTCTAGCCATATGCTAGATATGATCAGCAGCAAAGGAAAAGTGTCTCAAAAGTTCCTGAAATGACAAATAAAGCATCCCCAAAATACTGCTGAACAGAAATGTCTCTTGAAAAGTAGGACTATGCAGTGGGATGGTCTTTAAGCATCTTGGCCATTTATTCTATTCAGGTCCTCATCTTTAAGGATTTAAGTGCTTTTAAAATCTGTCCTCAACAAGAAAACTAGAAGATTTGGACATAAAGGGATAAAAAAAGGATTTTAAAACGTAGCTGTTAAAAATTTTTAAAAGTAAAAATTTTTTAAGTGTCGAAGTAGTTGTACAGCATTTACAGGTATCTGTCTTAATAAGAATATGTATAATGTCATAATTCAAATGAAGAAAATATGCATCAAAGAGATGATTTTCATAGGAGAAAAGCACCTACAGGTGTCAGTGGAACTTACTGGCAGAACAGAGACTGGTCAAATGGAACAAAATCAGTTCAAATATAACGTTCAGTCCCATGGAGTGTAATTCACAGTACTGGTTTCTGATGAAAACAGAGTGTGCCGGATGACTGGTCAGGTTTCACATGCAAAGCTACAAAAGTTTTCTTAGTGCATTTCCATGGGACCCTGCAGAGGCTGCCCTGATGAAGAGCTTTGTTCTAGGAATAAAAGCAAGTCTGAAAGACAAATTTGATAGTGGGTAGAAAAAGATGGTGACATTGATTTGTGGGCAATGTATAATAAAGGTTTGTAAGTTTTGGCATATTTTTTAATATTCTCAGTCTTGCCCAAGAAAAGGGCTTCAATGAATAACAAGTGGTGGAGTGTTGTGGGCACTCAAAGAAACCTGGAATATTTTTATGCTGACGTTGGGACTCAGAGCTCTCATTACATTGATTAGCGTAATATAGTGTCCACTTTATGCTATATTTTATACAGTGTATCACGTCATATATTTATATACTGGAAAACTTATAGCTTTTTATACATATGTGTGTGTATGTGTATCTAGATCTCTGTATATACAATATATACTTACACTGTGTAAGTTTATGCTATATGACATATTTCCGGCTCATTTTGGGTTATTGCTTCACAAAGATCTTCTGTTGTTTGCTGGCATTCGCTGTGAACTGGCAGCTCATCCCTGTCTTTCCTCGCTGCCCCACTCTGTGCCAGGGCTATGGGGAAGGCAGTGGGGGGTGAAACTATCACCCAAGATCTCCCTGTGGACAATGTTAACGTTTGTTGGTGGACGTTATAGACAATTTCAACTCCCTAAGCACCCAGAGCAGCACAAATGATATGGAGCAGAGCATAAACGCCTTTATTGCCCATTTTAACGTTTGCTTTACCTGTTCAGAAGGTGAGGGCAAGGTGCTTAAGTAAGATTCTGGTGTCAGCCTGATGTGATTCAGAGATACTTCAAGTTTTAGCAGTTACTCCAGAATAAGCAATATAAAAGGGGCCTGGGTCACTGATTTTTGTTGTTGTTATATTTCATAGTTTAAATATTTTGTTGCTCTTACTGGGGCATTCAA
This sequence comes from Caloenas nicobarica, assembly GCF_036013445.1. NCBI lineage: Eukaryota > Metazoa > Chordata > Aves > Columbiformes > Columbidae > Caloenas > Caloenas nicobarica. The sequence goes on from NC_088247.1 coordinate 37,937,835, forward strand.
CATTCAAAGTGTATATAATAAGCTTTCTGTCATTCTCTGTTATTATCAGAAATAGCAAAGGTTAAAATTTTGGATGTAAATAATTATGGCTACAATCTTTACTCAGTTGTTACTCAGCCAAAACTCCTATTAACTTCAATAGATACATAACACAGATATTATCATTTTTAATGCCAGAGGGATTTTGGTACATTGTCTCTCCTTATGTTTCAAATGCCAGGCATTTTAACTGCAGTACTTGTCAAGCTCACTGGACAATTAACATACATTAAAATGCGGTACAGTTTATAGCTGGTTTTATAGATATCATTATTGAAATCTTAAAATGTACTTGGAAAGGCCAGGCATTTCTGCTTGACAGAAAAATAAAATACTTGCAAAAAAAGTATTCTCCTATCAACTCAATTAATTCAGTTAAGTACTTAACGTGGCCTGCAAGTTTCCCATGGCAGGTCTCCTAACCTGCCCCTGTTGACTTATCCACAGTAAGTCCTTTCTCAGGCCAAAGTTACCGGATAGCTGGCAGTACCTGCCAGGTCTTCTCCAGCAGCCAGCAGTCTGCCACGCATGCAGAGAAACCAGCCAGTCCCCAGTAGGTGCCTTGAGGTCCCTGGTGGCAGAAGGTATTTGCAAAGGGGAAATCTCTGCAGGCAAGAGGATGCTCTGGTTAAGGCAGCCAAACGTCAGGCCTTGTTCATGCAGCATAGTTTACCCTGGACTCGCCGTTAGCTGTATAAATATATCGATGTCATTCTTTAGTGGCTCTTAATCCGAAGTGAAAGCACGTGGATGGGGCAGGGAGGTAAGCCTTTCTCCTTTAAGCCTTATTCTCTTCCTCTGTGACTCTATTTGTCATTCGATAGTATTATTATTATATGGTCTTCCACATTCTTGTCCCTATCCAAGGAGTTTTCTACTTCTACTTTCTACTTCAAGCCTTTGCCATGTGGTCTGAAAAGGGGCAAGAACGTTTATCCATCTTCTTATGTAGAAATCTTGCCACAGAAAACAATTGTGGATTTCACTGCACAGAGAAACTATACTCCTAATATCTGGGTGCAGAGATAAACTCAGTCTGGCTGCTTAGTCATCAGTGACCCCAACATACCAATATTAGCCCTGGTTGCTGAAGCAGCAGTGCTTCAGAAACAAAAATATGAAAGCGCTTGTGTTTCTAAGTCAGATGTTGCTGTGATGACTATAAAACTACGCCTTGTCTCAGAGTCTGTTTGTGAAGCTACAGCTTAAGAGTGAGGCTAGAGCTTAAACTTAAGGACGTACGATTTTGAGGCTACTATACCATTATTCTATAGAGTGATCAAGTTGTTTACTGTTTAATTTAAACATTAATATTGGCTTCTAATATGAATGGGCATGATCCATGTATCTCCAACATCCTCACACAATGCTAGCAGGTAAGCAAACTGAGAAACCCAACAGATAGACACTGCAGTTTGGGCTATTATGTTAGGCTATTGAGCTGATAATAGCAGCTCAGAGTAATTAATTAGCATGCCTAGACGTGACACAGTTATTAAACTGAGTGGATAATTCCTTCTTCAGCAAAACAACAGTAACCAGGGCGCCATGAGAAGGAAAAAGGTGAGTCATCTGAGCACAGAAACAGTCACAAGTTTGCATATTTTTCATGACTTTTCCTATAGCTGAATCAAAACAGAAAACCTGTGGTTTAAAATCTCAAATGTCAAAGAACTAGGTTGTAGAATGTTGTTCAACACCCCTCCCCGCCTCCTCTTTACTTCCTTAGATCTATGCAAGGCACTGAGCGTTCCCATAAGGAGGCCAAATGCTCAGAGGTGCTGGGTTTGTGCTCAGTGAATGTGTAGGCAACGAGGATGAACCCACTGCGCGTCCTGCAGGAGCTGATTCCCTTCCTGGGCACTGACTAGGAGACCAGAAAACTGCCCTTCGTATCTGGTTGTAAATGCAAACATCATTCAAGGAATTCAAATTGTGATTTTTAAAGGGTAGAGTTGCAAGTAAAAATTCCAGCTGTATATGAGCTAAAGGATTTTTAACAGTTCTCACGTCTGCCATAAGTTCAGTTGTCATTAATCCCAGTGAAGCTGTGCTCATTAATACTGGGTGAGAATCTGATCCTCTTCTTCTATTCTGCCTCTCAGGAACAGAGTCTGTGTGGAGGCACACTGGCTTGTCCTAAAAGCCTCTGCATGGCTACGGTCTGGTGAAGATCCCATTGTGATCATTCTCTAAATGGTGGGACTAGCTGGTCAAGACATCAGCACCCACTGGGCAAGTGAGTTACTCCCAGAAAAGAAGTTAAATGCTGGTGACTTGATCTGCTTAGTGAGAGAAGGAAGGATAAACAGGATTTGAGATGCACAGATCTAGGAATGAGAACCTAGTCCTTGCAGGACAGGATTGCCATTTTTGGGTAGCAGTCCATAAGCTCTGTACTGAATCTGCAAGGCAGCAGGGCTGTGGTTTGTCAGGCTTACTCTGTCAGAGCTTTTCTTGATGTGCCAGTAGCTTTGTTTTGCTTGGTCTAGCTGTGACAGCAATTTCTCTAATTGACCAGGTCTCTGTGGTTCATTTGTTTTGCTTTTGTTTATCTTTGCATGGTACAACCATAGTTCTGTATAATAATAAAAGGCAGCTATTCTACAAGCAGATTGAGATATTTATGGCTCTAACACAGTGATGTAGTATAGAGAAATACAGCCCTGGTATGATAGCAGCAACCTTGGAAACTGGAAAAATGGGATGCAGCATGGAGGAATGCAGGCATGGGATGATACAAGAGAGGGCCCTGGGCTGGCACTGGAGACCCCGCAGCTATGAATAGTTCTCTGATGGTCAGATAAAGAAGTGCAGACCTGGACACAATCAGTTTTAGGCATAACAAAGAAAATAAAGAAATAGTATATTCTTGCTGTGAAAGGTATGTCTGAGGTCCAGGGAGCCTCTTGTCCTACTCTGGGCATCATCAGTGCAGAACTGCCCTAGAAACAAGAGGACAACTGCACAACCCACCTCCATGGACCTCCAGTCGGACACGGGGAGTAGAGCTCTGTGAAGGGGCAACCCAGATTTACCTGGCACTGCCAGGTGGTACAGACTTAGAGGACAAATCTCAGTGTCTCAAGGTCATTTCACACTTCACTGTGAAGATATGCAAAGATAAGGACATACTACCGGTAGCACCCACATAGCACAGTAGCATATACCATAGTATTTATGTTCCTGCCACCAAGAGAATGCAGTGGGTGGCGTAAGTTGAAGTTGAGAAAAATGCACGTAGTATTTCACACTTATTCTGTGTAAGCTAAATGTATGCATAGGTTTACAAGCTATGATGTGTTAGTTTCTTATGTGATTCTATAGATTGTTTACAAAATGCTCTGCAAACATCTTCTGTTATCAGTCCTTCAACATCTGTTTCAGAGAAATTTCTGTAAATGAATATTTCCTGTTATTGCTCTTTCTGATTTCCCCTGGTGAAGGGGAAAGGTGATGAAATGTGGTTTATCTCTGACATCAAAAGAGATTTACTCTGCTGATCTAAAGTTGCCCAGCACCCGTGAGCTACAGCAGCTGGCTGGCTTGTTAGTCTGTGTGATTTACAGCAGACCCTCTGTACCGCAGTGACAAATGTGCGTTGTCCCTTTCAAGACACAGTTTCTAATATTGTTGATGAGCAGACTGTGCTGATTCTTCCCTGGATCTGACCATCATCCAAAAAAAGGAATGATATATACAACAAATCTCAGATCTTGATTTCTCATGTGCTTGCATTTCATGCTGCTCTGAGGGTGTCCCCTCACTGTAACAGTATAATCCTTAAATGGATGTCAGGAAAAGGCTGGCATGTAGTTAATTTAGGTAGGTTGTTTTCTTTTCACAGATATGTTATGCTCATGCCCGCTTATTGCAGCAGTCTGTATTTGTTTCAAGCAACCAGCCAAACTTCACTCTGGTGCTCAGCTCAGAGCAAGGCAACACCTATGGTATTGTAATTCAGAGAGTTCCTCCTGGTGGGGAGGTCTGGGGGACGAGAAGCAGCTGTGGAAGGGGAGATTCCATGGCTTAGGAATCAAAATCGCTGCCCGTAGTTCCTGTATGAGAGCAATGCATCTCGTCAGTGCTTAGAGCTGTCGTTTTTCTCTGCCTACATTAGTCCTGCAGTTCTGTGATGGACTAAAGGCAGTCTGATTTGCAGGATGTTATTCTCCCTGCTGTCTCAGGGTGTGTTCCCATCACCTCTCTTCTGTCAGCTCTAGCGCTGGTTGAGGCATGCCTCAACTAAGTCTTCTCTGCAGTAGGATTAGTCTCTAGTCAGGTTAGCAAGCAAACCCAGTTCACCCCCCAAGGTGATGATTGCTGAATCTGGTGTGGTAGAAGTGCATGAGTGACACAGGGACACCCATTCAGTGGCACTGCCCTCTTTGACCACCTTGCCATGGTCATGGGATGACCAACAGGCAAATGTGCCTCATATCGGTATTTTTAAGATTGACAGAAAATGGTAAGGGCTGGAAATGCAGGATGAGATTCTTCATCACAACCAGTGGAATGATCAAAGCCTAATTTTCTGCCTCACAAAGCCTGTTCTTCCTCATTACAATAACTCCAGATCCCCCATGTTCCCTCCCAAAATTTCACTGTTTTCTCACTTTGTGAAGGTAATGGTCCTCCTTTGGTTACTTAGCTGAGAGACTTTAAAGGATGCCAAATATCAGTAGATTAAATGATCTGTGAGAACCTGGTGAGAGCATGGAGAATGCCAATGAGTTGCTGTGCTACAACTACCTCCACTCTATAAAATTGAAAGAACCAGCAGTGTTCCACACTATTTTTTGAAAGATTTTGAAGGGTGCTCATATTACAGATAGGTAAGCACCAATGAATGTGTTCCTGGGAGAGTTGGATAAAATATGTCAAATAAAACTCAACTCCATCTTTGCAATATGATGTTCTTATTCAAATTAACCTGTATGGAAACTTGAGCTAACTTTACAGCAAAGTCATGGGTAAGCCTGAATTGATCAAATTCCTACTGTGCATTTTTTACAGTAGTTCACTTTGATTTTATATTATGGTTCTTTTTAATGCTTTGTGAAATGTATTTCTTAACTCGTTTTTCTCATCCCCATAACAATACACTGTCCCTATCTGTAATGTGTGCAGGCAGCAGAGAGATACTACATACAATTGTAGAAATGCACCCATCAAATTATTATGCAGTTCTCATGCATCATAAGAATGATAATAATGTGTTTTCTGCACCAGATTTATGAGATTACATTCTTTGTTATGTTTCTCTTTCTATATTGTTCATGTTCTCTCAAGCATTTGCAAATACTTGGGTACACTTATGAACAATGTCAACTGCTGTTTGTTACCATGGGTCTCAGGACTGAAGTAATTAGAAAAATAAGTTTATTTCAGAATACTCTGTAGGCTCTAGAGTTATATTTAGAGTTATTGTATTAAGTTTCAAATTAGATATTTATCTCCTTCCATAGGTGGACTAAAGGGGGCAATTTAGAACAGGTCTTTGTTCCCAAATATAGTGACAGCATAACGCAGGTGCAGCTAATCCCAGGCCACAGAAGTCAGGAGAAAATTCTGGAGCAAGGATATCTTGTCCTCAGTGAAAGATGGTCAGGTTGGAAAATATTTTAGCAAAGTAGACATACATAAATCCATGGGCCATGATGAGATGCACTCAGGAGTACTGAGGGAGCTGGCTGATCTGTGCACACAGAAATAAATATTGTAATTAACTTTGTAACTTTCATTTTTAACGTCCAACACAGAGGATACTTTTAAAATTTATATCAGTCTCACTTCAGCTGGTTTTCCTTGCCTATACAAAGGACATCCAACCCATTAATGATGTTTTTCCTGGAACACCAGGGCTTTCAGTCCATTATGTTAAGGAATATTGACAGAGGAATCACCTTACCCGAATATGAAAACTTGTAGCAATTTGGGATCTAATTAATAATGCGACATATTTCCCTGCCCTGGGGACAGCAGCATCCATCAGAGAGACAGGACAGGTGCCTGGGGAAGGTCTCAAGGTTAGTCAGGTAATTTCTTATGTTGCCATTTCATATCAGAGACCTTAGGTTCTCCAGGTTCATCTTGTTTCTCAGTCTGGTCATTTGCAATTTGCAGGTGGGTTTTTTGTGTGTGTGTGTTGTTTTTTTGTTTGTGTTTGGTTGGCTGTTGGTTTGTGGGTTTTTGTTTTGTTTTGTTTTGTTTTAGAATATTACACTAAAGGATTAATAGGTTTTCTAACCTCACATAAGAAAATTATGATTAGTGCATAGTTTTAGCTCATGTGACAATATACCTCTTTGTAGTTTCCCAAAAAAGAAGCTAAATTCATCTCCGCTATAAATTCATAATGAAAAGCTTTCAGTAGGGATGAATTCTCCCCCAGAGAATTCTCCCCCCTGACCATTTAAATTATCTTCTTTATTTCTTCTACTTCCATTCACTTAAATTCTTGCTCTTACATGTTGCATTTTCACTCAATTAGCATTACAGAAAGCTAAAACGCTAAATCTGCTACTTAATTCTTTTTTAATTAAAGCAGACGGCCCTTGTCACAACAGATAACCTTCATTGTAAGGATATATAATGCTATTTGTTTCTATTTGACATTGGTAGGCAGGCTCGGTAAGGGTAAAAAGGTCTATGTAAGGAATGTAGCCATTATTTGAAATTTAAAGATAAGTTTTCATAAAACAAAAATCTTAAAGAAATCTGATAAAATTCCTGTTGCAGGAGCAAAGGGCTGCAACAACTAATGAGTTTTTTTTCTAGGGCACTCTTTTTGCAAAAACTGCCTATCAATTAAGCATGGCAAGAACACACATTAAAGCTTTTAAGTGCCGTCTCAGACTTGAATGGGTGTGAAACAACAGAAACAGTCGTCTCTGATCAGTATCAATCCGCTTTTAATCCTGCTCTCCTTAAAGCTGATCACAAGTGAAGAGTGCAGCTCCCTGTCTGAAAAACAGACCTCCACCTTTGATCAATGAAGATTTGCCTCCTCATCTTGAAACTACAACATCATTTTGTTTTACAATACATGATTTTTATGCCCTTGAAGCAGAATGGAACAAAGTGTGATTGGACAATGAGATTTGCTCCCTGATTTATTGAAAGAACAGCATGGCACTGCTGTGGTGCTATTGCTGCTCTTTCAAAAAATTGTTAAAATTGTCTTCCATCTCTTCATTCTGTTCAATCTGTGTTGTCTCCTCTAGGGGGCAATTTTAGACAAGCTATACACTCATGAGCAGTATAAGCTGGCAAGAAGGGATGCTCTACCCCTAATAATGGAGGTTGAAGAATTTATTTCCATTTAAAAGGCCTGAACAAGCTAAAATTGGTTTGTGTGGCTGCCTGTCCATAAATGTTTTATAAGGGGATGCTTAGACTGTTAAAGTGCAGAAGGATCTCTGTGCTCTCAGGAGCAGATCAGCCTTTTCCAGTCCTGAAGAAGGTCACATGAAGCTTTCTGAATTTCCTTCTTTTCCAGAAGAAGCTTGGCTTTTTTTTTTTTTTTCCTTTTACCTGGAAGATAAAATATATGCGTGACCATGAACAAATCGCTGATGTTTGCACTATTGCCGCTTAACTACCCACATGAGGGTCTCAATGGCAAGCTTGAGCTCATGGCTAGGCCACTGGGTGGGCACTCAGGATGCTCAGGGACATTTCTCCTTGCCCAGGCTGCCACCTACCTGCAGACACCAAGGTCAGTGCAGGAGGGGCAGGAGCTGCTCCAGGCACCAGAGCAGAGATTCCCCTGCAGCCCGTGGTGAGGCCGGCTGTCCCCCTGCAGCCCATGGAGGTCCTTGGTGGAGCAGATACTCACCTGCAGCCCATGGAGGTCCTTGGTGGAGCAGATACCCACCTGCAGCCCATGGAGGTCCTTGGTGGAGCAGATACCCACCTGCAGCCCATGGAGGTCCTTGGTGGAGCAGATACCCACCTGCAGCCCATGGAGGATCCCACACCAGAGCAAGTAGATGCTTGAAGGAGACTGTGACCCAGCGGGGACCCCATGTTGGAGCAGGCTTCTGGCAGGACCTGTGGCCCCGTGGAGAGAGGAGCCCACACTGGAGCAGGTTTTCTGGCAGGACTGGTGACCCTATGGGGGACCCACCCTGGAGCAGTCTGTGCCTGAAGGACTGCACCCCATGGAAGGGACCCACGCTGGAGCAGTTTGTGAAGAACTGCAGCCCATGGGAAGAACATTGGACAAGTTCATAGAGGACTGTCTACTGTGGGTGAGACCCCACGCTGGAGCAGGGGAAGAGTGTGAGGAGTCCTGCCCTGAGGAGGAAGGAGCGGCACGAACAATGTGTAATGAACCGACCACAACCCCCATTCCCTGTCCCCCTGTGCTGCTCAGGAGCATGAGGTACAGAAATGGGGAGTGAAGTTGAGTCCAGGAAGAAGAGAGAGGTGGGGGAAGGTGTTTTAAGATGTGTTTTTATGTCTCATTATCTTCATCTGATTTGATTGGCAATAAATTAATTTCCCCAAGTCAAGTCTGTTTTGGCCCTGATGGTAGTTGCTGAGTGATCTCCCTGTTCTTATCTCAACCCACAAATCTTTCATTATATTTTCTCTCTCCTGTGCAGGTGAGGAGGGGAGTGATAGAGGAGCTTGGTAAGCACCTGGTGTCCAGCCGGGGTCAACGCGCCACACATTGGGAAGACATTTCATCTCTGTGCCTCCATTTCCACAGGCAAAAAGAGGACAACAAACAGCTGCATCTGATTAGAATGATGTTTCATAGGCCTCACTAGGCTCCCTGGAAGAGGAGTTCTGCAGGGACTGTTGTCATGGGCCCTACAACAGAAGGTGCTGGTCATCTTAATGGAAGAAAACCCGTAAATATCAGAAAAGTTAATGACATCTTTTTAACCATAAGTGGTTTGTATTTCCACGCTTCTTTAATCTTAAGTGTCTTGTACATTTGAAGAGTTAATATATTTTTCTTATCAGATAAATGGTGTAAAAATAATGTAAGTAAGTAAACTCAGAGCAATATACTTAGCCAGAGCTCAGATTTTGCAGAATTGAGAAGTCTGTTTTTGAAAGGAAACAAGTAGTGTTCACTAGAGAATACTCTGACTAGTGTTGCAATTAATATTTTGGAAACTTAGGCGTACCATGCTTAAGAAGGCAGCTGAATGTACCATCCTTCCCCATGAAATCCCACATAGGAGTTTCCAAAGCTCACGTTAAATGCTTGTCTGTTCCATAACTCCAATCACAAATCAACATGGGAAAACCAAAGTGGGAAAGTCCCTGTGCTCTCAGCAGGGAGACTCAAAAAGATTTGTGAAAACAATCGGTAGACAGTCAGTAAAGGCTGAAGTAGTCTGAACTGCATTTTGACTCAGGTAGTAGAAGCTGCAGAAATGTGCAGCCCCTAAAACTGCCAAACATACTTGGCACTGTAGAAAATCTCTTGGAACAAACTCATTCGTGTTATTAAACAATTTACAAGATTGTCTAGACTGTTAAAATCCCTAGATTATGCATTTGAACCTCATCTTTCATTTTTATCTCCTGTCATTTAAAATAATTAATACATCATTTCCATCACTTTAATGAAAGAAGAAGAAAAGGAGTAGGGGCAAATATTATCTGTAATACTGTGCAAAGCAGAAATTCTGTAAGCTGAAGCAGCTTAAGAACAGTATTCACTCAGGCTTTTGGATGCAGCCTTTTAAAGAGGACCAGCAGAGAAAGCTAAAGTTTGCATCCTAGTTTGTAATAGCACATATTCATTATCTCTGTATTACTAAAGTCTTTGTTCCTCTTCATAGATCTGGGCAACCTAAATGCTTGATGGGAATCCATACCACCCTATTCATTATCACTTGCACCATCATCAAGGCAAAGGCGACCAGTGTCTCATCCTGCAGAGACAATGAATGCTTCATGAGAGTGATCCTCATCTACTGCCTAAAGCATATGGGGCACCAGACTTGCAAACATTGCTCAGCAAGCTCTTCCTTGGAGCCTTTCACAAAAAGAGAAGGGGAAGAGCTGCTGCCGTATCCTTGGAGATATTCAAAGCTGCCTGGACATGGCTTTGGGCAACTGTCTCTTGGTGGCCCTGCTTGAGCAGGTTGTTGGGCAAGATGACTTCTGGAAGTCCTTTCCAACCTCAACAACTCTGTGATTTTGTGATTCTGTGTCTGGTCATCAAAGGTTATCCTGGGATGCCACAGCTGTGAGGTACAGCCTGTTTTTTGATCTTGTGTCTCTCACCAAGGAACTGGTAAAATCGATGTGCATGTATATGGAGCAGAGCATAGTGGGGTAATTAGTATTTCCTTGTGGTTGACTGTGCCACCATCATGTTTATCCTACCTCATCTGGCTCCATTTGTGAGAAATGGCACTACTATCTGCTCTTTCTACCCTCTTCCTTGCTTTCTCTTTCTCACGATGTGAGGGTCATGAGTCCGAAAGAAATTAGGAGAGCATCTTGAACTGTTCCCTGTTAGTGTCCTGGAGACGGGTAGTATTGCTATCCCAGCGGCAGTGTACAGAACAGAGATGCGCTTCATGGTTAAATAGGTCTCCATAATAGAAATTTTTTAACAAAAAGAAAGGAATGAAGATGATATAACAAGACTTTGAGTAGTAACTCCCTGACATTTTAAAAGGTGTGCTGAAGGAGGTGAGTGCTCATGGGAAAGTAGGCAGTTGGAATAATCTTGGCATTTGGAAGCAAGGCAGAAAAATGTCAAAACTACAGATTATACAGCTGAAGGTGATAGATAGTCAAAGAGAGGACTGTAATTAATCTAGAAGCACCATTAATTATATAAATCACACATTTATTCTGTTACTCATTAATCGACATGGATACACTTACCTTGTAATATTTGGAGGTAGACCCAAGTTTCCCAGCCTTGCAGGCAATATTGAACTTTGCTGCCCCAATAGACAGCGCTGAACTGCCGCAACCCCAAATGGGAAGAGACTAGGGGTGAGGAGAATGGGAGGACATGTCTGAAGAGCTGCGTTTAGAATACCCGAGTGTTCTGGTTTCATCTGGGATAGAGCTGATTTTCTTCCCAGCAGCTGATATAGTGCTTTGTTCTGGATTCTAGAGTAACGTTGATGAGACACTGATGTTTTAGTCATTTCTAAGCAGCTTCTTATACTGGCTTGCCAACAAGAAGGTGGGGAGAGCACAAAAGGTTGTGAGGAGACACAGCTGGGACAGCTGACCCCAACTGACCAAAGGGTTATTCCATACCACATGATGTCATGCTCACTGTATAAAGCTGGGGGAAGAAGAAAGAAGGTGGGGACATTCAGAGTGATGGTGTTTGTCTTCCCAGGTAACAGTTATGTGCAATGGAGCCCTGCTGTCCTGGAGACGGCCGAACACCTGCCTGCCCGGGGGAAGTGGTGAATTAATTCCTTGTTTTGCTTTGCTTGCATGTGTGGCCTTTGCTTTACTTATGGAACTGGCTTTATCTCAATCCATGAGTTTTCCCACTTTTACTCTTCTGATTCTCTCCCCCATCCCACTGGGGTTTTGAGTGAGCTGCCGACTGGTGCTTAGTTGACAGCTGGGGCTAAACCACGACAGCGATTGTCCAGCAACAATGGGGAGAGTGGTCGGTGCCTTTGGGAGAGGTCTGCCCGCTGCCTGCCTGGAGTTGCCACCACCATGCACACTCTCTAGCTTGTCAGCAGCAGCACAACTAAGCTTGGCCTTGGCATGGTCAAAAAAGGGGAAGAGGACCTGCAACTACCTATTTCGCTTGTGCCTAGAATGAATCCCAGTAATCGCGATTCTAATTGTTTTTCTGAGTATCCAGAGATCATTAATTAGTCAAGAGGCCTATTGCTAACAGCTGTGAAACGCAGTTGGGGAAAAATGAGAGGAAAGGTAAAGTGTGTTGCTTAAAACAGAGTAACTCAATGTCAAAATCTAAGGAGTTCCTGGTGTTAATATATTAAGCCTAGTTCACTAGAAGGCTGACGCTCAGCATGACGGCTGAGTTGACTACATTGGGCCTACACAGCATAAGCGCACAATGTAGTATGTGACAATTAAATGCTAGATTCAGATGAAAACTTTTATTTAGATATTAGGTCAAGAATTGTCTTTTCACATACTAATTTCATTCACTTTAACTGTTTCCTTTGAAGCCATTATATAGTCTGTGAGGAAAATCAGCTTTCAGAAAGGCTTCCATGGTGGTATGTGTTGGAGAGTGATGCCTTTCAGATATTTACTGGATTCCTGTTGCAGGTCATATGGGATCTTTAACCTCAGGACTGTTAGGACCTGAATCCGTCTGTTGCACAAGTCTGTTACTACAGCATGGGTTTCTGTCAGGTGGCTCCAAGAAGAGCAGACTGGAGCTCATCAGGTGGGGGATATGGTGGAGGTGAAGAAACGACATCATGCAATTTAGAGAAACAGGGATTTGTTTAATTTACAATAGCTACCCTAACCAGCAGAGATCTGTCTTCTCCAAGGCTGTTAGGATTCCTTTTGGTCACTCTGTTTCTTCTGGATGCTATATGACAGATCAAGTCAAGGTTTCTTTAATTTGATGGACCTCTGCATAGTGGATAGTTCAGACACAGGCAGGGTTACCAGGGCTTTTTTACCTTTTTAAAACTCTGCCTTTAGAATATGTTGTTATAATAAAGGGTGAGGTTTAAAAGCCTTGAACCCTTACAGCCTGCACTGATCATGCAGTCAGTAATCATCAGAGGTAAAGTTTTACAACACTGACATGGGAACTGACCAAGCTGACTGTGGAACTTGTGCTTTGGAACAATGCTGGCTTCAAAAACCCAGGCACAGTGGCATGAATTATGGAGACGGTGTGTGACTTCGAGCTCTTTGGTTTTTGATTAAATGCCTCATACCAGGAACAACGAGTTTATGGGAACTGTCATATTAAAATCAAACTATCAATCTGTGTAATTTGCTATATTAGATTGGATGACTGATCTGGCTTTGACATTGGTGAATATTTGATGCTGCAGAAGGAGACAGGCCTTCTATAATGTCGTTTGTATATAGTTCTTTATTTTGGAAATTCTGATTTTTTTCCCTGGTCTTAACAACCAACTGGCTTATATCCTTCAAAGACAAAGCTAGATTTTCTGCCTGTATTTGAGTACTTGTCCTGTGACCCAAAACCTCTTGAGGACAGTAGGAATCTGTCTGGTGACGTCAGAGGTTACTCAATCAGTTCATAACTGAAACCATTTGTACTTCACATACAGAGCTCAGACTTGGCAATGCTTATGTGCGTGATTAACTTTCTTAATGAGTGGTGCTATATGTAAGTATTTAGAGGCTCCTAAGTACTGTAATCCCTTAAAAATCCAGTCAGGACTGCTCTGCACATCTTCAAAGGATCCAACTGAAACCAATCTCTACAGTTTGATGGAGAACCACACCGAGTAAATTCAGCTCAATAACAGAAATAAGCATGGTAATATACTGAGTCTGATTTGAAGTTGAATCCATTAATGACTGCTTAATAATGTAGTACACAGCAAACCAAATGCAATGCAACACTTTTCATGTATCAGACAAGTGTGGGAAAGCAGCAACATGGGCAAGGTGATAAACAGCCTCCTGACGTTATGTTACACTCTCAAGAAACCATATTTTGGGGAAAAAAAAGGGTGACCTATATACTTTTCTGTCTTTTTATGGGAAGAGGTGCCATCAACTTCCAGAGTTATAGAAGTCACCCAGAAGTATAATTTTATATGTAGGTTATTTGAAATTTTTTGTTCGGTTTCTAAAAGCAAAGGCTTGGTAGTCTTTTTGACCTATAAACCAAGCTAATTCTGAAGCTGAAACCTTCACTATATTTGTCAAAAATTGTAGTCTTATCAAGACCTATCACTGCAAGTATGAATTTATTAAACCAAACTTCTCTGTCTATCAGGTAGTCTCAGCTACGGAGTGAGAACTGGGATATTGAACATTTGAAAGTTAATGTGATCCTTTCACTGTCAGATTTCAACTTGTTTTCTGAGAAAGAATTAGTGGAGATAGTAGGCAAGAAGGCTCAGTGCTCTGCATAATGCTGGATCTCTGTAGAGCTGTGTGCTGTCTTTTGAAGTAGCAGAATTATTGTATGTGAAATCTTGAATCAAAGTTTTGTTCATACTCAGAATGCTTATGAACACACAAGCTGAAGGCAAAGTAGTGTTGACATTGATTAATTGTCTATATTTATGTTTTTTCTGAAGTAGATACATCTATCAATAACTAGATGATAAGGTCTGAAACTTCCTCAGGGCAATTCCCTACTTTGATTCAGTAGTTTTTCACACAGTGACAGTGATACATAAGTAGAAAGAATGTGGAATAAACAGTCATCTGGAGTTGTAATGATATTGTGACATTTTCTTACTGCTATTTGTATTTCAGAAACTGATAGAGACTGCAATTCCATAAAACCGCTTTTGTTTACAGGCACTGCTCACACCTCTATTTTTCCAAGATGAAAAAAAGCCTCCACCTCAGCAAGCTAACAATTGGAATGGGAAAGAGGAATGTAAAGGAAAATAATGTTGGAGAGACAGGACAGAAGTTTTGGCTAGACTAGTAGGCTCAGGAGTGCTTCTGAGGTGGTCACATTCTCCATCTTACCATCTCCAGCTTTGACAGGCAGTGTAAATCACAGGGCATCTGCAATATTCTGCTTCTTCCCACTCCCACCAAATATCATAGCAGGTACACCAGCAAGCCATCTGCCCCTGTGAGAGCACCAGGCATGCGTTGGATGCTCTGTTTTAGCACAACCTTTCGTAGAATTTGTCTCTGCTGGTGTTTACAATCAGATCACCTCACCCTCTTCCTTGCACAAGATGCACAAGATCTGGAGGGACAGGTGGGCACCCAGTTTCACCCCTGTTTGCAGGGGAAGCAGCTTCATCAATGCAGCCAACATCATGAAACACATGAAGAGCTGTGCCTGGTGTGGGAGTAGAGGGACACTCTGAACTGCTGGGTGGGTGAGAGGGGTGTGCTGGGCCATGCTGACTTGGGGAGTATGTTTGGTAGTTGGGCACTTGAGGATGCTAAAAGGCCTCTAAGCAGGTTGGCTTTGGTGATGTTGCTGAACATATCTAAATCCAAGATTGATTTTGAGGGTGTTTGGCATTGAGTTTGCTATAATAAAGTTATACTGTCTCTATACCAGTAAACTGTAGTGCTAAGGACTGTTCTCTGCCCCTGACAGGAACTATGGACATGTCCATCTTATGAAGTTCTTTTAGTCACCAGTGCACACAGGGTGACAAAATTCAAGCTGCCTGTCAGTAGACCCCAGCCCATACTCATTTCTGAGCCTGAACTGTGTTTGGGAATTAGCCCAGGCCAAAAGCATGCCAGTGGCCATGCAAAATTTTAGCAGTAAAGGCAGAGCCCAGCCGTGTCCCTGGCATGGTTTAGTGGACTAGAATAGAGAGATTTACTTGGAGAGATGTGTGTAGGCGCAGCTTCAGGCTCTGGGAAGGAGGTGCTGCACTTTCCTGGCACAGGGCAGGGTTGGTTGTTACTGGTTTCCCAGAGAAGGATTAAAGATGATTTTAAAAGTGAAGCTCTAAACGTGCTTTGAGAGAGCTGCTGAAAAGAAGACCAGATAGGCAAGGACTAGGAAGAGTCTGCATCTAAGGAGAGTAATTGCGCGTGAGAGGACATGTGTCTGACTTGAACCCCACAGATGCTCCGGGAAAAAAATGGAATAAATCGTATCACATAAGACATTTATGTTTCAGAACTTCCTCACTGATTGTTCTCAAAAGTCAGACAAAATGTGAAGCATGCCATTGCTTCAAGCCACGAGGATGTTGCACATCTTTGTTATACCCTAACCACACAAAGGAAAGTAAATGCAAATACATAACTAAAAGCGTGGCAGAAGCTCTGGTCCTGGAACTTCTCATTTGAACTCAGGTGCCCCTTGGTGGGAGTCGTTTGGCACATGAGTTTTCCCAAAACTCAGGGTTGGGCATTTTTTGCATGTGATGTTTCTTTTTGTCACATGATTTGCCATGAACTGTTAAACTGTCTCTTCTCAAACTGCTCTAGAGGTGCACCATAGGCTTGAGTTCAATGCCAAACTTGTAACAAAATACATAGACAGCCAAAGCCTTGCCTGCCTCAATAGAAATGCTGCATGGGCTTAATAGTATGAATTTACTTTTGAATATCAGCCTATGCGAAAGGCGTTGTGAGTTTCATAATGTGTCAATTTGCAAGTGTTGCTATGCTAAATGAAACTAGCTATTGGTGTTTTTTGTTTGTTTGTTTCTTTTTTTTAGTATCAAGGATGCAGTGTTGCAGAGCTAATTTTCTTTAACAATGGATGTGTACTCTTAGAAATAAAACTGGGTTAATTTTAAGTCTGGCTCAGTAAAAGTGTCCACACTTCTACATAACAGACAATCTGTGCAACAACCATTGATAACTTTTTATTTTGCTATGCTTGCAGTCCTTGGCAGACTCCTACTAGGTTTTATGAGACAGCTCCCTTTTGTATTACCTACTGTGGCATGTGCCTGGCTTCAATACACCACTCTTGCTTCACAGGCAGTGAAGCACAACACCTCCTATCACTCTACACTCTGCAGCTCTTCTAGGGGTCATTGCTTGAGGTACCTGGGTCAGAGATGCTTTTAATTTTTTTTTTTTTTTTTTGCAATGAGTGGGGAAAAATATCATTGTATTGACGTCCTTGAAGAGCAGCTACTGACATATTTTTATGTGAGTCACTCTGGCACTTGTGTGAAGCGACACAATTCCACTGAATTTAAATGAGTTTAATTAATAGCAATTTAATGGATAGCATTTTAACAGTGATCTACTCCATAAATGATTTATGGTTCATTTCATTCCTTTCCTAATTTGTAAAATACCAGAATTCTAGGACTTGAAATAAAACTGTCAGCTCATGTATGTGTACACTATTGTATGTATGACATCCACGATTTACCCAGTATAATACAGTAGTACATTTACGTGCACACATGGCCTATTATTCCTGTAATTGCTTTATCATTTAATTAAATAATGGGAGCTTTTCCCAGATTTCTAATAAATTGATACATCCTTTCTGAAGTACCAACTAATGTCTGTATCTAGCACTATTTGCTTATTTAAAAACAAAATATTTTAAAGTCCAACATGACTAATAAGGCAACATAACTATTTATCATATTTACTGGGTATTTCTTGATTTTTCTGCTGCAAAGCCAGGAATCAAATCTTAAGGTGTCAATTCAATAATTTATTCCTATTCACTGAAGCACTCTGGTCTGTGCTTTGCTTAAAGCACAGCTAATTTTGAGGCAGAATAACCCGACGCTGATTCCACCTTAAGTTGAGCAACAATATTAGCTGCAATTTTATACATTCACACTCCGGTATATTTTTCTATACAAAATGATCTTTGGGTTCAGATCAAAGAATGAGATAGATAAGCAAACCTTCAAGTGCTCTGCTGAATTAGTGCTTAAAAAGCACAGCCGCTGCTAACACAACACCATTGACTTCAGTGGGACGAAGGCATTATATGGGTCCAAATGAGCCAAACTGCACGGGCTACTTGGAGTATTCCTTGGATATACCTTGGAAAGATGCTATCAAATATGCTGACAGTTTCAAATATTCTGTCACTGTTGATATAAATAGTACCTGCAGTTTTGTACCTCTAAACATGAATGCAGAACCTGCAAATTGTTGAAAGAGCTTGACTTCGTGAAAAGGTGACGTGTTAAAAGGAAGTGGGGATGCGAGAACAAATATCCTCAAAGCAATACTTGGTGGATTGTGTAGCTTTCCATCTTCCTTGAATTGAATGCCTAGCACCTGAAAGGATGGATATGCCTTTCATTTTCTGGGTTCTCCAAATAAAGAGCTGGTTTAAAATCTTAACATCCTCACTGCTTCTGAAGGTGTTTTGTGCCAGTAGGAAAATGCCATCGTGCAGAGCGGTCTCTTCCCATATTGACAGGAGCAGCTTGAAGGGGACAGGCCAAGGGTTTGTGGCTTGGTTAGCAGCAATGCAGCCACTTGAACAGCGTAAGTGTTGAGAGAAGCGATGTAGTGCTGCATAAATAGGAATTACTGCAACTTTAGTCAGGGTTGGAACATAAGGTGCTGAATATTATTGCAGCTCAGAGCTGGCATTCTTAGACGAAGTGACTAGAAGCATCAAGCAGCCCAGACCATGGCTTTAATCACTGTTGAGTGCTTTTGGACGGTTTAATTCAATATGTCTTCAGCAACGGCACTGGGAAAAAAAAAAAAAGGAGATTTTATACAGACAAGAGCTGATTACTTTGAAAAGCTCTGGTGCCTTTTTATTCTAAGGCAGAGGCATCAAATCTGCTAAGGGATACCTTTTATGCCAGGTGTGAGTTTTCCACTTTCCCATTAATGTGTCCAAACTTGATTAAATTTTTGCTATTCTCTCATGCTCATGAAATGTTAATCACAGTTTAGAATTCTATAAATTTCTGCAGTTTTCACATACACTAAACAGTGCAGCTGCCCTGACTCCTTCCCCGCATAGTCCCCCAGTGATGGGAAATGAGAAGTTATTCTGCAGCGTGCATTGAGAAGCTGCCTTATTTAAATGCAGAGGAACAAAAACTGACTTGGCTTTGGGAAAAAGGAGGCAAGCGGGTTAGCAAGACTGATTTCAGAGACAGAAAGAGAAAATCTGTGGTTCGGATTTGGAGAAGAGAGAGAAGAAATAGGGAGCAATAATGAAAAACATTGAGTGGAGAGGAAGGAGAGAAAGGAGGTTGATCTGATGAGGAACTGGAGTGTGGAGCAAAGATCTTAAGGCTGAATGACAACAGCAGATCTCTGAAGGTATTGAAACCTGAGGCAAGAGTCAATGTGAAATAACAATACCTAATTTAGATCTCTACATGCAGATATTTACACAGGTAAGAGGTTACTAAGCCCTCATTTTAGTTAGTAGCACCTAGAGAGAAGCTCAGCCCACCCTAAAGTACACACGTAGGACTCAACTCAATTGCCCAAAATTATCTACAGCAATTTGAGAGGCTGCAGGCTATCTCACCTAGCTTCTGGTAAGACAAGAATTTACTGTGAGTCCCATGAATAAATATATGATGTTGTACAGCATCTTAAAAAGTGCTAGATGTCTTGGTTTGAGCAAACAGAGTCCTAGTGATGGTCAGCTGAATCATGCCATAGCCTCCAGTGTCTAGAGCTCCACTAGCACTAAGTGGGAGCTTATGTGGCTCTTCTGGGTTCTTCTGAAAACTGGCACCTGCGTTTAAGTGCACAAGACAGTTGCTTCAACACAGGTATCAGATGCCAGTGAAGATGCTCTAAAGTATCTGGGTCCTCATGGACCTGGCAGATCTGTGTCATTCTGTCACAGCAGCTGAGAGCACACACCGGGCACTCATATGGCTCTCCGTGCCTGTGAGAGCAGCAGCTGAACTGATCCCTAGTTATTGTTAAATTCCGCTAAAGAATTATGATGTAGCTATCTCTAGCTGCAGAAACTGACCCTGGAGGTCCTTCCCAGTCCAACATTTGTAAATTTTTGATCCAAAATGTTAAACAAATCTCTTCTGTGTGGAAAAGTCCTCATTACCTTTATGCAATTGGTTATAGAAGATACATTTGACCTCTGTCTTGATCAATACATTTGTCTTTACATCTGGTCTACAGCACTCCTCTATAGCCTTGTGGTACAAATCAAAAAAAAAAAAAAAGGGATAAGTGCTTTGTAATGTGTGACTTTTGTAATGGCATTAGGACAAGAGGAAAAGTATTAATTTTCAAAGATTCCTGTTGCATAGTCAATGAAAATTTTTGGCCAATAAGTACAAAACTGTACGTAGAGTATTTAATAACAGCAACTAGCAATCTAGGGAACAGCATGTAATGTATTCGTGTAAGTACATATATTCTCTAGACATTGTAAAGAATATCCAGTTTCCTCAATGTTATTCTAGGTTAACACGTACAAACCTTCGACTATCAGTGAAATCAAGCGTGATCCAACTACCGTGGGTTTTGGATACCAGCTTATACCTAAAGTAAATTTAATTTTTCTTCATTACTTTACTATAGTGCTTTTTTTGATTGTTTGTTTCTTTTTGTTTGTATGGGTTTGGTTTTTTTTTATTTAATAAGAAAAAACAGATACTGATGTACACCTCCATATAGGTTATAGCTTGAAGGTTATCAGAGCTGTACCTAAACCACCAAAATAATTTGGAGTCAATGAGCTGGGTATGTTGCTGTTTGCTGATTGAAGGGGTAACTCTGAATTTGAGAATCTTTATTTGAGATGCTCACTCTCAAGCTAAATGTTAAACCCTCAGAAGGCATCATTGTCTGAATTCCCTGAATTTCCTCGTGCTTATTGTTGCTATGGAAACAGTGGATGATTTAATTCCCCGAGCTATGAGGTGGATGTGTTTGGGATGGAACCCTACAATAGCACTTGGGGAGCTCTAGGAAAAGAGAATGCAATGTTTTCTGACATATTTTTTTGGAAAAAAAAGTTTGAAACTTTTCTAGATGTCAACATTCAGATACTACCCGTGTTCATTGTAAGAGAAGGAGTGACATGAGGAGATGAATGTGAGGAGCACTTTGCTGCCTGCCCTGACATGTGGGTTTTTATTGGTTTGGGATTGTCTTGATCATTCATTTCTGTGCACACATCACTTAGCTTTCAAGTCCAAATCGTGAGAAATGTTTAATGCAGCAAAAGCAGTGGATCTCATCTGTGCCAAGAGGGTGGGCTTGTCACTGGTATTTATTAGAATGTTTATGTTCCTTCCTATACTGGCTATGCCAGCTGGAGTCCCTAGGGCACATGCATGGAATTCACGGCCAAGGCGTTGGGGTGAGAGGTAGGAGCAAGCACAGACAGACTCTGTGTGGAAATAAAGCCTGGAAATTAACCGGGAGCTGTCAGGAGTTTCCAAAGCTCAGCCTCAGCACAAAGTTCCCCTTGCTGGATTCATCCCAAGACTTTCAGCTCTTTAGCTGGAAATACAGCTGCTGTGCAGGCATGTCCTCCCTGCCACTTGAAATCTTAAAGACACCTGTCATATCCTTCTCAGTTACCTCTTCTCCAAGCAGAAGTTTCCACGTGTATCCAACAGTTTCTTATACAGAAGCAATATCATCCATTGATCATCTGTGTTGTTATTCTCAGCATCTCTCCCTGTTCATGTTTTGAATTGACGAACACAAATTACAATAACGAAGATATGGATGCAGAAGGACTTTCATAATGTCTTTGTTTTGTTCTCTGTTCCTTTGCTAACAATCACTGACACCTACTTACTACCAAGACTGTGTGTGAAAACCATGTTCTAATAGTACTTACTATAACCATGAGACCTTCTTTCTAAGACATAACAGTCAAGTTGGAGCTCATCACTTTGCATGTAAAGCTGGGTTTGTTCAAAATCTTTTAAATCCCTTTACATGTATCTTTGCTGAATTTTACCTGCCCACTTTTATTGCACATCCTACAAGGGCCTTCTGCAGTTTTTCAGTCAGCTTTCATTTTAACTATCCCAAAAGCTTACCACTAGCAAATGCTTTCACTTTCCTATTCATCCTCTTCTCAAGATAATTTAAAATGATATTGAACAGCACAGGCCACAGCAGAGATCTCTGACTCTGGCTAACTTGCATTCCTATTGCAACAAGTTATGCATTTATTTGAACATCTGATTTCTCTCTCCACAGTATTGCTTTCTGTGGAATCAACTTAGTCTGCATTTGCAGCTTTTTTTTTCAATGAGAGAATTTCAAACTCTTATTTTCTTAGTCTAGATTTTAATTAATTGAGCTCTTGAGTATCTCTTACACCAACATGTGAAATGCAGTTTTTCACTATTTATGCAAATATATGCTGTTCAGCACCATACTTGTTTTGAGTTGCACAACAATTGACCTTGGTCTCTGCTTTGTCTATCAGCTGTGCAAACTGCCAGGACTGTGTTTTGTCCTCTGCATGAACAGTGGATCACTTCACTTCTTATTTGGCTCTTTATACAAAACCATGCTTTCCCAGAGGACTCATTTGCATTGATTCCAATAGTCATGGTACTTCTCACTTTGCTGCTTACATGCCCTTTGCTCTTGTCATAGATTGTACAGTGATCTCCAGCACCTTCCAGCCTTGTCCCTGCATGTTATCTGTGTGCCTTTTACTTTCTGTGCCATGCCACTGCTTGAAAATTTGGCAGCTCTGCCTAACTCTCTGCTCCCAGAGCTGCTGATTAATCAGGTTTCTCTTGTTGCATTGCTCAAAAGCTGTTGGGGCAGATTTGGAGGTGTGCAACTTTTAGACACGGCATTAGGCTGAAAGTGGAGAGCTAAGGGACCTACTCTGGCCTTAGACATCATCTGTGCCCTCCTGAAATTCAACCGTTCTTGCAGCCTAAAAGTGGCTGTGAGTGACAGTCTTTTCCAAGAGACCCTTCTAGCTGGTCCAGCAATTGCCTACACCACACCTGGGATGAGTGTGCGGGAATATGGTCCTTGGTGTAAGGTCGAGCGCTGAATATACCACTGGGGCCAATGCAGGCAGCATGGTACCTTGTCACTGCGCATCACTGATAGAGACAGCCAGTGACTCCCACCAATCTGACAACAAAGCGAGCAGCCACAGGCTCCACCACAGTCACTGTGAAACTCCCCAAACCACCTTTGCTGGTAACAGAGGGAGACACGGACACGACTACCGGCCAGAAGGGGAAGCAGAGGAGCAATCCAGAGCATCCCAGATGGAGCTCAGCACGTGTCCACTCCTCTGCTGGCTCGGAGGTGCCTGACCAGCTGTGCCATGGTCTCATAGGTGCCAGGTTATTTACTGCTGTCCCTTTGCCAAGATCCAGACCCAAGCAGACGGATGCTTATGACCGTATTATTGCAGCAAAGCTGGTCTCTTGGAAGGCTTTGTTATGACACTGACAAGTGCAGTGCACAGAAGGGAGCAGCAGCTGAAGGTATACTATAGCCAAATCAGCCAAATCTGTAGCCCAAATTATTCCATCTCTCCCTTTGTGGTTTGCAAGGGCTACTTTTTGTGATAGGGGCTGATAAGTTCTTCAGATTCAGTGCAACATAAATCCATTCTCAGCTCAAGCTGCTGCGTTTTGACAAATTTGTGATCAGAGCTGAGATTAACTCGCTGTAACCGTACATATCTTTCTAATCAAGGGTGCTTTTGCTTTACTTTGGATGGAGTTATGTGACACTGAAGCAAAATGCTGCAGATGAGTCCCGTGCTCTGCTGCAACCTTGTAGATTCATGTTTATTCATTTAAAATTTGTCTTCTCCAAAGTAATTTTCTTCTAAAATTGTTAATGTATTTGATAGCTGTTGGGAATTTAAAGCTGTCATTTTTCTTGGCTTGCTGGGAGGGTTATGTGTCACTTATAATTTACACAATATGTTGTTTAAAAGGTACAAGTTCCATTTCATTATTACAAGGAGCTTGGAGAAACAACACGGCTGAGAAAATTAGCTGTACATAGCCTCTAGAGATTTATGCAGCTCAAGGATTTTGTGATCTCCTTTTGATGAGATTCATTAATAGCGTTGCATGCTTAGTTACACCTGCATATCTGCTTGCCGATCCTGAACCATGATACCAGGGAAGTGTTACGGTGCTCAGAGCCCAGCATTGCTGGAAAAGCCAATGAATCCAATCCTGCATGGGCCAAGCCTGTTCAAGGAGTCCTCTGTCATTGCAGGTTTGCTGGTGTCCTGCATGAAGGGAAAGCTTGTAATCAGTGTGGTTTGAAGATAGCCTGGTGCTGTTCAGTTTATTCCAGGCACCACTTTTTCCAGACAGCAGTACTGTTCCAATATAGCCACGTTTGTGCCAGCAGCTGCACCTGGAGAGACTTTGGTTGCCCTCTCTCCAGGGGGATCGTATGATGCGTGTTTATAACTTATACCAGTAAAGCGTGCAATAAATGCCACCACTTACTTTTGCCTGCCATCATACCACTTACAAATGAGGAAGACCTCTTTAGAATAACAAGGAAATACAGATCATTTGGTGAACAGCAAAAAGACAAATTGAAGCAGAATGAATGGAAAATCAAACTGAAAAAAAAAAAAAGAGAAGGTGAAAATATTTTTAAAAGATACAGTGGCTAAATGAACAGGTAAACAAAACCCTTCCCCTGGTGTATGCCCAGTTTAACGGTTTCCTAGTCTGTTACTTCCTGGCTACTTCCAAGAAAATTGGGATCTGCTGTTGTTGCTTTGTGCTACTGGATGTCTCAAAGGGACAAGGTCACTTTTCTAGAGAGGATGTTCCCTTAGTATGCTCATGCAACTTACTCTTATTTCGGAGCCTTTTTTTCTTAATATCTACATGATTTCATTTTCTGAGGAGCAAGTATGTGGCTGCATTTTTGGGGTCAAGTGATAGAGACTGAGTCCTCTGACAGTTACTGTGCATGAAAACCTTTCAGCTGAAAGCACACACAGCTTATGGACATCTGCAGGGCTCACTCTGAATGCCCCAGTCTCTTTTAACAGCAACCTTTCCACTACCTGATTAAAACTGGTGTTTACAGAAATAACATTCAAAGCCTTTAATAATCATAGAATCAGAATAGTTTGTGTTGGAAGGGACCTTCAAAGGTCATCTAGTCCAACCCCCCACTGCAATGAGCTGTTGAACAACATGAACTTTCTGTTAGAACATCCATCCCAATTTCTAGCAAACAGGTTTTCTGAGAGCAGGATGATTGCATTTAGCTCATAATACAGGTAAAATGTTCAGAAGTTCAAAGCAAATTCAAACGATTAAAATTGAAAAACAATAAAGCTGGTTTAGCAGTACATCATTTCATAGGTAAAAGCCCATGCTTAACATATTGCTATAACAATAACTCAACCAGACACACTAGAGGAACAGCTCATTTAGCTCTGGAATCAACAACTATGAACCGTTAGTGTTTTCAGCTTAAGGCAAACAGGATAACTGAGATGTATCAGAGTAGATTTGTCAGGAAAACAAGAAAGAGCATGTCAGTAGGGCAAGCTGAGGGCATGCCAAGGCTTGGGACACTCCTCTCTGCAATGCACATGGGCAACTTCTGTAATATTGTAATTATATTGCATAGACAATCTGAAGGTGCTGAACTGAGTCATGTGCCCTGGATCAAAGCTAGAAGAAAGCTGTGTTCCAGCCACATGGTCAGTTTTCACTGCTGTCACTGCTGTCACCGATAACCTCTATTCATTGCTGGTGAGGCTACACCAGGAGTGCTGTGTCCAGTTCTGTGCTCCTCAGTATGAGAGAGACATAGACATACTGGAGAGAATCCAATGAAGGGCCATAAAGATGATGAAGGAATTGGAGCACCTCACATATGAAGAAAGGCTGAGAGAGCTGGGACTGTTCAGCCTGGAGAAGAGAAGGCTCGGGGGGATCTCATCAATGTATATAAATACAAGCCAGTGGCCATGCTGCTCCATGATGCTGACCTCAACACACAGACTGATTTCTTGGGTTGACCTTGGCTCTGCCCCATCACTATGGCCCTGCCTGGTGACCACCAGTCCTGATCCTAACACCGACCTGCAGACTGACTTCCCAGTTTGATCTCAGACCTACCTCATCACCATGTTATTGCTTTATGATCTGCATTGTTGGTTGGACTGGCCACCATCTCAGAGTTGGTCCGGCTCACCTCACTCAGGTACTGCGGGATGTGCCCCAGCTGATGGGGGCTTTGCCCAACCCGCCCTGGGGTCCTCCATGGGTCCCAGACCTGGGGAAGTAGCCCTGCTCTTGCTGCTCCCTGACATGCGTTCAGCTTCTTGCGATACCCTCTGCTGTGTACCCTGGGAGCCTGTGCTGTGCAGACGAGACAAGCTGCCTGCAGATCAGCTGTCTCTCTTCAGTCTCCCCACAGGCAGAAGTTTTCACATCTGCCTGGTTAAACACACTCTTCACAGAGGGAAGAACACGTACATGTGGCACACGGTTTTGCAATTGCAGCCTGGGTATTCATGTGTTAGGGAAATACGCAGGAAAAGGCAGAAAGGTCTTTTGATATTCAAAGCACAAATCAATTCACCCTTGTGGGCTGGATGCTGCAAGAAGCATCAGAGATCATGCAAATTTGGAACGATACACACTTAGACATGTGTACACACAATTTTAACTTGTCTTCTTGTCAGCATATCCCAAGTACAGAGGGCAGAAGAAGACCGCACCATTTGACAGAGCTGGGAAGACTAGTGTTAAGAAGTTCAGCAGTTCCGCAGAATGATTCTGCATGTTGAAGGACACTGCCATGACATGGTCTTCTAACTGTGGAGTGAACTGGGGGTCTACACTGAGCTGCTGCAGGGTTCCTGCAGCTTCAAGTCCTTTATAAAGGATCTCCATGTTACCATTTTTACCTTTGAGTTACTAGACCTTTTTGACTCCACTCTTTCTGAAGAAAGAAGTTGTGGAAGGAGAGGTGCTGTGCTTGGACCTCCAGGAAAAGCATTATCCAGCTCCATATAACCTAGACAAATGGAAGGACTTCATGCTGTAGAGTGCTTTAGATGTGTGATGTACTCAAAGCCTCATGAACTTCTAGGTGTGCAAGTGAAGCAAAAAAAAAAAAATTAGTGTTAGAAATTCCAGCTATACCACCAGAATTCATGACACTTTCTCTCCAGCTTCCAACTGTTCCTGACAATTTGGCCATCTCAGGGTACTGAGCAGTGTGCTGGAGGTCACAGACAGGGAGTTGTGCAATCAACCTGAAATTTTGAGCAGTGGCAAGGAAGTAGGTTGTGGCTAGTTGATGTGCAGAAAGGACTGAAGAGAGCAATGGGGAACCGAGCCATTGAAAAGTCCATCTGTTCCTGTCTTGCAAAAAGCAGCAACACAACTAAAATACAAAATGGCCAGGCAAGGAATTAATTTACTCGAATGCCTGGAAGTTGAGTAGAATTTGTGGCTGCATGATGTATTCAGGTATAAGCCTGAGGATTTACAACACACATAATTAAGTGGTGTAGCAGAGAGCTGAGTCTGAGATGACTTCTCACTATCAGTAAAACATACTGGAAGTTATAGATGAATTTTCCTAGATCAGGTTTGTACATTATTTGATCATCTTCCTTCTGAATTCTGTGTTTTTACACCAAGGACCTGATCCAAGCCCATTGCTTTTGATGGGAAGACTCATACTGACTCTGGTGGGCTTTGGATCAGGCTTGTTACAAAGATCACATTCATTTTTTAATGCCCTGGAATGTTTTAAAACACAGAGACTTTGGATTTTTTGTTTCAGTTAAGTCATTATCTACTTTAGTTTTTAAAAATTCATTCAAGTCAACAAGAAAGCTTTTGAGTGATACACAAAAAGCTCATTAAAAGGTCTGTTGTGTCAGTCTAAAATAATTAGTAAGACTTGGAGTACAAAATCAATTAGTTTTCTTTATCCCTTGCCAACAAATATATAGTGTTTGCACAGAGGTTTTCTTTCTTCCACGTTAATAGCCAGAGAACTTTACTAGTTTGTTCATAGTCAAAAGTATCTGAACTCAGTTGTCCCCTGCAGTGAAATGAAATAACATGTCCAGAGTTTCAAATTGCCAACTGATGTGAAGATGTGGCTGAAACATAAAGCAATTCTGTGATTAGAAAACATCCTTCTCTCTCTGTCTTTAAGAAAAAAAAAAAAAAAGAAAAAAGAAAAAAGAAATTGCATCAGTCAGGAGGAACAGAAAGTTCTTTCAATGGGCTTTTTGTCATCTGATAGTGAATTACCATAACAGCTGGTTTGCAGGATGCCATTTACTGAGCACTGCTTTGAACTGATATGCCACTCACAATTGCTTCTATTCTATACTCATGCTTCATAAAAAGTAGGAATCTGATAGTGCTAAACACCCAAATTTCACAGTCATTAAAATTACATATGGAAAAGATTTGACTGACCCTTTGTGCTTCAAGTTTCTAAGATGTCATGGGCATATTTCTCACAAAGACAAGTATCATTTCCATATCAGAAGAAATTTGTTTCAAGAAGAACAACACTTCACAACCGAAAAAGACATAGGCCAAAAGATGTCTCCTCCTATATAGCAGATCTCTCTAATTTATTGACAAGAACCCAGCAAGGGCAGTTTTGCCCTACTTGGAACACAGCCTTTTTAGCTGAGCAGAATACAGATCATCTTTTTGCTCATCATTTTATTTTATACATATTTTAAATGCTTCCTGCAGTCAGCTGAATGATTAAAATTGCTGTTAAAAGCCCCAGAATCTTTATCTATCTCCAAGAACCTGTGTTATAAAACTTAACCATAAACTTTTGTAACATAACACTCCCATGAAACGGCCAAGGAAGTTCATTCAGTGGGAGAGAAATTACTCTTTCTGCTCCCTTTGTGCTACTCAGATCCCATAAATCTTTTCCAAAGATTTAGTTCTAGCTCATGAGGAAAAGATTCTGTTTTAGGGGCACGAGGCTTCAAATATCCCTGTGCACTAGACTGCTGTGAAACTGTCACAGTATTTGCTCCCAGCACTTGCTGAGATCACATAGGTCTAGCAGAGATCCCTCAATGGATTCCTTCACTCTCTGTGCCTCAGCTGGTCAACAGCAAACCCTCCCTTGCACACCAGAGGCGACTGTGCAAGGTAAAAAATTCTTCCACTCAGCTTAAGAAAGGCTTATTTAAAATACCATTCTCAAAGTACTATACTAAATGCTCTCTTTGTAAGCAATTAAAAGTGATTGTGGTAGCAGGTTGTTCATGTTATTATAGAAAAAGTTGTTAAAATAATTTGGAAAAATATGTTGGAATGTTGTAGTTTAACCCCAGCTGGCAACCAAGCAGTCCACAGCCACTGGCTCACTCCCACCCCCCCAGAGGGATGGGGTGACAATAAAAAAAACCCAAACTTGTGGGT
Source organism: Caloenas nicobarica (assembly GCF_036013445.1). Lineage (NCBI taxonomy): Eukaryota > Metazoa > Chordata > Aves > Columbiformes > Columbidae > Caloenas > Caloenas nicobarica. The sequence continues at coordinate 37,966,841 of NC_088247.1, forward strand.
TGAGATAAAGGCAGTTTAATAGGATAGCAAAAGAAGGTATGGTGATAATAATAATAAATTATAAAAAGCAAGTGATGAACGATGCAATTGCTCACCACCTGCTGACCAATGCCCAGCCCACCCCTGAGGAGCAATACTCCCGGCCATCTTCCCCCAGCTTTATATCCTGAGCATGACCTCATATGGTATGGAATATCCCTCTGGCCAGTTCGGGTCAGCTGTCCCAGCTGTGTTCCCTCCCAGCTTCTTGTGCACTCCCCACCTTCTCGTTAGCAGGCCAGTATGAGAAGCTGAAAAGTCCTTGACTACTTAGCAGCAACTAAAACATCCATGTATTATCAACATTATTCTTATTCCAAATCCAAAACACAGCACCATACAAGTCACTAGGAAGAAAATTAACTATCCCAGCTGAAACAAGGACACAGAAGTACTGAAGAGAGAATTATTGCCCTGAGTACTTCTAAACACAAAACATCTACTGTAGGTTGTTGGAGACAGTTTTTGTTACTGAATTGTATTTCAAAACAAGAACACCAAAGCGAGAGTGTGTGATTTGCTCATGGTTTTTCTCTGTGCTATCAATATTTGTTGTATATGATCCTGCACTTTGCCATTTTCAGTGCTATCTGGGATCATGCATTCCATATGTACAGATCATGGAAAAGCGACCACATTGCCAAATGCATGGTATTAGGTATTATTACTGGTATTTTTGTAGGTAGATTTGCCAGAAGACCACAAGATGTACAAGATGTTGGAATACTGTGCTTTTCTCTGTAAAATATATTACTGTATAAAACAAGGTAGGTATTGTATACAAGGCAGGTACTTACTAGAGCAATGAGCAATCTACATAAATATTGTGTAACAGCGATTGAGAAAGGAGGTTGCTTTTTCACTTTTTATTTTTTCCCATGCTTTACACACCTTATGATTTTTACCTCCTTACAGAACTGTTCTTTAGCCTTATCTGCTGGAAAGGTCTGCCAAAGTCTAGGTCAATGGAGTGAAATTTGGAGTTGTTTTGAGACCATTTTACTTGCTGCAGCATGTTGCTGTGTCTGGATTTAAGAAGGATTGTTCCTGTCGTGGGCCTTCTGAGCGTCCTGTGATAGAACACATAGTACCAACTCACAAAAGCTTTTTGCTGTAATGTATACTTTAGAGTACAGAGATGCAAGAATTAGATGTTGAAAAATCGGTGCTTTGAAAATGCATACCTCACTTTTTTTCTCAGGTGTAAACATTATTTCAGGTTTTGGCTGTGATCACTGCTCTCTTCAAAGGCAGGATATTTCCTTAATGCTTGAAGAAAACTGTGTCTGTATTTCTAGGAAGCCTTGAAAATGCTTGAGGAAGTGATGACTCTTTCTGTTTCACCCAGGAGATACAGATCAATCACAAACATGAGTCATCTTGTGCTTTTACTGTCTGGTAATCTAAACAGCAGCATCCATCAGCACAAAAAAAGGACTGCTGATTGGGTGGAAACGACAACGGAGATATGCAATTCTCAAGTATTCCTGTATCAGACTTCCTATTGAAGCACAAAGATTTTGGGCTGCAATATGGTTAAAGGAGGTCACTGAGCTCAGTCTGGGTTGGCAACCTGAAGAAGGCAAAATTAACCCCTTTCCATGACAGTCATGACCGTTTGAATTCTGGGGATGGCTTTGACTGCAGTGACCATGAGATGGTGGAGTTCAGGATCCTGAGAGGAACGAGCAAAGCAACAGCATGTTCACATCCCTGGGTGTCAGGAGAGCAGTCTGTGGCCGGTTCAGGGATCTGCTTGGAGAAATCCCATGGGATACAGCCCTAGAGAGAAGAGAGGTTCAGGAAAGCTAGCTGTTTTTCAAGGATCCTCTCCTTTAAACACAAGAATAGTCCATCCCAGAGTGCAGGAAATCAAGCCAAAAAGGCGGGAGGTCTGTGTGGATGAACAAGGAGCTCCTGACAAAACTCAGACATAAAAAGGAAGCATACAAGAGGTGGAACCAGGGGCACGTGAGCCAGGAAAAATGCAGCATGAAGGATTTGGCTTAGAAAAACCAAAGTCCATCTGAAGTTGAGTCTGGTGAGGGATGTAAAGGACATCAAGAAAGACACATTAGCAGCGAAAGGAAGACTAGCGAAAATGTGGGACAGCTGCTGAATGAGGCAGGGAACCTGGTGACAGAGGACATGGAAAAGGTCAAAGTACCAAGTGCCTTCTTCACTTAGGTCTTTACTGATAAGATGGACCTTCAGGCATTCCAGGTCTCTGAGACCTGGGAGAAAATCGGGATCAAGACCTATCCTTGGCAGAGGAAGATCAAGTTAAGGAACATTGAGACAAACTGGACATATATAACTCCATGTGGCTCAATGGGATACACCCACAGGTGCACACGGAGTTGACTGATGTCTTTGCAAGGTCGTTCTTGATTATGTTTGAAAGATGATGGTGATTGGGGGAGGTTCCTGACATTGGGAAGGAAGCAATTATCTTCAAGAAGGTCAAGAAGTATGACCCAGGGAACTATAAACTGTTCAGCCTCGCCTTGATCCTTGGGAAGGTGATGGAGAAACTGATTTCTGGAAACCATTTCCAAACATATCGGGGACAAGAAGGTGACTGGGAGAAGTCAGCATGGATTTATGAAGGGCAAATCATGCTTGGCCAACTTACTAGTCCTCACTAGGGTCTTTGGAGGATTTCCATGAAAAATACTAGTCCTTTGCTTATGTGTTTGTTACTGTCATTTACTGACCTGAAGCAAGGGGCCTCAAATCTCCCAGTTTTATACTTTACAAGTTTCGGTGGAGTCTGAAAGTCACAAAAATAATAGGTAGGTTAAGATTCAGTTCTTACTAAGTTACGTCATATTGTATGTTCCATTAATGCTACATGTGGTCATTTCAGATTGTAAACTCTTCAAGGTAGAGAGCACGTTTGTTAATTTGTCTGCAAAAAGACATCACATGTATAAACTAAATAGTTTATGGAAGGTATTCTTAGAATGATAGTTGCATTAAATTGTGCATTAGGAAGAGAGTGACCAGCAGGTAAGGGAAGTTATTCCCCCCCTCTACTCTGCCCTGGTGAGGCCACTGCATCCAGTTCTGGGCCCCCCAGTTTAAGAAGGACAAGGAATTACGGGAGGGAGTCCAGTGATGGGCTATGAAGATAATTAGGGTCCTAGAGCATCTTTCTTATGAAGAGAGACTGAGAGAGATGAGTCTGTTCAGCCTGGAGAAGGCTGAGAGGGGACCTTATTTATGTTAATAAATATCTCGAGGGTGGGTGTCAAGAGGATGGGACCAGGCTCCTTTCAGTGGTGGCCAACGATAGGATGAGGGGCAGCGGGCACAGACTGAAGCACAGGAGGTTCCATCTGAATATGAGGAGAAACTTCTTTACTTTGAGGATGACAGAACACTGGGACAGGCTGCCCAGAGAGGTTGTGGAGTCTCCTTCTCTGGAGACATTCACAACCCTCCTGGACACATTCCTGTGCAATTTACTCTGGGCGAACCTGTTTTATCAGGTGCATTGGACTAGATGATCTCCAGAGGTCCCTTCCAACCCCAGCCATTCTGTGATTCTGTAATTCTGTAAACAGTTTTTCACTTTGTGAAAGTACAGTCTGTATGAACAATCCCTGCCTGCTTCTTTTTGTTCTGGTTCATCTGCACACGTGCAGATACCCAAGCTGCAGACTCCTGGGGACAGGCTCGGTTACCGTGTGCAGCAATCCACAAACACCACGCCATGCAGTTCAGCCCGTGCTGCCAGCTCCTTCTGGCTCCAGGAAATCTGACAGCCGACAAGGCATCCCCAGGGAGAAAAGCATGTCACTCAGGATCTTTCTCACTACTTCCAAGAAAAGGGATTAAAAATAAGCCACTTTTCCCCCTGTGGGTAAGTGAATAATTAAGGTTGGTTTTGACCCCTTTTACTGGCACATCGTTTCACATGTGTGCACCTGTGTGTCTAATTAAGTAGGAACCACACCGAAATAAAATTGTCAAGGCAGTAATCTTTCAATTCTAGGAAAAAAAAAATAAAACCTCCAAGGCAAAAAGCACTTGACAATTAAGAATCAAAGTTTAACATTGGCAGATCATGCTGACTCAGGAGTGAGAGAGGGGTGCCTGGAAGCTGTTTCCCTCCCCACCCATGGTTACCAGCTGCCTTTGAAGCCTTTTGTTTCACAAGCCTCTTATTCTGCAATTTTGCTTTCACCTGCCCTCTGTGTTCTCCCTTTGTTTTTGCACTTGTTCACTTTTCTTGGAAATACCACTTGCCTTTCTGTCTGGTTTTGACGCTTTTCCTGTGCGCTCCCGCTGACCTCCTCCCCCTTGTCCTTCTGTCTTTCCTTTGTTTTCTCCCACTGCTAGCTCTGGTTTTCTCCTCAGCATCTCATATTTCTCCCTTTTGTTTTGTCCCTGTGGCAGGATTGCCATACAGGACCCTAACTTTCTTTTGATAGGAACCTGTTCATCCCAGGAACGTAAATGACAGCTGAGGAAGACTGAGAAGTGGCCCAGGAGACCTGAGCTCAGTTCTCAGCCCCAGTGTTGTCTTTCATTGATGGAATAACCACCTACGTGGAACAGCATCATCTTTTATGGGCTATCAGTTTGCTGCCAAACAGTTTCATCACTTATTCCTTCTTTTTGTATTAAGAAAAAGAGGAATAAAAGTAATTGCTGAAAGACTAACAGTGGGAGGAAGAAGCTTTCAGCCCAACAGAATTTGCATTACAAAGAGCTCGGAAAAAAAAAATATGTTGTCTTTGGACACACTAGCCTAAAAATAACGTGATTTATATAGTTTTATGAAGAATGGCATATTTTTGAAATATTTTTAAGGGAAGGGCTACCCAGCATGCAAGTATTACTATATAAATAATAACATCATTCTAAGCTCTGTGTAGCTGAGTGGCAAAAAAAAAAAAAAAATTAATTTCAGCACAACAGGAAAAACAAAAAATGAAAGAAGAAAGTTATTTCTCTGGAAAAATTACCATACTACAAGGAGGTGATAGTGTGACATTAACTCCAGAAGTCTTATTCTCAGAGCACTGTGGGATTTAGAGATCCCTACTGCTGCTGGAAGATGGAATGGAAAATCGGTATTTCACTAAGGGAAGCCCCTGGCAAAGTTCAGCATAGCTGTAGGTATATATTTGTTAAAGGTGGGAGCACATTTTATTTGAAGTCTGTTTTTTGCTACAAGTACTGGGCTCAATCCAGAGCAATGCTATCTCTTGCTGGTGAGGTAGCAATGTTGACTCAGAGCGTGAACTGGCCCCAAGTGTTTTTACATTTTTTGTCATCCTTCTTCATTACTGAGCGGATTTTATGTAGGTCTTTCATATCTAAGAAGTCAAATATGAAATCAAACATTGCACTGGGCTGCTGAAAGATGACTGATAATTCAAAAGAAGAAGTAAGTAGTTGTAAGCTGTTAATATTGCACAAGAAATGTTTTTTGTAGATATTAAACTACTTCAAATGTTCAGGTATTTTTCTGAAGTATCTTGGAAACAGAAATGACCTCCCAAAGTAATTTCACTTTTGCAAATGAGTGTCTGTTAAACCTATTAATCAGAATTGCATTTTCTGGTTTTGGCTGTGAAAGGAGAAACACATTTGCTACTCTTGCTCCTCTTCTCTAATACTCAAGCATTATCTCTTCAGCAGCTGAGCAGGATTGTCCATCAGTAGTTAAGAAGCTGCAGGCATCATTTCAGCTTCATGCTTGACCTATCATTACTTCAGTGTAGCATTCCTACATGCCACTGGCTTGGGGGATCCAGCTGTGCTGGAGGTGGTTACATCTGGCTTACAACATTTGCCTCTGAGGAGCTGCTACCAGTTGCAGGGGAGATGAAGGGGATGGGCTGGAGGTAAATGCTCTGTGACTGGGTTTATGAGCTGCTTTCATGTAAGTTGTGAAGACCAGTCTAGAGACTGCTGTCCTGGATGCTACCAGTAAAACACTGGACCACCACGATAACAAACGGAGGCATTTAGTAGAACACACCAGTGGATATCAAACATGCAAAAGGAAAAGGGGCGCTTTTCAAAATAATAGCCTGTGCATACAGGTAATCCATAGTATTTATCAAGACTGACCTATGAGCCAACAGGTGAATGATGAATAGCGTTTGGGAGTCTTTCTGTTCCTGGGGTGCTCAAATCCTCCAGATTATTGAAAAGACCGAAAGAAATACTTATTCTTCCAGAAAACCCTGAGGCTGGTGCCAGTGAGACTATCTTAAATTCTACATTTAACTCAGTACACTTGGTCTGTGGGGGTTTTCACCAGGGATGGAAGGATTTAGTGAATTTTGTGGACCTGTTCGGCAGGACAGGTATTGCCACCAATCCAGATGGGAGGTCTCCTCTTCTGAGCCAGGCAAAGTGTTGGTGCTTAGAGCTGGGCATGTAAAGCAAGATATGGTGAGTTTCTTAGCATGTCTCTATTCAGTGTTAATCTGTCTTTCTTATACTACTTTAACGCTTTTAACAAGTTGGTGCTTGGCTTTTAAGAAAGTTGTACCACATGTCTGTAGCTGCAGTTGTAGTTTCTGGATGCAAATATTAGGGCAACCATCTATGCACACAACTGGTGATGTGTGATGAACCACCATGGGTTATTGGTGGCTCACTGTTATCTGCAGGCTTGGTTGAGCTGCCAGATTTCAGTAAATATCAGGCTTATACGAATACTTAATTTTGATCATTTAGTGACAGTAGAATCACTTTTCTCTATCTGAGAAGTTATGTGAAGAAACATACTGTAGAATTACGTTAGTGAATACTTGAAAGAATCCCCTGCTAAATAACACCTGTTACCTCTGAAATAGGGGATCATTTATGCTCCATTCGGGCCATTAACTTTGTTTTGCCAGAAAACAGGAATTTACATAGGACTGGTAGAAAAAACTGTAAGATTAATTGATGTGGCTGTGTATACAAATCTTGACAGTAGTAATATACCTGTAATGCAATCAGTAATAAAGCATTTCTGTCCTGATGTTTATTAAAACACTTAGCTTATTTGCATAGAAATGGCTAAATAAACAATTAAGCTCTCCTCGGAAGCAGAATGGATGAGGATAAACTTTTCTCATTGTTTTGAAAAAAAAAGTGTGAACGTACTTTTAGCTGCAATGAATGTTAGTACAATTTAATGCCCAACCAGTCTGTCCCAGGATAAACATGGCTGATAAATGTTCCAGTTCATATTAGTAGTCCTAGTCTCTGACTTATTCTGGATGAATATTACTTCTTCAAATACCTTCTCTTCCCACCCAATAGTTCTTATTTCTCAAATTTTATTTTCAACTGTTAAGATGCTGACTTTTCTACCAGGTAACTTCCCTTCCAGTTGAATTATTTCTGTGAATTCCATCGTACTGAGCAAAAAGATATTATCTCCAGATAAATAATAGATATTGAGACTGTGCCAAGCAACCCATTGAGAACAGAAGGTCTGTGGCCTGACAGCAGAGCTCAGTGGTGAGTGTTATTAATTTCTCTGGACTGTTAAATTGCTTATTGATGTTGTCCAAATTGAAGAATACAGGGTTTTAAATAGTTATAATAAATAAGAAAATTGTATATAATTTAAAAATGCAAGTTATATCAAAATAGATTTAGTGTCAATGAAGCGTTAGAAATATCAGGTCTAAGGAATTGCTAGCAAGAGCTGGCAGAGTCTCACCAGCTTCCACAGCATTACTCTGGCAGAGAACTTGCACAATGATTTATCTCAACAAAACGCCTGAAAAACAAAACGTAAGTTGTTTTTGCTTGCAATGAGAATGGTATAGCCTAAACAGGAATATGAACAATTTAGAGATCATAATGCAGAAAATCCTTTTAGAAAGAAAAGGAATAAAGTAGGCTGGAGAGTTTATGGGAGAGGATGTAGTTGAATGAGAGCTGGCAGAAAAAAATATTTCCCTAAAGTAATTTTTGCTGCCTCCTGCAATAGTTTTAAATTAAGTCTAGGAACACTGGAAAATAATTTGAAACCCAAGTATCAACCCAAATGACTGCACAGAGGCAGAGTAAGCTGCAGCTAAGAAAAGGGGTTCTTCTGGCAGGAAAAAAAAATGTTTCTTGTGGATTTATGCTGAATTTAAATGTTTGTTGAAGAATAATGTGCCGAGAGCTGAAGTGCAAAGATAAAGGACAAACCTCGGCTTCTCAAGGCGAAAGGCACAAAGACAAGGCTGTTGCTTGAACTAAATCCTGATGCATAAAGAACATTTCACATGCTTCTGTGCTTTGTTTGACTTGGCTCCTGAGGCTTTACATCAGTAAGTGTGGTGATTTCTGCAAAAGAAACAAATTCTTAAAACATAGACTCTGGTCCTGGTGCAGAGACCTTAAATGAATGGCGTTAATATAATCAAGAACTTGGCCTATAGCATGAACAATTGAAGATGGATTTTGTGTTCCTCTGTCCTCAGGGATAATGTAAAAAATTTGGGTGCTTGTATGAGCCAGGCGCTTCTAGGAATTAGCCACATAAATTTGTTTGTAGGTAAAGCCACTCGTGTATGCTAGGTGTTTTCTGTTTGTTTGGCTGGTTTTTGTTTATGTTAGGTCTTTCTGTTCTTCTCATGGCTTTGCTCCTCATGCCCTATAGACTGGTAACAGTGCAACTACTGCTCATTTTCAAAAAGATGATCTGTCTGCATGTGAATAATGAAGGACCCTGGCAGTGGATTTCATCCCCACAGCTGTTCTTCAGTTCTCACATTGCTCTGATGTTGAGGACATCCTGGAATGGCATCAGGAAGGGATACAGCGGTGTTTTGCCCACAAGCAGCTCAAGGCCAATAGACCTGTAGGTACTGTGTAGTAGGGGTGCAACTAGAAGTTCAAACTGCACTTCAACTGAGGCACTTGAAATACATAAAAGAGAAGGTTATTCCTTTAGCTTGTGATACTGAAGCATTGTATAGAAGCCCCTGTAAGTTCTCACCTGTGTCACCAAGCTGAAAACTCTCCATCCAGCTGCAGTTTGCAAGCTTCACTCCCAGCAAACCATGCCTGGGAGAAGGATGTCAGCTTGGGCGTCAGGAAGGGATGCAGCCTGCCCCAGGTATGCTGCTGCTGTGAAGGGAAGGAGAGAGGCAGAGAGAAATTTGGTGAAATTCAGCACACCTATGGGAAGGAGGCTCTGGAGTCTGTTTTTGTTTTATCATGTTAGTGTCTGAAAGCTCAGTAAAGGAATTTCTGTCCCCCACCCCGCCTTGGAAAATAGTTTATTCACCAAAACTGGGGTTACTGACATCTTAGTATTCGAACTGCATATAATGCATGCTGTGAGTTTTGCTTTTGAAGCTAGACCCAAGACTTCACTCAAGCTTGTAGTTATTACTGAATTCCCTGAGGATGCTGCAGGTGGGGGTTCATTCCTTTCTTTTATTTATGGGATTTTAACGCAGGTTGAGGACTTGCCATCCTGCAGGTACAGACTTAGTCTGTCCAACCAGTGCTGTCCTGAATCTTGCAAAATAAAGGAGCAGGAGCTGAACCAAAGAGAAAATGTGAAGTGATGAATGAAAAGTACTTACAACACTTAGACTGAGGACACAGAGTCCAGAGGGCATCGCTCCAATGGGGGATCTGCATGTCAGGAGTAGGGAGGTGAGCAGGACACCTTTGTGTTCTGAGTAAACACATTAACCAGTGAGTTATCAGACAAATAGAGCATGGATCACTGTCCTGGTTTTGTGATGCATGTCTGGCTTTTGCTTCACTTTTCATTATTCTGTCTTTGAAAAACTGTAAACTTTATTTGGCCTCACGTTTTTATTTTGCTGAGAAAAGAAATCAAACAATCGTGGGTTAAAATGTAAGGTATAAAGTGGGGCAGACTCAAAATGTGCTGTTTCCACAGCTCTGACTGTAGGCTGCTCTACTCTCCGGCTGGCTGCTCCCAAAGTCAATAGCTGTAACTGAAACTGGGATTTATGTAGGGAGAAAACAAAAATAAAAAGTAAGCCAGTTTTAAGAATAATCCATTTAAAATAATCAAGTTAGTTACAGATCAGGCATAAACCTTGACTTGAATTTGGTGCAGTTTTGCATTAGGACATTTCCATATTGTTTTGGAATAAACAAATACCAAGAATTAGTCCAAATCATGGCAATACTTTCCTCTCAAGTTTTACACCAGTTTAATTAAATCGTTTTGTAGATAGGCACGCTTGTATGTTTGGAAAGTGTTTAATTAGGTGGTTTTGTCTGGCATGTAATGTGACACACTGTCCTTTTGGTCCCGACCTCCTTGGTGTGCCGGACACACAGCTTTGCACTTTGTGTGTCACTTGTTCTGTCTTGCCTCTTGTCCCTTCCCCACCCAGTGCTCTCTTTCCTGCTATACTTTTATGGCTTCTGTATTGTACTTTTCTTTCATGCCAACCACCCCTCTTCATCCTCATCTAGAAGCTGGCATCGTCCCAGGGCTTCTTTTATCTTGCCCTTTCACAACCGAGTTCGTTGCTGTAACTGAGCACTTCCAGTTACAGGTTTCCCTGTTCCAGCTTTGCCTCTCGTGAGTTCAGGTACGCGTCCCAGCCTGCTCCAAGCTGTCCTCTCTCTGTTCTATACTGCTGCTCTGTCTTCCTGTACTCATTATCTTGTTTAGAAGTGTTAGCTCAAGTCAAATCCTACCTGATTTTCGGAAGCATATACAATTTCTCAGATATAAGATATGGAATCATAGAATCATTTAGGTTGGAAGAGACCCTCAGGATCATAGAGTCCAACCATTAACCTAACTCTGGCACTAAACCATGTCCCTGAGAACCTCATCTACATGTCTTTTAAACACCTCCAGGGATGGCAACTCCACCACTTCTCTGGGCAGCCTGTTCCAGTGTGTGACAACCCTCTACTGTGAAGAAATTTTTCCTGATACCCAATCTGAATGAACCTGAAAAGATGATTTCACTGGCAGGAACCACCTGAAAGCTGATATAACTGCTTTGGGAAGGAGTTTAAATTCTTCCCTGGTGTACCTGCAGTGCAGCACAACCCTGTATATACCTCAAATGTGTATTAAGAGTCAAGGAGCTAAACTTTCATGGTGTCAGTAGAGCATTCAAGTACCTTGAACATTCAAGATGTCTTAAGCAACTGTAGAGTGGCAAGAAATATATAAATGGATGTTGATCTTTCAAGCAGCAGTTTGATTCTTCTGGCTAAATTTGGCTTATGCAGGCTAGGAAAGTGGTGGTATGGATTCAGGATAGTCCAGCTCCTGCCTTTAAAAGCAAGTCATCCTAAGGGACCATCTCAATAAACTAACTGTGCAGTCCTGCTTCTTCGTGCGGTTGTTCTGGGGCCAGCAGCGTCTTCATGTTGGTGTGGTGGAAGGGAACAGTATCCCCCGGGCAGCAGGAGGGAAAAGGGGCAGATTTAACTGCTCACAGCTAAAAGCTGGCAACATTGGTCTGAGTTGTTTTATGCTCTGAAATAAAGTTCATGAAAAGCCTTGGAGGTGGCAGAACACATCCATTTTATTTTAAAATAAAATAGTCCTGAAAGATCTTTTATTGCAGAGAAGAAGAGTTTGTCTTTAGGATTCTTGTTTTAACATGATTTTCAAAGATTTTAAGAAATACTTTAGCAAGGACTAGGACTATTCTTTTCCAAATAACAGTAACCAGATTTGGAGAGAGAAATAATACCTTTTCTTACACCAACAGATCTAGCTGTGAATTTAACAACAGCTGTGCTGGGAGTCTAGCTTCACAAGGTGCTGCTTTTGTGAGCAAAGCCATCTTGAGGATTTCCTGGTCTTCTCCACATTACCACCTGACTACTGCTTCTTCTCTCTGTGCATTATTTCACTTTTCCCCTCCTGGTTGGAGCTGTTTACTGAATCACACTCTAAAGCAAAACACTGAATTAATCAGGATTTACAAAATTTCCCTTCGCCTTCTCATACAAAGAGGTTTTATACAAACTGATGGCTCATGTAAAATGCAGTAAGCAAAAATGAAATGTCAATATATTTCAGGAAACTGAGCCTGTTCTACCCACCATGAGTGGACGGCACCAGTGTGCTGCATCATATGCCCCAGTAAAAGCACTGTGGAGTCTTCCAGGAACTCAGAGTTTTGGGGTGAAGATGTCTACTACCTGCAGAGCTGGCAAGCCAGACATGAATAATCTCCAGGTTTTGCTTAGAGATTGTTGTTAGGAGAATGCTCACAAACATTTTGAAGTCCCAAGGACAAGAGAATTAAGGGAAAACAGAAAAATAAAATGCAAAAGGAGAAGACCAGATGGTCCCACTAAAGGCGCAAAGATGAAATCAGAACTTCAGGCTCTACATCCATGCTTTTCAACTGGAATAATACCTTTGTTTGAGAGCAGAAATATGTGATAAAATGTGACAGCTGGGGCTTGTTCAATGTATGTACTTCTGTCAGGGCTACAAAATTAATCCGATTCCTTAGAATAACATGAGTCACTCTGGTTCTCCCAAATTGCCTTTGATTGCCTGCCTAGAAGTGAGAGTTGAGCACCACTTTGTTGGGAAGCAGACAGCGCAAGGGTAACTTCTGGAGCCTGGTGGGCAACACTGGCCATGGCAACTATTGCTGCAAGCTGCTCAGGTGCTATGGCAATGATGGCTGTGTAAGACACCTGCTCAAGGATCTGTTTTCAAAGCAAATCAGATCAGGGTGAGTCACTGAATGTTCAACCACCACCTTTCCCAGCCTGGTCAGAGCACTCCTGCTTCCACTGGAGGCTTAGCTGCCTCCTGCAGTGATGCTCATAGCCCTTTGTGTGGCCCACCACTTGGGTTTCCTTCCCTCTCACTCATAAATACCTGTCTTTTTCCCTTACTCTGGCTTTACAGTGTACTATTCATCTTCCCTACAAGCTTTGCCCCAGGAACACATAACCAAAGTCATCTGGCCACACATCTGATAAGTCAAGTGCTTTTGATATCTCTAGTGGGAATGGGAAAGCTCTGCATGATCTTACTGATATTCTTATAAACAAGCATGACCATGTAACATGGTAAATATTCTTTACTAAGAGACCTTTTGAAAAGCTTCCGTAAGGAATTTGTAGGGTTTTTTTCTGGTCAAAGGGTGCTGGTCCCGCAATGTGTAAAGGAATCTTTGTTTCAAAGATGTTAATTCTTAGAAAGGAAAGCTTAGGAGAAAATCTAGGCCCTGCTGAAAATGATGAAGGGGTCTTTTGCGATCAGAGTCAGAATTTCCCCAGAGAAGTTGCAGTGAACATAGAGAAATACATAGAGAAATACTTTGCCATCACAGCTGAGACCAATTTGTACACATCTCCATTACATCTAAGAAAACAGAGAGAGAAATTGCATTGAATCTGTATTTGACTGTGCTCTGCATTCAGCCAAGAGTCTTTCCTTCCAATCCTGCTTAAGCTGCTGTTATTTATAACTCTTTGAATTAGGAGTTTGCTTTTGACATCAGTAGGAAAAGTTACTTTACAATGATAACCTGTAACTTGATTAACAATTCCCTGTAGCTGATTAATTTCTAATGGAAAATACCCTTGCTATGTTTTCACTTTGTTCCCTGCACACTTCATGATCTGTTGAACAAACAGTGTTTCAAAAGGATTTGCGATAATTGCAGCTATGTAAATAGTTTTCACTGACTTTGTTAAAATAATATGATTGGGTTTTATAATCTATGTCACTAAGCCTGGGATTCAGCAAGCATAGACATCTAAAAATTAAATATCTAAGTCTGAGCTAGTTGTCCTGATGCATATATAACAGTATTTAGGGCCAGCATGGCAGTGCAGCTCTAAAGCAAATCTCATTCTTGTGTCTCTTTATGGCTCAATTCTTGGAGAAGTTGGTCTGCTAAGCTGAATTCCTGCTGGAGGAAACTTAGCCAAAAGCTCCATTTCAGGTGTGCATCAAAGGTTCTTCTTCAGAAAGGCATAATGGTCTGAACAAATCCTTCAGACAACTTTGAAATGTGTGTGTGGTGGAACAGCTGTTCGAGGTGGGAGAGCTTGTCTAGGGGAGCCAGAATAAATCGAGTCCAAAGCAAAACTCCAAACTGTGTATGGGGTAGAAGTTGGGACCAGTTGCTTTGCTCTTCCTCTGTGCCAAAGTACATGCCAAGGTAAAAACAGCCTGAGTCAACAGAGGGAAACGAGTCAGACGACATACTCTGAAGTGGTCCATCTTAGACACTTGGTTTAGACTATTAAAGCTACCTGTTTTTTCTCTAGTATTAAGGGGGTATACAGTGGTTATCCTGGGCTCAGACATCGGTCTTTTAAACACCTCAGTGAAGGAAGGTGAATCCTTTTACCTTGATTTCTTGCTCACGGCTCTGTACTGAAGCATCTTTAGATGGTTCCATATGGAGATAGTGGATTGCACACACTGTATTTTTAAATTCCCATCTTTTCTTTGCTCCCTTCTTCCCGGGTCCTTCCTGCTGACATGCAGGTCTGGAAGGGAATGCAGGAGTTGATCTGAATTTGGGCCTGCTGAAACCAACAGTGGAATTGCCCTTCGTACACCTGCTGCACCTCTGCCTGATTTACCTTTTCTTCCGAAGTGCTCCACGATTCTGTAAATCAGACCCCAGGCACCATGAGCTGAGGAGCACTCAGCTGGTGTCAGCCACTGAGAAGTGAGGTTCTACAACTCACCCAGCTCTTTTGAGGAGCACCAGGAGGGATGGGATAAGGACACATCTTCGGTCAGCATCCAGCAAACTCTGACCATGGTGGTGTCCTTCATCCTGCTCCTGTAACAGACCAAGGAGCGTGCTGATGGGTGACACTGCCTGTGTCTGTGTGACCCCAGTTCAGTCTTAAAAAGGTCCGTCTGATAAAGGTCCTACTAGAAACTGGTGTATGAACACATAATGAAAGACTGACGTAGGACATGTTATAAATACGAAAAATTCCCATGACCTTAGTCTTGCCAGTTTCTAAATTCTCTTTGCTTGGCTTCCCAATCTTAACAGTGCTCTTTAACTTACTTCTATTATCTTGAACTTTCTGGGCTCATAAACCCCCATGCATATTCACAGTGCCCTGTGCCATAGTACTGATACTTCAACCGGCCTTGCTGCCATGAGCCCACGTTGAGCCTAATTCATAGACTCAATTGTCCATTCAGCTCCTTAAAACCATACTATCTCTTTTTCAGTTTTGTATTATATGACCTATCCAATCCTGTACCACTCTGTAGGCTTTTCTTATGCTTGCACTGCATACAAAAAATATTCCTTTGTTTGACTTCCTATGCAAATTAGCAGTTGATTTCCAAGAAGGATTATTATGCATGCTTTGTGTCTTGATTTAATAAATCTGTGCATGGGAAATGTGTGGGAGAGAGAGACAATGCATCATTGCACAGGTGCTTTCAGTTGTTTTGCTGGCAATTTATTAGACTAATTTGGCAACACTAGCACAGTGATTATCCCAAATTAGAAGCATTGTTTTATTTATTTAGAATTTGTAAGTATTGCGGTGGCAATTCTTGACTTGCTAGTTGCTATTATTTTTTACTCACCTTTTCATATTTTCAGATTCGTTACTGTTTATGGTACCACAACAGACTGCTGTAGAAGATCTCTTTGCAAAGTACTTCACCTTTATGTTGAAACTGTAACTGATGTTCCCCATCAGTGCCGTTTCCAACAAGCATCAAAAGATCTCCAGCATATTTTAACATCCATCCTTGTCCACAATGCAACCACGCAGCTCAGTCATGTATAAGAAATTGTCTTAAACTGTCTCGGAATTAGTGTTGTAACTCCAGGAAAAGCTGAACAAATTGAGGATGGATTTTCAGAAAAGCTCTACAGCACAGGGCTGCTTGATTCTTGAGGGTTTATTTGCAGGCAGTGGTGGGAAGGTCCTGCCTACAAGATGAAGGTGCTCTCTATGCCACCTGGTTTGCAGCTTGTCAGTAGTTAGCAGCCCATGGGTGTGTGGAGCTGGGAAGGGTAATGTCAAGACCTCTTTGATTTTGTTGAGGATCTCACCCTGCTAAACTATGGTGAGGCACAATCAGTGCTTCCGTGCTTATTTAGCAAGTCCAAGATCACAAAAATGCTCAGACACCCCCTCATTTTACTTAACAAAGTGTGACCCTCTTCCCATCACCCAGCCTTCTGCTCAAAGACAGCGGGCATGACACAAAACCTGTAAGTGTCATTCACATTGACTCCAGGCATTTGATTTTTCACCTGCACTTGGGTGCTTTCACACTGCTTGTGCCCCAGACCAGCTCTGAACACTCCCCTTGCAAGCGCTGGCCAGGTCTCAGCCCCCAGCAGAACCTGCAGCCAGAGAAGGTCTTGGCTGGGGCTCATCCTCCTCACTGGACTAAGTGCCCTCAGCATCTGCAGGTGACAATGACCACGCATGAATTCTTTCTGCCAGACAGGCATGCCCAGCCTGGGCTAAGGAAGCTGCTGTTTTCTTTTAAGTGTATGCTTCATTTCTCAAGGGAAAACTGTGCCTATCTAATTTTATTTTATTTTATTATTTTATTTTATTTTATTTTATTTTATTTTATTTTATTTTATTTTATTTATTTTATTTTATTTTATTTTATTTTATTTTATTTTATTTTATGTTATTTTTTTTAATGCAGTCATCTACCTGTCAGTCTTCTCCCCAGAATTGTGGTTGTGTCAGACAGCTTTAAGTAAATTTAAAGAGGGCTTTTATTTGTTCTGAATCTGTTATTTACCACCTGCTATTTTCATTTGCTGCCATCTGATTCTTGTATCAGAAGAGACAGCGAACTGTCATTGCCTGTGCACCTTTTCTCTGTGTTTTTTCCCCCCAGTACCTCTGTGTACAAACTGCAGTCAACAGAGAAACCAGAATGCCAGAGAATTGTCAAAATGAAGTGAGACCCTTGATCTCCTGTGTTCTGAAATTTGGCACAGGTTTGTTTGGTTTAAACATGGCTTGGACTGAGTACCTGGTAAGTGTTTTAAGCAGCCGGTTCATGGCATGCTGTTAACTGCTGCATTCCAATCACAGGGCTGCCGTCCATGAACAATTCACTTCTGGCAAGATGACATAAAATTATAGCTCTGCCAATCTAATTCTTACTACTCATTGTTAAACTGAGCAGCATAAAAATAGTACGCAGCTGAATACAAAAGAGGCAAACCTCACTGTGTGCAAAAACCAAAATGAGATGATTGTATTTCAAAAATACGTATTAAAAAGGGCCATTGAGAGAAGAAAGACATAAGGGAGAAACACACATTTTGTCCAGTGCTGAGGAATGAAGTAGGGATCCCTGCAATTGAAAACAGAGAGCCCCCGCAGGATAAACTACACAGGGGTGAGAAGTGCGTCTGTTCTTAGGGAATACATAGAGGCATTATTTAAAGCAAAAGGTGGTCACATCCTTAATTTTGAAATAGATAACAAATATTTATGTCAGGAGAAATGAGACACCAAACACTTTCATGGCATGTAACGGAGGTTAGGACAAATAATTTGACCTGCAATACTCTATGTGCCATCTGTACCTTTATCTGTGACTGTCCAGTGACATGCTGCACACTGACGTACTGTGGGTTTGAGCCTGAACTGGAACAGGAGGAGACTTGGAGCAATTCTTTTGCAGAGCAGCAACAAAATTTGCATTGGGGCTGTCCTGGTTATATCTGAGATAGTTTTTTTCCTAGTAGCTGGTATAGTGCCGTATTTTGGATTTAGAATGAGAAAAATGTTGATAATACACTGATGTTTTAGTTGTTGGTAAGTATTCAAGCACTTTTCTCATGCTATCCTAGATGCACAAGAAGCTGGGAGGTGACACAGCTGGAACAGTTGATCCAAACTGGCCAAAGGGATATTCCATATCATATTATGTCATGCTCAGTATATAAAACTGGAGGAAGAAGGAAAGGGGAGACGTTTGGAGCAATGGTGTTTGTCTTCCCAAGTAACCATTATGCGTGATAGAGCCCTGCTGTCCTGGGGATGGCCAAACACCAGCCTGCCCATGGGAAGTGGTGAATGAAGTCCTTGTTTTGCTTTGCTTGAGTGTGGAGGTTTTGTTTTACTTGTGAAACTGTCTTTATCTCAACATGAGTTTTCTCACTTTTACTCTTCTGATTCTCTGCTCCATCCCACTGGGGACATGAACGAGCAGCTGTGTGGTGCTTAGTTGCTGGCTGGGGTTATTAAACTATGACAGGGGCTCAGCCAAGGTGATTTTTATTAATACAAGTAAGGAAAGTTTTAAACAAATGCCTTTCATTAAAAACAAAATCGACAGCTATCACTAGCTATCTGTATATATATCTCATTAAAGCTTGCTCTGAATATTAAAGTAGCTCTTGTCTCCATAAAAGACAATGCTCAGTGACACAGTATACTTTGATTTGTTTTTTTTTAATCCCTTTTGTCTCCCACTGATAAATGAGTATGTGTTTAAAGAAAGAAAAGCATGAGGGTCATTCCAGAATACATTTGCCAGTCTTCTTTGCAGTGCTGGTGATTTAGATTTGTAACCTAAAGCTGATAGCTTTAGTACGTAATTAGATCTGGAGGATTTAAAATGTAAAAGATTGAACTAGGGACACTGAAGTGATCAGGAACAAAGCATATGTTTTGGAGACAGTCTGGACTGTTTTCTTTACCAAGCGCACCTTCAATTTTTTATCAAACTGTAATAAAGTGTCTGAAATACAGATCAAAGGTCAGCTCTAATGTTAAATAAGATATCTTTTATCTCATAAGCTCCAATCTAATAATGTGACATACATGATTAGATGACACAAATCATCCTTAAAAGGAAGATGTGCATAATGAGCTTGGGTCAATGGCAATGGGTATTATTACCTCATTCTGTATTTAATAAAATAGAAAATGAGTTTGAACTAAATTTAAAATATATATTCTTATGAGACTTGTTTTTCCACAGTGTTCCCTATACTTCCACCATAACCATCACAGGACCATGTTGTAGTTTCCTCTTCCTTCTCCCAACACAATCTGCACTTGGGATCCCAGACCCTCAGCCCCAGACAAGCCTCTCCGCAGCCCACAGCACCTCTGCTGCCCTTCCCTCTCCTGCAGATCTGCCGTGGTATTTTCAGCTTCTTCCCAGCTCCCACTTTTGCTCCAACAGAGTGTTTTTCCTTAACCCTGACTTCTTACCCATCTATTTTGTCTTGAAAATCAAGGAATAGGCAGCACATAGTGTAAATGATGTGGAGTGATGCGGATGGTGATTTTCCAACCTACACTTCTGCTCACAGGTCAGACACCTGCTGCCAGGCAGAAGAGGGGATGGCTTAAGTCATCCTGCCTGTGCGAAGCAGCTGATACAAAACTTACAGCAAATTAATTCTGACAGTCAGGATAGCAGCAAGAGTCTCATCTCCTTGTGAAATCCTTCCACTTCTTCCCGTTTGTCTCCCATCCCTGCTACAGTCCTGAAGCTCCTTAAATGTCCCTGGTGGCTGTACAGCATGTGAGTTTTCCTTCCAAGGGATTAGTGATGCTGGCCTTACAGAAGCTGGCTGTGTCCTTGACAGAGGACATCTTGCAGGCCTCTGAGTGTCCCTCATAGGATGAAAAGCCCTCTGCGGAAGCCAGAAAAGGTGTCATGATGATTTAACTACTGATGAGCCAGGATGTGAACCGAGACCACGCCAGTCCCATCACCAGACTACAAGAACCTTCGTTCACTGCTGCTCCAGGCTGAGCTCAGGTGAAAGCATCACTGAAGATAAATTGCAGTTGAAGGCAGGGACCGTCTTTTTGGTCTGCGCTCACACAAAACCTATCAGAAGACCCTGATTCGTCTTTGGGCTTCCTGTGAACTGCAGTCACCTATAAATAATAATATCCTGACTTGGTTCTGCCCTCCAGCCTGCCCTGTTCAACAACAAAGTAACGCAAGTAATGCAATAACTGGTCCTCCAATTCCCGTAGTAATATATAAACCAATGTGTGAAACCAGCCATTTTACACAAAACCAAGACTGGAAGAGTGATTAGAGATGAATGAACAATAGCAATGGCATGTCGTCCACTGTATCAATGTGACCCATCTTTCCAGCGTGACACTTATCCGTTCACTGTCAGTACTCGTGCTTGTATGTACACAGATCAATCTGTAGGGCACAGGAGCAAGTAAAGGTGGGTAGGTGAAGGAGCCTCCTTCTTCCCCAAGCTGCTATTTGTGCCTCCTTTTAGTAGACTTTCAATTTAGACCCAGGATTTTTAAAGCAATCTTGTGAATAACAGTGTGGATGCTCTCACAAAATGAATAAGGTAGATGTACAGCCAGCACATTTGCACAGTGGACTGCCCTTATTTAATGATATTACTATTTCCCTATTGTACTTCAGGTATTTATAAAATGCCTCTCTGTGTGTTGCAACATTTTAGCTATGCTGCAGAAATTATGGGTTGTGAGCTCATTTGCATCTTTATAAGAGAAAGAAATGTTAAAATAAGGCTAAAGCTCATCCTGTGCTCAAAATAACTTTTCTTTAAAATTCCCTTTCTGGTCCATGCATTCACATTTTTTGCCTGAGTTGATGAGCCTTTTTCCACCATATGATGCTGTTTGTTTCACGTATACTCTCTTTTGTAAGAGAGATTTGGTTTCAGCTTGTATAGGAAGCTTGTATAGATACCTGTCTGGGTTAGCTGCTGCATAGACCACTTGCTCCTCTATGTAGAGTGGCCTCCCAGTCAGGATCACCACACGTTGCCCCTTCCCAAGTATGTAACTCAAACATGACATTTGAAGGTAAATGTAAAGAATAAGAGCAGCTATCCAAAAATGTAAGCAGTTGCAAACTCCATTGAAATCCCAGTGCAAACAATGGTAGTAAAGCGAACAAACCATCCCCAGTCCACCTCCAGAAGTTGCCAAGAAAATAATGAAAATTAAATCCAAGCCAAATGCCCTCACGCTTTCCCTTCACCCCAGATTTGGGGAAAAGTATGAGCTGGTGTGGTTGCAGCTAGCAGATGTGCCTGGGTCAGGGCAGGGGATGAATTCCCAGGGTGGGTCTTTGGGCCACTCCTGTGTCCTTCTACCAGTCCCCTATCAGATTTTGCCCTCAGATTATCAGCCTCCAGCTCCCACTGGAAAATGTCAGAAAGATTTATGGGCAAGTAGCCAAGGGCAGAATTTGGCTGTGATAATGAAAAAGCTCCCAATTAGTGTCAGATAAAGCTGACAGACTCAATCTGTCTTTGGGAAAGCTGAAGCCTTTCATATGCCATGCTGCTTTCATGTTGCACTTTCAGGTCCCTTTCACTTGCCTTCACTTACATCAGCTATGATAAAACGAAATTGCTGAGGCAAAGTAATTTCACTGAAAAGTGCTTGTTCTGGCTTGGCCCTCTCCTGCTACGTTAGTGAGGGCTGGACCTTCTTCTGACATAGATGAATGTGGTCTGTCTGTATCTCTTCTTCCCAGGAAATAAAAGTGAAATATGAAACATAATCAAGGAAATAAGATCTCAGAGCTTGCCTTGTCTGCTTTTCTACCCATGAAGCCCAGGATATTTAAAATTTTTATGACCCCGTTGGCTTTCATAGCTCTTTCAGTTCTGTTTATGGTCAGGCATCTGTCATATCATACAAAATGCCACGTTCTACAGAAGGAGTATGGGGGAACATGGTAGGGAGCTCCCCTTTGATGTTACCTCAGTGCTTTACAGAGCACTGACAGAGCACTGTGAGAGGTGATCCTATCTCTCTATTCAGCACTGGTTTGGCCACACCTGGAGTACTGTGTTCACTTGGCTCCCCAGTACACAAGGGACATGGACAAGGAAGCCCTATGGCCTTAGGAGCCTTTTTCACAAGTCCCGTCCATTAGCATCTTCCTTTATGTCTCACCTCTGTTGTCCTGCTGTATTAACCCACTGCTGGTCCCATACAACCCCTTCCTCACTTGGCTGCTCTGCCCTTTTCAGCAAATATTCTTGTACTGCCCTGTTCACTGATAGTTAAAATCCTAGCCCAGGAAAGCATTAGTTAACCACTTCTCATAAGCCATGGGTGACCTTAGCAAAGTCAACAGCAGTTTTTCCTGCTGATTGTGTGGAATTTGAGGTTCAGCCCAAATGATCATAGTTTTCCACATCAGTTTGCAGAGTTATTTCATGTACTTTTTGGTACTTTTGAGCCTCTTTCAGGAGCTTTGATCTAAAGGCTTCCCCTGTGAGGATCTGCAATGAGACTGAAAAGCCATTGAAACGGGGGGACAGATTTCCACTGACTGTGGTTGGTCTTGACCCCAATCACTGCAAAACAAACCTCTGCATCTCTGAGGTAGGTTTTGCCTGCTCTCCCTTCCCAGGGGTGTGCTGTGTTTTACAGCTATATTTGTCAGGTAAATCTGCATTGTAACATTCACCTGTTCTTTGTTAAAACAAAACACAGCATGGTCTGACAGTAGTTGTCCACTTATTTCAATCTATTCTAATACTTAATCCACATTTCTGTCTTGTCTGTTAGGCTTGTTCCCTCCTCCTGCCCCTTTACTTCGTAAAAGAATGTTTTTCCCCATTGAATCGTTTAATTTCATGAGATTTTCCAAGTGACTTGGCACAAACACTTTTCAGATCTCTTGGGATATAAGCGTCTGCATTGCATTTGTTCTGTCTCTTTGCCCTTCCCATTATGTGCGGGCTATCAGGCACAGATCTTGCAAACATCACATTGTCTCAGCCTCTCTTGAAATTTCACCACATTTCTTCAAAGAAGCATTAATGTTCATACGTTGCAAACAATTTATCCTACTGCTAAAGTCCATAGGCACAATTTAGGTTTTATAGCCGTGATTTCCAGATTTTGCTCCTTGTGGCCCTGGAAAGTCAAGCAGCTTGCTGGTAGCAGGTGCCATGCTGAGCTGTTGGTCCTACAGGTCAGTTATTTCTTTACACAATAGTCTTTAGTTGCAAAAAGTGTCCACAAAGTCTTTTTTATTCCGTTTTGGTCATCTGTGTCTTATATTTTCTGCCTCTGGCATGCACAAAACCCTTTGCTTCTGTGTTTGTTGGTGGTCCCCTAAATTCACACTGCTGCTGGAAATGGGGGCGACCGGCTCCTCATGCCCTTATGCTCCTTTTGGGTTTGGTCCCTCATTTGGGAAAGTTATTTTTTAACAGCAATCACTCTGGTGTGTGAGCACAGATCTTCGGGTGGCTGCAGCGTGGAGGAGATGAGAGACGGCTCGGCACAGGGGCAAGCAGTGGCTGTGCTATGAGCCACCGTCCCCACAGGTCCCTTCCATCCTCACCTGCTGCTGGCTAAAGCGCTTGCCCTGCTGTACTGGAGGGACTTAAATCTGTCTCAGGCAAGTGTCCTAGTGGTGGAGAAGTCCTCAAATTACTCCATTCACAGAATTTCTGTTAAACAAAGAAGAGGAAAAAAAGGAGTAATCACTCTTGACACATTTATATTCCTGTCAAAATAGGTTCCGTATGCTCTAAATTTATGTCAAAATACTTTCTGGTTGCTGACTTATGTGAGAACAAGGCACAGCTGAAGGAAAAAAAACCAAAACACAGCACAGAAAACCTCCAAGTGGGGAAAGCCAGATGTGCCAGAAATCTTCAGGGAGAGGGGTATTACCCATCCAGGAGCGTTTTCCTCTTCCCCTGACTCACACCGCACTGCCAGGCAGGGGGATTGTGGCTGCACCAGTGGCTGGAAATGGGTGCTGGGATGGGGTGACATCCCCTTTCTGCTCCCCAGAGCTGCCCATGCCCTGACGTTGTGCCTTGCTGGGTTGACCATGGGGTGCCCAGCTGCTCCCTGGTCCTTGGTCCCCATTTAGGGATCCCAATTCTTCTGCCCTCTCCCTGCTGACACAGGTACCAGAGTGTGCTGTACTGCCCCAAGATCTGTTTTGTTTTGGTGTTTTTTTTTTTCTTTTTTTGTGGCAACTGTCTGAACTTAATCAGCTCATCTTCTGCCCATCACAGCTCAGTCTTTGATGGTACTAATCAAGTGGTGGGAGGATTCATTATGGCTGTCAGCAATACTTTGATAAAGGCAAGCTCATTCAGCGGGAGGAAGTGCAGTACAATCTAATTTTGGTTTTGTAGAGAATAGATCAGTGGCTGCCTTACTAGTTGGATGTGCCCTGATATCAGTAAGACTACAGCATGATGTAATCACAGGCTCATAACAAGAGGTTTCCATTCAGTATTGCCAGGACCATAAATGATGAGGATTTGACTCTAACAGGGAATATGCAAACAGGTTTTCCAGTTAGCAGCGGGGACTGTGTTTTCCATCTGACCTTGTATACAAGCTTTTCTTTTTTTTCTTTTCACGTGGGCTGAAATACAGAAATACAAGTGGCAAATTTAAAAAAATCCTGTAGAAACTAATTAGGTTTATATTTAATGTGAAAAACAGAGCTGTGGTTGTATTATTCGTATCCTGTGCCAGAGAAATCTGGTGCTCCATGCTGCTAGTGAATCCTGATTCCTCGTCCTGACAGGAGTAGCCTGCTCACAGGTAGTGCACTAATTTAAGTCAGATCATTTAAAAAAATCCTAAATTACATAAAGTAGGACAAATCTACTTCATTAGAAAGAAACTGGTCTGATTTGCAGCTTCTCCGGCAAATTAAGCAAATATAAACCAGGATAAAAACAGTTTAAAAGCACCCACAGGCAAGCTCTGTCTTGGCATCTAAATCAGCTAAAATCACAATTTCCATTAAACAGCGCCGAATTCAGATTGCATCTAGTTTAAGAGGGCAACAAACTCAGTGAAGCAGTCCTGCTGATGGAGAACAAGTGGAGAAGGAGGCTGTGAAGCACGACGAGGCAGTCACACAGCTGGGTGGTCATGGCCTGTCTTGGGCTGCTCTCAGCATCAGGTTGCAGGATGGGCCATGAGGTGCTGATGGTGGGCACACTCTTGCCCTTGTAGCCCCAGAGGTGAGAAGAGTGGCCCTGGGGGTGATGCCTAAGGGTGTGGACGCCCCCTTAGGTGTCCCCACTTCCCTGCCTCGGGGGGGAGAACTGGGTGATGAAATCAGGTATGGTCCTTGGTGCTGGCCTTTAATTTACGTAGTCTGTCAGTGTGTGTCTTGTTGAGTGTAGTCACTATGAATGCCTGGAGGCCATTCATCTCCTTCCTCTATTTTTCAAACCTCTATTTTCAGCCAGCACCGCGCTACCACAGAACATCCCTTCAGCTTTTTCTGACAGTTCACTTTCTCACATTGACATTGCAGGTTTTTTTCTGCCTTTACCACCTACTTCTACACTCCATCTAGCTGCAATAGCTCGCACACATGCACACACATGCTCAAATCCCTTCAAAGAGCATAACCCTGCTTGCAAACACATGGAGTCCTTAATGAAATGTTCTCTAACATATTTTCAGGGCAGCTCCTACCTGGCCTCAGGGGCTCTTCCCACACCTTGCTCAGAAAAAGAGCAAAATTGCCTCATCCACCAATTGTGGATGAAGGGCAGCTGCTAAAATCACCAGTTCCCTCCAAAATAATTCCCTAAAGACAAAAGAGAAAAAAGCAGGAAGAGAAAGTGCAGCATTTTCTCATGAGGTTTTGAGTGAGTTGGGAAAAAATCCTTGCAAACTCTAGTCTGCTCAGTCTCTCTGACTTGAGAAAGTACCAGCAGGATGCCTTGGACAGGATGGATTTTGCCTCCTGCCTGGATTTACTTGTCTTTTCTTCATGGTTTTGGTGGTAATGATGGGCTGAGAAGCAGGGGCTGGATGTATTGCTGAGTGCCTTGTACCTCAGCCCACTGCCCTCCAGGGCCCTGGGGAGGGTTCGGGCTCTGCCATCGACTCTCGACGCAGCGTGTGATGTGTGACGAGACAAGTTATGCAGGGCCTGTTTTCAGCATGCAGAAAATTGCCCAAAACTGCACCGATGTGCCTGAATAGATATGAAATATCTCCACACTGTAACAAGGAAACAGCTTCTTCAAGTATCTCACAGTAAGGGATATAACAGACGTAAAAATCACCAGTGCCCTGATAAAACTGGAAGGCAAAACCTCTTCAGTTTAGGGGAGTATAAACAAGCTAATATTCTGAGCTACAGCATGTTCCTCTTTGCAAGCAAAGGGCACTGGTGCCTTCAGAGATGGATGGGTGCTGCTGCCCATGCCCACTCTGCCCCGACAGAAGCAACGGCATTGTCTGCTCAGTCGCCATCCCTGCCCGGGGCTAGTGGCAAGCCTGAGCCCAGTCACTTTTGTTCCTATGGGACTGTCCCCGTAGTCTCACTGAAGCATGAGACCTTCCCAATTCAGGACTTAACCTCTTTAAAAATGATTACAAGAAACCCTATGTGTGTGGCTTGTATGCTGCCCTCAGGGAAGCAACAAAAGCAGTATTTCTTATCAATTAAAATGTATTTTTGACACTACGCATACAATTCTCTTGAGAGGTCTCCTGCCGGAGCTGTGGTGTTGCTCTTGCATTTACAGCTCTGCACTGCCGCACACAGTAATTATCTTTGCTGAGAGCATCGCTTCCTAATGCCCCATAAAACACACTTAGCAGCGGGAAGGTCAGACATGCCTGTTAACTTATACAAGGAGGAAAAAGACACTACATAGTGAACGAAGACTGCGAGGTCTGAAGCTCACATAATGTCCAGTCCTCATGCTGGGCAGAAATATTCAGTGGGAAATGTATTCCACTGGAAAATGCTGATTTGACAACATTAAGTGGGCTCTGGGAGTGGGCTGGCAGCCAGGCAAGGGGGCAGCCCTCACAGCTTTCTCTGTGCCTGGTTCTTCCCATCAAAATTGCCCAGATCCCACCTTGAAGGGTGTGAACAGGCACAGCTGAATGTGCATAGTCATCTGCTGTTAATGACGGCTTGATTCCTTTAATAATAACAGCTTAATTAGTAAAATTTTTTCTAATGAATACTCGATGTGATCTGTTTCTTTTCCAGCTCTGTTTTCAATCAGGAAAAATGGAATTTTCACCATATTTTCATTGCTGTGCATTCCCTTCCAGCTGCTGTATGAGGCAGGCAAGATGTTGCCTTTAAAAGAAGTAAAAAAATTCTAAATTAATAGGAAACTGTGTGTTAATTTTAATTATTGCCAAAGAATTAAGAAGAGGCATCTTGCCTCTAGCCAGCAGCATTTAAGCAATAAAGATAAATACTGTAATAATGTTTCCTTGTACAATTGCCAAAGTTAATAATTAAGATGGTTTAGACGTCACTAGAGACGGTATGGGAAATCAACTGGGAAAGGAAAGACACAGCTGTTCAGATAACACTCCATTTGGCAGGGAAGGGAGAGAATTCAGAAAGCGTCTCTCACAGACCATCATGTTGTTTAAATTAGTTGGATGAATTTTAATAAATAATAACTTACTGAAGGTTGCCACATGTGGAACTGGTACCTGTTGCTTGCTGAGTTTTGCTATGATGAAGGATATTTTTTCCTCTTGAAGAACAGATGGACCAGCCAGGAAGAGAAGGCTTTTATGGTCAAATTTTGAGGCACAAGGAGATTTAGTATTGTGATAATTCATCCTGTTTATACCTGTACCAACTAACAGGAGGATAATTACAGCCCTGCTCCAGGATCGGCATAGCTCCTTTCAAAGAACAGCATTCCCTTAATTTGGGGAAAGGTTTTTTCTGTTGTTGGGGATGTGCCCTGGTTTTTACTAATTTTTTTTTTTCCTGCAGCATCAGACCTGGGAGGCTGTAGGCTGTGGTTAAGCCCATCAGTCGTGCTCTGGGGAAGGCTCAGATAAACTGGAACCTCAGCTGCTGGCTGGCACTGTGGACTGGGTCAAAGAAAACAATGGACAGGATTCAGATTAGAAATGCAAAAGTCTAAAACCCATGGGTTTTGTTCCCATTATAAAGAGGATGATGGACCTGATTTTTAAAGATGTTCTGACCTCCAAAGAGTCAGAAATGTGCTTGGAAGCATTAAGACACCCAAGGTCTTCTCCTCTGAGATCATTAGGAACTTTGTAAATAATTTTGGTCAAGTTGCAGGAGAACAAAAGCACTTCAAAATTTGCAAACTCCAAACCTGTAGGTTTAAAAAAAAAAAAAAAAAGGCATGCATATATTCTGGGAAATGTGAAATGAAGCAGAGAGAAGACAATAAATGAACACCATGGAGTTTTCCTTCCTGTAGCACTATGCAATTCTAACAAATTGCCTTGTAAACAACCAGATGCATCTCGTGTAACTGTATGGACATTAGACTTAAAATGGATGTGGTATTTTACTGCTGTAACCAGCTTTCATTTCTTATGGCAACTATTAGAACCACTCTTAGCTTTAGGAGGTATTGAAGGTCGGAAAATGTTAGCTTTGAGGTGAATCTGTAAAACAAGGAGCCTGTTCTGTCACCTTTCCACCAAAAAAGCAAGAAGAGCATCTATTGTGTTGTTGAGGGTTTTTTTGTTGGTGTATTAAATGAAACTGAGTGATTCTCAACACACTGAAAGGAGCCAAATTAAAAATAATTTTCATGGTCTACATATAAATTTGCATACCAGTGCAAAACTGATGACTTGGTACTTAATGTACATTATCATTGTCTTGTGAAAGGTGCCCAATTTCTTCTTAAAATGATACCATAAAAATCCAAGGATAATGTCACGTCTGGACACCAGTGCATGCAAAGTGGTATGCCAAAAGATATTTGCAGGGACCAACTAAATTTCTATGTAATAGCTCAGAATTGGGGTTTCCAAGCTCCCCTGGAGGCTTCTAGTGGGTGGGAGAAATGCTGACACCCCTGGGGTGCGTGGTGGCAAAAGACCCAAACAAAGGGACAGCCAAGGGTGAACCGCAGCTCTGGGCTAAGGAAAAAGCCCCAAGGAACAAGAACCTACACCCTCATTCAAAAGGAGGCCAAAACCAAATAAGTTATGAGATGCCCTGATGAAACCAGAATTTCCTCTCAGGAAAGTTCATTGTGCTCAGTGAAAGCACGTGGGATGTGCCTCTAGTTTGAGCTTCCAGAGAGCCTGAGAATCATCTGCTGTGCTTGTGCTTCCTGCTGTACCAGCTCCCAACCAAGAGCCTTCCAAGCCCTGACCAAGCCTGTGGGGGAGGAACACAGTTCAGGTAAAATTTTAAAACACATTGGGATGACATCCCTCAGCCTGAATGACAATGTACCAACTTCCCCCTAAGTCCTGCTCAACGACGTATAACAATGGTGCCTTTTTGTTTTCTTACACACTTATTGTTGACTGATTTTAATCAACCATTGAGTCAAAAGGAATAAAACTACTATAGCACTAGGAGCTGATTGCCTTTAAGGTTTTACGAAGTACTGGGATCTAAATGTCTATAAAATGTCCTGTTATAAAACTGGATATTATCTCATTATTCTTCAATGTTAAACCGATTCCTTGCCTCTTGAGAGGTCTTGTTTTGTTCACCGGGTCTGGGTATGTTCTTTATAGTTAGCAGGGTCTGGAAAAACCCTGAAGGCTTATAACAGAGACTCAAAGCAGGCAGTAGGAAAGAGCTTATCACTGAGAAAGTAACAGACACAACTGAAGGAGGTAACAGCACGCTGGACGTAATAGAGGAGTGCATTGGTAAGGGTCATTTCAAAGCTCAGTGACAGAGACAGAAAAAAGAATCCAGATCTTTAGAGCTTCATATAAATTAGGGCTGCATATAAATTAGCCTTGCCTAGTAGTAACTGAAGTGACTCTCTGCCTTTTCTCCACCATTGTGTGAATGAAGGGAAATATAGAAATGTAGCCTGAACACATGGTTAGGGATGTGTATGTCCAGTTGGCAGAAATGCACAAGAGTAGATCAAATAGTGTGACTGAGTGAATCTCTGCTTGCAGGTTTGAACTAGTAGTTAGAGCCCTCCAGATTAGCTTATGAATCCTGCTCCTCTCTTAAGGAGCAGGATTCAACCCCAGGGTATTGTTTGCAAACAACTAGAAATCAACTGGGGAACCAGCCAAAGGCAGTTCCCTAATTTTCAAACTGAAAAGTCCTTTGCGCTTTGACACTGCAAAAAGCAGGTGTCGTTATCAGTGTGTGTTGTGTCCAGAAAAATAACATATCTTCCCTCATGTAGTCATGATCCTACCTGTAGTCCCATAGAAAGAGGTTTGGCTTTACATTTAGAGACCAAATGAAGTCGTTGTGACCAAAGAGCGGTACAGTCAGGCACAGGCTGAGGGGAAGGGCTGGGGGACTGTGGTGCTCTCTGGTAATCCTGCTTTCACTAATACTGTAGCTGCGTGGGTTCAGAGACAGAAGATAAAATAGGCTTCATGCAGATGTGAACCGGCCCTTCGTCTTACAAGTATTTGCAATGTATGTGTTCATCAGCAGGTGTCACTACACTATTGGTTGCAAAAGTGTCACTACACTATTGGTTGCAAAAGTGTCACCTCATCACTGTGAAGTCACTTCATTTTGAGCCGGTACCTGAGGTTGTTTTGCTGTGCACTCCAGGGTGTTTATTGAATAGGGAACACGCCTGGGTGTATTTTCCTGTGTTTTTCTTTTAACTAACTTACCAAAGAAGTTACTGTTCTACTTGCTACTGAGATATTGCCCTCAAAATGTCTTCTTGGGATTTAATGATGTGTTTGAATCTTCTTGCAAGGGTTTGGTTGTTCTAGACAAAAAACATTTGTAGATAGTGTGTGATTCAAAACCCCAAAGCTTGAGATAATTAATTCTCCTTGTTGTTTGATGTTAGCTTGCCGTGTACCAGATATTACAATATTAACAGTGTGAACACAGTGGAAAGCAAGGCAGTGAGTGAAAAGGTGCATCTGATGTCCCACTGTGAGCTCTCTATTAACTGAGAGCTCCAAAACATTCCTTGTTGTTATGGCAAAAGTGTTAGGGAGGAGAATGAGTTAAGAGGGTCACACAGAAACGTTCAAAAGATGCCTTGAAGGCTGATACCCACCATGGCATTAAAGGACCCCAGAGGATTAGCACTGAGTTACCTTTTCCCCAAATGAGAGCCAGCTGAAGATGTGACTCTTGCGGATAGTATTTATTTTTTCTGAATAGCCAAGCCCATTCACAGATGGAGCATTAGCATAAAGTACTTTCCATGCTAGACTATGCTTAGTTTTGGAAAAAGGATGGTGCTTTCAAAGACCAGTGAGTCAGAGTGAAAGACCTCAAGGGGACAAACTCTTGAAATGGCCAGGTGGGGAGCTGGAAGCAAAGGGATGGAGATCAAAGGTAAAAAAAAAGGGAGCGACTTACAGCTAACAGGGCTCTTTTGTTTGGGTATCTCATTTGGTAGGTTAAAAGAAAAAATGCTTTATACATGTTTTTGGCTATTTCAATTCAACTTTATATTCAATGGATATAGAACTTACACTGGAAACTAACCCAGCATAATTGGCACGGGCTTGATTTCTAATGGGAAAAAAAAAAGATGTAGGGTAAAGTTCCCATACTTGTTGCTTTCTAGAAAGAGGCAACATCTTTTTAATCACCTATACTTTAGAGGAATAAAATAACTTGCAGATTGCCATCTGTCATCATTACCATTATCTGGCAGTTCTTCAACACCATTCATTTCAATTCCACTTTTAGGGACTGGTACTTCCAAAACGTCTTTCCATCTTGCTTCTCTGCCAAATATTGACTCCTTTGGACCAACACTGTTTATGAAACTGATTTTTTGTGGGTGGTTTGTCTTGACACACAGGTCTCAATAAGTTTGTAGATTATGACTTTCTTATGCACACCTTACACAGGTGCAGACAGCCACGGACAACATGCAATTAAAAAAATAATAATAGCAACAACAGTGACGTTTAATCATGCTGCAGTAACATGGAGGAGCCTTATATGAGTCTCCTTGAATCAGGTTGGATGTATTCAAGGAAACATTTCTACAAATATTGTACAGAAGTATCTTTAAAAGCTTGCACAAAGAATTCCATTATATGCTAGCATCTTTCTGTACCATTGCCAGTACCATGCATATAGGTGTGAAAAGTTTTAATTTGACACTAGGGACAACTTTGTTGTGGTATCATTAAATTTAGAGTCTCAATATAGGATAGCACAAGCCTTTTATTTGTAGTTATTTCCAGTATAGGTTGTCAACCTTGCCTTGATATTTAAGGACAGCTCCCAAAAATTTATTTTAAGAATATGAATTCTGAGAAATTTTAATATTCTGTCCTGAATGATTTTCTTTTACACTTTATTTCCTAGAAGCTGACTATTTTCACTTGTAAATGCAACCCTGAATGCTGTGGAAAGTGAATGCCCATCAACATAAGAATGGGGAACATTAACTGGTTTATTCCATCCTTTCCAATGTGACTTGTGGACCTATTTTGCATTGGACACTGCTGAAGGGGTCAGAGACCTGCACACATGGGTGTTTTCACTCCAAACATCTCTGTCTTTACAGCTTGCTCCTGCTCTGTTTCTGAAGGTTGTTCATAGGTAATTCAGTGCTTTTTCAAACTTTTCTTTGCACCTTTTCAATAAAAGACACTCTTTTGGTTAACTTTTGAGCACAGAATTTTTTCTTTCTTCCCTTATTTATCTTTGTTCCATTTTTATAGTACGTTTTGCATTTACATTATCTGCAGCACTTTGGTAACACTGCACTAAAGGCATTTGCTTCAGGAAGAGCTGCCTGCTGAGCTCTTAAAAGATGCAACAGTGCAGATTATAATTGCTGGAAGAGTTTCCAAGTCCTTAACTTATTTGCAATGTTTCATTCTTTACGGTTTTGTAAAGAGGTAACTGTCTGCTTGCCTGATACACTTGCAGGGTTCCACATTTTCCTGCTAGCACTTTCACAGCCGAGTCTCTTCAGGAAAATCAGATACTGAAGTACTGGAAATTTCAAGAGCATCAAAAGCTCACCTGCTGCTTCTCAAATGCATTGATTTCTACCACTGAGAGTGAAAATCCCAAACAAGCACTCTACTTTCTCCCATTTTCTGTAGCCTTCTTCTCAAGGTTGAGACCCTGAAAGCAATTATGGAGCTTGATTTTAATGTAGAGTGTGTATTTCATTCAGCTCCAAGATCTCAACAGAGTTTTTTTAATTATTTTTTTAAACTTCATTAACAATGGCCATTCTTTACATTTTAAACCTATTCTATCATCTCAGTCCTCTTGGGTGGAGTGCATACAAAAAGCCAGACTCTCTGAAACCTCCAGAAATTCCTGCTTCTGAAGAAACAAAGTTCAGTGACATCTCAGAGGGACTATGGGCTGCACAGACTGGCTGTGATCTGGATCTTTGCATCTGGACCCACACAAGAGTGAAGATCCTGTCATACAGGGATTTCTGCAGGAGTAGGACCTTTATAATACACATGTTAAATTTTTCTGTTCATGTGAAGTTAAAAGCCTATCTGTGTATGTATATCTGTCCATACACAGATCTATACAACAGTTACAAATATGCACGCAATCACAGATACCACATTGGACTTGCTGTCTGCTTGGTCGTTTGCAGCTGGAATCAAGAGATCTCAGGAATGAGACCTGAAGAGGGCCAGGGGAAAAATTTATGCAGATCCTTTTACAAAGTTGAAAATATTTCTGGAGGCAGAGGAAAACACAGACCGCCAGGCTTTCATCATCGGTCATTAGGTAGCAGAGGGGATGGAGGAGACTGCTTGCAGGAACAGAAGAGTGAGGAGTTGGCAGAAGCATGGCTCAAAGCAGAGGATGTTAATGTCGTAGAGCTGTGGGAGAGGGGAGGAAAGGTTCCCAGATGCAGTGAAAATGACCCAAACAAATATGGATGATGATTTTAGCAGGTGTGTGTGGAATGGGTTGAAGGGATGTTTAGATGCCTGAGGTCTTAACACAGCTGTTTAGCACCTCTGTCATGATATATATTCAGAAGTGTGTCGTCGCTGAGAGTTGGCATCCATCTCATCTAATACATTATTTAAATTCAGGTTATCAGGACTAAACTTGTGCCTAAGCCTCTTTCTGCAGTCAATGGATGAGGAAGCACTTTCAGAGGGTGATTCATGTAATCTCTCTTGACTTAAAGTTATAAGGCAGGTTGAATTCATGTTTATTGGTATCTGTTTATCTTCCTTAGATAGCAAAGAAGCTATTGAAGTGACTTAGTGATCTGAGACAGCTGGAGTTAGGTGGACTGAAGTCCGTCCTTAGAATATAAGTAAAAATGCAGACTGATCTATTGGGACTCTCAGCTTTGGCTACAGTAACTAGGATATCAAGCTATGGATATTAAACTACACTTCATCAGTTATTTTTAGTCTGGCACCTATTTTTCTCCTTCACGTTTTAATTTCCAGGAACTGCCATGGAGCATGAATCAATTCAAACTACATGATGAGTGAAGGAAAGGTGAGAAAAATATCTAGAATAATTTCTGCTGTATGAAGTTGTTCAATGGATTGAGGAAGGACAAACAGTTCCTGTAAACATGACAAGAGAGCTCCTGGAGTATTACAGCAGTATTATATTAAGCCACATGCTTAGAAAGTATGCAACTCACTTCTATTTTCATACAATTAACTCAATACTCTGTTTTTAAAGTGTCTCACATGCCCCAAAGCCAAGCAACATAGAAGCTGCTCTCCAGTTTTCTCCTAGAAACAACTGAAGGAGGTAAAGGTGGGTTCATTCACTTTGTGCTTTGTGATCATTCAGTAAGAGGCCTTCAACTGTTCCCTGAAACTCTCAAAGCCATTTTTAGGCAGCAATTCTGACTCCTTCAAATCTGCTATGAATGCAAATTATTTCTATTTAAACCACCAGGACCGAGAAGTCTCAGTGCTGTTGAGTGTATGCAGTATGATTTGTGTCTGATGCTTCAGTATCTTAGGGTTTTCAAAGACAACAATGAAAGTTGATGGTATGCCACGTTTTCAGAATTCACAGTCAAACAAATAAAGAAATCTTGCTCCACTCCTATAGTATAAAACCATTGAGGTTTTCACCCTATAATTCTGTCTTCTCGTAGAATATCTCACTATTTTGTTCCATTTCTCATCTCATTGCTTCTCAGGATATCCTAGAGCTTACGCATTTAAGTTGTTACTTCAAAGGCATTTTAAATACCTCTCAGACCATTAGTTGTAGTTATCTGAGCCTCTCAGAATAGTTTTGGGCTCAGAAACTTTCCTAAATCCTTCATCTCAAAGAATAGGAATGTCACTTCAGTGGAGGGAAAGTGAAGTTTCTAGGTGGTGCCAGTGGGAAACTATTATTGAAGTGCATCCTAATCCACTGTTTCCCAATGGAAATATCACCTACCTGCATTGCTCTGGCTAGTCAGTCTCTATCACTTGTAAACCAAACGGTGTTTCATACAGGTGGCAAATCAACACTAAACGGTGTGCTGGAATTTAAGAACTAGATCCAGATCTTTATATTTCATCTGTAAAACCTGTAGCTATGCTGAAGGTTAGTTTCTTACATGACATGGGTTGTAGAGGAATTCGCATCACCTATTAACACAAAACCATAATCTCAGCCTTGTTCTGGCATATATCAAACATTTCACCACCTTCTAAAAAATCCAGTAATCTGGGACCAAATAGAACTGGGTACATCTGATGAAAACTACTCCCAAAATTTCTTTGGGGATGGATCTTTCATCGCTACTCCAGTAAGGTAAGCTTTGAGGGTATTTTACTATGATAACAGAATATCCCTTTCCCAAACCTGTTGACTTTCCCAGAGTTATGTTTCATGTTTGTGATCATTTTCCCCTGCAGATGTCAGGCTGGGTGCACACAGGCTGCCCTGAGGTCTCCATGGCAGGTGAGCTGCACTCCTGTAGTAAGTGGCATCCCATGTTTGAAGCTGCCAGAGGACAGCTGGCTTGTTTAGACTTTTTCAGGGAAGTGCTTTTAAATTCTAAGCAGCCTCTGGCTGCCTGGACTGGGCAGATTATCAGATTCACAGCTAATATTGGACACAGACTGCTTTCCTAATTTCTTTTTACAGCTAATACCTCTGTAACCTGCAATGAGTGATTACCTCCTCTCACATTTGGTATATTTGAATGAAATACTCTTTTACCGTATTTTTATATTTGCATATCTGCAATTGCATGGCGCACATTCACAGTGCGAGAGACATTAAATGAGTAGACATCAAGATTCATAACAAACTGTTAGTCCGTCATAATACTTTTACCTGAGAAATTCATTGGGAAAGAGGCAAATACTACTTTTACACTCTCTTCCAAAAAAAAGAGATACAGTGTAACTCAATAAATTTTGTACAATACATTGGCAGGTTGGAAAGCACAAAATATTTACTTTCAATTGGACCCTGCTATTATAGTATTGGGCAAAATGGAGAAATGTGCAAACGAAATTATCTGACTCCTTCATGATTTCTTGTTTATAATAGGCAAAGTTATTGCCTGACAGATTTCTGCTGACTGAAATGCCAAAGCTGTCATGGTATTTCCAAGGAAATCATTATGTAAAGATTAAAAGACCCATAAGGAAAAAATACAGAGGGAAAAGCAGTAAAAGTTAGAAAGGAGAAAAAGCATAAGGAAATGGAGGAGGGAAATGGAGAGGAGAAAGGAAATGTCTATGGAGTTACACCTTGGGCATAACTTCACACCAAAAGGCTCTGCAGGGATGGCACAGCCCCAGCATGACGGAGAAGGAGCTGCTGCTGCAATCTGGGGCAGTGTGGGGTGTCACTGAGCCCCAGCCCTGCGCAGCGAGGAGAAAGACAAATTGTTCCTCCTGCTGAGCAAAGGCAGTCGCTGGACTCTGTCTTCAACCCTCCTTGGCATAAGTGGTTAAAATGTGGCCTTGTGAGTTAAGAACTGCTCAAGAAATAGGAGATTGGAAGTTCAATAACAAATTCTCTCTGCATGTTCATTGCCATGCGATGTTTCATCTTGCTCAGCAACATGATATTTGATCTAAGCAGAAAGCACCACTACCTTCAGTTTCTTGTCATGGTAACTTGACTGCGAAATTTCCATTTAAAAGAATAACCTATCTTGTTTTAATTTATATTGCAGAATGCTGCTAGATAAATTAGCAATAACATTATAATATCATTATC
The DNA here is from genome assembly GCF_036013445.1 of Caloenas nicobarica. NCBI lineage: Eukaryota > Metazoa > Chordata > Aves > Columbiformes > Columbidae > Caloenas > Caloenas nicobarica. The sequence continues at coordinate 38,003,904 of NC_088247.1, forward strand.
AGCAAATGCAGACGAATCCCTCTTTAAATCAGTCCACATTTAACTGCAGCAAAAAGTAAGGAAGACGGTGAAAGTTTATGTCAAGGTACATCTGCAGAAGGGGTCTGCAACTTCAGATAATGGGCATCAATTGATGTGGATTTTAATGGAACTTAAATAGACATTCTTGGAAATCCAAGCTGCTGGTCCTCCCCTGAAGCAGGTGATCATATAAAAGAGCAAATAAGCATCAGCCACTGGAGTCCAGCCTTTCCTTCAAGGCATTTTAATCCTGGCTTATGGTTCTGATCTGGTCCAGGAAAACAACTTGAAAAAGAGAGTCCCTAACTGCTAGTAACACCACCTTAGAGATCTTCTTATAATTTCCCTGTATGGTCCTGCATAGAAAGGTGACAAAAGATAACCTTTCTTTCTGGTAGCCTTGGAAAAGTTTGAGCAGACATCTACTGCTGTAAGTGTTGTTATTATTATATCAGCAAGAAGAGAGCAGAGCTGCTTAAGAGCAGCTTTATTTATTCTAGCTAGGATCAATAAATAATATCTCCTTGTTTCTGATAATAGCATTGCTTGTCAAGGAGCATTACCATGTAGTTTCTTCAGCTATTTTTCTTCCAAAGCCAGTGATCAGAAAACAAAATAACTTAATAAATGTTCCTTAATCTTTTTCCTCTTGGGTATTTCTGATTTTTGGTGTGTGCAGATGGTGATCAAAATGCATCCTGAATCAAGGTCTTTCAGTGACCAGAACCCATCACAGAAAAACAACACAGTCCTTTTCTTAGAAGAAAAATATCACCTACAGCATCAGTGAGATGTATCAATGTTTATCAAAAACAAGAAACTGAATTCCAGTGCCCCAAATCAGAGGCAGATTTGAGGACTTCTGTTATAAGTCTTGGTACGCAATCAATTTTGATGCAAAAATGAACCATTTTAGACAGAGTGCTGTTACACCCGCATCTGATGGGAATCCACACACATCAACATGACTGTTGAGGCCGCGTCTTTGTTTTCCCATGTTGCTCATAACATTATACTTCATTGACAATCATTCTTATCTGTCCTTTTGGTGTATAGTGGAAGGCAGAGCAGTGAAAATATACATCCACAGGGAAATAAAAGAAAATATAATTTCTCTAAAGATTTCTTAGCAAGTCCAAATCCAATTTAGCTTACTGGGCTTGCTGCAGATGGGGTATGTGATCTGCAAATCTCTCAAGCAAGAGCCTATTTGTTTCTCTATCTGACTATTTTACCTGAAATTGCGTTTCTAAACTTGGCTGTACCTTGTAAATGGGGTCTATTTTTCAACTTAGGCACTCAGCTGACTTGAGATGTATTTTTCCTGGTACTTCGGTGCACTTTTATTGCCTGCTTTGCACTGCTCTTCTGAGTTTTGCCTGCAGCACCATCGTATACACCCCTTCCTCAGTTGGAGCTGAACGTGAGATGCTCCACTGCATCTGAGAGCAAATATGGCCTGCGAGACTTCACACAGTTTTCAGTTTCTCTAAATTACCCTGTGATTTGATTTGGTAAACTCACTGCAAATACGAGATTGGCTTTAGGGCTCAGCTGGGAGTTCTTCGCCTGCTGTGTTTTCTGCTGAGCTGTGATCTGACAGCAAATGCAGTGCTGGTGGTCTTTAAGGACTTTTACACTAATATTTTAAAATGTTACGAGCCACAGAGATGATCTGGTTCCTGAAAGAGGGCAGAGGACCTTTAGAAGCCTCACTGTGAACCTTTGCCTTTCATCCCTCTGTGGATGTGGGCAGCGGTGAGGTGCAGAGCTCTGTATTCACCTGTACTCCTGATGACAGAGGGGGATTACCAGGAGGTGACCTGGTTCTCCACAACAGAGCGTGACATTTTGGCATTTCTAGGTACTGAAGCTGATTAAAGGCAACGTCAGTGTTCCCTGTAAAAAGCCTGAGGAGAGTGGGTTTGTCCAGCTTCCAGGAATAGCTCTCCCGGCATGGGGACAGAAGAAAGACAAGTTGATGTTACTGAACAAGGTAGATCTCCACAGAGATGCTCCCAGTGGAGGTGGCAGACCCTGGCATGGCCCTGGAGGGTAACTCCTGTGCAAAAGCTGGAACAGATGGCCCCAGAGGAGGCACTTATCCATGTGTGTCCGTGGGACAGCTGGCTCGCAGAGTTCAGGGCTTGACATGGATCGTAGGCTGGGAGTTGGTGACATTTTGCAGCCGGCAAGTTGAATCTGTTTCTTAAAGACATTTTGAAACTCACCTTGGGATGAAATAAGAGTTGATGTTTATGAATGGTTGAAAAGGTTGCCAGACATGGCCCTTGTAATACAAAAATTGCTGTTTACTTCTTAAAGAAATTGCTGGTGCCCTCACCTGCTGTGGGCATGCAGAGCTATTCCTGCCCAAATGCTCTGCTGCCCAGAGATAGAACAACAATGTTCCCAACTCTCCTTATGTTATCATGAAACTTGAAAGGCCTGCAGCATTTCTCCTGAAGTCCCAGTTCATGCAATCTTATGACTATATGGTCAAATTGTGGTAATGCAATTAGCTCCTCCATCCCCAAGATGGGACTGTGAGAGGAGTTACATGACATGCAATGGATTTGCAGAGAACTGCTTAATAGCATGTGCTGTGAAGGTACAAAAGAGAGAAAAAAAGTAAAACATTTATTACTTTGAAAAATATTTAGGGGTCGCCTTCTGATTTTGGGGGTTTGGATCATGACTTGGAGCTGGCAATCTTGTCAGGAATTCTCGTTTGTTTTTTTCTGCTCAGTCACTGTTAGCTCTCACGCTTGGTTCAAGGAATGACCTGAGTGGAGCATACAGAGATGCAGGTGGGCTGCAAAGCCCAATAAGTAATCCTTTGGGCCATTTATTTATTCTAAGGATGCTAACATATTTTTTCTTCGGTTCCTGACACTCATATAAAGCTTCTCTAAACTTTGATGCAAGTATGCGAATAACCCAATTGCTCTTTGAAGACTGGGAGGAACAAAGATGGGAAGGTAGTGGCTTAAGACTGGGAGCTCACATGGGAGGGGTGTGCTTCCACCACATACCAGCATCTTCAGATGTAGCTAGACTTTCTGGCAGTAGGTTCACTTGCTCTGTTTTCTTCCCACCTAGGTGTGCCACATCCCTACAGAAAGTATTGCGCTCCCACAGTTGTTATGCTGGCATCTGCTGCTTCATCTGTTATCCCTGGATAGTGAGAAACATTTTTCTTGTCTTTTACCATGGCCTCCTGATGCTCAGAGCTTTTCATTTGATATTAGCAAAAGGATTTTATTGACAGTTTTACCATCACCTGATTTGCATTAATTGTTCCCATGAATCCCGGCTTGTCAGATGAAGATGCTTCACTAATACTGGGAAATTTTCGTTTGAGAAAGCACAGCTAATCCTTAACCAGACAAATATTAATGAGAGGAAAGGAGCCCAGAGCTATACCTGCATTACACACCCCTGTTCCCTCTGCACAGTGAGGTAAAAGTGGTGGCCACCATGCCCTGCCAGTGGCAGGGTTATTTTTCTTGCACAGCCAGATGGCAACAAAAATATTTGTATTTCTCCCTGTGAAACAAGTGCAGGGTGAGAGGTTCCCTTACCACTCACTGATGTGATGATGAATTAGATTAGTGTCAAGATCAAGAGTTGAGCAAGCCTTGACTGTAAAAGCTCTACTAGCATTAGTGCAGCCAAGAGATAGTTCCATCAAAATACCTGGCAATGCACCTCAACCCTAAGGTACACAACACTGCAAAAACCTTCTCTTCTGCAGGGAAAGCTGAGAGCTGAAATAACCTTGCTCTTCCACTAGAAAGATCCTTCTGCTTTGGTGTTACTAAAACTGGTAAATTGGTTGTACATTTTCTGGCAGACCATTAGTCACTGTTGGGAAATTCCAGTTCAGGGAAATTGAAACACTCTATAGGAAGGTATCTCTATCAGCAGAAAAGGAGACAAAGTAATGAGCCTAAGATTTTTGTTAGGGTCGCACTGCTCAAAAAACCTCAGTCTCAGTTGAATATTTTTCAGGACACTTGATTTTTTTTTCTCTTTTAAATGTCAGAATTACCTACCATATCAAAACTCTAAATTTTGATCCCCTAAATGAATCATAATTGGGTGTTTTGTAGAAAAGCAATTGTGACTCAACTGAATGTGGGTTTTCTACTCTTTTCATGTTTGCGTTCAAAAACAGAAAGGTCAGCTCTAACGCTTTCCAGGTTTCACTGAAATAAAATCTGTATTTTTAAGAATGCTTATCCTGACATCCTTCCAGGCAGCTTTTCCTGCATTTGCTTTATCCCACATGAGGGTGTGAGCTGGGAAGTTTGCAACCCTTTGAACTGTGCTGTGGGCAGGTGTGGGGAGGATGAGGAGCAGGGAGCCCAAGGAGCAAGGAAATGTATGGAGCAGGTGCTGCAGCCACAGGGATCACTTCACAGAATCACAGAATGGTTGGGGTTGGAAGGGACCTCTGGAGATCATCTAGTCCAACCCACCTGCTAAAGCAGGTTCACGCAGAGTAGGTTGCACAAGAATGTGTCCAGGCAGGTTTTGAATGTCTCCAGAGAAGGAGACTCCACAACCTCTCTGGGCAGCCCGTTTCAGTGCTCTGGCACCCTCAAAGTAAAGAAGTTTCTCCTCATATTCAGATGGAACCTCCTGTGCTTCAGTCTGTGCCCGTTGCCCCTCATCCTATCATTTGGCATCATTGAAAGGAGTCTGGTCCCATCCTCTTGACATCCACCCTTGAGATATTCATAAACATTGATGAGATCACCTCTCAGTCTTCTCTTCTCCAGGCTGAACAGACTCATCTCTCTCAGTCTCTCTTCATAAGAAAGACGCTCTAGGCCCCTAATCATCTTCATAGCCCTCTGCTGGACTCCCTCCAGTAATTCCTTGTCCTTCTTAAACTGGGGGGCCCAGAACTGGATGAAGTACTCCAGGTGCAACCTCGCCAGGGCAGAGTAGAGGGGGAGAATAACCTCCCTCGACCTGCTTCTCACACTCTTCCTAATGCACCTCAGGGTGTCATTGGCCTTCTTGGCCACAAGGGCACATTGTTAACTCATGGTCAACCTGTTGTCAACTAGAAGTCCCAGGTCCTTCTTTGCAATGCTGCTTTGCAGCAGGTCCACCCCTAACCTGTACTGGTGCCTGCGGTTATTCCTCCCCAGGTGCAGGACACTACACTTGCCCTTGTTGAACTTCATTAGGTTCTTCTCTGCCCAGTCCTCCAGTGTTGTACAAATGGATTGAAAAAGATCTGGAACAGTATATTGTGCATGGGGATGAAATCTATGCTGCACTAAACTGCCTGGTGAACCACAAGAAGAAAATCTCCCTCATTCCTGTTCAGGTCTCGCTGGATGGCAGCACAGCCTTCTGGTGTGTCAGTCCTTCCTCCCAGTTTGGTATCATCAGCAAACTTGCTGAGGGTGCACTCAGTCTCTTCATCCAGGTCATTGATGTACAGGTTGAACATGACTAGACCTAATACTTACCCCTGGGGAATCCCACTAACTAGAGGCCTCCAACCAGACTTTGCACCATTGATCACAATGCTCTGAGCTCCGCCATCCAGCTCTGCCACTTGCCAGGAGGCAGCATCTGCATCAACTCAGAGATCTCTTTGAGGCTGGGATCACAGATCCAAGCCTGGAAAAAGAGCTTAGTAATAACTGGAACCAAGCCTTACTTACATAGTAGCCTACTACATGTTTAATTTCACATCTGAGGTTTTCATATGCCTCATGGAAGCTACAACCAAATGAAAAGAGTTTGCAGTTTATGTTGCCTGGCTGGACATGAACGATGAAATTCCTAAATCAGATATGGCATGACAGGAGAGATTTTCTGTTGCCTTAATGAGCAAATCATATTTTTTCTTCCCAGTCATTTGCATTATTACATGATTAAAGGATCAACACTCTCCGTAACACATGGCCAGCATTGCACCACTAGCTGGAAGAATAGCCATGTTCTCGTTGTCCATTTTAATTTGAGAAGCAGACAAATTACATTTTAATGAACTAAAATTTTATGCAGATAGTAATAATCACCTCCGCACACAAAGAAGATACACAGAAGTCAGCAAACCTCTCGTGGATGCATATATTTCAGAGCAGCTTTTATTCCTAAAGACTTCTCCAGACTGGCCATTCATGTTAACAATAGACAGTATTTATGACTTTTCTGCAGAAGATTTTTGGTAGTACGGGCTGCCTTATAGAGACTCGTGTGCATCCAGAAGAGGTTTGGTACATCCACTGGGGAGAGTGCAAAGCAGGACTGGTTCCCTGTGGACATCTTTGATGAGGCCACCTTGATTCAGGGAAGCAGGGAAGATACTCTGCACTGATGTACACAAGCTATGAAGCACCACTTGCCCTTTGGGGCGTTTGACTCTGACTTGTATAGCATTTAAATGAAGATATCTCCTTGATGCTGTCAAATCCAGGGGATCTGCAGCAGAAAATCCTGCCCAAATCTTCTCTGACTGACAGGTTCAAAACAGCATCTTCTGAGAAGAGCATGGACTCATGGTTTTAGACTTTCTTCCACTAGCCTGCTCAATGTTAATGTCTCCTTCGTTGGGCTAGTAAGCCCCTGTGAATCGGTCTGTGATAACCTTAGGAGATGACCCAGACCATTCAATGCAAGTATCACTAAATGTACTCCAGGCTCAGCTTCCAGTGGGTCTGGTCTGCACTGAACTAGGGTAAATCAGGACCAGGCAAACCCACTGGCTGGTAATAGTGCCACAGCATAGGAAAACAGGAAGAAATTAGGTCAGAAAAGGCTTGCCTCAGTGTTTTCGTGGGGCTGGGGAAAAAAAACCAAAACCAAAAACATTCTCTTTCTTTTTTAAAAAGAATGAAATATATACGTGGCTGAGAAGAGAGGTAATTTTGAAGCAGATTCTCCCATTAAATGGACAGATGGTCCTTCTATTGCAGTAATAATTTTAATAGGACAAGTGTACACAGATCCTGCTCATTCCCTATGTAATTTCTGAGATCACTGTGAGTTGGTGTTAAAGGTTATAGCGAGTGGATAACAGGTAGCCTTTCAGACACTGCAATAAATTGCCAAGGAGCCTGCAAATTTTTCTTGGCAGAGCAGTCTCGTTAGAGGATTCAGCAACAGAAATCTTCAGGGAATGACAGGCTTTATTTTTTAAGGAAAGTGAATGGCAGGCTCTATTTTTTCAAGGTGAGTATTTATACTTTTTATAGTAGCTAATCATAGAATCAATCATAAAATAGTTCAGGTTGGAAAAGGCCTTTGAGGTCATCAAGTCCAACTGTTAACCTAACACTGCCAAGTCCACCACTAAACATGTCCCTAAGCACCACATCTGCACATCTTTTAAACACCTCCAGGTATTTTAAACACCTCACTCAACCACTTCCCTGGGCAGCCTGTTCCAGTGCCCGAAAATCCTTTCAGTGAAGAAATTTTTCCCAATATCCAATCTAAACCTCCCCTGGTGCAACTTGAGACCATTTCCTCTTGTCCTATCACTTGTTATTTGGGAGAAGAGCCCAACACCCTCCACGCTACAACCTCCTTTCAGGTAGTTGTAGACAGCGATGGGGTCTCCCCTCAGCCTCCTCTTCTCCAGGCTAAACAGCCCCAGTTCCCTCAGCTGCTCCTTGTCAGACTTGTGCTCCAGACCCCTCACCAGCTTCATTGCCCTTCTCTGAACTCTCTCCAGCACCTCAATGTCTTTCTTGTAGTGAGAGGCTCAAAACTGAACAGAGGATTCAAGATGGGGCCTCACCAGTGCTGAGTACAGGGGATGATCCCTTCTCTAGTCCTGCTGGCCACACTATTCCTGATACAAGCCAGGATGCTGTTGGCCTTTTTGGCCACCTGGGCACACTGCTGCTTCATATTTCTCTGGCTGTCAATCAACACCCCCAGATCCCTCTCTGCCAGGCAGCTTTCCAGCCACTCTTCCCCGAGCATGTAGCGCTGCCTGGGGTTGTTGTGACCCAAGTGCAGGACCCGGCACTTGGCCTTGCTGAACCTCATACAACTGGCCTCAGCCCAACAATCCAGCCAGTGCAGATTCCTCCGTATGGCCATCCTACTCTCCAGCAGATCAACACTCCCACCCAACTTGGTGTCATCCACAAACTCACTGAAGGTCCTCCTGTCCAGATAATTGATAAAGATATTAAACAGAAATGGTCCAAATACTGACCCCTGAGGAACACCACTTGTGACTGGCCGCCAACTGGATTTAACTCCATTTACCACAACTCTTTGGGTCTGGCCGTCCAGACAGTTTTTAACCTAGCGAAGAGTGCCTCTGTCCAGGCTGTGAGTAGCCATGAACCATCCATCAGGTTCATTTCATTTTTCAGGCAGGAAAGCAAGCAGCAGAATATCTTACTAGGACAAGCAGCATTTGCTTAGAATAGGATCTCATAGATCCAGTTTTTGCACATAAGCTTTTAATCATCTCCTCACTGTCACTGGATGTGTGCAAACCCTTTTAGCCTATCACACAGCTGACTAAAATCTACTGAAACCAAAAGAAATGATCCCCTTGATTTCAGTGAGCTTTGGATCAGGTTTTATGAGTCACTGTTCATTCATAAAAACGACCTGTTTTCAAAAAGAATGTCGATGAGGTGGATGGTTGCATGCTATTTTGAAGGGCTCTGTTTCTCCTAAATACTGCTGTAACTGTTTTAAACTGTATTGTATGTCACTTTTTCACTCAAGGTTACTAGAAGGAAGGTCCAGGCTGAAGAGGGACATGTACTGGAGCTATGTACACAGAGCTGGGGACATGGACACATCCTTTATGAAACCCAGGCTAAGAAAAACATCCTGCTATCTTGTGTCCCTCATACCAAGTCAGGATGAAAATACCACCTATTGAATCTGTTCCTCTCACACACAGCATTCCGAAAATCTTTTCGATAATATTCAAGCTTAAAGTGACAGTACATCATGTGTGATGGGAAGTAGGACTTTGTCTCTAGCATCAACAATCAAAATGTCAGTCTCTGCCTAGCACCACAGAGTGGTGTTTTACTCCTCGCTGCTGCCTGTACTGGACTATTCCCCACCTGGCACTTTGTCATTATGGTTTTGGTCTCATATGTTGAGAACTAGAACATAGATAACTCTTAACAAAATGTACCTGTTTTCAAAGACAACGAACTTTTAGAGCATCTTTATTTGTATGAGCTTCTTGACCTATTTAAATTTCATTCTGATAAAATATTACAGGCGGTGCAATACTGTTAGTAATCTCTATGCACAGATGAATGGTATTTTTGGTGTGTTTTTTGGCTACCAGAAGGACAATGAGCAAGAACAGATTGTGAGTACTTATTGTCCTTTCAGTCAAAAAAGAAAAAAAAAAAAAAAGAAAAAAAATTCAATGGAACATCCTTGGAAGGAAACACTGCAAGCAGATCAACAGCTTCCTAAAACCCAAAGGCAGCCCAATGATTCACAGCCTGGTCTGAATACTGTATATTTCACCCTAGATCCCTCCCATGCCACTAAAAATGGTAAATTAACAGTTGAGTATTAAAAGTATATGGGTTTTTAGTTAAGCATGGGCTACCTGCTACTCTCTGATCATGGTTCCTGACCTGAGGGACACCTCATGGTCAGGGCTCACAGAATGGCCTAGCACGAAGGTGGACAGAGGTTGGACCGCCATGGCGGCACTGGGTAACGTCTCATCCTTGGAAGTTTAGGTGGGAGAGACTCTCAGCGCAGGACCCCTCACACTGCTGTCGTGGCCGTGACAGTCCCTTTGTTGCTCTCATTTTCCCCAGTTCCTGTAAAGGCAGTACAATAATCCCTGGCATTTTTAGCCCACTTTTCAAGGTATATTTCTGGACACTTACAAAGCTATTACTTCTTTTTCAGGACTTGATATTTAATTCTCTGTCTGAAATGTTTTGAGAGTCTTTCTACATTTACTACTGAAAACTCACCTCAGGCCCTGGGAAAGTCATGAAGCAAATCCTCCTGAAAGTAATTTCTGATCATGTGAAAGGCAAGAAAAGTGACTAGGCAAATCATGCCTGATCAACCTGACTCATTTGTATGATGAGATGATCATCTCAGTGGAGAAGGGAAAGCTGTTTACCCTGACTTTAGTACCTATCCACCACAATACCCATGCAGTCAAACTGGTAAGGTAAGGACTAGATCAATGGATGGTGGGTGGAAAATTGCTGGACATGAAGGCTCCATGGATGTGACCAGTGCTACAAAGTCCAGCTAACAACAACCCTCAGCGACCATCATTGGGACCAACACTCTTAAGTGTCTTTACTAGTTTTGTGGATGATGGGGCAGAGTGCACTCTCAGCAATTTCATGGACTATATCAAACTGAATGAAGTGGTCATTTTGCTGGTGGGCAGACTGCTGTGCAGGGTGACCTGGACAGGCTGGAGAAATGTGCAGACAGGAATCCCACGATGTCCATCACTGGGAAATGAGAAGTCCTGCACCTGGGGAGGAACAACTCCGTACACCAGTGCAGGCTGGGGAGCAGCTTGACAGAAATGGACCTGGTGGGACATAAGCCAGCAGTGTGCCCTTGTGATAAGACAGACAACTGTGTATGGAGCTATATAAGCAAGTGTTGCTATCAGGTCAAGAGAAGTGTGTCTTCCTCTCTGCTCAGCACTGGAGAGAAACATCCAAAGCACTGGGGTTCAGTTTCAGGCTTCCCAGTACAGGAGAGACATGGACGTGCTGTGGTTAGCCCAGTAAAGGGCGGTCAGATGAGATGGTATGGAGAAGATGGTGCCAAACTCTTCTTAGCAGTGCAGTAGACAGATCTACAAGGTGCATTGGACAGGATTACAGCAAGATACAATGGACATGAGCTGGAACTGGAGAAATTATCGTCAGATATAAGGAAAAGAATTTTCATTGTGAGGGTGGTCAAACAGTGGAGCAGACTGTCATAGCCCAGAGAAGCTGTTGAGTCTCCATCCTTGGAGATTTAGAAGCTCTGCTGAGCGGCCTGCACTCACTGGCCCAGCTTTAAGCAGGGATTGTGGCAGGGGTCCTCTGGAGGCCTCTTCCAGCCCATGGGAGTCTGAGATTCTGCAATAATGAACTGCTGAATAAATCTTGTTCAACACTGCTGCAAGTTTCCTTACCTTCACATCTTGAAAAGCCTTGGCAGTGGAAGAGGCCAAGGCAGCTGTCATCAGGAGAAGGAACAGCTCCTTCCAAAGGCCAGGCCTGCCAAAAGACACTGACACAAACTTCTGACAGTAGCTGTGGAAAAACAGGGGAGTTAGTAGACCAGAAAAATTACAAGCAAGTGTTCAGGCTCAGAATCATCGTAATGGAAAAAGATACAAAACCAGTAAACCGCTTTCAAGAAGTCTTCTGGTTTTGTTTTGTTTTGTTTTGTTTTGTTTTGTTTTGTTTTGTTTTGATTGTTTGTTTGTTTTTTCTAGGTAGCTTCTAAAGTTCAGGTAAATCGACCTTTTGCATTGTATCTTCATATGCTGCCATATGGCAGCAAGTAGACCATCACTGCTTTATGTTCCTGTGCCGCTTACAGGAGCTGAACTGTGGGCGAAGTAATCTGCAGGTGTGGAAGCATTTCTGCTTGTACGTGCAGCTCCGCTGCACAGATGCTTTAAAATCTTCTTCTTGACTAAAGATGTTTCTATTTTCACAACAGAAAGAAAACACTTTATTGTCATATTTTTTACTGACTTTTCCCAGGGCATGGCTGAAAGATATAATTGACTTATCCTTGGGGTAAGTCCTGAGACTGACCTGGCATCCTTGCTTCCTTCCCTCTGTCTGCCCTGTGCTGCTCTGAGTCAACAACATAGCAATAAGAAAAAAATCACCTGAGCAGCAACAACCTTAAAAAGGAAAAGTATTTAAAATAGACCTTTCTAAACAGGGTTTAGAAAGTGCTGGTTGGACATGAGGCACACTGGGGTGAATTGGAGATGAAAAGATGAAATCAACCCAAGGAAGGGAAGGTGCTATGCCTCAGTAAAATTGCCTTCCTTTATTTTTCACAAAAGACACCAGCAGTGACTGTAAAGGCATCTCAGGAGTGAGAGGGAGCGTTGCAAAACGACGTACAGGAAGCAGGAACTGAAATCATATACATGCATAGAAAACTGGGGTGAAACAGCAGGTCATTTCTATCTCAGTGCCCTGGAAGGGGCATTTTGATTTTTCAGCTCTAATTATGCAGCATGTTTTTGGGTAAGATGTCTCCTTCCTTCTGCCCCACTTATTAAAAGCATTTAAGCACACGCTAAACTCAAAGTGCGTGAATAATGCTGTGTTCATTTAGCAAAGGCTCTTTCTTTAAGACTCTTATTAATCCTAAGAACACTTATTCCCTACCGTGGGCAGTGCCATGACAAACAAGATTACAACACAGTGGACAGAACTCTCTGGCACAGAGCATAGGAGATGGAAAGCCTCTGTCAAATTACATTAATTATCCAAGCCTGCAACATTCAGTCTCAGTGTTACCTTCGTGTCATTGCCATATAGGTTATAGCTAGGTACCCATACACAAAAGATGTGACAATAAATGTCGTTACAGAAAACCCTGCGCGAAATTCTTTCATATAATTGGAAACATGAAAGGAAAATGATGGGAGCATCAGTTCAGCCAGAAAGATGTTTGGCACAGAAATGTGCTCAGAAGATTTGTCTTGATCATGGGCTTGAAAAGAAAAAGCTGTCAGGCTCCTGAAATGCCTGGTACTTCTCTCCATTCAAAATAAACTGCTGACTCTAATGAATGCCCTTTCAGGGATGGTCTATTTTAAGACAATGGAGCTACACCAGAAGAAGCAATCACAAAAATGACAAAGTGCAATAAAGCAAGGCAAGCCAGGATGGAGTTTTGATCTTCTGCAAAGAGACTTCTTTCATGCTCATGCTTTAGCAATGGACTTTATGTGAAGTCTTGTGAACTCTGGGAATGGAGAAGAAAGAGCTGGCAGCCGGAGGCACCACGAGAAAGGAGTGCCTTGCAACATGGTCCGGAGCAGATTTAGCTTTCCTGCGCAGCAATGTGCACTTGGTTTGTCTGTTTACTATTGAGTATCTGCTTAAGTGCTTACTGAACTGGATTCTTAAATGTAGAGCAACATCCTGTCTCTGGGGAGCCCACGGTGAAATGCTGCTTACCAGTGAACCATCTCTGACTCACTGCAAGATCCTGCAAATCATTGTAAGATTGTCCCAGTCTAAGTCCAAAGTGCTTGTGTGGCTTGTTTGGAGCACGAAGGAGCCCTGAAATTCCTTCCTTTAGTGCATTTCTAGTGGAGACGGGTTCTTCCACACCCTCACTGAGCATTTCTGGGTTGATTAGGAAACATTTGCCAGTTTTGCCTGGTTTCCCTCAGCCGTTCTTCATTGCTTGGAGTATGTCCCACACTTCAGTACAACTGCTTTCTGTCATTGTAGTATTCATTAGGATTTATTTTTGTTCTTGTGTGCACTGACACAGCAATTGATGAAATGGAGTAAGTCATGTATAAGCCTAAACAATAATAAATGGGATCGCTCTCTCTCGACATGTATAGCAATGTAACTAGAACAGCAATATCTCTTTGTGCATAGGATTCACTTTTTCAAAGAGAATTGACCAAGATAAAAAGACAAATGATAGTTAAAACTACTCAGCATCATAAGAATGGGCAGACAGAGCAGCTGTAGGTCCTGCTTTGCTGCCTTTTTTATGGCTGCTTCCCAAACTGCATCTTCTTTCTGCAACACTGGGACTCCAGGAGTAAAAAGCAGGTCATCTCCTTTCCAAAATATGTGAAAGAGTAAGGATCACAGATTCTCTAGCACTCATAGTGATGTATCATGCATAATAAATACAAATATATAGTAAGATTTGGACTTTGAGAAGAGGTGCTGCCTTTTCAGTGGTCCCATAACCATTAATGCTCCTCGGAGTTATTTCAATCAGTCAAGCTCCATCAGCTCCTAAGAGCCATGATTACAAGTGGGCTCATCCCACCTTTGCAGGGTCCTTCCCTCTGTTGAACACTCACCCTACACAATTACAGAAAGCTGCTAGAAACTAGGCCCTGGGGCTGAAGTTAAGGTATGATGCCTATGTGTTCTAGGGAAATACTAAATCTGTACTATAAATACTATGTTATCTATTTATAATGTACTATTTATAATATACATAAAGTTACATGGTACAGTATACATTTGTCCTGTTTAAGCAAACAATAGCTGCAATTATATCCTGCTTCAGTACGCAGATATATAGGAAGCATTTGCATGAAAAGGAGAACTGCAGACAATACCTAAAATCTCCTCTCTCTCACTCAAGGAAGTTATAAGGGGAAAAAGCAACACATTTCAAAGGAGGTACTAAGAACATGGAAATTTTCCCTTGATTTCTAAATAGACAAATGTCCTTTAAACAAGGCATATTTTCTTTGATTCCTGGATCATTGTTTAAGGTCTTAAGCTTTGCCTGGTCTTTTTTAACATACTAGTATAAAGCCTGGCACTTCCTCTCTAAAAGACGTGGAGAAAACTGGGATTTCAGCTTTAAAAATGTTGTCAGATGAACATCAGTGTGCAGCGTGTAGGATTTGTGAATAAATTGGCAGGCTCCTGCTTGGCCTGAGTGGAGCCATGGGAGTCCCCATCTGCTGAGGGCCTTGGACCCTTCAGGTCTATGGGGTGGTGCCTTCTGGCAATCATGCCCATGGCCTCAGCTGATTGCTCTGCTGCCTTGATTGCCTAATCTTCTGTTCTGGACATTTTGCCTGCTGGTATACTCCCTAGTTTTCTTAGTATTTTCCTAATTTTGAAGCTGTCCTTTCACCTTGATTATCCTGCCTAGTAGCGTTCTTGCTCTTTTGATCTTGCCTTTGTAAGAACATCGTTTTCAAGAGGTGCGCAAAGCTGCTGTACCGTGATGGTACATGGGTCCTACCTGAGACTGTTGCCCTGTGTACCAGCTGCCCCTGGCCGGTCAGAAACACATAAAGCCACAGAGAGCCAAAGCGATAGGAGCCTCTGCCCCAAACATGGGTCATTTGGAAAGCCAAAGGAGGGTGCGTGGATCTGTTTCAGGACTAGATGTGGCAGCAGCATGAAGGGGAAAGCACAATCCCTGTCATGCTCTGAGAGTACTGGGTTGCCCTGGGAAGGGTCAGTGCTGCCTTCGCCTTCTCCTCCCCACCTCCAGTAACCCACCCACTGTAATCCATCGGCTCTCTTGGTACATCTAATAAAAAAGCAGGTAATCGTAGCTGTCAGGTATGCGGGGATACAGGACCTCTGTGTCTGTTCTTCATAATTAAACAGCACTGTAGCAAATGAATGTCTCCTCAGGTCCTCCTCCCAAGCAAGACACCCCAAGAGTCCAAAATGCAGACTGACTTAGAGCATCATCTGGTTATGAGAGACGATTACAAGAGTGACATCTCTCTTTATCTCATATGTACACACAGATCTGCTTTTATCTTATGTATTTATACTGTTTTTTCTCTGCTTAGTCTGGCTTTACAGCCCCTTCTAAAATGTCATTTTACTTGAAGAAGCCTCTGAAGAAAGCCTGTGTGACAGGTTCAATAATATTCTTCAGTGGGCTTCAATGCAGCATGTTTTTCCGTTACACAGTAGACTTAGCCAACAGCTGTGTTTCATTGACATATAGAGCCTGAATTTAGCAGTGATCTTTATGTGGGGAAACCTTTTTTTTGGCCACTGGTTTTCACAGATGGATGAAAGCTGCTCCTGGTCTCTTTCACCAGCTCATTCTTGGTCTGATACCCTGACTTCATCTTCCAGACTACAATCAGATTCAACTAGTGGAGAGTCATGTTTTAACACTATGGTAGCTGAATCCACGAATAACTCTCTTGTCTTTGATGGGACTTGAGACAGCATGAGGTGCTTCGCACAAGCTTCCTGGGTATCCTCAGGGGAGTCTCTGCAATCCCCTATGACTAACATCTCTCCCAGTGTGTGCTTCACCCTGAAGCTGATGGAGAGAAAAATACTGCCCATGTACTACCGTTCTGGAGTGGACAAGTAACAACTCATCACCCTTCAGCAAGGGGGTGGCAGGAACGTTGCAACATACACAGAGCAAATGAACAAATTTTATCATTCCCAACACAAGCATTCATTTGAAAATGCTCCTGCAAATTCACAGCTCGACAAAGCTGCAGGAGAAGTGGGCCCTAAATAAAACTATCAACTTTTCTCACATGGCCATGAGGAAAGTCAAGATTATACTGGAAAAAAGCAAGATCGTTGGCCACTGCAGGGATGAAAGGCTGATTTACACTCTCTCTCACACTTACATGGCCTCAGCAAGAGCACTGGAGTTTCAAGAGCGGTGTTTGGACACTCTGGTGGTTTATTAGTTGTAGACATAATTAGTAATAATTCTTTGACGGTTTATCAAGAGAATAATGGTAAGAAAGACAGGAACAAGAGTCAGAGTACATTTTAAAGGAAAAAGTTGTGTTACTGGCTTCTGTAACAACAGGTTAGTGCAAAAATTGCTTCTGTCTATGGAGACTTTGCATTTACCAGATGTTCTGTATTTGAAACTCTTGCAATTAGCTTTCAAAGAGGTAAATTAGACACGATAAGTTTCAGAGTTAATCATTACTATTACATATTTGAAACACCACCTGGTATTTGCAGCATAATTAATGATATTATGACTCTTGCACAGCAGTATTAAACAGTCTTGAGCAATGCCTATCATTTGAATTGGTTACGAAAGATAATCTTATCTGCCCCCGTAAAACAAATGCTTTTGCTGTGTTTTTCATCATGCATCCATAAACTCTCGATATTTTAGAATGTCTTTGCAAGATATCCGCCAGGGTGAAGCTGAAAAAATGTTTCAAGAAATGGGAACCTGAAACTTTTCAACAGAAATAAGATGAACTCATTTTACTATCTATTGCAGGCAAACAAATGCCCTATGGATAACTCTTACCCTGAGTGTGTAATTCACAGTAGTATAATTCCTGTTGTGTCCAACAGCAACTCAATATTTCCATGAGGCTGCTCTATTCATAGTAAATAGATAACTATGCAAATTGATGAATGCTTATGTGTAATCAAGAAAGAAAAAGAGTGGGGAAATCAAAGTTTTCTTTTCTCATTTTTATGCTTAGGACATGTTCATATGTGGTGATTTTTAACAGCTGTCTGCATTAGCTTAAGTGCACACCCAAGCAAGGTCTAAAACCTTCTGTAAATCCCACCTCAGGGAATTTTTGGGAAAATATATTAGAGTCACTGTAATGCTAAAAGCTGTGCCAGCCTGCTCCAGACAGAGAACTTAGAAGGAAGCAGCTCTTCTTGAATGCATTTATATTTCATGCTCATTATGCTCTGGTATATATGAGAAGGGAAAATGGTGTGGCTCATGAGCTTAACCTCTGCAGCAACACTGCTAAGTGAAACGTGGAGGTTGAGAAGATCAGTGCATGAGGGCAGCTTTCATCACGTGCTTCTACTGGACCTCATAGTTCAGAGGCCTGGGGAGTCACCAGTGAGTATATTTACTTTTGTATGCACAAGTTGTTTCACATTCAATAGGAGCTCTGAACATCTGCTGTATCCATAGAGCTCCACTGATGTCAATGGGGTAAATGTACAGAAATCAGCTACACTAACATAATTCCTTTTGTACTGCTGTCATTAGTAGAGAACAAAAGCTTGAGCGGACAGATCCTAAGCCATCAAGTATGATTACTAGAGCTAAAAACAAGAAAATTTTGCAGCATCCAAAAACTCACCTGCTGAGCAACATGGAAGCACAGGGTCACAGCAGTTTCCTTTTGGCTACTCTGAGGTGTGTATACAGTTGGTAGGTATGGCATATTTACCCCATGGGTTTCTGTTGCTGAGTGCTCAAGTCAGGTCTCTGTGTATTTCTGGGGATAAATAACCAGCCATGTTTACCCATGAGAATGAACCTGAGAGAGATTCAAGGGGAGCAGTGCTTACTGATAATCCTGAGAGAGGGCTGAGATCTAGTGGTGAGATCCTACGAGCCAGACAGATGCAGATATGCCTTGTCTTCTACCTGGAGCTGAGTATAACATTTTCCTTAAACATTAACCCCTGTACCTTCAGGCAAATATAAATATGAAGACAGTGCATGATAGGCCTCCTCACACCAGCTAGGGCTTTTTCCCACAGAAATCATGCCTCTGGAGCTCTGTCTTATTCCACATCGCAGTGAACTCTGTATTCACAGCAGCTCACGGAAAGCACTTGTTTTTGTAGGTGTTTCATTGGAAATTACTCACTTCGTTCCCACTCAAATGTACGTATCTGATTTTCGGAAGGTCTCCCTTCTAGACATACAAGTCTGAGCTAGTTTGCTAGACTGTTTGCAGTTGATGGGGAGAAACTGGCATGCATAGGGGTGACGTTGCGGTACTAGGTATATCGACCTGGGACAAGCCAACCTATTTCTCAAAGACAAAAAGTTTTCAGGAGCAGGGCATTTAGCCATGAAGTTACCTTCCCACTGCCCACCGAGGTGTAAAGTTTGGTGAAGAAAGAGTAACTGTGCTTCCTCTGCAGGGACCTCTGTTGAGTGATTGCTCTGACCTCTTTATTTCTCATTTCAGATCTGTATGGTTGAGGAGGCGTATTCCTTATTTTTTGTAAATTACTGGTGTGATTCTCTGCACTCAAAATTGGGCTCTCAACACAAGCAAAGTGAAATACCATCAAGCCCATCACCATTTGCAGCAATGATGCCGTTTGTTTGTGGAGGGTTTGAAGGGCACCTTGGTTGCATGTTTACCTGACAGCCACTCTTGTGACACTGGGGGGTATCCTAGGGTGCTGGAGGCAACTTACATCATCCCCCTCTCTATAAGGAATATAACTTACGGATCCAGAGGGACACCTTAAGTCTTAATGACTATTAATTTCTTTACACCCTCTCCAGCTTCTCGTCTCTTGCATACATCTGCATGCCAGACTTTATATCCAGCCTCACCAGCTGCCTGAGGATCCAGTTATGAAATTCTGTCCACCTTTACTTAATCGCTGCAGGGAAGAGGTGAAGATGTCAATTAGAGCATAAAATTTCCCTAAAATTTTACTTGGCTGCTCCAAAGAGCAAACAGGCAAAAGCAACTCAGTTTCAGATGTGTTTCTCTAAATTCTCCTCAGGACAAGGATAGTTCAAGCTAAGCTGCTAGAAAAGGAGTTTGCTGCACTATCCTAAATGGGAATCAATTTTCATCAATAAAAGAGTAAACCAAATGGAGTGCAGCTGAAAGAATTTACTTTTGCGACCATGCCCTCATCGAACTTCTTCCAGTGGATGGATAACTTTTGTGTTATAACTGTAGACTCTAATGAGCACCTCCCACATACTATGTCTGCCATCAAGGCTACCTTTCATATTTCTCAGCATAATTTGTTTTTCTTGTTCTCACGCTTGTTTCCAAGCTGGCATCACATTGATGTTTCCATGGGATGCAGCGCTCCCTTCTTCCTTTCCTCTTCTTTATTTTTCATATTTTATTTTGACCACTTGCCTCTTAATTTTTCAGTTTCCAGCTTATAAGTTGGAACAACTTCTCTCACTCTTACACACATTTTCTCCTCACAAACTGTTTAAATCAGGAATAAGCCCATGGGATTCCTTGGTGTTGCTGCTGCAAAAGTCTGTTATAGCTGGAGAAAAGGCAAATGCTTTGAATAAGTCTTGAATATTATTTGATAAATATATACATATAAAAAAGAGTTTCTATCCTAGCAGGCAATATATTCTTCTGGTTTTGTTCTAGTGTTTCACCTTAGATTTGTAAGTTGAGTACAACATACACAAAAATCTATCTAGACTGCAAGAGGTGCTGGAAAAGGAGGGAAAAGTTATGACAAAAAATCATTTTTACAGACAGCCTGTTATTGATCTGCATTTCATGCCTCTCCTGTGGGCAGTTAAAAAAGCCGCAGAAAAACTGTAGTATGAAGGTGTTGCTCTGCAGTGAAAACTTTATGACCCTTTGTTTAGAGGAACTAAAGGCAGATATTCAAACCGATACTTGTCTGATCTGCAGACACCAATGTATCACTTAACTCCTCCTGCACTTATGCCCCCATGTACCCTCACAGCCAGCTTTGCCCTGGCTGTAGGGACCATGCCCCTGGCAGAGGGGCTGGTGCAGGCAGCCAGGTGAAGGCAGGAAGAGGAGGAGGCACTAAGGATGCACAGTAAAGCAGATAGGAGTGTGTTGACAGCAAGGAAAAAGTAGAGGGAGACAGTGAAACAAAACACGGGAATGGGGTGGGGAAGTCTGGTGGAGCTCTTTCATCCTTGGCTTGCCAAGTGCTTCAAGTTTAAATGTTAGATGTCATAAAATGCAACATAGAACTGAGCCTCTTGGTTTGCTCTTATAGGCTATTGCTGAAAGAGCAAACCAGCCATTTGAATACGGATCTGATGCACGTGCTCCAGCAGTGACAAATTGGATCTATGGTTTCGTGAACTTCAATGTGAAACGCAGGGGAGGTTAGTCTGGAGCCCTGGGGGCACAGTCTTACAGACACATTGGGAAGGAGCATTTGTGCTCACCCTTCCATGGTGCTATTGCCCTGCTGCACAGTTATGGCCACCATCTGCTTGCCCCATCTGGGCCTCCCATGTCAGTGGCAGCCCAAACACCCAGCGCCTCACGGCCCGCGCCTCCTGGAGGAGAAGACGCATGATGCTGCACAGGGAAGGGGAAGAAACAGGCAAGTTAAGGCCAAGGGCAGCTTTTGCAAAGACAGGGTGTCACACAGCCCCCTCCGCCCGCCATGGCCAGACTCCCTGGGACATTTGCAAAACATCTGCGTGTCCCTGGTTGAGCTCCCAAGGAGCACAGGGGCAAGGGGACAGGCGGCTGCCAGGGGCCCCATGGGTGCTGCAGCAGCCCGTGCCCCTCCCGAGTGAGCAACCAGCACCCCTTTGGCAGTGCTGCTGGAACAGGCGGGCACAGCTCTGAAAGGCTGACCTTGTAGAGCTCTGGAGCTTTGGAGGTTGTAGCATGGAGGGTGTTGGCCTCTTCTTCCGAGTAACAAGTGACAGGACAAGAGGAAATGGCCTCAAGTTGCACCAAGGGGAGGTTTAGTCTGGATATTAGGAAAAATTTCTTCGCGAAAAGGGTTGTCAGGCATTGGAACAGGCTGCCCAGGGAAGTGGTTGAGTCACCATCCCTGGAGGTGTTTAAAAGACATATACATGAGGTTCTCGGGAACATGGTTTAGTGCCAGAGTCAGGCTAATGGTTGGACTCTGTGATCTTGAGGGTCTATTCCAACCAAAATAATTCTATGATTCTATGAAAAGGTGCTTCCAGAACTGCTGTGGCTTGAATTATGTGGAAAAAGGAAATTTTATTGGAATGTCATAAGGATAGATTTGGCAAGTGCTGCATGAAACTGCATCTGTGCAGCTTGGCCAAATAGCCTGTCACTCTTCGCAAGTGCAAGAGCAGCTCAGGTGAGAAAGTGGTGGTGAAGTGCAATATTTCACCCCAGCACTGCATCAGGCTGAGCTCCCATGCACAGGCATGGGGCTGCTTAGTGCTGCATTTAGATAAAAGCTGCTCCAAAGGTGCTGGGGAGGTGAGGAGCTACCAGGGAGCCGTTCACTCTGCACCAGCTCTGGCTGATGTCCCTGAGTAATGACCACTCTCTGCTCTCTCCACTGCTGAGCCCTGCTTTGCTCCCACACCTTTTCCTCTCTGCCAAATACACCCTTTGCCTTTAGCTGTAGCCAGAAGAGATCTCAGCCCAATATCTAAGTGGCAAATGCTCTTTTGCACAGTTTGTGCTGGTGAGGGAGTTATTTTCCTGGTGGAGTTTATAGTGGTTAGAGGAACAACATAAGCTCTCCTGGCAAACTGCTGTAAAGAAAATTGCTGCGTCTCTCCAAGGCCATCTCCTGGCACAGCTCTGTCAGCTGAACATGCATTTTTTTAAGCCCACAAGCTGACATAATTATGCACACAATACTCCTTAAACGTGATGGCAGCATGTATTTGAGGTGTCCCTGTGCCGCCCTGCTCCGCCAGTGTCTGTCGCAAACTCTTACCTGTTACTCGTTTGGCAAAAAGAGTTGGAAAAGCCCAAGGAAACTCTGCAAATGAAGCCTAAGCAGGAGCAGACAGAGAGCTGGGATCACAAGAAAGAAGTTATTCTGTGGCTGCTAAACTGTACGGATCAGAGGAGGCAGAAATGCAACCACAGCAGTGAGGGGAACAACGCAAAAGGTGTCTGGGGATGTGTGCTTGTTTAAGATTAGCCCGTGGATTATGGGACTTTGTGTCTAAAACCAGCAAGGATTGACTGGCTCACTGCAGAGCAAAGATCCGACAAGTGTAGCCAAGTCAGGATTTTAAAATAGGGCATAACTTAGTTTGTAGATTTGCGAAGTCTTGTATCCTATTAGAGCGAGTTTTAACTCTCTGTAGTCATACTGCAAATTCAAAGAACACCCTCTCTTTATCTGCGCGAAGAGTTTTCATGATATAAATTATTTTCACAAGTCTGATAATTGTCCTGCACACAAAAGGGCATTTGGACATTTATTCCACCTTCTAGCCACTGGCACCTAAATATGACACCTAAATCTCTGATCCTCTTGTATCCTTACAATTTTATCTATTCCAGATTTCACCTTCTTCACAACAGTGCAAAACAGTGAGCTTCACGATTCAGTTATATATTGCATGAAAAAGCACTTCCACTTGTTTGCTTAAAACCTACTGCCCAATAACTTTATTAGATGACCGCAGTCCTTGCGTTGTGAGAAAAATATTTTTTTTTCCCTATTCATTTTCAGTGGAGCACCAGTTCTTGTGTATGCTTCTAGCAGAGTCCCATGTCTTATCTTTCTTTATATGCTGAAGAATCTTAAGTAGCATTTTTCTGCTCTCAAAAGAAGCTGTTCCAGATCTCTTATCTACATAGTTTTTGAATTTATTGTATTTTTAAGGTGGGATGACCACCACTGTAAACAGTGTTGAAGATGTGTTTATATGCTTTTATATGGTGGCATAATGAAGTTTCCCATTTTAGTCTCTCTTCCTGAGATGTAGAAAAGGGTTTGTATGCTGAAACACTTTGCTACTCTTTCTAGTTACACTACCTAGACTAATAAAAGGTATAAAATCCAAATATATAACCATTTTGTACTCTACTGCAGCAGTCACACTATGGACCACATGCCTAATATTCTACTTGCTTTTCTGAGTGCCTCTGAGCACTGAGTGATATTTTCAGGCAACTAGTCACATTGACATCGAGAGCTCTTCCCTGGCTTATAAGAGATAAATCAGAGGCTGTGGATGGGTATGCATGGACAAGATCATTTTCTCCTTGTGCTTCACTGTGCTTTTATTTGCACTCAATTTCACCTGCAAGCTTATTGCCCACTTATTTAGTGTTCTGGTGGCAATTTTTGCAGTCAGCTTTAAATTTGACTATCCTGATTTATTTTGTATTATCTTGAGGCTATGTAGCACATATTGCTACTTACCACTTTTCCATCGGTACACTGAAGTGAATGTGTCATACTCATACAGAACAGCCTAGGTATGTACATATAGGATGCATTGAACTCTCCCACTACAGAACCACATGCACCCTGCCAGCAACCTCATCTTTAATGCCTAGTCTTTGGCTTCTTGCTATCAATCATGTATTAGCCTGGGAAAGAACTTCCCTTCTACCCATGGCACCCAATTTCTTTAAGAGATATTGGTGGGAGCTTTTGTGCTAAATATCAACTGGATCACCTTTTCACAATGTGCTTGACTCCTGCAAAAGTGCGCTAATAACAGCTCAGGAGACCAGTGTTGAACTGAACATGTATGAGAGGCAACAGAAGGGTGCATGGTCAATGTGACAGCTAGCAAAACTGAGGAATGATGGATGATAAAATGGCAAAAATACTAGAATTCTTCTAAGCAGCGAAGACCACTGAAATAATGCAAGAATATGTTAAATAGATTGTATTAGAGAAAACACTGACATTGCTGTCTCCAGATTGTGCAAATCCTATGATTCATGAGGAGAAGAATAGAGAAGAAATGAAAAGGATTAGCAAGAAAACAGAGTTCCAGACAACAAGAAAGCTAAGATGGTTGAAGGATGCATAAATATTTGGAGACTTATATCTGAGGCTGAAGTTCCGATGTTCTCATGAGGACTCACACAAAGTAACTTCCACTCAGTGTACAGTCTGGTTGGACAACCCAGAGAACTTGAATGTGGGACTGACATGAGCTGATGAGCTGCAAACACCATGGCTATGTAAGGGTGTATTCCTGCACAGGTACCCACAAAGAATTCAGTCCTTCCAGCACACATGGAGCTGTCCGCAGATGAAAATTGTGTGTACATGCACCCAAAAGTGTTGCCAGTACTTCCACATTTGAAATCCTGTATAATCTCCTCCTATGAAACAGAAAGGTTGAACGGGAGCAACTGCCTTTCGTAGCCAGAGGAGCAGTTACCTGCTCCATACCAGAGCCAAGAAATGAGACAGATTTGTGCAGCTGCCACCACATCAGTGCCTTATATATTGCTGGTTGCAAGGCATTTACACGGTGGGCAACGGCAGGTTGGCTAAAGTGATGGGAAGCCTCACCACAGTCAGCCTAATGACAGGTAGTAAAATTTCAGACCGCTGAAGACGGTTATTGATTTTTAGATAGGCTTTTTAAATGAGTTCAATGGCTGTTCTACCATTTGGTAAGCCGTAACACATTACTGGATGCACTGGAAGCAACGTTTCAAGAGTCTAATAATAGGCTGCATATACCGCTCCTTCTGCTTCCCCAGGAGTGCTGAGAACATTCAGTACGTATTAAGGAAGGCACTAAAAATAAGTTGAGGTTTTGTTTTCTATGATTTCCCTTTTGAAAAATAGCAGAAGAACCATTCATAGCTGTTCTTCTTGTGAGGAGTCAGACAACAGCAAAAAATGAGGAGGGGAGATACCCCTTGCTCAGTCATACAACTTATTACTGCTTATTTCTGTGCCTGGCCACAAAACCCCCTCCTCAGTCTGCCCCTTTCTCAGCAGCTGTCCTACAAAGCTAGAAATGGCAAGCCCTTGAGGCCAAGACTTGGGAAAGAGAAACAGGAGAAATCCTGTGTTCCAGACAAAATATGAAAAGGACAGTTATTGAGTGATGTTTCCACAAGTTACAAGAAATAAAGTCTCAAGGACTTTCTTCTGGTTTGTGCTACAGAGGATCTAAACTCTGCACCTGCACCAGCCAGCCCAGAGATATTGGTCAGCATGGTGAACTATTATGATTAGCATGCGTGTGTCAAAATGTCCTCAGGGGCATTTGCCCCCAGAAAGCTTCCAGGGAACTCACCTGAAATTTTCCCTGTAAAATCTGACTCATGAAAACACATAGCCAATCTCATCTACATCTGCATGTCATCTAAAGCTTTGTGGCTTCTGTTTGCCTTGTGTGTTCCCGCACCCAGTGTGGTGCCACACAGAGAAGACCTGAGGACACGCGTAAGGCTTCTCACAAAGGATTTAACGAAGATAAAAAGATCGGGTCTTTCATGAATTTGTACTTTAAAGTCCTGGAAAATGTATTTGCATTTCACAGCAACGACTTACAATCTGTGTTTCAGCGGATGTCTATTTGTTGGAGTGAGTGCTATTATTTTTGCTCTGCGAATATTTTGTTGTCACGCAAAGGCTCCTGTTGAGGTTGAGTTCTTCATTGGGCCTGAGGCTGGATGAAAGCTGAACAGAGAATCTTTGACTTCATGAAGGCTGCTTGCTCCATGGCCTCTACGGAGCATTTTGGGTTTCAAGGGCTGCAACCATTTCCCATTAAAGTGCTGATTCTCAGGCTGTTAATGGGGCTGGCCTGGCTGTATCATGTACCACTGGGGACCAGGTGAAGCAATGGTGGAAAACAAAGGGAGTGGAGATTTTAACATGGAAACAGTTACTGATTCCTTCCCACTTTTTGGGGCCTTTTTTTTAATAAAAAGTGTACTTCCCACTTGGCAAGGGCCTGCCAACTCATTTAACATGCACAGTGAGTTTGTAGGAACACATAGCTTGTATGCACAAAATCCTGCATTCCACAAACATTGAGGTGTTTCTACAGGCTAATACCTGTAAGTACTTCTTCAGATATAAAGCCACCAATCCATTTTAAAGTGTGCCGCTGGGCTTAAGAGAAATGGAGTTCACAAAACAGGAGAAGGACCTAAAACATAAATTACCAAGAAGTTGTATTTAATTTGGGGGGAACCTGAGTGTGCAATTTCCTAATTGGGATTTTTTTTTTTCATATTTAAGGACAGGATAAAATGAAGTTGATGAAAAGCCCCAGGTTCCTTACCAAATGTCCTTGCCTACACACTCACAACTCCCACAGCCCTTTCCCAGCAGCTCCTAAGTTCATCCAGCCTCTCATGATCAGGGCATTTTCTTGGTAGGTAGAAACGGGTGTTCGAACCATCTCTGTCTAAATCTAATCTCACTTCCCAGGTAAGCATGCCAGGACATTACAGTTATCCTTCTTTAATCATCTTTCACAATAAGACTGAGCAGCCTTACGCTTACCTGAGCCAGAGACCCAAAGAACAAAACAGAGAGATTTGTGCCTCATCTGGGAACCAGGCAATGAAAATTAAGCCTGTGCCTCTAAAGTTCTGCACCAGACCTAGATATTACTAGTGAATTTTTTTTTTTTACAAGGAAAATGCTTTCAAGTCTCCTATAGCCTCTGCTTTCACAGCTTTTAAAAATTAAGTCAATAACTTAACTGAAAGAGGCAGAAATACTAAATGTCCTGCACTTTGTAAAACTGACAGTTTTAAGTAAATCAGCAACATTTCCCTGCAGAGCGTCTTTCTACTTTATTCCATGTAAAATTCTGAGCAACATAAGCATTCCCCTGATATTATGAGGTCTTCTGGCATTTGCAAAGGATTTTCAGGCAAGCTGTTAAACAATGATGTTTTCCATTGCAATGGGTACTAAAAAAATCTTTCTACTTGTGTATCAGAGGTAGATGAAAATGAAAACTTCTTAATCCAAAATTACAAGGAGCCTGGCAGTATGGATTGAAACCCCAATGCTGACATAGCAGTGTGGCATTTGGGACACTAAAACATCTCTCCAAAGCCAGTGAATGTTGAGAGTATAGAGGAAAGGGATTACTAAAATTGGAATAAAACTTTCCATCCCTTCCTGACACATACCTACTATACTGTATATAATAACTATACTGGTTCTCTCTTAGCAGTTACTAGTAAATATCATAGGTAAAAGATCAATGTATGTGTGATATGAGGAAAATATACTTACTTATAGTTCCCATTTTGGCATTTCTTGCTGTGTCAAAAGTCACTCGATGTCTGAGTGATGACTCCCTTAAGGGCTGTTACTGCTTATCTTGTATAACTCATCTATGTGTGCTTCGTGGAAACATTTGCAAGGTATATCCATAAAAGAAAATGTTATTTATTTTCTAGAAGATTTCAAGGTTGCAGGAAAACACTATCTATGCCACAAATTACATCAGTGTTTTCTAAATTAGTTGAGCCTGTGGACCGCTGCCAGCCCGTAATGTCTCTCGCAGGTGACAACACACTGTCCTCATTGTATCGCGTAATTGAAAACACCGTTGATGTGGTTTCCAGCTCCCTCCATGGGCTACTTACTGCACCGTGGAGGGTCAATGCTGAAAACCACCATCACAATGCCAGTGGCTATTGAGCTGTTTTGAAACCTTGAAAATCACAGTTCCTGTTCTTCATTTGGCCCCCAGTCTCGTAAAGGGCTCCGCTGTAGGAAATCCCTGTTGTAAGGATACTTAGAGCACAGAAAGCCAAGAACATGTCATTGCAGTTTGTTAGAGTACTAGCATCAGAATATTTTTTTTCCTTTCTGAGTTGGAGAAATACAAAGCAGACTGAATTATGTGCGCCTTCAGTAACAGGCACTGAATTAAAATACTAGGTCTGGTGTAAGCGCTCCACCTAAGTTAATTTTTAAATTCAGAGACTTTTCCCACTGTGTCTTTCTGTTTGTTTGAGTGTGGTTTTAAAATTGGGCCAAGCACATGAAACAGTGAAAATCATTTTACTTGTGTGCTATATGCACAATGCCATGCTATTAGCTTAAAATCCTGCCTATGTAGAAATAGCTGAACACTTTCTCCTTGGCAATTCAGAATTCCCAGGTCACTTCGGCTGTCATAAATCCCGAGAGCAAACATGCAGAAACAGTCACTGTTGCAAAACTGCGGGAGATGACACTACAGGAGCCATCAGCTGCAGGGGGGAATGGCTGCCTGGGTGACATTTCTTATCCTCTCCTTTCCATGTGTCCAGCCAGCCTGACGCTCTTACTTTAACCTAATGGTGTTGCTCCCAGCACACATGACGCCTTGGGATGAGTTGTGTGTTAGGCCAAAACCTGAGCAGAAACGCAGTAAATGGTAATTCACAGCATGGCCCCACTGAAACACTGTCCCTCTCCCCTGCCCACGTCCATCCTCACACCCAACTGTTACCCCTGTGGGATGTTGCAGCCTCAGGACAAGGCCGGGGTGGATGGCACCAGCAGCTGCTGACGGAGGAGTGCGAGGATGCCTGTGGCACAACACACTATCTCTGCATGGCAAATGTGTCCCGATGGAGACACACAACATTTCCTTCAAATTTGGGCTCTTCCTCAGTGCTGAGACCATCGTCGCCTCTCCTCCCTTGGGATGTGACTCTCTGGTCTCACGGTGACTTTGGTGTCACCATCTTTGCTGGCCTCTGATCCCTTACAGTGGTGGCCTCAGAGGCCCCACTGGTTGTAGCTGTACCCTGTACCTCCCTGCAGCTGTCGGGGAAGATGCTGGAGATGCCATGACTGGGGTGACCCCCATGCCAATGTTGCCAGTCTCGAGGGGAGCATGGGAAGTTGGGATGGGGATGCATCAAGCACATGGGCTGAGAGTACCACCGTGCAAACTCCAGACAAGCATGGGCTCCCTCTGATATCCGAGTATTTGTTGTCTGCACAAGATTCCCATCACTGCTGCATTCGGGGGACTTGCTGAAGCAGCGTTGTGCGAATGTTAATTAAACTGATACCAGCTTTTAAGTGTCTAGCTGATAAGGTGGGCTGGAGGTGCTCTAAACTTAGTCTCGTCGGGAGCTGTTTGAGAAGACAAATGCGAACGATGCTGCACTGAGGGATCTTGGGGCAGCACCTGCACTCTCAAAATGTTGTCAGTCCATGGTGAAAAGGCTGAATAAATAATGTGGGACAGCCCTGCTAATGGCAGCAGTATTGTTATATGTCAATAGTATCAACCGGTCAAGCCTTGAGCAGGTAACGCTCCTGTCACCTGCGTGTGGACTGTGTTCAGAAAAGGGAGATGCTGAAGACAGTGCTGCTTTAACTAGGTAGAAAATATAAAGGCAGAAACCTCACCCTAAACAAACAAACAAACCCTACATAAATTGAAAACATTAACTCTTGACTGAGATTGACTTTTTGACTGTGTTTTTGACTGAGTCTGACTGATTTTGACTTTTTTCCTGGACAGTTGTGTCATTATTTTAAAATAAGACCCGGGGGTTTTTTGTATCTTACTTTTTTCAGAAGGGGTCTCTGATGTTGTACCCCCACCTTTGTGCTTGCATCCGTTTTGTGGAACACCTGAGGCTGGGTGCCCTGAGTGGCTTCTGCAGATTGAATTTACTGAATGTGCCTCACATCGTACACTGTCTGGAGCACCCAGTATGTTCACGCTCCTCAGAGATGCTGTCTGGAGAGAGGGATGTGGAAATACAAGTGAATGAAACAAAGGAAGAGCAGCAGGAAGACAGAAGAACATGGAAGTTGTGATAGGATCTTCAGTTTGCAGAAGGCTTGTGCATACTCCTTAGTATGCTTTATTGGAAAGCTAACTAGCTTGGAGTTCCCAGAGAGAGTCAGCAGGTGAGGCTGATATACATGGCTGTTCTGCCCTTCTAAATATGGTCTTGAGCCCTCAACGATATGAAGTTTCTGTAGGATTTGGGTATCTAGCCCCTTTTGCTCCATTTTAGTGTCCCTTTCTCTTTGTTCTCAGAAGTACAATATTTTTTACCTATAGACTTGTACCAGTACTTCTTTAAGACAATACCAAAATCCTGACCTTTCATGTTACCTACACTTTCCCTTCAGTTCAAAAATGACCTATTGTTTGCATGATCTATAGCACCATGCTAATCTGTTACAGGTTTCTTCATACATTTTCATATTTCAGAATTTCTACTAAAGTCTATAATTATTACAGCTCTAATCATTCTGTCATTTAAACAATTTTATTTCTATTTTGGCATAAATGTCTACTTGATTGCAAAATACTTTCTTTATGACAGTGTTTTCCTTGATAAAGTCCTTTGCCCCTCTACCAAGAAAAATATGTTTTTCCCTTCCTCATTACTGCAATTACATCAGATAACAATAGCTCACTGAAAGACATAAACGTCAATTCATATTGTTCTCTAGAAAACCATTTGTCCCTTTTCCATCCACAAGCAAAAGTTAGTAGTTTGCTTGAAGGGATTTGAATTTTATATCAATGAAAAGCCTCAGTGCCAAATCATTCTGATGTGCAGGACTTGCTAACTCACTCTCTCTGGAGGACCAAACTGCTGCCAGATCACGATATGGGGACATCTGTGCAGGTCACAACATGGGGACAACCATGCAGATCATGTCATGGGGACATCCGTGCAGATCATGAAATAGGGACATCTGTGCCACGAAGTCTGTTTACAGCACCTGAGGATCTGAACCACACTCAAGCACATCAATAGTAATGGGTCAACAAAGGACCAGGGTTTTGTGAACTATATATTTACCAACTGGACAGTCACTTAGCTCCTTGGGCAATTATTCTTCTGTTTGTTTTAAAACAGCCTGTGAGAAATACTAGATGTTTGAAGTGTAGGACAAAGGGTTGGTAAACAGCCTATGCAGCTGACAGCTTTCCCTGCACAGGACCTGTGGCATTTCTCACTCTCTTGTTCTTCATTGGAAAGGATCAAATCCTGACCCACCAGTTCTAGGATATTTCCCTGAACTCTGAGAGGAAGGAAAGGATGGTGAGCACATTTTCAGAGCAAGCAGACAGGATTCATTGCATTATCTCATCATAAAGTGAACGCTAAACTGACCATAGAAATTGCACCCTGAAATTGCCTGTTTCTTTTCAGTGATTATAAAAGGCAGTGTACAGTTACTAGCGCTAACTCAGACCTCTGCACCGTAGACATCCCATGCTAGATGGTGAGAATCCCCCCTTTTTGTGGACATGTTGCCCTGTGAAGGGCATCCGAATGAGGATTGTCTCTATGCTTTTTCCCTTCTCCTGTGGATCTCAGTATCTACAGGTCACCTGGACCAGATTGTGGTGTAGCACTGTTTCGTTTTGTAATGCTGGCTGGCATGTACATTAGACATGGGAGCAGTAACACACAGTGCATGATTTAAAAGCGGTAATTGCTCATTTGTATATTCTAGGGAATCACTCTGTTATTTAATACACTCTGAAGCTTCCAAGCAAAATCTACTTTTTCTCTCAGCTGGAAAAACAGATTTGACTGATAAATGTATAATTACTGTAGCATGCCAAAAGATTTTTTAATTGACAGGAATATTGTGATAGCAGAGGCAGGAATTCAACACTGTATCTTAAATATAGGGCACAAATTCCCATCTAATTTGAAGGCCAGATATAAAAAGTGTAATATTTGAAATAGCACATATTTTTGCTTGTATGAAGTTGAATGCTATTTGCATTCCTTGTAGCACTAAAAGTGTTAAAAGCAATGTTACCACCCACCTGAGTAAAATAAGCTAGGATTTAAGGCACCTGCTGACCTCTGAGAAATTTTGCTTGTGATGAGATTTCAACCTTTCAAGTGTAAGTGCTGGTCATTTCTGACCAGAGCAGAACCGCTGGAGACTACGATCTGAGACATGTTGTAGCTTTTGGTAGAACCTGTCCCTGTACGTGTGGAAACAAGGACAGACTGCAATACGATTTATTTGTGTCATGCTGGCTATGGGATGTGTCACCTGTGCTAACCAGCTGGGCCAGTGAGGTGCATATGGACATTTGACCTCCTGTGAGATGACAGAGCTACCATTTAGCCCAACCACAACACAAAGCAAGCTCTTGCAGACACTTAGGAGAAAAAAAAAATAAAGCTTGTGAGTACATATGAGCATACCCAAAGTGATTTCATTCATTTGAAACTGAATGCAGCACTGCCTGCACAAGCCCGATGTGCTTAAAATGGTCCGAAGTTGCAAAAGCTCCTGGTTTTATCATAGAATCATAGAATAATTTTGGTTGGAAAAGACCCTCAAGATCATCGAGTCCAACCATTAACCTAAATCTGGCACTAAACCATGTCCCTAAGAACCTCACCTATACATCTTTCTCCACTGTCTTCAGTGGAGTGAGTAGCTGGTTTCCTCAAGCAGCATTATGCCACCTCAGACTGCTCCTCTCCATCCCTTTGAGCTGCCCCAAGCGCCTGAGCAGTGGTCCCAGGGCAGCAGCCCCCAGGAGGAGAAGCAAATCTGAGAGCGGGATGCTTTCCTCCTCGTCAGGCAAGAAGGGAAGAGGCCAACCAGGGCAGCGGACACTATGATGAGAACAGTAACTGAAGCCAAACTGAAAAAGGACATTGGTTCTTTGGACTGAAAAAAAAAAAAAAATCACAGAACAAAGCCTGTTCAATACAAAAAGTATTTGGGTTAAGTAATTGTTGTCTACAATGTGGCAGAAAATTGCCTAAATTAAATCATATGGAGCAAGTGACCCTGCAGTCTGCTAATAAATTATAATCCTCTGATGTCTGGCCTGGGAAATAAACTGATTTCCATTCTTGTAGGAGGTGGAGACAGCTATATGTATAACAGAAATATATCCATCAGCAGCTGCAGAGGAAGCCGTATGTCAGCAGAATGGTCTGCGTGTTGCCTGAATTACCATCTGAGCAGAACGACAAGGGTGGGACTGCTCGGTGCAGCAGGGACATCTCCACCTGTGGGTGCAATTCTGCCACCATGGCAGAGGCGCTGGTGTCTTCCTGATTTCAGTCATTAAACAGCAGATCTAAGAAGCCCTGGCAGGTCTGTGTGGGAATGGTTTCTGAACTTCAGCTGTGGGGGATTAAGAGCCCATGAGAGCTGCCTGTGTTTGCACATAGCGGGCTGCAATAAAGCTGTTTGCCTCCCATTGGGGAAAAGTTGTGCCACAGGGCTCTTCTATGAGAGAACTGTAACCAAGTCCTGGAGAATGATGTGGAACTGGCAACTCCCTCTCTGAGGGCAGAAGTTCCAGACACGTGCAGCACACCCGTCTGTGGCAAAAACAGGGAGGGATTTGGAAAGGGAGACTTTAGAAATTAGCACAACATCCTGGAGATTATCAGGTCCTTCTTTTATGGTTTATTGCTGGGGCACGAAGCGCATTGCAGGTGTGCAGGGAATGCGTTTAGTGCTGCTGCTGCAAATCCCAAACCCCCAGTGAAAGAAAGACCTGGGCTGTGTGTAGTTAAACCCAGTAAGGAGTGCTGGCAAGTGCTGCCAGAAATACTAATACATCATGAACACCACTGTACTGGATTTTTGTTGGCTGCCATGTATCTAGTGTGGCTGAAATTTTCTGTGCACTTATCCGTTTTCTCAGAAATATATTTTCTCTCCCACAGCAGCTAGTGAGGCATTCACAAGAGGGTTTACCTGGAGGTCACAAATAGTGATTTGGGATTCTGCATTTACCTCCTAACTCAGCCCCTGGCTCTCCCTTGAGGTCCTGTCTAGCTCAGGGCATCTGAGCCTTGCTGTAAAATTCTCCAACCCTTTTTTAAAGTCATGCTTATTTATACAGCAAGCTTTTGTATCAGGCCAGGCAGCTCACCGGAGGAAAAGGAAGACAGAGGAAGAGAAGGGCAGGGAGCCCAGTGATGTAGCACTGTCCAATGCAACACTTCTGTGCAACTCAGAGGAGAGAGATCAGGCAGATGCATGGTGGCCTCTCTTCACCGTGCCACATCTGCAGCAGGGACTTCCCCCTCCGAAACCCTCGTGGAGTGCCCGTCTTTCAGCCAAGGTTTGGGACGCGGAAGGTGTGTGAGCGGTCCCTGAGGGACAGAGCTGGCAAAGCCGTGTTCGCTCACGGGATGCAGCTTGTGCCTGAGCTCCTGGGTGGATGTGGCACACTGAAGAGGCTCCGATCTCAGGTCTCAGTTTATACAGGCAGTTGTAGTCTCTCTCCCTCATCTGATTTCAGGAAAACTTGCAGTATCTTTGAAATTAAAACCATTTTGTTACATCTCCCTAAAATGGATCGGTGGCCTCCAGGGTACTGAAGAGAGGACAGACTTCGTTTGTTTGTTTTATTTTTGTTTTGCTGTTTCTTCTGATGTTTAAAAGATGCTTTCAATCTTTGACCCCAATTCTGATTCCAACTGCAGCACTGGACAGTGAAATACTTCCACTGGGTTTATTGGAGTGAGTCTAGATTTTCACGCCAGTAACCAAGATCATGAGCTGTCCTTTCTATTTATTGGTAACTATATTCTCTATTTTACTGTGGCCTTCAAACAAAACAAACATTTTAAGATGCTTTGAATTATTCTTTTACTGATGCTAGAATACATTTATGGTTGGATTTTTGCTGCTTTCATCCTGCAGACAGGAGCAGAGGGAGCTATCTCACTCAGTTATCAGGAAGTCTTTTACATTAGATGCCACCTTTGGGGTCAAGAGGACACCCATGAGTGTTTGCAATACAGCCAGCAGCAATGTGACTTTCATGATAATGCAATTGCATTTCTGTTTGGGAATGAAAATAGCAATCTCCTGTTTGCTGGGATCAAACATCAGATCTCAGGAGGTATATTTTGCAGACACTAGGCTTGGCAGTAGTTACTTAAGAATAAATGAATGCTATAGACATCAAGACTTCTTTAAAAAAAATAAAATGTATCCTTGGCTAGGTGGTTTTGGGTTAATACCATCACATTTTGGTTTAAGATTCCAGGTATATTTTTACTAGAGAAACAAAAGGGCTCAGTAATGAGAGCATTACAGATTCTTTGGCAATGCAAGCTGTTTAAGTCTCTGAAAGCATTATCATCACATTAAGTTTTGCCATGAAGCTTTCATGAAAATAAACTATTTGAAGACCATTTTAGCTAAATGCCTTTAAAAAAACCCTCAATGATTTAAAAATAGACTTTGTACTGAAGGAAAACGAAAGGTGAATTTTTCATCTATATTTACCAACCCATATTAAAATGTTAATACAGACTACTTAAAAATAGTTCTAACTTTTAATAATTGCTCGATATATATGAAAGCACACTGAAATTTTTGCAATTTTGAAAGCTGAAGCATTAAAAATTACTGATGGGTTTTGAATGTTTTCTTCCCTATATTCGAGGCCTCTCGTGTATTCAAGCACAACAGATCAAAACATGCTGCATCTGAACTGAAAGGCTGACAATCACTAGATTCATCAAAGAGAAACTTTGAAACTCTTCAGACAAAATAAACCATTACATTAATTCACAGTGAGCAAATTTTTTCCCAGGTAAGCCGCGTACTGCTTCAATAATTCTGGCCCCTGTGTTAAGGTCCTTTGATGAGGTACAGGAATCGAGTTATGTCTGTGTTAGGTGACAGACCTGTGCCCCATCTGACAAATCAGGATAACTTCTTGGTTACAGTGCTTGAAAGATAATATCTCCTCAGTCCTACTGCTTCTCAGGCCCTCCTTGAAACAGTACATCTTTAAAAGCACTGACAGAATAGAAATAAGACACTGTCTTATATCCAGTTCAATCCATGTGCAAGGCCACTGGGTGTTGTGCCAGGCAGGGACTCGGATGGACTGATGTGATATTGCAGCGAGGTCGTGTTCAAGCAGAAACATGGATGTCGTCTGCTCCTGACAATGCTCCTCAAAATCTCCAGCAGCTGTTCTACCACCTGCCTGCCTGCCAGACCTCAGAAAATGGATGGCCATGTGGTTACTGAAAAATGTGTGGTATCCACAGAACCATGAATGCCTAGATATTAACACTTCATTACTGAGAAACCTTCAAGGACTGTGCCTATATTAGCAAACAGTTCTACACAGCATGAATGAGCCAGGGGGATAGAGCAGCTGGAGATGAGTCCTCACATCTACACTGCCAGTGGTTCTCAGTTTTCCCTTTGGAACAGATTTTGTCCAGTTCCTTGGAGGAAAACTCACCCCTAGCGCATGGCTGGAAGCTGTACATGATGCTGGTCGCTGCTTTGGGCCCTTGTGTCCCCCCATGTGTGGCAGTGCTGCTGGCGCCTCCTGAACAGAACTTCCTGGCTGGTGCTTCTGAAAGAAATCTGCTGTGATTGCACCAAAATTGCACCAATGTGCACCAAAAAAGAAATACAACTGCAAGAAAAGTCCTCCATGCAACCTCAGGTACAGTTGACCTTGAAAACACTTATGATGTCATCTAGAAAATATTTATTGGTATGATCTTAAGGTCTCCTAACTAGCTGGAGAACAAAATTGCTTACTGGAGGCCTATTTTGTCTTTCTGCATATCCTCCTAGTAGCAAACAGGTTTATTTTTAGCATCTGTTTGACCTTGTGTAACTAGTGATGTAATGGCTATGCATGGCATATATGTAGATGTCAAACTACGTAAAAGTAAAAATTATGTGTGTTTGGTCTTCACAAGGTTTTTAGACTAAGTTGAAAAACATCAGTTAGAGATATCACTAGGAAAAATAGACTTTTTTTAATATCAAAGATATGGGCTGCATATTTTGCAGTGCTTTAACTCAGGGTATTGGCTAATAAAAACAACAACTTGTACGGGTTTCATTGTGTCTCCTTAATGAATCAGTAACTCAGATTGTTTATTTAGAAAAAAAAGTAAGTTCCTTTCCTCTGCTATTGGCACAAATTGTGACTCAGCAATATAAATGAGATCAAATGCAGCTATTTCGATTGATTTAACTCAATCTAGCTTAATTTTCTTGGATATTTCTTAGCTGATATAAAGCATTTCCATGAGGTATATATTGGGTTGATGTGAAACAAATAAGCATTAGTGAAGTTTACCAGTCACTCCGCCACAGTTAAACTGGTGGATTTTTTTTTCAGTGCAGCTCAGGGTGTAAAGTTATCGAACAGGAGAAATAAGATATTATAAAGGAAAGGAAAGGAAAGGAAAGGAAAGGAAAGGAAAGGAAAGGAAAGGAAAGGAAAGGAAAGGAAAGGAAAGGAAAAAATAAGAGAAAAGAAGAAAAGATAAAGACTGATCCTTAATATTGGTGCTTGTTTCTAACAAGTTGAACAAGCAACCTAAACCCATGGCAGGTGAAGGGTTTATATGTTCTCGTAAGACTATATAAATATTTATAAACCTAAATTTATTCAACTCATTCAGTAATATTTTATGTGCAGCCAAGTGGCATTAAGTCAAATCCAACACGTTGTTGATTAATATGTTTTGAATCATCTGCTGGAAAATTGGTTTCAAGTGTATTTCTGGGGTTTGCTACCACAACACTGATCCTACATTCTAGTTTATGCATGTTTCCAGAAATAATAATGCTACTACTACTTCTGCTTTTTAAATGCAGACGCACTTCTGGAAAGGTAAACGGGACGGCACAATAAAGAATTATGAACACTATGAAATAGTTTTTGTAAAAAGCTAAAAATAGATAGTCTACATCTGCCAAAATCACCTTAAAGGTAACTGATCAAACACTTCTAGATATTTAGGACTGTTTCCCTGTTATCCATTTACATGAATTGTTGGAGAATTTAAATTTCAGCTTCCTTTTGACTTGCAGAGCTTGAAGTCTGTGAGGTTCGATAACCAGCGAGGGACCTCCTGATGCATCCTCCCAAGAGGCTGTGAAGTACACATCTTTGGAGATGTTCAAAACCTGACTGGACATGATCCTGGACAACCTGTGGTAGTTGACTCTGCTTGAACAGGGGGATTGGAATAGACAATCTGCACAGGACCCTTCCAAACTTTTTTTTCCTTTTCAGTTTTCTAATAGTTTGTTATCAGTTCTTACACATCTGTTCAAAGATTGAAGCTGATGATCTCTAACCCATAGCTGGAATAGTAATTAATTACCTTTACAGAAACCCTTATGAAAAAATCCACCACTTTAATCAGTCCACCTTTTTTGTTTTCTCTCTTCTAATGCTGTAAATCAGCAGCTTTAAGTGAGAGGATGTTTTTCAAAACAGATCTCATTTGGGATATTTCCTTCAGGCAAAGAGTCATTTCACAAGTAGCCGTAGTTCTGCTGAAGGTTAGTATTCTTGTGCTGGTATCTAGTAAGAGCAGATGTGGAAAGCGTGGTAGAAAATGCAAGTGGAAGTGAAAACTAGAGAACTACTTTTTGGAGGAGTTGAGATTTTTATTTTGATTTTTGTTTTCATGCTGGTTTGTACTGAAACATCAAATTTCAGGTCAATCATAATTTTTCATTTCAGTTTTGTTCTTTTAATTATAACATTCTACATAGCATGTGCTTAACCAGACTCTTGGAAAACAACAACAACAACAACAACAACAAAACCTCAAAACAAAAAGAAGGAAAGGATAACTCAAAATTCTGCAAATATCGGAATGCGCTATTTCAATATTATTGAATATTTTCCTTTTTTTCGCCCTTCAAATCAAAATTTTAATGAAATTGCCATGTCTTTATGAAGCATTTTCAAGTCAACTAGATTTGTGTTTTGCAACAAATCTGTCTTCTGATTGTATCTAAGATGAAGTGTAGATGGGAGACTTGGACTTTAGGATTAACTTGGCTGTGATTTCACTGTATGACTCAGTAAATTGCACCACCTCTGATATCTTCTTCCTTGTTCATTAAATATGTATAAGAGCAACTGCCTCTCTGAAGGCAGCTCTTGAGCCCTGTGGTAGAAACCACCTCATGTAAGATGTGGGTAGTGCTCTTCCACCATCACAGTCAATTTTTTATTATATCAGAAACTCTTTGAAAGCAAATACTTTTTTAAAGAGAACTACACCTTCAAGAGCTAATAGCTATCACCCAGTGTTTTTAAAAGGAGATACTTGAAGTTACATGTTTAAATGTATTTTCAATGTGTGCATATAGACTTATTCCAGAAGAGGTTTTACCATGGACATCAGTGAGAGCAGGTGAACATGTAAATATTTATGTAGGCTATCAAAATAGTCATTCATTTAAAAATGAACAGACAAACAGTTATAATAAGTTAATATGTAAGTGAGCATTGTGTCCAGTGTTTTCAAGCTAAGCTGTCTCATAGCATTCCTGACACTTGAAATAAATGTAGCCTTGAATAAGAGCATTCAGACATACTTTTACAGTGTACTTATGTGCAAAAAAGCTGAGTGAAAAAAGGATGTAGGTCCGCCACTTACATCACTAGGATTGGACTGCTTTACCCAGGTTTTTGTATCTTTGAAATCTTATAAATCTCTACATGAAGCTCTACATGAGCTATAACCAGATAAATGGAAGCAGTTCATTATAGTAACACCTATAAACAGCCTAGTAGTTAAATTATGTCAACATTTCATAGCAGAGGCTTAGCATATAATTTAATCAAGAAAAACAGCTTTGAACAAAGCTTCCTAAAAACATTGTGCATATTTTTGCCTCTATAATTGAAGATTAATTTGCCTCTTTATAAATCATATAGGCTAAAGGAGCAAACCACTGACTGATCTAAAATACAGTTGCATATATAAAAGACTTTAGATTTGAAAAAGAAAGACTGCAGTTAATTGAGTCCAGCATTAAGAGGAAAGCTTCGCTGATGTGGGGTCCCACTATGATATGATTTGAAAAAATCCAAACTTTTAACTGGGACTTGAAAGAAGGTAACTTGGCTCAATGGCTGCAAACACCCAAACTAAATAATTACATTCTCCCCAACATTGAATGCTTCTCTTTCATTTTTTTTACCCTTCTCCCCTTCAATTTCAGTCCCAGCTGTCTCTGCTTTATACATCCACGTTATCTCTGCATCTCCTCATCTCATCAGAAAACCACCACCAGGTTTTGGTGATTTCACCACTTAGAATAGCAGCTTCATGGTGATTTAAGTGTTAGAAGAGTAGCACTATATCTTTCATCTGTAAATTTTACCATTCTACAGGGAAGAAGACCTGCATGTCTCATTCTGCCCTATGTTACATGGATGAAGACCATGAAAAGTTTATGCTGGTGTAAAACAAGGCAGAGTGCTGAGCCTAAATGAGCCTGCATTGCTGGGGGCTGGAGTTGCACAGTTCTTGGGAAGGGGATTGCTCATTGGAAAAAAAAAAGAGAACCACACAAAAGACAAACCAAACCAAAACAACCAACCAACCAAAACAAAAAGATACACCAACCAGCCAAACCTCAAACAAAAACCAAAACCAAAAAACCCTTGCTTATTTGTGTTAACAATGACAAGACAATTGCTCATTCTCTTTCCTGATGACAAGTACACCAGCATAAGGGGTACTCTCCTGGGTCATTTTGCCCAGTACCGTGTCTCCAGCAGCAGACAACAGTGAATCCTTGGGGAAAGACACCAGAGCAAGGTGGAGGTACGGGCAATTCCCACCAGGATTTTCTTTGAGCAATGTGAATCCTAGGGAACTCATGAGCTAATAGAGTTTAGATGATGTGAAATAATGTTTTAAGAGGTGGGTTTTTTTTGTGAACTCATTTATACCTTTCACCTTTTCAGTTACGACAGTGGTCTAATTACACAGTGTGTGAACAAGTACTCCTTCTGAGATCAGCTCAGTGGATGTGCCTGTGTTCCTTTATTAGGAAATACAGTAAATAAATAATTCCTTTCCATTTTATCCATGCTATTATTGATTTATCTGAATATTGGATTGCCAGCCAGCCTAAGGTTGAGAAACTTTTGGGCTGAGTTGAGTCACTTTGGCCATAAGAACGAGAAAATGACAAAACTGTGGGAAAACAGCCCTGGGGAATTGTACTTGTCTCTTTTATCTCCCACCACTTCTCTCTCAAAACAGAGAGTCCTCCTCTACCAAGCATGACTGCCATTGCCCAGCTAGAGAGCAGAAACAGGACTATACAATTTCAACAGCCTTTACTCTCGCTGATAATGAATTCTAAAAAGTCAAAGGAAAAAAAAGTGATTGATCATTGATATAACTTTGTTTCTTTAAGATATTTAAGTAATTGGAAACTATGGTCTAGTAAATAATAAAAAAAAATTCCAAAAGAAATTTTCTTTTCCTATCTAAGCCACTCCTTTTACACAAGAAAGCTTGAAATTTTAAAATGTTATTTTAATTCCGAATGCTTGAAATTTTCAAGCAGAGTTTCTAGACAATATTTTATGATATTTTCATTTCAGAGTTCCAAAATGTAATTGACACTTTTACAGGTTTCTCCTACTTTAATATTATTCTTTGTTGCATAGTGATAATATTGCAGTATTGGTGAAGCAGAATATGACATACTACTTGAAAGACACTACAGTTTGTATTTACAACAAGTATTAAGAGCAATTATTGCACAGGATTGATTAAAACATTTTTATCCTCTTTTCCTAAGTGTATTATACTGAAAAAAATCCTACAGTTGTTAATTTAAGAAAGTGTGCAAGTTAATGAATGTTTTTTAATTAGAATATTAAAGAGTCGTGGGCTTTGGTACAGTAATAGATC
This sequence comes from Caloenas nicobarica, assembly GCF_036013445.1. Lineage (NCBI taxonomy): Eukaryota > Metazoa > Chordata > Aves > Columbiformes > Columbidae > Caloenas > Caloenas nicobarica. Next base: position 38,045,713 of record NC_088247.1, read on the forward strand.
TTGCTTTTCTCAAACAATTATTTTTATCTTTTGATATGTCTTACCTTCATTTCTTTTTCTGCTACTTTAAAGTTACAGATGTACAACATGGTTTGTTTCTCTGCATCAGGAGTAATTTCTGCCTTCTCTGCTAATTTGCCCATTTCTTTAAAAACCATCTGGAGCCAACTTTCTTAGTGCTAATATTATTATTGTTTAGTATTACTCTGGCTTTCAGCAGCCTTAATTAGAACTGCAAATTTAGGCAGCCTCAAATGTAAAACTTCAAAGCTCAGAACCTGGTTGTTCTCAGGATTTCTTGAGATTACTTTAGCTTATATATTTACAATAAAGTCCAAATAGTTCACGTCAGCTGTCCTGCAATTCTATAAATGTAAAAGTGAGATTGTCTCACTGTGAACTAATGGAAAAATTGTTGCTGACATTATATTGAGTGTAAAGAATGTGCAAAATGTTCAAAGCCATGTGAAGAGTTATTTATACTTTGCTGTGCCATGGCTACTGATGGCAGAACTGGGCAGCATTTGATTCTAATGATACATGAAATCACTGTCCCTCTCCAGTCAGGCACATCTTCTAAGGGTAATCATCAGCAATGACAGCACAGCTGGATTTCTGCACAGCTTGAGTCCCATTCTGGCTCTTCTCACTGGTCACAACTGAAGATACACACTGTAGGGTCCACCTTACCTAGAAGTGAGATATCTAGTCCAGTCTAGTATCTAGACTCCCACTATAGTCAAAGGTGAGAGAGAGAGAGATATTTCTGGCTGCAAGAATCTTTCAATTAGTTTTAAACACCAGTTTTCAAAGGGGATAACCTCCAGGTGGAAACTAAGGACTGATGCAAACAACACACCTAACATTTAGAGGCAGAAGTTAGAAGACACAATTCTGACCTGGTATTTAATAATCTACTACAGACTGCACTGATATCATGTCCAACTATGCATACAGAACAATATATACACTAGAGTCTGTGGTACTACCTCTGGCCCTTCATTGCCAGAAAGAGTCTGGGACTTTGATTACATATAAACTACTTATTTCAAACATATAAGGAAGATACTTCCTTCTTCTAAGATTTGAGGTATACAAGCATGAATGAACCTACTCTATATGTTCTAAGAAATGCTGTTAGGATATAAAATGTACCATAAGCTAAGGAAAAGATGAAAGAAACACATTTCAACTTGATGTTATTACCTAACGAGGTCACAAAAGGAAAAAAAACCTGATTCATAGGGTCTGGATTCATGTCACCTGTCTTTGGGAGCTGAATGTAGTTCAAGGTGCAAACACTGAATTTCAGCCTTTCCGTGTAGGTATCCAGAGGCTTGCTGGCAGTTAAGCTTGTGCTGCAGTCAACATCTCAGCTGGGATCTCTTAAATGAATGGAATTGAAAGACTGTCGTATATACCTGCTAAAAATAAACATTTATAGACAAAGTGTTTGGAGCCTGTAACTTTTTTTCTCTGTTTATATCGCTATTGTCAGTATTTCTTTTCAATGTAATTGCAGTTAAAGAGGGCAGTCTGGGCATCATCTGATGTTATGTGGCAGAGAAAATTATATAAAGACCTTGGTATCTTAGACTTTAAACATCTTGGTGGTAGGTCCCCAGGTGATCTCTGATTCTACGGTACTACAACAGGGAGATCATAAAGTGTGAAACGAGGAGAAGACAGCAGAAAAAAAAGGAAACAATTTTCTGAATCAGTCTATTTTAACTGCACTAATTCAGTGCCTGTGATCTCTCTTTTCCTGTGACAATAAAGACATTAAAAGGTATCTGTAATGCATTAAATTGTGTTGCTAGTTACGGAGAAGAAAGAATCCTTCCTAGGACCTGAGTGCTTTTATTAGCAAAGACATTAAGCAGTTCCTTAGCATAATGCCCTGTGCTACAGTATTTGCAATATAAACTTCCATGTTTACATTTTTACTGTTATAACCCAACCATGACTGTTGTCATGAGTGCAGGTTTAATAAAAACTAGCAATAACTTTTGTTACCCGAGGCCTGAAATGACAGTCTGTGAAGAGATACCTTTATTTGTTTTCCATGAGTCGTAACATCTATGTGGGGTTTAAACAGTTATTTTCTTTTCCAGTCAAAAAAGGCTTCCAGAAAGTGTTCTTTTGTTAACATAGGTTGTAAGATGAAAGAAAAGGACATTCTGCCTGACTTACAATTTGCCTGTATCAGGAAAAATAAAAAAGTTGTTTGCATTAGGAGCGACAGCAGATGAGATTCATTTAATCATGAGATAAATCTTTCGAACTAAATACATCTTCAAGATATTTGGTCTCAGAGGGAGTGAAACACAGAAAGCCTCAGGGAATAAATGTAACTAAAGCAGTTATCCATTTAGCAAGGGATCATAGTATCTTTTTTTTTTTTTTCCTGTGGATATCATACCACATCTTTTGCTCCAAGGCTCCATTTGTTTCACCTTAAGGTCAAGTTTGAAATTTTGAAATTCCCATGTTCTCTTGCAGCTTAAAGCAGCAGTACAAGCAGCAGCAATGCACACAGCTTGGGACACAGCCCTGGTAGATGCCCAATGTGAAAGCTCACTGCCGTCTTCTAGATGATGGTACCAAGCATGATACGCTGATGTCCCAGTCTTTAAAACGGTATGTAACATCCAGCCCCTCCCATGAGCAACAATGGGGAGCACGATTTTGAACAACCTTATCTAGCTCCATGTCCCCTGCCATGTGCTCATCTGTCTCAACACTTCTGGGATCGACAGACTGGCTGGAGTTTCTTATGGACCGATATTTCCATTACCCCTTCTCTGGACCTTTGTATGGGACTGTAGGAGTGGAAGGTGACATTTGGGATATAAGACCCTTCGCCATATGATGTAAAATGCACTGCAAGACAGCTTTAAGTCAAAACAAATGTCATGGCTTGCAATTCCTTCATCAGGCTCTGGAACACTGCAGCAAATACTCCAATACACAGAAGTGTTTTTTTCATAAGGATAGTTTTCAAACTATCATTCAAAGCCTTACCTTCTCTGTCTATGGCTACTTGGTCACATTCCTCGTTCACCCCTCAAAAGTTTTAACCCAGATGTCCTTCAGGCTACAAAAAGTTCTTTGAACAACATGGTTTTTTGACCGAGAAAAACAATCTCAAACTTCAAAGACTTTGATTCAGCAAATGATTGAAACATAACAGCATACTTGGACCTTCATACTATGCCTGGTAAAATCAACAACAAACCTCTTATTGGAGCAAAATCAGGACATGAGCCTGGTTACTCAGAGGGGAAAAAGAAGCTGAAACATAATTATGCAAAGTGGTGTAATCTAAGGGTCATATTCACAAACATTTCTCCTTTTACATTCTGCCTGAAGTACAAGCACCTGCTCCCACTGACCAAATAACTCATCTTCTGTTAGGGGAAAAGAATTTGCAATTTAAAAATAGATCTTTCAAATGAGTAAATAAATACATATTCATAAAATAGTATCAAACCTCTGTCTTCAAAAGGCAAGTACAGACAGAGCTAAAACTGCTTGTGAAAGATAACGAGGAGACTTGACTTCAATTAGGATGAAGCAGAACAGACATTGAAGTAAAGCAGATACGAGTCGGACAGTGTTGCATGACACATCGTACCCACCACTCCAGGCATGCAGGCTGGCAGACTTCCCAGCCTGGCACCAAATTAAATGCAGGAGGTGGTGATGGCAGGTCTGCTCTCCCATGCAAAAGACATGCAAATGACTTTCTTTTTCCTGCTTTTAGTCTAGAAAGTACTCCTTTATTCCCTCAAAATAGCTCTGCTTACAGAATTAATCCAGGTATAAAATGCAGGCAGGTAGTACTGCTGCTGGATGCTGTGAGAGCACCTGTCGCTGTGCTGGATATCGGCATGTCAGGGAACATAAGCCCTTATCTCAGATGGCCTGTACCTTCATGGAGTAAATAGCATCCTTCCCCGCTCTTACCATGCTGAAGGCCCAGGGGAAAGGTGCTATAGCTGCAGATTGCGTTGATGCGGGGTTTATTCATTTTGATACAGAGACTGAATAAAATCAGAGCTGATAAAAATCTCTGTGGTCTCCTACTAGATGACTCACACGGTTAGACAGGCAACTGCTTGTCCCTGCAAAAATGTCAGCATGGGGACCACCAGCCAGTATTAGATGCAATCATCACTGTTTCTGCCCCGAACAGCTGGAGTTCAGTTTTGTGGTATGTGTATAAGTATAATGACACTTAGCACCCTTTTTCTCAAATTTTCTTGACCCAGCCTCCACACCAGGTCTGCACAGTGAGGGGTTTAAGAGAGATGCAGTGCACTTACAAAACAGAACATGATCTCTTCATATCTTGACTGATTTGATGAAAACTCTGATGTTGCTGCCAGTACTTTAAAAATCTGTTGTTTTCCTTTGTGCAAAAGGGAAAAAAAGCCAGAGAAAATAGTACAATTACTGTGAAAATCTTTCCTGACTTCTTGGACTATTTAAACAGTAAATAATACAATTATTGCAGTTGGGTCTTATAATGAAAATCAGTTTTAGTTAATCTCACATAGCCTTCTGATTGTTGTTTTTCAACCTAATGCAATTTGGATAATTTTGTTTCAGATTCATTTTAAATTTCATTGTGAATAGACAAGGTCCAAAGTCTCCTGATATTGCTACTGCTAAAAGCAGTAATTTTGAAAAGTGTTTTATTTACAGAAATTATTACCTTGTGGTCTTTTTTCAAGTTTATTTTTTTCCTTTTTTTTTTTTCCTTGGCAAAATTTTAAACGAAACATTTAATGAAATTATAGTGTCAACCTGCATTTCCCAGAGAAGAGCTCTTTCAGTAAACAAAAGATTAAAAAAAAAAAAAAGTGTTTGCAACAACCTAGACAGCATTATAAATTTTAAGAAAATCTCGGGAAATGTGAAAGAAATGTTTCATTTTGAAATCCCACAAAATGGAAACATTCAGAACATTTCATGAAATATTTTAGTTTTCAGCAAATATTCTGTTCTTTGGTTAAGTTTTTATTAAGCATTGAGAGGTTTTTAACAGAAATCTCTATCTAAGTCAATTATTTGTTCTTGAAAAATGAACAGGAAATTCTTGTGTAAAGGAAAATAACTCTTCTCTGATTTCTCTGATGTGCTGCCCAAGGCAACAAAGACATATTCTCTTCCAACTACTGCCCAAAGATTTAAATCCAAGAACACGAAACTTTTGAGACCCCTCAAAAGGCAGTGGATTTAAATCCGCTTAGCAAAAAGGTTTTAAATTGCCTTCTCTCCATTAGGCTCTTGTCTCCAGCTACTGAAAGGGAATAGGAGACCCCTCTTTACACAAAGCAGACAGAGATGGGAGAACATCATTCAGACACCCACAGTCCAGTCATGGGCTCATCTGGAGGAAAGCAGGACGTTTCTTCACACCTCCTTCTTCTCCTCCTGTCAGAGGGCTCAGCAGTGACCTGTCATGAGGAGCCATCATTTCCTATTGTTTTGCACTTCCTTAATTAAATTAACCATGTAACATTGCTTTTCTGTTGACCGAAGGTCACTTTGCCTGTGCAAAAAGCCTAAGTTATTAACCGTGTGAGAAGTGTGGGCTGAAGCATGTGTTTTTTCCTCCTACAGTAGTTAAAGGAAATAGTTCTCCAATCTGATAGAGTGCTAAACATATTGAATTGGTGCAGATATTTATTTTTTTTCCAAAAGAGTTGTGAATGATTTTGTTTTAAGGTCAGACAAAACAAACACATTAAAACAAACATACCAAAAAAGCTTCAAATCCAGCCTGTCTTCATTGATACTGTGGTATAAACAGCTATTTTTGACGACAGTGATTCAACTTCTAGTTTTAATGTGTACGTTTTTAATCCCAAGCCCAAGGATAGTTTCATCAAGTAAAACAGGGTTACTTCTGTAGAAAGTTGAACAGGTGTCTGAATTACAGAAGAACTGGGACAAAGTCCAGTTTCTACAAGTTTTTGGGTTATGCTGTGGTTTTTCCATTAATCTTCATTACTAATTAACATATAGGAATAATTACTTTCCAGACAGTTGTTAAATTGGTGTTTCACTGACTTCATGCTATACAACCTATGTCTGTGTGCTTGCATAACAACTGGGATTGAAAAAGACAGGATGAGGGTTCGGTACCTTCTTTGTTTGATTTAAACTTTATTTTTAGATTCGTTACAATTTAACAAAGGGATCCCAAAGGACGCAAGCCTGAGCAGCAAGACTAGGACCAGCCCTAGTGGCTTGTACAGGTCAGAAGGAGACAAAGATTGCGCTTAAATATTATTTATCGAAACTCACTCATCCTTGAGTGGTAGAATGAGAAGTGACTGAAACTGAAAAGGAGGAAGGAAAATTTGAGATGAAGGGACCCAATATGTTGGTGTAGGTGATATGTTGGGCTGTATAAAGTGATCACCAGAGTAGTACACATAGGGTGCAGGTTTTGCTGTGCAAAACACTGCAGCAACAGCTGAAGGGACTGCAGAGAAATAAGTAGACCTGGTTGTGCAGACTTTTGGAGCTCAGCCTGTAGCACCCAAATCCACCCTAAGGGAATCTCAGGGTGAGCTTTTGCCACTGCCACAGAGGAGTGGAGATGCAATGCAGCACTGCAGGACTGTATTCGTGAACCCACTCATGAAGGGTAGGCAGAGGAGCCTGGGACACACACCTGCCAGCACCTTGGGCAGGACTTCAGTCCTGAGGGGCCTGGAGGAAATGCATTCGGCTACTTGCTAATCCTCTGTTCCCTATCATGGCACTTAGAGACAACAGTGAAGCAAAACAGCCTCCACCACTCTTTCTCTAGCTGATCTCTGCCTGGACGCCCAGCCCCACTCTGCCATCCATGGATTCAGATCCGTATGACTTGCTCTGCAGAGTAAGTTCCCACAGATTTTGGCCCCATGTCTCTGAACAAGGAGTTCATCAGCTGGCAGCAGATTCTTTTACCTTTGGCAATTTTCCAGCCTCCACATTCTGGAGCACAGCTTTAAGGAAGAGACTGAAGCGAACGAACAGTCTGTTCTTCCCATGTGTTTCTTGGAAGACATGAGTTTCTAATCCTACAGATTTGGGCTGTTCTTGTCCTGTCAGTTCGATCAGCTCTAGAGTACTAGAGCTCTGCTGGGACCACCCTGGGGCAGGGGAGATGTACAAATATCTAGCAATGGACCAGCATCTGGGTTTGTGAGGTACCTCTTCAGATGCTCCAGCAAAATCACGAGAGTTACACCTTGTTTTTGCAATGAAAGAGATGACCCAACCTTATATGTACATTGCATACCCCAAGTAAGGACACACTTCTGCCGAGTCCGTTTGTCTAACTATAGCACTCAATGAGAGCTGCTGACAAAGCTGTGTGTTCCTAAAACTGTAGTTTTTGCCTCGCCATTCACTGCAAGGAAGATAACTTCTGCTGAGAGGGCAGGCTGTTGGGCTGGGACAGGTGACTGGGGCACATTTTGTGTGTGTCAGTCCATCCCTTGCACCTCCATTCTGTCTGCAATCACAGACACTTTGCCGATCAGGGGCTACATGTGATGTGTTCAGATGTGACCAATAAGTCGTAAGGAAAAGCCACAAATTGTATTATTAAAATACATTTCAAAGCCTGATTCTGAATCCAAACAAGACTGAGATTTTATAACTTTTTGAGGCAATGGTTCAGTTTCTGTCATTGCTCTGCTGTAGTACTGGACATGTATTTATAGTAGTTACAAAAAAAGAAACCAGGGCAGGCTGCACCAAAACATTTTAGAAGCTGTTAATAAGATTTTATGTTCTTATTTTGAAGGGCATTTTCTGCTGTTCTCAGCACAATATTGTGACTGTCCTTCACAAGATGGGAAAAAAATGATGTATTCTTATTTCATCCTAAATAACATTGCACTCGGCGTGAGAACAAATCCCAGGGAGGACAAGGCGATTTGCAGTTTCTGTACGTGCAAGGAAACTCTAATGTTAGACCTACGAAAGGACCCAAATGCCATCTAGTTTCAAAATGTTGCCTGGCTTCAAAATAGCAGCAGCCGACCCTTTCGCAGCACCCTGGAGCAGAGGGATGAGCTGACCCTGGGCTTGCTGAGCAATGGTTTTAACCCCTGTGAGGTGCGTGAGGCAGGGAAGAGGGCTGCTACCCCAGCCATGGCTTAAAAGAAAATGTCAGCTATTGTCTTTGAGAAAGGCAGCCCTGTCCCAAGGACTTTGTCTCAGGCTAAAGCGGGGCGGCGGTCGCATCGGTTCTCCAGTGCTTCCTGGGCACAGCACTCCTTGGAGCAGTCCGTTTCAAAATGAAAATAATATTTTCTGTTTAGGGGATAGGGGGAGAGCAAAAATTTTATGTACACTTTTCCTTCTGACAGAAAAAAAAAAAAAAAAAAGTAGGTATTTTGTCTCTGGGGGAGCTCCTATATTGGTGCATTTACTTTAATCACCCACTAGGACTAAAGTACTACAGGCTGACATATTTCAGGAGAGACATTTACCTGAAATATATTTTACAGAGCCATGGTAAAACCATTTGATTTTGGACTTTTTGATTAAGACACATTGCCATACTGAAGTGTCTGATACTAAAGTGGTTGGAAAAAGTGCTTCAGGTCATCCTTCAAGAGATGGTGTCTCCCTGTCGAGGGAGGTATATCCCCAGGTACAGGAATGGGTCCCTCTCCAGAGCGCTGGAGCTCTGGAGGTGGAATAACCCCTTTGCAGCTCCAATGAATGTCTCCTAGGAGGTACCACGCTGCTCCATCAGAGAATGGCTATATCTCTCATGGGACTTACAGTTCTTAAGAAGCAAAGCTCTGAAAGTTCAGCTGCCATAAGACAGTACACCACAAAAGAGAAATGCATTATATAACATTACATGACTTAAAACAAAATGTTTCAGGTCAGTCAGACAGTGCGATTCAGCTTGAAGTGATTGCAAATACACTATTTTCCTCTGGAAATAAAAGAATAATTTGAATAAAAAAATTTCTTGAACAGCCTGCTTTTTGTATTCTCTCTGCTTTCCATATGTGTGTGTGTGTCTGCATGTCTGTGTCTATATAATGAACATTACAGCATGAATCCAGCTTGGGCACATCATGGATTTCTCTTCTTAATGCAGGCAACCTGCTAGTTCCTGAACTTCGGCCATCTGCTTGACCCTAAGGGGCAACAATATTAAATTAACTATAGTCTGACACTTCTTTGTTAACCGACATTTGCACAAGCAAGTTGCCTATGCACATGTGCACATTAGGAAATTAATGTATAAAGTAAATAAGATTATCATTGTGTGTTTCTTCTCAAAAAACATATTGCAAGTCATTATCTCTTCCTCTAATGACTGAAATTCTGTGTGCAAAACCAAGTAATTTCATTTACATATCTCGAATGCATGCCATTTTGTCATTGTTGCACAGCCTGTACTTAATGCCTTGTGAATGAAATAATTTCATTGCAAGAGTCGGCACAGCTGTGGGCAGAAAACTCTTCTTGCCACATTGCGTGAGAGAACAGACACGCACCAGAAAGCGCTGCTCCTCCTGCTCCTCCGGGGCACTCCTGGTGATTTTGGAGGAAGGTTTTTGCCACTGTGTAGCTCTCCACATCCTCCAAAAGAAAATCCTGCTCCAGGTTGGGCTCACTTATTGATCTCATCTTATTCCCCCTCAAGCCAATGGGAGTTTTTCTGGTTTTGGTGGTGAGAACAAGATTAGGTCCACAATAACTGGATGAATTTCAACTGCTTGGCTAGAAATCATCAAGATGCTCAAAAGTCCCACCCCTCTGTCCATTGACAACTGGTGTAAGGCTGCTGGGCTGGTAGCTACCTCATCCCCCTGCCCTCCCATATTCAGGTAGATAAAATAAGTCGAATGAAGTAAATAAACTGGAGGCTCAGGGACAGACATTCTGCAGTTGATGCGGGCATGGCTGGCAAGGAGGATCCCAGTCTGACAAGTGAATTCATTTGAATACCAGTATCCACACAATGTCCAAGTATGTACTGGGAAAGCAACTAGGCACTTCTCACAGTTTTGCTATTCAGTGAGTTGATCATAAAGAGTTTATTCTTTTTCTACACATAATGATGCTGGGAAATAAAGTTTTAAGTATGGGGATGAAAAAGTATTCAGTAAGCACATACTACACTTTATTCTGTCATAAACTCCAGCAGTAAAGAAAGAGGAATAGCTAGTTTCTTTACCCAGCTCACACACACCGCCTCAAGATCAGAAAAGATTGTATTGTCAAATGTCCTTATCCTTAGATATTGCAATGGTGGAAGTTGAGCACTTCAGAAACAAATTTTTCAGTTTGGGCTGACTGTGCCCAAGGAATCCCTCACTGGAGGGTTTTTCTATGGTTGCCTCTTTCTGCATAGAGGATAAAAGAATTTGTCTCTCTCTGCTGCAAGTTGCAATCCCTTCACTATGAACTGATAAATGGTCCCAGATTTTATAATGTTTTCTTCTTCTTTTGTTGCTATCATCAGTGCCACCTGTGATTTCTCTGCTCTTTGTAGAACCTTATTTCCTCCAGATTTAATTCCAACTGAGGAAAGTATATACTTATCTTTCCATCAGCCGAGCCCATTAATCTCTCCTGGAACAGCAGTTCTTGCTGAAACCTGATCTGGTTTGAGAGGCTTGCCAGAATTTGGCCCTAGCACTCTCCCTCTTGTTGTCAGAGGGAGCTGCAGGTGCTCAGGAGATGGTTCAGGTTCAGTGCAGACTGCTTGTTATATATGCTAGTATGCAGGGAAAGGATTTTGCTTTGATAAAGGTCCAGGGGCCATTATGAGGGTAAGGATGCAGAGGAGGTGCAGGAGCAGGGCTGTCTGCAGACCAGGAGATGTAGGAGCCAGCAGCCCCCAGGACAGCCTCGAGCTCCTGAGCAATCAGATACTCATGTTTGATTATTTATCCCATGTCTTTCGGGGCATGGCATGTAGCAGAGTGTAAGACACCCCTCATTTCTAGGGAAAGGTAAGTTAATGTTGATAAGTTGATTGTCAGCACTTCATTAGTGCTCCCACCACTGCCTCTCTGTCCCCACCAGAGCAATATCAGTGATCATGGGGTAAAAGAAGGCAGCATTATGAGTGGCAGTGAGTAGCTGAAGTGCACCTTGATTTCAGGTTCCCTTTTTCAGAGGAACATATATCCAATCCTGTCAGAATCCAGACAGGTACCTGTCATCTGTGGACCATGCAGATTCAGAAAACTCATATTCTCGGACCAAACGAAAACACGTCAGATTTCTTCAACTTTGATACTGGAGTAAAATTATATTTTTCCATTATAAAAGTTCTTCATTATTCAAATGAATAAAAGAAAGGGAAAATCTAGTCATACCAAGCCTGAGCAATTAATATTGTTCCTATTTCCTTTCCCTGTTCTTTGAGGTGATGCTTAATACACAAGTTCTCAGTGTTCCTCTGGACTGGAAAAATTAGAACTTTGATAGAGTAGGTGTGAAAAAATCATTAAAAATAATAGTAAAGAAAGATAAGAGTAGATGTTCTGTGTAATGGACGTTGTGGTGAGTGACTGACAACTCTCTTCATGTTATGTGATCACCACTTTTGCAAACAGGCCTTCCAAAATTGTGAGAATCTCAGGTTTTCAACAGCACATTCAGACATGGGATCTCCTTCACGAATGATGACAACAGGGCTGCCTCTGCTCAATGTTATGAGGAAGCAGATTCAGCTGAGGTGCCTTAGCATTATTTGATATGCTACTAGATATCCTTGCAATCATTTCTTAGCAGTTCCTCACAGTGTGAACAGGATTAGCTTCTGTGAGCCTGCTCAGTACCATCAAACACTGTTTCTTGGGGGGCAGGACATACAAGTGGCTGATGATTTTACTATTCAGTGTCTGTAAAATATTAATTATTATTAGATTTGTGGCTTCCATGTCATTTGGACTGATGTGTGTATTGAATTGAAATGTTAATTTCCTGTACTTACTGCGTAAGTCCAGATACTCTGCTTCACATCTTTAAACAAACAAAAGAAGTATAAACAAAATGCCATATTCTTCTCTCTATTCTTGTATTCACAAGTATTTCCTTGAGGTTTTTACTCTTAGCTAAATGTTCCCTCTTTCCTTCAGGTACAAAATATTGTGCTTCCTGGATATACGTGGTCAATAATATGCACTTGCTTGGAATGAGATTTAGACCCTCCACACCAGAAGTGGATTACTCCAAAAGCAGAAAAAACTTCCAGCAGATGTTGTATTTGTTTTGAGCAGAGAGCAGAAAGAAACACAGCCAGATTTTATATGGATTACTTAAACTAAGAAATGAAAACATGGCTTCAAATTGGGCCAGGAAAGGATGTTTTTGGTCACAAGAGCAGGCATAGAATCATAGAATAGTTTGGATTGGAATGGACCTTCAAAGGTCATCTAGTCCAACCCCCCTGCAATGAGCAGGGACATCTGCAACTGGATCAGGTTGCTCAGAGCCCCGGCCAGCCTGACCTTGAATGTCTCCAGGGATGGGACATCCACCACCTCCCTGGGCAACTTGTGCCAGTGTTTCACCACTCTCATCCTGAGGCATTTGTGGTTTGTATCGTGCAAGCCAAAGTGGGCACTGACAGCGCAGGGTGTGATAAGTGTTGTAGAGCCACACTTCTGCTCTAGTGACATAAGATTGCCTTTGCCTAAACCATGCTGGGAGTAGCTCTTAACTGCGGAAACTGACAGCTCTCTGCACTGTACAAGAAACTAATTCAAAGCCAAGTGCAAAACAAAAACATCTGCTTATTCATCAGCCTAGTCTTACAGAAATGATCCTAATGTGTACCTCAGGGAGAGAACAGCCTCATTATGGAATCAAGCCGGAGAACTTCCTACAACCAGAAAGCCTTGATTTTCCCAGAGCTTTTAGTTTTACCATTTCTTCTCCTACTGTGCTCATTAAACACTAAGGAAAAAAAATCAAGAAACTAATAAATAGGAGCCTTTCTTTTAGGTGGCCATCTGGTTCAGGTGGATAATTGCCTTCCGACATCTGTTCAGTGACACGCACTATATGGCAGTATTTAAACTGGTGATCTCAAGCCATTTTTTAATGGACACAAATATCTGAAGTCGCAACAATGTTCTGGGGGTCTGTAGGGTCTCCTCTGGGAAGGACTCAGTGCATTTGAATTCTGATGCTGCTGAACGGTAACCAACAAACCCAATCTGCTTACTGGCAGCTCAGCTTGTTGAGAGATGTGCTTTCTCCACCTATAACCTTGAAAGTGCACAGCGAAGATGTTAAAAGGAAAGATTTCTACATTAATATCTCGATCCTATTTTCTGCAGCACTGTCAGTGCCCATCCAAGAGTCAAAAGGCTTTCATTTCTTTTCCAAAAGAGGACAGTGAAAATGTGTGCAAAAGCATGTTTTTCCAACCTAACACAAACACGCATCAGTTGCAAAACTGTGACAGTGACCCCCATATGGTCTCCTGTTAACTCATCGGCCCCTGTCACTGTCAGATGTTTACTCCATTTGAAAAGGCTCTTTCTCTGTCAGGGGTTTTATGATTAAATGCTCTCCACTGAAAATGACAGGTTATTGAGAGTGAAAGTGCGAACAGGAGAGGGTCTTTCTTTGATAAATACAGCCAATTCAGAACATTTCAGAAGAGAAATTTCAGCATGTATTGCTTTAATAGATTCTAATCTTTTTTCTATTCCAAATCAGCTTTCAGGATGCAGGTAGTCCGTACTAAAAAGAGGTAAAGATGATCAAAGGTAGAAATGAAAACCTAAACTCTTTGAATTAACCGATCTGAAACTGATTTAGATAACCCTTTCATCCCATTTTACAGCAGTGCTATAAGACAGCTACTTAAGCACCTGCTAAGCAAATCTGCAATGAGTTTCTGAAGTCATATGGCCTCTGACTTGGTGTTGTTCCCTGGGAGGATTTCCCATAAATCCTCTGCAGGGATATGCTCGGTGACGAGTGCAGCCTTCCCCTTTGGCCAACCCTGTCAGCACATCTGGGATCAGTTTCCCCTGGAGAGCACAGAAAATGTTTCCACCTCCTTCTTAGATGTTTGCCCAAAACTTACTGCAGTGTGATGAAGTATATGGATTGCAGTGTATGGAGCTCTGATTCAAAAGACAGCATCTTCGCAGCCTGTCTGATCACATTCTAAAACAGTAGCAGGGATGAAAATACAAGAAACTTGGCTGCCTACTGGGGCAGGTAATAGAATCATAGAATCATTTTGGTTTGAAGAGACCCTCAGGATCAGCGAGTCCAACCATTAACCTAACACTGCCACTAAACATGTCCCTAAGAACCTCATCTACGCATCTTTTAAATACCTCCAGGGATGATGACTTCACCACTTCCCTGGGCATCCTGTTCCAGTGCCTGACAACCCTTTCCATGAATAAATTTTTCCTAATATCCAATCTGAACCTGCCCTGGTGCAACTTGAGCCCATTTCCTCTCATCCTATCACTTGCTACTTGGGAGTAGCTGTTTTCCCAACAGAACAAAATCTATCATGCTAAGTCAGTGTAACTCTTGACCTTGTTTATAGTGGCAGCTCACTTTTCAGACCTGTAAAGTATTGCATTTTAAGGACAGTAATCATGCTATCATAATGTAGTTTCTGTTGACAATCTGCCCAAGGTCCATTTGAGCTTAGTGCATGACTTTGTGATCTAGCAACATGATAATCCAGCAGTTAGTACAAATCACTTATCTGAAAGCAGAAAATGACATTAACACAATATGCAGGTGTCTCAATTATACCCCAGCATATGTGCTTTATCTTTTATTGCAGAGGTTTTGTAATTTGGTTATTCTCATAAATCTATTCATAACAGAATCTACAGTTAATTATTTGCTAAGGTAACTTTGGTCCATTTTTACCATGTTATCACAAGCATCTATTGTATTTTCAAATCAAGCCCACAGATTTAACTTATCAAATCAGGTGGTATGCAATTAAACAAAATGTATACTTATGTAAATGCATTTTGTGTTATATGCAGTAAACCCACAATTTTTTCTTTTTCATAAATCCCAGGACTTTTTCTACTGACTTACATATTGTAGATTGAGAAGGTGTAGGTCATTTTCAAATGGTTAGACAGAAACACATATATTTTCATCACAGTAATAACCTTCTGTCTGAACCTGCTTACACAAAGCATTTGCTGATTTTGAGATGATGCTTTTCTATCTCACTTTATTTGGAGGCAACAGTTCCAGCTGGACTGGCTGTCTTATACAGAAGATGATGACGTTGTTAACAGGATACAGGTTCTTCCAACCATCTGTCTCTAAAGGCAAGATGCTGGGCTATCTTCAGCGTCTTCCTATTGGCTGGGTTTTTCAAAGGCAATGAAGAGGATAAAATTTCTCTTCATGTTTCTTCAGATCTGGTGACCAAACCCACTTAGGCTTCTCTGGTAATTCTAACTTTCTCGCAGTGAAGTCTAATTAATGGCCTAACTGTTCTCAGTCTATGAAGCTTAGTCTGTCTTATATTTCCACAGAGACATGCAAAGAATATAAAAATAAAAAGCTGTGGTAGCCAATGGTGTTTTTCTGTTACTCATGTAGCGATTGTACCTCTGAACTCAGACCACTGGAACCTGAAGTCCTGCTTTCCACCTCCAATGCACGTGCAGCTGTGCTTGCCTGGGACCCTGGCACAAACCTGACAACAGCCTCAGAGCATTGGCTCTCACAACTTCAAAAACTATAGGTCAGAAGCCAAAATACTATGAGATTGACCTAAAAATAGAATTTAAAATGGTGGATGACACTGGGCAGCAATCTTCTACTTTCTTCTATTTTGGATGTGTTTTACAATTTGGAAAGTATATGCGGGTTGCTTGCAAAAATTTACAGCCCCAGCTTTTGTGAAGCTGCTTTGGCTCCCAACGTTTGTTGCTCTCTTCACACTCCTGTTCCAATGGAGACTTCATGTCACCAGCTACCAACATCCCTGCAGATGTCCTCCACTCCCACTGCATGCTGGCAGTGAATTCCCTGTCCTGCGTGTGACTGCTGGAGCAGGGGCTCTCCTGCCAGCCTCAGAAGGGGATGGCATCGGGCTGCAAACACTTTTGCCATTTGTTGCACTGGAGGCTGCAGCCATGCCAGTGCCACCAAGGGAGCATTGCAGGTGACTGCAGTAAATGTCCTGAGGTTGATGCTCTTTCTCCTGAGAAAGTGCCTGGCAACACTCTGCCAGAATCAATATGAGCTAGTTGTGATCTCCTGAAATGTTTGTTTGTTTCTTCAGGATAACAAATTTTGTATCCATGAAACACACAGAGAAACCCTCACAATTATTTAACCTTAGCATAACCCAACAAAACAATTCTGATTTCTTTCGAAAGTGAAAATTCACTATGGCCATAGGAAGAGGAGCAGGTTTCCAATTTCTTTCAGCCTATTCCCCAGTCACTTCAAAATGACTCTTACGTGGGTGGAGGGGGCTGCAAACAGGCAGTCTTACTTCATTGCTCCTGGAGGAGGCTTCTTCCATCAGACTGTCATGCTGGGGAGGATCAGGAGAGCCTTGGCAAAAAGGGAAACCTGGGAAATGGGGGATTATTTAAATCCCAAATACCATAATCATAAGTCCTGAAGGAATACACTATTTGCCAGTTTCTTTTGGAAAAAGATAACACACCAACTGGGATTTTTATTAGCATATTTGATACATTGGGTCCTTTGCTGGAAACAGAGTGGTGGATGCAATTAACATGTTCTTGGCTGTTGTAGGGTTCTTTCTCTTTATAGTTGTCTCCAAGAACATTGGAATTAGGAATGAGAAATCATTAAAATGCAAAGCTCCAAAAGCTGTATGTAGCTCCAACTCCCCCCACACACTCCAACTGAAGTAAGAAACAGTTCAAGGAGACGGCTGACACTCAATCTCTGATACAACATGTAGTACCAACATTATGTTGCTAATGGATTTATCCTGTATACAAACTCACCAAGAACCTATATTCTTTCTTCTCAAGGAAACATTTTATTGTGAAAGAGACAATAGATAAAACAAAATATAGGTGTAGCAACCTAAACGACAGGTCTGTAAAACACAGCTTTGCAGACAGAAGTACTGGGAGGGGAGATGTGGCAGGAGGGAGTGAGAAGCACTGGGATGGAAAGAGATCACTGGAGTTGGGTTGGGGATCAGATGAGAGCTCAGCAGGAGAGTGGCTTTGAAAACAAAGAGAAGGTAGCAATTGGAACACACTGAGGCTGACCAGAAGGGAGCTGGCAGACCAGCAGTTTGGGTTAGGAGACATGGGACATGATGCTGCAAGGTGGGTGACAATAGGAAGCTGGCAAGGAGATGGGCAGAGGCACGCAGGAAAGGCTGAGCAAGGGCAAGAGGCTTTCCGTGGGCTGGTGTCAACCCGAAACCTTCTCCCTAGGATGCTGGTTATTTGAGTTACTGTCAGCCTTCTGGCAGAATTAGACATATGCCCCTCTCCTTCCTTTATAGGCTTTTTCTTTTAGTAGCTTTTAGTTTAACTCTGGATAAGATAACAAACAAAAAGGCTTGTTACAGCTATAAACACCAGTGCAGACACCTGACTTCTGGCCCCAGACAATATTTCATTCTTGGAAGTGAAATATCATTATGGTGTTTTTATATGAAATATTAAAAGTGATAGTATGGACAAAGTAGGAAGAAGAAAAGGAACAGAGAAAGTACCATGAACAAGAACACGAAGGCATCTAGAAGACCCCAGAGATGCAGCAAGACACTCAAGAGGTTCAGGGGGAAATGTGTTCTCTCCCTGAAGGCAGATGAGGGTGCAGAGGCAGATGAGAATGCAGAGACGGACAGGAACAAAAAGAAAGCTGTATTTCTGTATACTTCAGGATCTGATTTGTTCAAGAGCCTACACCTAAGTGGAGAAAAACACACTGGTTTTCAGAATTTGCTGTAGACATTTGGAAAATATCATACTCCTAGAAGGACGAGTTTCATGCTGTTAAGATAAACTTGAATGACATTCTTGGGAATGTAAACAACTTCCTAAATAAATATGTTTTCCAACAAAGGCTGTTTTTACAGGCAGTGGGCATTAAAATATGCTAGTGGCTAAAAAGTATTAGACTTCAGTCTACATGCTTCTGAAACTTAGAGAATGCTCTGAGAAGCCTGGGGAGGGGAGAGAGAACACCAAAGGCTTGTGGTTCTTGCAAGGCTGAAGAACTGTTTTCCATTGCATTTTCAGCGATTCTGGTATCAATTCCTGCAGCTGGAGGATGTGTGAGATATCTGAGAGCTGGAAGCAGTGCATAACCAGCAGCTCAGTCATAACCATCACAAAGGCTTAGCAGAAACCATTGTGTTTCATTAAAAGCTGAAAGTAAAAGAAGTTGGTATGACAGCAGAAATGAATGATTATAATGATAAAATGTACTTACCTGTAGAAGCAGTTAATAAATTTTATTAGTAGTAGTAGTAGTATTTTTAATAAATCCATGAACTATTTTCATTCTAAACAAAAGAAGGCTTGATTATTTTTCAAAGGTATTGAAGTTGCAGGTATTAGCACAATTTCTATCTGTGTGTGTACAAGTTTTTAACGAAAGCAAAATCTGACTGGTCTTGAAAGGAAGATGCTCCAATCAGACCATACCGACACTCTTTAATCCTGTGAAATCAGTTGAAATAATGAACAAGTGATCATAAAAGTAAACCAGTTTGCGTCATTATCCTATCTAGAACACTCTCTTCTGAAAGGCAAAAATTGAACATGAAGTACTTTAAAACTACATCAATTTAGTATAATGTGGAAGTGAGGAATAATATTTTGGAGCAATTTATTAATTAAAATTATTTTGAGGTGGAGATACGTCAGTTTATACATGATATTAAACAACTTATTTCCATGGGACTATCCCAGAGTGCTCCTTCCAGTCCTGAATAATGTTTTCCTTGTATTCACATTTGAAAGGGATATAAAACCAAAAAGCCCAAACAAACAACAACAACAACAAAACACAGAAAAACCCAAACATCAATTGCAGCATGTATATTTAACACTATATCTAACCTCTGAGACTGTGCACGTCAAGTGCCAAAATTAAAAAAGAAAGAAGGAGGCTGATGGGCACCTTCTGGCAGAAATTAAGTTCACTGTTTGCCCTAGTCAGTCTTATTAGAATCACAGGTGGATTTAGGTTGAAAGAAACCTTCAAAGATCATCTAGTTCAGCTCCCCGTGCCATGGATGGGGACATCTTCCACCAGATCAGGTTGCTCAAAGCCCTGTCCAACCTGACCTTCAACACTTCCAAGTGTTGAACACTCCTTGAACATTTCCTTGTCCAATGAACACAACATGGCTATGAGATATGGCGAATAAAAGCAACCCCAATGCTTCATGAGGAGACACAGGTCTCTGCCCCGGCAGGGCAGCTCATAGCTGCTGTACTGAGAAGAGGGCACCATGTGGGAAAGACAGAGACCTTTCTGCTGCCAGGTGCTCCATCCTGGCAAGTGTGCTACCAAACTGCAGACACCAGCTGAAAGGCACTGGGACACCTCCAACCCACCAAGTATTGGCTGCCATTTGCTCAGAGGCTGGCAAAACAGCAGGCTGGTCTCAAATGCACCCGAGCTGACCACGGCCTTGGGGAACAGGGCTGAAGGAATGGGACAAGGATCATGATTGTTTTCATCGGTTCTTATGACAGAGGCCCCCGAGAAAGTTCCTTTCACGGACAGCATCACCCAGAGGTACCTGGCAACCAGGGCAGGATGTCTACAGCCTTGTTGGCTGTCTCTGGGTGAAGATAAATGGAGGAGGTGGGAACAATGTTATTGTAGGCATCTATCACAAAAAGTAGTTCTCATATGAATACCTAGCCAAAAATGACCACATGGCAGAGTCTGCTGCCAGCAGAGGATCTCAGTTTTTCGGTTGGTTCAGTTTAGTTTTGAGCAGGAGGAATTGAGAATAGAAGAAAATTTTTGAGAGTGGATGATAATGTCCATGAAAGTGATTTCACATGACAAAATTCGTTAGTCTAAAGAATTGGCTTAGAAAAAGCAGTGGAATAAGTTATGGACTCAAAAAAAGCAAACTGAGAAACTAGGAAATTGGTGGGAAGAACTTCTAAACAAAGCCAACAGCTTTAAATGCAAAGAAGTGCTGAAGACTGACAGCTATTAATAGAGATTGTGTAAAAAGCGAAGTGGCAGGCTGTGCCATAGCAAAGGAAAACATGGGAGAATTACATACAGACCAACACAGTTGTCTCAGGAGTTGTTTAAGGACTTGAAAATCAGATAGATATCAAAAAAAAAATGGAAATAAAAGAGCAGAAGGATAGTAAAAGGTGTGGGCACAAGGCATAGAGTTAAAATCAAAGAGGATAAGGTTAAAACTGAGGTGCATACTGCAGGAAAATAAAGGGAATCAAGAGAGAGATGTGCTAACTCGATTAAAAAGAAATCTAGGTCTACCATAAAAAAAAAATAAGAAGAAGGCAAACTAATTAATGCAAAAATGCAGAAATTTTACATGCTTTCTTTGCCTCAGCTTTGTGAAAAAGAGTTAACTGCAATCATTGAATTACTGACTTTCATCTAAGAAGGCAATACAGAAACAGGAAAGAAGAGAGACAACTAGTTTTGACAAAAGATATATTCAAGCTGTCTGATGAAGAGGAGTGCAAGACAGAAAACAACAGGCTTACCTTTAAAAAGCAGAAAAAAGATGAACCCAGGAAATGACATATCCATCAGCTCAAATACGATCCACTGAAAAAATGGATCTGTAGGATAATAAGGAATAAAAACAACGAGCGAAGACTTGTAAATAATACATCCTATCACCAGGCTACTTCTTTTCTTTGGCAGAGTAGCCAGCCTTGTGGCTGAAGAGGGTTGGTATGATTCATTACTATTTTAGTGAGGCTCTTGGTGCTATTTCATTTGAAGTTCTTATAACTGCAGTAGACAAATATCTTGCAGATGTAATCACTAAAAGTGGGTGCCTGACTGACTAATGAAACTCTCTTCACGATGGTTAATCAAGGATCCACTGTCATTCTTCAAGGGTATTGAAGTGTGGTCATACGGGGATCAGAGTCATTAGCAGCTTCAAGATTTTGCTTAATAGCTGAAATGATGGAACAGAGCACGTGATCATCAGATTTGAGAATGACACCAACCTGAGGAAAGAGAAACTGCAAGGAAGTACAAGAATATAAATTGGTTTTCAGTGAGATGAAATTCAATAAAATCAAGTACAAAGTGCTAAATTTAGGCAGAAGACTTTCATGTATAATGGGACATATCTGGCTGAGTGTCAGTCCTCCAGGATTGAGCCATACGTAGCTATAGGATGAAACGACGGAAAAAAATGGAAATTTTATTCAGGAATACATTAACAAAAACTATTAGTCAGATTGGATTCTACTTATAGGTGTAGAAGTCTGAAGTGGAAGTCACTGTCTTCTTGGAGTGATTCATAGTATATGACTTCTGAAGGGTGTTATCTAGCAGAATGATAGGGAAATGAGAAAGAGTCCAGAAGCGATCTCCAAGAATGTGAAGCAGTCTACAGAGGCAACGTGTGCAGGAAAGAGGAAGGAAATGAGATCATATTGTCTAGAAGATGGAAATCTGAGCAGAGAGATGGATGAGAAAACCACACACAATGATGTTATAGTCTCCTGGAAGGGGAAAAGTATGCTCAGGTGTTCTCCTTCACAGCACAGAAGAAATCTGTTTACTGTTCAGAAAGAAGATTTAGGATGAATGTTAGGAAAAACCTTCTAGCAGGATGATGAGGGATTTGGCACAAGCTAACTAAAGAAGTTACAGAAAGTCCTGCTCTAAGTTTTAAGAACGTGTTAGCTAAAATATGTGCTTGGCGTTAGCAAAGGTAAAGTCAATCCTGCTTCAAAGCAGACTTTAGTTGACCTAGGAGTCTTCTGGTGACTGACTTTTCTACAACTGCCTTCCCTTTCTGGGGGTTTTGACAGGCCCTCTCTCCACCCAGGCTATCTGCAATGTCTCTCTATCCCTACTGTTTTCTCCAGGCTTCCCAGCTTCACTGCCTCCCATCTCTCCAGGAAAGCAAGAAAGAAATTGATGCCTGTTGATGAGCAAAGCTATGGGAGGAGGTGCACACCGGCATCCCAGGTCTTGGACATCTTCAGATGTGTCCAATTATCCCTCCACACCACAGACCTGCAAAGAGTGCAGGATTCTCCCATGTAACAGCTGAATTGATGTAAATACAGGAATATTTATGCACATTCAATAACACCACTCATTTTTCTTTCTTCAAGGAGGTACATTAATGCCACAGGTGGCAAGAGGAACTATGAATGACAAGGGTCAATGGGGAGAGGGGCTGCCTGCCTTTGCCATTCGCCAGCCCTGGGGGCTACACAAACACAGAGCCTCCTGCACCTGCAGGCAGGATGCTCTCTAACAGAGTGAAAAGCGCGTGAGTCAGAAACAGCAGAGAAGCTTGAAGCTTGTTTGTCAGGGCTAAGATTATGGTCCCAGTACAAAAGTTTCAAATACCAGGTAATTCGAAGTTATGTTTTCTGCAGTCAGTGTTTTTCTTTTTTGAATGATATAAATAACCGCAAAATGGTACATCCTTGAATACTCTAAGGACTGGCTGACAACACAGTTTAATGCATTGATTAATATCATTTCCCTATTTCCTTCTGCTATTCATCTCACTGTAACAAAATGTAGAGGGAAGACAACCATTAGGTATTTTTTACAATTAGCCCACTACAGTAGTATCTCAGATCTTCGCACTGGAATAGCTGTGTGTGTGCACATTCATTCATGCAGGAAAATATTTCCCTTGTGTTTAAAAAACAAATGGTTCTAAGAAAGTCATCAACAAAATGCTTTAACGCAGCAATAAGGTTGTGCTGTGATAGCGTATGCACTTCTACAGTGTTTTTTTAAGAACAACTCAAACATTTGACATCTGAAATATAGAAACACAGCATCAGAGGACACATTGCTACAAACCTGACTCTCCTCAGCCAGTATACTGTCCCAGTATACCCACAGAATACATATTTGTACTTTCCATGGCATAGGGTTGCACGGGATCTACCTCTGTTTGCCTTATCTTCAACCATTTAGCCCTTCAAAAAAGTCTGACTGTGCTAAATCACATGAGACCTTGACCCCATCGATCTTGTATGTATCATGCCACGTCATAACTATATTTCCCATCAGTAACTGCACAGAGTGCTTTCAAATCATTCTCGCTGGTTACAGCTGGACTTAATGGGATAGGAAGGAAGCAGAGTAAAGGCAGTGTGGCTGTGCATTGCAGTGCTATATTTCTTAATTTTCCAATATTTTGAGTGTTGCTGAGCTCAGTATTCTGGAAGGACAAGACTTATCACTGGGCACTGACTAACTCAGAAAGAATTCACAAAAAAAAAATATAACTGCCTCTGAAATGATGAAAATTAAGTAGCATAGGCCTGAAATTAATGTTCACAGAACCTGCACACTCTATGATGCACTGCAGCATTTCAGTGCTACGGCTAAGCAGGCATGCTTTATTTCTCAGTGATATGAGAGGCTGGACTCAAATTGACTTCATATTGTTGCTGCTACCTGCAGACAGATATGTTGATGTCATCTCAAACAAAGAGTCAGAATTTAATATGCTCATAACACATATTATAAGGCCACCTCCTTGTAATAATACAGCAATGATTCTCTTTAGGTGTATTCCATGTCTGAATTTGTGATTAGAAAGGACTTGTACATTGGAGGTCTTGTAATGAGGGCACCCTAAGACTCCCCCTTAATGATATGTGCCAGAACCTGTGCCTGGCTGGGGCCTCTTGTGTCCCACTGCAAAAGTGGGTCTTGATGTCAGTATGGAACCAGAAAATGCTTGGAAGTTCACGTGGGAAGCAGATCTCAGAGTATCCCTGTGATGTTCTGCTGTTTGATGAAGAAAAATCAAGTCATACTTCCCTGGAGTTCAGAGGAAGGCTAGCCAAGCAACTGATGGCACCCATGAAATCTGGGACTCAAATCCTATGCTTTGGCAGAAGTCATAAGGAGCACAGTTATTTTCTTAAAAGGAAGGAAGGCTCTTCTCGGTGACAACCAACAGTAAGACAAGGGGTAATGGGTTCAAGCTGGAACACAAGAGGTTCCAATTAAATTTGAGAAGAAACTTCTTCTCAGTCAGGGTGACGGAACACTGGAACAGGCTGCCCAGGGAGGTTGTGGATTCTCCTTCTCTGGAGACATTCAAAACCCGCCTGGACGCCTTCCTGTGTAACCTCATCTGGGTGTTCCTGCCCTGGCAGGGGGATTGGACTAGATGATCTTTCAAGGTCCCTTCCAATCCCTGACATTCTGTGATTCTGTGATTCTGTGATTCTGTGATTCTGTGTGAAGACAAGTCCTGAATGTGCTGAATTCCCTTTCTCTGAACTTCTGCTTCTGGAGTGCTCATTGTACATGGACACTTGTGCTGTCAAATTTAACTTGCTGAAACATTTGTAGAGCTAGTTTTGAGCTCAGGCGCATAAACTATCCTGCCAGAAGTGATGCATTTAATGTGAGATGGAATAGTATTCAACAGCAGAAGGGCTGAATTCCCCAAATCCTCAGCCAAGACTCCTGCAGAATTGCAATGAGACGAGACAAGACATGTGCACCTTCTGCAAGGAGGCTGCCTGCAAACATAATTGCATTGTGTTGTTGTCTGCAGCTCTGACAGAAATTGGAGCTGAATATCTCTAGATTTCCCTGGCGGATTTTGTATAATGTAGGACAATGCTCATCACAGTGAACAGACAACCGGTCTTTTTTGAAAGCAGACGTTAAGAGCTCTCAAAGGGTTCCAGGAAGGGTGAAACAAGCAGCTTTAGCCATAAGAAGTGCACGTGCAAAAATGAATGTGACCCCATTCACTTCCACTGCTATAAATGGAACTTTATTCCCCTTGGAACAATACCTAAAGGGAAGCATGCAATTTTATATATAACCACAAAAGAAAAAGTTTAATTGGTGTAGAAAACAACAAAGATCTCAAAGCTTTACTTGAGATACAGCCTGCTCAAAACCTTCCTTCTAAAACTTCTGAATTTAGGCTTTACTCAGTCTAGCCGAAGGAAACTGCAAAAAAATTTATCTTGCAACTTAAAAGCAGGGGAGGCTGTTCATATTTCAAGCAGTGGATGCCTACAGCACATGAACAAAACAAAAAATAAATAAATAAGTGAACAAATAAACAAAGCCTAGAAGAGAATGAAAGTATTCTTAGCTCAGCAAGAACAAAATGACAGCACATTGTCGGAACCTGTTCAGAACACTCTGTATTTTTGACCTTTTGTGTCCGACTCTGGAGTCCTCAGTACAGCAAAGACATAGAGGCCATAAAAATGACCAGAGGGATGGACCACCTCTCCTGTGAGGACAGGCTGAGAGAGTTGGGGTTGTTCAGCCTGGAGAAGGCTTCAGGAAGGCCTTGTTTCAATACTTAAAGGGGACTTATAAGAAAGATGGAAACAGAGCCTGTTGTGATAGGACAAGGGGTAATGGTTTTAAAGTAAAAGAAGGTAGATTTTGACTAGATAATAAGGAAGAATTTTTTTACGATGAGTATGGCGAAACACTGGCACAGATTCCCCAGAGAGGTGGTATATGCCCCATCCCTGGAAATATTCAGGGCCAGGCTGGACGGGGCTCTGAGCAACCTGATCTAGTTGCAGATGTCCCTGCTCATTGCAGGGGGTTGGACTAGATGAGCTTTGAAGGTCCTTTCCATCCGAAACCATTCTATGATTCTGTTATTCTATGATCTCTGGGAATGCCAACCTAACCAAATCTGTCTGCTTTGGTCCACGTATGAAATATTTCCACACAAGTATTACAGCCTAGATAGCCTTCACTTTATCCTTTTTTAGACTTACACTAAAAGATGGACATTAGGCGCTTTTTGGTAGATCTCTGATTTGATCTTCTTCATCTTGTAGATCACTACAGCACCTTGTATTGTAATTTTTTCATTGCTCTTCTGACCTTCCCGCTGATGTTTCCTGAAAATCACTGGGTTCTGTCTTTCGTGACTTCTGCATCACAAATCCAACTTTTTTGAGCCACATCTGGCACAGACTTATCTTTAGCTACCCTCTATGAACGGCAACTGGTACAGAACTAAACTGTCACATTTTGACATAAAGCCTTCAAATCAAGTATCCTTATACTGATTTCAGCTTTTCTTTGGAAGCTCTAATTTCATCTGACTCCAATGCAAACTGTGTTTCTCCCATCCTATTCTATCTTTTTGTTCCTTCCAAACAAAAATCAGCCAGCCTTTTCTTCTGTCCAGCCTGGATGTTACCAACAGAGTTGCAAAGTGCACGTGAGTGTTGGCCCACCCCTGACCAGATGGAAACCACAGTTATCAGAGAAGTCTAATTTTTCACTGGTAGCTTTGATTTCAGAGAAGATCATGTTCATATGCTCAGTGGGAAAGAAACATAATCACTGATGAAAAGTGTGAGCCTGCTAGGAAAGGACAGTCCCTTCAGACATTAAAAATCCAAGTAATTTCTTCGGAGGGTGTGTAGATCTAGATTTTATCCAGGCTTGGTCATATTTCGAGCTGATTTCCTCAGGGAAACCAAAGCCTTAGAAACTGTCCTTGTGACTTTTCAAAAAGTCAAATCCAGAATTTCAATGAAAAGATTGTCTGCACTTTTCTTAATGTTCAGAACTATAATGTATTTTTTCTCATCCTTAATTTTTGACTTGGCTGAACATCCTTTGCTGACATTTCCATATGTAAAATACTTCAATATTCCTAGCAATAATCAAATGCCTAAAATTTTGTGAGGAAGATGAGAGGAAGATTTTCCCGTCTCTCTGAGAACAAATAATTCGAGAGGAACTTTATCCCTGAATGATGAACAATATTCAACTTCATGGCTACATGTGTGAGGAGCAGCTTCCCAATCAGAGCCACCTTCAGGGTGTTTTGGCTTGTGCTCACCCCTCATGGTAGAGCATTCCGCATGCTGAAGAGTGAGCTTGAAGCTGGCTTTTCAGCACTGATATGCCACAGCGTGGGAAGTTTCCAGGAGTAACGTGCCATTTGCTGGAATACAAGTACACCACATATTACAGAATATTGTTTTCCTTGTTTTATTTGTCTTACTCTTCCACTTGGTGTTTTTAAAGGCATTTAAATGCGTGCGTTTTTTACAGTACAGAAATATTACTAATAGATCAAGTACTTGCATAATAATACCAACAATAATAGCAGTGTTTGTGCAGAAATCAGCATGTTCTCATGGCTTTGAACACATTGAACAGTTGGCTGCCTTACCTGCTGCTGGCCAGCTGCATGGCATCTTGAAAGGAGGAGAAACCACATGGTTTCCTTGCTGAGATCCCTTGCTGGCTTCATTGTGCCCAGTACTGAGCATGATGTGGGTAACAGTCCCTTGAGAGCAAACGGGCTGCAGAGAGGCCATTAAGCACACAGAGATGGGGGTTTTGATTACAACCACACAAGAAGTCCCAAATCATGCAGAGAAGTCCCACCTGTTGACATAGAGGTGGAACTTATGATACCCAACCATGCTATTGGAAAGTGAGGTGCTTAGACAAAGTTAACTGCCTTGACTCCTCTGTAGTCAATAGAGAGAAAGAAATCTCCAGAAGGGGTTTTATTTCATTCTCAGGCAGATGGGTAGGAAAAGTGGGATGACTCATCTTCTGGGTTTGCCTCTGTCTTTATTCACTATGGAGGGAGCCTAGTGACTGGTTCATGCAAGTTGTCCAACCTTGTGAATTGCATGAGATGAGTCACACTCAAAGTGCCTGCGGCAAACCAGGTCATTACTGGAGGAGCTGGGGCCCTTCAGCAACTGTGCTCAGAGAGTTTTGGAGCGCAGCACTGGGATTTCACCAGCAGCACCTGAAGGCAGAAGGTCCTATCTCTCCCTGTGTTCCTCATCCCTGGCTGGGGTTCAAGCCAGAGGAGCTATTGGTGCTGGGCCCCTTCAAAAATCATCTCCTAAACCATGCATTTAAGTTAGTCAAGAGAAGTTACTAGACAGTCTGTAGCTCATTTAACCTTAAGACTCTGTTCTCTTAATGCTTGCCTTGTAAGGATAGCTTGTTAGTAGCTATTCAGCATGAAAGACAAGGTCAAGAAACAGGAAAAGAAATACATCAAACGCACAGATACATAGAGCTGAAAAACCTAATTGGTGGGCCATTTAAAGAACCACTCAAGTTCAGCCTTGAAGATGTAGAGCTTCAGATGCAACTTTATAAAAGCAAGAAGAAGAAAAACAAGATTACCATGGCAAAGAGCAATCTTATTATGAGATGAGGGGGACTGTGTGGCTGTTTTAAAGTTATTACACAGGACTTAGTGGAAGAACCAAAGGGAGGCATCAAGGTAGATAGGGCAGAAAAAAAGTGTGAGTGAAAAAGGGTTAAAGGGATAACAAGTGGATAGTCATGTGTAACCGAGCACTGGTCAGTATGCTCATATGGCCAGGCCTTGTGCCTGAGCACCACAGTCTGTCCCACATCCTTATGAAGCTCTATCCCTAGCTATCTGCTGTGTGAGTGTCCCCTCTCTTCTCCGTGTGCAATCAGCTAGCAAGCTTCAAGCCAGACTACCCAGTGAGTAGGACAAGAGGTCTGTGGATGGATATTGGAGGGAGCACAGGCCTGCGGTCAAGCCTTTGGAGAGGTCAGGGGCCTGAAGTTGGCAGATTTGTGCTTCTTTCAATGGTTCAACTTAGCATCCCGTCTTTTCCCTGGACAAGACAGCCAGCAGCACTAGAACAGCATGTGACTTTTTCCCCAACTAAGAATTATTCAGTTTCTCTCTATTGCCACTGTGAGCTTGTCCATTCTCTACATTCCCAGTGCTCCCAGTTTTGAGGACCAACAGTAATCAATCTGTGGCTGTCACAAGGACACCACAGTTTTGGATGATGGGATTAGATTTCAGCCTCCTTCTGACCTAGACATCCATCTGCTTCTATCCAATCCTCTTCCTCCATTAATATTTCTATAAAAGTAGTGCACTGGCATCACACTGGGAGAGTTTCACCCATTTTTTAAGGAATATGTTGGACACGCATTCCCTTGAAAACTGAGATGCCTCAGAGAAGGACTGGAAAGAATGGCTCCTACTGCACACCAGGCTTAAATCACAGGCAGAAAAATTAATTGCCCCAGATGAGTCCTCCCTCATATAGTTCCAGTTTGCCCATGGTGGATTTGTATGCAGTAACAACTGTTTGTATGAAAGACTCCAAGGTGTGAAATTCAGGTTTTTAATTTTCATTTTCAAAGTTAGGTAACACTTTCACACAAAGGGAGATTATTTTTTATTAATCAGAGCTTCAGATAAGCTGTTTTGATTTTCTCTGTAGTCAGCAGGACTCTGCTCAATTAGTGCTACGGGCAACCAAATCTACAGCAATAATAAAACACCAGAAGAGATTACTATTATTTTTTGAATTATGCAAGGAACAAATAGCTACTGCTTAATTTTCCATTTGGTTCCACAAGAGTTACCACAGACCTTAAAAGGCTGACAGAAATATTTACCAGAGTCAGCCGAAGTTCATGACTTTTGAGGGGTTATTGTGTTTTTCCTCTCAGCATATTTCTCCTATTTACCAGTCTGATTCTGGACTATGGTTAATATTATTGATCTTATCTTCTAATGGGTTCCGTAACTGTTTGTTGTTGTTGTTTTTTTTTCTGCATTCGTTTGTTCCTCAGCCATAGCAGAGGCGATTTCAATCTTCCATCTTCTCAGAAAGGGATTTTTTTGTCTGTAAAAGCAATTTTTTTTCCTCTGACTACAAGCTAGAGGGTGACTACCTTGGAGCTGTTTTCAAAACATTGTTTCCCAGGTGAGTTCTCAAGCTTCGATCTGTTTAGGAACCTCTGTATTATAAAGGATTTTTTTCCACAAAAATTTCAGATCCAATGCCTTTTTCCCATTCTTATATTTTATCATTATTCAACATGTTTATTTTCTAGTTTCAATAGCATCTTGAAGAAAGAGGTATTAGGGATAAAAATACCTAAGCAAGGAACATAGAGTACACTACTTGTAATGTATTTTGTGTAAATAATAGTTCTTGACTTAATAGTCTCATTGTGATAATAAGCAACTGAGTTTAAAAAAAAAAAAATCAGAAAAAACCAACCCACCATGAAAAACACTGAAGTGTCATTTTAAATAATACTGTGTAAACTCCAGGAGCTTGCATTTGAAAAAGGACAAAGGGAGAACACTAAAACATATCTCCCAAAGAACAGAGCTATAACTACAGCTATTATCTCTATTTTTTTTTTCCGCTTGTCAATAACTTTCATATTATCAGTATCTTTCATGACCAGATTGAGCAAGGAAATCAGTTATACTCCTCTAATGTCTCTAGTAGGTTTGTTTTAAGAGATTTATTGGACTGCGGTCTGTAAGAAATATTTTAATTGGAGCTACCCAGTAGAACCATAGAATAGTTCAGGTTCAAAGGGCCACTGGAGACCACTTACTCCAACTCCCTGCTCAAAGTAGAGCTCACTTCAAAGTTACATCAGGCAGTTCAGCGCCTTGTCTGCCTGAGTTTTACATTTCCAAGGATGGAGATCCCACAGCCTCTGGGCAGCCCAGACCTGTGCTTCACCGCCCTCACAAGGGACATATTTTTCTTACATCTGGTTGTAATTTCCCTTGCTACAACCTGAGACCATCACCTCTTGCTTTTCTGCTCTGCATCCTGGGAAAAGCCTGGTTCTGTTTTCTTTTAAACCTCAGTGTTGGTAGTTGATAACAGCGGTTAGAGGTCCCCTAAGCCTTCTCTTTTCAAGGCTAAACACACTCAGCTCCCTCTGCTGATGAACTTGTTCAGTCTCTGTACCTCCCAGGGGTGGTGCAAGGGCTTGGAGGTACAAAGGAAAAACACTTCTGCTGTAGTAGCGCTGTTTAGCTTACAATCTAAATGTAATAGTTTTCTCCCTTAGGTAGATAGCTTGCTAATGATTTGCAAATAATTTCAGAAAATAAAATACCAGATCCCACACTAGTTTGAGAAATTAGAAGTTACTATCATAAACAAAACAGTGCTATCTCTCTCCATATGAGTTACCCTTTTTATTCCTATTTTCCATTTTTATTTTATAATTTATGTAAATTATACCCAAGAGAATGGATGTAATTTCTGTAACGCCCCACTGGCTGTAGTTTGAGGAATTCTCCCTTTCCACTTGAGGAAGGACACCCAGTTCCCAGCACAGCTCTTTGCAAATGTACCTCTCCTGTAATACATTTTGCAACTAATGAAGAACAATATGTCTCATCTACTTGCCATCATATAAAGACATTAGCAGCCATACAAAACCAAGAATAGGCAGGGAACAATTAAAAAGCTTTATACCCAAATAAAAAACTCCTGCTTCAGAACTGTCATTTAATTTTGAATAGTGACTGTGCGGAGATGAGCTAGGCCGTGTTTGTGGATAGCAGTAATATCTTTTATTAGATCATCTAGTACATTTGCAACCTGCAGTATTGTTTTTAAACCTGGATCGTGGAGGTTGGTATCTCACACAAACTGGCACATAGTGTCCAGCATGACTGTCACTTTAAACAAGACAAATTGCTCTGCATTTAAACGAAATCCTATAATTTTCCTAAACTTACCTTATCGCATGGTAGGACAAAATGGTTTACTGAATTGTTGAGGTTGGAAGGCACTTCTGGATATCATGTAGTCCAACACCACTGCTAAAACAGGGTCATCTAGAGCAGGTTGCCCAGGACTGTGTCCAGTCAGGGTCTGAATACCTCAAGGATGGAGACTCCACAACCTCTATGGGCAACCTGTGCCAGTGTTTGGCTACTCTCACCATAACATTTTTTTTTCTTATGCTAAGATGAAATTTCATGGGTTTCAATTTATGCCTACTACCTCTTGTCCTGTCACTGAGTACCACAAGAAAAGACTTGTTCCCTTTTCATTCCTTCTCTTCTCCAGGCTGAACAGTTGCAGCTCTCTGATCATGAAAGATCCTCCAGTCCTTTCATCACCTTTTTTGACTTTCCACCGGGCTCACTCTTGTATGACCCTGTTTCCCATGTGCTGGGGAGCCCTGACCTCACCCAGCACTTCAGATATGTCTCACCAGTGCTCCCCCTCTTGCAGCCCAAGATGCTGTTGACCAGCTTTGCCATGAGGGTGCATTGCTGGCTCATGGTCAATCTGGTGCCCACCAGGACCCCCAGGTCCTTTTCTGTAGAGCTGGTTTGCAGTCAGACAGCCCTCAGCCTGTATTTGTTCAGGAGATTGTTCTCCACCTGGTGCAGGACATTGTATTTCCCTTTGTTGATCTTCATGAGGTCCCTGTCAGCTCATTTCTGCAACCTGCTGAGGTTCCTCTGGTTGGCAGCACAACCCTCCGGTGTATCAGCCACTCCTCCCAGTCTTTTTTCTTCCTCTGCTCTTCCTGACACCCGGGTCTCTTTACAAGCTCCCATTCCTGACTCGTTTCAAACTTTTACAGTAAACCAGAAATTTAACCGTTCAGGCTATTATCCAAAAGGCTACAGTTTGCCCAGATGTTTTTAACCAGGCTGTGCTCCTTCTGCCCTTGGCACCCCAGATGCTGCGCTCCTGTTTCAGTGAGCTTTTAACCCTGCACCTCCCAGGATATTTCATCGGGGATTACATTTCTGATTGCAGTCAGAGCCATTGAAGAGAGGTTCTTTTCCCTAATTAATGAACCAGAAGAAAGCTAACAAGTGCTGCCAAATGAAGTTGTTCAATACTTTAAAGCAGTACTGCAAATTTTTGCTCTCTGAAGTACCCATAGCTACTAATTTTCAGGTCTAACTAATAAAGCAAACTTGGATCTCATCAGGAACAGAATAAGGTCACAGTGCTCATACTGGGCTTTTAAACAGTTTCAGCCAAGATTTCTTTCCCCTGTGTGTTTTTCTGAATATCAACTTGCTTTCTCTTTCTGACTTTGTTAAATCTAGAGAAAAGCATAGGCCAAGGTGCAAATACTTAACAAAATTAATAACTACAAAGTGGCAGTATTTAATGTTTAGTTTATAAATCAGTCCAGAAACTTATTTCTACAAAATAAATTTTTCTTCATTAATTGAGCTAGTGACATTGGGGAACCACTCATACTGTTTACTTAGTTGCTCTAATTAGTTCTTTGAAAGTATTTAACTCTCCCTACTGACTAGATGGGAAACTTAGGCTGTTAACACTTGGTAATTTGAATCACATACTTAATCACATACAAAGTAGCTTCGAGTGATGGAGAATACACTTCGTGTATTCAGATCTCCTGACTGTAATGGAGAGACTCACAACATTCTGGCATCAGTCACATTATTTTAGAGGTACAGAGAAAAAGTAACTGCACCAAAAACATTAGTTACACAAAAAAACACTGGAAATCTGTCATGGTTTAACCCCGTAGGCAACTAAAGACCACACACAGCCATTGGCTCACTCCCCACCACCAGTGGGATAGTAGAGACAATTGGAAAAAAAAGTAAACCTCATGGGTTAAGATAAAGACAGTGTAATAGAACATAAAGGGAAGCAGTAGTAATAATAATAACAACAAAAGTGATAATAATAATAAAAGAATATATAAAATGAGAGATTCACAATACAATTTCTCACCACCAGGTGATCAGTGCTCAGCTCATCCCCAAGCAACAGTTCCCCCAGCCATCTTTTCCCAAAATATACACTGAGCATGATGTCATATGGTATGGAGTATCCCTTTGGCCAGTTTGGATCAGCTGTCCTGGCTGTGCCCCCTCCTAGCTTCCTGTGCACCTGGCACAGCGTGACAAACTGAAAAGTCATTGACTACTTAGCAACAACTAAAACATCAGTGTATTATCAACATTATTCTCATTCTAAATCCAAACCACAGCTCTGTGCCAGCTACTAGGAAGAAAATTAACTCTATCCCAGCCAAAACCAGGACAAACTCTAAGTGTCCGCTTAAGCACTGGATTTTGTGTAATACCTGAATAATCTACCATCTGTAGAAGCAGAGTTTATTGTTCCAATAATTAGGTGGTTATGAATCTGTACAAGAAGTTTCAGTTATTACCAGGCTACTGTCTCTACCCTGGTGCCCATGCATTCCTGAGATGAATGAATGATAATGCCGTTCTGTTATGAGGAAGAAATAGGAAAAAATGTATGAAGATAGTAATTTTTTATGAAATAAAGATCAGAATCATAATGTTTGGGAATATAAAATTCAAATTCAGTTATCAGATATTGCTTCCAAAAGAACCAGAGACAGGTTATTTCCTAAATAAATAGGATACCAAAGCTATAATTGTGGTCAGTGCATCTTACAATTCTGTACCACATCTTTTGATACTCCCAGTTCTTCTAAATTTTTTAACAGCTGGACTTCCTTGAGTAATTAATCCTAGGGCTTGTCTATGTGCAAGCTAATCACAGTATAAAGGGCTAGTACATACATTAAATGGTAGCTCACTGGCAAATACAGTTCTATTGTCAGGATATGTTCTTCTTGATGAAGGAAAAAGTTTTAGCTCTTCAGATATAAGTTTACCATTGTGCTGGTATTTCAAGAAAATCTCAGCTAAGGGTGTTCTTTTATCTACATTTCCAGTTCTGTTTGCCAGGTAACAACATCCCTGTTACTCTTTGATGTCAGATTAAGTTCCAAGTTGCTCTTCATAGTAAATCGCATTTTTTAGCCTCTATGAAGTGCCTTCACTCCCCTTCCCTTGGGTAATGGCACACGTATGGAGCTCATCCACATTTTGGACAGAAGATGGAGGGGTGAAGCTATAAAAAACAGGTTGCCAATTTTTCTCCAGCTTCCCATTAAAAGCAGACCCACTCTTTAACGCCTTCTACTGGAATTATTTTGTGTCAGTTGAACCTCCAGGGAGGCCAGGTTTCTTTCTTTCTTTTTAGAGAATAGTAATAAATAATCTTGAGAATATTGCTTCAGTCAGCTTTTATACTTACTAAATTCATTTCACAACAAGATACTAAATGATTTGGCCTTTTGTGTGCTGTCAAATAGGGCTTCATTCCTGCAGTTTACCAATAATGAGGAGGAGTGAAAGTTCTGCAAGAACATTTACCTGAATTTGTGTACACAGCAATTATGTGGGAATGTAAAGTTAAGTCTGCCTCCTTAGAAAGGAGGCCAAAAATGGTATTAAAATGAAAACAACAAGCTAATGAATCTGTGTGGGCTCTTCATTGGCAGTTATATGCTGTCTGGCAAGAATCAGAGAGAGAAAAATAACACCTTGCACCACAGTGATGTTTTCTATCTCAGCACCTGGAGAAAGTTTTACAAAATTTAAGCAGAAGAAATGCTCAAAACCCCCATCTTTGGGTAACCCAAGATTATACAATTTTCCCTTTTCAGAGGCAGTATTTTGTCTCTGTTGGTAGTACTGACATCAGGTCACAGGGCTCCTCTGTTTGCAAGAGGTCATGGAGACATGTCTGTAGCATGGAGCTTACTGCAGGAACCATCACCCTTTCCACCAGAGCCAGGAGAGATGCTTGGACACCCTTGGCCTTGGGTCTGCTGCTGCCCACTGTCGTACTGCTGCTAGGAAGGAGATAGTAAATCTATTGCAGGATGTGCATGGCCATTGACAGGTAAACCAAGGGCAAATGCAAACCAACATGACATCCACCAGCTTCTGACAGGTGGGCAAGGAGTGGTCTTCCCAACAACTCTGAAGCCATAGAGCCTGTCAGAGCTGCCACCCTGTCAGGAACAGATATTTGAATCTAGATTGATCTGTTTTCTGCAAGCAAGGAAAAAAACTTGCTTGATTTCTTCACTGGGTATTTGGAACAGACTTTCCCTTTCTTTTGCTTGGGTCAGCTCTTGGGATATTTCTCTCATTGGCGCCTGTTGTTTCCAGCTGCTTCACGTGGTGAAAATGCATGGTGTGGTCCCTTGAGAAACCCGTTGGAAGACTATCTGCTAGAAAGGACTGTAAGTGAGATATTAAAGAAAGTACACAAGGCAGTTCCCAGCAGAGGAAAGACATATCCAGAATAAGAGTGCCTCAGAGAAAGAAATTCTATAGGGAGCAAGGAAATACTGTATCTGGGGAAGGAAATAATTATAATTATAAATTATTAATAAGAATGCAAATTTTCTACCTCATAACTGATAAACTCCTTCAAAGCCAGCTTCCCTCTAATGTGTTCTCCATGGTAGGTAATGAAGTCAGGTTTGTCCCACTGCAGTTGAAGTACTAGAAGGTTTCTGGGGGTGCTTTTAATAACTCGTATTTTTCTCCCAAGAAAGGCATGAGACCTGGTGTCCAGAACCTGCCACTTGGTTGCTATTTACCTCACAGGTGTCACTCCTGAAAGCACGGCAAGTTTTCCCTTCCATCAGGTCTCTGCCAGCATCCAGAGCCAGGAGCCCTCAATGGCAGGGGACAAGACGAGGTGTGGGTGCGTGCTCAGCAGCTGCTGCAGCTCCCTGAACACTGCAAAGGTAGCTTGTAGTCGCCTGAGGGACCCCCAAGGTTCCTCGGTTTTATGAACCCTGGAGAAACTCAGAGGACAAGGAGCCCTCAGCACTCCTCCTCAGGGAAGATGCAAAGCATTGAGGATCCCCAGAGAAGACCTGTCTAACCCAGATTCTGCAAGTCCCTGTCCCAGCCCTCTCCAGCCTCTTCTCCTGGAAGACAGATAGCAAAAACTGCAAGGAGGTGCAGCTGGATGTGCTGCCTGTGCCCTGGAAGGTGTGGGGCTACAGTAGCCCCTTGTCTGTCTATAACTGTACAGAGTAGCTGGCAGGATCTGTCCCACCAAGCTGAAATCCTGAAGTCCTTCCACATTCAAGTGGGATCTCAGACATTATTTCACTTTCTGTATGGTGTAAACGTGGGTGTCCTCTGCTAGATTCATTTTACCATCTGAAGATAGGTTGACAGGCAGATAAATAGATACATGTAGATCCCAGTTTACATTTATGTGATGTGTAAGGAGTATTAAACAGCTATTACTTATGATAAACTACAGGTCTTCTTTCCTGATTTAAGAGCACCCAGTTTATATTTCTGTCTGCATATGAAATTGCAAGACATTCATTAACTAACCTGTAATCTAACTTCTTCTGGAATAACCTATACAATTTTTTTCCAGACATTTTCTAATGCATTCCTTTTCACAGAAACAGAAGAAGAAAAGAAGTATCATCATTGTATCTTAACAGAAGACAAATTTTATCCCGAACAATTGAATTTATCAGTTTATAGGAAAAAAATGTTTTTCTGAAAAATAGAGTTCCACTTAGATGCTTGATCTGAATTCAGGTATAATATATTTCAATAAGCATAAGGAAGTTAACAGTGCAGGTGAAAAACATCGTTGTCTATTCCCAAAATGTTCTAAGTAAATGCAGTTCATCATTTTGTGCAATTGAATTAATGACTTGCAATAAAAAGACTGATGAATTCATATGACATCTTGGTGAATATAACAGAATAATAAGATGCTTGGGTCTGACCTTTCATACATAATCTGGGAGCTGCCTGTAACATTTTACAATATGGTATGCTCCACGTGGTTCTTAACACACTTACTACAAATTTGTGAGAAGATAATTCAAGCAGAAATTTGATTCATGTATTTGCAAATGGGGGATGATAGCTTCAGGTTGCCCTCCTGCTTGTTCATTCCAAAAGGGCAAACGAGAGGAGGAGCAAGGATCAAGTTCTCACTTGCTGGGTGGCTGTTTTAGCAGGGTAAGAAGCATAACGCAAAGAGACCCAGTATCTATGCCACTAAGGAAAACCCAGTACTAAGAGCTAGGTGAACATAGGTGTTCAAAGCTCCTGTTGTTTGATTTTCTTCCCTCTTGCACCTGTTCTTTCTGGTGCTCAGATGAAACAATACTGTTCCCCTATGTGCTTGTACTAATCGCACTGGGCAACAACCAGCTGAAGGAGAAGAACAAAATCCAGATGCTATTGTTTGGATCTTCCCCCATGTTATAGGACATAAATCCTGAAATTTAATGACAAATTTTAGTTTTCTTAAAGATAGACTTTTTCCAGAACTCTATTACAACAGGAAACACTAAAAAAAAAAAAAAAAACCAAACCAGCCAACCAACCAAACAAAAAACCACAAAACAAACAGAAAACAAACAAACCAACCCAAGCAAAAACAAACTAACCAAACAAACCAACCCAAAAAAACCCCACCAAACCAAACCAAAACACAAAACCACCCACCCCAAACCTACAAGAGGTTCAACAGTGCTGCAAGACATGGATGATATTTGCTAAAATACCATGGGAACCAGCCTCAATTTCAACAGGCAAGGTTGGGAGAAATGATGGCAACACATTCTCCAGCCCATTTTTATCTCGTGGCCTTGCTGGAGGTTGTGTCCTCCTGGGAATGGCCAGTTCAGTTCGTGGCACGATGACGCAGGAACTTCTTCTCTGAAGTCAAAAGGTTTCTCACGCTGTTTGCTGCATTGTGATTTTTTCAGCTGAATCTTTTAATCTAGCGCACAAAGATGTTGAAGACCGAGTAGTTATTTCTGTGTCCTTGGCTGAGTAGCAAAACACATCTCCTGCCGCTGTGCAGTGTGGGCTCTGCAGACTCACTGAGGGTCCCTGCCACAGGAGGAGGTGTGCTTCGCTAGCTCTGGCTGTTGACATTACACAGCATTTTGCCTGGAGGTTTAAGAAAATGTGTTGCATAAACTTTTTATGAATCCCATTCTTTATATCTGGGGCTTTCTGCACGTTGGTAATGATCTCTGCTTATTGCCAGGTGCGGACAGGGAAACCCATCAGGAGCTGAAATTGTAAGCCTTTAAAGGAAATATGGATCTGAATATAAACTCCATGCCTTGTTTTTTCTACAAATAAAATGAAGGTTTTTTTAGTGAGCACATTCTAGGCAATTAGGAAATGTGTATTTTTCCTCCCTGTTGTGTAAATAAAGTGAGAAATATAACTGGTAGCTGAAATGTCAACAAAAAGTACTTATGGATGTATTCATTGCTGAAAGATATTCTTTAGATGACTCTTAGGAATGTACTTTGATCACCCTGAATTTCCTCCTCGTCCATCCTGCCTCCTCTTCTTGCATATCTCCTTCCTGCAAGAACTCCCTCGTTCCAAGATTTAGCTCTTTCAATTGCATCTCCACCAGTCACACATCAAGTATCCAAAGAACACCAAAACTGCAAACCCCAGTTAGATGTAAATACCAGAGGTTTATTTCAGTCTAAAATAGTAATCTAGGCCAGGTAAGAGGAATTGTCACCTGGACATTTCTCCTTTGCTATATGGCAAGGATGGTGTTAGAGCATGTACCTGCTGGTGTATGGGAGGAGGTCAGGTAAGGTGTTGGCCACTGTGCTGAGATCACCCTCCTCCTGATGTCTGTCTGTTCCTGTCTCCCCTCCAGTCCTCTCTATCTGGTTGCATCACTGACATCTCATCTGTTCCTTGGAGTGGGATGTAACTGCTTTTTTTCTGGAATTCTGCAGGACACAAGGGCCCCCTGACTGGGGGCCCCTGATGTTGCAGCAACACCACTAACATGGGCTGAGTCTCCTTGTTCCCATGCAGATGACCAAGGGCCTCTGAAGAGCAGTGTCATTAGCTAGAGGGTTATCAAGATCTGTACCAATATGGAGGGTAGGATGTATTCTGCATTTAGATACTGAATTGTGGAAGCATTAACCAAGTAGAAGCTAGATAGCAAAGATCTAGCAGCAGGACACTGTGCCGAATTGGGAGGCAGAAGCACTTACCAGCTTTGTCAAGAAGTTTGTTAGGCTTCTTCATGTCTTACTGATAATAATAAGTGAAAGAAACAGATTCTGCTTCTCTCTGGCCTTCAAAGTTGCACTGACCGCTAAAATCTGTAAATCTGAAAATAAAATGTAGGCTCGCCAACATAGGTAATAAGCTCATCACTTTAAAAGAATTAGCCTTTTATTTCAGATATTTGTAGATCTTCAATAAAAGCAAATAGATACACCATATAATAGACCTGCCTGTAACAACATTAATCTTTCATTAATTTGATTTCTTTCTCTGTGGATATTGTATTTTTACGATATATTACAGAGTACCATGAGTAATTAGTCTTCCCTTTACTTTAGCTCTTCTAGTCTTTCAGATGCAATTCTGTGCTAAGGATTCAAACAAAAATAATTATAAAATGAAAATAAATATTTGAAGTGATTCTCCAAACCCAAA
Organism: Caloenas nicobarica; assembly: GCF_036013445.1. Lineage (NCBI taxonomy): Eukaryota > Metazoa > Chordata > Aves > Columbiformes > Columbidae > Caloenas > Caloenas nicobarica. Next base: position 38,086,049 of record NC_088247.1, read on the forward strand.
TGACTAGAGAAGAAGTTTTTCCCCTTTAGAGCTGTGCTGATGTTAATAGTGAGGGCTGCAGACAAGTATGTTCTGTGCCTCCATTCCAGGTACCCAAGCTCATTATCTGGGGCTTCAGCTGGACAAAGCTACTGCAGAGTTGCTCCAACTGCCCCAGCAACTCTGCTCTAGCCATTATAGGGGCATTCTTATGAGAAAGCCCCTTGACTCTACTATGTGTAAGAAGTTTCCACCTGCCTCAGTTTAAGCATGGACCCACAAAAAGGTTGTGTATCAGAACAGCTCCTCTTACAGTTACACTGATATTTGGGGAGCCAGAATATAGAAGATAAACTAAGACAACTTTTATGATGCTAAGACTGAGGAAAGATACGAATGTTGTAATAGTTGCAAACTGATTGTGATTTTGTTTTGGTTTTGTTTGAAGGTGAAATTTCTTGTGTCTAGAATGTTGCACACATTTAAAGTTTTCATGAGTGTAAATAGTAAGTAACATGCAGATATTTTTGGTAGGACCATACATATATTTTTTCCCAAGGGAAGATATTGCAATCCATTAGTAAAATTGAAGGGAGTTTTGCTTGTTTGTTCATGATCTGTTCACAAAAATGTATACACATTCATTTCGTCAACCAGATAGTAACCACCTGCCTATCTACCTGGTGCATACACTTGACTTGTATTCTATTGGAACAAATATGGCAAGAACGTGATACTCTCACTAGCACTCGTACTTTTCATCAGTAGATGGATTCGATGTCCTTTAGTAATTATTTTTTTAATGTCATTGTTTCTATAAACCATTCTAATGTGTTACTCCTTAAAAAGATAAGAAACATCACAATAAAAAACCACAGGTGACAAAAAATACGATTATCACCATATTCAGTCTTAATGCAACCATGGTATTAACTGCTTCTACTTTATCTTTAAAATAGAAAGGGAAGTATTCAGCTGGGGACTAGGACACCTGGATTTAAGTGTCTGCCAGCATTTTAGGTACGTAGGTAACCATTACTGTTGATGGAAATGTAATCAATAGAGTAGGTGGGGCCTGGGGGCATTCAATTCACTCTAAAGCACGTACCTTAATGGGGAGGAGATCTGAAGCTGAATGAAACTTAAGGAAGATCTCAAGAATAGATTTTGTAAAAGCCAGCTTATGTCCCAAACCTGTTTATTTGAGGAAATACCACCTAACAATAGATCACTGCCAGTCTTACAGTTGGAAAAGTAGATGAGTATCCTGACAGCTGGATAACAGCGAGTGACAGAGGCCTCCCTCTTTAACATAACTGTTGAAAATGCATGCGTAAGCATAGTTTTCTTTTACTTCTGTGCAGTTGCCTTTACAGAGAGACTTCAAGGGAGGAAGCATTGCATGTCATTGAGTCACATGAGTCTTTAGTCCAGGCTACTGGTCTATATTAACTGTGTTGGGCACTTCAGTTCATCTTCTGAAGGTGGCCAGGACACACCTCTACTGACTGGCAGGCGCCAGTTAGGATTGGTAATCCTGAGGGTCACTGAGGAAGAGGCATCCTCCATCTGTCAGCATCTGGGGTAGCTCCTGGGTAGCTTATGAGAAAATAAAGAAGAGAGCAGTGGGTGAAATAGCCCATGCCCAAGGATTATATTTTTTTGACATCCCTAAAAGGCAAAGGAAAAAAAAAAAAAGAAAAAGTGGTGTTAGTAGTGAAATAGTTTGTAAGTTGAAATTGAAATTGCAGCTGTAATGGTGATATCCAAAGCAAATTCTTGGACATTGCTAAAGAAGCATTTGATCAAAGCCCTGATCTGTCAAAGGATGGCAATGCCCCCAGCAATACTGCAAACTCCCAAAGAAAGTGTTTCAGTGCAATGTTTAGGAGAACAACAAAACCAGCAACAACAACAACAGAATTTAAAATAAACAAAAAAAATCAGTTACATGAACTGGCTTTAAATATTTTTTTTAAACATGGAATGATTATCAGTGCACCTCTGTATTTAAATTGAAATTGGGCCCACTGCACTCACTGCATCCTTAAAGGAGATAGTTCTCCTGGGACAGGATCATAAGTGTTTTTAAGCTACTGAGTATGAGGTGGTCTTATTTGTCAAATAGGCCCAGTTCAGGTTTCCTGAGGAATGTGATGTACCAGCTTGAAAAGATGTTTCTCCAGTCAGTGCTTTGGATCTGGTTGTTCATGTCAGTGGCCAGGCACTGATGGGATATGATCCTCTTCCAGAGGATCAACACCTCCCTGAAACAAGCACCTTGTTGAGAGGAGAGTGTTGGTGAGCACGTTGGCTTGATGTCTACTGGAGAGAGGAGACATGGGAAGTTGGAGCTGGGTGGCCAGGCAGCCTAAGCCAGAAGAGGAGGCTGCCCAGATGCTGGGGCAATTTTCCCACTGCTGATGAGGGAGGAACACCATCTGTTTCAGCAACTGCTTCAAATAGCAAAAATCCCTTATGGGAATGTGTAATTATCTCTCTCTTGGATCTTATTTGCTATTAGCCACACCCCTCCTCCTCCAGATGGATCTTCCTATGGAGCTATCCTTGAAGTCTTCAAGACTTAGCTTTCCCAGCAGTATGTGCTGGGGGATTGTATATTTGTTATATGGAGGATTCGTTCATGTTTATTTTAATGTTGCAAACATCCAAGAACGTGATGCAGAACACATATGCCAGTCACCGTGTTTCTGACAATTCTGCCTTTCCCTTGTCAGGCAGGAACAAATTTTTGAGTTCACCAAGGCTGCTACGAGTAGCGTGCTGTGCTTCAATGAAGTTGTAAAATTTCTGTAAAAACCTTGCCTTCTGTTTTTTAGTTTTGTTTAGTTCAGCAAAGAATAATAAGATAAAAATCAACATGCAACATCTACTCTGTTACCCCCAAAATAAGACCTACCCTGAAAATAAGCCATAGCATGATTTTTCAGGATTTTTAAGGATACTGGAAATATAAACCCTTCTCCAAAAATAAGCCCTAGTTACAGTTCATAAAAAAGTCAATTTATGTAGTGTCCAGGAAGCTATACATGTAAAAAAGTAATAAGCTTTGGAGCAAAAATTAATATAAGACCCTGTCTTATTTTTGGGGAAACAGGGTATGTATATCAAATTTGAAATCTCTAAGTGTGCTCTTTTCCCTTCCATGACTGTCTTGAGCCCCTGTAGTCTCTTCCTCATGCAAGTCTAGAAAAGGAAGCCCCAAAGTCTCATCTGACATACAGGAGAAAGAATGCTTTTGCTCTCTATTGGAGCAAAAAATTTTGAAGAAGCAGAAAGAGAGCTGTTATTAGGACAGTTTGAGGCAAATCTTCCAAGAAGTTCATTTAGGTTTTTAAATTGAGGTTTTATCCAAGTATTTATCCAACTGAGCTGTACATCTTTATGTTTGTCTGTTATTTCCCCTGCTATATATTCTCTCTGCTCATTTTCAGTTCTGGTGCCTCCTACTCTCTACTTGTCCACTACAGCCTGTTTTCTCTCTGCTCCTTTCTGTTCATTTCTGCTTTGCTTTCTTCCCAAACCGAAGACAAAGGAACCGAAGCAGTAGTCTATAATGACACAAGCAAAAATAGCATGAGATGAAAATTCACTTTTGAAATACAGACACTGGAAGCTGATGGGCCAGATAAGCAGGAATGTATATTAAAGGAGCATGACTTCCTAAAGGCTGGTCTGACTACTCACAGATTTTGCCATTGGGAAAATAATTCCTTGGAGCCTGGGTATTCAACCCATCTGTCTCTCTCTTCTTATCTCTAACAATGTTTTATTTGTCATGGGGGATTCTGTGGAGTTAATCTTCATAGAGTTAGCAGCAAATGATTCAAGTAGAGGCATTCGATTTAAGACATGATATGAAGCTGGCTTAGTGACACTATATTCTTCTTCCTATATTGCTTCCACAGAATTCAATTATATTAATAAACCTAAGTGGAAAAGGTGGTCCCTTCACATTGTATCTTTGGCTTATCATGGCCAAATGTCACAGTCCATTTGGAACTCTCAAATTTACAGGACAATGTACTCCAGAAATTAAGCTTTATTTTATGAGTTCATTAGGAAAGAAAGCGAACACATCAAACAATGGCCTAACATGTAAATTCACTAACTCATGGCTTAATTCATAAGGTTTCTAACTCTAATTCATAACTTGCAATTTGTAACTCCTGCACCTATGAGCAAAATGGTTACCTAGCAGAAGGTGAAGGTGCTCATTCTTCTTTTGTCACGGTGAGGGCATCCCCTGTATCATACCGGGAAGCATGAAAGTCTCAGCAGTATGGCTGCTGTTGGATTTGCTTCAGAAGCTTTTTGGTTAAGCTGACATATTCATCCCTTCCACTTTGGACATCTGGTCTATACCATTTCCATAAGTTAGTGAATTCCGAAGAAACTGACAGGCAATTAATACGCAAGGGTGATGGCTGCAGGAGACAGCAAGCTGCAGGTGATAATGGCTGCATAATGACTTTTATCTCCTCCTGTCCATCATGTGCCATGTGTTGCTCTTGCTTCGACATAATGGCAATGCTACCAGCATACATTGTGAGCTGTGTGTTAGCCAAACCCAGAACTGGAGTTGAGTGAACAGTCACACCAAGTTATTTCTGACCCAGAACCAGTGCTCCCACAGTGAACAACAGAAGCGTGGTGGGATGCGAATAGAGTAGAGTAGAGTAGAGTAGAGTAGAGTAGAGTAGAGTAGAACAGAACAGAACCGAACCGAACCGAACAGAATAGAATAGAATAGAATAGAATAGAATAGAATAGAATAGAATAGAATAGAATAGAATAGAATAGAATAGAATAGTAGATTTTCAGTTGAAAGAGACTTACAATAATCACCTAGTCCAACTGCATGTTCACTTCAAGGCTGACCAAAAGTTAAAGCATGTTGTTAAAGGCATTGTCCAAATGCCTCTTAAACACAGATAGGCATGGGGCATTGACCAACTCTCTAGGAAGCCTGTTCCAGTGTTTGACCACACTCTCAATAAAGAAATGCTTCCTCATGTCCAGTCTAAACCTCTCCTGTTGCAGCTTTGAACTGTTCGCACGTCTTGTCACTGGATCCCAGGGAGAAGAGCTCAGCACCTCCCTCTCCATGTCCCCTCCTCAGGAAGCTGTAGAGAGCAACAAGGGCACCCCTCAGCCTCCTTTCCTCCAAACTAGACAAGCCCAAAGTCCTCAGCCAGTTCTCAGACATTCCTTCCAGCCATTTCATCAGCTTGTTTGGCCTCCTCTGGACTCATTCAAGGACATTCACATCCTTCTTAAATTGTGGGGCCCAGAACTGTGCACGTTTCTCAGCAGAAGAAAAATGACATGCATTCACTACTTGCCTAAGTACTTTCTCTGCATGAAGAGTGGCAGACCTTGCTTATCTTTCTTATTACTACTTTTTTACTTTTCAGCACTATTCCATTGAGTCAGTTACAGTGGGAAAAGCTGTTCTGCTGTTCTTACTCAAAGGCAATATTCTTTCTATGTGTGCATTGGGTGCATGCTTAAAAGATTTCAGAGTGTGATTTTCCCTTACCTGCCAAAACAAAGTGACTTCAGCTAGCACTGTGGCAGATGCTCTGTTTCACAGAACTCTTGGATTTTCTACAAGAGAAAGCATCTTGTGCGGTACTATTATGCTGATGCATCATTTTATACAATTGACTTTTATGTCCTCATGAAATGTTTATGTTTTATCTGTTTATTCAACCAACTCCATTAGCTGTCTCCTACTATGGTAGCAAGGCCCTATCACAAATTTGCTGCAGTCTAAACATATGAACCAAGTGCTTGAAAGTAAAGTTCTGTGTGTGGTACTGGAGCATCAAACCCTTCAGCCTCCCCAAAAGAGGGCACAGCAACTCAGGTGCTCCTTAAGGACTCTTCTCAAGCCCTGACACACTCAGAGCCAAGAGCAGCTGGACAGTCCCCAAACCACACACTGCAGATGGGGAGGATATGCTCTGAAGTGCCTTGGTGCCCATGTTCCCACCTTTGGCTACCACATCTCAAATACCTACAACAACTTTGGCCTCATCTGTCCCAAATCCTCACTGGCTTTGGACTGTCCTCACCTTTCCTCCATCCCTCTCATCTCAGTGCTCACTGATCACCTCTGTAGGAGTTTGTGATTCAAAATGGACTTTGGTCTCCTCCACCAGGCTGCGGTTGGGAAGGTTTGGTGGGAGGTGTACACCATTGCAATAGTATTTTTTTAGTAACACTTATCACACACAATCCTTCCACTGCAGCATTCAAAAAGCTGTGCTCTGCAGCCTGCACTGTTCTGGTTAGGCCAACTGAGGGATGGAGAACACCGTAGCTTGAACAAAAAAGAGCACAGCCCAGCTCTGTGTCTCCACACAGCCATGGGGCTCTCCATTGCTCTCTTGGTCTCTGTACATCTCTGGACTGGGCAGGCTGGCCATGCCCTGCAGGCAGGGAAGCTTTGCCCAGAATCTTTTCCAAAGTTCATACCATACAAATAAGTGCTAATATGTAAATTAACACCAATTCATAGTTGCTGTGTTTCTATTTTTATATTTATACCTGGGGGAAGCAGCAGTAATACCCAAACATGAAGACTGACCCTGAGAGATTTCCTCTCCTACAGTTCTGCTTCAGGTGATCCAAATAGCTTGGATTTGGATTCAAACTATCAATTCCTCTCCTCTGCATGGTAAGAACTCACTTTACCTCAGCTTCATATGGTGTAGAAACACCATGATTATTGAAACCTATTAAATTCTGGGGGGTTATCTTTTTTGAAACAAAAAACCCCTGAACTTCTAAAAGAAACATGGGAATCGGATATAAAGTTGTATGTATAAGGAAAATGAGAAGCTGTTTTGTTGATGTCTCTCATTTCTACATTTCAGAATTTGTTCTGATGGATTTCAAGCATAAAGAAGCCTTAGTTTCCATATCATGCATTGTAATGCATAAGATTCAGGCTTCAGCTGAGTTAATTAAACAAATCATGATTTTAGAAGATTTAGGGCTTCTTTCAGTTTTCAGCAGCGAAGCTCTGACAATTATGACAGGGTGATGCTGTGGCATAAAAAGTACACTAGCAACACAAACTGCCTAAGGTTATGTGAGAAGCACATTATTCCTGGAAGGAGTTACCACATGCAGCCTCGTGGCTGCCATGCACAGTTCCAAAACTGATTTACAAATCTGGGAGAAAACATCAGAGTCAAGACACTACTACCTTCACTTTAAGTAGTTCACTACAGACCAAATCCAGTATCAGAAGATCACGTGCTCCCATGGGCTGCAATAAAATAATCTTAAAACATACTTCATCTGTGTGCAAAATAACCTCAGCTACTTCTAAAGTAGACGAGGGAGACTTAATCCAAAAAAGGGACAGGATGACTCTAGCAACAATATTCTTGCCAACACATGGCATGACTGAGAAGTCACCATGACACATTAATCCACAACAATAACAAGACCTACATGAGGTCTTGCAGAACAGTCATTACACTGAAACAATTGAAATAATTTTCCCCTATCTTTGGTGAATTTATCTCCAAATATGATGCATTGGCCATATCTTGGGCACAACTTTAGGAACCAAACTGACCCTACTATTTGCTCACCTCTTCATGAGCAATGTGGAGGATGCCAAATGGATTAGGTCCCACCTCTGCTACACAGATGGTTTGAAAACATGAACTTCTGCAAAAATAAGTTTGCAGAACACATACTGAACAGTTGTTTGCTACAAGTGCAAGCAGGATTTGAAAAGACAAATTGATTCTGATCTGGCAGTTTGCAATATGTGAGCAAGGTTTTGCTCCTCATCCAAGGTTCCATTGCATTTGAGCACCACAAAAGTGCAACCAACCATGAGTACATCTTAACCTGAAGGTTGGAAGGCAGGAGAGAATCTATCTGGCTTCACCCTTATGAAGAGATGAAAGTGACAGCTCCACAGTTTATACTGAGTTCACAAGCAGAAAAAAATTAAGATTTCACCCTCTATTTTATATTATCACCTTCTTTACTCCTTTTCCAGGCAGCTTTCCTAGTTTATGTCTATAGTACAAGCATATTAAATGGAAAATCTGACATTTCTGTCATTTATGAACTGAACAATTTGCAGTATATTGACTTTCAAGTAACACAATTAGAATGAAATACACTCATATCTCACATCAAAAAGATGAGGAAAACATAGAAGCCTTGCTTTTGTCTGTCAGTTTAAATATGAGAAAAAAAAAAGCTGATCACTACATTTTTGCTTATGGGACTAGGATGCTTAGGCATAACTTGAAGATTAGTCTAAAACCTAAACTTTTATTAGATATCGATATCAATATTGTTTTGAAGCTTAGTGAGAGTGGTGGTGCAAATATCTCTCATGATTTCCCTGAGGGCAAGAGCTGCCCACCAGGAGAGTGAGAGATTGGGCTGCAAATTGCTTGAACGCCCTCGGTTCTTGGGTAGCACCCACAGTTCGATAACACATTGCTTCTGCTTTTCTTTCTGTTTGATTTCCTATTATTATAAAACCTCTTTTTCACTCAACAGATGAAGCAAGATTTTTCTCACACTGTGTAAGTGAGCCTTGACAGATAGATATGTCAGTCCTGGTTTGTAATTCATACTCACTTAAGGTATAAAACTAACTCATTTTTGAAAGAAGTTTTGATCTCTTCATAAACTTTGTATCTTCCAGTTTGCCTTTTTTCCTTTTCCTAATCCCTAAAAGAAAAAACCCTAAAAAGAAAAAATGTCTTCGGATGTACGATGGTAAAAGAAAGTCTTACATTGTGTGTTGTTCTTTTTTATTTTTACTTTTCTGTGACTTGTTAACTGAACATTTCAGCCAAAAGACATATTTCTCTTTCATTCTGTTCTTCATTCTGCTTCATGACTAACAAGAACTGTCAGCATTAATTCAAAAATTGGAGGGGAGTGGGAATGTTTCCTTCATGAGGAATTCACAGATTTGTGGAAAGTTATTCTGAACAATGTAGGATAGGAAGATGTTCTACATGTCTTATGACATAAAATTACCATAATAATTCTCAAAATGTGGAAAAAATTCAATCGGTGTTTCAATTCTACAACTTTTCAGCTAAGTAAAATAATTTTGAAATGAAACTCAAAATGTGCAGATAAGGCAAAATCGATACACAACTCATTACCAAAAGCTTTGTCTTCCATGTGTTTTCTGAAAAGTATAATAAAATTAGCTTTCTTTATTGGAGAACCATTCGTTCCAGCAAAAAACTCTTTCCAGCTGAAACTCATCTTGCGAGAAATTTGCAACTGAATTTACAAATCCTCCCCAACCCCATGCAGTGATAGTGAATGACAAGTGGCATTGGAACAGCCAGATACTAAATGCAAAGTGGACATTTACTCTTTGGTTATGAGGATATCAGGAAAAAATATGAAGCCTTTAAAAAAGAATATGTTATATATTCCAAACTACTCTGTCAGTGTTCCCATGATGCTCAAGTCCATTGCACTTAAAATACTGTACATCATAGCGTGGGGTGGCCCATGAGTGTGCCAGGGTCTGCTGCCTTTCCCTGGTGGGCTGCCTCCCAGCCCAGCAGATAAAGCTTCACCAAGGTGCTGGTTAGTGATGGTCAACCTTCCTCTGGCTCCTCTGAGGTGTGTCCCTGTCCTGTAACTGGAGCTGGGACTAGAGACCTGCTTTGGCCATCATCTGCAGGGTCATGCGGTTCTGGCAGCAGCAGCAGAAAGGTGGATTTATACAACTTGCAGATTTATGCAGGATCCTGAGGCACCACATCAGTGAGGACAAACAGCAGGGTCAGGGGCCATGGATCTAATCCTGCCTCTGTGAAATCCATTTGACTCAGAACTCAGTAGGATGGTGACAGGGACAGCACTGAGCTCTTCTGGAACCTCTCCCTTGCAGTTCAGCTGCACCTCTTTGCCCTGCTTTCCCCCTCAGGGGCTTGAGGACACTTATTCTCACACTGTAAACTACTTTCCCCAGGCAGTATCCTGAATTACTGCTAATGATGCTGAGAAGCTTTTCATATATTCTGAAGTGAAGATCACCAAAGGCTGGGCACCTCCTTGGTGGAGAGATAACTTTTTTTTTCTTTCCTGACACTTGGAGCCCATCAAACACTTCAAGGGTGTGAGGTTGCTCTTTGTGGGGTAGGAAACCCAATGCACAGCAACACACCACAGCTGGAGAGACAGAGCAAGAAGAACTCTCCTCTCTTCGCCTCTTTGTTCCATGACTTTGGAGAGTTGTCCTGATATAAACCTGGATGGCAACTAAGCACCACACAGCTGCTCGTTCAGCCCACCTCAGTGTGATGAGGGAGAGAATCAGAAGAGTAACACGAGAAAACTCATGGGTTGAGATAAAGGGAGTTTAATGGGTAAAACAAAAGCGATGCACTCAAGCAAAGCAAAACAAGGAATTCATTCACCACTTCACATTGGCAGGCAGGTGTTCAGCTGTCTTCAGGGCAGCAGGGCTCTGTCATGTGTAACAATTACTTGGGAAGACAAAGACCATCAGTACAAAAGTCACCCTTTTCCTTCTTCCCCCAAAATGTATACTAAACATGATGTCATGTGTTATGGAATATCCCTTTGGACAGTTTGTGTCAGGTGTCCTGGCTCTGCTTCCTCCCAGCTTCTTATGCACCTGACACAGCCCGAGGACCTGAAAAGACTACTCCTTAACAACAACTAAAACATCAGTGTATTGTGAATGTTATTCTCATTCTAAATTCAAAACACAGTACTGCCCAGAGAGGTGGCAGATGCCCCATCCCTGGAGACATTCAAGGCCAGGCTGGGTGGGGCTCCAAGCAACCTAGTCTAGTTGCAGATGTCCCTGCTCATTGCAGGGGGTTGGACTAGATGGCCTTTGAAGGTCCCTTCCAACTCAAATCGTTCTATGATGATGGAAAGAGTTGTCAGGCATTGAAAGAGGCTGCTCAGGGAAGTGGTGGAGTCACCATCCCTGAATGCGGTTCTTAGGGACATGGTTTAATGACAGTGTCGGATTAACAGCTGGACTTGATGATCTTGAAGGTCTTTTCCAACCAAAATGATTCTGTGATTGTGTGATTTTGTACTAGGAAGAAAATGAACTCTTTCCCAGCCAAAACCAGGACAACAGTATATCCCTGTTAATTTTCAATAGTTACAAGGCATAGAATTGGATTATCTAAATGCAGCACGTGTAGTGTGTGGTTTACAGGCCTGGAAATAATAGACCTTCACCAAAATGACACAACCCAGTGAGACACGCAGTTGAAAAACTCTCTTTTTGCACATTGAGCATGCCAGATAAAGTCATGTACTCTTTTATTAGCATCTTCCTAAGATCATAAAAAGTGAAAAAGATTAGGTAATGCAAGTGACATTAAAACCGATGATGATCATCAGTTATGACTTAGTTCCCCAGGGGATCCCAGAGCAGGTTCTGTAGCACTGAAAAAAACCCAGGGAAACAGCCTCACTGTTAGCAGCAGCAGCGCCAGTATTAAATTACAACTTTAATTGAGCCTGTGTCCTACACAGCAGCCTTGCAAGGGTGTCACAAGTAGTTACAGTCCAAGCTGTTCGTACATAACCCTTCCAGAAAAAGAGAGTTGTTAATTGCTCTGTGTACACTATCAGAGGGTGCTTGCAGAAAATTTACAGTAATTTACCAAATGGACTGTGGGATCCTTTTACCTCAAGTATATTAAGCAGAGGTCAGGCTGAAGTAGAATTAGAGTGTATGGTTTATAATTAATACAGAGAGGGATTTTTCTGGTTTGATTGAAAAAAAAAAAAAGAGAAAGGTTTCTCAGTAGGGACTGCTAATGAACTCTAGAGCCTTTAACCTTCATCTCTCAAACAGACAGGAAGACAGCTTGTCACCCCTCCCACATATGCCATATGCACATATGCAATGGCACATAGGATGCTTTAGGACCAAGACAGAGAGGAGAAACTTTTGATAGTTATTTGTTGCCGAGTTCCCGTGAGATTGTTGGCACATCTTAAGGGAATACAGGCAAACCTGCAGAGGAGAAACCGTGGGCTGGAGCAGAAAGGTCTTTGACTGCGTGCCAGCCAAAAAAGGGGGGGCAGCAAACTTTCCTGAAGGTGAAACTTTCATAAATTTGCTATAATACATGAAGAAAAATATATTACCCTGACTTTGGAACGAAGTCCAGGTTGGGAATACTGTCCTTTAGCAGAGAAGAGGAGAATGTTCTTCAGAAGTAGAAGCACATGAATAGTTTGCGTGTGTGTGTGTGTGTGTTTTGTTTGGTTGTTTTTTTGTTTCAGAGAAGTTATTCTGTTAGTACTAGAGGTTAGTGGAGTGAGGGTAGACTTGCCGTAAGGACATACCTCTCTCTCCTTATCTTCACACTGGTAGCACCTACAAAACTGCTGCACATTCTCCCATCCAGGTCACACTTGGATCCCTTCTTGAAATAAGTGCAAGGTAAAAAATTCTGGCAAAGTGTGAGATATGAGACTAATAAGGAAAGGCAAATATTAGAATTTGAATGCAGAGTAATATTACAATTTATACATTATTACTTATGTGTTATAAGAATCCATATAGCAGAGAAAAAAGTTTATGAAACAGAGGTAAATATTGTACAGAAAAGGTAAAAACAGCAAAGTTATTTCCACTCAGAAATGTCTTCAAGACTTAAAGAAGTAGAAATTTAGGAGGAGGAGTCAAAGCAAGGGAAGAGAAACAAAGATGAGCTCCTTGGGAGACACTCTAACAGGAGAAAATTGGAATAGGGGGTGTTGTCTAACCACTAAAGAAAAGTATTTGGAAAGATGTAGCAGATGAGCAAAAAGCCTGAAGATTTCTGAGCTGATCCAAGAGGATATTCTGATTTATGTCTACTATGAGAACTAATGAGTGGAGGAAAATTGGGGCCAAAGTAGAGAATACCATTCACCTAGAATTAACAGCACTTTCAGCACTGTGAGAGACTAGAAAAAACATGAATTCTAAAGACTTTGAGACATTTATATGCTATTGCATGCCTTTGTTTTCATTCTGCAATTCCACAGAACTGAGAGAAGATATGCTGGCACAAAATTTCTATAATGAGGTGATAAATTGGGCTGTTAATTTGAACAGGAAAAGGACTGTAAAGAAGTGACAGGCTTGATTCGTAGCCACTGGTTTATAGCCGCAGGAAAATGCCAATGGATATTAAATGGCTAATTATCATATCTAGATCTAAATTAGTGCCTTAGACTTTTGCATAGATTTCCTTTAAAAAGAGAGTGATTAGCTTAGTCAAAATATCTTGAAATGATGGCTTTGCTTCAAAGCATGACCTAAAAATAAAAATGTGGTCAACTAAAATTCCGACTGCTTTATCAAGTCATTAGTAAAGCTTGCTCCTAGACAACAATTTCCATCATTTAAATCAGCCCTTTAGAGCCATACCTTTATTCGTTCTGCAGGTAGTGGATCTTAAGAAACTTGCAGAAATGTGGATCCGTAGAAGAAAGATAGGCAGACACCACTTAGCTAGAACTGTCAAAGGAGTTTTACATGGTATTGGGCTGTATTACTTTTTCATGAATAGGTGGTGTTCCTCAGCTACCATGCAGCAAGAATCCCACAATTCTGCTTCTCTTTTTCATATGTCTCATACCCTGGACATTTTTATATTATTTTTTAAGGCTGGCTATTTTTGAAAGCCCAAAGCATCCTTTCCTGCTTCTCTTGAACTCCGTGGGAGCAGGACAGTCTCTGATGATTAAGTCCTCCCCAAATAGAGAGGAAGAGAGACATTTTGTTACTCAGCTCCCAGTGCTGGCTGCTGTTAATCTCTATGTATATGTCTTTTCCAGAGACATAATGTATTCTGCAGGCTGGTTTCAACATAAATCTAGTTTAATACTGATGAATGGGGTTGAAGTGCAGTTTCACAGAAGCCATTACACAGGGTATATTCTTTGTGAAACTCTTCTGGCACCTCATGAGTTTTGAACAAGCCCAAGGAATGACAATATTCTCTTGCTTGCACTTCGAGAGTATGTTTTCCCCTGTTGACTAAAGCTGACATATGAAGACAATAAAAAACAGACAGTATAAGAAAACAGCCTGAGAGATCTGTTTTCACAGAATCACAGAATCACAGAATGTTAGGGATTGGAAGGGACCTCAAAAGATCATCTAGTCCAATCCCCCCGCCAGAGCAGGAACACCCAGATGAGGTTACACAGAAGGTGTCCAGGCGGGTTTTGAATGTCTCCAGAGAAGGAGACTCCACAACCTCCCTGGGCAGCCTGTTCCAGGGCTCTGGCACCCTGACTGAGAAGAAGTTTCTTCTCAAATTTAAGTGGAACCTCTTGTGTTCCAGCTTGAACCCATTACCCCTTGTCTTACTGTTGGTTGTCATCGAGAAGAGCCTGGCTCCATCCTCGTGACACCCACCCTTTATATATTTATAAACATTAATGAGGTCACCCCTCTCCCATAGCAAGTGATGAGGTACTCAGTTTTGTTACTGAACTAAACTGAGGATCAACACCTCTGTGAAGTAATTTAATAAAAGCAAACGTAAATGAAATTATTGTGAAATACAGAAGGATTAGTGGAGCTGTACACATATTGCTCCTCATAGGTGGATACCAAAGCTTTGCAGTAAATAACAGTTACCCTTCCCTTATTCCTGTATGCCAGTCAAACATCAAAAGACAGCATTCTGCTGTTTCGGGAGCCTTCAGAGTGTTACTCAGGCATATGTCTGGCAAATCCTCCAAATGGTGCTCAGTCAACTTTAACAAGAGCACTCTACATTTGCTTGCTAACAGTCAGAGTACTTGGACATTTGATACACTCCAACAGTTCAGCAGAAGTAGTCTAGAACATCACAAAGAATATCTGGACTGGTGTGGATGCATATTTCAAAGAGGTGATTAGGCCACAAGTCTATAACATGCCTCACTTGCATGGACTTACGTGTTGAGAAATACAAGGCTCCAGCATACCATGGGCTCATCGGCATTTCGACAGACACATATGACCCCCACTCCTCCAGCCAAGCTTGTACGTAGCACTCCCAGTGTTGCGTGGACTCTTCTGAAGGTGGGAACACTGGAGATCTCAACATTCCACCCTGCAAGCTCCCAGCAGTGAGTTAGCATTAAGGTTAATGATAGATTGCTCGCTTCTCTTCCCACCAAAGTAAACAAAGTTGGAGAAACGGGGCTGTTGAACACATCCACAAACCTCTACATCTCTTCTCTGAATGAAACCAGGATCTTCTAGATGTGTAGCTGTCTTCTGCACATGTGGAGAAACACAGAGGACACCTAAAAGCCATAACTCCTTGACATCGCTTGTCTTTCTTTTGGAGAAGCAGAAGGTAAACAAAATAAATATCACAAAATACATATTACCTGTAAATAGTACACACATATACTATTATAAAGGATGTATGTACGCTGCAGAGGATGCCAAGCAACAATATCAGAGTTCCAGTCTCACCAGATGCTGGTAGAGGCATCATATCTCAAATATAAGCGAAGCTGTGTTGTTTAATTCAGGAAAATGACCACAGCCTGACCGAATACAAGGGCGTGTGTTCTGGAAGCTTTTTTTTGGAACAGTTGTTCAAAAAGAATACTAATTTGCCTATACACAGTACTCGGTATTTCTATGTAGGGCTACCCTTAGGTACACAACTACAACAGCAAGGAAGGGCAACAAAGACAGTTGACCAATTTTCACACATTCTTCTGCTAACAAAGTATCTGTCTGCTTTCTATTGCCAAACTGTTATCATCCTAATTACAGGGCCAGATCTTCCCAGCCACACCTCCTGAGAAATCCCTGGGTGATCTCACCAGAATTAAATACTCAGCTTGAAAGCTCATCAACTCACATCTTCCTAAAATCACTTTTTTGGAAAAAGTGATTAAGGGATGTTCACAAATAAGAGCCTAATGTCTGACACTGTTAACACAGATTCTGCAATCAGCTTCTTAATTTGTGGGAAGACAGCCAAGACAACCATCTTTTCTTTAACAGCTTTTAAGATTTAGATGCTTCAGACCAAACCAATCCAGTAATGGCAAAGGCAGTTTCCTCCAGAGCTGAATTTGGCCAGTTGAATCTTTTGAAATACATTTTTGTTATGTAAATGCTTTTTTTTTTTTCATTTTTCTTGGAACAGGCAGAGCTTCAGCATGAACAATAGACACTTTTGTTATAGGAAGCACATACCATGCAGTGCAGAGAATTATAGGGTGGTATATCAACTATTTTGTATCAAAGTAGCTTTTAAATATATTTCTTTGTTTCCATTTACATCTCAGATTTAATGCCTATGGATGCTAAAAAGTCTCTGCCTTAAGCACTGTCATTTACAGTGACAAATTTGTATTTCAGACTTTTTTCCAGTTTAAAAAAAAAAAAAGCCAACTTAACACTGGCATCTTTGCCCAATGGAGGAAATCAACACATTGTTCTGTGTTCCTCTTGAGAAATTCAGGGCTTCACTCCTTGTTCACTTGCCAGCACAGACTTTTTCTCTCTAGACAGACATGGAGCAGGTGTCACTCACGGCGTCATGTTTTCTGCCTGAGGCTACTTCTGCCACAGCTCTGGGGCACTGTTCACCTTCCTTTGGGGCACAAAAAAATCTCAGTAGTGTCATGAACGCTACTCTGCTGCCTGAATCCCACAGCATTGGCTTGCACTCTCTGTGCAGAAGTCTCCTACTGAAGGTAGTTTATTATTTCAGCCTGTAAAAGTAAAGGAACATAGGTAAATCTACCTACCATTTAGCTTTTAGTGGTTTGGGCTATGAAAAATCTCCTTTGGGGAATGTTTCTCCCCTTGGAGGAGGAATAGGGAAAATGAAGTTTATCTGAAGTTTTATTAAATATATACAACCATTCTTGACATAATTTCAATCAAAAAATGGAATTCATGCATCCTAATGTAGCTTCTAAAAATTATGTATTTCAGGCAAAACTAGCGAACAACTTATGCATAATGGGCAGAAAATGACAACTCTATGGGGGATTTATGTAATCCTAAATCAGGGTCCAGGATGGCTCAGTTGCATCACCTTACCACCTTACTTCTCCCCATTGTCTATAAAATTAACCTAATGTGACTGGCTCCAATTTAGACGTCTAATATTAAGTCACATGAGTCCCACTCTCAGGATCTGTGGGATGAGGAAATCCTGATCTATGAAATAACAGGAACAGTGTAGTAGCAGTGCTCATCATTTGTGTTTTTGCTACCCATGTCTTACCTCAGGGTCAAGTCCTATTTGCTCAAAATATAGAGGAAGACATGGTCCATCCATATTTTCTACTCTAAGGTCAAATGCAGGCAGCTGAATTTATGTTTTGATGCTTTGGGGAAGAAACCAAAACCAAAACCAAAACCAAACAAATGAACAAACAACAACAAAAAACCAAACACAAAACCCAAACCAAACCAAAATCAAAACCAACCAACCAAAAAAAAGCAGTTATGAAATTTCTAACATTACCTGCTAGAGTCTATGGCAGAATACAAGACTACTTCAGGCAACAAAAATGCTCAGATTTATCTTGGAGTCCTTTCTAGTCCCCTGGTCAGCCACATACCTTTTCTTACATGTGCCTCTGTAGGTGAGACCAAGATGTACAGCAGCACTGACCTCTCCTCTTCCTCCTTCCACACACATCCCTTCACACACCTGAGTTCACTGACCTGGCACTTTTAATATAGGGTCCAGACAGGAATGTTATGCAGACCTTCATCCCAAAATGAGCGGCAGAAGCCCCCAAGAGATCTGCCTGTATAAGTCCAGATGATGTGCTTAAACTTAAAAGAAGAAAACACTTTACTGGTGAGAGCATCTTAAAGACAAATGATGCTCCTGGCACAGCAAACTATTTCACCTTCATTTCACTTTTGTTGGAGAGTCTGCAGAGGTGAAAAGAGATTAGGTGAAAGAGTCTATCTTAAACTTTGGTCCACAAGCACAACCCTGCATAAAATTTGCATCGGTTCAGGTTAGAGTGTGACCTGTAGGGTTAGGATTTATTTGCAATCACTGACTCCCTTCTGAAAATACTTATGTTCAAGAAGTTATGTGGCAAGACAAACAAATCATATTGACCTATTCTGGTAAGAAAAAAGTAATGAGACTATATTTGTGTTATTAGGTCTGTTTGATTTTGTTTCTCTTGAGGGATCAGACTGTACAAAAACCTACAGACTTTAATAAGTAAATCAGGCTTGGATTTTTTTTCTGCTGTTGAATTAAATCCAAGCATAAGGAACAAACAAATGTACAGTATATGTCTCATGATTGATTTTGAAATAATTCTGCAGTTCTTACAAATTTCCATGAAGTTCTCCTGAACAGGCAGACAAGATGACTGTCAGAGCATCTTTGAAGAATTCTGTGTTGCCATTTTACTTTACAATGAATTTACACAAAAGCCAATATGCTTACCAAGATAGGAAATAGTTTTATAACAAATTATTCCCATCAAAACATCTGTACAGGTGACTAAAGTAGTCAGTTGTGAAATTTCATTGAATGTACAGAATTTTGATGACATGACTGAATTTGGCACAGTATTTTTTTTTTTCAAGAATAGTAGTACAGCTGTGGAGCTTATAATTTATAAAGAGAAGATATTGGTAGAGTTGTGAATGTCCAGGCACTTTTGGAAAACTAGACCTGGAAATGACTCAGAGGATGAAGCTGGTCTAACTCTTGTAAATGTTGACATCTGACCTGCTTCCCCAAAACTCCCTGTACAGACGGCAGAGAGAATAGACTCTTCTAAAGTAGGATTCACCTTATCATAAAACAAATAGTTGGAACAGGTCAGGTGAGTTTTATCCTGAACACACCAATTCATCTCAAGAGACTCAAAAACAAACAAATGGGGGGAGCCTTTGGTATCCAGCTCACATTAAGATGTTTTTGCCTTTTAGACTCTCTAGGTTGGGTGAGGCCAGAAGGAACTGTTGGAGCTTCCATTCCTGAAAATCTCACATCCTAATATTTCATAGAATCATAGAATCATTTTGGTTGGAAGAGACCCTCAAGATCATTGAGTCCAACCATTAACCTAACTCTGGCACTAAACCATGTCCCTGAGAACCTCATCTACATGTCTTTTAAACACCTCCAGGGATGGTGAATCCACCACTTCCCTGGGCAGCCTGTTCCAATGCCTGACAACCCTTTCCATGACATAGTTTTCCTAATATCCAATCTAAACCTTCCCTGGTACACCTTGAGGCCATTTTCTCTGATCACATCTCTTGCTACTTGGGGGAAGAGACCAACACCCTCTATGCTACAGCCTCCTTTCAGATAGTTGTAGAGAGATGTTTCATCATGTTGCCTCTATATTGTGCCTGGCTAAAGCACATCTGATGAGAGGCACTGAAGATTTGAAGATCTCAGTGGACGGATTTTTTTGAATGGCTAATCCCCCTCCTAAGGGTCAGACTTTTAACATGTCTGATTAGCTGAAATTTGGTGGACAATATAACCAGAGTATAAGTAATTTATCAGCATGTGCAGGTAGGTGCTATGTACAAAGAAAAAAATCTGTGTTTTAAATGTCATCTAATATAAAAAGCAAACCATCCTGAGGAACACCTAATATTTCTGTTAACTTTTCTAAACACATACATGCACAAGTATCTATAAAACATAAGACCACCTTACTGCACCAGACAAAAGGTCTATCTAGCCAAAGATCTGGCCTCTCACTGTGGCCAAGGTGAATGCCTAGGGAAATGAATAAGACCAGAACAAGTGTACGTGACATTTCCCCCACATAGTCTCCCTGCCTCCTACTCCTTAAGGTTCAATGACTTCCTGAGCTAGCCTTTTTTCCTATGAAATTTCCAACCTCAGTGGACCTGATGATATTTTTTCCCTGAGGTCTCTTAATATCCAGAACTTTCAGTATCTATAACATCTTGTGCTGAGGTGCTCTGGAGTCAGCCTACATGCTAATCAAAAAGTGAATTGCAATGGAATAACCTTGGAATCATGCTCGCCTTTTACACTTCAGTGTAATTTGTGGCTCCCACCACAGAAGCTGTACTGACATCCATATCATCAAGATGGACAGAATCACTGTTCACGTGCAACCTGTTCTGGTTCTGTTGCCAGCAACTAAAACCTTGCTTCATTTCTGTTTAAACTCCACGGAACATACTTTTGTATTTTCTGTTTTCCCGGTGCTAAGATCTCCTCTGTCAGTCACTTGAATTTGGTCACTCCATGACAGAAACTTTGGCTTTGGTATCTTGCCAAAGATAGCCACAAAATCTGTCCTGCAAACCTGATGAAGACTACAGACTCAACAAGATTTGGTGACACCATCAAGGGGTTGACTCTGAGATCCTAACATGGTCTTCCTGGAGAAACTACCTCATGCTGGGACTTTGCATCAATGTGCTGCCCACTGCCTTTGCAGCAGGAGCAATTACAGGCTCAAATATTTCTTTCACTCTTTGACACTGCCCAAGGAATCCTTTATTGAAACCTTCACAGACCTGGGTGAATATTATAAACAACTTTTCCATGGCTGCTTATTTGATTTCCCCTGCTTCATTGTTGTTCCCATCCCTTTCTGCAAGTAGGCTAATGTATTTGATGCCTTCTGGCAGAATGCTCAGCACAGTTGGGAATTCTGGCTGAACGGGAGCAGAAAGCAAACTCTGAATCCCTAATTACTGTCATCACAAGAAAGGGGACTCCTGGAGCTTTTCATAAATAGCTCTGGTCTACGCGACCCAGTGAATGTCATTAAATCACAGAGGCTAGCACCTCAGCCCTGACGCACTAAGAACCTAATCCAAGACAAGACTTGACAAGTTGCTACAGCAAACCATGTGGGAGGAAGAATGCCAGGACTGGCTGTGATAAATGTCGTATAGTTTCAGAAAAGTTCGTAAAGCCACAAACTGTTTTAAGTTTCACTTGCTTGCTTTCAGATGTAAATAAATGCAAGCATGTTCCCCTGGCTATGAGCAGCTGCTAGTTTTCTTCAGTAATCCGTTCAATATGGATCACAAAGACAATCAAGAAGAAACACAGGGGGTGGCTTCAAAGACTAACATCGGGATGGACTTTCATTTAAAGAAAGCAGAAACAGAAGTGAAGAGATTGCTACTCCACTGGCAGAAAAAAAAATCAACGAATAAGTGATTTGACAGAAGTATCACAAAAAGGCAGCAAAACAAAATAATTAAGAAACAGGAACTTCTGCATACTTTTTCTCATTATGGTGGGGTTTTCTTTTTTTGCCACACTGAAGCTATGTTTTTCCCCCCATCATTTGCTATTGATGTTGTTGCAGAGGTTGCTGTGAGGAGCTGTCAGCTCCCCCCCCAGCTTGGTACCAGTCACAGCCTCAGAGGCTGCAGGGGCTCAGCACATGCACCGCTGTGGATACTCCCAGTGCCTGAGCCAAACAGCGATTCACCAAATAACAGATCAGTCTGACAAAAGGGGCTGGACAAAAGTTCAACTCTATACAGAATGATGGCACTTGAACTGCATCACGTTCAGGGTTACTGCATGTCCTCTCAGTGCAAACAGACCTAGAAGTAGCATCTCCTGTGACACACTCCTACCTGGGATGCTCAGCACAGATCTAGATCTCTAAGGCAGGACAAGGCTATATGGTTTATGTAGTCCATGGGGTTTTCATTTTGGATCTATACACTGGAAAAAAACTAACAAGCTCAAGCCAAGTATGGCTGTAGCAGACCTCACAGATGGCTGCATTTTCTGTATGGTTGTTGCACAGCTGACACAACAGGGTCTTGGTTTTGGCTGAGGCCTCTGAACATTACTGTAAAAGAAAAAAACAGTCAGGTGGTAATATTGTAAAGCTGTATGTCCTAGCGGAGAGGTACTGAAGTTTCTGTTTTTGTTCACGGTTAGTAAATACGGAAGGCTGTTCTTGCTCTGAGCAAGACATGCTTGCAATGGAAATTAGTCCTCATGCCAGGTGAGGGTAGGCTTCAGTTCAGAGATGTTGAGAAGGGGCCTGGAAGTTTGCTGGAAACAGAGCTCATCATTAGCCATTTATGCATTCTTCTGCCAGGTAAGATATTGCCTTTACATTAATATTTATGAAGAGTCTAGTCTACTCAGAAGTATCTGGTAGGTGAAACATGCCAAATGAATAACAGGTTACATCAAATTTACAAGTGAAGCCTCACTTTTTTTTGAAGGAAGAGTGAATTAGACAATAACCGAATAGGAGACTGACATTTTGATGACAGAGCAGAACTCAGGAAAGACAACTCATCTGAAAAACTGAGAGATGTGAGAGACCTGGTGACACCAAAACGTGAGAGACCTGGTGAAGCTGCCATAAGGCACGTTTTATTGTCTGAAGGGGGTTCTCTGCTTACCGTCAATCACTTTTCCACAAGTGTGTCTGCATGTGCTAGTTCAGTAGATCCCATGCTATAAAGCAGTCACTACCACTGTCAGGGCTTAGCAGCTTTCACTGTGTCACCTTTCAGAGTGATGGGGAGGTTGGAAACATGACAAACAGTTAAAAACCAAACAAACAAACGTATTTTCTTACTAAATCCATTATTTATATTTTCTCTCTCCCTTCCTAAAAATTTCCAGTAGAAAGTTAAGTTATGTCTAACACTTGTGGGATTTTTCTTTTTCAAATAAATCCTTTCTTTGGGTACATCATTAAAGGATATGTTACTGTCAGGTCTGGTGAAACTGTAATTACAGTGAGTGCAATAAATAAAAGCATAATGGCTCCACTGCATAAATAGTGGCTCATTATCCCAGTTTTATTGGTGTTTAGTTTGTTGAGCCAATAACTCCTCCTGCATGCCCAAAGAAATTGCTCTGATCTGAACAGTTTCTGCTAGGTTAAACGAAAGAAACAAAGGAAGAGTTTTTGTAGGAGAGAGGATATTTGGTCAGGCTGGTAACATCCTTGCATGTCCTTGTACCACTACTTCCCAGCTGAAGTGATGTGGCAGCATCCCACCTTGCCATGGTGCTTACCATGGGTGGTACCAGCACAGCGATCTACTGTCTTGAGAGGGTGTACCCAGCGTGGGCAAACCCCCAAAAATTCCTTCTGAGGTCAGCCTTTGGGCCTGGTCACACTGCTTTATGCCATGAGTATCAGTGGGAGAGTATCTCCAGCTCAAGCCTTGATGCTCTGCCACCACCGTCCCTCCAGACCTTGCTCTCCCAGCCTCTCTGGGACCCCTTTCATGTTGCCATTTGCTGAGTGTTTCCCTTCTAGTCTCTTGAATGCTTGTTTCTGTTTCAGTACCCTTGAGTGAGATTATTAAGACATTAATGGTGGTTTGAAACCTGCCAGCCTCCTTAGGGCACCTCATTTTCACCTACCTGCTGAGGGCAGAGTCTTAGCTCCTGTCTGTGCACCATTGTACATGTTGACATGCACCAAACCAATAGGTAGCAGTAAAACCAATAGCAAATCCAACAAGCTGCATGGCAAAGCGTGATGGTGAGGTTTTCTCATGCCTCCTACTCACTTGCCCTGCTCTCCAGACCAGGTATGATTTGGCCTTGTAAGGCAGGCAGGAACAGTGCTCCAAATTTTGGTCCCCATGGCATGGCGCCAGACTCCAAAAGGGCTGGAGATCACTCTGTCTTTTGTCACTTGAATAATAACAACAAATGAACTAGAAAACCCCAGCTCATTGGAAAGTTTCACCATTCAAGCAAGGAAGAATCGTGAAATGTCGATCCTCAATCAGAGATGCACTTGGATGATCAGAAATGGTGGTCATACAGGCTGCTTCTGATATCTGAGTTCATGCTGAGTGCTTCTTCCCCACTGCAAATACACCTACAGAAAGCCATGGGGCTTCTCACAACAACAGTGGGACAAAACTGGGTTACAGATGATTGATCATTACTCATTCAAGCGTCTGCCTGACAGGGACATGCTGTTCAGCTAATCACAGATGCAAGGCACTGAGTAGTAACAGATGCATCTTCAGGCTAGACATATAATCAAATTACCATGACGTAATGCGTTGTCACATGTCACCTGAGCCCCGGTAACAGCCCATGCCTGCACTCCTACTCCATGGCAAATGGAGCGCTTTGCATTTGCCATGAGCCAGAAGCGCCCATGGACCTTTTCCCTGGCCCAGCCAAGCACAGTGACTCAGCAAGTGCGATGCCTCCCCCAAGGCAGAGGCACCCACTGCCAGAAGGAGGTTCTAGCCTCACCGCCAAGCGTGTTGCAGCTCCCGCAGACGAGATGCTGGCAACCGCAATGCCAGAATCTCCTTTGGCAGTTGACATTTTCCTAGACGTGGTGTCTCTGCTTCTGCCAACACGTTCTTCTCTCTCAGTGACCCTGGATGATCTGGGTCTCCCTCAGGGTGCTCTGAAACCAAACCATCAGCAAGATGACCCAGATACACCCAGAAAATTCATGAAGAATACAAAATTTTCTACCATTATTATGACCTTCTGATGTTCTCTTCAGGTAATTAGTTTAAACTATGTTCAATAGTGCTATCAAAATAGCATTTAGCACAGAACCCTACTCAAAATGCTGGACTTTCTCTTGCATATTGATAGCCTTGCATCATCCAGTATTTCTAAGTCAAACCTGAGCCAAACAGAACCTGCCTTGGGGTAGATTTCCTGCTCCAGGCAGTTTCACGTGAAGTTCTTCATTGGGCTTTACGCACCGTACTACTCGACTCAAGTGACTGCATGAGCATTATGAGAGCTGAATTTTCAGCATAGATGTGCTCATCACCCCTTCCTGCAGCAGTAGCCCTATCTCCAGCTGTCCTGGAGTCCTACCAAATACTTATTTCTGAAGCCTGGGAGGTTGGTTCAATTCAGCGTACCTAGCAAAAGTTCCTGTCCTGTGCCTGGCTGTTAGCACTAGGGATGTCACTCACATAACTGGCTCCCTGACTCTCCTTCTGGGTCCTACTTTCTGGGTTTCACAGAATCACAGAATCACAGAATGTTAGGGATTGGAAGGGACCTCAAAAGATCATCCAGTCCAATCCCCCTGCCAGAGCAGGAACACCTAGGTGAGGTAACACAGGAGGCGTCCAGGCAGGTTTTGAATGTCTCCAGAGAAGGAGAATCCACAATCCCCCTGGGCAGCCTGTTCCAGTGTTCCGTCACCCTCACTGAGAAGAAGTTTCTTCTCAAATTTAAGTGGAACCTCTTGTGTTCCAGCTTGAACCCATTACCCCTTGTCTTACTGTTGGTTGTCACCGAGAAGAGCCTGGCTCCATCCTCGTGACACCCACCCTTTATATATTTATAAACACTGATGAGGTCACCCCTCAGTCTCCTCTTCTCCAAGCTAAAGAGACCCATCTTGGAGAAGCCTCATAGGAACCATCACACTTCAGCATGCTCCCTCTTTCTTTCCTCCCACAGCATCCAGTTTCTTTTATTTTCATTCTCTCTGTCTAATTGTGGATTCACTTTCTGGAGCTAACTTTAGCTCAGTGGTACTTGTTTTCCCTCATGATTGATGTTTTGCACTGAGGAGGTGCCAGTTCCTTCTTGGTGCAAAACAATTGGGTATAATACATGGCATTCATTTGCTTTCCAAGTGGTTAGATTTGCCATAATCACTTAAATCCCCTCTGTATGACCTTTATTTGGGGCTTTAATGCAAAATTAGTGAAATGCTTTCTTGAACTCTTTGTACATTTTCTCACGGATGCTCCCATATTTACAGAGTCCCTCCATAAACAATCATCATCATCAATGTTTTACAGGGAAGCTGAAACATGAAATTTCCCCAAACCTTTCTGTTACTCTGAACATTTAGTCTAGATTGTGTTTTTTTTCATTGAAGTCTGTAAATTATGGTGTAGAGAAAACATAATCTCCGTCTTTCTATTATGGTCCATCTCAGAGCTAGAAAATCCCTTTTTAACAATCTGGGCTGTGCCTGGCAAGTCATGAGCACGCTGCAAATAATACAGAAACAAATAATAAACATTACCCTACAATATTTTCTGTACTCTTGGGAGTAAATGCAGTCTCGGGCAATTGCTGTGTTTCACTGGGATTTTCAGTATTATTCATCTACGGTGGTTTTTTCAAAAGGAACTGAAGGTCTTGCCTTCAATATACATATCCAATGTATGTTTTTTCTAGATGGTGGCTTGAGTGCAGATTTCTTAAGCTTTTTTATAAGGGAAATACATGTAAGGAAAGAATGGAACTTCTGTTATCATTAAAGATTTAAAAAATCAGTTCTTGTTTAACTGCTATTATATAGTTCCATTATCATTTTTTGAATAGCACATTACCAGTAATGGTTTAAACTTTATAGCCATATCTATATCACATCCATTATCTAAGCAGTTTCAAAGAATGCTGACAGTGTGCAAAGACAAACAGAGCTAATTGAACCTGTACAATCTCATGAACCGTGTTTTCAAGAATTAACCTAGTGGAAACCCTGTTTGACTTTGTTAATTAATCTTCAATTGAACCACCTTTTTGGTACCTAGCTGTCCCAGTACAGCAGCACAAGAAGCACACTTTATGGCAGTTTGCACGGCTGAGCACTTGCTCAAAACTAAATACAAAAATGAACAAGGCCTCAGGCATTCTATGTAATGAGTTAATATTTCTTACCACACAATGATTTACTGACTGATTACAATCCTCCTCAAACGTATTTAAGTTCAGCTGTCTTGTTGAGGGGAAGCGGGGCAGGGGCAGGGATTGAGATAAGCTCAGGGCCTGGCAATCAACCCATAAAATCCAATGCAGGCTGGCAGTCACCAAGAAAGACATGCAAATCATTACTCCTGTTTTGAGGAATAAGCATCAGATTATATCTAGATTCCCCCATGAAGACGTCATTATACGCAAATATTAGTCATGGCTATCTCTGGAGCTTTCTTGGTGCAGCAGATCCCGCAACCATGAGCTTTCTTCTCAGGATGTAACTTTAATTGCAGTAGATTTGAAATCAATTTTATAAAACGAGTTTTTAAAACTTTATGGGGAATTTTTTCCTTTTTTAACTGAGGATCCTTCAGATGACCCCACTGCTTCCTTGACTAATAGAACAGACACAGGTCCCTGGAGCTGGAGTTTGTGCTCTGCAGCACCAGACCTTCAACACCCTCCATGGGCACAGCATTATCATCATACGGCAGAGGCCAAGAGCTTCTTCTGTGGATGCCATGCTTTATTCTGACTCACTAAAAAGTCACCATTAGCACCATCACCACTGCAAAGTAGCTGAATCAGTTAATGTGTGGTAGAGGTCTGTGTACACCAGGAGCTTCTTCCAATACAGCTCTTGCAGTCTGAAATCACACTAATTTCAACTGGTTAGCTTTACTGTGCTTAATGCATCCAAGGATAGTCAACAAAGAGGGACCGATTTTGTCATTTGAAGAGTCATGTTGCCTCTACAGGCAACGGAGAATTGAAATCACCAGCTTAGTTAAAGACATCTAGCTCTGGTAACACCGAAAGTAGGTTAGAGGAACCCACATCCATCATGACTTGCTTTTTCTTGGTAGTATTACTAAGTATTAATATTAATATTAGTATTAGAAAAGACAAACACACAAAAAAGAAAATTTTACCCATGACAACAAAGTAGCAGCTGAAAAAGAAGAAACAAGACCTACACTCCATAACTACTCTCCTCTGCTATTTCCAAACAATATCACCAGCCTCCCTCATCATCACTTCAGCTTTGCTGCAGGATTGTTTGTTATACCAGGAAGGAGACAGCAGAGAGGTGAAGAAGAAAAAGATAAAAGACTGCTGGGAAGTTGGGCTGCCCTGGTCACTGGATGCCTGTCCACCGTCTCATTATGGGGATATGTTCAGTGATACAGCAAGGAGAAACTACTCACATTCAACAACGATGAGAAAACTAGACCCTGTTCTTCCTGGATACCTCCAGGATAAACTGGCACTTCAGAGTGTCCTTTGTAGAAAGGCAGCTCCAGGTTGTAAAAATTATGCTGTATTAAATAATCCCAGAGTAATTTATAAAAGGGAAGAGATTTTAAAAGAACATTAAAAATGGCTCTTCTCCTGCTGAAGTCCCCGGAAAGTTACCCTGAGTTACAACTCATTACTCTAGAGTACTCTTACTATTATAAGTTTCTGTCTGAAATATGTATTGCCTTTATTTTTAACTATAATGATATGTGAAACTAGATATTTTTAGTATAAAACCTCTGCACTACTTATTAGTAGAGCTGTACTGATATCAGAGCTTTTTTTCCTTACTCATTTCTCTTTGTTTCCAGGAAAACGTGAACCTTCCTTGAGAAGATGATTTAATTCAGAGCATTTGTTCCTCCGACTGATGAGGTCGATTGAGATTTTTACAGGTGAGGACTGCCCACCTGAAATCAGCTACTTGTGAAACTCCATGTTAGAGATACTCCTCACCTCAGGCAAACTTCCTAGAGGCAAGTGTCTCAGCAGACCCCCAGCACGAGGATGGTTTCGCCAGAAGGACCAGCAAACCAGCAGCCACAGCCTCTTCTTACCCCAGCGGCAGCTGGAGGAGCACTAATTATGTTTCATTAAATTGTTTGACCTGATGTTTCCTCTCCTCGTGCTTTTTACTTGAAAGAGAGTTTTGAAAGATTAAGGAATGGGAGATGACAGAGGAAAAAAAAAAAGACTAAAACCACGCTTGATTTTTTCATGAAACCTGTATGCAGCAGTCTCAGTCTCCAGTTCAGGCTGCCCACCACAACAGTATTAAAAGAACTTATCCAGTGCATACTGGTGCAAAGGTAAAATTGGTGTCTTGAAAACAGTATACATTTCTACTGCCTTGAAGAAAACCTTACTTAAATTCAGAGGTTTAGTAGTGCTTTGCACGTAATCAGAGCTCTCCAATCTTGTCAAACATGTGCCCTCTGGCAAACAGGCATTTCCGAGAAGTGCATCTGACAGTCAGCTGCGTTTTAGAAACCAGCAGCAGAAACACCCGGTAAGAGTTGCACCAGGAGCTTCCTTCCAGCAACAGCAACATTTAAGCAGTTTTTGTTCCTCAGGCAATTTTAGCTTCCAAGCATAGGATGTTTAGGGTTTTTTTCTATTCTATTATGAATAGTAATCATTTGTACCCCTGTGGTTTAGCAAAGCCCCAACCATGTTCATGCCCTGCTGTGCAAGGTCTTCTAAAACCCCAGGAGAAAGCAGCACAGAGGCTGCTCTGAATGCCATGAACTTCTTTTCCCAGTGGGGATCAGCTCTACAGCTTCACAGTCACATCTCATGAAATGAATCCGGCCTATGTACCACTGGTAGGCTTGGGCTCAGTGGTGTTTCTTCCATGTGCACACATGACATGTCCTACAGATGTGTTGAATTGTGATTTCTCCTTTGGAGACTGTCCTACACACCCTCCTGCAATGCAACGAGGGGAACTGAGGTAATGGCAGCCGTACCAAAATGTACAGAGCAAGGACCCATCTCTCCTTGCCCTGCTGGAAGCAGAGGACTGTGTTGGTATTATTCTTAGGGACAGTCAAAACTTCTTCACCAGCTGTAACATCTTTTAACTGCTAGCCCATGTGAAAAGAGCAAGATGTTTAAAGGCAGGTAGGTATGTAGGTGGGTAGGTAGGTGGGTAGGTAGGTAGGTATGTAGGTATGTAGGTAGCAGTGTGCCTTTGTGTTGTAGGTGGTTGAAAACTGCCCAGCTAAATGTTTTCAAAGGGAGCTATTATGAAAACTGTGTGCCTGTGAAAATTGCCTTCAGATGCCTATATACGCCATTAGACATCCATATCCCTTAATCAGTTTGCATCCATCCCCATGAGGGACACCAGTTGAGGACATTTCCAGGCACACGTGAGCCAGAGATACCCTGGCCAGTGTAGCCTAAGTAGGATGCTGGCAGGAGAAAGAAAGTGTTTGGAATATGGCCCATTCCACTCCCTTATGTCTTGTGTCTTTCAGTGGTTTGGTTTTCTTTTTCTTCCATGAATAACTAATGTGAAATTACTTTTCCTATGAGGCATTTTCTTTGTAGTTTCCAAAAATTATCTCACCCTAAGTGAGCTGCAATTCCCATCCTCGTTGTCATAAGGATCTTCCATTTACCCTCCAGGAAGTACCCTGTAATGAGTATTGGAAAGCTCTTCAGCAAAAATGAGAGTAACCTAAACCTTGTCAGATGGATGCATCCTACACAGCTGGGAGTATTAGGGCCATATCACACCTGGAAGCATTATACACTTTTCGCTAATCCCAGTGTCTGCAGCTGCTGAAGTACACCATGGAGATTCAGAGAAAAGCAAACTGTGAGCCATCTGAAGTTCAGTTCAGACATTGCCCAGCTCTTTTTGCTTATGGACCTCCCAAAGGCAGTGGAGGGGTTTATTGACTCAATAGTATGGGGGCAGTCACCTCCTAGAAGGAGAAAGCTCTACAGGTCAGCAGCCACCAGTACTTTCCAACGTGGTAGCTTTTTTAAAGTCTGTGACTTCCCCCCTATTGAAATGAGATTTGGATAACAAAGCTTACAGAAAACAGTGTGCAAATGGCCAGGGTGGGGGAGGCGGGGAGGAGGTCATTCCAAAACTTACCTTTTATTCTTCCATTTGAATGTTTTTATGGCATTTTCCCAGTTTCCAGGTGAGGCACCATAGTTATAAGTGCTTCTCTCTGCCATAGTGATTTGTAGATTAAGTCTAGAAAGTCTCCAAAACCCCAGTTCACTCAAACACCCCTGACGTTGGAGGCAGCTATTGAAGGAGGATGCTTCCCTGCATCTAACAGCAGCAGCCCTAGGCTACAAGGTGGTCTACTGGCTTCACCCTTTCCTAGAGGCTCTTGAGCAGTGCTCTTGGTCCCTGAATGATACTGAGCTGGGTGCTTCAGTCCATTTGTCTTTCCAGACTCCACTAGAGAGGCAAAGCTGTTGGGAATGAGGAATGGCATCCCACTGGGAGCTGCGGAGACATGCCTCCTTCCTCTTACTCCAGAGTCTGCTGGGTTGAATGGACCTGAGCCATGAACTCAGCATTCTCTTGCAAGTCTCAATCAAGCATTAAGCTGCAGGTCATCCCGTGACCACCACGGTGCTCATGTCCTGCACCTTTCCACACTTGTTTCCTCCACTTCTGTGTGCAAGCCAGCTAAAATCTTACTCTGAGTTGCAACATGCAATGAAGGAAAAGCAAGATTTGGAGAGACACATTCCTGAAAGCTTTAGGAAGAACATCAGCTCCAAAATCCCTTTAGAGGCAGGAAGATGTCATTTCTGTTCATCAGGTGCTCTCTTGTAACAAGGAAGCTGTCCAACTACAAGTACATTCAAACACTGTTCATCTCTATTGCAGGCTTAAATGCAAAGCACAACACTCAGACTCTTAAGATTTTGAGTCTAAAAATCAGCAAATGTTTGAAAATGAAGAATAAGTACTTCCATCTGTGAAGGAAGATCTGTCCCAAGTGTTTAAATGAAATATTTAATAAACATTTAAATGAAAATGTAACTTATCCATGTTAAAAAAAAAAAAGCTGAGTCCTTTCCAGCACGAAAAAACGTCATACTTCTGTGATAGTACAATAACTAAATATTCAGTTTTCCTTGTATAACTGCAGAAGAACGCATTGAACTATATCAATCTGTATTGGATGGCTGTTGCTAAGAGAAGTCAGTCCTGTCTTTGAAAACAGCTGTTTCCCAGAGGTCTAAGTCTATATATTAATCTTATGGGTCAGCAAAGATGATTTGTTACCTTTTCCAACTTTGTATTTCATATAACCTCAAGATACATCAGTTTGCATGTTGAGGCAAAAATACCTTCATCTAATCTATGGGAAGAGGCTTCTGCCAGGGAGTTTGCATTCCACGTGCTGCTCTCCAGCCCAGAGTTGTAGGTTTGCCTGTAAACCACAGCTGTGTCATAGACAATCTGGAGCAAGTGACGTGGCTGTGGTTAGTGGCTGTCAGTGCCTCAATGGGAAGGTGGACAGGATGATGCCAGCTGTGGAACCACAACATGGCAAGCTGTCAGACACCCAGCCCCGCTGCTCTGCCTGGAACTGCACCAGACAGGTACATGGAGGTGGGTTCTGTCCACACTGTCAGAGCAGTGAGTTGCAGTAGGTCACGCAGATCATCATTCCTTGGCAGACAGTGCAGGAGCGGCCACCTAATGCATGCCTGAAATGCATTAAAGCCCATTGAAAATACCTCTGCCGATACCAGGACAGGACAGAATGCTCACACAGCTCTGTCACTTCATTGTGAGTTCCTGTAGTATGACGTTGACCATCACGTCCAACAGAGATCTGGGCAGTTTTGTCCCTGTCCTTTCAGCACCCAGGCTGGCAACAGAGCCAACAAGAAGGATGAGAGATGGTGAGTGGTAGGACAGGCTGAGATGGCTTTGGGCATTTGATTGTTCTAAATGTCCTCTACTGAAATGTCCCTAGGACAAAGCAGGATGGGTGTTCCTCTTCCTGAGCAGCAGCAGCGCCCAGGACTCCTCACCTCCTCCCCAGTGGCACCTGTTGTCACTGACATGGTTATGCAACCTCACTTCTGACCTTCTCCTGCATCCTCCTGGCCTGCCTCCCCCATTCCAGCACCACCACCATCCTTGGCCCTCTGTGTTCAGCTGCTGGCACAAGGGTTTGCAGATCCAGGGCAGCAGTTCCCCTCCCAGATTCCATCACTCCCCTGAAGCTGCCAAGAAACTTAATTGCTAATGGACAGGCAGCAGGACCGCCGGGAACAGAGTCATTGTTAAACTAGCACTTGGTGGCTCACAGCCTCAGAAGGAAAATCTGAGTGTTGCATAGTCACTACACTCCACAGGTGGGGTTTTCCATCACTGTCGCTCTCTCTCCCCTCTTTCCCTCCCAGTTTTCAATGTTTGCTTTGTCACCTGCTTGCCTTGTCCAGGCTGTCCTGCAGACAGGGACCACCTTGTGTCTGGAGGAGGTTCGGCTCGATACGCACCCTCTCCACCACAGCTGCTTCCACTTGTGAGGTGAGAGGTAAATAATACCCATCCTAACTGTCCTTTTGGAACAACATGAAAAAAATGTCTGCACTGGATGCCTGCAGCTTATAATTTCTTTGGCAAAGCCAAAAACATGAGACAGATAAAAGAGATTTGCACTTGCAAAAATTGGTGCTGCTTTCCTTTAGATCAGCTTTGTGATCTTGTAGCCTGCTGTAAAAGACACACAGGGGAAAGGACAAAGCTGGGCAGGGTGGAACGGATTGTCATTCTGGTTCCTCTCCTTCCCATGCCTCATAAAATACAATAATTATACAGTAAAGTGCAGAGCACTTCTGAAGTTGTAGCCTCACTAGGAGATGTCATAGCTGTGATAGCCTAATGAGCTTGAAACGACCGAAGAACGTCAGTAGATAAAATCTATTGTGGGAAGATTTCTAATCCTCAGCTCAGCAGGGAAACCCTTTCTGAAATCCCAGCACATTCGTCAGTGACAGCTCAGACTGTAAATTCATGCAGTATGAAGGTATATTCAATACTCTAATAAAACACATTTTCATTTTTATGAAATTGAATATTGATGAAATAAAAACAATTCTAAACAAAATTTGAATGTGGAGTGTGTGGTGTGTTGTGAAGTGAAATACATTTTAGACACTTGAATTTTTGAAGAGGTTTGGTTTGTTTTTTAGAATTTTTCTACATAACATGGAATATTAGGAGTAATTAAGTCCTCAGAAGTACATCAAACAGCTTCCTCTGCTTTCAAAGACACATGGTGAAGATTTATATGTTAAAACAAACTCTGTTGAATCAATTAAGTTACCTCCTGCAACTTTACAACAGTCCTCGTGAATAAGGGTGAGGGAAGAGATGTCACAACTTGGTTTTATTAAAGTTTCTTGGTGTAATTTCAATGACTTCCTCATAAACAAGCTAAGGAAAAAATGGTTAAGACTGCTAAAGGATAGATGCAAAACTAGGTGCACGCCATGGTCTCCAGAAAGCCTGCTATCCAAAACTTACAGTCTAAATGAAGGGGTGGGAATTTACTGTTCTGGGTCCAGCACCTATCCTTGTTTCCAGTAGGCACCAGGATGATAGAATACACAGATGTGAATCTAAAGGGCACAGTGCAGTGCATGGTGGGAAACGACTGATGCTGCTGGTTGTGTTGCAGAAAAGATGAGCTGGTGGGAGGTGAACAGGGTGCAAGAGGTCAACAGTCAAATCACAAGCCTGATGTGGCTTGTTGTTATAAAAAAAGAAGATTACAACACTGAATGCACGTGGAGCTCAGCACTTGAGGTAGTCCTTCTGCTCTGCTTGGCACTGGGAAGGCCCCATCTGAAGTACCAGACCTCATCTGGGGATCTGTGCTTCAGGAAAGCGATAGGCCACTTGAAGAAAGCCCAGAAGATACTGGTGAGCATGGAAGGAGGTCTAGAAACCATCCCTATAAAGATTTAGAGCTAAGAAATGAAGAAAGGGGGGAAATATGAGACGAAACACAGTTCAAATTCCAAAGACACCCCCAAGAGGGGGCTAGACAAGCATCTCCAAAGAGGGGGCTAGACAAGCATCTCCAAGGACTGGCATGGGTGCAGTTGAACCAGAATGGAGGCAAGAGAAAGGACCAAGAGGCCCTGAAAGTACCCCACAATCTTTTCCTTCTAAGGAAGAAAAAAAGTGGAGGAAAAGGTAGTTGGTAGTCCACAACTCTGTTGGTCCAAAGGCCAGACCAAACCCTGTGAGAAGGCTGTCCCTGAAGTGTGGGACAAGGACGTGAACCGACAGCACTTTCCAAAGACCAGAGAAGAACTGTAGCTGTTTATACCATTCACGGCCTCAGTGCAGAAAAGTCTGTGTCATCTGGCTGGTATCTGATACAAAGGATTTGCCACATGATTTTATTAAATCTGAGGCCACGAAACAGAGGTACTAAGAAATTACTAAAAACTTATTACTGATGTGTCTGTGCAAGCATGGAGAAGAAATCAAACTCTTCTTGAGTTTGAGAAGTGGCTCTTTTTAAGTATCACAAGTACACAGAGCTTTCCTCCGTTCTACTCCTTCGCTTTCAAAGCTGCCTCTGGCAAAAAAGCTAGTCTCCTTGACAATAAAATGAAGCCTTTTACACAGAAGGATTGTGCTATATGGCTCATCACAACTTCCAAGACATTACCACTGGACAAAGGCTACTCACTCAAAACAGGCAAACTCCGTATTGCACTGTTCACGGCAACAATTTCCTTCACAGCCTTTCATTGTCAGCAATATGGATTAGAAACCAAAGGAAAGAGGGGAATTTCAGGGCAGTGAGTTAAACTTATTTTTTTCAGGATCAGTGCACAGTGGTGCATTGATACTTTTTTTTCTTTTAAAATCTTTAGATCCTTACCTGTTCCTTGTTATCTTTCTAACTAGGAGTGACAAGTCATGTAAGTACATTAGAAAAGTTCTTTCATATTCATCTCATACTGGAATCATCTGTGTGAGACAGAGCATCTTAAGACATTGGGTAACTGGCTCTTGGCTTTTTTTGGGCAGTTAATTATTTTCCTTGCTTTTTAGTCTGGTGTAAAGAACCAGTGGAAGTAGGATAAATTAAATAACACTTTTCTCATTTTTGAATAAGAAAAGCTCTGTAAAGAAGTACTGTCATTTATGAGCCTAATCACATTATTCAAGTGACAGAGTACTTAGAATGAGAAAACTAACTAGGTATTCAACTATTTCCATGTTTATCAGCTTTCTCTAAAATGACATTTTATCAGTGTAAAACAGAAGAGAACAAAAAATATCTCATACGTTGCTGGGTTTGCTCTGAGAAGAAATAAGCTTTATGAACCATAAATAATTAGAGCCTGTTTTTAATAGCATGCTAAATCCACTTCAGTCATCAGAATTTTTGCTTAATTCTGAAAACCACGTTTGTCTCAGGAGTCAAGAAGTTTCAGAGACAGAGTCCTGACCAGCTGTGATCAGGCTGGCACAGGCTTGTAGAGCATTCAGCTTCCGTCTCTGAAGTAGAGGCACATTTTTGGAAGCATGCAGAAGCATTGTTCCCGTTTTCTCAACCTTGTGTTGCTGCTAAAGGACTTGGGTCTTTCTTTTGTTGTCTCTGGTCACTCAGAGTATAAAAGGACATGCAGAACAGAAAATCTGTTATTAAAACAAGTGTGTCATACATCCCATCCTTGTTGTATCAACTCAACCGGGTCCTAAAAAATTGCATGCTAGCTAAAGCCAGGATCAGCGCAACAGTTTTTCTTCAGTTACTGCTTTTGTGACCTGGACATTGTTCCTAAAACAGAAATCATGTCAACGAAATAGCAGAATTAGCCAATGAAGTAATTTAATGTACCGGGAAATACATGTAGATAAAGATACAAATGAAATTATTTGTGCAGGAAACAGCATGTTTAAGAAATGATTATCTGAAGATTGCTCTTCTCTGCCTGTTGATTGTTTTCTTCTCCCAGGCCAAGAAGGTGATGAACACAAAGAGGATAAGAAACCCTTTGCAAGGTTTTGCTTCAAGAGTGTTCACCTTCCATGTGAGCAGTGAAGAATTCAAACACTGTCCCTCAGTTTCTGTTCTGGTGAGCCTGAGACATGCTATCCTGTTAACACTAAGTAGTGAAATCTAGCAAAAGTAATGATTACACTTTACCTAATCTCAGGCTAATCTTATAGTCAAGACTGGAAAGAACTATCTCCTGACAACACGAAGTCCCTCCCAGGTTTCCATGCTCAGCACAGAGCAAGTGATAGGATGAGAGGAAATGGCCTCAAGTTGCACAAGGGGAGCTTTAGATTGGATATTAGGAAAAATTTATTCACGGAAAGGGTTGTCAGGCACTGGAACAGGCTGCCCAGGGAAGTGGTGGAGTCACCATCCCTGAAGGTGTTTAAAAGATGCGCAGATGAGGTTCTTAAGGACATAGTTTAGTGACAGTGTCAGGTTAACAGTTGAACTCAATGACCTTCAGGATCTCTTGCAAGCAAAATTATTCTGTGATTCTATGAAGCAGCACAAGGTAGCCAAATAACCAGCATATGTCCAAGAAGCTCTGTTGAACACTGATAGGCAAACCATTTATCTGCCTCTAGTTTGGTCATGGCAGCTCACTGCCCTCTCCACACCCAAGGGTGCTGTTTGCTCAGCCCCTTTCCTCTGTGAAGGTGTGGGCATGCATGTAGGTGTTTTACAAATAGCAAAGCATTCTTTGAGTGAAGAAGTACTGGCAATGGTATTATACTTGAAAATGCTAACAGTGGTGGCTGGAAGCTCATTTGCCTCCCATAATCGTGAAGGTGCATTTAAGTATCATTCAGAGGCAGCAGGACAAATCTCATAATCTGAACTAGGGGGAGAAATAGCATGATGCAAGAGAGATGATGAAAGACTCTGATATATGCAGATGAAAACCCAGAGAGGCAAAGTGCATCCAAAACACACAATCTTGCCCTGCCCCTCTTCTCCACTGTGGAGAAAGGTTTGGATGTTCCTTTCATCTGAAAAGCAAAACTATAGTAAGGAGCACAGAGCATTTCCATCCTCACTGCATCCCCCTGTTTCTGCTGTCACATTTATTCCTCTATCCTTGCCCTAAAACTGATACAGTGCAGCAATCACAGCAGCTACCTTACACTGAAAGCTCCATTCATCATCAAAAGTCAACAAGTTTCAGAGAAATACTTTTCTGTGCAGCGGCAATCAGCTCTACTCTGCTTTGGTGAGACCCCACCTGCAGTCCTGCATCCAGCTCTGGAGTCCTCAGCACAGGAAAGACATGGACCTGTTGGGGAGGGGCCAGAGGAGGCCACCAAGATGATCAGAGGGCTGGCTGGAACACATCTCCTATGAGGACAGGCTGAGAGAGTTGGGGTTGTTCAGCCTGGAGGAGAAAAGGCTTCAGGGACACCTTATTGTGGCCTTTCAGTACTTACAAGGGACCCATAAAAAAGATGGAGACAGACATCTCAGCAGGGCCTATTACGATAGGACAAGGGGTAATGGTTTTAAACAAAAGGAGAGGAGATTCAGGCCAGACATGAAGAAGAAATTTTTTACAATGAGGGTGGTGAAACACTGGCCCAGGTTGCCCAGAGAGGTGGTAGATGCCCCATCCCTGGAGACATTCAAGGCCAGGCTGGATGGGGCTCTGAGCAACCTAATCTAGCTGCAGATGTCCCTGCTCATTGCAGGGGGGTTGGACCAGATGACCTTTGAAGGTCTGTTCCCATGCTTATTGATTAAAGTTCCTGCTAACAAGAATGCAGAAGCATTGCTGCAATTTTCCCAACATTGTTCCATTGCTGAAGGAGTTGGGCCTTTCTTCTGTCATCTCTGCTCACTTGCTTCCCAGAGGAAAGAGGGTAAAAATTCCATGTATGGCCTATGGGACAGGTGACCTCCAAATAGAGAGCTGGATGGGTCAGCAGCAGCAGTTTCCAGACACTGTGGCCCACAAACAGTTGCCAAACCAGATAGTTTCCCATAGAGCCCTCTGCACTCACACTATCTAATCTGTAAGAGAAAAACAGAGAGTGAAAATAGTCCTGAGGATTATTGCCTGTCCTCACTGGCACACCATAAACCAGAGCTGGGAAACCGTCATTTAAAGTATATAACAAAAAAGTCTAAAGGGCTGGTGACCACGTGTCTAAGCACAGCTTCTCCACTTATTTGATCCAAGGACTTCAGCAAACAAATCAAGCCTTTTATTTTTCATTTCTCAGGACTTAAGCAGACTTACACATGGGATGTCAGGCACTCAGGCCAGGGTGATAAGTCAGATAGCTAGCTGAGGAGGTGGGAGGTAGAAGATGGTGGGACCACTGGGTGCACCAGAACATGGACACATAGAGAATTAGCAACTGTCAGTAAGATCAGGAATGGTTCATCGACTCCTCTTGGGAGAGGACAGAGGACAGATGGATGCTTCCCTGTATTTTGCATTTGCATATCGTGGAGACCTTCTTCTTTTCCATCACATCATTCTATTTCTCCCAGTGGTTTGAAGTACGTGTTTCTACTCAATATTATTATTTTCTGACACCTTTCTCATCTGCCATTTTCTCTGTACCACACAGCCTTTCCTTTGTTTCAGCATCTATTCTCATTTTCTTCCCCAGCTTTGTTCCTTGTCTGTTCCTGCATTGATTTATCCTGTTGGCTGGACATTATGTAAAATATTGTGGGAACAGGATGTTCCTTTGATACATAATTAAGGATAGAGTGCGAACATCTGATCTTCTGGCATTTTCACTGGGAAAAAAGGGGGAAAAAAAAAGCTTTTCCATTGTGTGTCTACTTTAGATGAAAATCGCATCAGACAGAAGCCAGGTGGTGCAGTGACCCCAAGTATCCCCCAAAACCTTTATTCTTCTCAGGCTAGGATTAGGTGTCTTCTCAAAGTCAGCTTCACACACTAGTATTTTCACAGTTCCCTCAAAATTAAGACTTACAAATACGAGGAATGAATAAGGACAGAAATCAGCCTCCTTTGGCAAGGAGTCTTTCAGTAAAAAAGGACACGCAGTGGTGGGTCCACTGCAGAGACCCAGCTTCTTGTGGGGTTTGAGGTCTTTGTCCAACCAAACCCAGAGGCTCCAGGCCTACCTACAGTGTGGCGAGGGAAGTGTATGCTTCCACAGAAATCTTCTTATGAGCATGACTTTGAGAAAGATGTGTGGACAGTGGTGACCAGACAGGTGAACACGAGCTCTTTGGATTTACAAATGGAGGAGAAGGATTAAAAATTGGACCAGGTACACAGTGAAGCATTAGCAGTTTGGAAAATGTCCAGACACTCTGGGACTTCTCAGGTTATTGAACATAGGTTAAGCTCTAACTTCATCACAAGTTTGTCTTATCTACCCAGGGAAAAAACCATTCAAAATAAACAGCTATTTTCAGCCTAAATACACTCTGATAGAAAAGAAAGATGCACAAGTTTACTGCAAAGAGGAGCTAAGCACTGTAACATGTTACTAGTGATGATGGCAGCTGCTCCTGCACTAGAATTTTTAAATAAGAAATTAAGTGCCTTTCTCAGTGTTGCTGAATACTTCAAACAATTATTCGTCTGGGATTGTCCTCCAGCCTGTGCTGAGCAGCACGACGGGTGAGACAATCACAGTGATCCTTTTAGGCCTTGTACCCTAACACACGCACTTAATAAAGGCGTACTATAAGGCTGCCTGGAACTGGGACATGTATGATGGATGTGTCCTTACAGTGTACACAAGACGTGTGTGTTTTTCAGTGAGTGGGATCTGAATCAGAAACAATCTGCCTCAACTTTATTAGGGCTGAGGAAAAATATGGGAAAAGGCAGGAGGCATGAAGGCCATGGACCAAAACAAGCTGCTCTGATGCTTCCTCAAGTAAAGCAGCAAGGGCTGCC
This sequence comes from Caloenas nicobarica, assembly GCF_036013445.1. Classification (NCBI taxonomy): domain Eukaryota; kingdom Metazoa; phylum Chordata; class Aves; order Columbiformes; family Columbidae; genus Caloenas; species Caloenas nicobarica. The sequence continues at coordinate 38,126,458 of NC_088247.1, forward strand.
CCAGATACTCAGCACCAGGGCTGGCCCAGCATCTCCAGTCCTTGAAGGCTGAAGCCATGTGGCAGGTCATCGTCACCTCTTTGCACAAACATCATGTGAGTGACTTGCTCAGCTGAATGAATACCAAAAAGCAATCAGAAAAGGCAGAGAGTGAAACTAGGCTTTATTCTTTATCAGAACATTCACACTCTTTTCTGTGTTTCCCCTGACTTGTTAAATATTTCATATGCTATATCACAAACAGAGATATTAGGAACCCGAGGTGCTAACATCTGTCTTTATAGTAAATGTACTGATCATGAGGGACACAAGCTATTGCCATCATCCTCTCTGCTCTTGGAAGTTCACCCATTCCGAAAATGTCAGAGTAGGTTAATTTTATGCTGCATAATGTATTTGACCTAACCCTTTCACTCAGATACATTTGAAATTATGCAGCTGATCCGAAGTAAATCTTGCAATGAACACTAAATGCCCAATGTTATTGATTTATGTTTTTATTGCTGTATATATGATTATAACTGTAGAACACTGTTCAATAGGTTGAGCACTCTCTTTGCTTAATTAATATTTGCACAGCCAGTAACCTGAAGGCATCTTGATGAAAAAAAATAAAATAAAATAAAATAAATATGCAGTCTGTAAGCTTTGTGGAGCTAAGAAGGTATTTACAATTCCTTTACACCCTGCATTGACCTTCCTTCATATCCTGAGACGCACACAGTGAGTGTTATACCTTGTGTCATTTGTAGAAATCCACAGAATTTGCATGTTACTAAAAATTCTCTGCTTCGGCGTCACCTGCTGGGTGCTTAGTCATAAATATATGCACGCCATACAGTGTCATCCTCTCAGCGCAACCCTTCATCCTTCACCTTCAGTAACTCCATTTTTCTTGCCCATGACACCAGTTGGTCATGTCATGTCTAACCACGTGCATGCTTCTAAAACGGCAGTGTTGGGCTTTAGTTTCGGGGACAAAGGGCCAAGAAATTTTGTCTTATAGTTAAATACATACCTGAGCCCCCTTTAACTTAATTTTCACAAATGTTGTGACTTTGACCCTGCAGATGACTGACAACAGAGTTGCGCTTCACTGCCAGGAGGACCCAGCACTATCAGCAGTGCCCCATTCCCAAAGCTCAGCATCTCCACCAGGTTACAGTCGGTGTCTATGTCTGTAACAGGTTCAGCGAGTCACCTAGTGCACTGTGATATGTCTTGCCAAAACAGCAATACCTGGCCCTTTGGGCAGGTGTGAGGGAGTGGATTATGCACAGACACCTATTTTGGTGCATTGGAGGATTTATTAGCATCCTGCTGTGATCCAGCCCTGCCAGCCAGGCTGCTTCTGGGCTGGTAAAGTTGCTCCATGCCCAGGTAGACACCTGCCCAGGCAGGTCTCCTCTTCCACGAGAGTCTCAAAGACAATTTTTAGGTTTTTTTTGTTCTTCAAGGCTGCGGTGTTTTGGCATATGTTCAATTTTTCCATCAGTGGAAGCTGTAATAGCATCTTCATTACACTGTGAAGTAGAACATACCTTGCCTGCTTCCTTTTATTTCATTTCATGGCCAAATTCATCATGTTTTCTACCTCTCAAGCACTATTTGTGGCAAACTTTAACTTTTCATCCACCAAATTTCCAGTCAAATCCTACTGCTTTCATTTCTCATTTATTCTGGCTTAGTTGTCCCTTGCATGAACTCTGCGGTTGGCCCTTTGGGAAATATCTGTTTTCTCACTCTCTTCCAGGAAGGGGACAGGAACTGAATAGCATGGGAGGAAGGAGAAAGGCCAAGATGTTCCTTTTTGCAGGCAGGGAGGTGACTGAGACATTATGAGATTTGCTTGTTGTTTTACACCCTCCTTGGACAGACGTTTCTTGCAAATCCATAAATCTTCACCAGTGGATGTCTCTTCCTGCACTCTGCTAGGGTTGTTTCTATCTGCTACCATTGCATCTTCATTAAAAAAATATATTGGTGACTTTAACTACAGGCATCTGACTGTGGATGGCAAATCCTGTTTCAGTTTCTGCAATTCTCTCTAACACGGCTGCTGTGCCTGTTCCCTCTGCCTGCTGCGGCCTGTTCACAGTGCTGCAGCTAGAGCTGCATTTCTCTCCCTCCTCCTGTCTCCCATGGCTTGATGCATTTTTTGGTGCATCAATACCAATTTCATATCCCATTGCCCCTCCTTCCCCTGTTCCAGCATGTCCTGTCTCCACCCAGGTCTCAAAGTGCTTCGTTTTTCCCTTACCCTCTCTATTGCACCCCTAAAATGCCTGATCCTCCAAATTTTCCACTCTTCTGAGCTGTGAATATTTTTTTTCCTACTTGTCCCTGTGGCATTTCTTCACTCATGTAGGACCACCTCCCTTGCCCTTCTTCCCTTCCATTCCAACGGTTGTAGTTGTGAACCTCGCACTGGTCCTTTGCCTCTCCAGTCATTCTGCATCTTCTCATCCTACTCAGGTGGTATCTCTGCATTTTGAATGCATGGCCCTCAGCAGCTTGATTTCCAGTAGATCTTAGTCTTCATTCAGTCAACACTTTTCTCTAAATGCTTAGTGCCATCTCTGAGCAGGTGTCTCTATATCAGCTTCATTCTGGCAAATTTCTTAAGGGGAATTCCTTTAAGCAAATATTGAAAGTTTTGTGTTGTATCATGTCTGCTCCTGGACCGTTGCTCAGACAATTTGCCTTCAGTGAGGCTGACAGACTTCAGGAGATCTCATTTCTCAGCATCTCGTCGGGCTTTCTTTTCCCTTCATATTTCTACTGAATTGATATTGTTGATTGTGCTAACCCAAAAAGGATGTCAATAAAAACTCATAGGATAATTCTTCTGCAACAAGATCCTTCTTGCCGTAAGAGCAGTTTGTTGTAACTCCAGCATCCCTCTCTGGTCTGCTGCAAAATGCAAGCATTACAAAGATCATCCAATCAGTACAAATAATTGGTTTTAACTTCATATCAAGCACTTTCTTCTGTAGTTCTTGTTCTTCTTTGTTCCTGTGAGTGACCGTGAGCCTTTGTCTACTGCTAACTGCAATGGGCATGTTGTGAAAATACATCAGCATGTCCCTAATAAGGCTGGAAGCAGGAGGTGGTATTTATCCCTGTGCTTTCTAACAAATCCAGAACTCTAGCTACAAAAACAACACCATGTCAGTGAAAAAAAGAATAGCTCTCCTAGCTGCATTGCTGGTTAAAACTTTTCAGCAAAAGGTGCAGCTGTAAACAGCCAGATAGAGGCTTTTCAAAAACTGATGAAAATAAACTTTCTGAAAGTCAAATTTCAAGCTCTATGAAATATCACTAATTTTTTAAGATTTTGCAGTCAGTATGACTTGCCAAGATATGTTTACTTTCAGGAAGAAAAATGATACTACTGCCATGGCTAAAATAAAGTTGTTTATTACATTGTTTAACAGAATAGACAATAAGTTACAGAAAAAAACACATCAGACTCAGGAAAACATTCCGAGCACAATATGTTTCCTATGGCAGCAAAGTGTATAAAGGTCAGCAGAGCCTGACCAAAACGCATAGCTTCATTTTTAGTTTACTAAATGCAGGGATAGAGCAAGTGGAAAATTATGCTTCTTGGGAAATAAATTATATTATTTGAAGAAAATAAAAAACAACTCTATTACTTGAAGTGCTTCACACTGCCATGTTGTTTTATTCTGGTTCTCTGTTGTCTTGAGAGTTATGAGAAAGGGGCTTGTTGCAGTGAGGTTGGATTCCTGTGCAAGCACCACTTGTAGAGAAAAAGATAAAGATCAGGCAAAACTCTCGAGTCAGACCATGGAGAACATGAGTGGCTGGTCCATGGAGCCCATTAGCCTGCCTGAGCGCTGTCAAGACTAGAGGCAAACAGAGCAGGGGAGGGATATGGTGAAACTCGAGCCCAACACTGCCAACGGGGCAATTTTCTGATGTTGTAGTTTTGTGTTGGTGCATGGAATAAGTTGAAATTACGTGTGTAAAGAATGAAAATAATTTTAATGGGTTAGAATGGTCAAAATTAATCTAGAGGCACAATTAAACTCACATACAATGTCAAAAATAAGTCATTAATGCTGTTCTGCACTAGTTAGTGACTCCTTTCCTATTGAAACCTATGCAAGCTCTCTCTGTGCTTTACATCATAGAATCATAGAATCATTTTGATTCAAAAAGACCTTTAACATCATCAAGTTCAACCGTTAGTCTAACACTGCCATGTAAACATTTAAATCATGTCCCTAAGCACCATATCTATGCGTCTTTTAAACACCTCCAGGGATGGTGACTCCACCACTTCCCTGGGCAGCCTGTTCCAATGCCTGACAACCCTTTCACTGAAGAAATTTTTCCCAATATCCCATCTAAACCTCCTCTGGTGCAACTTGAGGCCATCTCCTCTTGTCCTACCACTTGTTACTTGGGAGAAGAGCCCAACACCCTCCTTGCTACAACCTCCTTTCGGGTAGTTGTAGAGAGTGATAAGGTCTCCCCTCAGCCTCCTTTTCTCCAGGCTAAATAGCCCCAGTTTCCTCAGCTGCTCCTCATCAGACTTGTGCTCCAGACCCCTCACCAGCTTCATTGCCCTTCTCTGAACTCTCTCCAGCACCTCAATGTCTTTCCTGTAGTGAAGGGCCCAAAAATGAACATAGGATTCAAGGTGGGGCCTCACCAGCACCAAGTACAGTGGAACGATCACTTCCCAAGTCCTGCTGGTCACACTATTTCTGATACAAGCCAGGATGTTTTTTGGCCACCTGAGCACACTGCTGGCTCATATTCAGCTGGCTGTCGATAACACCTCGAGGCCCTTTTCGGCCAGGCAGCTTTCCAGCCATTCTTCCTTAATATAGAATAATGGTGGAGCTGTTATTCTAGTAATGCCTTGTGGCCACCTCAAGTGATCAGGGTCCTGGCCTTTGCACAAACACTATCAGAAGATAATACTTTCCACCTATCAATCTACACAACAGTTCTTTCACTGAAACAATAGACCATATAGCAGGAAATAAAACAAGTACCAGAATCAATTGTGAAGGAAACGATCCAATTTTCTGGGTTGTGATTTGCTGGGAGGCCTTCTCCAGTAGCAGGAATGACAAAGCATCTTTCCTTGAGTCGCCATCAAGATTTTTCAACACAGGCAAACAAAGTCATTGTTGAGAACAACAACCTGCTGGCCACAGGGGAGGCCAAACCTTGGCCACTTTGTATTAAGCCTTTGAAAGTCTGATCCTGCTTTTCCTGAATCAACTTTATTTTACCCTGAAGGTACTGCAGCTCCTGACAGACTGGAGCACCACGTGCAAAATGTTGCTGGTCTCCCTGGTCAGAGATCCAGCCAGATTTAAGGGGATGATCACTAGAATTGGAGCTTCAGGAGGCCAAATGTCCTATTGGAGAAGGACATCCAGGAGTGATCTCCAGGAGCTGGGCTGCCCTGCACTGTGGTGCTGCTCAGCCACCCAGCACCATGCAGGGTGGTCTCCACAGAGGTGATGGCAGGGGCCACCACAGCTGTTTGCAGCACTGGGATGATGGAGGATCGCAATACCTGTGAGCCTGTGGAAATCAGACACGCCTTTTATCAAAACAATGCAGACTACATAGCTGCACTGAAGACTCTTGGTCATTAACATCTAGTTACTGCCATTATATGCTTGCACAGAAGCATATGCCATCTTCTGTAGTCCACTGTTAAAAACTTAAGGGTTTATTTATTGATGAATTTAAAATGCTTTAATCCTTCACTCCCTTTAGAAAAGACTTGTAATGGACAATGAGACTGGTTTTCTCTTGGAGCACCTGGAACCAGGAAACACCGGCTATTGCATGTCCTAGATGGCAAGTGATGCTCTACCATTGATTCCTATCAGTGTTAGCAGTGGAGGAAGGATGACATTTGCTGGCATGAGAATTCTACAAAAAATCACCAGAATATTAAACACAGTACAAGGAAGAGTTATGAAGACTGCTACTTTTTACTATTCTAGGGGGCTTATCAAGAAATATCACAGAAACCACTGAGTAAAGGTGGAAACTTGTATTCCATGGCAAACCCATGGGAAGTCCATACCTTCCCTTCACTGAGAGGTGAGGGGACCAGGGTGGCTAGCACGAATCCAGCAGTGGCAGCAGGCAGGGAAGCAGTGAAAAATTCTTGGCCCCAGGTTTGCTGTAGTTCTCTCATTTGATTTCCCTCCTCTGCCATTTCCCTTCATCTGGCCTCCTACTTGCTCTTCAGTTTGACCTGGAATGGCTTGTTATTTCCAGGCTATAATGACAAAAAAATTGTACTCCACTTAATCACACTTCTAAAAGTACCTCGTTGCTTTGCTGAACTGCATACGCTGAGGATGTCTTGCTGTTGTAGCTAATCCCCTGCACTGCACAAACAGCTCGGGCCAGCTGGTCGGTGCTCATAAGTACCTAACATTTATTCTGTCTAATTCCCAAAGTGAAAGCAACTTCGCAGTTAGTGCAGATCTCTACCAGTTCATTTATAGCAGAATAGCTCATCTAAGTGCTAATAGAAGAAGTCTTTGATTACCAGTGTATTCATGGAAATTTAAACTCCAATAGAGGTAATTAATTCCTTGTCCACTACAGACAAAATGAAATGGTACTAGAGATTGGAAATGCATGGAAGAATGTTTTCATTAAAAACTGAATATACCCATTTACCAATTTTAATTAGAGTGGCATTATTTGCATTGCTATAGTTAAAGGCCTATTGGTATTTCTGGTATAAATAGGCTGCCCTTTATCGTAACTTCTCAATATGCATTTGCACTGAGATAGAGCATGACAGAATGTATTAGCTTGTTTTTAAATTTTTTTTAAATGTTAATTTAATACATTTTCAATGTAAGTACAAACTCGAACCCAGCTCTGAAAGGAATTAAATGTTCTTACTGTAGAGTTGTGTTGTATTAGAAAATTCTTTTAGCATTAACCAAATGAGTTTCCTGCCCTGAAAAACATTTTCTGAATTTTCAAGTCTTTTTCCTGCTCTCTACATTAGGTTAAGGCCAAGACCCTGCCAAAGTTATTAGCAACAATAAATACCAGCAGAAAAATAAGCTTTGCCTTAAACTAGCTTGGGAATGCCAGCATTACACACCCATCTTTTGACAAATTCAGGAAAATCTTACCTCCAGTCTTCTGCACTCTGACTGCATGGGTCACTAAGATCTTTGGGGCTCACTTTTCAGAGCTTCTTGCACTGGTGTGTCCCTCCATTACCCTTGATGTCTTCCCTAACAATCTTCTCAGGGTCTCACCTCTAGCTTTGTACAGAAATTTTGCCTGTGAACTGAGAAATTTTCCCAGTCCACCAGCATTTGCCACCAGCTGTAATGCCAGCTCCTCTCTGCTTCCTCACGCTCCTCTGCCCACCCTTGCAGGTTGTTATGTCTGCTTTTGGGGGAAACACCTCTCTCCAAGTGACCTTCAAAAGGATAAAAAAAATTCCTTCCCATCCCACCAGACTTGTGCCTCATCTATTTTACTTAAGGGGTGAGATCTAACAGCATGTTAAGAGAAAAGATGCCTGCTTTGCTTATAACTGTGATTGTGAAATGATCAACAATACTTTTGTAGCATCACATTAAGGCAAAGGCAAGAGAGGAATGTGCTCAAATATGAATGAATAAATAAATAAATAGCTAGGTAGACAGGTAAATAAATATTCTATGCACACATTCCAAGAATCTTTTTTTTACCTTCTGACTGTTGTGTAGGTATCTGTAAAATACTAATTGGTATGGCTTTTAAAGCAAACTCTCCTGCTAGACACCTGACTATGAATGCTATTAAGGTTGTTTATACCTCTACTTGTCTGAATGGGTACATCAGTTAATATAGAGAGATTCACGTCATGAACTGTGCTGTGTAAAAGAGTTGGTTGTGGGTGACTTTTGGAGGTCAATTAGAAAAAAGGAAATTCATCAGGGGATATAAAGAGCAGGTTCCAATTTTGCTCACTCTGAACTCATGCAGATATTCACTAAATATGTGCCAAAGACCCTTATGTAGCCTGTCAGCATGGAAAAACAGTCCAGATGTGTTTCTCCATGGGAAGTGCAAGGATCCCCTCAAGTGAGGACACCCCATTCCCACCACCTGCGGCTGCTCCTCTTCCTCAGGAGGCAACTACTTTCTGCTGTTCCACCAAGCACGTCCCCACACAACATGCCTGCCCTCCTCCGAGAGACTCTGCTCGTTATCTGCCCCTTTGCCTTCCCAGTTCTGAACCTCATCCTCAGGTGGGCATGGTGCCGAAAGGGGAGATCCCCATCCGCCCCAGCGTGCAGATGAGGGGTGCCCAAGCTCACCAGGCTCAAATGTTGCTCATGATTTGTGGTTCCCCTCTCTCCTGCCTCCTTCGGACTGACTCAGGGACCAAGGTCCTCCCAAAATAGCATCTTAACCCACTGCTCACCAGTTCTCAAGAAATGCTGCACCTGTTCATGAGGCAATTACAGCCAGGCAAGAAACACCTCTCTTTGTTGAAAAGATCCCTCCTGTGTTGCCATGGATATGATGAGCTGTTTCTAAACTCCTTTTTTCCCTTCACAATATACAATCTCTACTATGATTTTTACATTTTGTTCTATATTAAAAATAATTTCTAAACAAATTACCTTTCTGCTTGTCTCTCGTGACCACCAAACTGACCTGTGATACAGTCACTCCTGATTCACCTTCTGCCCATTTTTCCAACCAAATCAGCACTGAAAAGGCAAGGAGAAGGAAAAGCTGATTTGGCTGAGTTATTTACTTGTGTCTTGTTTCTTTGAGGGACGTTTTATGCCACAACAACAGAGTTGAAATGGATGTGGTGAAAATAATTAATTTTTAACCATGTTCCCACATACAGGCTCAAGAGATCCAGAACTTAGTCGGTGCTAGGGAAAACTATCCATGTTAACTCTGCAACTTATTTATTCATCAGCTGTGCTTGTTTACATGATGTATGAAAGCAAAAACTTTTGGGAATAATAAAAAAAAAAACATTCAGGTAAGAAAATGAAGCCTGAACTGCAAGTATCTTATAAGAAGTCATTGTGTGGGGGGTTATTCCTACTTTTTTGCTAACCGCGGTGGGTATGTACCCACAGAACTCCTTCATAGACCTCGCCTTGGCCTAAAAATGCCATCCTAAGAATCCTTCTCCCTCTGTTATTTGTTCTTGAAAGTCTCCTTTCTCTGACAACACCTCCTTTTGGGGCATGCAAAATGAAACATTTGTGGGTGGATCTGAAGGCCGAGCGCACCTGCATGAGTGTCAGAGTGGCCCAAGACAACAGCAAAGTAATACTCACTTCTTCCTCTGTTCTGCAACTGTGCTTCCTGAAATGTTCTGCTTTACTCTCACCCAAGGACTTACTCCGTTTTACACTCTGCCTTTAAGATGCACCACAGCCACAGTAGCAAACTCCTTTGTCCATGATGAAAGAACCAATTTGCTCACTGTTTTTCTAGAAAGAAGGGTTAAGCCAGACTCCCTAGGCTGTTCCTACCTGATGAGGCAGAGAGAGAAGCTAAGCATGTTTTTGCGATAGGGCTGTCAGCAACAGAGAAGATGAAGAGAGGTGTTCTTATTTTGGAAATAATTTGTGCTTTTGTAGCCTGTCCACTGCTGTCTGTTCCCCCTGGAGTTTTGACACCACGAGGCAGCACCCCAGCGAGGCAGCACCCCAGCGAGGCAGCCTTGCTGCTCTCCATGCAGGAGGTGGCCTCCGGAGGACACCTTTGGGGAACAGGGCCACTGGGCTGGTGGAGGTGATTCAGCTCCACACCAGCGTCCAGGAGGTGGGAAGTCCAGTCTGAGCTGTCTGTATCCTCAGGGGACACGAATCTCAAAGTTGGTTTTAATGGGAAATATGCCCAGTGTGTGGCTGAAACCTCATCTGGGACTGTCCTCGCGAGCAAAGCTGTGTTGACACAGCGTGGATGCGGGCACTGCAGGGACAGGGGAGGAAGCAAGTAAGTGATGGTCTGTACCTCTAGTTCTGCCAGGCAGCCAGTCCCATCAGAAAGAGCCACCTCCAGGGCTTTTACACTTCCCACTTAAGTATTGTCAAATCGAAATACACAAATAATACTGCAAAGAGAAGGACTGAGCCTGCTTAGTTCCTGGCTAACAAATCCCCCCCAAAAATAGCAGGTGATTTGAGCGATAAGTACTGTGATTTTGGTTTAGCTATCATGCAAAGCTAAGATAACTGTAAGTGGCATTTCTATAACGAAAATCTGAACAATGTGCAGAGAACAGATTTTTTTAGTTAAAAATGCAGCTGTAACTTAAAAGGAAGTAGCTGGTTACTGTGCTTTGTGCAGTGCTATTTGCAGGATCATTAAATCTCCCCTGAAACCTCGCTATTGGAAACTGGATTTAGCCAAACCCCATTACTAGCCCAGACGGCTGTACAAAATTGCCTGTTTATTTGTACAATGATGCCTAAAATGTTTTGACTTGGGTGCCTCAAATCAGGCATCTCTCTATTTACATTCCTAAATTAGAGCACATTTGTTATTCATGGCTTGCTTACCTGCAATAGATAGATTGGGTTGTTCATACGACCCATCCCACCCCATCTCAGGGGAATTTAGTATAATTAAATAGTCCTCATTTCTTAGCAGCACACTGAACTGCCTATAATGTAACCCATTCCAGAGGTTTTGGCACTTCTGCTTAGCTATCTCAGCCAGCACCTAAATATGTGAAAAGCAGTAGCAGGAGGTGGGTTTAAAAAAAATCTTTTATACATTTATCCAAATTTAATCAGTTGTTCTTCATGTTTTCTATAAAAATTCAATATTGGAATCAGTTTGTGGGGTTAGCAAAGGGTCAAGTTATGAGTTTGCTGAGGATTTGCCTCACTCTGCATGTAAAGAGGAGAGTAAAGGAAAATGTAAAGTACTGGAAGTATTTAAAATATATTTCAGAGATGAAGGGAGATGATTTCTTTTCCTAATTTTTCCCTATTATAGTTAGTCACCACTTCACACTTGGTCTGCTTAGGCCCTTTTGTAGGTAAAGAAATTTTTGTCGTGGACCAAAGAATTAGGAAGTTTAGAGATATGATTACACACTTTTCTAAAGGGGGGACTTACTCCATCTCCTCCAGTTTCTGAGGCTCCTTGCTCTCCTACGGGTCACCAAGAGCACAGCTGAGCTATGGTGGAGGTCAGAAGGACACCTTTCCTTCATGCCAGCTCCCACATTACACATGGCTAAACAACACACGCTGCCGGGGGGAACACACCTTGGGAGCCTTGGTGGAACGAGCAAAGGAAGCTTTGCAGCAATGGGTGCCCCTACAGTGATGTTTCTGGGACCTGAAAATCGCCTTCTCTCTCCCAGGCTGGAATAAAATGCTTCCCAAGGCTTCATATTACCTCCCTGACCCATGATGTCTTGCAGTGGGAAATGCACATGATGGTCATAGAGTCACGGCAACTTGCTATTGCTAAGGGGTTTGTGGCTCTGCCCCTAGACACTTCTCTCCCTCTCTGGGTCATATTTCTACAAGTCCTGTTTTCCAGGACTGGGGAGGACTTCCATCTCCTCCCAGATGGACAATTCTGCCCGAATTGCCTCCTCCTCATCAGTCTCGATTTTGCAACATCCATACTCAAATCTGGTATTTCTGAGACAGTTAATGTAGGCAAGCTCAGTTTTACACGCAGTTACTAGTGCAGTGGCCAATGTGCTGCAGGTCTTGCAAGGCCATGCTCCCAAAAAATCCCTAGCACTCTTCTCCACTTGTCTGTGAATTCTGGCCGTTTCTCCCATAACTCCACCTCAACCACCTACAAAACTCAGCTATCCCTTGGGGCACCATCTGTGACTTTTGTCAGCTTCCTGCACTGGTCTCTGTCCCGTCTGGTGATTTCCCATGTCATGCCCAGCAACGTCCACCGTGCTGTTCACTCAGCCCATCTTCTGGCCAGGATCGAGCTGGGGTTCAGCATCTCCCTGCAACCCCAGGAGAGCAGCAGGGCGGTTCTGCCCCAGAGGAGGAACCAGCCTTCCTGCTGGGGCAGGGCAGCGAAGCTTAGAGGGTGAGGGAGAAAAGAGGTCACATTTTCCAGAAAAACACAGTTGCTCCAAAAAAGTGAGTGACACCTGCCCTTCACTTTCAAAAGCTGCCAACAGCTGTATGGACATCAGGAGCAATGCCGGGCTGTGACACAAACCCACACAGTCAGGGCGGTCCTTTCTCTTCTTGATCAAGAAGGTGCTACTGTTAATGAGCTACTGAGTGTCCCACAGAGGTGCCGGTAGGAGAGGAGGTTTATTCTTCCTTCTTTGCAGCTGCACACCACTGAAACAAAAAGTGTGGGTCTATAAATATTGTGTAATTGAATCTTCCTCTGTGTGCTGTATCCTGCCAGTGGCACTGCCTTTTCTCTCAGCCACATATCTTTCAGCACTTGCTGCTGTGATTCCACATTAATACCTCTGCCTGCTGTTGGAATGTGCACTCACATCAGCAGCTCCTTCCAGCAGTAGCACTATTAAAAATAATGAAACGTCAGGTTGTGCTACTGCACATCTTGATCCATTATGGAAATGTGCTGCAGGAGTCAGTCCTCCATTCAGCCTTTGGAGGGATAAGATTCAGATAAAGACATTTATGATCTTAAATAGCACCTTGGTCCCTGTCCATCGCTCACCTTTGTCTGACCAGTGCTTTTCCCGAAGGATGTACGGGGCAACATTTAAGTGAAAGAGGCATAGAACAAATCTTGTTTTTCTGACGGCCCTTCTGTAAGAAGACAGAACCTCTGTTATTTTTATCCACCAGAAGTGTGTGAATTAAAATGAAGTGAAAGGACCTTGAAGGTTCTAAAAGGAGCCAACTGGCACAGGATTTCAGGAGACTGGGATAAACAGATCTAATAATGTAGGAAATAAAAAAGTAGCGGATGCTGTACAGTAAGTTTCAAATACTGTTAGCTACACTGTCAGAGAGACCCATAATATTCTGTCATAACTGATTTCTACTGGGGATAGAGGGAGGTGTTGGAGGGCAACAACTAAATGGTGCAGAAGATGCAAGAAACATAGAGAGCTGGGTGGAAGATACTGGTAACTGAAATTGCTCATGCAACAAATGTTCTTGAATTCCCTCAAAACAGCTTAGCCTGACTGCACAGATAAATTCATTTCCATCTATATCATTCCTCTCACTGGGAATTCTCCACCTGCTTCCTCTAAGTAATCACAGGCCAAATGAGATGAGCCTAAAGGAATACAGACTAGACAAAGAAAACATTGCTTGGTAGTGATGGGACATGCAATACCTCTAGAATTACATGCAGAAATGTCCTACCCATCTCATTTGATTTGAGCCCGTGCTGGTATTATGAAGGAAACAAACCTGCTTCTTCCTCTGTGATCCCAAAGCGTCTCTTGTGACAGTGACGCTTGCATTGTATCACTCACCTGCATGTTGTATGGAATACTCACAAGTGCGTGCGCACACACACACACACACACAAGTGGACGCTATGACCTAGTAATGGCATATAAAAGCATTTGGCATATAAATGGAATATACAGTGGCATATAAAGTTGTTTCTGAGCATGCTGGGATTCCAGAGGGAACCCTCTTCAGATGCTTCTGTAGTTCTAGGACATGGTCCCACGTGGGGCAGACCCATTGCCCATTTGCTCTTCCTGTGTGTGTACAAGAAAAGCGTCAGAGTAAGAATTGCCCTGCATATAGTCTCTCTGTTTTCCCAAGCCACAGCTGTGAGTAAAACAGAGTGATCAAGTGAGGGCCATGAGAAGGAAGCAAAGCTGTCAAGTCGTCAGTGATTTGACTGGGCAACCACCCTCAGCAGCTGGGATGCACCTGGTAGCCCATGCAGATAATTGGGCAGCCATCAGCAACAAATACTGTGCAAAGCAAATCTGCCATGCACACTTGAGAAACACATGACCCATAAAAAGCACCATTCCTAACAGCAGTGTACCTAAGCTGGGCTCTGTCATGTCAGAAAGTTTACAAAGAGAGAGTGTCAACTCTGCTGGATGGGGCAGTGCCATCAAGAGGAACTGCAGACTCGAAGCACATAATTGGCTTCTTGCCTTATCCAGTGGTGGTGAGATTATTTATCTGACCAGCCATCACCGTAAGCATGTGAAGGATTTCATTGCTTAATTGCTAACAGCCGTTTTCCTAAAACACATTCTCAAAACCACTGCATACCTCCTCAGCCCATAAATTTTTCTGTCTTGTTAGACCCTAATGCATCTTTGACTGTTGGTGATAAAAACCTGCTATTTAGTGAACCTCTTACTGGGCATTGGCACCTTTACTATGTTCTGGATAACGTCAAATGTTACTCAAGCATTTGTCAAAGAAAGGATAGGAATAGAACAGAGGATGCCTGAGTGGAGATGCTCTCTGCACCACTTGCTCCAAGGGTATGATCCACCATCCATTAGACTGGGCAAGTTTTCTTATCAGTTTCAGCAGGCTTTGGGCGTAACTAAAACTCATGTTATAAAGTGTCTGAAAAGACTTAAAATTAATCCAGTAGAGGCAATTATATCGAGTGTCAGACTGTAACAAAATTCTAGCTGAGTGTCATCTTCATTTCCTCTTTTAAACCTATACTGAGATACATCCCTATTTAAGGGATCATGTTATCCCCACCTGTATCACCCGGTTCAACATCACCACTTAACCATTTGACATTGGCAATGGCAGTGTTTTCAAACAACATCCTAAATCAGTGACCCATCCCCATTGTAGTCAAGCTAAGAACCTGCAACATCCCCAGCTAACAACTGAAGTTACAGTGGCAATACCAGAGCACGCTGTGTCGTAAAATTTACAGTCATCACAGGCACATCTCCTGCAGGTGGGATAGATATAATTAAAGAACTGCTGTGGGGTGTAGCCAAAATGAGTCAAAGTTTAGGGCAGTTCTTCAGAAAAAAAAAAAAAAGAAAAAAAAAAGTTACAGTTCTGGAGGATTTTATGGACTATGGCTATTACCTACAAATAACTTCAGGCATGCACTGCCTTGGGTGCTCGGTGTGAAACTGATTTTGATTTTCACCACTTCAGTGACATTTTTTTCTTTTCTGTGTAAGTTCTGTGTGTTCACATTTTGAATCATAACAGAACAAAATTATTTGCTCGATGTCTCCACAAATGTTTTTTATTAAGATGAGAAGACACAGACTTTGGAGATTTTAAGCCACTGATTTGCCTATTCCTTATCTAGTAAGATGAAAGTCATTTAGAAGCATTTCTTTGTGGTTTGTCAGAATAGCACCAAATTACAGGGGAAAAAAAAGAAAAAAGGCAGAAAAAATTATCCAGTCACTGTACAATATGGACTAAATTGCATGCACACTCCTGTTTTAGCAGAGACTGTGCTCAGAATTACTGACTGCTGTACTAGAATCTCCTTGTACATACGAAGTCATGGAATAAATTTGTATGAAATTTGAATGAATTTTTAATAAACCTAGAGTTTAAATATTGACTGTTTTCAGTTTAAGAGGAATAAATACTCCAGCAACAGATAATCATCCTAAGGTACAGAGTTTTTAAGAGACATCCTGTTCAGTTCACTTTATTGCCACAAAAAATGTGGGATATATTTCAGGTTGCATTTTCATTCATTGTTTATTTGTAGCAAAATTTAAAAATGTTATGCTAGAATAATTAAAGTAATTCAAGAATTAATTTTAGGTGTCATCTAAATAAGAAGTATATAGTCCTCTGTCTAGAATACTCTATGTTGTGTATTTGCTCACATTTTAATCAACACTAGGGGCTTTTATCAAGTCCAGAAAAGGGTCCCCAAAAATTGCTGCAGCAACAATGAGTATGCCCTTGAAAATCCAAACTACAAGTGCATTTTTGTGGAGTTTTGAAGCCCCTTAAATGTATTTACACACTTTTTTACATATTTTTTTCCAAATGCATATGCCAGGAAAACATGTATAATGGTTCATCAACTTCCATCTCTTCTAGAAAGCCCTCCACACCCCCAGTGGATGGTTATACCAAAGTGTGCAAAAGGAGCCTGCACTGTCCAATGCACGGATGGTCAGCATGAAGGAGGCACAAGCCCATGTGCACACTTTATTGCCATCCTGGCTCTAGCATACCCCAGATTCCATTTCCTGGAGGTTTAATGAGCATTGCAGAGCTGCTCAACCCCATAGTTCTGTTGTATCTTGAGCCCAAATTTAACTTCTTTGTGAACACAGCTTCTGCAGTCAACGTGCAGCATCTTCACACAGCAGCTTTGGGTGGACTGAAACCACTGCCCCGTGAAAGGACAACGGGGGTCTTCAGGTACCGCACAGTGTCTGGCAAGGAGACACAGCCGTGCCGTTGTCCCAGTGAAAGTGGGGTGAGGTGTGATGTGGGAGACACCTTGCAGAAACCACATCTCAGTAGGTGCGATTCAGAGGAGTTTAAATTCATATGTTGTAGAGCACAATACAACCAGGTTGGCTGTGATCAAGCAAGAAAACTGTGCAAATGTCAGCCTTGGTGAAGCATTGATAGGGATATATTGTATTAAGACTTTTCTAGAGCATTAGCCAAAGCAGATCCCATACAAATTGTGAGCAGTAAATGAACTGCCTGCACAATAATGAGCTGCCGATGTTGGGGGCATGCTACAAGATAAACGAGCCTGCAAAATAACTGAGAGAGAATGATGGAGTAAGGCTGACATTTGCTGAGCATTTACCAGTGCCACTGATAGAGATGGAAAGAGAACACCCAGAGTATACTAAAAGCATACACTAATACATAATTATTTTGACCGCTGTACAAATAAACAAAACACAAACAGGCTTTGCCCTAGCATAGCAGATCCAGAAGGCGCTGTGCCCATACCATGCCACATGCATTGACGCTTTGCCAGTTAGATGTGAGTATGTTACAGCTGTGCCCTCTGGGCACTGCTCCCGGCCAGACCTTTGCTGCTGAGCTGACACCACGATTACTTTGGTTAAAGCAAGACAGTGCTGACAGCACCAGGCAGCACATCTCAGCTGCAAGGCATCCCAAGCTGCAGCACTGACACGTGGACAAGCAAGGACCACAGAACAACAGCAAACCAATGACCAATTGCTGAGGAATACAATCCTGCCAAGTTTTGAATTTCAGCAGCTTTTATTAGGACAGTATTTTTTAGAAGGGCAGCTCCGCATTTCCCTGCAAAAGAAGCATCTGTTTATACTTCAGGGTCCTAGAAATACTTATGACCAGAAACCACCCATGGAAAACATAAGCCTGAGAGTATTTCTGAGAAGCTCAAACATAAAAAACCACAGTATTTACACTGATATGTTTGGTGTCCTCTATCAACTCTTAACTGCAGAGGTTAAAATAAAATAAAAATAAAATGAGGACGCTGTTTTGTTGATTTGCTTATGAGTAGTAATTGCAGAACAGTAGATTCCTGGGCACTGACCGCACAATAGACCAGTTTTTCATAGAAGGCAAAAAAGGATTATCTCCTTAGGAAGGTAATGGAGTGGCATCCAGAGACCAGAGAAGAGGCAGCTTTGAGAGAAGGACTGTACTGAGTCCGGTGAGTGGCTTGTACAGCATCTCATCATAGCCAGCATGAGGTACTTCAGAGAGGGCTGCAAGAGTCCTTAAAAAGAGTTTTGAATCACTCTGCTGCTGAAGGAGAACCTGTTTGAGTGCAGGAAGAGTGGATCTGGAGTCCGCTGTTTCTGAGCACCCAGCCGTGGTGTAGAGATGGGTAGGTGGGTGGGAGCAACCTGTAACAAAACGGCACCTCTGGAACCTATTTGAACAACATTTTTTTTCCCCTTCCTAGATTAGCATCATCCTGCTGCACTGGGATTAGCCTGTCTGATCAGCACTGCTTTTATTTGCCAGAAAACTGCAAAGAACCTTGGATTTCCCCCTGGCTAGGATTTTACAGGATATGCAGAAAAGTCTCAAGAGGTTCTCATTCTCTACTAGGTCATGACTACCAGAATTACTCAAAAGAACTGAGATCCATTCCACCTCACTGTATATATCTAAATGTTAATCATCTCCATCTAAACAATTCACCCTGGGCTCCTTTTAGGCTCAGTGGAGAGAAATGAGACACCTGCAAAAGACAACTCATTTCATTTTCACATAGATGCCTAAGATGAATGAGATAAGTTGCCTTCTGGAGGTGTCTATTTCCCTCCATTTACTGCATAGAGAGCCTTAGGTGACAAGCTTGCACTCAGGTGATTAACTTACAATGTCAAAAGCTAAAGGCAGATGAATCCCACGTGCAGTGCATTAGCATTTGAGCAGTCAGCCCTGCAGACAGAAGGGAGAGGGCTACAGAACACACTTCTGACAGTCACTCTGGTGGCTTCTCCTAGCTCTGCAGAGACTTACCTGGTGACATATCCAATGACTTCCTAGGAAAGAAAGAGTTACATGAATGCAAAGAAAGACTGAAGATGAGAAACGCAATACATTAAAGAAAGGGAAGAAAAAGGTGTGCAGATAACAACCAGCCAACAATTCCCTGATGGATTTTTCCTGCCCAAAGCAGCATGGCTCACTATGACCAGTGACATCCGAATGATCCAGAACCAAAGCAAGGGAGACTGTGATTAGCCCACAACAAGATGGCATCACACAACCTTTCCTCTTGCATCTGAAGTTCTGCTGTGACAGAAGTCTGACTGACTGAGCAAATGCATGCACACATGCCTGAATGCATATGAAATCTTCCCATGCAAAAGGCAAGTTCTTTTGAATGCATATGAAACCTTCCCGTGCAAAAGGCAAGTTCTTTTTCATGGTGAGACATAAATAACTACCTGAAAGGAAACAACTCAACATGCTCTCCACCACCACCTACAAATGTGCCCAGGACAATACAGAGAAGGTCTGAGGAGCATTGCTGGGATACTCTAAGGGATGGTCCACTTACGGTGATACCTCCCTGCCATGCAAGATGAGTACTTGTTCCCAACATCATTTTGTGGGAATGAAGAGTCCTTTTATCACCATTCAATGATGGGCATATCTTAAAATCTTAACCCACCTCTCTTGGATCACCAGCCTGGTGCCATAATTACTGACTAATCCTGCCTCTGTAGCCTGTCACAAGAACAGTTTTTGGCAGTCATTCCAGCTCCTTTCACAGTCACATGCAATTAATTTTATTATTAAAAAATCTAAAGAATAATGGGATTTAATTGACTTAATGTGAAGCTTTCTGGGCTGTCACTCCACCCAGCTTCTGATCAACTTGTACTCACTCAGCTGTGAGTGACTGATGTTTGTGCTTTTCATTAAGAGCCCATTGTCTCAGTTTAAATCCTTCCTTCCATGCTTGATATTTGCATAATGTTTTTTTTATCTTTGAAATATGTATTTTCATTGTCGGGTACCCTGGATGGAGGGCTATCCATGTGAATGTGATTTCTGCAGTCACCTCGTGCTCCTGGAAGTCTGTTTTACCTGTAGGTGCAGTATGTTAGGGGAGGATGGGTGAGACGCAGAGTCACTGCCTGGGACACACACCAGAATGGAGTTAGACAGCAAGTTGTTTTATTCAGTCATGCACATGTCTAAATAAATACTATATCTTACAGTTTTTATTTGTCTGACCATCATGATGATGGCCCCACTGAAGATTATGCCCCACTTACGGCTGACACTGTATGAACACATAGCAGCCTTCCCAACTCCTCTAATCCCCAAACAATAGTAAGAGATGGCAGAAACTCTACAGAAAGTTCGAGACAGAAATTCTCTTCAGTACTGCTGACCATAAAAATGCCTTTAAGAATCTCATGCCTTTGTTGTTCAAAATTTGAGGAAGGTATTACCACATGATTCATGAGATCTGGAGATTTTTGCTCTTCTTGGTCTGTGCCGTCTCCCACTCTCATTTTTACCGTGGAGCCCTCCAGCAGTCTTTGACACATTCCACTGGAAAGCACCAGGACAGATTATCTCTTTCTTTTCTCTATTGCTTTAGCAAAGCAGAAGAGACAGGAACAGAGACTATGGGGATTTTTAAACTAGCAACATGCCACATTAAAACAAAAGTTTCTAAAGCTGTGAAAAATAATATGATTTCTGATTAGAGACAACTTCCTTAGACAAGGCAGAGATTCTTTTACTTCCACTCTTCACTTCTTGCTTTTCTTATATCCCATGCATCCATCCTTCTTCAGAAAAGCAGAAACCTTTTAAGACTCTCCTGTGGCATTTCCTCCAAATTGTTTGATATGTGGGGAAGCTCCCATCCTATCAGTTTTGGCAAAGAATATAGCATCAAAGCTGCGTTTAACAAAGTAGGCTTTGCTGGTAGAAACTATGTCGTTCTCAGAGTGAAAAGATACTTCATTTTGAGCCATCAATAGCATCTAAGCTCTTTGTATGATACTTCTATATGGTATGTACCACTCTTACAGGGTATACAATGCAGAACGGAGTGACTTTGACTCCTGTGTCTTCAGCCAGAGTGGATGCAACGTTACAATCACAAAACAAGCTCGCACACCCACATGGCCCTCACTACAGCCCCGCCTGGTCCAGGAGCTCATCTCCAGCATCGCTCAGCAAGGGGTGTTCAGGGACGGGCTGCGAGGAGAGGGCAAGCCCCAAGCAGGCTCGCCCGCTTGCCAGAGAGTCCCTGAAGCCGAGGTCAGTAGGTATCAGCCCTCGGAGGAGCTACGCCCGCGGACCCACCTCTCCAGCCGACTGCCCGTGTCGGGGCGGCCTGAGCTCCGCCCGGCAGCGGGGTGACCCAGCCCCGCAGCCGGGCTGCAGCAGGGCTGCAGGGTCCCGCCGCCTCCCGCCCCCGCAGGAGAAGGGCAGCCCCTCCAGCACGGCTCCAGCCTCCGCACATGCGGGGCGCGGGGAGAGACAAGGGTCGTGCCCGAGCACCGGCGGCAGCAGCCGCTCCGCGGCGGCGAGACGGGGGCCGAGCCCGGGCTCCCCACGCCGGTGCCCGGGGCCGGCGGTGCCCGGCGGCGGGCGGCGGTGCCCCCTGGCGGGCGCGGCGGGGCGGGGCGGGGGCGGTGCCGTCTCCCCGCCGGAGCGGAGCGGAGCCGCCGCCGCATCCTCCCCTCGGCCCGGCCCCGGCAGCTCCCCCCGCCCAGGGGGGCGGGAGAGGCAGCGGGCGCTGCCCGCAGCCGCGGAGCTCCCCGAAGTGGCTGTGCACGGCGTGTCCCCCCCCGCCCCGCTGCCACCGATAAATCCCAGTGCCGGGGGGCAGCGCGGCACTCGGCGGCTGCCGCGCTGTGGGGAGGCGGCGGGGCCCTGCCTGGCTCCCCCGCCCGGGGGCAGCGACCCCCGTCCAGGGGGGCAACAGGAGCCGTAGGCACTGGAGCCCAGGTGAGTGTCTGGGGCTGGTGGCCGGAGGGAGGGGACCGTGCGGGGGTCCCCGGGAGCCGCGGGAGAAAGCGAGGTGCCTCTGCTGTCACCGCCCGCTGCTGCCCCGAGGGGACGGGCGGCTGGGGGAAGCCTGCTCCCGGAGCGCCGGGAGGCCAGCAGGCTGCCGCCGTTAGAGTTACTGCTGAGTTTTCCTCCGTGAGCTTAAGACGGTTCCCGCTGGCGTCCCGGAGGCGTCCCTGCGGGCTGCGGGGCTCCTGCCGAGGTGGCGGGGATGGTGGTGCCGGTGGGAAGCCCGGAGCGAGGGTGGGCGACGGGCATCCCTGCCCAGCGCGGCTTCCCCGCGGCAACCAGCGCTTCTGTGCTGCCCGGCAGCAACGGGGCTCTCCCGGGCTCTCGGGGCATCCCCGCGCACTGTTCGCGATGCTGTGAGGTCGTCTCTGAAGTACCTCGCCCTTTCTTGCAGTGGGTAGAAAGGGCAGGTCTCTGACCTCTGCTTTCCCACGCCCGGATGGGGACTGAATGGCTGCATGATGCACAGGGGGTGAAAATAGTTCTCAGCACCGTACGAGGTAGATTATGCTCCTCGCTTCAGGACTGGACCTCTGGGGGAATTAAACATAGCTGTTGGAGTATCCACCTACCTGTTAGTCCCTGCGACCCAAAATGTGCATCAGACAGACTAGAGATCTTTTCTTGGTCACAGATGGGGGCGGTCCTTGAATGTATGTAGAAAGAGATGGTGGGGCAGATAATGAGGCTAGTTCATTTTATTGTTTTTCACCAACCTTACGCTCAAAGTCCATTATTTGGGTCCACACTCCCTCTAAATAATGAGATATTAAGAGCATATGGCATTTCATTTGTGTTTAGATACTTCCTGGTGGTTGAGAATTTTACCAAACACTCCTGAAATTTTCAGTTTTAGAAGAACAAAGCTGGAATTGGCATGTGATCATGCATTCAAAAAAAACCGCTGGAGCTCTAAGTTAAAAAAAAAAAATCTGCAACTCTGGTGATACAGAACTGCACTACTTTCCCATAGAGAAACATGTTAAGTACGGCTTCCACCCAGTAAAGTGCTTGTTTAATTCAAGTGAGGGCTTAGGTGCCATGAGCTTCAGTGGAATTACTCAGCAGCTGAAGGCAAGGCTGAAGGCAAACATGTGCTTCTGTGCTTTCTCAAGCCAGGGTTCAAGTGCCACTCTGAGAAGCATTCAGTTGCGTGAACCATGCTTATTCAAAAGTTCAAGGCAGACTGAATCAGGGAAATCATGGGCTGAACAGCATCGCCAGCCTCCCTGCACAAGAACTAGTAAATCACCACTGCTATGGATTTTTCCTGTGATCTTTAGGAGGTCTGTAAGTAGGGAGTGAACAGTTCCTCGTTCTGTCTTGAAATACAGATCACAGCCTCCTAAGAGCCAGCAACCTTCCATGATCATGGGCTGGTTTCAGCCTGCACCTACCTTTGCATCTCAGTCATCTCTCAATCTTTTGAGGCCCAGGAGGGGGCAGTTTTTACATGATCTACCCAATTAAAAACAAAAACAAAAAAACCAAACCAAAACAGAAAAAAACCCCACGACCAGAGAATCTCTTATTTGGTAAAATTATGATCTGCAATTAATTTACAAGCACCAGAAACACAGATGAATGTCAGGCACCAGATACACAGATAATTGTCAGGAACCAGAGCACTTTCCAGCATAAAAAAGAGAATGTTATATAATTAAGATGTCCAAAGAGTAACATTTATTTCTAAATAGCTTGGTTCTTCTGCAAGGTACTCTTTGAAAATTAGAGAAAATTATGCTTAACAATTCCCTGGTTTTCCTCTGCTGGCAAAGTCCTGTGCATGCTGAAATCATCTGTTTCCTCAGGTATCTTCCCTTTCTTTTCAGGATGCAGATAAGCATTTGTACTTAAGAGCTCCAAAAAAAGTTAAGACACACTTTTACTTATATTGTTATTTAACAACTTCAGGAGCATTCAGGCAGAGGCACTGTTGGTTTAGCAGCTCTAAGCTTTAGCCTGTTACTGTTGATTATGTGACTTAAAGCTTTGTTGGGTTTCTTCTCTCCTGTAAAAACCACCAGCTTCACCAAGTGGCCACCTAAAGACGGTGGATGTCAGCTTTAAACCTCATGTTCCACTGATCCAGGTATTTCTGCCGAAATCTAGGTGCCCCTTGCTGGCAATTGCATGACTATGTAAAAGGAGAACCTGACAGTAGCACCTCTTCTGACTGAGGGGTTTGGATTTATCAGAACCTCCCTACAAGGGTAATATGTTTAAAGCACGAGGATATCTTCCAGGACACAAAGGGAGCAGTCTTGTATATTAAAAAGGGAGAAAAGATCTCAAAGCAAACAGTGAGAAAAGCCATAAATCATCTTGAAGCTATTTGAAGAGTCATTGGTCAAACATAGGGAAGACACCATGATAGAGAAAAAGGTCACCAGGCCAAACTCATCTCCATCTAATTACACTAAGTCTGTCAAACTAATCCCTGGCATAACTTGACTAAAAATATCATTGTGGTTCTCCTTAATAAAGTGACTGGTGTATTAAAATGGTTGGCATCTATGCTCCACACACTCAAGAATGTAAATATGGCTGCTTATGAGCACCCCTCATAAAATCAAGAACTCTGACCTGTGTAAAGTTAACCACCCACCCAAGGTTTTACTTCTGCAAACAGCTGGTGGATTAGCCTTTCTGAACCTTTTTACATAGCTAATTCGGTGTTCTTGACAGTCCTGGCAGTAACAGAAGTGCAATCCGTGAAGGACATTGTGGTGGGAAGTTCAGCAAGAGCAGATGAGGTCAGAATTTGAATGTAGCTAACGTGGAGATGTGATCTGCAGAAGCGGGTTCAGGAGGGCCAGGTATGAAGCATCATGCTGAGCTGGGAATAATCCACTGCACAAATATAGGGCAGGAAGTAGCTTGCCCGGTAGCACTTCTGCAGGAAAAAAAGCGGTGCTGAAAGGCAGGCAACTCACAGGGCTGCGCAAGGAGGATTGCACCCTAAAAAACGCTTGGAGGGATTCGGTGCTGCAGCTTAGCATCAGTGAGGTCTCAGCTGGAGTGCTCTGCCGCTCGGGACATGGATGCTCAGCATGTCAACTATCTGGCGAGGGCACAGGGAAAGACTTAAAAAAACATGGTCCAAGGGGGATTAAGCAGGTTCTTTAACTTGAAGAGTGCACTGAGTCAGGACATGCTAATAGCCTTCAGACCTATAAAAGTCTGCTCCAAGAGGAAGGGAGTTATACACTTCCCATGCAGCCAGAAGAGTCTCGAGCCCTGATGCAACCGCAGCACTGGACTGCTGAGAAACTTCCCACAAGGAAAGTTTCTAAAGGCTCAGTCACATTCAGAGTAGCAGTTGTGCTCCCACCTTGGCAAGGAGACACCTCTGAAAGAGTCATAGAGTGTTGTAAGACATCCTGGGCTTGGCTAGGGCTTGGCATGGGAGTTTTTGTAGCAAGGTGCTCCTACTACAAGGGGATATTTTTCCTCAGTCCTACAGTCAGCAAAGTCAGGTTGGGCAGAACTGTCTGGGGCTGTAAATTATTTAGAAATCCGAGAAGCACATTGATCAGCCCCAACATCTAACTCCTCAGCTCACAGGGAACTACTCTTTTTGTTACTGCTCCCTCCCATCCGGAATGGGAACAGGGAACCAAATCACCAAAATTAAGCCCACCATCTCAAAGACGAGGCTTAGTCTTAGATGTGGAGGTCACGAAGGCTGTGGCTGCCCCCAGGGCTTTCTGAATGCAGGTTCCACCTCTGTTGCCTTTGCTGGATGGATGCTTTTGCCCAGCTGGCAGCTTCTTGGGCTGCGCAGCATCTGCCTGCTCCCCCTGAAGCCCCAGGGAAAGCTCCTCCTAACCCCACCTCTGGGCCCAGGGCACATGTCCACTCCCATCTCTGCTTTGGACACTGCTCCCTGCTGCTGGGGTTTCCTTTTCCATCACCCATAAGTGCCCATTGCCAGGCACTCCCCTCGCCAAATGGCGCACGGGACTCAGGGCACAGCCTTTCCCTGCTCAGCCCCACTCTTGTGGAAGACACGAAGGGACATGTCTGCTGGGAGCAGACAAATCATTTATATTTGTCGCAGAAGTTCATAGCAAAATCCCCTCTGAGAGTCACCCATGTCCCCCCTGGGGTCTGTCTGGGGTCTTAAATGAAGGGGTTTTTTTGTAAAACCTAAACTATCATTCAGTCTCTGCAGTACTCTCAAAGACACAGTGGTACAATATCAGTGCCTCACCAAATATGATTGAAAAGCTAGGAAATGGAAGCATGTCACTAGTCCACAGCATTGCCACTTAGTTGCAAGCACTGGAAACTCTCCTCCTTCACACTTCTGGCCAAACACGGGAGCTTCCCGCTGCACCGAGACCTCCAGCATCACACTTGCCTGCAAGACTTCCCAGGTTTGGGTGTCCTGGAGGGATATTGCGCTGACAGCTTCTAATTACACTGCTAGTTGATTTGCTAATTTATGTTCATTTAAGATCCAGAAGTCACGGAAGGCCAGGAAAGGTTCCCCCTTCCAAACTCACATCTCAAACAAAATGGCATCTCTCTGGTGGAGCCTTTCAGAGGAGGAGAGCGACTCGTGACCAGTTCCACAGGTTGGAGAGTCCCAGCCCCAGCGTGGGCCACCTGAGCCCCTGTCCCTCCAGGCACTCTCTTTGTGCCTCTGGGTGTTTCTGCAGTTACTTGTGCTCTGACAGCATCCCACCATTTTCCACTTTCAGTCCAGGGCCTAAATACACTGACCAGCTCCAGATCCACCCTTTTTAATCTGTTTGGAAAGGAGATTTTGTTTTCTATTTCTAGCACAAGCAGCAACAGAAAAAAATATATTTGTAGAGCAAATAACCTATACATTCATTTACTTTCAGATTAACTTATTCCTCCCCACAAGCTAAATTAGATAGGTTTTCATATTACGGTATTATTGGTTCTGATTTACTTTTATAAATATAGATATAAATATATATCAAGCAAGCCAGGCTATTTGTTCCTCAGAGAACAAGTGCTACCTGCCCTGCTGTTTCTCTTTTTTTTTTTTTTTTTAATTTTGAAATACCCGTTTCAAATACCCATTTGAATACCAATTTCAAACTAGCATGGGGGCATGCAAATAACGGGCTACATAGCAAAATACTCGAACTATACTCCCTGGGTTGGTTCCTGTGCTGCTGCTGTCTCTAAGAATCTTTTCTGTAGGACAGGAATTTGAAGCCGAGCTCATAAACTGAAAAATTCCATTCAGAAAGAGATTGATGATCCTGTTTCATCAGGGATGCTTACGTGGAATTATTGCCTGCCTGAAAGCACTGACTCAGAGCTCACGTGTAAATTGCCAGGATAATTCCTCTATTCTGTGTTTCACAGAATTGAACGTTTTTCGCCTTGCTTCAAGTGTTTTGTTGATGAAAATCTTTCCGTTTCCTCCTAGAGAGAGTTTTGTAGACAGCTGTGCTGTAACTATGTCTCCCTGACTTGCAAATATGCAATGACTGCCAGTCAAATAGGTAATATTTTATTTTTTAAATGGACAGCTTCCCATCAACGCTTCTGTGTTCTTGCGGTACTGCTTTCAAGTAATAGCATTTCTCATGTGTGAAGTTTTGCATGAGGGGAAATACTTGGACTTTAGCAAAATTGTATCTCTGCTGTAACTTAATTTCACATTCCAAAAAATGCAAAGTTGCAAAACCAAAGGTGGCTGCCCAGTGAGACCTGGTCACAGGGGCGGGTGATGGTAATACACAGGCATGATTCACACGTTCACACAGTCAATAACTTAGTTTTGATTCATTTACCAAGACACTTCATAATAGCACTGGCATAACAAAACAAAGAGCTTCTCAAGCTGCTGAAATACTTGAGGTTCAGCAGTTAGCAACCAATTTGGAAATTAAAAGTGAGGTCTGAAATGGGTCACTCGAACTTCTCCGTTACTAGATGTTTTCCAGCTGATTCCTCCAAACTTCTGAGGGTCAGAGCAGCATGTTTCTGCTCTGCCCAGAGGGAAGCAGTCCGGCTGGGCATGGCCATGCCCCCAACTCTGTCTGGTGCATCCCACCGGGATAGCTGTGCTGTACAGCTGCTCAGATAGTTTTCCGTGCAATTCCTGTTTCCCTGAGTTGTGAAAGTCAAGTATTCACCTTTCTCGTTTTGCCAAGACTAATGACTTTGTAGCTGTTATATTTCATAGGCTAGCACAGACTAGCCAAGCAGTCTCACAGAGCTGTAAATATTTGATAAATCTGCCTTGCACGGTGTGAGTGTGAATTCCACACTGTAATAGACGGCTAAAAATCAAATTATGCTGGACATTATCTTCCTGAATTAAAAGCCCAGATCACCACTCTTTTTGCTCCCTGGACCAAAACAAAGATCTGAAAATCCTCAATAGTTTGACAAATTATGCATTAGGGGCTGGTATGAATAGAGCACTTACCTGTGCTACAATTGCCCTTGCCTGCTGTATGTGTATGAGCCTTTCTCTGGGCTGCATTTCACACAGTGTCTGCTTGCTGAGCTTTAGGAGGGCTTTCAGGGAAAACAGCGATCATCTTGTCCACATTCGAATTCCTCCCACGGGTCCTCAAAAAAGGAGATGCCTTTTGCTGTTCGGAATCCTGTGGGCTCCTTCAGTGGATGTTTTCCCATTGTGTCAGGTAATGCGTTGACACACACAAAAAAAGCCCCCTCTTACAAAAGAGAACAAACCAACCAACCAACCAAAAAACAAACAAACAAAGAAAACCAAAACCAACCAAACAAAAAAAACCCCACACACACAAAAAAGGGAAGAAATAGTAGGAATTCTTATTCTATTACAAGAAATAGTAGTTATCCACAATCGTTGCAATTTGTGCTTGGAGTCTCCTGTAAGAAGATCTCTTGTGGTTGCCCTGTGCTGCCTGGCTGAGCTTCGTTGGGCTCTTGGGGGGTCCAAAAGTCTCCGTATTCAGTTTGGGGGCAGGGACTGTGGTCCTAATTGCTCCCACTTGTGGAGAAGTTTGGAACCAGAAATTAGGGAAATTCCTACATGCAATTTTTCTTGTCATTATTATAGAAATGAAACAAGCCGTGCATTTAACATGTTGGTTGTGATGGTCTCTGTTCTGGAGAGTTTGAGACAAACACAGACTCTTTCTCTCTTTCTCTCTTTATTTCTCTCTTTCTCTGTTTCTCTCTTTCTCTCTTTATCCCTCTCTTTCTCTCTTTCTCTCTTTCTCTTTCTCTCTTTCTCTCTCTCTTTCTCTTTCTCTCTCTCTCTTTATCTCTCTCTTTATCTCTCTCTTTATCTCTCTCTTTCTCTCTTTCTCTCTTTCTCTCTTTCTCTCTTTCTCTCTTTCTCTCTTTCTCTCTTTCTCTCGCTCTCTCTTTCTCTCTCGCTCTCTCGCTCTCTCGCTCTCTCGCTCTCTTTCTCTCTCGCTCTCTTTCTCTCTCGCTCTCTTTCTCTCTTTCTCTCTTTCTCTTTCTCTCTCTCTCTCTCTTTCTCTCGCTCTCTCTTTCTCTCGCTCTCTTTCTCTCTTTCTTTCTCTCTTTCTTTCTCTCTTTCCCTTTTTTTCTCTCTCATTCTCTCTTTCTCTTCTCACAGAAGTGTCTGCAAAGCAGGGAGAAACCTTCCCTTAGGAGCAACGGTGCCAAATTGGCTCTGAAACCTTCTCATATTAGACGGCGATTGATACTTTTTAATGACTTAGTGTAGTCCAATTGTGTCTTTGAAGAGGATACAGTATTTAGTGTCAGAATATCAGTTTTCTGTAATTGTTGTTTATAGGCTCTGACTTATGATTTAACACATATACTAAGCTGCTAAAAGGAAATGCATGCTCCAAAAAGTAAAGCTTGCTTGTTTTCCCAAGTATTTGATAACAGGACAATTTTCAAAAACTTTGCTAAAAAAAAAGAGAGAATAAAATACTTATAGTATCTCATACAAGAGGAAAAACCATATCATAAATAAAACCAGATCAGCCATATGCAAAATGCTTGCTTTCAGGCAAGTTGGGTATGTGGGTGGGCAATAGATAGGTATATTGGGATTTACTGGTGGAGGTATCTGAACTTCTTTAGTAGCTGTCAAAAAGCACCTCATGGGTGTTTGGATACTTATACCATTTCTGTTAACTGTTCCTGTTCATAAGTACTAGCAAAGAATCCTGCCCAATGCTGCTGAACAGTAACGAAAAGAACAAGTGCAGAAATCATGTGAGAAAGTCCTGGTCAAGCCCAAGGGACAGCCAAGCTCAGGGAAAGAGCTGAGCTGAGGCTCATGTTAAGGTTCTGCTTTGCATTACCAGCAAAGCTTAAATCTAGAGTACAGGCAAGTCCAGATACCAGGTCCCAGGGAGAAGTAAGAACTTGGCCCAGTCACAGCAGTATATCGGAATAAAAAGTTCATGCCAATTTTCCTGAGTCCCTGCTATCTATATAAATTCACTGCATGTACTTTTGGGTTTTGTCCATAATCCTTACATATTGTGGATGGCCACTGGAGACAACAGATATCTGGGAACTGCTGAGAACACAAATGAATTATTAATACATAATCAGATAGGGAAGAAAATATTACTTACATGTCTCTTCCACATCTTATTGAAGAGTTAAACTTTTCTTAAGTCAAATTTCTTTATTTTCTGGTTGCTGGGGGAGATTTCTAAAGGGCTCATTATTAATGCTGTTATCCCAGTTCCCTTATAGTTCGGGGAATTCAGCAAATGTAAATAGAGCTAATTGCAGGCTCTTTCCCAGACTATCCAGATGTGAAGGAGTTTTACTGTATCCTGTATGTGAGATCCAGGCTGTGTCCCAATGAAAATGATTCTATATCTTTCCCTCATGGACAGGGTGCTCTGGCCTTCATCATCATCTTCTGCCCACACTCAACATCACCCTGTGAGACTTGTGACTAGGGGACAAGTGTCTCATTGCTCCCCACGGCCGTATCCACCCTGGCTGTCCCTTGCCAGTGCTTCTGCCTGGGCACCAGAGGAGGGTTGGGAAAGCCCAGGGATTGCAAGGGTTGCTCCTGAGCAGCCAGAGCCAGATGAGGATAGAACTGAGAGCTTCCAGCCTTGACTAAAGCAGTTTCCCAAAAATGAAGAACCTGGAGTTGCATCCTTCTCCCATGTTTTATGAGCGCCCCAGGATCTGACCAGCTCCTGTGCCACCAAGCAGCCTGGTGTGGGTACAGGGAGCTCATGGCTCTCCTTGCCATGCAGGTATGCCCTGGGACCTCCAGCTGCAAGGGAGCACAACAGCAAGGAGCAAGCAGACCTTACAGTCTTCAGAGCTTGAACTTCAAATATAAAATGTAAAAGTAGTCTAAAAATGCAGAGGCTAGCATTTATCTCTTTTCTTGGTTTAATTTTTACGGTGCAGCTTAATTTGGTCTTGTCTTTTTTATTTGACCATGTATAGCACATTCTAATCAAACATTTAATAAGATGTTCCTATAAGGTTAGGAGCCACAGTAAAATAGTCCTTATTTACTGATAGATTTATACCTGAGAAGTTTGCAGGCATCACGCTGTGAGCTGTGTGATGATTTTAATGTGAGGGTGGCATTTTCATGGATAAAATTTCCATTATTTCATAACGAAGCTATTGTTTTCTAACCAGGCACACAATGGGCATTATTTAAGAGTGAGGGAAAAAAGATATAGTTATTTCAAAAATCATACTTTGGGTGCATGTAATATCTCTCTTCTCTGTGTATTTAATTCATTATACTGTTGATACCATAGTAGATTTTCAGGAAAAGATTTTTTTCCTCTGGAACTGGCTTATAAAATTAGGTTTTTCAAATGTTATGTTCAGCAGGCAAAGCATGGAAGTAATTCTATTTTGACTGTTTTAAGCAGAATGCTTTTACATTGTTGATTCAACAACAAATATCTTAATGGACCTTTTAATGTAACAGCCTTCAAATAATTTTAGTATCTGGTATAGCAGTACCAACACTGATCTAATTCTGGACCATATTAGATAGAATAGTTTAATCTGTTCCATGAGGCAAGAAAACCTGCCTATGTGGTTCAAGCTGTGTGCAGTATAAGGCTGAGCAATACTGCGTGATCTTGAAAATGGTTCTGAAAATCGATCAGTCTGAATTTTCACTTGTGCTAGGATGTTTTTTGGCAGATAGAGGGAAATAAAAACAGGGTCAAAACGAGCTTGAAAAGTAAAATGCGTGTAATAGTAGACCTTGGACAGTGAAGCGAGATGATAAGAAAATCCTCAACAAGCAATGCCTGCTGATAAATGCTACATCCCAGCCATCTACCCATGCCCAGCATGATGAAGTTAAATTGCCAAAAACTCCTTGATGGTTCCTTGCATTGCTGCACTGAAGCATCAACACACAGAGATCTAGATAGTCATTGCAGAAATCCAGATAGTAATTGTTGCTTGTGGAACCAACATTGTCTCAGAAATGTCCCTGGACAACTAACTATTAGTGGATTTCAGAAATGGTGTCTCCTTACCTAAGCCTTTCAATCCCCCAAAATTTGTGTTCAGTTTCTATTACATGCCTGTCAGGTGTGCTACAAAATGGCATTCCGAATTGCTGATTTTGACAGCTCATTTAGACATATATTTCCCTAAAAGCCATATCCACAGCACTTTTGATCCCTCCTTATCAATTTAGGCAGATATGTTGGTGCAGTTGCCTACTTCAAGTCTCCCTTCAGTATTAACCTTCTTGTGCCAAAGTTTGTCCCCAGGTGCATTATCTTTTGCACTGAGTTCACAAGTGGATGTAGATGTAGCCGGCACCTTTGGAAAGAACTGGATATCTTCTGATCATGTGGACACCTCTACACCTTCACCTATAGATTCTTTCCCCAAATCAGTGTCATCCAGGCAAAGATAAATGTTTCCTGTGACCCCCCAAAACTTGCATATTCCTGACATTTTGTGTGCCAAACATAACAGAGGAGAAAGTCTTGTCTTCTGGTACTGATGTGGATCAAATGTGAGCTCTGTTCTCCTATCAACAAATGCCAGAAGTCTGTTAATGGCCTCATAAGTAGGAAATATTCAGCATCAGCTGTTTTTTTTAAAAAGTGGTCCCTTCTCCAGTTACTAGAAATTATTGCTCTTGTATATATTGCTTCTGGGACTACACCAAGGAAAGGGTCTGGGTTTGGTTGGGAGAGGAGTCCTGCTGGTGACCTTTAGTTGGACCAGTCCTCTGGCTCTTCTGCTCCTGAGGTTTCTCAGAGCAATGAGTCTTTCCGGATGCCCATATAGAGGGCAGAGATCTCAATCAGTTCTTGTTTTCTTCCCTCTTTCCAGAATTCAAACTTTGGTGGGATTTTCAACCACACCAGTAATCCCTGAGAGGGATTTTTCTCATTTTCCCCCGTCCTGTAGTACCTGGTCACTGTTTGCAGCAGGGCCACTCGTCCCTGTGAGGAACAGTCCTGAAAGCCCAGCCTCAGGTAAGAGGAGACACAGGCTGCGCTCCTGGACTAGTGGTGCTCTGGCTAACCCTGCTTCATGGAGGGGTCATGTCACATCATCTCCTGAGGTCCCTTCCAGCATGGTATTTCCAATGTGATTTGGCTCCTGGATTTTTACAGTATCATCTAAGTGGCATTTTCCTACTCTTCAAAGAGGCTGCCAAAACTCCCGCTCCATTACGGAGAATTAAAAAAAAAGTTGCTTAATATCCCGCCTTCTAGCTCTCAGCAATTAAACTTATTTCCTCTTTGCTAATGTTAAATAGTCTGACAAAGTTCTTGCACAGTAGCGTGTTGTCTGAAAACTGTTCATCCAGTTTCTCTCTTGTTCTTTGCAGCATAGTCAAGGAAGATGCACACCACTGTAAAGAAGCACTCCAGAGCAGACTAAACATTGAGCCAGGGAAGATCACTGTGATGCTGTGAAGCTGCTGTAGTTGTGTAGATGTGCTGATCCCCTTCATTTCCAGCTGATGCTGTCTCTTGATGCTCTCTCTCAAACAACCTGAGCACATGCTTTTATTGGAGGTTCAGAGCTAACGGGCTAAGACACTCAAGGCAGGTAGTTAACCGCTTAGTCTAGGAGCCAAGACCAAATAGAAACCTCTAGAGAAGCAATATGAAACCTGGAGGGAGGTCACATTCACCTTGTCATGAGCGTGAAAGGAGAGGAGAGAAATTTCCAACTAGCAAGCAGAGCCAGCCTCCCTCTGAGCTCCCATTTTTAGCCCCATGCAAGTCCCCACCACCTCATGCAGGACCGTGGGGCAGGATCCCTCGCTCCCTGTCCCAGCAGCGCATAGCCAAACCAGCACTCACCATGAGACACCCGACTCCCGGGATGCTTACTTTCTTCCAGCTGCATGCTCCCTAAAAAATAGTTATAAAAGGCTGTGTGGAATGTTTTGACATATCCTTCTGATTTAAGGACACCAAATTCAGTTACCGCAAGTTCTGGCATGGCTGGTTTTGCTATTTTCCTCAATTCCCCACAGAAATTAAGCAGAGGAGCTTGGATTCAGACGTTTGAGATTAATGGGACTGCTCAGGCATTGAAGCAGTGACAAAATGGAAAGTTCTTCCTAGCAGAAAAAAAAGTAATTAGTCCCTTTCATATCTTCAGTTTGACACTAGTGTTAGCATCAATTATTCTCTGTTGGGAATATTACATCTTAACAAGGTTCACTGTAATATCATCCTTTCTCAGTAGTAATCGGAAGAGAGGAGGCCT
This sequence comes from Caloenas nicobarica, assembly GCF_036013445.1. Lineage (NCBI taxonomy): Eukaryota > Metazoa > Chordata > Aves > Columbiformes > Columbidae > Caloenas > Caloenas nicobarica. Next base: position 38,160,594 of record NC_088247.1, read on the forward strand.
CTTCAAATCATTGTCTTGCTACCTTGAGATTTTCAACATTTAAGCATCCCACTTATCAGCTGATACTTTGCATTGACTTCAGCACCTGAACAATTCCTGTAGTCTCAAGTGTCTGAAATCAACTTTTTTTTTTTTTCCTCCCACTTTTTTGGCAACAGACTGCAGAGAAAATCAACAATGTTTCCAAGCTAAAAGGTATTGTTACGAGTGAAGTTAAAATCCTCAGGGTGCAGAAAACATGTCAAAATAATCTGGCAAAACTGTGAGACTGGGTCTCGGGAAGAGAGGGTGGCTCCACTGTGTTGGTTTCAGCTTAATCAGGAAACCGTGCCAGCCCCGGGTCTCAGCTCCTGCTCTGCAGGTCACAACCATCCACCGCTGCTTCCAAAGGTGTAAAGCTGTCAAACTCCAAAATGCTCAGGTGCAAAATACCCTCTATTTTTGAGAGCGGTGCTGCTGTCCTAGTGCACGCTTCTTGGGGAGTTTAAAAAAGCCTGGTGCGGTCTACGCCATTTGGTTTTCTCAGGCCGAGGAGATCCTTCCTCCATGCCACCACTTGTGGCACAAGCTCACACCCAGTTACTCTGTGCAGAAGTTACATCTTTGCTTAGTTTCTAAGCCTGGTGCCCCTCTTCCATGCCCCCATCTATAATCCAAAAATCCTGTCTCCAATTTAACATAATATGTTTGAGACTGTTGAAACACGGTTAAGGAGATTTAGATGCACAGCTGTGTGACCAAATCCCCTAGATAAGTTTGATAATCAGCCTTTATGCACAGTTCCAAGCTATTTGGAATACAGGACTGCTAAAAATAACCAGAAAAAAAAAAAAGAAGAAGTGACCTCCTTTCCTGCACCTCCAGATTGGGACACTCTGTTGGTAAATATCTCTGAATAAAGCTGTTCTGAATTAAATAAACCACTGGCTTTAGTGGTATAACATGACGCTGGTAATGGAAGCTATTTAAAATCTCATCAAGATGTTGAAGTCCTAATCCAGAAGACACCGAGACTGTCATGCACTGCTGCCGGCACACCTGGCCATAGTGTCTCGTAGACCACCACACCCTGATGTGGCCCATTTCTGCCCACCTAGACTTGTTCAGATGTCCAGGGCAGATCCTTGCTCAAGTGACACCTTGAGAGCTGGTGGGATAAAATTAAATCATTTGGGACACAGAGACGACGTGTAGTGAGGGCATGACTGCCACAGTTGGACAATATCCAGCTTCCCTGTGAGGCCTCCAGAAGGGTTATGAAGTTGGGCATTTTTGAAGGACTTGCAAAAACTGTTAGGTTCAGCAGGGAAGCTGTGCTGCCTCTGCAAAAGCAAAGGGCTCCTGCGGAGACGTTTGCGACTGGCTGCTATAGTATACAACCAGCCCAGTTGTCATAGGGACTTAGCTGAAAATGAAAAGGCATATTTGAAGCCAGTTGTGCTGAATACTTTAACTTGATTATTTGAAGTATTTGTAAGAATTGTATTGTAACCCTCACTTTCATTGATGTGGTTGTCTTTTGCAAATTGTTAAAAATTACGGGTCACCTTTGAGATGGAAGCATTTTACCATTTGTTGTAAAGGCTTTTAAAGAGTAATTCATGTCTTATTCACTCTGTCACCAGATCATTTCATATGCCAATGCACTGAGAATGTCAAACTGTGTTGATAAGAGCAGAGTTTCCCTTCTACTTGTTTTTATTCCTGTGCAAATGTAATTAAGGCAAGAAGTGTCTTAGGAGTGTCCTGATCACATGCATTAAATGAGCTCCCTTTTTGCCTCCTAAGGCAAACACACCCTGAGCTGCAAGGTCTCTGGGAAAGAGCCAGGGCTTGTATCTGTCAGGGCAGCACCTCGCACGCTTGGCTCACAGCTCAGCCTCTGAGCCCATACCTGTGCAGGCCTCGTGCAGGCAGTTGTTGAGGGTGATTCACTGGGAACTAAACACGTGTCTAGTTTTCAGCAAGGAAACAGCCCCAGCAACTACTTCAGGAAGTATTGTTGTATTTCACATTAGGCTTGTGCTTAAGATTCTCTGAATTTAGGCTTATATTGCAGCAAGACTCCAATAAACAAGGATTCCTGGGGAATTGGGGTTAGAGGACTTGAGACTTTGGGAGTGGCTCCTGAAAAATCTGGGGAAAAATTGAAATCTTTCCACTAGCTGCCAAGAGCCTGTGAAAGAAGGTATGAAGTGATATCAAGAGGACATGTGTCTGCATTTCTGTGAACTGGAGCCAGCGTGACAACAAACCTTCCGTGTAGCACCAGGAAGAATACACAAAGGCGCATTGAAGACATCCAGGATACAGGGGAGGTCAACCTCTGGACAGAACTGTGTCTTAAGAGTGAATTTTGCAATGTGCTGATCTTTCTCTAAAGTGCCACAAGGAACTAGCAGTACTCACTGGGGTTCTGACTGGGCCTGAGGCACTTAAGGGATAACTTCATCCATCTGCTGAAAGCTCTTGTGTATCAGAGACCAGGGACTCTGATAAAGGGTGACTTGATTCCAGACTGCTTAACGAGCAATCATTTGAGTTACTCTCACCATACAGATAGAGTAATTTAGGCAGTGACCCATGCCTGCTGATGACCCCTGCAAAACAGACTGGTTTTGATTAAGTACCCAAGAGTGGGTTTGGATGCCTGATATAAGGTCTTTTCAGATAAGGAGCCTACAGTGACTTGGCCAAATCACTCTATCACTACATCATATAATATGATATATTTAATTTGAGTCGTATAATTTGACCCTGTGTAATCCATCAGAGTTCATCTATCTCAACTAAAAATGACTTCGTACGTGAATATATGAAACTCTAATGCTGTTCCATTTTCAAGTTCCACTGTTCCCATAAATTAAATGTGTTTAGTAGAAGACTGGGAATATATAAATGAAAGTAATCAGCTCTTTGCCCTTTTAGACTGACAAAAAGATTATAGCAGACTACAACTAAAAAGTAGTCATAACTTGTGAGTCATAAAAGACCCTAGAGTGAACACAATTAGAAAAAGAGAATTAATGGTATATTGTCTGTGTATGTTGGAACTGCAGCCAGACACTGAAGTGTCAATAACTTGCAGCAAGAGTGGCTGCTGTTGTTGCTCAGTTTTTTTCAGACTACTCCAACATCCTGTGCAAAATAATTTCAACAGCTTCTCTCTCTGAGGAAACAAGCAGACAAAATTTACTGTTGTATATTCAAGAAGAGGATGAAGTAATGCACTGTGCTATCACTGTCAGCATACTGTTGAATTGTCAGTGTCACTGGATGATATACCTAGTGTCTGAAAATACATTACTTTCCTGTTGTTGTTGTTTACATGGCTTTTTACACTAGTTTCACTGTCTTAGCAGAACATCAGACACAGTTGTCTTACAAGGGTTTCAGTGGAGATGTGGACTGGAATAACCAGTCAATATAATAAAGCTGCACAGAGGTACAGGGATGAACACATGACAAACCATAATAAGATCAGTAGTACAGCAGCATCATTAACCTCTTTTCTTTTTTTCTGCACTAAACTTTCCACAGACAAGAGCATTAGTAATTTTAACATTGATTGAGAACTGCTATTATCCACTCACAGCATGTGGGAGCAAACAGGCACTTGGCTAAATCACAAAAAAGAAAACCACTTAGCATGCTGCTTTCCTCAACAACACCTTTTTCTGAAGGTATAAGGCTGAGTGCTGTAGGGAGAGTCTGTGTGAAGAGAAAAGCAAGGCTGCAGCAGCCCCCTGAAGCATGCTGAAGGTCAGCCCCTCTCACAGAAGACCAAGAGGTCACGTTTGACTTAGAAGGTATTCTGATATGCTTAAAAAATTAAAGTAATTAAATAATTCAGTGAATGAAAGCCATCAGTATTCTAATGTGGTGTTAATGGGGTCTTTCAGGAATCTGGAAGATTAGCTTCATGAGTGACATAACTGGAGCCATTAGCAAGCTCATCCAAGAGTAATCATCCATCAAAGGTGAGTGCCTGCACATCTTCCCTGCAGAGGAGCATGAGGAGCAGCACAAACATTCCTGCTTGCAACTGCTGCAGTGGGGCACGTAGGAATAACCTCTGAATTGCCTAATTTTTCTCCTGCAGGTGCTCAGCCCAGGGACGTATTTGCCGCTGTTCAGCAATGGATGAAGTGGGCAGTGACTCCACCAGTGTGACTACATGGGAAGTCATGTTCTCCACAGACAGCGCTGCTCCAGCAGATCGCTGGCAAATCAAGCCGATCTGAACCATGGAGTACCTCTCACATGGTCATTGAGAGGAAGAGTTGCTGAACAGTCTCCATGAAACCTCAACACTGTTTTAGATTGGTATTTCCTACCGAGTGCTCCGGCAGTGCGAACATGACAAAAGACGTCTAGGAGTAAAGGCTCCAGATGCTCCTCTAACATTGCTGGGACAGCCTCCAGAACAAGTTTCCAGCTCCTACTAACTCCTACTGGATGTATCTTCCATGCCAAGGCCTCTGGAAAGGATCTGAACTGGAGGAGCTTTGGCACTTCATCTGTGCTGTGTAGAATCCAGGAGTAAATTATTCTGATGTGAAGTTCTAATACAGTTAATAGAGCATATAAAATTGTCTACTGTGTTTCATCATATCTAATTTGCTGCAGCAACCTGCAGCCATCCAAGCTGTTTCGGCCTCCCTTTTACAACCCTCTGGTGCCCCGAGTTGTTCCAGTGTCACCAGCTCCTCTGCACCAGCAGAGTGGTGCAATGCCTCCAGAGCGTTCAGCTGCTTCTCGCCACACTCCAGCGTGGTCCGAAGTGGGGAGAGCCATGAGGAACCCCACGTCTGGCCATCTCCACAAAGAGTGAGCAGGCAAGAGGGCAATGCCAGCCTCCAGCTGCCTGTAGCTGGAACCTCTTCTGGTGCGCAAGCCTTGGGAGTGCTTGGGCTGCACAGCATGTTGGTGCATCTCTCCAGAGATTTCTCCTCCTGTCAGCTTTTGTGGTTTGTGAGGGATATGATTCACTACCCCATCAGCTTACTGTGCTACCTGTGCCCTGTGATGGTGCTCAGTGGGAGAGCAGTGACTCACTGGTCCCCTCTAGCTCACAGGTTGGGGGAACTTAATTTCTTGTGGGGGCTGGGGCATCACAGGGTCCGGTTCACGCCTCCCAGCCTTTCTTTGGTCAGATGGGCTCACATTCTGCAGCCTGTGACACATGGCTGTGGCAAAACAGGGGTGCCAGGACGAATAGAACAGACCTACCTTAAGCTTATAGAATAAAAGCCACTGTTATGTTAGCTGCCTGCCCAAACGAGGTGTGGTACTGATGCTGCTGTCATCAACTTAAAGTTGCTCATTTTTTTCTAAAATACTTTCCTAAGTAGACAAGGATTTCCTTTTTATATTAGGGTAGGTTGAGATGACCAGTTCACGCACGTATTTTCTTGTCATATATGCAACAGTTGCTGTAATCATAGAGTCATGCATCATTTAGGTTGGGCCTCCAGGGGTCATGTAGTCCCAGCCTTATTCATCAAGTGTAAAATTCAGGTGAGTTACCTGCAAGCTTGTTGTGCCATTTCAGGGATCACATGAAATGATTTTTCAGAAAATGCAATGTGCGTTAGGAAAGAGAGCAGCTGAGACATTACCCAGTGCCACCAAGGATGCTGCAGCTGGAGACAAGGGAGAAGAGGGGACAGTCACTACATAGCAATCAGCGTCTGCCTCCAAACCTCCCATCTCCTTCTTCAGTGTGTTTGGGTGCTGCAGGGCCAGAACAAGCTCCAGACAGAAGGCGGCTGTGTCTTGGACCCGCTGGGCGATTCCTCAGCATGACAGGGCAGACTAAATGCCCTGAGATCTGGGACAGATGTGCTGATGGGGAGGTCCATTTGAGCAAGGCCATTAAAAAAATGTGTTGGTTTCTCCCATTTCTACCCAGGTTGTTTACATAATCTCTTTCCTCTGATAAGATGGCGATGCCAGCACAGGCCCCCTGAGCCCCATCAGGGGTAGAGCACTCCTGTGAAGGCCAGCTGGGATTCCCGTGGGTCTGGAGCATGAGCAGGGAGAAAGGGGGTTACCAGCAGAAATGTCTGGGCACTGCTGCTCCAAATACTATCTCAGCTGTCCCTGTCTCTCCCACCCTGCACGTAGGCTGGATGCTCTCAGTCCAGCACAGCATGGCACCAAGCAGCTCTCTGAGCATCCACCACCATCTCTGATGTCCCACCTTGGCAACACAATAAGAAAGTGATGGGTTGCAATAATGCTAGACATGGGCACATTTTTGTCTAAGGGTACAGATGAGGGAAATAGGACTACAACTAGCTAGGGATGTTATAACTAACGTGTTGAAGTTTAGCACTACTGGTGCCCATCAAGGTGACAAAAATTCTCCTATAAAGTATTTCCAAAGAACTTTTATGGTGTCCCAGCCCAGTGGTCACTATAGTGGTATGAAAAGCATACTGCTGTATGCATTCATTTGTGTTGCGGCTGCTCTCACTTGGGCCATGTTAAAAGGATCGTATCCCAAAGTAGGTAAATGAGAACTCTGCTCACTGAGACATGCCCCATAGCTACTCAGCTGTAAAGTAGGGATCCTACTCATGCCTTTCAATCAATACAAAGCATGCTGCTGGACCTCTGGTAGATGTTTTTTCACTTTAGTTAATTGATGACCATAACTAACATATGAAATACTCTAAAACATTGATTTTGCATAAGCTATTACTTAAAATCATTGTCATAAGAGCATGTCCTGTAGCTAACCTTAGATGACAGGCATAATTCAAAACTATTTGTTGTCCACTCTGCAACCTAACCATGAAAGGGGATGGAGTGAATACAGAAGTGTGCAAAGAAAGGATGGCAACAGTAAATGGAGAGCAATTAGTGGAATGACTACAAACTGAGTGTAGGTGCTGCATCTTTGCATTTTGCAGCCCTTGCAAGGGGGTTGCCTTTGGTTTTGGACAAAGGATTCAGCCCCCACCTCTAACTCCTCCAACCCCGCAGTGTGCAGTTGGCACTACAACTTTCCTTGCACACATTCCATTTGCGGGCTGTGATTTTGGTCATACCCCAGCAGTGTAAAATGCATCAATGAGCATTGCAGCATGGACACAGTGCTGGGCTGACAAGACTATGGAGGTAGCAGCTAGAAAACTCTACGGTGTCTCACATTCTGGAACAAGAAGAGCATTTTTGTTTCAGTAAGATTCAATATTAGCTGCTACAAGTGTATTTGCTCACTTGCAGGTTTGGTTATTGGTTGCCAGCACAGAAGTTGGTAGGTTCATGATTCCTCCGGTACTGCTAGGGGTGGCATGTAAAGTGTAGACTGAGAATGATGTATTAGAGACCTTAAGCTGGGAAAGGGATGAAGACTTCATCTGCTTTCTGGAGTCTGATCTTGAGTCAAAATCAGATTGTCAATGACTGGTTTACCAGTTTGGAGGGAGCTAAGTATTGGTAGTGAGTTTATAGAGCTACTACACTCTGAAAACTAGACAGTTTTGCAAATTCGTTTTTCACATTTGTAGTAGGGGTCAGAATAATGCACTCCCATGGGACATCATGTAAGGAACTAAGTACACTCTGGCAGTTAATGGGTGTGAATATGTGAAACCAACACATCTGAGGATCTCTGGAAGTTCAATTGATCTCTACTGAGAACTGACAGAGGAAAGATATTTTGCGTTCCAAAACTGTGTGCATGTTTCCTTGTGTGCCACTGGTCTTCGGTAACAAAGTTGGCAAAAGTGATAGCACTAGAATGAAACAAAAAGTCTTCTTTTGTAAATCAAAGTTTCACAGAGTTCTTGCTTGTAATGTCACAGCACAGCAGTACCCACAAGCAGCATTTTAAGGCTGTATTCCATAAACGCAGTCCACTTCTACACAGAACAGTGAAATGGATATATGATGGGGGGGGGAAGAGAAGAAAAAAAAAAAAGGCAGTGCTAAAATGATCCTGAAAGGTGGTCCCTCTTGGATGCTGCCATTACAAATTTTCCACTGTGTGCTTCAGTACTGGGATTTGGTGGTGGATGTGGTGGATAATGACACAAAGCAGGTGCATAGGCTGAAAATATAGTTTCATTTTTCCACTTCCTGGGTGATTGTCCAGCATTTCTGTGCTGTGTTGTCCAAAATGATAGTGTTGTTACAGTGCAAAGGTCAACGCCTGATTAAGAAGATCATTGCTACAGACAAGTCCAATTTCCCATCTCTCTATTCTCACTCTCTGCAGTTACTCATATTTCCCCTCTGGGCTGAAAATTCCCATGTTTCAGCCTCCATGTGACTTTTTGCAAATCTGAGCAAGAATGTCAACTCTTTTAGTTTTGCTAGCAGGGAAAAAGTTTTATTTCTCCTGCAGGGTGCAAGCACTTGCCCAGCTCAGAAGTGACTGAAGGCAGCAACTTCAAACTGCTGGGCTCTATCCTTTCTAGAGCAGCAGAGGAAGAAACAAGTCAAGCTGAAATAAAAGATATCATTCAGCTCGAAGTGCTTTGTAGTTATGAGCAATATGTATTATCATAGATGATCTCATTAAAACTGTCATCAAAGAGGGTTTCTGCTTATTTCTGCTTATTTCCTAAGGCATTGCTCTCGATCTATTGATTTCTGAATTCTAAATTCCTCATCATGAGTAGTGTCATGTCAGCCCCGAAATAAACTTGTGTAGCAGTAACACATAATCACAGCAGCTCCTTTTCTTTCCCCAAGTTCTGCTCTGTTACACTGGTATACAGTCCCAGAGACTCCCCTATGTGAACAAGGAATCTTGACCTTACACAAGTTTTGACATAAAAAAAATTTGCTCAGTCTGGTAGGTTTTCAGGACCATCCCATTCAGAAACTAACTTTCTGTCCAGTTAGTGTTACTCAGGTCAATATGTGCTTACTTTGGAGATAAAGAAGTGTTGTCTAGTGAGCAATGTCCACATTTAACGAAGCAGGAGGGGTGTCAGGCCTGGTAGCCTGTCTGAAAAGGATTATTGCTGTTGTCTGGGAGGATGCCGCCCTTCATCTCTCACTGTAAGTTATGCTGGGCTGGGTAACGGCTGCAAAGCTGATGAGATCTGGAAAGGGAAACAGCAAGTTTTCCCACATGGGATGAGGAAGCCTCAAATGATGCATAAGCTTTCTTCAGTCCTTGCTGGGGTGAACAAGGGTCACACGATGTCAGCTCCTTTCCTTTTGTCATCTCAGGGGCAGGTGGATCAGCACAGTTGTGGTGTTCATGATTAGAGATCAAAAATCCTGAGACTTTCGATAAGTATTTAAGGAATAGCATACTGGTTATACAATTTCCTGGTAACTGGGTATGCACACATATGTACATAAACACATGCACATTTTTAGTCACTGTGTAAATTAGAGACTGTGTGCTGTTTGCATTTTATAGAACTGATGTATTTTAATCCCACAGTAAGTTCTACCCTATTCTGTATTTACCCAGGCTTCCTGAAGTAGATGTCTGGTAAAATGAAAGAAACAGACACTCTGCATCTTCTACCCCTTCATTTTCTCCTTCATTTTATGAGCCAGAATAAATCAAGGCTTTGCTTGTGCTGATCATTAAAGTACTCTCATTTATTCCCGAAATTAATATTGTTCTTAATGAGAAAAATGTATTTGAAATGCACATAGTAGAGGTGAAATGTATCATGCCTTTAAAATTGGTCTTCTACCACTGAGACAGGCACCTAGGCAGAACAGTGAGGGGGATTCTGGTTGATTTGGTTTTTTGGTTTTGGTTTGGTTGGGTTTTTTTTTCCCCCTTGCAAGCATAATATTAATATCTCTTATTTGTTATGAGTATTAGCTGCTGCAGCAAAACCCAATCAAGCACAGGACAAATGTTCACATAATTGTTTTTCTGGTTAATAAAAGGATATGGTGCACTAGTCATCATAGAATGTTATTAGTGTGAACCACAGTCTTCTGTATTTGCTATAACCAATTTACTAAAAAGGAAAATAGAAATATAGTATATATAGTATACAGCTGAAAAACAGATGACTTCCAATGGCATTTTTCTGAGAATTAGAGCCAAATACTGTCCTTTCTCTTTCTTCAACATACTCCTGCTATCTTAATATACATTACTTCCAGCAAAGTTTGATTCGTCATATTTTATTACACCTGTTAAAAGACAGCTCAATCTTTCTAGTGGATCAACTTTTGTAATTACTCTATATTTATGTTGCATTTGTGGGTTAATTATATTGTGCTTATGGGTTTTGACAGCTAATTACCACTAATTCACATAATGACATATCTGAAATGCTTGATATTCAATTGTTTTCATAATGATATATTTTGCTTATCTTGTATTTACATGGTAATTGCTCCAGACATGTAGTTACAGTGCCAGTTATGTGAACTTAAGCACAACTAAAAGTCTCCAAAAGCAGAGAAATGGTTTAGTTATCCCAGGCATTGGACAAAAATCAACATTTTAGCTTGGTTGTAGGTGTAGTAAGGGTCTCACAGAAAAAGTATGCCTTCATATGAAAGTTACAGCTAGAACTAGTTATCGTTAAGGCCCTGAAGAATGTAACTGCAGTATAACAACAGTGGCTGCATTGTATGGGCAACCAAAAAAATTGTCCATATGTGCTATCAGCTCAGCAAGTGTCTGGCATTGATCTATCGGTTCCCATGGCTTCCACTACCAACAGCAAAATTCCATAAATAAAAGCAGTAATTCTCTTTTTCATGTGATTTTTCAGGAGCTATGGGCAGGGTTTAGTTTGAGATTTTTATTCCAGTTGCAGCACAGGGCCCAAGCCTCATGAGCATTTGCCTTAAGACTGCAATGTTAGCATGAGTCCAGTTCAAACACAAACTCATGCCACCTTAAATGTACTGCAGCATCCTTGGACCCTCTTCCCACGTGGCAAACCGAGGGTGCACCAGGCCACCATGGAGATCAGAGCTCAGCCAGTCTAATAGCTCAATGTCTCTTCATCAGTGGGATTTGCACCCAGTCCTCGTGCAAGAAGTGTTTTCTCACACTAAACAGGAAACCGTCCTTGATCTTTAGGGTGTTGGACACCATGTGGGCTGTCAGTAATTCATTTCTCCTGTGCCTGCAGCAAGCACACTGGCCAGATGGAAATCCCACGTTCGCAGTCCCCAGCAGCAGTCTCATGCCACCAGCTTTTCACCAACACGAGACATTTTTCAGCATGAGTAAGGACCTGCAGCACCTTCTGCTACAGTAAAACTATTCCTTCGGTAATACAAAATTTTCCTTTCAAAGCAAGTCTAGAGTCGTTGTATGAGTCATCTGCTTTATTTTATCAGCAAGAAATTGGGCACATATTCACCAAGACTTAATCTGAAATATTTTGCTCACAGTGGAAGGAAGCATTTCCATTTATTTCAAAGGGTCTCGGATCAAGCTTCAAGGTCCTTAATATACTATTAAGTTTTAGTCTGTCAAATTTGTTCATTTGGGGCCTTTGTGAATTGCAGAGCAGTTGTGTACAGAAGCAAGTCATGTGGAGATTAAATAAACCCCGTTGACATCAGTCTCCTGACACAGAATAGCAGCAAGAAACAAATATTGACTTGAAAAACAATGCATGTACAGTGACATTTAGCTTGCATAAAGTGATAGTCTCCATATAAATACAAATAGCACCATTTCCCCAGAGCTGAAAAAATTATATTCCTCAGTAAATATTTATGTGTCTTTGACATGTCTCTAAGCAGCAAAATGAGAAATTGAGATGGAAAATGCATTTGCAGGTGAGAATTCAGTGCAGATTTTTCTTACGGTTTTTACTGGTGCATTTAGGAGACCTTGAAAAACAGATGCTTCATTTTCTAGTTGGTGGTTTAAATGTAAAGTAACAAAACCATATCAGACCATGGTGTAATAGGTTCCTGCCAGTATTTTTCTGACCCTGCCACTCATGCTGTGGTACTCGGCAGTGCTCCAAGCCTGAAAGCACTCCCTAGAAAGAAAACCTGCAGTAGCTAATAAATTTAGGAGCCTCATACCCATGTTCAGAAAGGATTTACGCACTCAGGAGCAAATGTTTAACTGTCTCTATATGAGAGTTAGGGATTTTACGGACCAGGGTTTCTTTTCAGTGGGAGTTAAGTGACCTAAGCATCTTTAATAATGTAGCACCTGTATAATGGGCTTTTTCTGCTGTATGAGGAATAACAGCAGAGTTCACCAATATGAGGAATGAGCACACAGGCTCAGACTCTTGGGGTAGGAAAGAGAAGATTGAGGGTCTGACTGATGACAACAGAGGTCTTTAAAACACAGGTGACACAGGAAAGGTGGCTGGGCAATAACTTTCACCATAGGGAATGAGTCCTCTCTACGAGGCACAGTCTTAGAAATACAGTTAGGTTCCTTTTAGGCCATAAAACAATGAAGATAAAGTAGAATTCCAGGTGTGTGCCTATGGATAAGCCCAGTTCATCGGCAGGTTACAACTCTGTTGAATTTCTAGTGCTGGCACAGCATTTGGGCATCAGGGGCTGCAGGACAAGTCAATCCCATTGTCTTTACACAGTTGCCCACTTGCAAACTGCATTTCCCACCCCCTGAGATGTTAATAAGTGAGGAACTGGACCGTGCCTCCTGCAGGGCCTGTGTGCAGTGTATGGAGTGTTAGGCTAGGCTTGCAAACTGCAACAGGATCTTCAACTCAAAGAGAGTAAAAATAAAGATTGCCAGCTGGGGAGAAAACCCAGTTGTTCCTTCAGCAGCTTTTTCTAGTTATATGAGACATATTCCTCTTGTTCTTTGAAGGAATTCTTAAGCTGTTCCAGTGAGGTGCTTTAATAATGGTCAAGTTAAACAGAGTCTCATCTAGGCTCCTTTTCCAATGAACAGTTGGACCAGATTACCTTTCGAGGTCCCTGCCCACCTGACCTGTGCTATGATTCTTTCTAATGAAGGACTTTCATAAAAATACTTTTCCAACATAGGAATTTTCTCCAGCAAAATTGTCTTTATTTACCACAATTTTACAAGTTTTGCATGACTCCTGTTCCAAAAGTACCATGCGAGGAGAGTTGCAAGGAGGCAGTTTTGTTTCTAGTTACAAAACAAACACAACATTATATTCGTTCAAAGGATACTAAGCTTACAAATAGCTCATATTATTTTAAAAGTTACCATTCCTGAAGCTCTATGGATAATTCTTCCATTTTCCATACAACTGCAACCTCTGGGGAAGTCATGAATTAAAAAAAAAGAAAAAGAGTAAACAAATCAAAATGGGTTTTGAACAATGGATTTTCTTTTCATAAGCATATTGGGAAACAAAGATTTCTTAGAGAGATTAAACTGTTAGTGACCAAGGGGACACTGATATATTTTGCCCTAGGTCTATTTTTTAAAGCAAGAGAATTTTTTTCAGAAGATAATAAAGCGCACTTGTCTCCTTCCAAGTCCTCCAGCACCTTGTTGTGTCATTTTCTATTTCCTTCAAACACCATGATGCTGTTTATGCTATTCCCAGCAAAGAAATGTGTATCTCTTTGGCATTGGTCTTTCAGTGTCATGACAGCATGGCCTCTACAGTTAGAATTACCAGCTTTTCTTTTTTTTGTTTGTTTGTTTGCTTTGGTTTTGGTTGGTTGGTTGGTTTGGGGTGCTTTGTTTTGGTTTTTGATGGCAAATGTGACTGTAGTTTATTTTGCTTTGGGAAAAAGTTGTTGGGACTTGTAATGAGTGGATCTGCATCTGAGCTGCTGTCTGCCTGACCGAGCTATGTGGCTGCAGGCAGTTGCTTGCTCAGGACCATTCACATGCCATCAGGAGAGCAAATGTTGCAGGGCTTCACTTTACAGTTAAACCTTACTAACCAGCTTCACAAGTACTTGTCCCCGGACCAACCATCTGTCAAACATCATCCCAAGCGTTATTCTTCTAAGGAGGGCTGTACGTGCTGGAAATGAGTTGCTCCTCTGCCTTCCCCTGTTACATGGAGCGGCTGAAGAGCTTAGCTGCCAGTGTCTGATATGGTACCTCATTATCCAAGCTGTCCTCCCACCTGTATTTTATCTGATTGCAGGTCTTAGTCACACAGTCAGTGAGTAAATAGTCTGAGTGGAAGCTTGAGCAGTAGGAGGAAGGACTATGGAGAGCCCCACGGATCCACCAATACTCAACATCTGTGCTCTTTTGTTTTGTGCCTGCGCGTGCGCCTTGCTGAACCATTCAGCAAAACAAAGGAGAAGCACAGAGCAAAACAGCCAGGCCAAAGCCAGCAGTGGGTACTGCAGCAGCTCAAAACCTGGGGCAAATATCTTCCCTTGGGACAGCCGCTCATCCCACAACCAGACATTTGGGTCCATCACCAGGTCTTTGAAGTTTATGCATTTTCTTGAAGAAGATTTTGTGTTTGTCATCTTTAAAAATGGATAGCGGGGATCAGTGCCGTGGCCAACCTTATGAAACAATATAGGTTAAAAAAATAAAAGCTTTAAAAATTTAGTTAAAAAACACAGGAGAGGGAATGTTGGTAGCATGGCATCTTGTAAAGGTGCATGCACAAAGACAGGTAAAACAGAAAATGCAGAGAAAAAGTCATCTTTAGTGGTGACAAACATTTAGAAATATGAAGTTCAGGTAAGACAGTCTTAACCATAAATTTTCTCAAAAAAAAAAAATTAATCAGAGAACCTCTGTGTGAGAGTAACTGCTAAGCATGAAGGTTGCAATGGTCAGCAATCTGTGCAGACCATATTTTTCTCCCCAGATGAGAGGTTAAGTGTGTAGGTTACATGTCTCCTGGGTCTGGCTATTTACTAAATTAGGAAACCAGGCATCAGGAGCCCCTCCTTTGCACTGAGATGAGATCTGATGATCACCACAGCTCTGGAGCAGCCAAATGCTGCTGTGGGTCAATCAAACAAGCTCGTGTACCTCTGTTAATGTAGATGTCTCACGTATCAGGGAAGAACATGTCAGCTAGCTTTTATCAGGTTAACTCATGTAACAAGGGACTGGGAACTCCACAGATGAGAATTTACCCAGTTTCTTGGCTGGGTGAATTAACGCATTCAGCACTCCATGCTAATGTAGCATGAAGTTTCTGGTACTAAAGTTATTTCATTTCAACACTTAAACAAAAACAGTCTGCAAAACAAATGGACATCATTTTTTTTTTTCTCTGCACTGTCAGGCACAGAATTACAGTGGAAGAAGGTTTCTACCTCCATAACTCATTTCTGGAGAAAGAGGAGGCAACAACTTGGTGGGAAATGCAGCACTTACATGTTTTGACATTGTAGGGTGGTACAACTGTCTACTATAAATTCCACCCTAGAAAAGGTTGCAAAATCCAGCTACCCATGTCTCTTGGCTCCACAGCATGGGAAAATACAGCGTCTCATGTTCGTAGGTTAAGCACCTCAGGATTTAAGGTAGGGCATAAAAAGGGGAAAGCGAAGTGAACTACAAGGAACGAGCTGAACGTTAAATGAGTATTTTGTGTAGTATAAAACAAAATGGACTTTTAAAGAGCATAGTGCTAGGAGTCTGAAGCATTATGAGAAGTAATGATGAGTTTTAAAGGGTTTTTTTAAATCCAATAGTCTATTTAAAGCAAATTGTTATAAATTTAGACTATTAAAATAATACAAATTATTACAACCACAGTAGGCATCTAAGCTAGTTGTTTACAAGAAATCTGGGTATTTTAGCATCACAGAGAATTTTATTTATGTCTGGCTAAAGACAAGATGAAAGCTGCATTGAATCCTAGTTTATATCAGATTGCAGCTCAGCAGCATCTTATGAGCTTTCACTGCCTAAGATTTACTATTTTTTTATTGAAAGTAGATAAAAATGAGTAATCATCTGTAAATGATAATTATACCACTGCTTGTGGGAGGAAGCATGGTTTGAAGATCGTCACTAATTATTGTTTCACATTTGCATGTGCCAAGATCTACATCAGAAAAGCTTACCTCTGAAGTGTGATCCTGGAAGGATTTCTGTGAAAATAGCTTTGCAAAACTGCCAGCTTGCCATCTTTCATTGATTCCAGGTCAGATTGACTCAAGCCCAGGTTTGCAGTGTTTAGGCAAAAGGGTGCATTTTCAAGTGAGCTAGTTACACCACAGAAAAACTCATCCTGGAGATTCTTAAATGAGTTTAAAATGGACGCACATCAATTCAACTTCAGAAGGTGAAAATATATTAATAAGCCCAGCTTAAAGTATTCAACTAACAGTATGCAGTTTCTTATAACTGGAATTTCAGGTTAGAGTATAATTGTTTTCAAATATAGTGATCTTGAGCATTGCCAACATGACAGGAGCATTCATGAAGTGGATGTGAAGATTCTGTAGGAAGCTGCATTCCTGTAGCAAACTGCATCACTCTATAATTTTTGTTAGAGAAGAGTGCAGCCAGGAATTTCAGCAATGAAAAAAAATAATCCCATTTTGAGCGCATAAAGGTTGGGAGCTGGGATTTACTGAGGGAGACAAGTCTTAGTCTCGGCCTCACCCTGAGCCACAGCTTCTCTTGCCCTTCCAGAGAGAAGATATTGATGGGCTGCTGACAGCACCATGGCTTTTTGGAAGGCAGCACCTTCCTCCCGCCAGTTTTCTCCTGAACTCCTAAATGGGAAGAAAATCTTCCAGGCTGGCAGTGTCCACTGGGAAGGGATATTAAGCTGCCCTGACAAGTGTGGGGAGATCCACCTTCTGATGCTGAGAGAGCTAAAACATTATGGTCACATTGGCAGTCATCCGAAGTTCTTCAGCAAAAGAGCTGGAGAGCAACAAAACAGCAGATCCAGAGACAGAAAGAACAGTGGTGAGGAATGCTCTGCAGCTTGCCATTTCAGAAGCCCCATAGGCAGTATTTAGGTTTCAATGGATGTTATTCAGAGCCACTAGAGTAAGCATACATGCACAAAACTGGCCTGCATGGGCACTTGTTTTCTCTTTTGCACAGGTGAGAGGACACGGTCACACCTCATCGCCCTGAGAAGGTGATGGGTGGCTACCAATGCCAGTGGGTCTGGTGCAGGCACTGACAGGGTGACACTGGGGTGCTGCATCCCTCTATCTCCTGGGTCCCCGTGTCAGCCAGGATGGGGAAAAGCACCCATCCCCCTGGGCCTCCTGACCACGGTGGCAGGTTTGACTCATGTGCTCTGGTCTGAACAACAGGTTGGGTTATTGTCCTGATTTCAGCTGTGGGAGAGCAACGTGTACCTCCTTTTATTCTTGTTAGCCCTTCTCCCACTTCTCGGCCGTCCATCTCAACTACCTCCAAAACCCAGCTGTCCCTTGCAGCACCATCTGTGACTTTTGTCAGGTGTCTGCTCTGGTATCTGTCGCATCCAGCGATTTCCTATGTCATGCCCAGCAGCGTCCCCCATGCTGTTCACTCAGCCCATCCTCTGGCCAGGACAGAGCCGGGGGCTCCCTGCAGCCCTGATAATCTTCATTACACAAACACACTGGAGAACTGGCTGCAGGTCATTATATTCTTGATTACAACGTACTGTGCTCTGGTTATTTATGTCAGGGTGAGTACATGTATGAGTGTTAGCTGGATGCCCAGAGATACAAATACACGAACAGCTGTGCTTCCACACACCTGGCTTAGTGCTGAGTTCCTCTGATGTCTCTTTCCATCATGCTGCTCAGTTCACCAGTGTGCACAGGGAAAATCTAACTTGAAGGTCAAATCCAGAGCTCAGGTCATACAAACTTCATAGTAACTTCATTCTCAGCCTCATTCAGTCTGTGTCAGAAAAGGTCACATCCCTAAATCTGAGGCCCCATAGTGTTGCTAGGAATTTCTCAAACACACATTCTTACAGAATTTCAGATCTCACACAAAACCAACAATTTCATTTATTGTCCTACCGCAGCTTACACTGTTGTAAGGCAACCTCAGCCCGCCTTCTGATAGTTTGCCTTCATTTTGCCTACAATAGAGCTGGCACCAAAACCCCATGCTGTGAGTGTGAATATGAGCTACCAGGCGACAATAAGATTTTATTTTGCTGACAATTCTGCTACAGATTGGTGTGATTCTGACCATCTCCACTTTCTCAGCTTCTGGGTACCACTTTTCCCAATATGACATGTTACAAACAGCACTGGTGCCTATATAAATTGCAGTCAATTAAGACTGCTGCCAGAACATGACCTCTGCAGCTCTGAGATCCTCAGAAGCCCAAAGCAACATCGGCATGCTAGAATATAATATGAAGTATGTGGAAACCTATTGTCTTCAGTTAAACTCAGCTCTGTCAGTTGGCTGCCAAAGAGCCATGAAGTCCAACAAGATCAGCTGACTTAACAAGAGCAGGATGATCTGGAAAGTTACAAGAACTTGCAAAATAATTTTGCAGTGGAAGTATTGAATTGCAGTGCTTTGTATACAAACTTGAAATAGAAAACTTCTTTGAGATTACGAGGAAGAGTACTGGAAGTTTAGCATCTTTCCATAGGTTGAAATATTAACATTATTATAAATGTGCTAAGTCAAATTTTCCACAAGCTAATCACCAGTCTCACAAAGCACACCACAGATCTTGCCTTTCCCAGCTACAGTCACGGAAATGTTGAAAGTGAAAAGCACTCAGACCAATTTAGGGTTTCACAAAGTAAAATTGATTTATTGCTGTCAAGGGCACAAAGATGTTAGCATTTGCACAGTGCCATAATTGCTTAGAGGAAATGTAAAACCGTGGCTATAAAGGAACTAACCTGCCCTGCACATACACATGTGCAATGCCAGTTTCCCTTGTTCTCTCCAGGTGATATTATTCCTTTTCTTATGAAAAGGTGAAAAGTTCAGTGGCCAAAGAGTAGGAGTCAGTCTGTCCACCAGAAATTCAGAGTATTCTGCTACACAGTGGTCCTTTGCTAAGAAGGTGGGGATGTTTTTTGGCAGGAACAGACATGGACATTGCCATCTCACAGCTTAAAGCTGTCCACTTGCTTTTATGGAACAATTAATCATCTTCTTCCCTCTTCCTTCCTTCCAGACAGCACTCAATGCCATTACCGATAATCAGCAAATACGAAATGTGATTGATTCCTATTTTGAGGAACTCAGATGAGTTTCTCCCACCAAATCAGTAAAATTAGTCTGTGTGTGTAAAATTCACTCTGTATGAAATGACTGACAGCCTAAAGGGATACAGCCGCAAAACACCAACATGGCA
Organism: Caloenas nicobarica; assembly: GCF_036013445.1. Lineage (NCBI taxonomy): Eukaryota > Metazoa > Chordata > Aves > Columbiformes > Columbidae > Caloenas > Caloenas nicobarica. Next base: position 38,179,763 of record NC_088247.1, read on the forward strand.
GTGCTTTTAGTGAGAGTGCTTTAAATAAGATAACTATGATATTAATGTCCCTTCCAAGCAGTCACTTATAAAACCACAATCAATTACTATAGTGATAGTAATACTACATATAGTAATAGTAGGCAAGTCATAGAGATCCTGGATACCAGCTATTGTTGGCTAGAGATAGTAAAATTCTCCTTGTTAACATACATGGCTTCTTCACTGATCCTTTGTAGCACTTTACATGTGCTTGTCACAAATGACCTAATACTCAGAATATAAATTTTCCAATACTGTGTTTTCATAAGCCCAAATCTCAGAGTCCCTGTGCCCCTTCCCCAATGCCTCAGGACTGGTACCTGTCCTGGTCATGCCAGCCCTGCCTTTCATTCAGCCCCAGCTGAAAAGCAAACCATGGAGATGCCCCGGTCAGACCAGAAAATGAGTGTGAAGAATGTGAAGCCACATCAGTTCCCCAAGCTAATCTTAAACTAAGCAATATGAACCCCTTACACCGGGATTACCCCAGCAGGCTTTGCCTTCCTGAGTCACAGCTTAGGTTCTTTTTTTCCTATTTTGGACTAGATGGTCCCTGACTCTGCTCAGGGGCTGCCAGGTACCACGAAAGACAGGCAGTAAACAAAGAGTTAAAATACAAGAACTACAAAATACATCATCACAGCCACACCTGCATTTTTAGAAATTAATGATAAGTAGCATTTAAGTCCTGCTCTGTATTAATAAGCAAAGTCAATCACTGACATCTTCTATTTAAAAACCCCATCTCTTAAAACCTGACGTCTTCCATTTAAAAACCCCATTAGAAACTTTCCATTTTAAAACCCCATCTATTTTCTGGGGCAAAACGTGTATCTTTAGACTTTTCAGCATGTAACTATACTCCCTTAATAATGTTGGTTGAATACGGTTCTTGTGTGTGGTGTTTATACTGTTTGAATTGCTAAGGGCTCATTTCCTATAAGGAGCACAGGAATTAAAACCGAATAACGCCCCGGTGATGGGTTTTGACATGAAGCAGTGGGCCTGCTTGATCTGAGGTACCTGCAGGCTCGTGTTCTGCAGGGAAGATGCTTTGTTCATATTTTTCCCCATCTTCAATTATTGCAATGGTTTTCCAAATAAAAAAAATGTTGGCCCTGCTGTGCAGTGAACAGATTTAGACAGCCAAACTCCCCTGTGTGATCAGCAGTACCCTTTGTCCTAGTGGAAACCTGGTGCTTGGGTCCGATAAAGTGTGTCAGAGTTTGTTTAAAGAGAAGTTCATCAAAGAAGGGATGAATTTATTTTTCAGAGTATCTTTGTGGTCAGAGTGAGTAGAGGTCTAAAAGGATTTCCCTGGGGCTATGCCAGTGTGCAGGGCCGTTTGGGGAGAGAACCACAGCAATTCAGTTCCTACTGGATTAAGGATGCATATAGGCATTGCTCAGCAGAGAATAAGGTGGGGACCATGCAGGATGAGGAGAAATGCTGAGGCCATGAAATTCCAGGGCTCTAAGAGAAATGAAGGAGAAGCAGGAAAAAAACGCTGCTTACATCAAGAAGCAGCAAGAGCTCTCCTGTGCGTGGGCCAGATCAATGGGGAGTTGTGGAGAATGTGTGAATCCTACAGTGTCTGCCAGTACCTTTGAGTGTGCTTGTGGACCAGGGTGGCACTTGCCAAGTGATGATGCTGATGAAAGCATATGGATTGGAATTGCTTATGGTCCACGCTCCAGGAGCGTGGAGAGGTAAACAAAGCCTCTTTGCTTTATCCTCTCAAAGTATCAGACATAATCAGGGTGCAAACTGATGAAATCGAGATCTAGCTTGACAGAGAAGATGCCCATCAACAATTTGTAAAGAAGGTTTGAGCTGAAGTTTTGCCTTTAATCCCAAACGACCAAATTGGCATTTCCAATGCAGTAACGACCTGAAGACTGATGGATGAATTTCTATCTGGCTTGTCCAGTCTATTCTTAATAAGCAGTCCTGACATTTTCTCCAGGGCTATTCATACTTTAAAGCATTTTCTGAAGAGCAGAGTGCAGTTCGGGGTGAGGCTTCTGCTGTCCCTTAGGTAGAATTTAAAACTCACATTTTGCTAACCCAGAGCCTACAATGATACAGATCTGTTTTCCTAGGGCAGATCGGCGAAGAACAGGTTTTTTTCTGAAGTTTCTATTTTTAATTGTTCCTCACTCAGCTCATTCAGAAGACAGCACTCCAATTTCTGAATAAGAGCATATGTACACAGAGCTAAGCAGCTGACTAGCTTTAAATTCATAATTCCTCATTCAAATTCTTAATTTCCTCATTAGCTTGCATGTGAAAACTCTCTCTCAGAGCCTAATCCAAGTCCCACTGGTGTCAGTGAGAATGGGTTTTACCTCTCAAATTTAGCCATCTCAAAATCAGGCAAGTATTCTAAATGCAATTGTGGAGGAGCCACTTGTAGTCAAAGGAGGGAAAGATCAGCATTTGCAGGATGTGATTCACTCCATCTGCCTCAAAGACTTGTCTTGAGAGGGGACAAGTGTATTCTGGCAGCCACTATCTCATTCTCCTGCCTGTTGAGGGAGCCTGTACAACTAGCCTAGAGGACTTTTTCCTCTTCCATAGGTGAAGCCAGGGGAAGGAATCTTTCTGTTCATTTTAATGGAAAAGGATTCACGCTTTCCATTTTCTACATACTTTATGCCAAAATAAATTACAAGCGAGAAAGCAAGGCCCCAGAGAGTATCCCAAGTCGCATCCCACAGACTGCTAACTCTGGCTTCAGTCAGCATTTGGGATGTGTGGAAAAGACACATGAACTCCTGAAGCAAAATTAAACCTTTTTTTTAAACTGTTGTTTGCACCTTGCACCATACTGGACAGCCTGACAGAGAGCACAATTCAACAGAAATCTCAGAGCAGAGGCAAAAGCTTTTTGTGTGTCTCCTCCAAAGACACACACAGTGGGATATGTGAAATGTCAGGAATAATTAGACAAAACTATATAAGCTCCTAGCAACACTAATGTGCTGTGTAAAACCAAGCATTTGCTATAACGCTATAAACATTGTTTGAAAGCTACATGTTAAAGGTAACCTGAATAATTTTTAAATAGCGTTTCCAAGATACTAATACAGACATGGATATGAAAAAGCAGAATAGAAAACTATGAAATGCTGGCATGCCTTTGCTGAGATAGCCTGGTCGGTTTCTTTTTTCCAAAGGGGATATGTAGAAGTAATTGGTCCCTCTCATATAGCAATTAAAATCAAAAGGCAGATTTCCTCAGCTCTTCATCTGCTGCAGCCTATTTAACAAGCAGGAAAAGGACGAGTTCCCAGTATCAATAATTCACAGAGATCACAGAAATGTTTGTTGGAAGGGACCTCTGGAAGTCCCTTAGTCCAACCTCCCACTTTGAGTGAAATCTCCAAAACCAAAGGAGAAAAAACCAGTTCACATCAGCAGGAAATGCGGCCCAAAGTGCCCTTTAGAGAATAAAACGAAATGAACTATGAATGCAGAGAAGAAGAGGAAGGAAAGGAAGGAGAAGAAAACACAGCCTAAAATTTTTATATGAGGTGTTAATTTTAGAAGCATAGGACTTTTTGCCAAAAGATGGTATTTTTCTAGGTTCACTAACAGATGTGTTTTTATCTTCTAGGAACACAATGAACAGGAGGAAACCTGGAAACTTTTTGCAGCTTTGTTAAATATAGGATTATAAAAACAAACAAACAACCTGCATCTGGACCATCTCTATCCCTCTTTCAAATGGGTGAATTCTGAAGCTGGACCTATTTGCTACCTGAAGCAGCAACTTCTTCCACTGTGCATCCTGGAAGGAAAAATGAATTTCACAAATTGCACCACTGAAGCCAATGTGGCTGCGAAGCCAAAAACAGTAGCTGAAAAGATGCTCATTACCCTGACCTTGGCCACAATCACTACCTTGACTATGCTGCTGAATTCTGCTGTAATTGCAGCAATCTCCACAACCAAGAAGCTCCATCAGCCAGCAAATTATTTAATATGTTCACTAGCTGTGACAGATCTCCTTGTTGCTGTTCTTGTCATGCCCTTGAGCATCACTTACATAATGATAGATAAATGGACTTTGGGATACTTCATCTGTGAGATCTGGCTTAGCGTCGACATGACCTGTTGCACATGTTCAATCCTTCATCTGTGTGTCATTGCTCTGGACAGGTACTGGGCAATCACAGACGCTATTGAATATGCCAGGAAAAGAACAGCAAAAAGGGCTGGGCTGATGATAGTCACTGTGTGGACTATCTCCATTTTCATATCCATGCCCCCTTTGTTTTGGAGAAACCACCACAGCGTCAATATTCCCAGTGAGTGTCGCATTCAGCACGATCATGTCATCTACACTATTTATTCCACATTCGGGGCATTTTACATTCCCTTGACTTTGATCCTCATCCTCTACTACAGAATTTACCACGCTGCAAAGAGCCTTTACCAAAAGCGGGGTTCGAGCCGCCACCTCAGCAACAGGAGCACTGACAGCCAGAACTCCTTTGCCAGCTGCAAGCTCACACAGACGTTCTGCGTCTCAGACTTCTCCACCTCTGACCCAACCACGGAGCTTGACAAAATCAATGCGTCCATGAGGATCCCTCCTTTTGAGAATGACCTGGACCTGGCTGGTGACCGGCAGCAGATCTCCACAACACGGGAACGAAAGGCTGCTCGCATTCTGGGCCTGATTTTAGGTGCTTTCATTTTGTCCTGGTTGCCCTTTTTCATCAAGGAGCTGCTTGTGGGCCTCCATGTTTGCACTGTCTCTACAGAAGTAGCAGACTTCTTCACCTGGCTGGGATACGTCAACTCCCTTATCAACCCTTTGCTGTACACCAGCTTTAATGAAGACTTCAAGCTGGCCTTTAGAAAGCTCATCAGGTGTCGAGAACATACTTAAAAATGCTGGGAGATGATGATGATGACTTGACTCCTGGCCTTAAGAATGAGTAAAATAATTTGACTCTGTCTCCACTTCCCTTGATAAAGGGAATTTTTGTGTTTGGCTTTTGCTTGACTTATCTTTATCCTCTAATTAATTCTGCTGGTTTTTACCTCTAGTGTTATTCATGGTAAAGAGTTTGAAATAAATTTATTCTACAAAGGAACAGATTTTTTAGCAATGAAACAACAACGAAAAAGAAACTGTTAGATACTCATGTTTAAGACGTTTTGCGTAATCAATGATTCAAGAAGCAAACAACGATATCCACTTTTATACTTTTTTCATCTAAGAATCAAATGTCTAAATTACCATGCACTGTAGTAATATAAAGTCTTATAAACTGAACCCCATAAATATGTATTCAAAAATTAATAAACACTTCATGCTCATGACAGCTAAACAGCAAAACTTTACTGTGGCATCCTGAGAAAACTCTAAGAGTCATTTAGAAGGAAAACAACCACCATTTCCAGCTTGGGCTAAGGCAGAATAAACCATTCCTTTCTTCAGGAATAAATTCACAAAACAGAAAGCAAAGTTCTGTTCATTCCATACAAAAATGGATCTCATTATGTACACCAGAGTAATTAAGTGGGTCTTTTTGTGTAAGATTCCTGATTTATGTTCAAAGAATTGGACAAAAACCGGTGCGGTTTGTTTGGCAATTGAGAGGACGCAGGGGGCAAGTGCCACACTTGGGAGACCCGCTACACATCTGACTGGTCGCATTTTTACTACCACTAGCCATATTTCTTCAGGGCTCAGGCCTTGTGCCTTGGTCAATTCTGGGATGGTATTATTCACTTTTGCCACACTTCACCTGGACCTTGCAGTGCACAACCCCCTGGATTAATTGGTCTTACCCCACGAACTTAAACAACTGGATATCTTCTCAGCAGGCCGGCAACATACAGAAATTCAGAAACATCATCTAAAACTAAATTATTTTCTGTTCGAACAGCAGCAAAAGCTATTAGGGAAAATATTTTTTTTAAAATAGTAGTCTGCTCGTTTGCCTTATCTTCATCTTGCAATTCTCAATGGCATTCTTATCATCTTAACCTATGATCAGGTCCTGTAGGAGGATCTCTTGTTCTGGGAATCCTTCACGGAGTTAATTCCCTTGGCTTGAGAGACAGATAGAGAGTCCTTCATATCCTGTCTTCTGTGCTTATGAAAGTTAAAATGTCCTGGCTCAGATATTGTGGAAATCAGGCTGGGAAGGCGCAAAATCAAAGCTGAGAATCTGATATTGTCCATTAGCAACTCCTAAGCACTGTTTAAATATTGATTACTTACCTTGCACCATAATTTTATTCCCTGCCCATCTTCCTCGACAAGTTCTTTTTGAATTATATCAATACACCATATAGAAAATATCACATACATCAACCTGACATGCAATAACAGTGAACTATAGCATGGCAGCTCAAAATCCATCGAAATAAAAATTAGAGGCAGCAAAAATGCTGTAACAGCACTGGAAGCCACCTCTGAAAAATGTTTTGAAAACTTACAAGATGACAATCATTTGTCTTATCAAGAGTCAAGGAACTGTAAGTAACGTGAGTAATAAACTCCAGATGGACCTGAGAAATGACATATTTATTTCTGAGAGAAAGCATTTGGTTGGAAAGACGCAGCATCACAAGCTGAGTGTAAATCAAGTCTGAAGGTGACAAAAGCATAACCTACCACTTACCCACATGCAGCAGGATTCTGCTTTAAGAACTTCAAATTTTCTATGCCTGAGCTCAGGAGGTTTGTCTCCAGCTGCCCTTCTGAAGCTATTGTCACAGCTGCCTCCTCCAGTTGCCTTTGGGTTCCCTACTAGCTAACATTAATATCTAAAAAGAGGGAAAAAATAATCTCAGCCACTGAAAAAGTCTTCTAGCGAGGGGGCACAGAGATCCATTATGTATTTTTTTTCTTTTTGCAGCTTGTTGGAGGTGGAAACTGTTGATTGAAGTTGGGGAAGAGTGGCCTGACACTGCCTACCTATAAAACTTCCAAAGCAGCTCCCCAGGGTACATACACTATTAGGAAAAAAGTAGCTAGGAATTAAAATTAAAAGGAGTTTTATAAGAACTGCTGCAGAATAATTTTATTTTTTCTTTCAGCAAGCTCAATAGAAATTATTAACAAAAAATAATGGTTGTGCATAATTCCCCCAAACAAGGTGACAACTGCTGGGAAGACAGGAGAGGTAGGCAGTTGTTGCAAGAGCAGGTTTTGGTGTCCCTTGGACAGTTTGCTGCTCTGCTACAAGGGTGCCCAGCTACAGTAATGATCAGAAAGGAAAAAATCAAACATGCAAGACTGCTCCAGCAGACAGTTTGAGTCACCGTGAGGCACTCGGCTAAGATGAGGCAGAACCTCTGCCCCAGACAGCTTCTTTGGGGCCGTCTCTGGAGCCAGGTTCAGCCATGGGGTGGGCTGCTGGTGAAAAGCATTTCACGAAGGAAACCCAACAAAATGAGATAGGCTGCCAGCCCTGACTGCTGCTCCTAAGGGCACATCAGCACACAAAATAATTTAGGTTGGAAGGGATCTCTAGAGGCCAACTAGTCCAGCCTCCACCACCAACAACCCTCAAAGAGGGACCAGCCTCACAGCTGGATGCTGCTGCTGGCACACGGTGTGCAGTCACATTCTTCATGCAAAAGTAACAGCTCCGTTAACTCTTGTCACCTAAACTGATGCTCGTTTAAAGCCAGAAGTATGGCCGAAGGATCAGAAATGGTAAACATGACCTCCGCAGCAGCTGTTGTAGGTAGGTAGAAATGTTTCGGAGACAGATCTGAAAGCTGTATAATACAGGAGCCGCACCATCTTCACTTCTGCTGATGTCTTTTAGTATCTGATCCCCATTATTACCATTCGAACTACAAATCAGGTTGAAGACTGCATTCAATTTTAATATTTTGAATTAATTAACAGGAAAAAAACAGATGGATAGCTAATTTTTGTGCTTCCCTGTTAAATAAAGACTCACCATTCACTGCCAGCTGACTATTGCTTTTCTAATTAAGTCATTAGGTAAACACAGCACTATGTTTTTCAACAAATCGCACTAGACTGATGAAGATGTCCTGTATGTTTTCCTCATGCTCAGACTCAAAGTCAGGAACAATTTAGAGGGTTGTTTACTTGAAACAATTTTAACTTGATCAGAAATCACCTGTTGTCTCATGGAAATAAAAACTTTTGCTAGTCTGGCACCATTGTTTGGCAACTTCATTTTTTTGGCCTGTGTTAAGTATTTGCTGATTTTACAAAGGGTTTGGAGACATCTCCTAAATTTTGACTCCTAGTCCATGACAACTCCCCATTCATACCTATCCTGGATCAGGCCCAACCACATCCCACTCTGCAATGCAAGCTCTTCATGATGCATCCAAGACCTTCAGTCTAAATCCATCTTCCTTAGCCTCTCTAAAACATCTTTCCTCCTCAGGGTCCTATTTTCCCTAACGTTCCCCTTGCATAGTTGTCTTCCTGCCTTTCTTCCCGTATTTCTCAAAAGGTTTTTCCTCCTCCACTCTACAGCAGGGTTCACACAGACCTGCGTATTCAGGCCCCCTCATCACTTCTATGCATTTTCTCTGAGTGCTGTTTCCTCCCATCTTTACACCCCCAAATCACCATCCTGCCTTTGGGTTTCTGACTCTCTCTGTCATCCCTAGATTTATCATGGTCCTACTGGAGCAAGCACCTACTCTCTTCCCCATCTCAGCACTGTTATCAGGATTCTCTTTATTATGGGTGTTCAAGTCTGTCAGTTTCTACAGTGTCTTACATGCATTCAGGACATATCCAGAAGTTTTCCGCTCCGTGTAAGCAGCTTTGGAGTGAGGTTATACAACCCCAGCCCCGAAGACTCCACCTATCAACAAGTTGGCCTCCCCAAAAGACATACTCTTCAAACGTTATTTTACCTGCTATTTTTATCTTGTCACCCTCCTTCTGTGCCCTGTCTTAGAATCATAGAATCATTTTGTTTGGAAGAGACTCTCGAGATCATCGAGTCCAACCATAACCTAACTCTGGCACTAAACCCTGTCCCTAAGAACCTCATCTATGCGTCTTTTAAACACCTCCTCTGTTTTCAGCCCCAGTTATCAAAAAGTAAACAGTATTGCAGTATTGAGAGGAATACAGGCTTCCAGTACAAGTGCTGAGATTGTCCTTGTGCTGCGTATTGTTTAACCATTGCAAATAGCAGCAACAGACAGGGCGGTTTACGTTCATCTTTCGTACACCCAAATGATTTGTGTCAAGAATTGTCTTTAATTGCTTTGTTGGTTAAGTGGACACCGTAAATATTGTGATATATTTTATTGGTCTAGCCAATATTTTACAAGTTGTATTTCGTAAGAGTCCCATACAACATATATCCCCTTGGTAATTTCTATTTGTTTTTCTCTTAAGGCCAAACAGAATAATTTTTTTTTAAATTATCTGATTTTGGACAAATGCCAGGTTCATCAGCTGCAAAATTATTCTTTAACATTCTCTATTTTATGCTATGTATGCAATATTGCCAATATTACTCCCTCCTCCCTACAAGACCTCTCCCTGGGGATTTTTACTTTTTCATGAATCCCATGCAGGTGATCACATACATGTACGTGATTATATGCTGAAATTAATCCTTCCCACTCAGTCTAAACTAACCACTTGCTACATTCAAACTAATGTAAACTGGAAGTGATATCCTGCCATGTCTATCAGTGCTGGAGAAAAATGTATAAAATTTCTCATGGTTTAATGTGTCCCCATTCAAGCACACAATAACTCCACTGCAGATCACTACTCCATAAGGGATGAATTCTGGTAATTTCTATAAGCACTGAATCAGCCCTTAAAGGTAAACTTCTAGTGTTGTTACTCTAATTAGACGATGTAACCATGAGCAAGCTGTGGGGAAAAAAAAACAACAACATATACTTGCAAATTATATGAGCCTCTGCTCAAAGACCTACAGAAGAATTATATGTTTCAACTTTTTTGCTTCTTAATCACTTTTCTTTCCTCCTCATCTCCCCATTTTCTGGTCTGTGGCTCCTGTTCATTAATTTTTCCCTCCTTTTCTTACCTCTCCTTCCTTGCCTTTGCAGCCTTCCTCTGCACTACAGTATCTAGTAACATCTGTGACACGTGTCATAGTAAGCAGCAAGGCTACCTTGTGCTACATTGATGCACACCACTTAAGCACCACTCAGCTCTTGACTTTAGGAAATCAGGTTGCAGGTGCTTTTCCATGGCACTGCTCTGCACAGCCTCTGTGACTGTTTTATTACAGTTTTACTACAAATCAGATTTCTACCATGCATCAAGATTCTTCCAAACGAAAGACGTCTTCCCATGTGTCACAATTTCTTAAGATCTCTTTTAATAATTCCCTCTCTTCTCCTTTCCCATGGGGCTTCTAGCAGTAGAAATGAAAACCACAGCTCGTGTGGTCCCCAGATGCAATTAGCAGTGCTGGAAATGCCCACCTCTCACACCACCCCACTCTCCCCACCCCCCTTATTTCACCCTCTTCCAGTTGCTTGCGCTGCAATCTTAAAATACATTAGCATATAGATCAGCTCTCTGAAGTTTTTGTGGATTAATTTCCTGCATGACAAATTCTCACCCTCATTGCAATTTGGAGCAAGATCCCATGTCATTGGGGTACTCAAATCTTCTAAAGCACTATGTCTCCAATACCCATTTCATACACCACATGACTGCAAATGGACATATTTCTATGAGGTGAGGCATAAAGCAGTGTCTCCTTGCAACTATGCTTTATAAAAGATGCACATTTTGCCAATTAAGAAACAAAATGTAATTTCTGGGAGGAGGGAGGACAGAACACCTATTCCTTTGTAAACTATTGTTTTACAAGTAATTTGAAATTACTCAGCTTCCCACTATTAATTTTAAAGGAGCACTAACAGGCAAAACATGAAATCATACATGCATGCCTGAACTACCTGCAATGAGCAGAGTGACCTTCCAGTGGATTTTACAATAAAAAATTGCTGTCTCCAAAGCTTTCTACAACAGTCTTTTCAGTGGAACAGAAAGTTCTGCACAAATGACTTCCACTTCTGTGATACAACTAGAAATAATACCTTAGTCTTTTATAGGAGGAACAGCCTGACAAGCCATTAGAGTGCTGGGATAAGCCTCAACAAGCTTATTTGTCCAATAAATAAAACATCAGGTTAACACCTCCAGCTTGAGAGTTTTTAAATTGGAGAACTTGACCACTAAAATCAAGACTATCAACTGAGGTTTTATTTTTGTTCACACGTATTTATGTGCAATTCCTCATTCGTCTATTGTTAAGTCTAAATATGAGAAATAAAAAGAATCACTTTTTGGATATAGAGTAACAAGAAAACACTCTACCTCTTATTTTTGCAATTTTGGAGAACATTTTTGTATTTTGACGGGACAGTCATTCTGAAGCAGGCAGAAAGAAAATAAATCAATTAGGTCACAGAAGTTAATCTAGGACTGCAAAATTAAGCATGCTTGTCTTTGTCCGATGCTTGCATATGCACGCAAGTCACAGATCATAATCCTTTAATTTTTCACTACAGTGGTTTTGCTCCTTGCTAAATAGTAGGCTGTCTGTGGTTTAAATTCAGATTGGTAGGAGGCTGTACCCCTTCCCACCATGCATGCAGGGCCCATGGGTGGGAAGGGATAAGATACAGGGCTGGCAGAGGCTGTGCCTTGTCTTCCCCTGCACACTGAGGACACGGTGTCACCGCCACCATCTGCTTTCCTCAGGGCCCAGTCTAGCCCCAGTTGAACTGCTGCTTCCACTTTTGCCCAGGGGACTCAGGACACCTCTGATGAAAACAGCAGTGGGGGGGTATGAAGGACAGGACCACTGCTCCCCCCGGCTGTGCACCAAGCAAATGGCTGGAGCTGTGTCCCCCAACCCCATCACACCAGCATGCAGGTGACAACAGGACCAGCCTCCAGACAGGCAACAGATGGTGAACAAGCTGCCTCCATCAGCATCACACCCCAGGCACCTGTCAGCAAAGCACAGCCCCAAGTCAGTCACTGTCCCTCTCTCTGCAGCATGGCCCAGCACACCAAACCTGCTCCACTCAGACCTGCAGCAGAAATCCCTGTGAGGCCAGACCTACCTGGACTGAGCACATGCTACCATACCCCTGCTACTTTAATCCAGCGTGTATGGCAAGTTACAGCAAGGCAGACAACAGCAAGGGCTGACTGTGGCTCCTCACAGAGTTGTACACATGTGTCAGCCCATGCAAAAGCTCAGGCCACAGCATCTTGACCAGCGGTACCCCAGTTAACATATAACAAAGGACACATTAGCTCATGTTACAGGGATGCCTTTGCTTTGCTCAGTTGACCTGCTTTTTTGCCACCAGACTCTTATTTGTACTGCAGGGAGGCATGTATTCTGTGGGCAGTAACAGTCCAACTCAGGTGGTAAAACTGCCACACTGGGGACAGCTTCTAAACCTCCACATTCCCTAAAGCAGTCTCAGAAGCCCTGATTTTCCATGGAGCAAAACACTACCAAGCAGGAGATTCAAACCCACAGTAAAGGAGAGCATCGCCCTTCTCCACATCCACCTGTCCTGGCAGGAAACAAGCCATTTCTCTGGTACGGACACCGCACCCACCGTTCAGGCTAACGGAGGTACCGACAGTGCAGACATGTTATTGAAACCAAACCCTGCCCACACACAGAAAACCGAGGCACACCAGCCAGTACTCATCACCAGGACATTTACAAGATTGTCTTTACAAAACCAAAGGAAGGGCTGGTAACACCAACTGCACAGCGACACCATTAACCCCCGAGCACTGCAGCTGGGCTTCCCAACACCCTGCACCAGTGGCCACTAATGTTCACAACAGCAGCCATTGCCAAGGCCTGACCCGTCTTTAAAGGGGCTGTTGTGGTGACAACAACTTCTCGGCTCAGTGCCCAGCTTGAACAGCTGAAAAAATGCAATAAAAGAGACCAAACATCCTTTCTGCCCCTCAGCTGAGGAAGCCTAAGCTGGTGCCACTGCATCCCCAAAGCAGCCAGAGACTGGCAGCCTTGCTGCTCTGCACCCTCCGGGTGGACAAAAGCGTGGGATAAAGGAGTTTCAGTCACAGCTGATAGCTTAGCTCACCCTTAAATGTGACACGTGGCGACCATCGCAAGCAGCTGTGGCACTCAGCGGCAGTCAGGCATGTGTAAAGGTGTATGAAACAGCTCACGGGCACACAGAATGCTGAGCAGCTCCTGCTGTCCTCCTGGCCAACTGACATTCTCTCTTCTCTTCCCATATGCCTGTTTGCTCCTTTTCCTTGCCCTCTTTAGAAAATCAATCATTACTGATTTTCACAGCACAGACACCCCAAGTCGATGGTGATGACTAATAGCACACAAAGGCTGGAGGTCCTCTGGGTCAATTGCGCTCCCTTTGGAGATTACAGTTATCTCTATATTGAAGAAACAGATTCTCAGGTATCTTCTAAAGGAGAATTCTTTCATGAGGACAAAGTTTTGAGAAGGTCTGGAGCATGGTGACCTACTCATCCTCTTATTTTTTTGCATATTACACCCACATAAAATTTTGGGAACTGGACCCAAATTCACATAAGTCAGTGGCAGACATTCAGCTGCCTTTGAATCAGTCTCTTGATGCATAAAATTTGGAGTTACTTTAGTAGGTTGCTTGAAAACTTGACTTTTAGCATTAAAACAACCAATAATGTCTGAATGCTGATTATTTAAATGAGTGCTGCCTCGAATCCACCTCTCTATTTCCTCCTTCTTCCACACTTTCTGCTCCTATCCTGTCAGACTAGTATTTTACTGTGAATTATTACCTTAGATGCAGTGAGTCAGTTTGACTTCCGCAGCAGCATACAGGTTAGCATGTGCATTCCCCAACCAGTTAACCAAAAGCCACAGCAAACATGAGCAGCAGGATGTAGAATATCGGCAGAGATAGAATGTACCCAGGATGAGGGTTGATTTGCCCTCCTGATTTGCTCCCTAAATGTCCTCCTTGTATTTCTCAGCAATTCTGTACCTCTGCAAGAGCACTCTGCACTTTGTGGAACTCTGAGATCAATACTTCTGTCATTGGAGTGATGGGGGAAAAGCTAAGTAAGCTGAAGAAGTGACAGGTGAAATATATTATGCTTTTCAATACATATGTGCACCATTAGGCATAGAACTGCCATCAGCAGCATGAAAACCACAGGCTGCTGTCATCTGAGCTAAAAGGCATACTTTTCTAACAAGAAGTCTTGCCTCCTTGGCATGGCAGCAGCTGAAGGCAGGTGTAATTTCACGCCCCCAGACAGACCCCAAGCGCAGGAGGCAGGGGAGGGCTGCCTGGCCCCGGCCCCAATTTTTGGCTGTCACGGAGCAGACGCACGCTGCACTGCCACCCCTATGGCACTTGTCAGGGATGCTCTGCTCACCTCAAACACTGACTTAGCTGAAGTCTAGGTTTAATTCGCAGTTATCATCTTCCTCTGCACAGGGGTGCGATTGCAGAGCAGAGATGATACATTGTGGGGAAAGCAGAGGTTTGGAAGTGAACCTCCTGCCAAAGCTTGCTCCTCATTCATCCAGATTCAACGGACTTCACCAAGGAGCTGGGGACCTCAAGGAAGCTGGATGCAGGGTTAAGTGTGTTGCTCTCTCATGTGCTATAAGCTTCAGCACATTTACCTATACTGAGTTTGACTTGCAACTGACATCGCATGTTTTTTTATGACATTGTTGAAGAGTTTGATTCAAAGAGGCAACCAGCAACCAACCCCACCAGGAACACTCCACTGGGTTCAAAAGCACAGCCACTGGCCACTAGTTATTAAATTAACTATTAAGTTCTGGTTTTTAGGAGGGTTTGTTTCACAAACAGGCTTCGAACATCAATTGTTAGACATATAATTTGCCAAAACATTATCAAAAATTAACATGCAGAAGCCTGAAAATGAAGCAAAGTTATAAATGAAAGCAGCAGAAAACCAATATTTTTTAAAGGCATTTTGAACCAAGTAGAAGGGAACAGCCAGGAGTGCTCTGGAGATGAATCTGTTCCTATAGGCCTTCACTTACACTGAGGAACTGCCTCCATGCTGCAACCTTCCCAGTTACTTTACACTGAATACTTTCCAATGGTAGTTTTCTGACTTTTAACCAATTTATTGCACACATTGTTTTCACTGCTCATCAGGTGTGTTAAGCACGCAGTTCTTCGTGTCAGTCTTTTCATTTTTCCTGGTAACCCACCATTTCATGATCTTTTTAACCTATCTACAATTTTGTGCAAGGTGATTGACAAGTGAGCATTGTGAGAAGCCACACTAATTAAAGAGCAAAAATCAAAAGCTTCTATAGCTATAAGACCTCTCATTGGTTCTAAAGCAACTTTGTCTTTTTTTTTTTCTAATTCCTGACAACATAATTGCTACATTAGGCCTTACATGAAGCTCATTTTCTTGCTAGAACAGGAAATGTAGTACTTGGCTTTCCGGGGTATAGAAATTTCAATGATCCAAAGCTTTTTGGTGCCCAACTCATGAATAGTTTATTTTCTAAAGACAGATATGAAAGTTCTGATTATTTCACATAACCCCTCTGCTTAAAAAGGAGAAAGCGTAGAACTCAGTTGCCTTTTGCCAGTAGATACAAAATGAATTGAAATCCCAGATGCTCAAGGCTGCCTCACATCCCCAGCCTGATGAGGCTGTGATTGGGAGCACAAGAGGGATATCAGGGAGTGTCTGGAATGGAGACAGATAGGATGGGATCTTGCTGCATAAGAAGACACCCAAATTTAGATGTGTACTGAGAAGTTCCTACATGTAGTGCTGGGTTTGTCTGCTCCCATTGGAGCCAAGAGAGATCTGTCCCACACAGCCTTTGGAGTCAGGGGTTGTGATTCATTCCATCTGGGAAGAGGCACCTCCACCTGGGCATGACACAGGCCTCACAGATCTGTACCTTTGCAAAGCAGCAGCAGGATGCTGGAGGGCACCTCACATACCACTAGACATCTACCTGTGGGCAACTGAATTAAGCCCTGGATTCTCACTGGGTCAAATGGGAGCTTGGTCTCCTGCCTCCTCTGTAGGCAGCTACACATACACTTGAACGCTGAAACACTGTTATCCAAGAATGAGTTTTCTAGTTTGACCTTTTAAAACAAAGTCTTAGAAAAATACGCTCTGTGTGAACAGCCCATCTTCTAGGGAGAGACAGTTTTCTTCTTTTTCCCACTAAACACTTGCTTTGGTCTTTCTCTGAATCACACAGAAGTATTTTCTATTTCACTTCTTCAAGGCAGTCATGTGTAGATCAACAGGGTGCTGGAAACAGCAAGGCTACCCAAGGACATAAAGGTGAGAATATATGCTTAGATGAAGGAAATAGCCACACTTTTGCAGTGAATACATGGGCACACAGGGGAAAAGAGATGCAAACAAAGCCAGTCTTATGGGTCACCTAATTCCAAACAAAAGACTTGAAAACCCGGAGATGAGAATAAGTTTCTGCACAAAAAAAAGGCTTACAAATAGTTGTTGCAGCCAAGGCAGTACAGTTTCTCTGCTCACAAGCTCGTGAGCTACATGTGGCTGCATTGAAACAATTTTCCTTGAGGGTATTTATTTTAACTGATAGTGTATCTGTGTTATTGAAATATTTGCCATTTAACTGTATAAAAACATCCTTTGGTCTACAGGCAGAGAAAGGAAATGCAAACGTGGTGGAAACTGCTTGCCTTGGCAATAGCCATGAATCCATGTGTGAGCTGCAGCCTCATGCAGCTGCTCTCCGGGACAGCCTGGTTTGCACAGCTGCACAAGAGAGAAGCACCAGCACTTTGAGGAGCGGCATGGTCAGGGGATTAGTCTCCAGGATCATGGCTTCAATGCTCCATCACTTTGTCATGACCACAATAACACTGCTAGACAGACAGGGTAATATCAGTAAAAGCAGTTACCCCACCAATGGTTTTAACACACCAGCTATGTTCTGATCCTTGTCTTGTCACCTGTCAGAGGCTCCTGCCCACACACAGGCTCTTGGTCTTGTGTCGGCCTCCCCCAGATGCTCAAGAATGGAAAGAAAAGCAGCAGGAGATCCTTGCACACTCCAGGCACATGAAGTCATGCCACGATGCTCTCTGTCATGGGTACTGCAGGTATCCCAGGGGTATCTTAGGAGCTAGAGGCCCAGCACCGACACTAGCAAGAGCCAGTCTTCCACACACTAAAATTATGCCCAATTGCCAGGGGTTGTTGCCATGAGTTATAAAACTACTATGTCTTGACTGTTATAAACACATCGCAAGCATCCTGTTGGGACTATCCTATACTTCTGGTTTGGTGAAGTGCTAGGTTGCTAATTTGAGGATGTGCATCTTCACAGTTCTGGGCCCAGAGCAGCCACCAGCTTTGTAGTGGCAGCTCACCAATGTCCAGCCCCAATCCCCATATATATACAGGTAATTGCTCTCTTCTGAAAGCTGGTCACATCAGTTTCCAATCCCCTCTGTCCCATATTAGGAGCTAACCATCAGCAAGTTCATGGTTGCCATCCTTATCATGGAAGTCTACAAGTCATACTGTCATCTGCTGCCTCCCTGGCTTGTTCTCCCCCTGTCCCAGCCTCACCACCCCCTCCCACGTGAGCAGCATGCCAAATTACTTTTGGGCCATCGACCGTACACCTATGTTCCACCCAGTATCCTTCAAAGCAAAGTAGTGGTTATTGCAGTCATGAGACGAGCAAATTTCTTCACACACAGAGCCCCCACCAGTCAGTGCCACAATTCACACACATCAATATCATTTGCCCACAGGATGCTGCCATACTTTGGAGCCCTGTTTTTTCTCTAAGACATGTACCTATACTGACACCTAGGGTGTAATGATAACGACACTTGCTGATTTCACCACAATTCTGCTGTCCCAGCAAGAATAGTGGCCACTGGGAGACACACAGTATTGTCATTTCCCACCTGATTCTGTCGAGCGCAGATTTTGGTGGCTGAAGCCAGCTGGTACTGGCTACAAAACCAGCCAAAGCCTAGAAGGCTGCCTAGATTGTCATCGCCAAACTGTGCATTTCACACACTGTGGGGAAATGGTGGGAAGCAGATGCAGAATGGATGGAAGCCAACTGGACACCGTGAGGGGCCCTTGCCCAGCCAGCTGACCACCCAGGACGCAGCTTCGGTCCACATGGTTCCTGGAAGTCACATACATCGTGTCACCTGAGGCTCTGTTCAAAAGCCCAGCGAAACAGGGAGAACCAGGAAGAGAAATACAGGGAGCACGTAGGGAAGGGGCACTGTGCACAGAGCAGTGTCAGGGAGATGCTGTAAATCACACAGGTCTGCCTTGCACCACCCAGGTCCTACCTGAATCAAGAGTAACTCACACTTAAAAAATAACCAACAACCTCCTCCAGTTCTTTAGAAAGTGTAGTGCTGTATAGCCCAGTCTGCAATATTAGAAGCAGCAAGTGTCAGACTCAGACCTCTTAAATAGGCTTATTAAACAGATTCCCCAAACCCTCACTTCATTTTAGGAAATTAACCCCAATTAAACATAAAGCATTAAACTTGTGGCTGTTAGGCTTAGTGTTTGTACTCACAGTGGTCTAACACTCTGACAAACACGTTACTGTGGCATTGGTGCCAACAGACTGGTCTGTAGTAGATAATCCGTCTCAGCCAGGCAGCAGAGTATAAGGCTGGAAGGGCATCATCCATTCCCTAGCCTCGAGGCAGGGTCACCTACAGCCATGTCACTTCTGACAAATGTTTGTTCAACGTGCTCTTAAAGTCCTCCAGTGATAGAGATGCCTCATCTTCCTCAGACAGCCTATTTCCCTGCTTCATTTCCTTCAGCAACACAAAGCTTTATTCACTATCTAACCTGAATCTCCCCTGCTGCAATGAGAGCACGTTGCTTTTCATCCCATCTATCACAGACAAATAAAAAAAAATGCACTATTCTTTGCAGCAGCCTCTGAACACTTATCACTTGACAAATTTTCCTTCCTATTCTGCTTATGTCTTGCCCATAAACAGATTGCAGCTGTTCAGACATTATGGTCAGAAAAGTTTCCCTCAAAATGTGTGTTTTTAAGGGTTCCAGTCTGAAGGCTGCTGCTTTGCTGAAATTGCTTGACAAGCCCCCTGAGACCTCTTCTGCTCGGTTCAGGCATGGAAGAAGACACCAATACTTACACTCCAGCTTCTGCTGACAGTGTTTGCTGAGAGCAAATTTCAAATTTGATTAATATTAATATTTGCTGAGTAAACCTTGGCTAAACGAAAATATACAGGAAGTGAGTCAAAAAGTTTGGCTGTAGACAGGCATTTGGTGTTCAGTGCAGGAAACCACATACTGCAAAAGAAGGTATTTAACACTGGTTGTCACCATCACCTCCTACCTGCACTCTCACTGAGTTCCTGCCTCCTGGGCTCCTCAGTGCTCTGTGCCTTCTCACCCATTGGCCTCCTCCTTGAGGCACCACCAACCACCTCTTCTTCCTCAGGGTCCTCCTCTTTGCCTCAGGCGTCAGCAGTGCCACTACGGAGCCCAAACTAGCAACCTGAACACTGCTCAACAGGGCGGCTCGTTGTCCTGTGGGGTTGTTTAGGTTCAGATCCCTTTGGTCCTTGGGGTATCCGATGCTGACTGTCTTTAGCCAACTGACATTTAAAGTTCCTCTTTCCCAAGAGCATTCCCAAACCACCAGGGTAGAGCCTCAGCTCTGCACTAACTGGGGTCAGACTTCTCTTTCCTGATGGATTTGGATTACTTTGCAGGCCTAGTTTTTCATCTGCTATCCATCCACCCCAGCCATGTACTCAGATAATTCACCACAACAGGTCTTCAGGAGAACAGCTGAGTTGCATTGCCATAATGATGGAAAAGGTCAGTCCACAGAAGAGCAACAAAGCCTCTTCAGCTTGGGTTCGCATGAATGGCACATAAATAAAACTCAAGTGTAACTGAAGGAAATGCAATGAATTCAGTAATCGCTTCTGGGAACAGAGGTGAGATGAGGCTGTGCAGCCCCCAGGTGAGAGAGGATCTCCTCTACCTGACACAGGTGCTGCCCCAAGCACCCCTTGGCTGCTGGCAGTGTGTGCTTGGTCTCTTCCCCTCAGTGACAACCGAAGCAGCCTACTCCGGCTGCCTTTGTACCCACAAAGTTTCCTCCTTCATCTTGTTACCTAAGTCTTCCCGGTTGTACACTAAGCAGATTTTTCTTTCCCTTGTCCCATCCCGCCACCCTTTCTACTGATGTCTATACAAGAATTTTCTGTCTGCTAGGAGTCTATTTTCCCTCCAGTTCTCTTTCCTGAGCTAAATAAGCCCACGTCCTCCACTTTGCTTCACAGCTCACGTGTCCTGCACTTCTGATGAAGGACCATCTGCCCACAAACATCTTCTCTCACAGAGCTGAACAGAGTCAAGTAAATAGCTTTCTCTCTTACAAACTCCTGTCCAGCTAACTCAGTACAAAGCCTCATTTGCCCTTTTTTTTTTTTCGACTTACCAATGTCAGTTTTACTCCGTGCAACTTGTGACAAGAGGCTTGTATTCTGTTGCTGCAATGCTTTTAGGTAGGTAATTATTTTAAGATATCTGCTTTGCATTAGACTTTCTAAGTGTAGCGCTTTTACTTGCCTTTGTTTTTATTTCATTTCCTCAATTTTGCAACATCTGCGCAATTTATCAAAATCAGTGTGAATTCTTCCCCACCAAGGTACATAAACTACCAACCACTTAGTGTAACCCACAAACTTTGTAAGTACCCCATCTAGCTTATCAACCAAGTCATCAATAAAAATAATTCTTAGAGTTGCCCTCGGGTCTTGTCCCACAGGACTATATTTGCAAAGTCCCCTTTCTTTGACAGTGAATTGCTGAAAATTATTTATAAGCACAGTTTTTCAGCAGGTTGTACACTCATCTAGGAATGAAAATGTTCTCTAGACTCAGACATTTTTTGAAAATAATATATCCAACAGATGTACCAGAAATTTGACTTAAATGCAAGGTAAATTACATGTCTCCCTTCTTCTCATAGAGTAGGCCATTATCCTGTCAAAGAATGAAGCTAGTTTTCTTTGACACAATTTATTTTCAACAAATCTATGCTGACTATTTTTACTTGAGAAGGTGTATACAGATTGATTGCTTAAAAGTGTGTCCTACATCTTTTCAGGTGTCAGAGTTAGTCTGGCTGGGTCTGTAGAGGTTTTTCTTTTTTTAGGAATGATATTATTCAAGCCCTATTTGCACTTTTCTAAATGCAGGCATATTAAGCCTCCCTGCACTCCTTTATGATAGTTGTTAATTACACAGAGCTGGCTTTGACTACTTCATTCCATACTTGTTTAATCAGATGTGGTCTGCCTGAAGACATCAAACTCACATGTTCTTTAACCTGTTCTTTGAATTATTTTTAGTCTGCTCTTTAAACACTCCTTTCCCTTTCTGGCCTTGTTGTGCAGAAGAGAGGAGAAAGTGGAAAAGCAGCAGAGCTGTCCTCCCCTCATCAACCTGTAGATTCTTCCATTTGGTTAGTTTTGATGGCATCTGCTGGCAGACACGGGTTATGCCACTGCGAAGTAGAGAGGAGTCAGCAGACAAACATCGACTGTCAAAAGTAATATTTGCACCTCCATGACAGAAAACAAAGTGAGACAGAACTATAAGGATAGGTCCTGGTGAAAACGGAGGTGTTTTGTGAGGAAATTATCTCTGCCTAGCATCCAAGCTTGTTCCTGTGCTGCTGGAAACAAGACTTTAACTACACTACATGCAAATAGAGAGGAACACGTCAAACAGTGCAACACTACCCAGCCCCAGAAATACTAGAAGATCCAGGCAGAAGCCCTGTCACAAAGCAGAGAACACGCCTGTGCGGCACTAGGATAGCACAGCTCCAACGTGGCTGCACGATGTACCCGTCAGCTTCTTCACATGAGAGCCACGGCCTCTGATTGTGCGGGACTGACAGAAAAGCGGGTGTAGGGCACAAACTAGGGCTGGCTTTGCGGGGACTGGAAATCTGCACTGCCGGCTGGTATCGCTGCCATCCTGAGCACCCGCGGGAAACGTGACAATGACCACAGGGTGCAGTGCAGGCAGGCACAAACACCCATGCACACCATACCTGTGCCTCTCTGCTGCCAGGATTAACTCAGTATAGAAGTCACATTCCCTCTCTGCTTCTTGAATGAGCTTCTTCTACCCCTCTACCAGGAATTAGCGGCTAGCCCCAAAACGGAGGGAGACGCTGAGCCCCCTGGGCAGCCCAAAGAGGATAGTCAGAAGTGGGGAGCAGAAGCAGATGCTGGAAGGACCAGGCACCCTGGACCACAGGCAGCCCTGCCTGCCTCTGCCTGTCTCACTCCACTTGGGTGCCTTCCTCCAAGATATGGGGGTATGAGGAAGGCAGAGAAGCTTGAAAATACTGTACCGCTTAAGGCTGTGAAACTAGCAGGCAAATAAATTCACAATCTATTGCTGCTAATAATTTCATTACTTTTAACTGAGGCTCTTAATATTTGAGGCTTGATCTGTGCTTATTTTTCAGCACACGGAGAACTGCTATGAATCCTGATTTCTAAGAGCACTTTGTTCCTTGAGAGATGCAGCAGATAAAAGAGAGATGTGATTTGCCTCATCAAGAGAAGTGTATGCAGGATCTTCACGAAACAGGCACTGGGAATATATCTGTCAAAGCAAAGGGTAAAGAAAAGTAACGCCAACAGAACTGAGTGATACCTCTTTCCTAGTATTAGTGTTCAAAGACAGGCAGACTTGGAGTGTTAATCCCAAAATGTATGCCACTGTTGTTGCAATAGCTTCCCTGACAATTACACCTGGGGAAGTCAGTGGCATTGCTGATCCCACAGTCCCCATCCCATTGCAGTCCTCCTGAGCACATAAATTGTTTAAACACTCAGGACAAGATGAAAACAGGAGTAGGTACCATTTTGTGCTTCACCACAACAGCTAAGGACTGAGTAGCCATTAACGCCAATGCCAAACATAACTATAAACAGTGTCTTGGATTCAGGAGATATATGAGAACTGCATTCCAGAAGCCCAGGGCTTGCACACAAAAGGTACAGACACTCAGCCAACTAACAGTACAAGCCCTTGCTCCCTGCTCCTAAGGCCAGCTCAGGAGCTCTCTATCCTTCTCCAAACTTGTCCTCCAAAACGGGAGCCATACTGGAACAGTCCCCCGTGCTCTCTCTTGAACCACGTCTGGGATTTGTGCTACATGGCGTAAACCAACACAGTGTCATGGCCTGTGCTGACAGGTCACCAGTATGAATGACCAAGTAGCTGGGGATGTCCCCTAGCACTGTCTGATAGCGGCCAGGGAGAGGGGAACTATTAGGTGGAAACAGCATGAACAATCATTCATCTCTGCGGTCCAAATCCTTGCAAGGAAATAGGTGAAGATGGGTCCACATAGGAGCCTGAGGCTTCAGAACAAGGGCTGACCCTCATTGTCAAACTGGTGGTCTAGCACCAGGGAAGCATAAGTGGTCCCAACTCAGAGTGCAAGTGGGGAACTTTGCTGGACAGCAAAAAATCCTAGTTTCACGTGAATCTCACTGAAAAACAGAGGTGACTGGGCAGAAACTGTTTTATATAGGAAAATTTGCCCCAAATGACATGAGTTTTAAAAGACTGAGGGCATATTTCACAGTCTCTGCATGTCAATTTTTTGATAAACCCAGTTTTTCCCAAGCCCTGCATAGAAATGGTTAATGAAGCAGTCTCCCTCCACGTGAGCTCACATTTTAGCTCTCTTGATTTAGCAAATCTCAAGAGAATATTCTGCCTAAAAAAACGTGATGAAGATGAAAACGTCATCCCTTGCGGTTCGTTAAAGCTTAAAATCGTTTAAAGCTTGAGCTTTAAAGTTAGACAAATTCAAATTATAGAGAGGGTATATTCCTGTCTCACGTTTTAAAGAACTATGAAACACCAGATGGCTTTTTCTGTTGCTGTGACCTGCCACATAAAATGCATTTTTATGGTTTCTGATTTCACTGCCAATAGGGCACAGAAATGATATGCCGTCAATGTAAAAATATTTTTACATGTGACCTTGCTGTGGCTGGAGGCAGTTTTTCAGCAGGCTGGGAGATGCCCTGCCTTTCCACCACTGGATGGCATTCAAGGGCCATAAATACACCGGGAACTGCAGCAAAAAGAAAAAAGCCTCTTAGAAAATTAAAACACAGAGTCCAAAGCCTTTGGTATCTTCATATTGCTTCTGTAACATATTCACGATTTTGAAGTTCCAAGGAAATAAATCCAGAAAAACGAAAAACAGTTTCTGAGGAAAAATGAGCTTTCCTCTGAGACACAACTGAATATGCATGTAGGATGCTGGAGAGATCTGAAAGCAATATTTCAATTAGGAGAATCCAACAGTCATATCTGGGTGTCTCAGTCTACATCAACATTAATACGGGTTGGCAGGAGACACGTGGATGGGACTTTTGTTTTTCCTTACAAATATGGACCCGACAGGGAGAGAAAAAGTGACATGTATTAACTTGACCTTGGGTCTACACAGAGATGACGCCCTGGTTGTGCAGCACTTGCACACACAAAAAAGCTCTTTAGAGCATTTCTGCCTTTGTCTTCCTTCTTTAAAGCTCAGATCCATCATTAAAAGCCACCCAACCTCACAGCTGAGCCAGCTGTGAGCAGGAAGTTGGGCTGGAGATCCCCTGGGGTCCCTTCCTACCTGAAATGCCCTGTACTCCCATGGCCTCATTAAGAATAAAGACAGATTGCCTTTTTTTTATAGATAAGAAGAGCACCCCGCAGCAGTAACAGTATTTGTGGGGGTGTAGTTGGAAGGGTCTAGGAGTGCAAGTAGGGTCAGGTTTGCAGAGAGATAATTGCTTTTATACGCCAGCTGATACACCTGGGAAAGAGGGGTGAGCTCTGGAACAGATGAGCCTCTCCTGACGTCTGAAACAGCACAGCAAGCTTCAGGCTAGCTGCAGGCAAGTAATATTTGCTGAGTTTCATCAATTAAGGGACTTTAAAGAAAAGGACTGTTTGCTCCTCTGTGGTATGAAGAAAGATTTGGAAGAGGAGAGGTGGCAGAGCCACAGCCTCTGCGGTGTAAAGACGGAGTAGAAGCACAGAAAGACTCACCAGGAAAAGTTGTGGTATTCTAGTGAAGCAGTGTTCCTGCCAAGTCTGTAATTTTTGCTACAAAGCCTAGCTATGAATTTTAGTTCTCTCCTTAATTTTCGTAAGTCTGCCTTGGGAAACCACTGTTCCTGCCACTTGCTGAGAGTGTGACCAGTGGTGGTAGCCTGGTTTCACTCGCACAAAGGCATTGGTGAGCTGCGTCTCTCAGGTTGTACTGCCTGGGGAACTCGTCGCAGTGTTTCCAGCAATGTGCTCAGGACTCTTTGCTCTGCTGCAGTTTAGTTCCATTTGGGGAACGATGGCTATAGTATACATTTGCTTCTGAAGAGGATTTTGCCATGGCTTGAGGGGTAGATGCCTGAGAGCAAAAGGAGGAGATCTGAGAATATGTAAGTTAAAAGGTGATCTTCTTCAGTTATTGTATAAGGCACTTTGCAATAAAGAAAAGTGTATGGTAGATGTGGCTTCTTCATCTTCCTATTGTGTATGTGGTGTTCAGGTAGTTCATTTTATATGTGTATATGTATATATGTGTATATATATATATATTTCTTTTTTAATGTGCCTAGAGATATGTCCTTTGTTCAGGGAAGATCCCCAGCAGTGCACAGGGTGCTCTCCTCACAAAAGGCTAGTGGTATCTTAAAACTCAGCTACACACAGCTTTTAGGTGTGTTTCCTGATGGTTTTCTGGAGATGATCGTGTTGGTCTCTGGGTCTTTGACATACGATAACTTGTAGTTGCCTCTCTGATGTAGATTATGATGCCTAGAAAGATGATAGAGTTAAGACAGTCCTGCACATACACCTTGTTCTCCCAGCCTCTGCACTATTCACATCAGGGCTTCAGGGCAGGGAGAGGCTCTCAGGGAGCAATCTTCTGGTCTTCCTTTATGCCATCTGCTCAGATGACTCCTTATCAGCTACAGACCTTGTCCAAACCCTCTTCCCTGTAAGGCACATTTTGTGTTACCTGAGGAGGTGGAAGTCGGTGCTGTGGTTTCCAGTCATAAACTACTGTCTATCTACCATGCAAAAGATTTTCTGCCCAGCCCATTGAAAACGAGATTTTAAAATAACAAAAGCAGAAACACTTTTTTCCCTGGAAGAAAACAGAAACAATTTTACTCAACACTTTATAGTACAGTGTAATATAAACCCAAAGACACATCAAGCGCAGAATTTTAACTATAAGTATCAAAACAGTGACTGCAAACTGGGGTTAGAAACTACAAAGCACAGTTCAAATATATGACCATTTCTCAACAGAGATTACATATACAACGAAGGCATTGTGTTTAAACACACTCCTCATTTAAGACTCCTAGCACTATGTTTGCACCTTAGCCATTCTCTAATCAAACATTCCAAAGGAAAAAAGCCTGCACTACATCCATGGCCACGTGGACATCCAGAATCCCATCAGCTAATAAAAAATGTTGTTCCACAGTCATCACTTTCTGCCTGTAGAGCCCTAACATTCAGTTCAACAGCCAGGAGCTACAACTCTTTCCTGAGCTGACCCACAGTGCAATCACCGGACAGAACCACAGCATGTGATTCTGTGATATCCACCGGTCTGATCCCTACCACCACCACCCTTTATCTTCCCAAGCAATTCACAGAAATCTACTGCATCCATGGCACCAACAAAAAGCCAAGGGGCTAGTGCTGCCCAAGGATGGGGAAAATGCAGAGTGCAGAAAGGCTAGCTACAAATAGCCTTACACTGTCTCCATGTTATTTGTTATTGCAAGCACTCTGCTGGTTTTCAGTCTCCCCACTGCCTGTCAACACATCCAGAGTAAGATCATGTTTTCTATTCTGCTTAGAAGAAAAAATGTCCAGTAATATTAAGAAACTAGAAAGGATTATTTTTAGGAACTTGTCTCACTAGGAACTCCTGTATCTTTGTCCCCAGCAATGGTTAATGCCTCATGCCCAAGAAGAGGTAAAAAAAATAAAGAAAAAGAAAGAAAAAGAAAGAAAACCTATCACAAACAAGTATTTGATCTGACCAAAACACAATGAAGAAAAACATTGTTCCTAATGCCTGCAGTGCCAATTTACTTCTTGAAGTGCTGGATTTGTTTCTGCTTGCCATTATCTTTGCATTCATAACTGCAAAGTTACTAATGGCCATACAATGACCCTTCTCTTTTAAATGTTAAATTAGAGTCATTTCAGACTCTTACCTCCAGCCCTGTGCTTGGAGGCCCTGTCAGCTGGAGCGCCTTCCCCTGGGCTCCCAGGCAACCGCGTGTCCTTATGTTTTTTCAAGAATATATGGCTATATGTTTTGCGCTTTAATTTATTTGGTGACTTTTCAGAATTGCTTTATTGTTGTATCCTCCTGTGGGAGTATATTTGCATGAAAGGAACACTATGAATCACTTAGTATAAAGATATAAAACAAGTGAAATGACAAACACATGTAAAAACATAGCTATTCCAAATCAAGCTAACTCAAAAACTTGCAGGGGAAAAAATAATTCTCCCTTTATGCCCTCATCTGGCCTTATCGTGGTTGGCAAATTAATCAGTGTACAATCATGTAAAGGAGTGAGAACAAAGAAGACCATCTTCTAGCACTGTCTGCTGAGGATGAAATCTGATGCGCCTCTGCACTCACTGGAGTATCACTATGGAGAACATGGGCAGAGAATCGTGAGTGAGCTTAGGTGTGACGATGTGGTGGAAGTTATTACGTTGATGTAGGCTAGGAGTGACTTACTATAATAATTTCTGAAAGGAGGAGAAACAGGAACAGGAGCTGTGGTCAAAGTGGTCATTTTATTTCTGGACGGATGCTTCTCCGGGCTCTCTCCATGCAGAGGTGTAGGAAGCGGCGGTGCGGCCAGAAAGCTCAAACCTTGCTCTTCTCTGCTTGGTCCAAAAGAAAATATCCTTATGAAATTTTCAAGAAAGGAAAACTGGCTCAGCTGACTCCAACCCTGAGTCCAAACTCAGAGGCACGGTAAAGGCAGTCTCAGCAGCCACTGGGTGGTAGTTCAATCTCTATCAGCGTGAGACAGCTTGAGCTGGATACTAGCATTTGGAGTGTTTTACAATTATAACACCACAGAAAATGGAGACATGCCAAAATAATGCTGAAAGAGCGTTTTTAAAGAAACTTGAGTAGCCACAGGATTGGAGGAAAGGTTTCTCTTACAAAGTAAAGCTGGCTAAAGGATAGGAAACAAAGAATAAGGCTTAATCGGGCTTTTTACTTCCAAGGAAAAATGCTGGAATAAGTTTTATTCAACATATTCATCAGAGATATAGTGAAGGAAATGCACAGTGGAATTTCCACATTCACAGATTGTACTAAACTTTTTCAAACAGCGAAATCTTATGCTGGTGGTGAAGTGCCCCAGAAAGACCACACAAAATGAAATGGGCAAACAGGTGTCAGATAAGCTTCAGAGCAGATAAATGTAACATAATACATCTAGGGAAAAATAAGCCAAACCACACCTATGTGCTGCTGAATACAGAACTGACAGTGAGCATGTCAGAAAAAAAGATCTTAGGAGTCATCATTGACAATTCTCTGGTCATCAATAAAAGCCAAAACTGTATCATGAAAAAGGGTACTGAGAACAAGACAGACGACATAATTTTGCTGCCACATATAACTGTGGTGCAACCAGACTTGAGTACAGTTCATGGTCTGCTCTCTGCATCTCAGGAAGGATGCAGTAAAGTAGGTATGGAGAAAACCAACCAAATTGATCAAGCAGCTGCCTGACAATGGAAAACCTAAAGATGCTGGGATCTTTGTGAGGGAGAAGAAAACACTAAGAAGAGGAATGGTTGAGTATTACAAAATAATGAAGGCAACATCTGGGAAATTAGTTTAAAACAGATTAAGTATTTTTTATACTTCTCTAACTTATTGTGACAGGAGGTTACGAAGGTAGATAATACCAGGAGGTTCAAACCAGACTAGATAAATTCATAGAAAATAATTGCATGGGTAGATACGAAAAGAAAAAAGTTAAGAAGTACCCTCTAATACCCCGCAGTAAACAAATGTGGATACTGGGGCTGGCACAAGGAGAACAGACTGCAAGAAGTGGCCAAACTCATGTGCTGTCCTAAACAGCATCTAATATTGCCAGAGTCAGAAACAGAGCCCTTGGGCTAGAAGAATGCTTGCTTTGACCAGAAAGGCATTTCTTATGATTTCAGACCATCCAAACCATGCAGAGAGACAGATGTTTTTAAAGATAAATTATCAAATAAATAAAAAAACTAATTCCCAAGAAATTACACTGAGATTAAATCCTCTCCCAAAGCAAATTTGCCATCTTTTTTGTTTTCCTCAACCAAAACAATACTGGTTTCTCTCATACCTCAACACCACGAATGTTTTGGCATGACAGTAACTGTTAGATTTACTGCTTACATGTGTGCGTATAATGAGATGGCATCTTATTCCAAACTGACTGTGGGCCAAGTACTGGGTTAACATATGCCAGAGACATGGGAAACAGTGGAGCAACAGGGTAACCCCTTAAATGGGGAAATCCTCCAGACACTAATGAAGTGATTAATTGTTAGTTTTATTCCATCACCGAATGTGTTTAAATGGTTCCTGATGTCATCTTCAGATCTCTCTTTTTTTCACAGCAATCCTCTTTGACACAGCCAAACAGCCTTCACTGCAAGAGGCTCCTGTTACATATGAATGTATTTAGATGACTTCTGTGTTAGTAAGGGGCTTTCACCCTGCTGTAAAAGGGAGACATATAGCCTGCACTTAGCCAACCCAAGTCCTTGGATAACCTTCTCTTTCCCCCTCACCACTATTTAAAATAATGGTTTAGGCAGGGTGACAAGGAGAGAAAAGGAAGGCTACTGCTCACTTGCAGCTTCACAGGCTTGCTAAGAGTAAAGACCCTCAAGATCACTGAGTCCAACCATGACCTAACTCTGGCACTAAACCATGTCCCTAAGAACCTCACCTATACATCTTTTAAACACCTCCAGGAATGGTGACTCAAACACTTCCCTGGGCAGCCTGTTCCAGTGCTTCACAATGCTTTCCATGAAGAAATTTTTCCTAATATTCAATCTACACCTCCCCTGGTGCAACTTAAGGCCATTTCCTCTCGTCATACCACTTGTTACTTGGGAGAAGAGACCAACACCCTCCATGCTACAACCTCCTTTAAGTTCATTAAAATCCCTACAGCTTGAGAGCTTTACCTTTCTGCCAAGAAGACACCCTTTCTGCACTCACCAGCTGTGGACTGGAAATCACAATATCTCTGAATCATCAGAAGGATTTTTAGCCTGGCATCTTACAGCAGTGAGACTCTCATGCTGTCTGTCTGTCCACGCAGCTGTCTGACAGCCACCCCTCTGCAACTGTTTAACCCTTTGGTTGGTTTTGAGCATTTTCAGGTGATGAGTAATGATCTCAACCCTTAGAAGGTCCTACCAGTTTTGTGAAAATCAACACCTGCTAATGGCAAAATACAAATAGTGGGGTCTGATTGAAAAGAAGTCAGTAGCAGCCCTAAGGAAACACGCCAGACAGACAAACAGTGGCACGGCCCTGGCTCTGGCTGACAGCTCTGCAGCAGCTCAGGAAGGCACCCGGTGGGGCTGCCCAGGGAGGAGGGAGAGGGGTTTGCTGAGGACACGGCAAAACGGGGCTTCGGTGAGGCAGGGCACAGATCATCAGGAAATTATTAGTCCCTCTGCTCACAGAATTAATTTGTTATTAGGACTGTGGTGATGTAGGTTTATATAGGTCACTGTGACAGTAAAAACGTAACACTTTTATTTTCGGCTTGCTTGATCTTCAGCATTTTTAATCTGCAGTATCAGCCTGACTGATTTATTACTACTTATAAACCACACTGACAAGGACTTCATTTTAACTCTGTGTGCAAATATACTTCCTAAAATACAGAAGATACACATTGGCTATCTCTGTAAACAACAGATTAGATTCTCTTCTGATTTTGTGACATTGTCTCTCCATGCCTTCTCAAATATTTAACTGATCTAGCCTCTATCTCAGCCATTTTCTAATGTAAGAAAACTATATTGCACTTTTTTTTTTCCGTTTTCCCTTCCTACTGGAAATCTGGTATTTAATCCTACAGATGTAAATCTATATTGTCTTCCAGCTGATATATGCCCATTCATAGCCTATTTTTTCTCTATTATGGTCACTTATCTTAGCTTCCTAATGATATGTAGCATTATTTTTCCTGGTCCTGACTGTATCAGCTCACTGATCTACAACCACCATTCTTCTGACCATGGCCTGGGTTTTTAAACTCACTTTAAAACATGAACAATTAAATTCTGACCTTATTCTAATAGCTACAATGTAAAAAAAAAAAAGAAGTATTATTTGTATAATATATGTTAAGGATGTAAAGGCTGGCTGCTGAACCCCACAAACTCCAGGATGCAAGGATCCCTCCTTGCTGACCACTGCAGTCAAATGGACATGGCTCTTGTCCCTGTGTGCAGGTTTGGGCAGCAGTGAAGCTGAGCATCTGTCCCAGACAGGCACACACACACACACAAACACAGAGGGCACCAAGGCAGCCAGACACACAGACTGCCCGACAGATCACTCACTGCCTTTAGCTGCATTCGCATGAAAACCAACAACCCTCAATTAAATGTAAGTAATCCCAGGCTCGTTCCTCTTCTCTGGCTGATGAGGGTTGAAGTCCTCTATGCAAACATATGTACCCTCATTTTCTAGTTTCACAAGCACGGTCATAGTCACAGAAGCTCAAATATCAAACCCCGCCTGTAAACTCCTCTAACACTCAGGCCCGGGCTCCCTTATCCAGTAAGGTCTCCTCCTACTTGCCAGCCAGTCCAGTTTGAAGTTTGCTAGTAAGCAGAGGTGTGCACTACACACTCGTCTCACAAGCACTCCCACAATCACAGATCACTTGAATATTAACCCAGCTTCTCAGTCCACCTATGCCCAGACCCTGGGTCCCCTCACCCATCACAGGCTCTGACCTTGAGTCCTTCAGATGCAGGTTTCCTCCTGCTCTCCAGCCAGTTCAGCTTGAAGGTTGTTAGCAAATTACACATACACAAGCACAGGGGATTAAATTAACTGGGGGAAAAATAAACACACTTAGATATTTACAGGTGTTGCTATTTAGACTTCTTCCATCTAAACATACATCCTGGTCTCTCCAGTTGCTGACACCTAGACCTACAAGCTTTATGGCCCGCAGTTCATCCAGTTGGAACCACCCACACCAGTCTGGTGCATTGGTCTCTCTAGTTGCTGGCATCGAGATCTAGGGGTCCCTTCTCCAGTTGTTAGCAGTTAGACCTTGCAGCTCTCAGACGTAGGGTAGAAAGTGAGACTACACAGAAGAAAGGAAAAAAAAGAAAAAAGAAAGGAAAAAGAAGTTAAGTAAAAGATTCAATAAGAAGATAGGACAGACTGCAGTGATCAAGCAGAGGGCTCAGTCAGACAAGCACATTGACTGGCAGCTTGCGCAAACGATCGGCCCCTTTAATACCCCTCTCCTCTGTTTTCCCACGTTCACTCCAGTCCACCCTGATTCCCCCCGACCACCTTTCTCCACCTTTGGCCCTTCCTCTAGACATCCCACAATAAATTCCGCACAGTCCCACAAGCCCTTTCCGATATCCCACCAGGAGTTTTGGCCAGCCCCCCGTGCCCCCCTGGGCCAGCCCAGGGCAGCGGGGCTGCCCCTGCCCAGCGCCGGGAGAGCCCGGGCTGCTCCTCCGCCGCCCCAGGGCCACCGCTAATGGCCCATCAATCGGTGCCTGAAGAGGTCTGGTCTTTGTTATTGTCTCCCTTATCGCCTGCTGTTAGGTTTGTGTATCTGCCTGTTTATTTTATCACTTTCCTTGCTATGCGGCATGTCTCCTAAACTGAAGAGTTTGAGCCAGATGCCTTAATGAGGCGGGTGCTCCCGCATTCCACATACCCTCACAAGATACATTCTGCGAGCTCTTGGTGCCTGAAGTCGCCTTAGGCGGGAGAGGGATCCATGAGTTGAGAAGTTCATGATTAAATGGCTTTGTACAAGCAAGAGGGAACAGCCGCTGAAAAATAGACCAGGCATCCTTGAATGACACGTGGCTACAGCATCCCAAGTCTTCTTTAAAGCACGGGTTTCGTTCTAATCGGTTATTGGTTTTCAATATTTTTATGGTTTTGCTATGCAAAATAAGGAAGTTGATTCAGAAGATGCAAACATGTCACCAACCTGCTATTGGGCTATATTGGGCAGCACGGGCATAGACAAACAAGCAAGTACTTGCTGCTGCCAAAGGAGCTCACTTGAGTAAGAGGTCATCCAAGAAGTCTGGTGAGATGAAAAGGCACCTCTCCCTGCAAGTGAACTTTGGAGAATGTCTTTCTGTGCCCTCTCTTTCAGCCCCGTCAAAGTTATGGGACAATGAAATACCATTCTCAAAGGTAATCAGCTTTTAGCTTCAGATCTTTCCTTTCTCCTTGCCCAGAAACCCCAGGCAGAATCTGGCTCCCCCACAAAAGTACACACATTAATCACGTTTAATAAAATTGTACAACAACTTGGAATTGTGAGTCAGCTACAGTGGCTGCTTGGTGTGTATTCCCATAATGTCTGGAGTGATGAAATTAGACTTACTGTGAAAACCTGTGCTGCTATTGCTGTTAAACTTATTCTAAAGATCACCTTACTGGACTGCCTCCCCTTCGCCAAAAATAATGACAAAGCAAATGAGACATAGAGAAAACATAATGGAAAAACTTTCCAGAAGACTGCAATTTTCCAGCATGCTAATAGTGAAGTGACAGTGAAGTGATAGTGAAGATCAGTCTCCTTGGAAGATTCTGGAATAACCACTGGAGTTTTTTTTTCAAGAGCAAGTCAGGCAAAACATCTCCCAGGAATGGCACGGTGCAGCTGGTTCTGCAGTAGGACATGGGGCTGGACCAGACCAGTGGTTCCCAAGGGGGAACCATGGGGTTAATGCATGCAGGTCAGGTTAGTAAGATTTACTGGACATATGCTGAATAATGCTTCTCTAAGAACCTCATCTCCACTATCTACAAGAAGCCTTTTCATCTCCAGAAAGCCTCATGATTTGATTCTTAGAAGATAGCACTGGATTTGCACTCCAAGAGACAGAAGGGTGAATGAATGGTGGATTTAAACCATCATTAGATCCTGGTCTTGGGCTGCGAAAGGGCCCCATCAAAGCTTAGCCCTGGAGGCCTGTCTAAACCTTCAGTCATTTGGCACTGCAGTAGACATCAGCCATAGCCATGCCCGGGGACAGACATTCAAACCCCTGCAGACAGTGACTATACCAAGGATGATGTTCTCACCCCAGATATTAGAGCGAAGACCAGGGGAATTTATTCACTCCAGCTCCCACGAGTGGGCTCCAGACCTGCAAGCAGTTCCTCCAAGGACCCCGATCCAACCCACTACAGCTGAAAAAGTGCTATCTCTTAAATCCCACTTTATGATATCAAGGTCATGTATTCTGAATACATACTCTGTCGTCCACTTCTCACCTAACATATTCCCTACCTTTCCCATTTGTATATCTGGGCCCAGCACATTGCATTTGGGAATTACTAAAGCCCTGCACCATGCTGCTCAGGCATACCTTAAATAGCTAATACTGTTGTACCACTCCTCTATTCCACCACTGTTAACACTAAACTGTACTATTCTTTATAATGTCTGATTCTACATCCATTTATCTATCTATATGGGAAGATGCTAAGTTCAAAGAAAAATAAAAGATGGCACAGAAGGACAGATCACGGTGCATAGATGATACACTTAAACTTTCTGCCCACAAGGTAAAGAAAAAAATAGAAGAGAAACAGGAGAAACAAAATGTTGAGTCTTCAAACCCATCTAATCACTAAATGAATAAGGGGAAATTATTGCTTCTCTTTCTGTTCACTTTCCCATCTCTTCCTTCCTCCTTCCTTCCATCTCCCACTAAAAAAAAAAAAAAAAAAATCTAGAAATTAACTGCAGCAGAATCTTTTGTTTGTTTGTTTTCAGCTATTAAATCATCATTTTTCATCAAGAAACACTAATGATTTAACTGACAGTTTATTTTAAAAATAGATCAAGACTTCAGTTGTCAAGCAAGTGCTGTATTTTGTCCCTAATGGAAATAACTAATCTTACTTGAATGCATGAAGAAGCAGAGAGGAAATAAAACAGCCATCCATCTTATTCAAAGGTCTACCCAGTGTCTTGACCAGAAAACATAAGATTTTACACAGCAGTGCTATAGAAGCTGAAAAACAAATATTCCATTCACCATTGTCCTTGATCATTAACAAAGGGACAGGCTTTAGGATTTATGATAGTAGCAGGTACTGCAGTGACAATCTGTATGGTTCTCTATCTTCACGTTGTCCTTAAGGGTAATCTTAAAAAAAGAAAACACAGACATAACAAATAATTAGGATTAGCTAGACAGTAAAAACAGCATTCTCAACTAAAAGATGTCTGAAGCATTTTCTTAACCACAAGGCACACAGGCTCTTTGGAATACATGTACTACAATTATCTCTGAAAGCCATCCTGCGAAGCTGCGTCATCAGTGGCTTTCAGAGCCATGAAGAGAAGGTTTTCAACAGTGACATAGTTTGGTGTCCTTCATTTGGCACACTTTAAAGTGTCTAATTTGCAAAAAGTGTCAAGTAACCCACCTATGAAAAATCAGGAAGTGTCCTTAGAAATTTTCATGTGGGGATTATAAAAACAGAGACCACAAAACATGATGAGTCATCTTTATCTTTAATCTCAACCAAATTCTAGTCGCTGCCTCAGGGCAAGTATAATGTCACTGGGCTGGAAAAAGATCTATGCTCTACTTGGATGAAGAGCTAGGATCTAGCAAGGTTCAGCTGTAGGTGTCTATAGGTAAGTCAGGTATCTGGGCTTTCATCACAGACAGTGGAGACTCAGTGCTCAGTTCAGCTGTGCGCACAGACCTGTCAGCTGCCATTTGAGATGTCAAAGGGAATTTGAGATGTCAAAGGGAAACCCACTAAGCTTCCAGCTGCCACTCTAGAAGGTCTTTTATGGGTCCTGTGTCAGCCAGCCATACACAGATGTCTTGAGTACCCCAGGGTACTCATTTCAGCTGGCACAAAATATGTGAGTGGGTTCACTGAACTGAGCCTCAAGTCAGCACACTCAATGGTTCAGATCACTACAGGATAGACACCTTAACTTGTTTCAATTAGTTCACCATTTCTTACATCAAATTTAAGGTTTCTTCACCTGGAGCTGAATCACTGTCAAAGTAATTAGCTTTAGCAGGCTCTGTCTTTAAAAGAACCTTCCAGATGAGAGTGTTAAATGCTCAAAGTAGTTGTACACATTTACAGTTCCCTCTTGGTTATACTGTTAAAAGTAAACACAACCTCAATTAACCTAACAGGTACAGATGGATTCGGTCCTTCATTCTTATATATCTTATATATCCAGATATCTTCCCAGAGAACTCCTGCCTATGCAGGAAAGATGCAAGAAAAATGACTAATTAAAATAAAATACACGTTGCCTAATATTTAAGAGGATGATGCACATCCAAAAGAGTTAAAAACAAGGGCACAAGTCCATTACCAGAACTTTGGGTGTCATAAGTCAAAGTTGTTTAACTGAAGTCAGTGACATTGCATCAATTTCCACATCCCAACTGAATATCGGACTCAGTAGTGGTTGACATTTGAATTTCCTCTTCGGAAAAAAAGAAATAACCCAGTAGCAAAGGATATAATTGCCAAGGATGCTTCCCTCAAATAGGTCTTCAATATCGCCCAGCAAAAACATATTCTTTTCTACTCACCAGTTCAGCTAAATATTGCGTCCTGAAACAAGCTTAAATGTGTCTCATTCACAGCCTCACCTTGGTAAAAGCCTTTGCTACGCAGCACGTTGCTTCTGATGTAATGTTCTTTGGGACAAGCATGGTCTTCTTGGACCTCATCGGAGTGGGATAGGCCCGCGAGAAACAGCACCCAGTGCACTGGTAAATGGGCGCTCCTGGTTTGGAAAAGAATCTGTTCTCCCCTAACTTGCACTCGGGACAACCTGCCATAAAAATATAAGGAAGAGACTTTTACTTGGTCTCCAGCTGTATTTTAATTTTCAAAAAGAAAGGGAAAGTGTGGGTGCTAAGAGGAAGCACCAGCCACATTCTGCTGCTCGTCACCTGCTGAACAGAAAAGCTCAGGCACCAAAGCTCCTCTCTTTAGGGTCTTTCAACTCTGTAACAAGATCTGGCTGTAAAACTAGAATGTGGCTTTCTGGGTAAGGCACAAGTATTATTGTATCATTTCTGGTTTTCTAACAATTTTGTTGACAGTTGTGGAGGTTATTGTGTACGTCTACTATACTAGCTGTCCCTAGAAAACTCCCTACTAGTTATAGTTGGTTGAATAGCACCAGCAGGATTTGTAGTGCTTCTTAGACATTGCCTGTTTTCAGGCAAGACTCTGTTATCAAGAGTTTTAAAAATGCCCAGTGATCCCAAGATTTTTGTAGCTCACATTTTTCTATATACAGTTTGAGGCTGAATAATAAAAAAACCACAACCATCAAAATGCGTCTAAAATCTTCCTAATATGCCGTGTTCTGTGATCTACAGAGGAAAAATATTCTGCATATTCTGAGAAGAAGCAATGGTTCTGTTTTTCCTGATGTCGCGTTGCCATTTAGATCCCAGGAGTACAAGAAACCAAAATGTTTCTATTTGATAATGTTTCAAGGATTAAGATCACACACGTCAACATGATGACACAGTCATCTGGGAGACACCTGACCTGCAGAAATCAAGTTTAGAGAAGAAACAGAAAGTATACTCATAGCAAAATTATCTTGATTTATTACACCTTCATATCTCAGTGTCAATAAATGCAAAAGCACTACAAGATTTATGACCACATTTATAAAACTTGTGAAAGTTTAATTAATACTCTTTACTGACAGTTGATGTATTCCTGAACGCTGAAAGCAGCTTACCCTGCATGAGAAACTCTCCGTCTGGGAAAGCATGAAGGAGATGAAGAAATACAGATAAAATGGTCAAAGTGACAGCTGCATACTTCCCGTAGCAATCCATGATCTGTCTGAAAATACAAACACACACATTTTTAAAGAACTGCTTTGCA
The DNA here is from genome assembly GCF_036013445.1 of Caloenas nicobarica. NCBI lineage: Eukaryota > Metazoa > Chordata > Aves > Columbiformes > Columbidae > Caloenas > Caloenas nicobarica. Next base: position 38,218,144 of record NC_088247.1, read on the forward strand.
TTGGGTACGGTACCAGTATCTAGGCTACACACTGATACAGCATTCAGTGCAAGTAACAGAGACAATTTAGAACTCGAACAGGAAACTGAAATCACAGTGTATTGATGTGCATTTTATAGGCTCAGAAAATTGACTTCATCACGATTACAAAAATATGCCTTTCATTTTGGCCCTAACAATTTTTTTCTGAATATTAACATAAGCCACACCACATAAACTTCAAATGTTCTAACTGTCTAATATTTGTGGTAGACTGGATAAAGCCAGCAGATGCTTATGGAGAAGATGAAAGAATCTGCAGAATCTGGGACATGGAAAGACTAATTTCAGGGAAAATAATTTCACATCAGGACATAATTTCCTGAACCAAGACTCAGATTATTTGTCCACACACTGAAACAGCCTCAAGTTGTGCCAGGGGAGGTTTAGATTGGATATTAGGAAAAATTTATTCACTGAAAGGTCTGTCAGGCATTGGAACAGGCTGCCCAGGGAAGTGGTTGAGTCAACATCCCTGGAGGTGTTTAAAAGACACGTAAATGTGGTGCTTAGGGACATGGTTTAGTGGTGGACTTGGCAGTGTTAAGTTTATGGTTGAACTTGATGGTCTTTTCCAATCTAAATGATTCTATGATTCTTTGACTTCTATAGCGCCAATGCCCCTGTAAACAGATTTTCACAGTCCTGTCCCTCAGTGGGAGCAATCTCTGTCCAACCTATGTAATTAGAGGCACCATACGCTGTGCTCCAGAGCGCCCCGGGAGAGACGCGGTGCTGAGAGCGCTCAGGAGGGTTTGAAACAGCCCCAGGGCCACCTCCATCACACAGGGTCAAGGGAGTCCCAGGGAGTTCGGCATCACTGCGACCTTCAGGACCAAGATTTCTTCTAGGCTTTGTTTTACAGATGCAGCAACTTGGCTTTTGGGTTCTGAGTAACAGAAGGTTTGTTTGCTAGAAACAAACACTGGTCAACATGAACTTTTAAAAATCTTTTCCATAGACTAATTTTGTGCAAGAAGGCTACATGTGGCACTGCACATCTGTCCTTCTACAGCTAGTGCATGAGACGAAGTGGCTGTAAACAGCGTATCATGTGTTCTCTGGGTAATTCAATGGAAATGAAGTTTGTGGTTATATTTGATCCAGATCAAATCTATACCACACGGTAATGCATATCTCTGATATGAATAACTGGGGGAACCATAATATTAAATATGCACAATATGTGTCACAACCATATGAACATCATCTCAAATTCTCTGCTTGATTTTTTAAAAATTAATTTACTTTATTTCATGATTATTCACGATAACATTTTGGTGTAGCAACACACAGAACCTCAGTTCTCTCCGCGTCCAAACAGCAGAAGTAAGGGCTACATCCAGATCGCCAGAATGCTTTTTGGTAATTACCACAGAATCTTTAAAATTATTCTGAAACACTTTGTACCAGCCTGGTCAGAGACAAAACACTGGTCATAAACTGAGCATTTCTTTTGAGCCATAGAACTCCTGTGTGCCTGTGGCGTTGCCTGGGAGGACCTCCTTGACTGGAAAGTCAGGCAGGATCTGAGTTGGGCTAAAGATGCCAAATGCTTTTTCAGTTCCTGTTATAAACATCTGGTCAACTAATGCTGCTTTTAAAAGTCTTGGATTCATCTGAGCTATGAGCACAAGAAACAAAATACTGAACCTCACTTCTGTTCTTGTCAGTATTAAAATGTGATATTTTAGGCATGAAGTTTGTAACTTTCCGTCTCAAGCACTAAGTCTCTATATCGAACCGACAATTTCATTGTACTCAGTCAAAGACCATCTCTCACTCAGAAAACAGAATTTTTCACTTAAAAATTATTTTATTCCAAAGCATAGACCTGAGCCCTTCCTTTAGAAATGAACAGGAATTACTTATATCCCAGGCTGAAGTAACTGGTGCATGGAGAAAAGAGCCATATAAAGGACGCTGAAGTATTCAAGTCCCGAACTGGGGCAGCCCGTGCAGGTGACAGAGACAGCAGCACTCCCTCATCCAACCTGGCTGCCCAGGGACTACCTTGCCTTGAAGGATTGAGTTTCAGGGTCTTTCTATTGCTGAGAGACAGAGCACATTTCAACAGGGGGACTTTCCCTGCCTTTGCAGATGATCCCATGAGGAATTCCGGGCTGAGCGCTGCTCACCTTCACCCAGAAGAGAGAGGGTTTGGCTGTGGCTGTGCAGCAGTGCCTGGTTCACTGGTCCCAGTTGTTCCCAACTGGCTTCAGCCAAGCACCCCAGGAAGCATCTCGAGCCTGCAGCAGCTCCTGATCACCAAACTATTCACCTGGGTTCTCAGAAGCCTTATCTGACCATGCAGATCTCTCCCCCTCTGCAATCATCCCCCAGGCCATACTTGGAGCTTACCCACAACTTGTTTGGGCTCTGCCTGGATTGCATCACTGACGGCATCTCCAGACACTTGCAGATGGATCTTTTGAATAGCTTCTTCTGTGCCTGCACAGACCACCTGATCCCTTGACTTTGAAAGACTGAAACTGTCACACAAGAGCATGATGTGTTAATGACTGATGTGGAGGATAAGGCCCCAACCTGACAACACTTATATATACAGTTTAGATACTGAAAGCTACTGTGCTTAGCAAGAAAAAAAAAAAAGGCATTCAATCCTTAACTACTTAAGAGCTTCTCTCTTCTTCCAAACATACTGTTCAATGCTGCTGCTCTCCAGGGACAGATCAAATTGTTGTGGGCCCAAATATTTCTAAAAATGAGTGGGCAGTGAGAAGTACAATAATGCCAGCAACATAGAAATTGATCTTGAGATTTGGTGTAGAGGCTATTTAAGCATGCTATACTGATCAGAGAAGGCACTGCCAACCCTAACCAGGAAAGATGATAGAAAATCAAGTAAAATTAAATGAAGATAGCTTTCACATAGTGGAAATGTATTTCTTTGCAGATTTTGCACCTACCCAGCAGAATCCCTGCAAGGACTATCACAATGATGCAAATGTTCAAACAATCACAATTCACATCTGGAAGGAGAGGCAAACCTGAGGTGGTCCAAGGAGTGAAGCAACTTATCTGGCATCATTATCTGAGAGTGAACCTGGAGCACTGGGATGTTTGCAAAGAGAGTATTGATTAGCAGAGGGATGATCCATAACTGCACAAATTCCCAGAGATATATGGGGACGTAAGGTTGTTACACACAGGTCAGCAGGTCTTTTGTTCATTGATTACACAGATGTACAACACAGTCATCAAAGGTAGCTGTTCAGACAGCAGTGAAACACAGGTCCTACAAGGGAGCTTTGCAACCAGGAAACAAAATCAAAGAGAGCTCCATCCTTGCAGCAGTCAGAAAAGGATCATGTCCAGGCAGATGAGGCTGAGCCCAAAGGCAGGATGACAAGAACATGGTCCTTGCCTGACCAGGGTTAGCAAAGTGGAAAGAAACAAAGTTTATTAATAATACAGATAAGCAATGCTCTCCGATGCAACAAATCATAGAATAACAGAATCACAGAATGGCTGGGGTTGGAAGGGACCTCTGGAGATCATCCAATCCAACTCACCTGCTAAAGCAGGTTCACCCAGAGCAGATCAGACAGGAATGTGTCCGGGTGGGTTTTGAATGTCTCCAGAGAAGGAGACTCCACAACCTCTCTGGGCAGCCTGTTCAGTGCTCTGTCACCCTCAAAGTAAAGAAGTTTCTCCTCATGTTTAGATGGAGCCTCCTGTGTTTCAGTCTGTGCCCATTGCCCCTCATCCTGAAGGCACAAAAGTGGAAACAAGCCTCTTTCTAATTAAGACAGCAAAAACCAGAGATGAGAGACTGATCTGAAGCCCAGCTAAACTAAATGACTAAGAGGCCAATGAGGTTGCAGTCAATGGGTGGCAAAGGTTGAATGGTGCTGGGTACAAGGAACTTTGCCTTCTCCCTTCCACCTGCCCAGCAAGTCAGTCCATGCTGGCAGAAAACAGAGGATAAAGGAGTTAAAAGCAGACGATAATGTGCAAGCACCAGAAAGAAGCATTTGGAAGAGGTATCAAAAAGCCAGTTCAACGATGTATGTATGTATCCATGCAGGCTGAATGCAACTCTGCTTGGGCTTTTACCAAAAACCCATCCACATACAAGAAACAGTCTTCTGATGTTAGTCAACAGCTGGCAGAGGAAACGGAGGATGTCATTAACATGGTAGACCCACAGGAGCGTTGAACACGGCTCTCAGATTTCTGAGCTGCCAGCTCTCTGTGCCCTGTTCCCTCAACAAGAGTAACCTGTGTCCACAGGAGAAAGGTGGTCTTTGACACTGTTTAGATCCACAGCCTCCTACAGGCCTGCCAAACGTTTTGGGAACTCAACTGAGCTCAGCCGCATCTACGGAGTCACGCTGGATAAACTGATTGGATCCCTCCCTCCAGCAAATAAGGAATGTTTTTAAGGTTATTTACTATATATGCCTTTTTCAGCCCCATGGAGGGGGTGTGACTGCTGGCAGACTTGCCTGCACTGGGATACAATCCCGCAGTTTAATGTCAACCCCTGCTCCACCCAAGGGGACTTTCCCCAGAGTGCGAGGAGCCGGCGGGAGGGCCTCACGCACCAGCAGGAGCAGACAGACAGCCTTTCCCAAATGACTTGTTTCCACATCATCCTGAGATAGCTTGGATGCTCCAACAGCTCCAGTTAGATGCCAGCCACAGGAATAACACCACAACCCTTGATTGATTGCTCCATAATTTCATGCTCTTCGATGAAGGTACAGCGGCAGTCTCTATCCCAATTTTTTAAGGACATACAGTACTATGATTCGGTACATTTTAAGGGTTTGAGGCAATCCCAGAGGGAAGTTGTTTAAATTACATTAACCAAAAGAGGAATTGAAATTGCAGTTTTGCACTTCCTCTATTGAGTTAGACTGCCAGGCTCATACCAAAACCACCAAAGATACCTGTCAGTAAAACCCAGATGTGATCTTCTCTACTCTTCCAAAGCAACAGCCATTTTGCCTGACGGTTTTACTTGTTTTTTTCACTGTGCCCATGCTGCCAACCCAATTAGTGTCTACGCTATTCCTTTCATTTCACCACCACCACAAAGGAAGCTTTTACTTTGCTCTATTATCTTTCTTAAGCTATTGGAACATTATATAACACACGAATTTCAGCAGCTCTTTAGAAAGATGGTAATTTTAAGTCCTCCCCAGCAGTTAAAAGTTGCACCTCACTATTTACAATATCTCATCTTTTTCTGTAAATCAGTTCACATGTTATCAGTCACCATCATAAAGATAGGCGATCATCTGTATCTTTGGTACTGATTGTACGACATAACCCAATGTTTTCAGCATAAACTTGGGACATCCCTCTATACTCTTCCACAGGATGACAGTGATGCTGTCCTATCCAACAGCAGTTAAACACTTTGAACACTGTGCTCATTTCTTTCTGGGATGCTTGGCCATCAGGTATGGCTGTGTCACAGTAACAACGAACCCCAAGTGCCAGCTCTTCACTCGCAGCCCGGTGTCATGCACTCAGCAACCTGTTAGCAAACAGCTGAAGACTGAGAAATCTTGACTCATGCTTTTTTTTCTTTTCCTTAACATATTTAATTTTAACTGGCAATTGAAATACTCTAAAAACGTGTTGGTACGACAGATTGTGTAACATTTGACATTTGGCAGCAATACCATTGACCAGGAGAAAAACACAAGGTTATTGATGAAGCATTAATAGACTTAATCAGAAATCACAAAATATCACCATTTAGCTGCATTGCAATTCTCGAACCTTGTTTTCTCCTACTTACAAATCTAGTTTAACCCCAAGCACTGATGTTTTAGTCCCAATGCAATATTTTAAGTTAATTTTCAAAGTAAAAACTTCAACAGAAAGGAAAAAGAAGAAAACTTTTGGAAAGAAGGGAAAGAGAATGTCAAAAAATATGTAATTGTTCCCCTTTAACAGTGACAAAAATTAAAAATTTATTACCTCTCTTGTTCAACAAGAATAAACCAGACAGCTGAGAAACTGCAGGATGGCGTTGAAAGGTGAGCTGTCCTTGACGCTTGGATGTACGTTCCTGAAACTGATGTATGAAAAAGTTGCATCTTTCTTTTATACCAGTAAAGCTAGATCATATTCCTCGCCCACATCTAAGCCATAGGATCAACTGTACACTTTATCTAATGACTGAACATTACTTTACGTAATTACCAGCCCACCATGCTGATCTTATCTTTGACTTGACTTTCATAAAGATTGGGGTTTTTTTTCTTATATAATGAATGAAAGGTCAGCTTGCGAGCACAAACTCAATGCTGTACAAGTTTCCTGGGGAACTCAAATATCAAGCATCTATTCATTTGCTGCAGTTTCACTGAACAGAATCTCATTTTTTAAAGAGGAAGAGCTAATAAGATTTCCTAATGTTTCTTATTAAACTGGAGAATAATTAAAAAAAAAAACATAAAACACTTCTACAGCAATGGCATTGTTTTAGCAAAGAATAACAAAATAAAGAGCAACAGACATCTATGCAAACAGTTAAAAGAATAATCTCAATTTGAACTTAATGCCCAGAGAATGAATGCACGGATAAATATAGAAGGATTATCCTTTTAAAGATATGATTTCTGGCAAGATCTCATCTTGTTTTCAGAGTAAAGCTAATGCAATGGAGGCATTTCTGAAAACTGTACCAGGGTGCAGATTTTTAAGGCTTAGGGACTTGCAAATCCTCACTTCCAAGTGACAGAGGCTGTGTCAACACTGGCTAAATAAGACAGATCCCGCTCTGCCTTCTGGCACCGAGGCCAAGCGGCACAGCAGGACTTGCACCCGCTCAGCTCTTCACTTCCCCTTCCCAAAGGGGAGGCTGACATCCAAATGTCTCCTGGGAACAGTCCCTGGCAATGCAGATGGTCCTGGGTCCATGCTCAAGGCCACTCCTGCAGCCCTGTTGTGTCTTCAGGCCCTGGAGACTTGAGGGAAATTCACTTCAGATGTCAGAAGTTCACTTTGGAAGTTAACTGCCCAAACCCGAGTTGCTCGCTCTAGACTGCCTTTATAGTCAAAGGAGAGGAATAGCCCCAAATAGCCCTCTATTTCGATACAAGATTAAGTCACTTTTCCAGCGTGCCTATTTTTCATTATTGAGAACCCAGGGTATCTTGCTTGGGCTGCTCACCATCCTACTCTTAGAGATTTACAAATATTTTATAGCTTTAAGAAACTCCTAAACATGCAAAGGCTTAAAACTACTTTTTATGCACCTACTTTTTGTCACTCACTGTTGGAGATGCAATATTGAAAGAGACTCCTATGGCTTCTTGTGTTCCTATGAAAATGAGGCTTTGATTTGCAATTCAGTCAATCCCTTCCAAATATTTTAGTGTACATTTGAGATTTGGTGAATCACACCTGTCCAGATTTCTGCCATTCGGTTTCCTTGTCCCTTGCCTCAAATCTCTTTTTAGTACCAGCAGCATCCCTGGATTCTGTTAGCTATTTCAGACACATTTATCACAACCTTATCACCTCTACCTTCACGAATATCCTCATTTGCTTAAAGCTGTCAGACACCTTTTTCTCTTTTATTTGTGCAGCTAACCACCGTAACAAAGTTAAACTCAAACCAACTGTCCACAGCCTACACTTGACTTGAAATTGGCTTCTGCAGCTGGAAGCTTGTCTGGTTTTTATTCAACAATATGAGCTAGTCTAATACAAGATAAATTTTAAAAAAGTCTGTCTCCCTGCAGTCTTACTTAATTTAATAACAAGAGTATAGGGTTGAAATTTGAAAGCTACTGGTAAACCGTTTACTGAGAAATATTCCCCTGGAAGACAGAAGCTTAATATTTCTTGTCATTCAAACCAAAACCAACGAAAATTGCTGAAGTTTATAGACTGCCTCTGCCTTGGCTTCGTCCTGCCCATTTCATACTCACCCCAGCTTGCAGTCCTAGGGAAAAAACAGGATGACTTGTGATACTTCACGGAAACCAGAAAACTATCTTCATCAACAGGAAAATAAGTAATTATTGCATTGTATATTCATATATGGTAGCATGTCATCAACTACTAAAAAGGAAATGCTATATAAACTAGTTCTTTCATTAGAAGGACTCAAGCACAGTGACAATGTTACCCTCACAGCGTAAAAGAAAAATAAAAATACCCATAGCTTGGTACTCTTTTTTTATCAGAATGTATTAGGAATAAATCTTGTGAAGTCAATGGAATTACACTGGTATAAAAGTCAGTTTTTTAAAAAAGCTCCCATTTTTATTAAGAGGATTTCTTACTTTAGCCGCTCCAAATCTCCAACTAAAAATACTTGGTCAAATCTGTCTTAACGTGTGACTGAATGAGAAATGAGAGAATGTGGCTCACTGTTTTAGAAGGGAGAGAAACTCCCTCTAGTTTATTAAACAGGGTATTCTTAAATCATTTAGCAATATTCTCACAGTTTCTTGCTACACTGTGATATTATGATCTATATAGGTATATGGATGAAAAGATAGGTAAACATATACACCAAACTGGACCATCAAATATGCTTTGCCAAGATCAGTATTTAGTTTCCTATCTATAGGAGCAGAAAAAGCCATTCTGGGTGGAAAAAGGCAAAAAACTGCTAAAATGTTCAAGTTTCTTTAAGGCCACTGTGTTCCTAAATTGGACTGGGACTCTATTAAGGTGCATAAGTGAATCTAAATATAGCACTTGTTAAGAATGAAATCAGCATGAGCTCAGCACCTAAATATTATGGAATTTCAGAACTTTGGGCTCTTTTCTAGGAGCGGAGTCCTTACAGCTCCTTCTCTGGCTGTCTCTGGAAAGGAGAGTTCATGTCTCTTCCCTTGCTCTGCCAAATGCTGTCTCAGGGTATCTGTCCTACTTCCCCACTTAGCGATATCTGTTTATCTACAGGCTGCCTCCTGATGCTGCCTCTTCCTCGCTAGAGAAAATCTTCTCTGTTTTGCCACTCAGCACTGACAGTGCGGAGCATTCCCTGGCACTGTCAGGAAAAGAATAGGAAAGGGCTCCCTTGCTTCAGAAAATAAACTCTTCTATTCAAATATAACTTTACTCAACCAATAAACACACATGCACCCCTCAAGTGGGGTCATAGATCAGCAGTACTAAACAGAATCTACCTACTTCTAACAGGGGCAACATAAGGTTTGCTATACCTTACCCCAGCAGAAAAGACAGTACAGAGCACACCTATTTTTTTTTTTAATCACTGCTGCATTCATCAGAACCATTCCTGCCTTCTTTCTTGGTTTTCCTGTTCCTTGTAGTTAAGCAAATGAGAAAAAAACCCAGCCTTTAAAATGAACTTCTGACAGCACTTTTGGCTTGGATGGACAAGCAGGTTGAGTTCTGAAAGATTTTTTTTTTTAAATAATAATTAAATCACATTTCAGAACTTCCCCCAAATGCAGCCAAAATCCAGCCTTCATCATGTGTGCAAACTCAGAAAACAGCACCCCCCCATTTGAGAATGGAATGGCTCAGAAACTCCTTTTTCCTTCTCCCTTGCAATCTTGGAATACGTCCTTGGCTTCTTTGTCCAACCCTGCCCTACGAGTAGACACAGCATCCACAAGTCCAAGCCTGCCCCAGACCCTGCACCAGAAGGCATCCTGAAGCACTGGTAGAATCATAGAATCATTTCGGCTGGAAGAGACCCTCACGATCATCAAGTCCAGCCATAACTTAACCTAACTCTAGCACGAAACCACGTCCCTAAGAACCTTGTCTAAACACCTTTTAAACACCTCCAGAGAGGGTGACTCCACCACTTCCCTGGGCAGCCTGTTCCAATGCCTGACAACCCTTTCACTGAAGAAATTTTTCCCAATATCCCATCTAAACCTCCTCTGGTGCAACTTGAGGCCATCTCCTCTTGTCCTACCACTTGTTACTTGGGAGAAGAGCCCAACACCCTCCTTGCTACAACCTCCTTTCGGGTAGTTGTAGAGAGTGATAAGGTCTCCCCTCAGCCTCCTTTTCTCCAGGCTAAACAGCCCCAGTTCCCTCAGCCGCTCATCATCAGACTTGTGCTCCAGGTACTGTTATATAATCTCTTGCATTTCGGATGTCACTTCCTTCATTTCTTGTGTCACCTTCCAAGCATCCCAGGTGGAGAGAGGGTCCCAAATACCACAAGCTGCTCTGCACTGACACAGGCAAATTATCAGAGCACAGAGCAAATAATCAGAAAAAATTGCTGGAGCTCCAAGGAAAAAGAAGTAACTCGAGTGTTAAACAAAAAGGCAGGTATTTCAGTACATCACTGAGCCTCCCTACTCTTTCTCAGTTTGCTTGTAATTCTCCCCGTTGCCATCCCTTTATTCCCAGAGACAGTAACACCAGCTCAGTAGATATGCACTTAAATAAGGCTCCCCAAGGCAAGAGAAAATGCAGATATACACGATTTTGAAATCAAGAGCTCCTGTCTCCCGAAATACTTAACACTGTATTATGTAGAGTGAAACCCAAGATTTCTTTTTTCTTTTCTTTTCTTTTCTTTTCTCTTTTCTTTTCTTTTTTCTTCTTTTCTTTCCTCTTTTCTTTTCTCTTTTCTTTTCTTCTTTTCTTTTTTTCTTTTCTTCTTTTCTTTTCTTTTCTCTTTTCTCTCTTCTCTTCTCTTCTCTTCTCACTCTTTTCTCTTCTCTTTTCCAGATGTTTTCAACTGATCATTATCTAAAATTATGTCTCAAAGCAACACTTTTTGGCCTCATCCTCCTTTGCTTAAAATCAATGGGAATTCTGACATTATTTCAAATGACACTGGATCAGGACTTTTAAGATTAGCTATTAGTGTTCTCGAGCTTCAGCCAAACATTGATTATTCTGAGATAATAAGGCTTTCAGTACTTATTGCACATAAATAATTGACTGCAAAGCCTCTCATATTCTAAAACCATAGTGTAAAGAGGGTTCACTGATACATATCCTCTTTTTTTCTTTTTAAAGGAATTAATATTACAGATGATGGCACTTCAGAAAGATGTGCAATGATCATTATTTCACCAAAGCTAAGTAAAAATTGTGCCTCTGAAGAAAAATAGTAAGATTATAAGGAATACATACACTTTTCCCCTCTTTTTTACTGTAACTTGTCAAGGTCAAAATGTTTAACCATGACATTTGGCAACTTATGGTACTAATAGGATGATGGCTTCTGTTTAGCTGTGTTTTCATGCTTCTTTTTGGAATAGGTTTATTTGAAATACAATTCATTCTAGCAAAATCAGAATAGACAATAATACAACTGCCACAGCTGCGTGGAACTGCAAGCAAAATGTCATTATCATGTACGTTTGAACTCAAGAACTTTAGACGTTATATTTCAATATTTTTTCTATCTACTTTTAATTAATAAAAGTAACTACACCTCATATAATGACTAAACCAGCCTACAAGGTCAGGAAGGACTATTCCTGTTATGTATAATGTTGCTCAGTTAAGTAACCAGGTTTGTTAGACTCCTGAAACATTAAGTGCTGATTATCAGTCAGAGGTAAAATATTAGACTAGACAGACTACTGATCTAACTGATTATGTCAGTGAATACGTTCCTGCACCATAAGGGGAAACTATGAGAGACAGATAATGCAGCCTTACTTTAAACATATTTCAGTATTTACCTCTTTTTCATGGAAAAAGAAATACCATATGAATGGATCATTGTATGTTAGGTTTAGATCTGATAAATACCCCTGTAAAAGTGAAATGTATACTTCTAGTGCAGCTAAAACAAAGAAACTTGATCAATAATGCACGATGTCTCATTTATGCAACTAGCTATTTCAGTAATCCTCATTAGCTAATAAAGAAATAATTGTTCAGACAATTAGCTATTGTCTTTCTCTAGCCCCAAATGTGAACACTTTCATAGGCTCAGGGTATCACCTCTTCTATTAGTAGAGACTTCTATTACTAATTGCTTTCACGTTTCATGGAGTTGTATTTCTTGCTTTTTACAAACAAAAGATGAAAAAATGCTCAAGTTCATCGAATTCCAACCAAATCGCGGCAAGCAAAAAGTAGTCTACAGTGCTGATAATAAAATGCACCAACATAGAAACGTGGCAGGAAAATGGAATCTGAAGAAAAGAGTTTATTTCTATCATATTACCAAGAGGCTTGTTACCAGGTTGATGTTGCCCGCTCTGCTCTCACTGCGCAGAGAAATGCAGTTGCCAGGTCATTCAGCTCAATAACTCTTTCACCATCCTTATGATCTCTGTTGCAGCAGCATCTAAGAAACCCACACCGAGACCAAGCAGTCGTGGGCCTGCACAGCGTTGCCTGCGATAAGAGCAGACAGGTCTCGATTATCCAGAGCATCCCATTATGCTCCTGTGCACGAGAGCCATGAAGAGATGGTTCCCTGCCCTGGAGAACTCACCACCTTGTACCGGGTTTGGAGGAGTAAAGTCATTCCCCCAAACTCCTCCTGTTCCATCCAACTGGGCATTTTTCTGGAGGCAGATGTCATACTGATGTTCTGGTCTTCACCAAAATTTCCAGACAAGGTTCTAGGTCTACGTCGTGCAGTAGGTCATGTCCCACACTCACAGCGGTCTCTTCTGATCAACACATCTAAGCGATCCCTTCACACTGCCCCTCTGGAAGAACTGTGCAGACCATATGTTTCGTATTTGCCAGAGACTTTCAGAGCAACAAATGAAGGGAGTCATACATGGTATTTGGTTATCAGTGTGACTCAGTGCGTATAAGATGGGTTACTGCATCATAATTAATGTCATATTGGAAAGGAAAGCATGCCAATATTGCCCACCTCCATACAGTTACCTTTCAGAAAGAAAAAGGGCTTCCATTTACATAATAACACTTCAACATAGAAAGCTGGATATTGAGAGTTGATTTCCCACATCGTTGAAATTTATCTGCCTTCAAGAGGCAGAACAGTAGCCATTTGCTGCCAGCAACATTACACAGTTGTCCTCAGAGGACCAGCAATGAATCATAGTAATGTCTCAAATTTAAGCTAAATGTCGGTCTCAGTAGACTGTAAAGGTCTAAGCTGTAAATCTGAGGAGAGGGAGAGGATAAGGAAGGAGGTCCAAAAACCAGTAAAAATTTAAAAGATACTATTTTATTTTTTTTTGTGGTCCAAGCTATTTCTTAAGCTAAGCTTAGATTATAAAATGAAAGAGCTGAGAAATGACTAAATAAAATCTCCTAGTTCTAATGGTCTAGATGGTGCACGTGTCCTCTTTGCACATACAAGAAACACAGTGGGAAATGCTTCAGAGGACTGCTGTCTGCTTCAACACTCAGGAATTATATTGTTCATGCAAACTTCTGTGTGCACTTCAATAACAGGCTGTCAAGAAGCACAGGCTGTTGATATTTTACCCTTGCACAAGTGCACAGAACGGGAAAAGATACCACAGTGGGATTAAATTCCACCAGCTTTAGACATCTGTGGTACAGATGGCAAATGTCCAGGCTGGTTGCTCTGGCTACCTCAATAGTCAATGGGAAGAAACAGGCATTTTCAGGGTGCAGTTCAGCTAATCCATATTGCCACCCTCCTTAGAATGAAATGAGTGATGCCCTACAATTGCTTGTTTCTCTCCACTGGCTACAGAGTCAAGAAAACTGGTTAAGATAGTCATATCCATATTTTAGATATTTGCACTTGACCAGATGAATCCAACCCAAAGTATCTTTCATTTTATGGCTAATACGGAAGGAATAGGTACCATCATGCTCTTTTTATACTTGGACAATCTGAGGTCCATGCTGTTTCCCAAGCTCTCTGTAACTTCCTACAGCCCATCCAGAAGGCTAAGAAGGGGAGGAAGGTGAGAATTGATCTTATCTATTAATTGCCTCCTATATTCCTTCCCTTTGTGCTCATCTGTCACCTCTCTATTTGGTATTTATCTTGAACATGCTCTGAAGCAAAGGCTATCCTTTTATTCAAATTATTTTTATCCATGACTAGGACTCTTAGACAGTATAACTATTACAAACCAACTCTCAGCTTGCTTGATACAAAGAAGGAAATGCACCACACCATTTTAAAGGACTGTGCTGCAAGTGCAGCTACTGTGATGATAGTAAGCAGACTTTCAGAAACATTCTCTTCCCAGAGCTATTCCCAGGGGGGGATGAGTACACAGAGACCTAGAGTCTGATAGAGAAGCCCACAGACTAACACAAAACATATTTAACTGTGCTTGTTTTGATTTCACAGAAATATGTATTGAGGTCCTTCAGGTTTTAGAGTCTTTGGTATAGACAGATACTCAGAGACTGGAGAAAAACTATGCTGGTAAGTGCTGCACAAGATCCTCCAAGCAAACCCTCAGTTTCAACTTTGGGATATTGATCTCTTTTTGAGGAGTGCACTACACACTACTCCAACAAGGCAGCCTGAGCCTTTGGCTAGCAAGCTTATAAAAACTTTTCAGTGCCACCATTTGTTAACTGACTGTAATTTTTCCTGGGTAAACCCATTAGAGATTTTTGGTAATTTTTAAAGATTTAAAATGCCATATCTAAATGTTAGATGGGAAATTCAGAGATAGCCCAACTTTACTACTTCTATTGGCAAGTACCAAATACTAACAAGTAAAGTATCATTAGGTAAATGTCAATATTTTATATGCCTTATCAAGCTTAAACATTTTTTTATTTTAAACAGAGCTTCACTGCAGCACTGAAGCAGGCAGAGCACACTGGCCAGTGAAACCAGATTTGCTGCTGTTTGATATGCTGCAGAACATGGCAATGCAACTGATTCATTACAGCAAATAAGGTCATGAGTTTGCCATTGATTTATTGGTTTAAAGGGTTGTGTGTGTGAAATCAGCTCACTGTGACAGGGAAAAGTAAAGCTTAGTGTCAATGTGTTTTAACGGTTTCCTGGCTGTCTGCTTCAGTTCTTCCATCAATGTTGCTTTAATGTGAAACAGAGGAAGCAATGTCCTTGGGAACTTTTCAAGCCCTGATAGCCATAGTTAGTGTGCTTTAAAATGCCGTATTAAGCAAATCACGAATTAGAACTCACAGACGTGATCGGTAGTCCTCAGAGCACAACTTAACAGAATCACTTTGTGCGAATAAGCGGGACAGGGAACATCATGAGTGATGGGTTCAGTTTGCTGGGGTGCAGAAGAGAGTTCTCTGTGCCTGCCTTCAATTTATGTTAGAGCTACTCATGCTGCTGTCTGCGAACCGCTGTTGGGTCACAAGATATCTGGGTGGTGCTCTAGAAAATGTTTTCAAGAAGAAGTTTAAATCCTATGCATTAGGCTTCCTCTCCCACTCAACCAAATCCTACACACAAAGTTGCTATCAGTATCATCTACAAACGCGGAATGAGCAAGCACTAACCATGGAGAAAGTGATTCATCAGTCTAGCAAATTAAAGTCTAACAAAATAAAATTGAATGCAGATGAAATTGTGGGGAAGAGAAATGAGAAAAAAAGCAGGCGTGGACATGAACTGATGCTTTCATTATTTACCGTATGTGGTACATATCTTAGAGCGTACGGCTACACAGCTTCTGTAAAACTTACTTGAATAAGCCTGAGATTTGTCTGATCAAAGGCAGGCAACTGCAATGCCATATAGACACCTGAGCTGACTGTCTAGGCTGCCTACAAATCAAAAGAGAAAAAAAGGCATTTTTAGACCTATTTTTGACAACTACCTCAGGACAAGGTAAACTGACAACTCTCCTTGTTTATAAGGGGAGCCTAGACAACTACCTCAGATGTAGCCATCTACAGCTGCACTGCAGATTCTTACATTTGGCAAAAAAAAGCTCAGAGCAAGCCCCAAAAGACCAAAAACTTACTTTTTAGCAGCCTCCCTAAATTTTCTCTATCTATTCCCCATTTCAACCACTACACCTTTTCTCAGAGCAGCACCACAGATACTGAGGTTCTGAAAGCAGGTTTAAAAAGGCCAAGGAGGATATCAACGCAGGATCTAGAGGGATTCTGCAGGTACTGAACGGCACCAGGACATCAACCAGCACAGTATGGCCCGGTAGGAACACACCAGCTCAGTCCCAAAGCAGTACAGATACGGCAGCCTGCTGCCGCCTCTGAGCTCACTAAGCTCAGCTGAGAAGTAAGGCTTGTTACCAGAGTCACAGAGATATCCCAGTGCGACTGTATTGCTCCTGTACCCATGATCAGCACAGCTTAGGTGCCTCTGAACATAGAATCATAGAATGTCCTGAGTTGGAAAGGACCCACAAGGATCGAGTCCAACTCGTGTCCCTGCATAGGACAACCCCAAAATTCACACCATGTGTCTGAGGGCGTTGTCCAGTCTCTTCTTGAACACTGTCAGGCTTGGGGCCGTGACACCTCCCTGGGGAGCCTGTTCCAGTGCTCCACCACCCTCTAGGTGAAGAACCTTTTCCTAATGTCCAACTTAAACCTTCCCTGGTACATCTTCCTGACATCCCCTTGGGTTCTGTCGTTGGTCGCTAAGGAGAAGAGATCGGCACCTGCCCCTCTTCCTCCCCTTGTGAGGAAGCTGTAGACCGCGATGAGGTCTCCCCTCATCTCCCTCCTCTTCTCCAGGCTGAACAAACCAAGTGACTTCAGCTGCTCCTCATACGGCTTCCCCTCCAAACCCTTCACCAACTTTGTGGCCCTCCTCTGGACGCTCTCCAGTAGTTTTATACCCTTTTTATACTGTGATGCCCAGAACCGCACACAGTGCTCCATGCTTCCCTGCTCGGTGTGGAGCTCACTGACCAACTTTGGAGCTCAATCCCATCCAGCTGCCCAAGGCCAAAGACAACACCCAGTGCTGGAGGGCAGGCTGGCACACCCCCTGGTTTGGCACATCGGCACCCAACCTGCTCACACCCAGCAGAGACTGTGCTCACCTCTGCTCTCCTTTCCCAACAACACGCTCTCTCCCTCCATCCTGGTATGCAGAGAGAGAGGTAGTTTCCAATGAAAAGATATTTGAACACAATTTAGGGCAGAGGATCACAGCAGGTCCCCCATTGAGCGGTCTGCGGTTGTTTGCAGAGCAGCCACTGGTGTGAAGTCTCATTACCTTTGGTAATGTAGCAAGTCTCAGTGATTTCAGAAGCATTTAATCATGTACTCACACGTTGGCAGAGCAGGGGTGTACATAAGCACACACGCTTTGCTGATTACAACAATTTTTTTGACACTAAGTACACACACTGCAGAATGGTATCAGGATTGTCAAGTACTAGCTTCAAGAGCCCAGTCTGTGATCCCATGATACTTATTTAAAAAAAAAAAAAAGTTAGAGGTGTTTAAGTTAGTGAGCTGTGACAAAATTCACCACAAATGTTCAGAGAACAAGCTGAAGTAATGTTTGAATCATTGATAATCATTTTCAAGAAATAACAGCAAGCAAGGAAGGTTCAAGCTCTAGAAAAATATAAACACAACACTTATTTTTAAAAGAGAGGCTAGAGGACTTAAAGCATTTATACCTGTCAACTTTTATCCCTTGAAATTGAACTAATTATTTAATAAAGAATTTGTAAATACTTGGAAGATGATGATAATTATTTAAAAAATAGTCAAAATGAGTTTGTCATGAAAAGAATTGTAGCAATTGACGCTAATCTCTTTCTCTGACAGGATAATTGTTCTCGCAAATAAGTGCAAATAGCAGATACAATGCATCTTGACAATGATGGGCTTTTGACACTGTCCCACATTGCATTTTCCTAAGTAAGCCATGACAGTGCATTCCAGAGGTAATTAGCAAGCTGGTAGGAGCACAACATTTGGAAAATTGTTCTCAAAGTCCAGTAATCAATGGTTTGCTGTCAATCTGGGAAGGTTTCTCTTGAGAAGAGCCACCGGACTTTGTCCTGGCACCAGTTTTATTCCCCACATCCATGAACAGCCTGGGTGATGGCACATGGGTGCGCTGACACAGTTTAGTGGTGACGCCAGGTTGGGGAAAGTGGCAAAGTACTTTGAAGGACAGAAAGAGCTCTAAAAAGGGGCCTCAAATTTGAAGAAGCAGCCTAAAATCAACCAAACAAAATAAAAACCAGGTAACACTTCAAAAGATTAATCTAATGGGGGAAGAAAGTTAAATATAGAATAGGAAGCGCCTGTGTAGGCAGAAAACAATGTGGGAGATCACAAACTAAAGAGTCAACAATGTAATAGACGACATGAGGAGTAATTATTCCACTTAGCTCTGGCGAAGTCCCAGCAAGCATAGTACTGGGTTTGGCATTGGTCACTGTGCTCCAAGAAAGATAATGCCAACCTACCAAGGAGGACATATGTCAGCAAGGAGAGTTTAGGAAACATCAGCTGTGAGGAAAGCTGAAGGAAGAGATTTCACGTAGCTTAGGAACAGAGCAGTAAATTGAGAAATGAAGAGATCAAGGCAGAGCATTATAGCCGCACTCCAAAATGTAGAAAGCAGCCGTAAAAGATTTGGTGGTCATTGTTCCACCACGACGACTAGAAGAACGACAAAGATCAGATGAATTCACAGCAGAGATTTAAGCCAGGTATTATGAATCCATTCAAATGTTAGGATTACAATGTCATGAAACAGGCTATTACAGAGGCTGTGAAATCTTTCCTCCAGAAGTCCTGATCCCACTCTTTTGAAAGAACACATAGCAACTTAGTTTGTATGATTAATAAAAACACTAAAGGTGTACGTGGTCATCAGTGAGTTTGAAAGGTCTGTTTGGTCTCTGTAAGCCAAAAGTTACTCAACTCCTAATAACTCGACATCATTGCAACTCCACGTTGCAATGATTCAATGTTTCTGTAAGCACGGGTTTGAATGACAGCAGGATCAGACCTACATTTTTCCTTACACAATGGTGCCTAAGTAATGGAATGCGCATCTCAATCTTTTAATGTAACATAATTTAATGCAGTTTTTGTATTTTAATAGTATGCATAAATCACTGCAAAAAGAACTTCTATCTCCTTGTAAGAAGAGAGCTACTAAACTGTGTATCCTAGACAAAGGAAATATTTTTCAAGTGGTTTGCCTCAGGGGGGATTTAACAGAGGAAGTTAATGCATTCCAGCAAGAATCTCCATCACTATAATACCAGTGGATTAATTGTAAGTAAGGCTAAAGCTGTGAGTGAGGAAAATTTGCAGCATAAGGAATGTTGATGAAAAGTGTGGGATGGCTGTTGAAGATAAATACATAATTTGAAATGAATTTTTTTTTTTTTAATGGTTAGATTTTTTTCAGCATGTTGTTATTCCATTACTAACTCTCAGCTTTAAGAATTAGTTTTTCATTTTATTCCAAGAAATCATTTTTGAATCAAGAATTCATTACATTTCCATCTTTTCATTTCACTGCAGTGGTTTCTTTCTCTGTGCAATGATTTTATCATCTGATTGCAATCAATATTGCTGTAACAGGCAGTACATGTAGTTCATCATCAGTCAGAGAATGGTAAGGGATTACAGAGCATTTATACTACTCATGCTTAAAATCCATCGCTCTACCTCCTCCTCCTGCCCTTTGCAGGCTGTACCTTTTTTTCCTTCTATTGACACTGGGATCTGTATTATACCAAAGGTTTTCAGATTAATTTGCTGAAAAATTCAATGAAATATTCTTTCTAAAATTAAATATGCTGCTGTAAAACAAACTCTTGAGAATCATTTTTATGCTTTATCATAGCAAAGAGCTGTGTGCCACGATTAAGTAATAAACTGATTATAAAACAGCTAAATCACAAAGAGTTGGGAATGCAGATCAACATGAAAAACAAAATCTTCTTTTAATTGATCTCCAACCTACAAGCACATTCTTTATTTACCTCTTGGCAGGATATCCACAGCTGTTATTTAAAAAACCCTCTCTCTCCAATTCTTGTGCTGTTCACAAGAACTGCCCTAATCCTGATGCCCAATCCCTTTTTTCTGTGCTCATGAAAAATATCCAGTTCTTAGATACAAAATCAAAAACAAAAAAAGTGTTTCTGTGGAATCCTTCTAATTTAAATGCCCACCTTGTCAAATGGGGAAGGGAATGAAGAAAAGAGTATAATGATGGGAAAACATATCCATCTCCAGGACATCATTTCTTTCTTTTAATAATTTTTTAAAGTACAGCTAGAACTCTGTTAGACTCAATGAGAATAAAACTATTTAGGATTCAGGCAGTGTGCACTGGGAAGTGAACAAAGGAAAATGATAAACAGAAAAGACAACTGGAAAGGTAGAAAAGCACCATTAATTACAAGTAATGGTATTGTGGTTTATATCAAATAATGTAAAATGAGAACATAACCACTTCCTTGCTTTTAAGACAGCTCTGAAACCATTTTGTAGGATTCTCTTTTGAAAAAACAGCTCAAGTTATGGCCCCAGCTGTATTTTCAAATGCAATGTCCTCCCTCATCATTAACTTCCTCTCTCTGAAATAGAAAGATTCTCCATTCAATCTGAAAATGGATGTTGCAAATACTTTCTACTTTCCTCCTCCCAGCTCACACAGAACACAACCTACATATGCCATTCTGCACAGGTATTTTTGCTTGTTTGTTTGTGGTTTTTGTTGTTGTTGTTTTGTTGTTTGTTTTTGTTGTTGTTTTTTGTTTTTTCTTGCTGACAGACATTCAGACCACTTTGATACTGACTAATATCTAGACTTACATGAGTGATTTTGAATATGGGTGGAAACGGCCCCGGCCTTGACAGAAGCCAGCAGTATCACTGAGAAAGACGTGACTACATGGAATTAATTTTCTTTCCCGTTTTGGAGTTCATTTTTCATTTGCAATCAGTTTTCATGATCAGATCCCCTTGCACAAATCTACCATTTTACTGTTTTCATGGAGTTTCTTTTGCAATGTTGTGGAGGAATACGTAAGTGCCTTAGAAAGAGCACTATTTATTGTCTAACATGACAGCTGTGTTTCACCGTATTTAGCAATTAGTTAACTTCAGTTTTTCTTCACATAGCACCATCCTTTAGCTTGAAAAGCTTTTGTCTCCACTGGTGCTTACTTTTAGTGTTTCTAGACTGAAATTATACTTCTTTTCACCTTTCATTTCACTAAGCTAAAGGAATCATTTTTATTTTCTTCTCATAAAACAACTTCTCCATTTTACTGATCATCCTTTGAGTCCTTCTCTGTACCTCCTGCAGTGTGATCTCATCTTTTCTGAATAACAGTGATCAGAATTGCACAAATTGTTTCAGATGAGATGAGATCAATGGAAATAGCTGACCTGGCATGTTGCATGATTTTAGTAATTTTTTTTGCAGCTGGGTCATATCTATGACTTGGTCATCGTCAACTAATGCAACAAGCACTTTCTACCCACTATCACTTCCAACTAATAAGGTTTGCCCCCCCCGGTAGAAAGTACTGCTACCAGTCTCTTTGCATGTTGTGTTATTAAAATTAATCCATTCTATTATATATCTAGGTTCTCAAGGTCATCCATGTCTTGATCCCTCTCATATTGAAAGTGTCTTCCTATTTTGTGTCATCAGCACATTTCATTGTTACAGCTCATATTTTTGTACCTACATCATTAATGGAAATTTCTAGCTGAATAAAGATCTTCTGATGTTTCAGATGGGTATGTGATAGCTTTTTGCTTTCATCTCAAATGTGGAAATATGCATTTTCATATCTTCTTTCTCATTAGCCCCTGCTTTAATTTCCTTTGTAAGGAAACTCAGCTGAGCTTCTGACAATTCTCACTTTATTCTTATCCTTCTTAATATTTTTCAAGCAACCATTTTGTTCCATTCCTTTCAAGCTTTTGATTGTTCCCAATAACCTTTTAGAAGTGGTTATTTATCCAGCTGGGAGCGACTGTCCCTCTTGTTTGAGATATAAATTCCAGATACTTTTTTGCAGGAGACTTGACAGATGCCAAGCCTTCTCCACATGCAAGTCCTCGAAACCACCCAGACTCAGTTGTCATATCCAACTCATTCCCTTAATTTCTCAAAATTTGACCTTCAAAATTAAAAATCTTAGTTATCAACCTATTTTAGCTCCGAGTAGTATTTTTCCTAATGATCTTACAAAAACTACTTCTCTCCAGACTTGAACCCAAACATCTCTAGCTTGTCTTCATGCTAACAGAAGCTCTTTGATGCATTTCCCCAACAATAACTCAAACAAGTTCTATTTTATCTTTCCTATCTCTGTTTCTTTAATACCTATCACACTGCAAATTCCAATCCTCCATCAATCCCCTTTGCCTCCCAGACACCATGAGTGTTTTAATATTTGTGCATTCCTGCCCTAATTTCTATTGTCATATCTTCTGTTATCCCTAAAAGATCTAGTTTTGTTGCCAGGTCTCCAATGATACACAAACATCACAGCTGTTTTTTGCTAACACAACATTCTCCCAGGAAGAATTTATAGTCCTCCTCGCAACTATCAGCTACGCAGTCTAAGCAACACTGTCATCACTGTTCTAGCCCTTTCTCCTTGCTGTCTGTTCTCCTAACCTCTGGTACTCCTCTTGCTATTCGCTTGATTTTTCTCTTCCAGCATCTTAAAACCAATAGTGGGACATCACATAACTTTATTTTTTTTTTTAAACCTATTTCAAAAAACTGACAGGTAAATATCCACATGCAGGGGAGCTTAGATCGTGAAGACTCCCTTTTCTCTTATTTATTTCTTGCCAGGCTCACCATCCCAATACATAAAACCAGCGTATCTGAAGAGCCATAGGATATGTCTTCTCTTAACGACAGGTCTATTTGAGATACAAGAATCAAAGTACAGAGAAAGGAAAATGCACCCCACTGTGGAAACAGTGAGCCAGTCACGTTCTTTTACTGTCAGATAGTCTGCCCCACAAGTCCATGTTAAAAACTGTATCTGAAAAGCCTGCATTCTCTGTGCAATCTCTTTCTCTCCTGTTATTGTCGGGCAACGGTTTTTCACTTCCATGAGCACTATCTACCACAGTGTAATTTCTGTCAGGATCCAAAGACAGAATGAGTATCATAGCTTTGTATCTGGCCATGCCCAGCATTGTTTTCCTTGTCCTCAGGCCACCGTCATGCTTGCCGCAGTAGCTGCCATCATATTCTCACAGTTGTCAAACAAGAAAAAAATACCTCCTCCCTTACTCACCGCTGTTTGTGGTTGTTCCTTCTACTGGCTAACACCTTCCTTGGTCTCTTAGGTGTAAGCTTGGCAATTAGCTGCCTGCGAACTATGATTAAAGATAGGAATCCTCCCTTGCATGAGGCCCCTGGAGGCCTAAGTGCACGTCCTCTTCAGGGCAGTACAGCTGAAGGACAGGCTCCTTTCCACTTGATCCTGATGAGAACAAAACCAACAACTCTTACTCTACCATCCCCAAGCACTAACTTTTTGCATGAGCAAGAAACTCATGCTCCACACTTCTCCTTCCTTCCTGGCCTGGGCTCGATTCAGAAAACCCTCTGGGCAAGGAGGGAACAAGACAGCAAGCTACAACAAGGACAGATTATGAATACGAATTTGGCTATTGTGGTTTACCCTTAAGTGAAAGTAATTACAAATAGTGCAATGTAGGACTGAAAGAGTTACCCAGAGGAGAAGCTATTTTACCTCTCACAGATAAATTAAGTGATTGAGAAATAATAAGTAGGTCTTTGTGCAGTTGTTTCTAGTGTTTGCATCACTCATTAGTACTGCTGTTATGGGCAGTTTGGTGGTGAGGAATACATGCAAACTAGTTAAGCCTTAAATGGGAAAGTTGAAAGGTTTCTCATCTTCTGCTTGGAACAGAATGGGTTTAATGTACAGTAAAAATCAGAAACTTAAAATGTTTCAGGCTTCCAATGGCAAACAATATATTTACTTGGTTACTCGTATGGGAAACTAGAAACATGCTACTTTCAGTTTACTGCTATGACCCAAAATGCAGTCATTTTTTGGACTAGATCCCCAGGTCTGTCTCTAAAATGTGGCATACGCAATATTGTCGCTGTGAAAGTCTACACTTGCAGACTCATGTTTCTGCAATCTCTGAAGAACCTCTTTTCTTTCCAGCTCCGATTTAGTGATCATTCCATCACATGCATCAGCTTTTGACAGTATACAAGAAACAGGTAGCACCCCTTTTCCTTTGTGACAAAGAAAGGAGAATATAATCATCAAATCACTCCAATGGTCATACAAGATAGGTTTGCATGTGTAGGATGTCACATTAAACCTGTGTCCAAGCAAGACTGATTGACACACTGAGGACCCTGCAGCTAGTCTCTCCAGCCAAAAAAATGTTACACCTGACTTCAGTTAGGGCCAAATACCAGAGTGTTCCTTGTTTTCCAGATGTTGTGAAGTGCCTGGTTTAACACGATGCACCTTCTCTCACTGCTGGCTAAGAGAACTCATCCAGTCCCAGCAGACAGTGCTCTCACTACATGAACACATTTCCTCAATGAACGCTGGCAATGGAGAACGAAGCCGTCAGCCTGTGTCAACCTATACAGCCTAGAACATCGTGCAAACCACGTATCCATGCCAACTCAGCGCCCATCAGGCCCATCTTTTTCTCCTCGTCATACTCAGTGCCTCAGGCCAGTCTCCAGCATTTCCAACACTTGTGACAGGTGAAAGAGTCTCCGCAGCTTCTCAGGCAGAGGCAGGAGAAGTCAACGCCCATCACTGGAGCTTTACACCATGCTGAGGACACCGCCGGTGAGAGGGAGCTGGGCCCAGCACCAGGAATGTGTGGGGAGCAAAGCCTCCCAGAACCTCCACATTTCAATTGCTTCACTTGAAGATGAGCAAAGTCATACTTCTCACTTTGAATGATAATAAAAAATTAGATTATAGAGATATGAGGAAGACAATCCAGTGGTATCCTTGAGCTAACGCACCCTGTTGCTTCCTGCAGAGGAGGAAAGAACAGCTCCCAGCAAAACTCCAGTGGCGCTGACCACGGCTGGCCCAGCAGCAGCAGGTGCCATGCAGCACTCTCGGGTAGGAGCAGGGAAGATGCAGCCCACTCAGGCCCCTGGGGAGAGCCGCAGCCGCTCTCCGTGCAGCAAGAGCTGGCAGGAGGCTGCAGGTCTGGTACAACCGCGCCACGCAAACACCGCCAGCGCCTCCAGAGCTCGAGGGACGGCGGCAAGTGCCGCCCCAGTGAGGCCTTTCCGCAGCAGCCCCGGGAGACAGAGGCCGCCGCCATCTGCTGCCGTTTGCCGCCAAAACCCGTCGGCTGGAGGGCGGGGAGCGCCGTCACGTGGCCGCGCGGCCGCCGGGCGCGTGGCGTCGCCGTCACGTGACGCGCGGGGGCGCGCCCCCTTCTCGCTGTCGCCCCGCCCCGGCCCAGTCCTGCGCCGCGGGGGACGGGGAGCGCGCGCGCGCGCGTTCCCCCCGCCCCCCCCCACCCCCCCCCCGGTCTGCTCCGGCACGTGACCCCTCCCCGGAACGTGGCATTGTGTAATCACGTGACCTGGCAACGGAGCGCGCGGGGGGGGGGCCGGGAGGCCGAGGCAGCGAAGGGGGGGGCTGCGTACGCGACGGAGCGGGGTGCGAAGATGGCGGACGAGGAGGCCGAGCAGGAGAGCGGTAGCCTAGGTGGCGACCTCCTGGAGCTGCGGCGCCTGCGGGAGCGGCTGGTGGAGCTAGAGACGGGGCTGCGGGAGAGCCCCGAGCCGGCGGTGCAAGCGGCTACTGAGTACTGCAAGCAGCTCTGCCAGGTCAGGCCGCCTCTTCCCTTCCTTCCCTGCCCCCGCCCGCGCTCTCCCCTCCCCCGCGGGGTGTGTGTGCGCGTCTGCCCGGCTGAGAGGGAGCGGGGGGCCGGGCGGGAGCAGCGCCGCCCCCGCCGGGGTGCCGGGGAGGGAGCCGCAGCCAACGGCCCGGTGCGGCGGTTGGCCCGGGCGGGGGCAGGGCGCGCGGGGGGTTAGCGCTCCGGGCCGGACCGGGCGCCGCGGGGCGATTGACGCCGCCGCTCTTTGTGGGCTGGGATGAGGCCGCCCGCCCCCCGCTGCGCCGGGAGCCGCTCCGGCCGGGCCTGTAATCCCCTTCTCCCGCCTCTCCTCCCCCCTCCCCGGCGGCCGCCCCGGTTCTCGCGGTCTCTAGGCCCCTTTGTTGTGCTCTGCGGCTCGGCTTATCGAAGGGCCCTTTGTTCCTGGCGGTGGCGGACCGAGGGCCCCCCCGCCTCCCCGTCCCTTTCCCTCCGGCACCCCCCTCCCCTGGAGGCGAAGGGAGGCAGGCGGCAGGTCGGGAGATGGGGCAGCGCTTCTCCGCCGAGGGGCCGGGAAGGAGCTGGAAGTCGGTCCCAGGTCCCCTCTGCTCGCGGCTCCTGCTCTATACTCGAGCAACCCCTCTCCTCCCCCGCTTCCTCTCTCCCTTCCCTATCTCATATCCTGGAGGGATAGCGGAGGTTTTGCCCTCCTGGGAAAAAGAAGGCGTTGAAGTGGTGATGGACTAAACTAAGTCGCCGGCGATGCTGGCAGATCTCTAGGGCTGCAGTGCCGCACTCTTGTTTTCTCGCCCTGTCAAGGGAGCGCAATCCCAGCTCAGGAGAGAGCTCCCGAGCCGGCACTGCTTGAGGCACCATTGTGTGTGGTTATTGTGGCTGTGAGTGCTGTCCCTGCATCCCGAGGGCTTAGGCTAGTCCTGAAGCAGGGCTGTTTGCAGGTGTTTCTTCTGAACGGGTGACCCTGCTGAGTATCCCTTTCTAAACAAACTTTGTGGTGCTAGCTCTACAGTTAAAACAAACTGCTCCATTTTAGTCACGTATATGTCTATACATTGCCCTGATTTCTCTTAGTTGTCCTTGCTTAGCTAGCATTAGGTAGGACACGATGTATAAAACAAGTTCATAAATACTTTAGGCCACAGAAACCACTGCTTCTGTAGCTTTGCTATCGGTTTAATAGCCTGTTTGATAGAAGTGATCATGTTTGTTTACACATTACTGTCACTCATTCACAGAATGTAGGCAAATTTTTAAAAGGTGGAACAGACATGAGTGAATTCACGTGGTCGGTTGAATTGTGTTTTATTTGTGATTTTGTATCTGTTTTCTTAAAGACTTGATTCTTGGTGGTAGCCATTGTAGCATTGCTAATTTGCATGTCTGTCACCTCTGGATTAAACCGGGCTCTACTTTTTGCTATCGGAGGATGCACTACTAAATATTTTAAACGTATGCCTTTCTCGTATTTTACTTCATATATACAGCAATCATATTTCAGGTTCTTTTTCTTCAGTCAAAATTTATCATATTGTATTTGGGTAGAATGTCCATATACATGCGCAGAAACAAGATTGGTTTGTGTTGGTTCAGATCGCTGTGTTCTCAGTCTGTTTAATCTTTGTGCCTGCTTTCTTAAATTCATACACTGGGAGGTAGAAATCTGGCTATGGCTCGACTTCCAGCTTGTGAATGAGCTGTTCATTGAACTGAAGTAGTTGGGTAGGTGTGACTGAAGACACCATGCTTGACGTATACACAGTAGATACTGGTGTCTAAAGGATATTTATCACTGAAATTGTGGTTGCGTGTGCTTAGTGAGTGGCTTCAGTAGTTGACTGATTTAAAGTTTAAAAAAAAGTAATATTATTATTTTAATGGCTGTTGCAAAGGTCCATTGTAAGGCCTAAGTTTACTAATTTTCTTAAACATACACTTTTTAAAAACAAGTCTCATCAAACAGAACAGTTGTGTAGAAACTGACTTGATAAAAATCTATGCTGTTTTGAAATGAGTTGCTGTCACTTCTATACTAAGACTTATAGGAAAGCTGTATTTGTTTTGCAGGATGGAGACTGATGTGTAACACTGAGAGTTGAGATATGTCATTCAATATTGAAAGATCTTGCTTTTCAAATTTTAACCCGGGGTCTAAACAGATGCTTAATGTATTAAATAGTGTTGCTGTTGGCCAGATATATTTATATTGGTTCAACAGACGTTTTTTTACAGTCTGTTCACCTGTGCTGGTGGTGCCAAAATATTTATTCAGCCTCTTCTACAGTTTTAATCCTTCATTTGGTCTAGCACAAAATAGTATCCATGATTCAAATACTAGACTTAGCTACTTAGCTTGCACTGCATGACAAAGGTTATAGAAAATTCATTTAATAGCAAAAGCCATTTCAGAAACCTCTTTTAAATAACAGTTTAAAGGCATCTGCTGTGATTTCTAGATTAAAGTCTTTGAATATATATGTATGAAAGAATAATTCGACTGGTCATATATACAAAACTTAGAGTCTTATTTATATCTTAAGTCTGGAAGTGCAGTACTGAAGAAATATTTTAGTGGTTATCTCAGTATGATTTCACCTACTTTTTTCATGCTTAGTTTCTAAGCATGAAATAACTACCCAGAACTTGGAAAGTCTGGCGTCCTTATTTTGCCAGATAGTGACTCTAGAGCCCAGCAACCACATAGCTTGTTGCCATAAGTAAACTTGTTATTTTTTTTTTTTTAAATGAAGTGGGTAGTGTATTTTCATACTGAAGGAAGCTAACGAATGTGCAAGAGACATTGAAAGATCCGTAGGTTCAAAGGCAAATAAGGTATTTAAGTATTCTGCTTTCATTAAATGAAGGGGGAGTTGTACAGCCAAATCTCTTATCTGGTTTTGAAAAATCCCTATTTGAACTATTGTTTATAACCCAACAGTGTATTACAACTGTTACAAACACAGAAAAACAAGACTCTTTGTACCTTGACAGAAAAGAATATTATAGAACTGGTTTTTTCTCTTATAAGAATAAAGTTTATTTTGATGTGCATCATTTCATTAGCTATAAATAGTTTTTTGTTTGACTGCTGATTGCAATGTGAAATGATGCAATTATTCTTAAAATTTAAGGGGATTATAGACTGGACCTTAATCCTGTACCATATATGTGAAAGTAGTTGTGTTCACTATTACCAACATGGAATAGAGAGCATTATTGTTATTTGTTATCAAGTGAAATTCACATACATACAGATACATTTAAAATGACTTTTTAATTGTGATTCATGCTCTTCTGTTGCAATCCGGTAATTAGCAAATCAGTGACAAACAGTTACGTTGTCACAAACAATATGTGTACAGACTGGGGCAGACAAAACAAGTATCTTCAGCTGTAGTGACTAAAAATTGAAAGTGTGAATTTTGCAAGAATTCAGAATGGTCCAAAGAAAGATTGCTGTTCTTGTCACCAGGTGGTGGCTCATCAGATTCTTTTCAAAATTAACTCTTAAAGGTAATCTGTTGATTGTATTCAGTTAGAGAAGACCAAAATGTTTAGGTTTGTTTTTTTTTTCCCTGAGCAGTAGGTGAATGTGATGCTGGTGGGTATATTGGAGCTCTTCGCTATGGGTTGTGTTCCCTTCCACTTGACTATTACCCAATGTAACCTTTATTTTCTTAAATACCAAATTGCAGGCTAGTAACAAATTTTCTTTTGTAGCTAGTTAGTTGTGAAATCTTTGTGGTACCTTTACTTACCCTGCTTATTTTTGTGTTGTGGACATATTTCGTCTTTGAGCTTATTAGTCTTCCCTCCATTGTTATTTGACTTTTTATCTGTTTTCTGAATCTGAACATGTGCATACTGAACCTGTCTTAATACCTTAAGGTCCTACCCTCCTACCCTTTTTTTTTTTTTTTTTCCTCTCTGTGTTCTGATATGCTAAGACTAGATTTTGATATTGTTGGGGAATATATACTGTACTAATCCAAATAGAAGATGTCCCTCCTGAAAGCAAACAAACGTAGCTGTACCTAAAAAGCTTTTTTTAGATTAAATACCTGTAATCAATATACAATAAAATTATAAAGCTTTCACTAATGATTTGTTTCTGTTGGAGGTTAGTCTTTTTTTCTTCTTTTATACCTCACTACAATTGGCTTTCAGTTTTTGCATCTCACAAACTTCATAACTTTCTGGTACTGTCACCCTATTCACTGTTGCCATCTTCCTCCTTTTTAGTCTCTGTATTCTCAGCTTTCTCTTCAGACTTCAATTCTGTCCATAGAATTTGAAATAAAGCCTCCCTTAAACCTTTTAGCTACAACTTCGGGATTTATCCAAACTTGGTACGCGTTAATCCAGTACAAAGAAGTGTTTCAGTAGACTGCTTCATTTTTTCCTATAGGAGTTAGAGTATGATCCCTTCCCAAGAGCCTTCCTGTATATGAAGTCCTCAAATATTTCATTAAGCATATGCAGTTGTGATAACTGTCCTCCTGATGTGACTGTAAGATTGGTTTTCACTGACAGTGAAAAATACCATCAGCAAAACATCAGTTGCCGTTTTAATACAAGTAGAAGACATTTCCTCTTTTTCTTAATACCACACTTGGTCTCTTACTCCAATCAGTGTTCATCAAACTCTTCACTGAGTGCATAGGTAGACATCCACCCTTGATTCTGTTTGGCTCAACAGCTAACAGTGATCTTTATGCAATATAGTCACAAACTGCTGGAATGTGAAAGTTGGTAAGGTTGCTAATTTTTGAGCTTTCAGTTTAATGATTTCCTGTGTAACCAGGTCTCTCTCTTCTTTTAAGTATGCACAAATTCTATGACTTCTACTTCTTTAAGTTAAGAACATTTTCTTTTGAGTCCAGTGAGTGATTTCTACACTGAGCTAACCCTTAAAAGCTTCTGTTTTGATATTTCTGTCTTTGCACATTTGCCTCTCCCACACTGTGTTTCTTCCTGGTCTCATAGTTGCTATTTTTTTTCTATATACGTTACCACAAGTGTAAGATTTCCATCGTATCTTCTAATACTTTTGCATTTCGCTTTTGTGCCTGTGATCTCTAGATGATCTTCTATTCAGGGAGAGGTGTACAGCTACCAGAAATCAGAAGAAATCTGCTGAACTATAGTACACCACATAGATTCCCAAGTGCATGAAGAAAAGCTGCTGTCATCACTGGGTCGTCTCATGCAAACTTTGAGATGTTTCAGGCGTTTTTGTGCTCCTGCATCACTATAAGACGTGCCATGCCAAACATTATCTTATTGACCTGGGAGGATGGGGGTAGAATGACACCCCCTGATTTTTTCAGTTAAACTGTGGAGAGTCAGGGAAATCATCTTGCTTGCAAATAAGTATAGTATGTGTGCATATCTGGATATAATGTGTATGTGTTTAGAAAAAAGCACCCTCACTGTTTAGAGCAAGTCTAACCAATAAGCATAATTGCTGTAATCGTTGTCCTCAGCAATGGCATCAAGCACCAACATCGTGCCAGGTTAGAGGTGGTCTTCATTAGAACTTCTGAGCTCTGTACGATAAGTTTTTGTTAATACGAATTTTCCTGTATCAAAGTAAGTGGATGTGACTGAAATAGTTAATTTACCTGCGCATCTCTGAAAATCAGTCTCATTGATTTGCTTTTCTAATCATACTAATGTTGAAGCTTTGTGTCATACTGTCCTTTTTTTTTTTTTTTTGATCATGATAATTTTAGTCAAGTATGTTTGAGCATAAAAAGTACCAAAATGTGATACACATGGATTGGGGCGGGGGGAGGAAATAGCTAACATGTTCAGGCAGCAAGTTTAGTTCAGCGTGTGTTTAGCTAATGCCTTACCAAGTGTAATGATCTTATAAAATGTAGCTTTCTGTAGTTCATTTTAATTGTTTCCCAGTTACTAGGAGAAACAGAACTGGTACAGTTAGTTTTAGATGTGTGTTTTCTTTATAATCTGCATATTAAAAAAGCCAAATCTTTAATAAGTCTTTTAATATTATTGTCGGGCAGATGAGGGGAATCCTAAGCTCATTTTGGTGAGAGTTTTGAGTTAAAGATCTGCTGCAATATAAATTGAGTCTTTTCATTTTTGTAAATTGCCATCAATGTATAATAAAAAAGGAATCATTTATATTCTTTCTTTTTGAATAAATTAGGTTTTTTCTGTATTAAAAACTCTTTAAATATAGGTAGACAGTTAGGAAAGAACAGTCAGAAGAACATTGTGTTTTAGTTTCGAGAACTTCCCTTTGAACCAGATGGGTTTGGCGGTATTTTCCCCATATGGAACATATATCTGGAAGAGATCTCAGTCAGCTAGACCAGGATTCCAAAGCAGGATTAATTGTGGGTAAGCCATAGCTACAAATGCTTGTTTAACCTGTTCACAAAAATTTTCAGTGAGAAAGATGCCAGAAGAACTCCCTGGAATAATACATTTTAGTTCAGTTGTCTTTGCCTTCAAACATTTTTCCCCCTTACAGTCTAACTTGATCTCTAATCTCTTGTTGCAATTTAAGACTACTGTGAATTATCCCATGTAGACATGGCAAGTAGCATACTCCTGTTCAAAGCACCTCTTAGATTTTCAAGGCTATTTTCAGTCTTTCTCCAGTTTTCACTTTTGTAAACAGTTTTTGCAGTCCTTGATTTTTATTTATCTTTTTTTTCTTCCCCCTCCTTTCGTTTTTGCTTTGTTACTATGTCCTTGGAATCTGTGTGGTTTTGAAGTACTAGCCTGCAGGGAAGCTAACAATCTAGTAAGAATTCGTTAAGAAGGTGGCAACCCATGTAATATTTAGGATTTAAGTGTTTTTCTTGCAAAACATATTATATATTTATCCTTCCAAGTACAAATAGTCCAGTGAAGAGTGGTAGTTCTCAGAAGCATAATAAATTAAGGTAGTTAAGAAGATGACAACATGTAGATGAAGGGACCAACATTAATAAAACTTCAGAATCTTTACAAAAGCTCACCTTTCTATGTAAGGTGCTGCATATGATGCTAAAATCAAGCATTCCACTTAATTTCTGTGGTAAAGAGCTTTCCCTTTGATAAATAGATACTTAATTTTGACAGATGGATACTTAGTTTCATAGTTACCCTGATGCGAAATTTTTGCTGGATTAAAGTTACTTAGTGCTTTTACTAATGTTATTCAGAAAACCACTATCAGCAAACTACCATTTTTTTAAGAAATACTTTTAACCAAAAGTTAATACTAACAGGGTATGAAGTGTGGTTACAGTTATTTTTCCTCCATAATATAGTTGATTCTTATTGCCCATTCAAAAACTTAGAGGTGTTCTGCTTTACCCTGTCCTTCAGCCATTTAAAAAACCATCTGAAGACTTTACTGTAGACATCAGTTTACCCATAATAATTGGCTGTAAGCAGTAGCTGTACATCTATGCTAGCATAACTAAACAGATTAGGTACTTTCTCTAGTGGCACGTACATTTTTGCCTCTACCTTTTCCCCCAAGTCCAAACTTTTTCACCACTTTTGAATAATGTATATCAATAATGTCTGGGTTGCTTTCTAAAACTATGATTATTGACTCACTGTTTAAAAAACATAAAATATTGACCATGTCCATATTGTGCAGGACTGTACAAAGAATATATATTTTTGTTAATATTAATGTTCAGTAAGGCATCTCATCAAAACATCCACATTGTTTTTTCAGTTTCTTGATAAGGAAGTTCTATATCTATTTGAAAGTTCTGTCCTTTTCCTATGTCTCTCATTATTATTATCATCATTATTATTATCTTGTTAGAGAATGAATACCTCATAAACCACAGATCTCGAGGGAAGGCAGAAAAAAGAAAAGTGCTCTTCCGCTCCTCTGGAGAGTCTTTGCTTCCATTCTGACTAAGAATCAGTGAATTTTACCTGGCCTTTTCCATTTATTCCGCCCTTTGAATGTCATAGTATTTTTTTACTCTAGGCTTTGTACAGACATACTATATATTGCAAGTGGTTTCTATATAAGGCTTCTCTAAATTAGGGATCAAACAGGAACTGTTAGAAGACATCAGCATATTGTTTCTTCAGTGTGATGCATTACCTGAACTAATACACAAGCCAGAGAAACTATTTCAAATTCTTGTATGTATGGAGCACATCTTCAAGAAATGGTGCTCCAGGCATTAACTTATATATATCAAAAGGTTTTTTGTAAGTGTTGTTTTTAAAAGCCTCCATATAAATCCTTGAGCATTTACAGTGCAGTCTATATAATTCTTTAGTTTTCATGAGGGAAACTAGCATAACATTCTTATGCCATCAGCTTCTCTAAAATGATGTACAACTACTTGCAAATTTAAGTTTAAATTACAGGTAAACAATATGACTTGAAAGTATCTCTTGAAATAGTATTCCCTATTTTATTAGGTCTGTGCTTTTGCATATGATAGAGACTTAATGTCTCAGCGTTTTAAGAAAGCATGCAGGTGTTTTTTTTGAGGTGTGGAATATTTTTTTCTATTTGTCTTTCCAAATATGCATTAAAGACAACTCCATGGTGTTATTTCTGGGATCATTCATCTCTAAGGATGAACAGCACTGCTTTCATTTGGGAGGAGTTAATCTAATAACACCTGATACTTGGCAGGACAAAGACATTCAGAAAGAAGGTATATGTAACATATAAAGTCAATGGAGCTTTATAAAATCATTCTCAGAAAACAGTTCTGTTCTGATAGGAAATTGGACTAAACTTGTAAAAAATGTCTGTAGTTTTTGTTAAGAATAGTTTGATCAAATTTCTTCTCCATCTTCTCTTCTGTGACTGTTGTATACTTTTTTGGTATGTAATATTTCTGGCTTCATTATTCCATGTATGAAGCTAAAGGAAATTAATATTTTGTCAGAGAACTGGGAAAATCCTGTGCTAACTAATGTAGTTCTCACTTGATTATTTTGTTAATTATTCTGAGCAAGTGACACAATTCTTTGTCCTTATGGGACCTCATGTAATATGGACAACTTCTGCCAAAGCTCCACCCGGCTTCAGATACTGGCTCCTGGTGTTCATTCTCTCCAAGCTGCTGGACAGATGCAATTATTGCTTTGAGAAACTGAACTCCATGGAGTAAAATTCTTTGATTTCTTTAGGAAAATAAATTCTTTTAGGTCTTTTGAGTTGAATATAGTAGCTATCTTAAGAGTTTTCATTAGAGCTGATAGTGAATATAGTGTTGCTTTCTCAGTCTCCTGTACATCATAAAGAACAGAATTTGGTAGGACTCCTTTTGTCATTTGTTATTCAAAATGATGGAGCGAATTGATTCTGGCGAATAGATAAATCCTGTTTGATATTTATATATCTAATACACTGAATACTGTTTTGACGAATCAATAATGTACATTTAGTGATCAGGCATTAAATCAAATTACGTGTAAGGAGTTCCACAGTCTTGTGATTCCTGCTCATCTCAGGAACTTGTGATAATACAGTGTTTTATAAGAGAATGAACACAAGGATGAGGACAAGGAGAGATTAAATGTTCAGAATCACAAGACAATCTGAATGTTAATCATTGGAGGGTCGCTCTTATGAAGAGAATAGCCTGGATAAAAGTAACTTTTGATGACAAATCCATAATAGTGAAGACAGTAAAACTTAAATATCCCAGTTCTAGAGACCTGGAACTTGCGTAGTGTTCTACGTAAAACTGGCATGGCAATTGAACCCTGCTTTTGGATACCCAGCTAGACTTCAAGAACCACATCAGTGTGATGGCAGGAGCTCCAAGTTCTGCTCAGGGTTAGTAACATGTTCAGGAGAACATACAGTCTTGGCCCCTCTCCTTCCTCATGCATGGACATGGCAGCAGTACCTTGGCACTAGTATAAGGACACAGTTATTGGACTCTGAATCAGGTAGATGTTGCCTTGTTCTTTCACAGGAAATATAAATCAGATGGAAGCATCCTTTGGGATGTCAGTTTAACTCTACTGAATAGACAAGCTTAAAATGGCAATTAAGTAACATTTTTACTGAGGAAGAAGATTATCAATTAAGTACTCCTCAGAATTTAAAAGGTTTGAAGTAGCAGTGGGAGAAGTTGCTTTCAGCTGATAAAAACAGCTAATACAAAAATGTGATGCAGATGAACTACAGAAATTTTTGTAATGTCTTATGTCACTTGACGGAGAGAGCAGCTTCAAGTCACCTATATTGCAGGAAATACACATGTTTTCAGATTAGACACAGTTATTTCTGGCTATCTTCCTGTTTTTATTCTGCCCATATGCCAGTCTGATAATTAAAAGAATAGGTAAATTAGATTTCCTGGCAGTGGATAAAAGTTTACTGTAATGAACATCCCACCACATTGCTGAAATGCCTGTTTAATAGCCAACTGCTGAATATTGTTTTTAACTAAACAGACTAAAATAGGAAGGTTGGGATGACAACATTAAATTGAGACCTGAATGAAAACCCAAAGAGACAGAAATGTAGCCTAGAACTATGACAGGTTCACTTCTTATATATAAGGGTGCAAGAGAAAAAATCAGATTCTACTGAAAAGATCAGAAAAAACATATTGAACGCAAAATGTTGAAAGATTAAAGGTGAGCCTAAAGAAGGATAATTTCTGCTACTATATATGATAAAGCATGAGGCTTAATGAAGTTATTTGCTGGTATTTTAAATAATTTGCTTGTTTAAAATACTTTATAGATGTAAGCAGAGACTTCATTTTCTAGGTTTTTCAAGTTCTTCTAAAACTAGCTGAGTTTTGAATTTTAAGCAAAAGAGTAAAGAATAATGAGAGGAATAGCACCAAGGTGATTTCTCTTTTGTTTTGCCTCTTTCAATTTAATAATTAGCAATCTGAGCCCATACAGTATGTTCAGCATACCCAGGTGAAAAACATACAGATTGCTTGCTCCTTTTGACATGAGGAGAGAAGCATCTATCAGTTAACAGAAGGTTCTGTGTTTGGTAATTAACTTTCGAGAGTCAGTTGTCTCTCTTCCTTGCTGTGTTGTTTGTGGTATTTTCTTGGTGACTGTAGATGACATAATGACTACTCTGAGAGTTGTAGCAGAGCCCCACAAGCTTTTCTTCTACTTCTGCTTCTGTATCTGCTGAGGTGCTTTTTTCAAACCTTTCTCCAACATAGACTCTGCCTTAGAAATGTAAATGCATTTTTCACAGTATACCTATGTCTGTCTTGGTTGTGTATCTGTAAATTGGGGGCAGTGGTACTTCCCTGCTACTCAAAGTTACATGCATTAGAACACAAAGCTGGATTTTTTTGTTGTTACTTTATCTGCCTAGTGATGTAGAAATAGTTGGGTAAGAGACGGTTAACTTTTTATACTTGCGTGCTGAAGACTCAGGACCCTAGTGTCCTTACAAATTTAATTGTAACAATAGTTAAAAAATCTTCAAAAATTAATCTTAAGGATATAAAGCACCATCATTAATGCCTTAGGTGGCATACATGCTTGCACACCTCCCCCAGGTAGATGTGGATCTTGAGTCAAAAAGTAGCTAATGATAATTAGCTTTGTGTCTTCAACTGTTATGTTTTGCAATTTTTGTGGAGTGGTATTCAAGCAACTTTGCATAATAAATTTCTGTATATAATATATATATATAAAAACTACTATATAGATACATGAATGTGTAGGGATTAAACAGAGAAAATAATTCATTGCAGAGTAGTTGATCACCTTCATTGGATTTCAGATGTATTTGATTTAATAATCAAAATTAATTAGAAATTGCTGTCAGTTCTTTAACAATTACTTTTTCTGTGTTTCTGTGAACTTATTTACTGTTGACTCTGATGATCTCCAGGAGGACAGCTTTTCTTTAGTATGAATATACACAAGTTACTGCTGTTTCTGTGCATCTCACTTTTCCTTTTCTGGTGAGGCTTGAGCATAAAACTTAGATCTGTATCTTTATATTTTGCAGTTTTGCCACAAGAAAATTGTGCAGTTACAATTCAGTTTATTCTTTGTGTTCTGGTTTGATAGACAACATTTCAGATTCACATGGTTGTTCTGAAAACTCAGACTGAATAATAAAATGAAGAGGATGGTGAGAGAAGAATGTTTGTTAAAAATGAGGCTTGTAGATGGGTAGAATTTTGCAATGCTGTTTTGCAGATTACCTTTAAAAGTGTTCAGGAAACTAGTCCTTGAAAGTGTTTGAGGTAGTGTGTTTTTGTTTAGATAAGAGCTAATGTGTTTAGGTGTTAATAAGCGATGGTTATCTATACCAGAGAGCGCATACCTATGTGTCTGGGTACTGAAGATACCAATTACAAAATCAACACCATCATGTGGGTTGTACTTCACTCTGAGTACAGAACAGAGCATGGGTTGTGGTTTTTGTTGTTGTTGTTTTTCCTGTGGAAAACTGTAACAGAGACGAGTATATAAATGTATCTGCTCATACACTATAACAAAACTACTTATTGTTCTGAATATCTCTCTTCAGTAGATGAACAAGGAAGGGAATAGATGAAAGAACAGTTTTCAGATAATGTAGCGTATCCATAGAAGATAGATGTGAACCAAAATAGTGGGTGCCTGTACATTAGCACTCTGGGTCAGATAAGAAGTTCACTTTGAAAGTGATCTTCTGATCATACCTGCTTACTGCACTTTGTTTTACATTGTGGAGTGCCTTTTCAGTGTGGATATTGAATGTATTTTTGGATGAAACTACACGATAGTCTGTGCTTCAGAAGTGATTGCAGGCAGTCTGCTTCGGCCACTAATAGGTATGCAGTTAATGGAACCAGGTGAAAGCTAGTCACAAATAAGATCTGTGGTGGATACACTGGGGACTTGGGTTCTCAGCAGCAGCTTTTCTACAGTATGGATCCATTCCTTATGCAGTGCATTACTCTGAAGTGCTGTAGTAGTTGTGAGATTTTTGTGGACCAGCACTTAATTGCAAACTCAAATTTTGGTTTTGAACTTCATCTCTGAGTCTCTCAAGTTTGTGAGTATTGCTTGGTCTCACTAATTCCGTACTCACTAATCTTGACTGTGCTTTCAGCTGCAGGATAGAGAAGCTGATGGTGTTAGGATGGGGGCGTAAAGTGTAAAAGCAGCTGGAGTTTTCTGTTGGAAGGGAAGGGAAAAAACAGTGAAGAAAATTGGAACTGCAGTCTATCAGTGAAGAAGAGGAATAGTAATGGGGAAAAAAATAGATAGCTCTGCACCATGGTGCCTGTAGTGGACAGGTTTGAAATATCCGTGTTTTTCTATGTACGTTTTGTTCTAGTGTAAAAATCAGTTTGCATGTAGAGCATCCCAACTAAAAAAAAATGAAACGGAAACAAGTCATTTATGTTTGATGTTCTTTTTTGGAGGCAAAGCTGAAAGGGAAATAAAGATGAATTATTATTATGGTGATAGGGATAAATGCTTTGATCAGAGAATTGTCATATCGCAGAAGAAAAGCAATAGATACTATTCTTTTTTTCTCGTATGCTTTTTAAAATGAGCAGGAGATATGATGGGGTGCATACTGTATGTGAACATTTAGCTACTCTTTTAAATGCTTTAAAAATAATCTGTCATAGTATTTGTTTCTAATGCCTTAAATAGTGAAGTCTCATGGGCAGTCTGAGGTAGACTTGGTTTAAATTAGACATTGTATTAGTAAGGGTTTTTTAACATGCAGAACTAGTTCAAGAACTATTCAAGTTTTTACTTGAATATTCTATTTGATTGACGTCTTAGTAGTTGGGTAGTCTGTCCTACAAAGTGGACATAAATACTGGTTCCATCCTAGCTATTCCTTAGCTACCTTTAGCCTCTTCCAATTAAAGTACTTTTCATGGCAACCCTAACCTAACAAATTAAAAAAAAGTTGCAGCACTTATCAAAAGACTCCTGCTTTTTATGTGATGAAAGGCTTGTTCTCCATCTTCTGGTAAAATGCTGAACAACAAGGAGAAAAGAAAGCGGATCACAAAAAACAGCTCTAGGAGCTGTAGGTCACTGAGGCTGAGAATAATGGTATTTCAACACCTGTAAAGATTGTTTTGGTGTCTCTTTAGCAACTTTGCTGTGGGACTTCACAAAGAGATCATCTGGTACTGATGCATTAGTACCAAAGCAGCTTGACTCCAGAGGTGTCTAAACTGGGACATCTAATATATTTTTAGTACCCAACTACTTCATTAAAAAGAAAACATGTTATAAGGCTATTGTCACCCACTCAGTCCATTTTCCTCACGGTACACAAGAGAGGCATCACAGGCAGTGTTGCTACATTCAGTTAATCAAGTTCTGATGGTCTGGAAGTGCTTCTTGAACCAACAGTTCTTAGATGCTATGGGGCCTTGAGGACATGACCGCCCAGAACTCATTGGTCATCCTAGTAATCTTCCATTTTACAGCAGGTTCTTAGAACAGGGGTGATTTCAGCATTGCAAAGCAGATCTAATACTCACTTTGAGAGATCTGTTTACTTAACAGTTTTGTTTTTATTCTACAAATTCAATTCTGTGGCTGACTTTTCATTTGATTCTGTAATGATCCTGGCATAGGGCTGGAATTGCACGGAAGAGTTGAGACCAGACGTCCAGCCTAGTTTGTAAAGTATCATAAATTGCACCTTAAAAATAGGCTGTTATCAGCTTTCCAGGAATTTGAACAATACTATTTTCATCACATGCTCAGTTCTTTAATGGTTGCGGCAGCCAGTGAGATTATGCTTCAGGCTCACAGAGTTTTACTCTGAAAAACACAGCTCTCAGAAATGAACTGCATTTGAATGAGATGGATGTCTAGCTCCAGCCCAAGAATCAGCATATTAACTGTGTTTTCGCCAGAAAAACTCTTTTTATTCCTGTATTATTAAGTCGGAAGACATCATCAACATCATCACTGTGTACCTAGCTACTTGGTAAACAATACAAATCAAGTCATCGTATTCCTTGTGTTTCATCTCTTAGGATTCTGGGGCTTTGCCATGAACTAAGCTGTCTTGCAATTTGTAGTACTTAATTACTCTCCGGTACCCACTCTTTGTTGCTGTTTAGGGGCTTGGCACCTCTGCATGGAAGTTCAGGAATTCCTTCTTGCCTATCCTAAAAAGAATAGTGTTTCATCCTGTTGTCTTTATTCCTGGGAAGCAGCGTCTTACACAGTGGACATTGAACAGTTTTTGGCTCCTTTGATAAAGGTGTTTTATTTCTCACCGTATTGTTCTGTCCCTGATCTGAGGAATTGGTTTATGTGTAATAGCTTTATTTTCATATCACAGTTTGAAATAGTTTAACCCTCTGATCTGTGAAATACTTTTTGTATGTATCTCCTGTAGATATTTCACTAGTTAATCTACCAGGATTAAAAAGCACCAATGTATTCATTTTTTAAAGAAATGTGTTCATCTCGGATATCTCAAAGCAACCGTATGAACCTGTATATTCATGAAATATTTTTTGAACCTTCTATATCTGATGGTCTAGCTGCCAAAATTATACCTAGATCTCAAAATATTTTAGTGTCCCTATTATCAGGATGTGTGCACACCCTTAGTGTGAATGCATCTAGAAGAACTGTGCTTGTGCACAGTTGCCTTGTGTGCTTCTGTCTTGGAGGGCTGCACATCTGAAATGTCTCAGTATTTCTGCTGTAAGATACGGTCTCAAATGCAAGAGCTTTCAATGAGCATATTTACTGCATAGATATAATGGATGGAGACTTTTCAAGTTTGAGCATAGACTTATGTCTGTGTGTTTGTTCCAGTACTGATGAACAAAACCTCTTGCAGAACCGTGGATACTGCAAGAACTTTACTGGTTTAACAAATATTTCCTGGTGCTCTTAACTCCCCTGGGAAAGGAAAGTTAACAATTTCAAATGCTGTTCTATTTTCTTTAGAGTAATTGTTAAACATGAGCAATTAGTTGTGACTCGTGACTGCTTTACCTAAAAGGTCAACAATATGAAGCAAATGCATGGAAAATACTGTTTCAGAAAGAAGCAGATAGGTTTTAGTTTTGGAAGTGAAAACTGACTTAAGATTACAGACCCGTGCAGTTAGGATTGGGAGGGTCTTTAATCTTACTAATTGGTCTGGTTTTGTAACTGAATAGCAGATAGTATTGTTGGAGAAGAAATATGGCAGAGAGACATGACCTAGGCCTACTACTCAGGCTTTTAAATACTTATGTTCAGTTAGTGATTATCTGCAAGGTAGGGAGATAAATGAACAAGGGAACAAAGTGAAATACAGATTCATGAAGGGGAAAGTTTTTTCTTTTATGAGAGACAGCACATCTCTGAGCTTCAGTAAAATTACTTTTGAAGTGTCAAAAGCAGAAAGATGGCAATTCAAGAATGAGTGAAAGTGTAGGGTACTGGATACTGGGGTACAGTGGATGACATCTCCGTTTTAATTTCAGTTGAAGTTTTGTTAAGAGTCTTGTAGCTTACTTTCAGGACTGCATTTCAATTTTGTAATATAAAACAGAGGATTGTGCTGGTAATACAAAGTGGGGAGGCATCATCTTTTCTGTTTTCTTCACAGGTCTGTATGCCCGCGTTGTCGGTGTTCTTCACATTCAGCAGCAATCAGCATAGGAAGACTCAATAGGCATGATAAGCATTTTCATATCCTTACAGCCACCATGTCTGGCTTTGCCAGGTTCACTTGGCTCATCATTGCATGCTTTAGTAACTTGGACATTGACAAGCAGGAGGTATTTTAGCTTATTATTGTGCATTGCATTCTTAAAATACAGTTGTGTATGTTTGAAAGGTAGTTCTTGCTCATCTGAATATGAGGAAGTGAATATGAGAAATATGAGGAAGTGAGAGTTGAAAAATTTGCAAGCAGATAGTGACATGGAGCTTTAAAGATCTGAACATTAACGTTACCATTCTCTTTTTGCGCCATTCATTAGCTGACCACAGGCAATATATTTCATGACCTGAAGGAAATAAATATGTTAATGTATGGCCTTGTCTTTCCCTAGTTTGCATGGAAAAAGAAAACCACACAGATGATGAATAGCACTTTATTGGTACTTACATGGAGCAAGCAGTTCATGGTACTACTAACTGTACTCCCTTTTACTTTCTTTGCCTGTTTTTAAAAAGCAATGTCTGGCAGTGGATCTGAGTTTGTAACAAGATAATAATGGAAGACAGCTGTTTGCAAATAACATCTATTTAAATCATATCAATTTGCATATCTGACTCTCCTTGTCTTATTGTCAGATAATAGTATCACCGCAGTAAGGTGAGTTATTCCTTTAAATTAAAAAATCCCTGTCTGTCAGGATACTGACTGACGTTTTACTTATTTCTGTGAGATATGTGTAGCTCTGGCATCCCAAGCTAAATTAAGAGGATCATCTGTTTTTCCCAGTGTCTGAAAAGTTACATAGGATTTTGACAAGAAAGGTATTTTCATATACATTTTAGAAAAGGAAAACTAAAGATTTTGGTGGTTAATGTTTTTGAACTAATGCTTTGGCAAGAATAATTATTTGAGATTTTTCTCATAGCAGTCTAGTAAACTCGAAGTCTTAACCAGACAAACTTTAGACATTCAAATACAGAAGAAATCATGGACACATCTCTTCCCATGCTGCTTAATTTCTCTTCCATAGGTTATAATCTTCTAGGGAGGAAAAACATACGACAGATCAATTTTATGTATTGTCTCACTGAATTGAAAATAATGAAAACTTATCAGAGCTGTTTGAATGTAACAGTATTTGTACAAGATTGATTTGAAAATGGAGAAATAAAGCAGGTACACACTGTACAAAACCAGAGAAGAGACCTGTCTAGCGCAAGGAGAGTAATCCTTTGGAGCTTGTATCTAGTCTTGTTGCTTTGCAAATGATGCCTGAGTGAGTCACTCTGGATAGGGAGCAGTTTCTGCAAGGAGAGAGGTCTTGCAATCACTCTATGTGTGCAGTTCCTGAAGACTCATCTCCACATAGCTTGATTGTATCAAGCTTGTTGCTTGAACTCTTCTTCTGTGTGAATGTGTTTGCAGAAAGTTACTGAGAGAGAGGTTTTGCTAGTTACTGGAGTGGTTTGAGAGGTGCAGCTTACCTGTGTGACCACTTTCTGTGACTTTCCCTGCCTCTTAGTCCATTTGGCTTAGCAGGGAATGGAGAGGGCAGTTCCAGGCATGTTTTAAAGTATTTAAGTAAGCTTGCCCTTATCCTGGTACCTACAAGGATAAGAATCTGATATTAAGAGCTGAAGAAACATACAGATATGGACTGTACATGTGAAACTCCAGTTAGTAGTAAATAATGCCTTCTTTTAGTGTGAAACATATTTTAATAGAGCTTTGGTATTGTAGGGCTAGTTTTAGCAAAGAGGGTTGCTCAGTATAACTTTTGAAAGTAGAAAAGCATCCTCTGGTGGGTGCATTGCTACAGCAACATTCATGTAATAAAGACTGAAAATGATAAAATGTATTGTCTGAATATTACTCATGGCCAAATATATTCCACATTTTACATCACAGATGGAATACTTATTTTTATTGTACAAATTGAGATGTTTCCATTTTTTTGAGCATTCTTGACTGTGTAAGCTGCTGCTAAAATAAAATGCCTGTTTCAGTCCCACAGAGGAACAAAACTTTGCTGCTGTGCTCTGAGTGCAGTACTTGGCTTGGTTAACATGTATGTCCTGACTAGGGAGATAAATAACTTAATGAGGCCCAGGGCTGGGAGTAAAATTCTTTTTATGGTTGTAAGTGGAACACAGCAATGATTCATTAGGCAAAGCAGAATGAATTTTATTTTCTTTGTACAGTGGCAGTGTTGTATAGTCTGGGACATGCAGACAACGAAATCTGTCATACTGATGAATACTTTCGGAAGGCGTGGTAGGCATAAGTGCTTAATATAGTTCATGTAAGGGCTTGGAAGTGGCTGATCTATATATATGAGATAAAAATAGCTCTATTTAATGCTGAAATTAGTGTCACTATGTTATAGTGCAAACTTCTCTGCTTGCATTAAACAGTGTATTCACATCTGTATACACCAC
Organism: Caloenas nicobarica; assembly: GCF_036013445.1. Lineage (NCBI taxonomy): Eukaryota > Metazoa > Chordata > Aves > Columbiformes > Columbidae > Caloenas > Caloenas nicobarica. The sequence continues at coordinate 38,262,895 of NC_088247.1, forward strand.
TTTTAAACGACAGTATTGGTAGTGACAGTTCACCAACATAGCAAATGTTTTTAGTTAGGTGGTGGATTCTGAGAATTTGCCAATGTGTTGATTATATCTACTTGTATTTTGGTTTTGGTTAGCTATTACTAAACCTCGTATTTTCAAAATTTTATTTGCTTCAATTTATCCTCATTAATCTGGACATGGATTGGAGCAGTGTTGGATGAGCTTTCATAGGTTCTGCAAGTGCTTTTGTAGTTCTCCCCCAGTCCAGTTTTCTGGTATTTGCATGTTAAAATGAGTTGAGAACCACTTTCTTCTGATTTTGGGGTGGTGGTTTTTTTTTTTTTTGGTCCAAGTATGTGAGGGGATTCTGTCGCAGAAGAACTTTATTGTCCAGAGGGCTCTTGTTTTCCTTACCGGAAAAAACCTTGTCAGAATTCAACTGATATTGTCAAAATTGTTTTAATTACAGCCGACATTAATAAAAAGGGAAGCCATGGCTTTTGCTAAATGCCCTTGACAGTATCAGCTATGTAAAATGCTTCCACTGACAAACCCGATTTTCTTCTGTCATGAAATAGTGGGTTCTGCAGATGAGGGACATTGCTCCAAACGACTTATTCTGATGGCCCTGCTTTGAGCAGGGTGTCGGACAACCTAAATTGCTGTCTGTTACTCTGACCTTTCTGCCTGTTATACCCCCAAGAAGCAATCAGCAAAACTGATAATATGACAGTCTGCAACGTGCTGTAGTGTAGGAATTAGTTTGCAGTCAGCTGAGCTGCCTCAGGCTTGACAGCAGCTATCCAAAGGGAACACAGAACCATAGAATCGTTCTGGTTGGAAAAGACCTTTAAGATCGTTGAGTCCAACTGTTAACCTAGCACTAGTTTAGATGCTGACAAGAGAACCTTATTTGCTACTCCTTCTTGACGCGTGTCTGAGTTCCCTGTCCCTGACTGAAGTGAACAGAAGCCTTTTATACTTGAATGGTGGTGGTTATTCCATCACTTTGAGTTTAATTTCTAAACTGTTGTTTGTAGGTATTCATGTGGCAAAGCAGGAAGACAACTTTTTGACTAATGAATTTTGGGGGTGTGTGTGTGTATATATATATATATATATATATATATATATATATATATGTATGTATATATATATATGTATATATATATATATAGTCTTTAAAATGTGTAGTTCACATTCCTTTCAGGACCATGTAAAAAGCGATATTCTAAAGATACCTGTATTGGCAAGGTGGCAAGGGAGAGGAAATATGAAATTGTTCCTGAAAGTAGATAAGTTAAAATAAAGGCTAATGTTTTGAAGCTGACTTACTTTAGAACCTGAACAGTCGAAGTGAATGTCTAAAACCCAAGTTTTCAGTCCCTTAAGTATGTTATGTTCCCAGATATACTCTTCAGGCTTTCGTATTTCGAAAATAAGAACGTAAACTGAATATTATGGTGATACCATAGAGGGAAGTGTCAGTCATAACATTTTTACATGATAAGAGAATGATTTTTATGTGGAGTTTTAAGTGGCCGTTGTTAATGAAACAATAAATTTTAAGGAAGAAAAATGGGTGTTTTGAGAACATGTAATTCATTTTAGGGAGAACAGAGTCAATCATTAAGAAGGATAGTCTGCTAGTGAGGAGTATAAAACTAAAACCTTACAAATGTTCATGAATTTGGGGATTGTTTGTTCCTCTTCCTAAACAGACTTTGCTGGAATATGCAGAAAAGTGGAAAACATCGGAAGACCCTCTGCCCCTATTAGAGGTGTATACAGTTGCTATCCGAAGTTACGTTAAAGCACGACCTTATCTTACCTCTGAGTGTGAAAATGTAGCCTTCGTGCTTGAACGTTTGGCACTGTGAGTATGTTTTTCAGTTACTAAAACCAACCTGTATGGTATTAACTTTGCACTGCCTAAATGTTGTCCCAGTCCATTTCACAATCTGTGGAAATTCTAAATAGGTTGGGAAGCACCTGCCTTCCTCATAGTGAATGCTATATGTGAGAGAATATCTTTGGCTGTTGGAAATGGAGCAGTCTTGAGAAGGACTGTTCTAATACAGGTCAAGCCAACATCCCTGGCATCAAACACTTTGCTGCTATCAATCTGCATGCGATCTAAAAGTGCATCAATTTACACACAGTGTTACAGGGTTGAACTTCAATGACTACTTTTTTTTTTAATTAGTAGTAGGTTTTAGAGAGTTTGCTTTTACAGCTTCTACAAGTGTGTCCATGACCACCATTTTTCTATATGTTCAAACAAAACAGACTTTTATGGCTTTGGCTTTTCAAACAAATAACTATTGGGATATGAGAATTGGGAATTGTTGATCATACATTTTAAAAGCCAGAAATTGCATCTAATAATATTCCTGTTTGCCTTCCAGAAGCTGTATTGAACTTCTACTGTGTCTGCCTCTTGACTTACCTGAAAATAAATGGAAAGAATTTCAGGCTTTTGTACAGGTGAGTTTGATTCATGAAATTAAGAATTAATAGCTTTCCAGAATGGTTTGGAAACTAAGGAATATTAAGTATGTATCATGTATGTAGACTTGTTCTCTGGTGGCTGATAACGATCCAGCCCTTCAACTGGAGATTCTATGTATTCTGCAGTAATTGCTGTCAGCCATATCACTTTTCCATCATAGTTCATGTAGAAACTTTGGAGAAAAAATGTTTAGATACTTGAAATAAAGCTAATGTTTTAAAAGCTGTCTAATAACACTGTTAGAAATGAAATGTCATTCTTTACTATTCATGGTTGTACGTTGTAGATCTCCCGCAGGGCACTAGCAGGTTAAAGATTAGAGCTCTGCTTTAAAGGAGGGTGTTGAAACAAGTTCTGCTCCTCATTATTTATCAGAAGTATGTAGTGGGAGGTCCTCCCTACAGTTTGGGGTGGAGGGGAAAAAAAGGTGGGCGTTAGGAAGAAGGAAAGAATACAGTTACCTCAGGATTCTCAGCTTAAGTAACGTCGGAAGCTACAAGGCTGATTTTTAGAGTGAATTTTGACTAGCAACTGCCTAATGTAAATTGGTTCTGAAGAGGCATCTTTTCTGCTGGGAGGTTCCACAGCTTTCAGAGCAGGTGGAAGAATAAAAGGGAGGAGATAAGATGAACCCTTTTTTTTTTTAGGGCCACTGCTATTTAAGCCATACCTTTTTCAAGGTATTTAATCTGATTCCAAGCATCCCTGTGTTTCTAGAGTCTATCCTAGTGTCTAAATGCAGTAGAAACTATTTTAATTGATTTTAAAACTCCAGTCTGCCTTCATCATATTTGTGTAGAACCATGCAATGAGATCTTACAGCTTAAATCTCCTGCCTTTACAAAAAAAAAAATTTTGCAGTGTCTTCAGTTCATAAAAATTGAGCTGCTGAAGAGTCTGAAAAAAAGTAAGAGTTTAGGCAGCTGTTTCCGGACCACTATGTGAACCAAAGAATTTGCTCATCTGTTTTTAAAAGGAAGGCCTATTTCAAAATCTAGTTTCAGAAATTTAAGAAGTAGCTTTGTTAATAAAACTCAGAGCAAGTTTGGGGAACTCAATCTTTTTGGTTACTCTGACTAAATCTGAGGTGATGGGCAGAAGTCAAACGTATACAGGCCAAATATTAAGATTGTTTTGTTATACATTTAACTCTTTAACTGGTAAGGATTTGTGGGTTTTTTCACATAAGGTATGAAGGAATATAAAAGACACGTATTCTTAATTTTTTCTTAACAATTCTTTGTTTTGTAACATATACCCTTTAGGTGGCTCACAAAAACTTGATGGAAAATGGCAGCCGGGAACTGCATATTTTAACTACACTTACACAAGAGAAGGGAGTGTGGAAGAACCCAGTGTTGTGTGGTATTTTGTCCCAGGAACAGTTGGATCCAGACAAAGGTAAAATTTAAAATTATGATTGGGATAAAATATGCCTCATTTTTATAATATATTGAAATAATATTAGGATATATAGAAGTATTTTTTGAATATAGTTTATGTGATAATTTATGAGCTTTATAGACAAATATATGTGTATACTTGTCTGAATTATTAAGACACTATGTTCCTAGGAATATACAAATAATTTAATACTGGTATTTTGCATAAAATGTAATCATAGCCGAAGGTCTTGTGCTGTTTCATTATAAGCCATGTGAAGGGAGATTACATACAGACTATTTTATGATGGAGTAAGTTCGGTACTGGTAGACAAAAATATTTTACATAGAACAAAAACTAAAAAAATACTTTTTTTTTTTAGTGAATATGGCATTTACTCAGTTATTAAATGCAAAGAGGGCCATTATTGAGGATTCATTTAGATCAGAGCTCTGAGAATGGCTAACAGCAGTTGCATAGTGAAGGAGTGTATGATCAAGCAAAGGCATACAATGGCAATTTCCTGATGTATCATTTGAATTGTTAATGATTTGCAATTCAAAAGTGGTATTCTTGTGTTAATAAGTTTTAGCTGATTTTTTTAAAATTCTTTGCCTAATTGGTTTTAGAATCTGTATGAACCATCACAACTAAGTGTCTGTGGCGGTTACACAGTTCTCACGTCAAGTAAAGTAGTGCCCATTGCTCTCTGCCTCCTTTCAGCCTGATGCCTGCTTACTTCCTGTGATGTTCTCTATTTATTAAAAAGTAAACTAGTCTTGCATCTTTTAAGGAATGCATGTTTTCAGGAAGACATGATTTGTTAGACTGCTGTCAAATCCCATCTTCTCTCTTTTGTCGTACTTTTATTCCATACCATCTTCTAGTTTTACTGTCTCATTCCTCAAATGGGGGACCAAAGATCTGTTCATCCATCAACATGTAGATGCACTGATTTTCCACTTCATTCTGCATTCCTTTCGCAATATTTCCTAACAGTAGATTTGCCTCTTGACTGAGCATTGAACTGATGTTTTCTTAAGACTGTCTGGTTTAGTCCCAGTTTGTTTCTTGAGGAGTAGTACCTACTTCAGTGTTAGGGTTTTCCCCTAACACGCAGCCTGTTGGTCTATATGTACAGTTAAGATTGCAGTTTTGCCCCATGAAAATCACTTTGGGTTTTTATCAGCATTTTAATTTTGTCTGTTATGCCACGTTGTGGAGTGCCGTCCTCTTCAGTGTTTTAGAGTTGGCATGTTTTTACTACCCTGCTTTTACTAGCATGTTTTGTCACCTTGATCTCTTTCCCCCTTTTCCAAATATTTATAAAAATGCTAGACAGCAGAAGTCCTGGTACAGCTCCTCAGTGAATCCACTGAGAGTTTTTCTTTTTTCTTTCAACTGAAAATTTATCCATATGAGGATCTTCTTTTTACTGTCAACATAGGTTGGTATCTTTAGGGGTTCTGAGGGACTTATTTTAACACCTTTAGAAAATTGATTGTATCTCTCTTATTCATATTATTGCAACTCCCTCAGGTAAGTCCAGTAAATGTATAATATATATTTATTTGTTTGTTTTTTACAAAAGTTGCACTTACTCTTCCACAAGATCTGTATTTTGCCGCTGCTTTTAATAGTTTAGTGGGCTTCTAATACAGATGTTGGATTGGTATGCAGTTCTGAGAGTCCTCTTTTGCTAGCTTCGTATCAGCTACCTTCTAGTCCTCTTAACGGTAAGGTACTTCTAAGAGAGAGGTTTGATTGATATTTTACTTGCCTTTTGTTTGAGACTTTTTAAGAACTCCCTCATTAGTCTGATTTTGATGACTACTGATTTTATCAGTGTTTTGCTGCAAAGTTTTTTTTATGGACATTTCAGGTTTCCTTTTAGTCCTGAATGTTGTTTACTCAAGGACACTTCTGCCTTGGGCTGGCTAACTGATTCCTGTTAGTTATTACTTGTCTTGATGGCAGAAAATGCTACTTAACTAAGTAGCACAAAATTACATGTCATGATAAAATGTCACTCAAAATCAAAAGTAAGAGCTACCCTTTTTGCGAAGCAGGGAAGGCAAACAGCAGTGCGGGTGATATTCAGGAGGAGAATAATTCTCAAGCCACCCATCAGCTTCTTGACTGAGTTCTGTTCACTGGGAAGTGGGTAGCAAGGCTATTAATATCAGGGTGTTTAGTGCTTAGGAATGTCTGACTTTTTTGTATTTGGAAGCTTAATTTCCCTCCCCATCCAGGTAACAATGGCAATGTGCAAACCATTTTAGAGATCTGTATCAATAATTTTCGTGGGTTTGAGACTCAGTGATCTTGGGTATACGTTTAAGTCACTTTCAAGGAATTGGCTTCCTTGTTAATGTCACTGGGACCAGTGCTGACTCCAAGCTGCAGTTACCAAGGGCATTTGTGTAGAAGACCAGAAGACGGTGGGACACTGAAAAATTTGCTTTTTCTCAAAAATTATTAGATCTTGCTGGTTTACTTTTCTAAGAGAAGGCCACATGAAGGAACCCTCATCTTTTTGAGTGAAGATGAGCAACCTTTTGAACAAAAGAAGAGTTGTCAGTGGTTTCAAAGTGTTTTCTTGTAACCTCATTCTGTTCAACTTTGAGGTCCGGGTTGGTATGTGGGTGATGTTTCCAGCCTGGAGATTGTCAGTCAGCTTTTCATCATTTTCGATTTTATACCATGTTCTCATCCATTCAGCCAACATGAACAATTTGGCTGGGGGGAGCAGTGCCATCCTGTGGATAAGCTTGGAGTTTCCACTCCCCCTCCTTGTATCAGTGACAAGGTTGTCATACTATATACCCATTTTTTTCTTACTCAGTTGACAAGCTGTGCTCTTGCTATTGTCATCCTCTGTAATACTACATTGTTTTGTGTCATCTGGCTAATTTGAAGGATATTTTAGTAATACCAAAACTCAATTGCTCAGAGAGCTGGCTTTCTTGTCTGTAATCCAGCACTCCCACTGCTACCACTTACCCTCTTTCAGCAGACAGCTGCCTCTCAGCAGTCTTCAAACGTAACTCCAGTATAACTGTCTTTTGGCATATTTGTAAACTTTGATTACAGGATTCTGGTTTTGTTCTTAATGTTGCCTTTACCATTTGCTGTTTCAGAAGTTTCCAAGTATTTAAGTAGTCAGCTTGTTACACTGGGATGGTGGTGTTTGGCAGATTTGATCAACTGGGTCTTTGAGTCCTGGTTAGTGTAAACATTTATCTGTTGGAGATGAAATAACTAGTTGACTGGAGGTGGTTTTCATAATATCATCCGCTGAAGCTTTCGTTTCCTGTATTTTTTTCAGTTCTTTGTTTGTTTTATTTTATTTCAGTCTTGGTAGTCTGAATTATGACCTATTCAGAATAATTATAACGTAATCAGAATCTTTGGCATAACCAGGTATCTGCTGAATTTTCAGTCAATGATTATCTCTTCTTGAAGGCCTCTGTTGTTGACTTCTGAAGGTCAGTTTGCTTACATTTCCTGTAGGAAGCACAATTAGGTGTCTGTTTTATCTCAGAGACAGATCCTTTTCAGTTCCTCTGGTTTTAAATTGTACAAACTCAGGACATAGTGTAAGAGGCAAGTTAGTTTTCTCTGACCACGCAGCACAGACGGTTTATTCTGATTACAGTCATGCAAATGCAGGCTCGTCTGAACTGGACTATTCTCTTGCTCCTGTAATGTTGGAATGGATCGTTGCATGAGTTCCACCTAAATGTGATCAGGAAGTAGTTGCTTCCTAAGATGTTACGGAGTCTGTTCTCTGAGTGCCATGTCTTTAAGTAATTGCCTAACTCCCGACTGCCTTGGGCACAGCTCCTTTTTCTGATAAATACATGTCTGTAAGAATTAATGCGCTAAGGAGTTCAAAATAAGTAGAGGATGGATGCCCAGTTGTTTGAAGCACTGATGAGAACAGCATGCCTGTCACTGATTTCTTTGATACTGATGAGTATTACTGCATTACTACAAGATATGTTCATACAGTACTGTGATATAAAATATTAAAATCTGTCTTGAACTGTACTGTGGGAACTACATACATACAGTTACATACAGATTTGTGTGTGTGTGCATGTGCACATATAAAATCTTTTCACACTAGAAGTATTTTGTGTCTGCGTGATTTGTTACCTGCTTGAGCGACAAACATTAGCATTGCCCTGGATTTTTAGCCCATCTCTGACCACAAATTTTGGGAAACCTGGCTTGAGTTACCAGATTTTGTGCAACAGATGTCACCAAATAAAAGAGAATCTCCTCTTGGGACCTGTTGTAATGCTGATACCCCAATTAAGTTGTTTCTGGAGATTGTTTCTCTCTCTCCCCCTGCAATTAGAACATCAGCATTGTCATTAGAACATCAGCATTGTCATTAGGGGCTGTACTTTTTCACACAATGCTAGTCTGTTTTGTATGGGAGACTAGCCTGGAAATGGGCATTTGGATTCCTAATGAGCTGAGGAATATATTTTTTTTCTTATTCTTGACTAGTGACTCCAAAGAGAATTTATTTGCAGAAACCAAATTGTCAGCAGGGTCTGTGGGTGTCATTTGTGGGCCCCCTAAGTGGACATCTGGAGTTGATAGCACTACTCATAGCTGCCATCTCCTTTTAAGTTTCCTGAATCTGTGTCATGAATCAATCTGCATTCATTTGAAGAATGCCCAGGCCATCTTCCACTTTGCCATGGAGCACTGCTCAACCGCTTTCTGTTAACCTCAAACTGTGGGAACAACTAGTCTCTCTACCAAGGCAGAAAGATATCCTAGACATGAAAAGAAAATATTTTATCCATATCATTAAATTCAAGGTGGCACTATTAGCTGTGGTCACGGACTAGCCTGAAAGTAGTTGGTTCACCTGCTTTAGCACTTGGCAACTGTTTTCATGTTGCTATCAGACATCACATTGCATTTGCTTGTTAACTGGACCTGCTCCTACTTCAGGTTTTATCTGCATGGCTACTTTTTTTCTTGAGATTGCATATGATGAACAGGAAGTGCTTGTATTTGGAGAGAGGAATTTTCCATGTTTCTCTGCTTTATTGATTGGTTAGGGAAGGAAACCTTAGTAAGACTGTATTAATTATCACATGATAGTGGATCTTCCGTCTTATTGGCCTCCTCCTGAACTAGCAGATAGCGTAATTTGAGATCAGGACTGATTTTAATCTTGAATTGAAGCTGATCTGAATTCATGACAACCAGAATTTGTTTCTTGAAGTGTGGCTAATCTGGTCGCCTTATTGCTTAGTGTACCAAGGACTGAAAGCTGAAGTATGCCTAAGTGGTTTGGGTTATGTGATAGCCTATGCAATAGTAAAATACTCTACTACTGCACTTCCACCTTCAGTTGGGCAGTGTGGCTTGTACCCTTTAGCGTGGACCTGTTTTTCCATCCTCAGGGTTGTAATTTTCTTGTAGTGATGGTGAAATCCTTCAAAGCTGTCATCGATATCTCCTCAGCTGGCACTGAGTGTGAGTGGAGGAACTGTCTAGAGGAAAAGGATCTAAGATAACCCTACAAGAAGCCAGACTGCTGCTGCTTTTTTTACTTGATTCTGATTATCCTTAGAGATTTAAACCTGGATGTCAAGAATTAAGTTATTCAATTTTTCATAAGTTTAGATGTGGTAGGCAGACTTCTGAAGTATGTCCCACTGAAAAGAGGTTCGAGGATCCAACCACCATCACTGTTCAGAGGTTATCAAGGTAGATAATAGGCAGGTTAGAATTTAAACAGCCAGCATGGAACTGTTTTTCAGTAATGAGGGCATCTGCCACCTGAAGCCCCAGCCACATCACTTTAAAAAAAACCAAAACAAAACGCGTTTGCATCCTGGATGAATTCAAAGCAGCCACCTGGAACTTCTTTTACCCTTTCACCAGACAATATGCCATCGTAGAAGCATCCAGGATTGGTGCTGCATTCAGCAGAATTGTGCTGAGATGTTGTTTGCATGAAGGATTCTGAGACCCAGCTCCAGGTAAATATGAAAGTTCAGAGTCACCCACAGTGTGAACGCACATGTGGACTAACATTTGAAGATGACTAAAGAGGTTACTGACAAGTAACTGAAGTTCTTTGAGATGGATAGTCCACATGTACATTCACCTCCTGCCTTTATCTTCCTTGGCCAGAGCGAGGCTGAGAAGAAATAAAAGTCTGTGGTAGATTAATCTATACCTACCCAAGAACTGGCAAAGGGTAGAGTTAGTAGGATCGTGAGTGCTTCCAGTAAGGCAAAATTTCTGTGCTTTGTGCTCTACAAGTCTTCCAGTCAGCCAAAACGTGACATACATGTGGACTGTCCACCATAGAGAACTCATTACTACAGAACTGTGCTCGCGGCTTATTCATGCTCTTGTGTGCTACTAATCTGCAGATTATCTTCTCTCTTTTTAATTCATGTATGGAATAAGCATTACCTGTGATAAAAGTTCGTAGTAGTTCCTGCAGACTTGACATGGAATCACTTAGTAGTATGACCTGAGACTCCAACTATGAGATTCAAGGGAATAACAGGGAAACTGTGACTGAAAGGTTGGATTCTAGTATCTCCAAGTGTATTTGCCAGAGTTAGTAGACTGTAGTACCATCTGTCAGGTGTCATCTGCTCGTCTTTTCTTCTCTTATGTCAGTTTTGTAATCTTAAATGAATTCTGCACATAACTTGCACAACCATAAGTTTGTGGATTTTAAGAAATGGTGGAGCGCTGCACAAAAACAACGTTTAATAATTTTTCCAAGAATCATGCTGTTGATAAACTGTATCATTCTCGTTAAATAGTTCAGGTTTTGTGCTCCTAGAGATTAACTAACTTGTGCTGAAAAAGCACTTGTGCCTCTAAGCATTTTCATGAAGTTATATTTGTTACAGTAAACTAACAATCTTTCTACAATAAGTTGAAATAGACATCACACTATAAGATACATTCAAAAAATTTAAAACAAACAAACAAAAAATCTTATCCTTAAGACTCTTCCCTACCATAGATTTGCTCCTGAGAGCTTGGCACTGTTTTTTGTCTTAAAATGTCATATGTAGTTCAGTTACAAAACAAATATAATTGAAACTCAACGTTTTGAATGAGCTTTCAAATGTTAGCTGTAATTATTATAATAACTTAGATTAGAATAAAAGCCAAAGAGCTAATATGTAGCTTTAACCCCAAGGTCTTCCTATATCTTGTTGAGAAGATAACAGAAAACGTTCTGATGCTTATGCAAGGTCAGCAGGCTGAAGCAGTAAACACTAAAGGAAGGGGATTACTGAGGACTAGCAGATAGAACACAGTCTCTAAAATATTAAATGCATTAATTATAATAATAAATCAGAGTGAAATGTCTTGGGTTACCAATATAACTTAAAGTCTAAGGCCTTCCAGTGTCTTGTTACAGAAAATCAGGTAAAATGTTCCAATGTTATTCCAGGCAGACTAGCTGGGGGTAAGCACTGTGGGTGAAAGGATTACTGGTACCTGGTAGGAGGAAGAGCAAGGCTAAAACTATTGAGTGTGATTAATCACTGGGTCATTTGTGGGTTGACAAGAGTATGAACATTTTTTATAAGGTATTGGTAATGACATTAAAAGAACATTTATTCACTGCTTAAAAGGCAGATGTCCTCTAACAAACACAAAAATGGTTACCATCTGCTAATTATCTGTTAGTGCACTCTGAAGTTTTCCTTTGTTTTCCACATGAATAAAAATCTGGTCATATCTTCATCAACAGGGAAAGAGGGAAAAAGAATTTGTATTTGACTGAATATTCTTACACAGTGAGCCATGGCTGATCATTTGTAACAGTGCACAAGGATTCTGAACAAATAACTAACAAGCTGGTTGAAATGATACTTCAACCATGAATCTGAAAATGCATGAAAGATGACGATGGGGTCTAACAGCCCTGATTTCTGCAAAAGGCAGTATTTTCTGCCCTAAAATTCTGTGCACTAACATGATAAAACAGAAAATGGTTGACCTAATTTCAATTGCAAAAATGGGCTTTTAGTAATATCCTATATAAGTAGCTATAAGAAATCATGAGAGAAAATGAAAGACAGTCATGAATCAAAAATGAGATAGGATGGGAGGAAGCCAAGAATAAAATGAGGTGATGTTTTTTCTTTCAGTAAACCTCATTTTCAGTATAGTAGTTCTTCAAATACTAGAGAAATAACGAATTTTGCAGATGCTGAAATTACTTCATTATTTAATCAAGCCCAAACAGGACTTTGAAAGTCAATAAAATATAAATTAGGTGAATGGGCAACATGCCTCAAGTGAAATTCAAGGCGAGTAAATTAAGAGGAATATTATGAATATTTTTAACAACATGTGCCATAAAGTGAGTGCTGAAAATGCCTAGAAGGTTTCAGGAAGGGGTGATGAAAATACTTGAAGACTAGAAAAAAATCTTATTTAGAAAAGATCAAGATCTTACCCTAACACTGAAAAAATATAATTAATCTGCTGTTTTTCACAAAAGAATGGGAACAAAAAACAGTAGAAAATTCTGTTGTTTTTAAAAGATGAGAGAATGTGTCGTGAAATTAAGATGTGGATAATTGAAAGCCAAAAAGATTTTTCTTGCAGTGTGTATCTGGCTTGTGGAAAGAGTTGTCACAGGGAGGGCTTGATGTCAAAAGGATTAAACAAAATCAATTGTCTCTGTGTCTATTTAGTTTTAATAACCAACTTTAAATATTTTGGAAGCAGTGCTAAAGCTCATGCTTCAAAGCTGAAACGATTTAGATCTTGAAAATCTGGATGACACCTCAGATGGATATGTAAGAGTAGGAACATCAACCCGTGCTTCTCTTTTTGTAGGATTCTTATGCTTTCCACTGAAGCACCTAGAGTCGGGTTGTTGGTGTAGACAGTAGTGTTTTAACTCTGGTAGTGGCATATCTACAAAATATACTTGAATCAAATACAGCCATTCCTGTGTCTTTGAGTTTTAAACTATACACAGCCAAATGTATACAAGACAAGCCTTGCTTTATAGGAAACTTATTTGGCTGAAAAGCTTTTAAAGGGATTTGACTGCGTTCTGGAACAGGCTGCCCAGGGAGGTTGTGGAGTCTCCTTCTCTGGAGACATTCAAAACCCGCCTGGACGCCTTCGTGTGTAATCTCATCTGGGTGTTCCTGCTCCAGCAGGGGGATTGGACTGGATGATCTTTCGAGGTCCCTTCCAATCCCTGACATTCTATGATTCTGTGCATTGTATGGATGTATAGTACGGAATATTTAACACCAATAGAAAGAACTTCAGATGCTTCTACACTTGTCACATTTATCCTTTCTTAGCAAGGTCTTTAAAAGGCAACTATGAGCGAAGGTGTAGCACAAATGCATAAAGAGGGATGTGAGAGTAGTGGCTTTGTGTTATTTGTTTTTCTGTAGAACTATAGTCAAATGGTATTTAAATATCTTAATATTTATATGCTTCCAAAATCTGTTTTGTATGCAACTATTTTGCCAAGAAATTAGAATGAGTTAAAACCTACAAGTTAGATAAAAGATCTCCTGTAGCAGGGAATCCTTATAATAAACAAGTACAGTTCTCAAAGGCTCTTTTTCTCATCTATGCTTCATACCTTTTGTACCTTTGATTTGTATAAATTTTTGGGGTTAACCATGAATGAGTAAATGCCATCTGTTAACTCTGTAACCTGCTGTGAAACATGTATGTAATACTTGGCTTGTTTTTCTTTGAAGTGAATGAATTTTTAGTGTTTGAAGGCCCCGTCCTGCTGGATATGCGTATTAAGCACCTAATGAAAACAAAGCAATTAACGCAAGCTACTGCCCTGGCAAAACTGTGCTCTGACCATCCAGAAATCAGTGCAAAAGGCAATTTCAAGCAAACCTACCTGGTCTGTCTTTGTTCAGGATCACCAAATGAGAAACTAATGGAAGAAGTAAGTAAAAAATGAAGAACTTTTTTTAGTCTTATTTCTTTAATAATAGTAAAATCACTAATCATAGGCAGACTTGTGGAAGTGTAATATTAGGTCACTAGTAATCATTTTCTGGCTCTGCCACAACTTTGTGTTTGATTTTGCCTGAAGTATTTTAAAACTCTGCCTCAGATCCTGTTAGTAAGGTGAAGATAATGGTTTTCCCACTCTTAATATTTTAACTGTAGCTTTTTATGTAGTACCTAGGACACAGAGTGAGGCCCTTTAGATGCTACTTTCATTTCAGAGGATAAATGTAAACTTTTTTGACCCAAATGCACAGGTGAAATTGAAGATGAAATCAGATATTTGATCTGGTTTAAAATATAAAATCCTTCTTATTTAAATACAAAAGCCAAAGAAGAGATGACAGTTTTGCTTGTCTGCATTCTTTCAGGTGTCATCTTCATTTCTCACCCCACGGTTTTATCTGAGCTTTTTTTCCTTCTTAAAGGAAAACTAACTGAAATTGTCAGTTTTCGTGACTGTCTCTGTCTCTGCTGTCTTTTGTCTCTGTCGTCTTTTTGTGTTAATTATTAAGCATGTTGAATTTGATCTTGAAGGGATGAAAACAATGTAGTGATTACAGTTGAAGAAGTTTCCTACTCCAGATATAGACTAAATTCTAAGATTACAGCTTCTCACCAGGCACGTTCTTCCAATGTTCAGTAGGGTCAGATCGGTCTTATCCTCCCAGCTCTGGCTGCTGTAAGCCCTGCCTGACCAGGCTCGGGAGGAGCTGTGACAGGACAGTGCAATCTCGTGGTTGTTTGCTGAAGACTATTGATGTAATTTGGAATTTGCAGCCATGCAAACATGCTTCCTTCGTTAGTCAGCCCCACCGCGCTCCCAAAGCAGAAGGGGCTCGGACAGTGAATGAATTCTGAATCCTGTGGACAAAAGGAATGACGTAGCCTTGTTTCTTAGGATGTCATAACATACAGATAAGTTCAAACTGGGTTATCGCAGAGAACCTAATTCAGATATTTCTAAACCTTGGATTGCTTGGATTGCTTAGCTTTGCAGCTTCAGCTGCAGTGCTGTTTACAGTATTACTAACCATCCCAGAAAGTACATGTATTACCAAGAAAAGTCAGATACGCTATTAACATGTTAGGATGGACTTCTGAACTGAGAAGGATAGCCATTTCATAGTGTGAGAACAGTAAGAAAATGAAAAAAAAAAAAAGGTAAACTGTAAAGAAGTACAACTCACTCTTTAGTGGTATGTAAATTTTTATATCCATTCAGAATGGTCAGAGGAGTAGTATTTGAGATAATTTTCAGCTTGGATTAGTCTAATGGTTTGCTTCAATAATATGAAGAATTCAGATCTGCAGTACATGAAATGCTAGACTGACAGACTTGATGGCTGGACTGTACAGACCTTTGCTGGAAGTTGGGTCCCGTAGGAACTCTGAGAGGCTGGAAAAACATTTCAGAAAAAAAATTATTTTAAGTTCAGTTTCCCATATTCTTCCCTAAGATTTTAACTGGTAGTTCCTGTTTGAGATGAGGCGCTGCACAAAGCAGACCTTCGGTCTAAGTTGGTATTACAGTTATATTAATCCATCCTCTCTAAGGTCTTGAGAAAGGCAGTTTTCTTCAGAAGATGACTTTGAGGTTATTAAACCTCAAATGATGTTCAATGGAGGGTTATTAGTATATTTACAAAATGTCGATTTAGAGGAAAAAATGGGTTGCTGTACTCTTCAAAATTGTGGCTTGATTGCTGGAGCAATAGCCAGACACCATGGTGCCCAACCAAGCTGTGCTGCCACCTTATCCAAAGTACCAAAGTAGCTGGGTGTTTGGGTGGGCACTTCTGTTTCTTGCTTTGGGTGGTCTTGTGATTTCTCAAGAGAGACTTCCAACAGTGCTATTGCAATGGTCAAGTTATTCTTCAACTGCCAGTCTCACAGAATAAGTACCGGCATGTCCTGCCAGATGCGCTAATTGATGTAATCAAACCACTCTGCTGAGAATCAAATCAGACAGGAGTTGTTGCAGCAAGTGTGCTGATTCAGTGCCGATACAACCATCTAGTACTATGGCGTGACTGTGGTTTTTCCTTTGTTTCACTACAAAACTAAGTGCTTCCATAGTTGCTTGAATGAATAACTTACATTGCAGACACTGTAATGTTCTTCTAGGAGAGCATTCAGCTGACCTGCTTCTTACTGTACAGTGTCCCTTTTCTTTTTATGTTTGGTTTTTTTAAAGATACTGGAACATTCATGTTAAACTTTGAATTCATTAATCACCCAGCTGTTGTATTAAAGCATTAGTAACATCAGTGACTATTAACTGGGTTAGAATTTCAGGTAATAATATTTTTTGTGTTAGGCTTCAGTTTAAAGTTATAAATCTGGTTATTATGATGATCATATGTATGTAATCTATATATGTAATTAATGTTGTACTTTAAAATTTTTTGGCGACTGAGACAATAGATACAAATAAGTCTTACGTCTGAGAAACAAGTTTATATTCACTCTAATAAAACAGTTTTTCAGGTGGCATCATCTCTTTTGACACTGTCTAGAAATGCACTGATTTGCTATCAAGCTTATCTCTATCTGATAGAGTTAAATATTCACTGACTTCTAATTAACTGTCTCCTTGCAAAGGATTAAATGACTGTCTGAAAATGAAACCACTTTTTTAGTCTTGGTCTTGTTTTCTTTTCTCCCTTCTAGATTGCTGAAGTAGATTGCAAAGATGCTCTAGAAATGATCTGTAACCTAGAATCTGATGGAGATGAAAAAAGTGCTCTGATTTTATGTGCAGCATTTTTATCTCGCCAGCTCCAGCAAGGAGAGATGTACTGTGCCTGGTAAGTTTGAATGTTCTTTTCTGTCTAGTGGAACAAAAATTATTTTGGGGAAGACAGAGCTGATACATAAGGCATAAGTTAGCTTTCTTTAGCTGATAAAATCGATGAGTCAAACAGAAAGGAGATAAGGCTCTTGGAAAACTAAAAAAGAAAAGGAAAGGGGGAAAAAATATTTTACAAGATTAGCTTCCATTATGGGAATTTGAAGGCTGCATGTATGATGAGGCATTTACTAATACCAGCAGCTGTTTAATCATTTTTCCTGACAATAGTCTTATGCTGTAGAAATAAGGAATTTAATATCTGCAGGCAGCTAGTCAGCATTATGTCACTGTTTAATGCATAAGTACTGTTACCATCTGTCCTTATTTCATAACGCAGTATTTCTTTAACAAACTTCTAGAAAAGAAGGAGCTCTTTACTACTATAACCAAAATAAGAAGCTAGATGAAGATACTTATTGTTTAGGGCTTGCTTTCATTAATGTGGGAACAAATAACTGGTCTTTGTTGGCAAATATTTGAGCTGTTAGGGTCTGAATTTCCAACTGCTCGCAGTTTGGCTTTACTTCCAAACCTGTATGATTCCTGAAGGATTTGCTTTGTTTGTGCACCTCCTTTGTATGTGCAGCAGCAGAAGAACATCTGCTAATGCAGGATTTTGCTTTAACAGATTCTGCTAAAGTTGTTGGGGTTATACCTATTCCACCAGGTACTAAACACTCCTTGCTGTCTGCACCTAAGAAGTGAACTAGGGAGTTAATGGGGATACAGTAATACCGCTTTGCTTTGGAGGCCAATTTCTTACTAAATCACAGTTAAATGAGGTTCTTAAAGCAGAGCAGCTCAAGAAGAATGTATCTACCACAGAGGAAAGCCCTCCTTGTATAGCTGTTAGTAATTACTAAGAATTCAGAAGAGTAAAATTCCAGTCAGTGGAGTGAAGAGTAAACTACTTCGCAAGACGTTTTTCAGGGCCACATAACGAGTCTGTAAATTATGTAGCATAATTTGTGGTAATACTCATTTTATTCTGATCTGTCCTTCTAGAATTGAGTCACTGTAATAATTTTGAAAATTAGATACTAATAATGTAAGTATATTAGTAAAAGCTTTTCTTTGTAAGATAAGATGTGAATAAATTCTGATCTTTTTTTTTCCTTTCCCAGAGACTACATAGAAATTGTTCTCAACCTTACATTTCTTGTGATCAGATTAGTGGTTGCGTTGCTGGCCCTGAAATATTGTTTTCTTGTTCCAGGGAACTGACTCTTTTCTGGAGTAAACTGCAGCAAAGGGTAGAGCCGTCTGTTCAAGTGTATCTAGAGAGATGTCGTCAACTTTCCGTGTTAACTAAGACTGTTTACCACATTTTCTTCCTGATTAAAGTAATTAATTCAGAGGTAAGGGTACTCTTAAAAGAATATTTCTGGAACTTTTAATGGAACTGTAATCAGGAAAATTTATGAAAGCTGCTTAGACACCCTGCTTCTTGTAGAACATCAGCTTTGGGGCAATCCTAATTGGTTTTAGGAAAAACGGCCGTAGCAACTTCCTTCTGCACGTAAACTATAAGTTGATTAAATTTGAATCATTAAAACTTCGGTATTCGTTTGGAAGAAAAATTGGAGGATAAACAGAAGAGCTGGATACCACAACTGAAATGAAGGAAAAACTAAAGGTGAAGTTATAGCCTCTGCTATTGTCTATGCCCTCTAAGTACGGTATTTTCTGTTAGCAGGTCCTAACATTCCTCTTCATTGTTGTCCGTATTTCAAATATTACAGAAAATGGAGAGGAAAAACTTATGAGGAAAGGAAATGGAGACTGTATATTAATACATAAGAAAATTACAGAAAGTTAAAAAAAAAACTTTTGAATTGCCACTAAGAATGCAGTTTGTTTCAATAAATTAAATACTTGCCTTTTGTGGACCAATGTTGTATTAAAAACTCTGTTCATCTGTCTCAGCTAACCTTGCCATCTAATTTTCCTAGTTTCCTCTCATTAGTAGTTGCAGTATTTAATGTTTATAGCTAAATTGAGCTGTTCCAAAGGCTTTTAGTTAGGGGCTTTCTGTAAATCGATATAATAATTCTAAAAAGAAATTCCTTTTCTCCTTTGGCAGTATTCTGGTATGGCTAATCACGGACTTCTAATCTTAAAGATTATGTTTTCCAAAGGTCTGAACTAAATTGGAGTTGGAGAGGGGGAGGAAAATAACTTTCACAGAGGCTTGTGATGTTAAGAGCTCTATCTGCTCTGTCCCATACTGATTTTCTGTACTGAGCTGTGGATCATTTCATCGATGGCAGAAATTGGAGACCATGTGGGTAGTAGACTTGTGCGTTCAGAAATTTGCTGGACTTTGTCCTCATGTGTACCACAGCCTCTGTGCATTCTTGGCAGCATAAAGGGGCTGTAAAGCGGACATAAATGTAATTTGTGTTGCCTGAGGGTATAAATGAGAATAGACCACATGACCTTTGGAACACTTCAGTGATGGAACATTTAACTATAATTGCTGCTTTCAGTTGAGGTCAGTTGACTTTGAAGTGGCATAATCATTAAAAATAAAAAGAAACCTTTATATGTTTAGTGATTTCCAAATTATAGATCTTTTTGAAGATCATGCGCTTCTCTTACTGTAGCACTTCATACCATTTGAATTCTACCCAGTGCTAACTTAGTGCTCCATAGCAGCTCACCTCAAATAACTGTGACACAACTAGCAGGCTTTATGGAAAAGGCTCAGTACTGCCCTAATGTAAATGTAACACCTCTAACATAGACTCCTAAAGACCTCAAACTAGGCAGAGCATACAATTAGTGGTTTAGTTTTATGTAAACTTCCATGGGTTTTTAGTAGCATAAAGACAAATTATGCAACTTAAGGAATGGCATCTAAAGACAAACGCCTGTGTTTCTTAAAGTAGAAAGTAGTGTTATAAACTCCAGGTGCATTTTTTCTGACGCTTAGAGTTGAATAGTGATATCTTTTATTTACAAATATAGAAAGAGTTATGATAAGCTGACTTACTAAAATCAGTCTTGCTTTACAGATTGATGGTGCTGGACTTGCAACCTGCATTGAACTGTGTGTGAAAGCGTTGCGCTTGGAATCCAGTCAAAATGCAGATGTCAAGATATCTATTTGCAAGACCATCTCCTGCTTGCTTCCAGATGATTTGGAGGTTAAACGTGCTTGTCAGCTGAGTGAATTTCTTCTTGAACCCACTGTGGATGCATATTATGCTGTTGAAATGCTGTATAATCAGCCTGACCAGAAATATGATGAAGAGAATCTTCCAATACCAAATTCTTTGCGCTGTGAACTCTTACTTGTACTGAAAACTCAGTGGCCTTTTGATCCAGAATTCTGGGACTGGAAAACTCTCAAGCGTCAGTGTCTGGCGTTGATGGGAGAGGAGGCATCCATCGTGTCATCAATAGACGAACTAAATGATAGTGAAGTTTATGAAAAGGTTGAGGATTGCCAAGAAGAGACTAAAGAAACTTCTATGAATGGGCTCGCTGGCACTTTTGATGAAGCTACGAGCCTTCTTAAGGGTATTAGAGATGAAAAGCAGAAGAAAAGAGAAATTAAAAAACTCAGAGAGAGGGGGTTCATATCAGCTAGATTTAGGAACTGGCAAGCTTATATGCAGTATTGTGTGTTATGTGACAAAGAATTCCTTGGTCATAGAATAGTTAGGCATGCACAGAAACATTATAAAGATGGAATTTACAGTTGCCCTATTTGTGCACAAAATTTTAATTCTAAAGAAAACTTTGTTCCCCATGTAACTTTGCATGTTAAAAAATCGAGCAAAGAGAGATTGGCTGCTATGAAACCACTCAGAAGACTGGGAAGACCTCCTAAAATAGCAACTACCAACGAGAATCAAAAAACTATTTCTGTGTCCAAACAGGAGCAGCGACCCATTAAGAAGAACAGTCTCTATTCAACAGACTTCATTGTGTTTAATGATAACGATGGTTCAGATGATGAAAATGATGACAAAGATAAACCTTATATACCAGAGATAGTGCCAGTTCAAAAGCCACTACCTGTTAATGAATTCACTTGCCCTGTAACATTTTGTAAAAAAGGCTTTAAATATTTTAAAAATCTAATAGCACATGCAAAGGGGCATAAAGATAATGAAGAAGCTAAACGTTTTCTTGAAATGCAAAGCAAAAAAGTTATTTGCCAGTACTGTAGAAGACATTTCGTAAGTGTTACTCACCTGAATGATCACTTACAAATGCACTGTGGCAGCAAGCCTTATATCTGCATACAGATGAAATGTAAGGCTGGTTTTAACAGTTATGCTGAGCTGCTGACACACAGGAAAGAGCATCAAGTCTTCAGAGCAAAGTGCATGTTTCCTAAATGTGGCAGAGTGTTTTCTGAAGCATATTTACTCTATGATCACGAAGCACAACACTATAATACCTATACCTGCAAATTCACAGGCTGCGGAAAGGTATACCGTTCTCAGAACGAACTGGAAAAGCATGTTGAGGATCACAGCAAGCAGCCTGAAAATGTGCAACAGCCTGAAAACCAGACTGATCAGCTCGATCTCAGTCAGCCTTCTAAAGGTAATGAAAATACTGATGGAGTTGCTGTTAAAGAGGAATTGACACCTCCACCAGCTGACAACGAAAGTAGTTTTACTGAAGGAGAAAATGTTGTCTGGAGTCAAATCAAAGCAGAACCAGTAGGCAATGAAAGTGTAAGTGTACTGCAGCAAAGCGATTCCTTGCCTAATGCTGGTTCAGAGCAGTGTCCTGTGGGTTCAGTGAAGACAGAAGTGGCAATTCCAGCAAGCAATGTTAAGATGTCTGCTGTTAACCAGAAGATCCGAGAGAACTTTGTAAAAAGAGGTAAATTGGCTGCTACTGCCAGTAAAGTAGATACCACTAAACCTGGAGCCCAGCAGTTGTGCTCATCGGTTGTCTCCTGTCTTCCAGTTTTTGAAGAGAAAAAGGAAGAGGACTGTCTCAGTCAAGCTCAGAATATTCAAAATATTTCTGTGACCTCAGACACACTAAAACCAGAAGCCCTTGAATCAAAAAGCTTAGAAAGACAAGTGACCATTGTAAGTCCATTCAGTATGCAGAACCAGGCAGGGTATCGAAACAGTGTACCCATTTCCAAACTTGAAATTGAAGACAGTATTAAGGCTGCGGCTAATCTATATAACCTGCCTTTGAAAACTTTAGAAAGTATTACGTTTATTCCTTCACAGCCTAACATAAATAGCTCTTTAGTTCCAGCTGTGTCACCAGCAGCCCCAATTCAGAAATTTAATTGCCAGGTTGAGGGCTGTACTCGAACGTACAACTCATCCCAGAGCATTGGCAAACATATGAAGGCAGCACACCCTGACCAATACGCTGCTTTTAAAATGCAACGTAAAAATAAGAAACCACGAAAATCCAGCAATCTGCAGAATGTGCCAACCGATGGGAAAATTGTGTATCTCTTGCCATCACAAGTGGGCAATCCCAGTGGTGCTGCTTTTACTGCACAGAACAAACCTAATTTGAATCCCACCTGTTCCAGTCAAGTGCAACGTGTCTCAAGTACACTTTTCCCAACTCATCTAGAAAATTTGGGCAATCCTATGTTGCCTGTAGTGGAAAGTGTCATAAATCCAAGTTTGTCTACTCGTATTAAAAGTGAGCCTGAGAGTGTTTTATGTTCACAAATGGAAAATCTATCTGGTACAACCTTACCTTCCCAGTTGGATGATCTGGCAAAAACAGTTATGCCTCTGAATATTGATGGTGGTTCGGATCCTTTTCTTCCTTTGCCTGCAGAAAACGGTCCAATGTCTCTCTTTCCTTCGTCAGCAGAGAATCCTCCAAATTCAGTCTTCTCACAAGTGGAAAATAATACAAATAATTTTTCATCACAACTAGAAGGAAACACTAGTTCTGCCTTCCCAAAGGAGGAAACCGTTGATCAAATATTTCCCTCACAACTGAGTAATGAAAATAACTTCAATGGAACTAGTTCTCAACATCTAGCTTCAGAAAAGGTGAAAAAGGATCGTGGCCATGGCCTAAATGGGAAAGAAAGGAAGCCAAAACATAACAAGCGAGCAAAGTGGCCAGCAATAATTAGGGATGGCAAATTCATCTGTAGTAGGTGTTTCAGAGTTTTCACCAATCCTAGATCACTTGGTGGTCACTTATCTAAGAGGTCTTACTGCAAACCTCTTGAAGGATCAGAAATTTCTCCGGAAGCTCTGCAGGCTAATGGACAGTCTTTGCTTGCTAGCATGATTCTTTCCTCAAATTCACTAAACTTGCAGCAACCCCAGGAGTCTGCCTTCAATCCAGAGACGTGTTTTAAAGATCCATCATTCCTCCAGCTACTTGCAGCTGAAAATCGTTCCACAGCCTTGCTGCAGACGATGTTTCCACGGGCCAGTGTGACTAACTTTAATACTAGTGGGAATGAGGAAGGAAATCAAATTATAAAACAAGCCTTGGAAACTGCAGGCATCCCGAGTACCTTTGATAACACAGAAGTACTTCCACATGTAGTTACAACAAGTTGTGTCACTGGTACCACTCAGATAAATGCAGCTGTTCTCTCCAACTCCACTGCGTCCCCTCTGCTGCAGGCGGTCTGTAACCCCAGTACCCTGCTAACAGACCAAAACAGGACCCTCAATGCCAAAATTCCTCCAATAAATGAATGCAAGAGTTTGCCTGGTTTTGCAACAGAGAACTTAATGCTAAAGACTATTGAAAATGGCTTATGTTCTAGCTCATTTTCTAATACTGTTGCAGCAGCACAAAACTTTGCAGGCAACAGTTCACGCATTTCAGTTATAAGTAGTCCCAAGAATTCAGGATCGAGTGACTTGAATAAGAAGGGAACCAGTGCTTCAAAGAGGAAGCGAAAAGCAACTACGCCCTTGCTTGCACCCAGTACATCACAGAAAGTAGTAGTAAGTAATGCAACAACAATGGAACTTCTAACCAAAAGCACTGATGGAAATGTGCAAATACAGGGAGAAAGTTTTCAATCCAACTTGCTGGCAAATTGTGGCTCTCAAGTGGTGGTGGAAAATCTCACGCAGAAGCTCAGTAATGTTGACAATCAGTTATTTGTGGCCAGTGTCAAACAGAACTTCAAAACAAACCTTGAGGCTTGTACAACGTTACCCCCTTTAATGGTAAAAACTGAAAATGGGGATTCCCAAGTGATGGCTGTAAATTCTTGTGTACAGGCAAATTCGGAGGAGCAGATTTCAGAAGACAATGTTATGCAGAATTTTGAAAAAACCCTGGAAATAATTAAAACTGCTATGAATACTCAGATACTTGAGGTGAAAACTGAAGTTCAGGATACAATTGCTGCTTCTGGGCAGGACTCCCAAGTAAATAATGCACAGGCTTCTTCGGGAAATTCTGCACATTGTGTAAAACTACCCACTCCCACACAATTTGCCGTGCACACGGGGAGTGTCACTGCTGCAAAGAATAGCTCTGCTCAGTCTGAGACATCTCAAAAGGATGATACTCAAATGCTGGAAATCCTGGAACGCTTGCAAAAGCTGAAACTAGAAAATGATTCACCCATTCCAATCTCTGAGACTGTTTCCCAGTGTCCTCCAGCAGATTTGGTAGCACCAGCAGTTCCTGTTGTATCAACTGAGAATAAACCCCTCATCCAGTTATCTTCAGAGGCAAGTAACATTCAGTTCAGTGATAAAGTTAATAAGCCTTTTGTATGTCAGGATCCAGGCTGCAATTATAGTGCTATGACAAAAGACGCATTATTTAAACACTATGGCAAGGTTCATCAGTACAGTGCAGAAATGATACTAGAAATCAAGAAACATCAACTGAAGTACGCCCCATTCAAATGTGTTGTAGCTACCTGTCCAAAAACATTCACAAGAAACTCTAATCTCCGAGCACACTGTCAGCTTGTACATCATTTTACGACAGAGGAGATGGTGAAATTAAAAATTAAAAGGCCTTATGGCAGAAGATCTCAAAATGAAACTGTGAACACAGCTCCACGACCTGTTGAAATAAAAACTTTGCAGACACTAATAATTGAAAACAAAACTGCAGCTCCATTGATCAAAGAAGCTTCAATAAAAGAAGTTGTGGAGCCTGTAAAAGTCTTGGAAAACCTTCTACCAGAAAATAATATTCCTGAAAGACTAGAAAAACCTCCCCAAGTGGTTTGTGTTCCACTGGAGCAGCATAGTGCAGCCTCTTTTGGTACTACACAGGCACAACCCAAAGTACGCAAGGTTAGGAGGTACAAGAAGGAAAAAGAGGAGAGAAAACGTAAGAAGCCTGTCACAAAATCTCTGGAGCAGTTCCCCACGAGTTACAGCCCTTATAGACCATACCGGTGTGTCCATCAGGGCTGCTTCGCGGCTTTTACGATACAACAAAACCTAATCCTTCATTACCAAGCTGTGCACAAATCAGACCTCCCTGCCTTCTCTGCCGAAGTGGAGGAGGAGAATGACCCAGGCAAAGAGGAGCGCGATGAGGTGGAAACCAAACCTGCTGCCAGAGAGTTCAGGTGTGAGATGAGTGACTGCTCTCGCATCTTCCAGGAAGTTACCAGCTTGATACAACATTATATGAAGCTTCATGACATGACTCCAGAGCAAATTGGAAACATGAAACCGGCTCCAGAGGCAGGAAGGTTTTCTTGTGATCAGTCTCAATGCAAGTCTTCGTTTACAGCGTATCTTAACTACATTGTACATCTTGAGGCAGATCACGGTATTAAGATAAGGCCAAACAAAGTAGAAGACGACGGCTTATTCAAGTGTGACTGTGAAGGCTGTGACCGTATTTATGCTACGAGGTCTAACCTCTTGAGGCATATTTTTAACAAACATAATGACAAGCATAAAGATCATCTAATAAGACCCAGGAGACTGACGCCAGGTCAGGAAAACATTTCAAGCAAAGCAAATCAAGAGAAACCGCTGAAGTCCAAACAGAGAGGACTAAAAAGCAGATCGGGAAAAGAAGGTAACAGACTATCAGTGAAAACAAAACAAAAGAAAAATGTGAACTTGGAAAACAAAAATTCAAAAGCAATTCAAGTTCAAGAAAATAAGGATTATTCACTGAAACGTGGCAAGCACGTTTATTCAATAAAGGCCAGAAATGATGCTTTATCGGAATGTACAAGCAGGTTCATAACTCAGTATCCATGTATGATAAAGGGATGTTCGTCCGTAGTTACAAGTGAAAGTAACATAATAAGGCATTATAAATGTCACAAGTTGTCCAAAGCATTTACTTCCCAACACAGAAATCTTCTTATTGTATCTAAAAAGCACTCTGTCCCACAAGTAAATGAAGCCTCTTGTGAGCAAGAGGAGACTGATAAAAAAAGTGATGTGAAAGAGCCTGAACCGAGCTTGATAGTGAGCAATAATGATTCAAGCACATCTACGTTACCACAAAAGGAAACTGAAAAAGGTGAGAAGGATGAAGTGGATGAACTGACAGAACTATTCATTACCAAACTGATTAACGAGGATTGTTCAAGTGCTGAAAATCAAGCAAAAATCTCTTCCACTGTAAATACTGACTTGCAGGAGACTAGCTCCTGCCCTTCAGAAAAGCAAAAATCAAACAACTTAAAAAGAGCAAACAAAGAAAAAAATGTATCTCAGAATAAGAGAAGGAGAACTGAAAAACCTGAGGAAGTGCTACCTGTTGACATGAGTAGTGTGCACAGGGAGGAAGAGACTGCCGTCGCCATCCAGACAGCCGAAGAGCAACCTGCAGCTTTTGACTGGAGCTCGTTTAAGCCGATGGGTTTTGAAGTGTCATTCCTCAAGTTCCTTGAAGAGTCTGCTGTAAAGCAGAAGAAAAACACTGAACGAGAGTACCATAGCAGCGGAACCAAAAAAGGATTCCATTCAAACTCCCGAAAATCCAATGAGAAGACCTCCGTAGCAAGTAATAATGTCACTTGGTCGTGTTCCGAAACTGAAACCCTTGTGCCGTTTGCCAACCCATCACAGCTTCCATGTGGTGATAATGTAAAGATAGTTTTAGACAAGACTTTTAAAGACTGCGCTGAGCGTGTGTTGAAGCAACTTCAGGAAATGAAACCTGTCGTCAGTTTGACAAAGTTTGAAGGACGCTGGGAGGATAATCCAGAGGTTACAGCTGCAAAAGTAATTGTTATTGGTACTGAGCAAGGCGAGTCAAAATACTGAAAACCTAATGTGTTTAACCATGACCCGTAATAAAATTTATTGTGACTAGGAAGCCATCAAGCATGCTAGTAACTGTGGAGCTCTCTTATTTTGAAGTGATTTAATCTAGCAAAAGGCATGACATGAGTCATGGAAATTTGTTATTTGTTTTTATCCCTATGGGACTTGAAGAAAAGAATAATTGCTTCAGTTTTGTAAATACTTGATCAAAACCTCAACTTTCTATCAGATTGTCCTTTCCATGAACTAAATCTTTGTGAGTTGTCTGTGATTGGTATCTTTCACCAGGTCACTGCTCATGTATAACAGTACTCTTTTATTTGTAGATACATCTTTTTTTGTATATATTTATTATTGTAAATCATTTGCTGCCACCAGCAGTCTGTAAGTCTAAACTATTAAATGACACATTTATATTCGGAATTTTAATTTGTAACTAAGTGAGCAAGTTTTTAAAGCTGTCCTTTAATCATTTTAACTTAAGAACTTTTGAACTAAAACTAGCTAAGTCTGCCATATCCAGTTTATTTTGCATAAAGCATTTATTTACAGGAGAGGAGCTGGATAAGATCACATTTCATAAGTTAAACATACTGACACACTCTCATTTTTGTAAATTTTGACATCCAGTATCTATGGATGATATTCATATGTAGTTAACTCATAAATATAATAGTTTTCTTATAGCTACATTTTTCATTGCTTTTAATTGGATACAAAGCATTTATGATTCCATAATAAAAATGGAAATGTGAATAAAAATAGTTTGCTACATTGGAGATTTAAAACAATATTTGGTATTAAAGAATCCGTTGTGAATGTGATAGAAAATTAGTAGTGTGGAGCAGTGTATATATTTGAGGTGGTGATTTGTGAAGTAGCCCAGTATTGCCTTAAATAAAATCACATTTCATTTCTTGTTTTATACATGTGATCTTATAAAGGTTATTTTTGTTTCTGTAACTTAGATTGGTGTATAGTTTTAATTTTTGTTAAAAAAAAATACCAAACCAAAACAAAAAATCTTCAGAAACCGTTTTGTAAATAGTGGGTTTATAAAACAGATGGTTTATTTTGATAATACCAGTTTGGTATCTATCTATAAAATACGTGAGTCCTTATGCCATACCGTTAAAAACTGAATAAACAAGGCACTTTCTGAAAGGGAAGTGAGATTGTGATCTTAGAGCCAAACTCGGTGGTTGTGCTCTGCCAAGGGCACAGGCTCCCTCCGCGCTACTCTGCCTCTCGCTGACTCCACCTGGCAGCACTCGCCACCTCTCTCATTCTCACCCCTGAACGAGTCGCGCCTGGGACTGGAGCCGTTTCTCTGTATGCTGCTAACCGAAACGACAGGTATCCTGCTTGCCGAGTAACCAAAAGCGCGAATGCGCCGGTGGGAGCTGTCAGTACCCAGGAATCTTCCGTGTTGGTTTTCGTGTGTGATTACGCTTAAGTCAGACGGGACAAGCCAGATGGATTGTGTGGTACCAAAAAATTGTTCTTGGATTATTCTCGCTACTGGATGTGACCTACCTTCAGTAATATAAAATAGTCTTTATCTTGGGAGAGATTGGCTTGATTTTTTAAAATTTTTTCTCCTATAAACTTGTCTTGCCATGTAAAGCTTTGCATTAAATGCTACACTTGATTGCTCTTAAGCTATTCACCTGGAATCTGTGACAGTTTACTTGAATATCAACGCATAAGGCACATTTCTACAACCAAATGAAATTACTTGTTGTGAGAGTGAGGGTTATGTATGGAAAAGTGGAAAGGCAACAGCATTTCAGCTTGGGCATAGGCCTCAGTTTGCTATCTGGTGCTAAATTGTGTACCTTCTCAGAAAGCCTGTGCTTCCATTTAAACGGAGTCCAATCGCTCCTCTTGCTTTCCATCTCTCCCGAGTGACTAAACCGATAACTCTGCCAATTTAGTAAATCAAAGGTGTGTCCTGAGATTGTTAAAACCAAAACAAATCCTTGTGGTTTAACTCTAGGAGAGGTCATTATCATGGTTATAAGCATGTGATGCCACGTTCTACCTACCAGAGGCTACGTGATCTCTTTGGATGGAGTTGCTGTTGGATGCCAGCTGTGGTGATTGTAAAGGCATCTGCTGCAGGGGAGAAGAGGGCAGAGAACCTCCTCTGGAGAGGATCCACAAAGCTCACCCCAGATCCCTTGTTTTCAGATGTACCTAACCACTGCAGTCACTGTTGACAGACCTCACAACTGTTAATTTTTAGAATAATTTTGTGTAAGTCGAATATTTTCATCATTGACATTCCCAATGATAGATACTGTGTCATTTGCAGTTTTTAGACTGAGAATGGTATACATTTAGCTATACAGTACTATACTAGAATGTAGAATGCCATTTAAAAAAAAAAAAGTCAATGTCATAAATACCCTGGAAATAATTCCTGGTTTGGATTTGAATGTAGGATCTGAATTTCTGAGAATGGATTTTTTAATATTGTCTAATTCTTATCCAAATTAATTCAATTTAAGTGGGTGCTGTACCCATATAGTCAGTGCACACTCCCTTTTAGGTGGGTACTGACAGCCTGTCCAACAGATAAGCTGGTATGGTATTTGTTTTCCTTTTTTTAAAAAAAAAAAGTGTTTTAAAGTAGAGGACTGAACGCAGGGTCTGATTTAAAATGTCATGGACTGCAGAGGGCACTGTGGTTTGGTAAAGCCACCAACAAAAGTTCTTGAGGAAATAAATTGGGTATTTGCATTTAGATACTTTGATGTACCCTCAAGTGCTGCTGGCTCCTGTCCCACCACCCAGTCCCTGTCTTGTCCCCTCTCCTTTTCCTTCCTCCTGCGTGTCTTCCAGACATGTCACCCATTAACTGTGGTGCACTTGAGCAAAGACACATTCTTTTAAGCCCCTTGTCACCATCAGGAATGTGCTGACTAAAACAGCAATTGCTGTTCATGGGGAAACAACTAAATCAAGGAGTCCAGATGCAGAGTACAGACTGTTTTGTGATTGAGAAATGTCTTTAAAGCAGCCATCAGTCTCTCGTGGTTAACTATGTTTATAAAGAACGCTTATGTTGTCTGAACTCTAATTCCATGTAAATAAGAGTAGTGGGTTTATCCTCACGTGTTTTGAGGTGCTTGTTCGCAGCAGGATGCGGGGACTTGTTGGTCCTAGAGCATTCTGCTGGGATGTCCTGTCTACAGTTCTTGGATAGCGAGGGAGCCATGCTTGTCAAAGTAACACTGAAAACAGGCGGTTTGAGTGAAGAAAAGTAGGTGGTTGTATTCTTGCAAGTAGTTTCTGTGCCAAAGAACTGGCTGGTTGTGGCTCCCACCTGCGCAGGCAGGGACATGCTGCCCACAGGGTCAGAGGGGCTGCTGCCCTGCCTTGCTTGCCCCTGGCTGGAGCCCTGGTGTGGAGAAGATGATGCTGTTGCAGGGCTGGGAAACAGGGCCAGAGGTACCCAAGATGGGAGTAGAGGGAAGAAACCATCAGCAAATAGGGAAATTTTTTTTCTGTGACTTTTTTTTCAGGTCTCATCTGTCACAAGGCAGGGAGATTACTTGGGTCTTAAAGAACAGGATGATCTATGTAAGACATGGATCTTTTAATGTTTGCAGAGATGTTTGGAAATCTGAGGCAAATATTTTTGTATGTACACGGAGTGGTCATGTTTGTCCTTTGCAGTACGGGCTCATATCAGCTTCCTACCAATTGCTATGTGCTTGAGGAGACTGTACTTTTTAACTTTAAAAAGAAAAAAAAAAAAAAACAAAAACCAACCAACAAACAAAAAAACATAGCACTTGAATTATTTTTGTAATTTTGTCTGTTCGACTTAAAAGTTGAATACACAAAAAAGCCCTCAAACCTTTAGTTAAGGGACTGAGCCTACAAACTCATCTGAACAAAAAGCATAAGAGCAAACATTGTAGATGAGTGAAACTTAAACTGAACACAAAGCAGCATAAAGGCAGGGCAAGGGCTGTGGAAGGGAAGGAGCCAGTAAAAGCCCAAATGCTGGCCAAGAGCAAGGGTTCAGAAAGTAGATGAGTTTATGTTCTCTCAGGTTAAAATCTGACAGAGCTGTCCTGTGTGATGCTGGTTTCCATTGGTGGCTCTATCACACTAATTTTGCAGGACGTGACATAAAAGCCTCTTGGTGGTTTGCTATGAGTGAGTCAGGGGTTACATAGAGTGGGTCCATAATAATTTTTCAGACTATTTCTCATACAAGGTACTGGCTTTGTCAAAACTGAAGACATGAAACCTGTTCCTTTTGGAATTTCTTAGTTATTTCATGGCTGTTAGAATTAGAAATAAAGCCTTGACTATACATTCCAAAGAATTAAAGTTCTTGGTTCACAGGAAAGTTTTTGGTCTAAGTGGGAAGCTCTGACCAGTCACAGAGCTGTAGGGGGTGCTCTAAAACCCTTCAAGCCCTAACTTAATGTACTTTTTTATTAGAGAGCAGCTAATGCAAAAATTTAATCAGAAACCTGTGTTGGCCAAACTGTGTTTGCTTCTCTGTTTTCTCTCAAATAAACCTTGCTTTTAAAAAAAAAAATACTTTTTTGTTAGTGTGCTGTCTTAATTGGTTTTTAATCATCGAGGACGGATTTTATTTTGGAAGCAGTTTTTTCATTTTGATAGTGTTGTCGTAAAAAATGATGCATTAGTATACAGAAGGGCCAAGATAACTCTGGGTTTTGTTCTCAGTTACTCAAACGGTGGCAGTCACAGTTCCACAGGGCTGATGGGCAACAGTTTTGCTTCATGCACTCCTGGGTGGGTTTTGTCCTGTAGCTGCGAAAGAGTTTCTAGCTGCATTTCTGTCTCGAGCCACATTCTGTGTATAACAGATTTTGTGTTAAGATTTGTGTATAACAGATTTTGTGTTAAGAGATTTAACACAAAGTATTCTGAACTGTGTGAAGCACACTGGCTTGATAGGCACACTGATTCTGCATAACTCGCCATGTAAAACTTTACCTGGCCATGAGCTGGCAAGCAAATATCTGAGGGACTGCTATCACTGTTAAGTTCAACAGCAAATGTATCTTCACCTTTTATAGAAGCAGGTTTGTTTTAGGAAAAAAAAAAAAAAACAACGGAAAACCACAATCAAAAGCACATAGTTTATTCATTAGTTCTTAAAGTTAATTCTGTACCTGCTATGCCAGTACTTACAAAAGCAATACTTTGTAACCAAAGCTGGGCGTTTTGGAGTGAAAAAATAGTTAATGTGCCTTTGCTAATGTTTCCTTCTCCTTGTCCTGGTACAAGCAATAAAATAGGTTCAACATTCAAGGAGCAATAATAGTTAACATGCTTTTTCTACTGTTTCTTCCTCTTTATCCTGGCATGAACAATAAAATCCTTTCAACATTCAGGCAGCTCCACTTATTGCAGGTGGCGTGTTTCTCTGAAGAGTGCGTATTGATCAGAATCAGTATTGATGTATGTCTGAAGGTCTTTCATCCCAGCAATGTAAAGAGAACACTACCCTGAAATAAGTCTTTTTAGACACTTGACTTCTCTGAGATGATAAGAATCTAGATTCAAAAGAAAATACATTTTAGCTAATTTCTGTCCCTTTCCTGCTAGCCCAAGCCCCACACGTAACAAAGAGCAAGGATGCAACGTGTTTAAGAGATATGCTGAAATTTGAGGAGAGGGAATGGGTGATTCTTTTTTACTTTGTTTCTCCTGGAGGCTTTTTCTATTTTTGTATTTCATGTGGTCTCCTGTGGCAGGGAAATCTGCTGAAGGAGTCGCGGTATTTTCAGCCTTACTAAAGGGACCAGACTCTGGGCTACTGAATACTAGCACTACTGGCTGATGTTTTGCTGTATTGTGCAGTCTACCTTACTGGGATCCGAGGGAATTGGGAATTATCTTTTTCCCTTAAATACCACAACCATGGAACATGAGGAAATTCTAATGACTCAGGCGCTTCTCAGTGCAGGTGACCTGAGTTAACTCTGGTATACATGTTTGAGCAAGCACCTTCTCTTACAGGTTGTGTTCTGATGATAAATACTCTCAAAACTGTAAAGGGCTCAAATACCTCCAGAAGGAGATGCTCTACAAATAGATAAATAACTAGGTCTGTCTTTATCACTATGGGCTTAACTAGATGTGTCTATCTCTTATTTTTTCTTTTTTTGAGATGTTTTATGATGAGCCATTGGAACGCGCTGGTGACCATCAAGCTCTCTTCAGTAGACCAGCAGCCAGTCTGCCAGCACTTGCCGATCGCTATTTCAACAGCTATCGCATCCACCCGCCAGACAAAAGCTGTACAGCCCCTTCCTGTTCAGCGTCTCAACCAGTCTCAGGTTCTTCCAACTCTACATATAAAAAAATACTTTTTGATTGTACCAAATCAATTTGTGTAATATTCAAAACACAACTGTTTGAGCAATTGTTTCAGCGTGATTTATCAAAAGCATCTGTGTTTATATGAAACCTTCATGGAATTTTCAGTCTTCTACACCTCTTGTTTCACCATAAAAAGATCTAGATTATTTTATGTATGACATACATAACAGGACTGAATTTATCTGCTCAAGTAAGGAGGAACTAATAGAGAAAAAGTATTTTCAACATAATTATCCTTTCAGTTCTGTAAAGCACTGATTGGAAGGGCAATTCATTAAATACAGCTTGCGTAATGGGAGGATGGTCTCTAGCCTTCTTTCAAGTCAATGAGGAACCTTTTTTCACATTCAGTTTGTATATTCAGAGGCACAGGCAAGAAGCTGTTGTGGAACCGTCCTGCAGCTGCTGGTCTGTTGTGGCCGATGATTTCTGATTTGGGGCAATCACTTTTTGAGCCTTGACATCTCTTGATATACCTCTTCAGATAACATTTTACGGAGTATTTAAAAATGAGATAACTCAATTCACTTAGATTTAATACAATGCACAAGCATGAAGTTGCCACCAGAAAACAGAGGAAAATCATCTTCTCTGTGGGTTTGGAAATATAGCAGTCTACAGTATTGGGACATGGTCTTATGTTACATTTCACAAGACGTGGTACTTTGAATCCATTGTACAATTTATAAAACAGGACAAGAAAAACTATTTCAAATCCTGTTTTTAAAATAAGGCTGATAAGGTAAGTGCACAGCAATCCACCGTCTATCTCTCCTGGACTTTTGTAGAGTCTCTGGTTGTGGTGTTTGTTCTGTCGGTAAGCAACATGAAAAACCACCAAGAGTGAAGGTGTGGAGACCATGATTAATTGCAAAGCCCAAAGTCTGATGTGGGAGACAGGGAAAAAATGGTCAAAGCAGACATTTTCACAACCAGGTTGCTTGATATTGCATTCAAATTCATCGTGTTCATATTTCCAGATGTTTTCTGCTGCCACAACATAAACCAGTAGGCGGAATGTAAACACAACTGCTACCCAAATTCTTCCAATTCCCGTTGAATATTTATTCACTCCACTCAGCAGATCACACAGGAATTCCCAGCTCATTTTTCTTCTCAAGGAAAGAAGGAAATGCTGTATCAAAGAAGCAGAAGATCTGAGAGATGCTTCCTCTTGGGTGAAGAAAAATGAGATGCTCGTTCAAGGTGAAATATAACCAGTAGCTGAAGCAATTTAAAATGATTAAGCGTATTAAGCTTATTAAAATTGTTAAGCATTTAAGAAACAATAACAAACTGCTCTGTGTTCTGATAATTTGTGACTTCTGAGGCTATTACACAAAATTTATTTGCTGTTAAAATAGACTTCGTCGATTAGGCTGAAGGCTAATAGTTCTGTTAAACTGTACTTTGCAAGTAAATGTGCCTGTTCTTCCCAAGTTCAGGCTAGCGCTCTACCTCTGAGGCACACTCCACTCGGCCCTGTTGGTTATGCAAACACATAGGACACTCAAATTAGATTTCACGTCCAAATTTATGTATAGGAGCTATGAGTCCCATAATAAGTTGGATACCAAAATGCAAATTGGTTTTTTTCTGTGGCCTAACTTCTCAGTAAACTAGTGCAATATTTTAAATCCTGTCCTGCTTCATTGGATTTTATTTGTTGTATTTCTTATCATTTAAGAAATGCAATAAACTTTATTCCAAAACTGATTTTTGTTCTATACTTTCTTTTCCACAGAAGTCTTCTCCTGTCCTAACAGTGGAACGCTTTTGGAAAAGCTGCCTAAGGAGCCTTTGGCAGGCAGACTCAAAGCCAAAAGCAGACCTGAGGTAACCACCAAGAGCACACAGTCACCTTCCCACCTGGCCCCACCTCCAGGATCTGCGTGGATCTTTGAGGATACCAAGCTCCATTGTTTTGTACAAGCAAAAAGTAGATGTATTCCCAGGACACGGAATGGCTGGGAGACGTGAGGAGGGAAATCTGAGAGGTTTCTAGATCTGTGTGCTCTATCTTTTAATGTCCTCACCTCATCTACTGCTCCTGCAAGCTCTGCCTAGCGGGAGAGAGAACGTAGCCCTCTGTGGCTGCAGGGGCACGTGCAAATCCCGCTGCCACGGCCATAGCTGCAGTTGGAACTGATGTGTGAGCAGGTTCATCAACTGGCAAGTTTGAGTACAAGTAGTCATCAGACCACAGCATCACAAAGCTCAACACAGGTGGAAAACTCAGTAGTTCTTTTGCTGTCCATTGCTCTGCAGCCCATCGTGACCTCCGCCTACAGCAAGATTTCTGCTGGAAAACAAGGTTATTTCCCTATTTGGGTATCCCTCCATTGTGACTGTAACAGCCGGTGAGATGGTGACTTACTTGAGGAGCTGAGGGACAGCTGTAGAAATTAATATGTGGCTGATTTATACTGGGAAGGAAGTTGAAAAAAAAATACGTTCTCGCAAAGAATGGTTACCAAGCTACTCCTTTATTCTGCAGGTAAAAAAGAATAATGGGGATATCAGTTGGCTTATATCCTATTAGACATATACTTATATGCTTTTAAGTATGTTTGGCAGGGCGGCGACTTTGTAATTAAAGAGTTCTGTTCTCCATGTCTGCAACTAGAGCTCAAGCAGAAGTTTAAATCAAGATTTTTAAGATGTCAGCACGAGGGCTTTAATGCTTTTTAGTTAAGTAATACACACTATATCAGTCTCAAAAAAGCTGAATAGCAAAGCATGAAGATACTGCTATGTAATAAAGCACAGGCAAGGAAACAAAACCTTCACATGAGCAAGCATGAATATTAACATATATGAACACGTCTTGTGGATGAGTTCTCCTCTGGGGGAGATTTGAAGGAAAACTTCAAAAGGCCTTTTCTGGGATTTTAAGATGTGAACAGGTACTCTAGAAGGGAAGACTGAATTTTGTTATTCCATGTAAAATGAGTATGGTTATGGTGGGCTTTTGCTAATGGTCATAAGAACTGCACCATCCCTTTCTAATGTAAAAAGCCTTGTGTCACCTGTCTGTTCATGACTGGAGTTAAACCAGTCACCAGTTCTGAGCCTTCAGCTGAACAAGTCAGGACAGAAATGGAAGGTATGCTGGGTAACTAGCAAGGCACAAAAATCAGTAGGAACCAACACTGGTAGAAATCAGGCCATGGAGATACCTAAATACAGATGGAGAAATTTACCTTCAGGTCTCTTTTCCCAAAGCTGAGCCCCTACATCCTTACCTGAGCAGCAAGAGGGTTTAGAAAAGAACAACTTTATACCTCCATTTGCCAATCCCACATTGAGGAGAAGTATGTGAAGGGGAAAAGAAAGTCCTGCACAAAGAAAATAGGGATCGAGGATTTGACTAAAATCTTCAGCAGAGCCCAAGCAATGGGCAAATTCTAGCCAGCCAGCAGGTTGGATGGATGAAATTCCTGCAAAGCTATTTTGATGGACAGCAACGCATTCTGGTACCTAGATGTCTGATGGCGAGGCAGCAGAGATTTCACAGAACGAAAGATGGTTTCTGGTCTAAGTGCTCTGGTGATGAGAAACTGAAATTCATCACAGGGACTGCAGGGCGGGTCTTGTGGCCAGCGGTGCTTCTGCAGCCAGAAGTCTGCAGAGCTGTGGTTTTATTTTCCCACTTGCAGCCTTCACTTGATGTTGAGAAATGGTTGTACAGGACAACCTTCTGCTGCAAGGCCAGAGAGCCGCAGAGCCCGTTTTGTGGTGTTGTTTGGGTTGTAACCAGCACAGCTCCTCTGTTCAAAGGAGCTGCAAATGTGCCTTTAAAAGGTTATGTTTGCTTTAGGCACCACTGTTGCCATAGAAGATTGTGGATGTTAACTGATGCTTTTGTATGCTTTGAAAATATAATTAATTCACTGAAGCATTGCAAAGAACATATGGAATGGAAAAAATAAATGGACTTCAAAGATAAGGAGTTACTCAACAGGTGAACAGGAGAAAATTGACTTCATGGGACAGCACAGGCACAGACTGATGAGAGGGTAACTTAGCCGAGGCTACAGAAGGCAAAGACGTTATATGGGCTGTATGAAATTCAGAGAAAGGTGAGGATTCAGACCACACACAAAAAAAGATAAATTTTCAAGTAAGAGCAGTAGGAAAAAGAAGACAGTGTATAAGGTTTTGTAACACTTCTAGAAGTGGCAGTACATGTGGAAGCAGATGCCAAGAGCAGTGTCAGGGCATGATGCTTTAGCAAAATTATATTTGGACTGACATAAGGACAAGAGAGGAAGAAATGCGATGCAAATCCTTATAGCCAAAGAAAGAATCCAACCTTAGCATTTGGAGGAGGTTCATTTTGTGCAGAATGAATCAAAGGGAGTCAGGAAGGGAAGCTGGCTAAAAAAATTGAGTAGCTTGTGGAAAATGTGGATGACATCAATTTGCATCAAGGTAACATCCAGTGTAGAGGCTGACAATGAATGACTCAAAGGTTTAAAAAAGCAACAAAAGGGTCAAAGGGGGATCTATTTGGCACCATGGACATAAAGACCACAAAAAGACTTAGCGTCTCCTGGAAATTACAAAGGAGGCATTAGGGAGTCTTAAACAGTAAAAGAAAGATTATTTGCTCCAAATGCTCAAGAAAAAGTTGAATGGAGCAAGAAGTGAAGAGCATGGATTTGAGGTTAAATTTACTTCACGCCCCTGCTCAACACACATAAACACACACACCCCCCAACTTGGACAAAAGCTGATAATTAGAGATACATTGATTTGTTGTACTCATTTCCAGCTGAAGTAGTAGGTATGAGCACCAAAATAAGTGTCTGGGCTTCTTCTACTACCAGCCAGGAAAGGGAGCAGGTCATCTCTCTTCCTCATTGCATACGTTGTTTATTCCCTAGATGTGACTTAAACATCCCCCCCCACCAACACGCGCACACTTTGTCCTGCTCACTAGAGACACAAGTGACCGGAAGAGCCTCCAACCCCACATTTCCCTCAGATGGATCAGTGATTTGGTTTCTCCCCTCCAGGCTGCACACGTGCTCTGCTGAACAAACAGCAACCTGAACGCGCCATTAACTTCTGAGTGTGCTGAATGTAATTTATTGAGTAAGTGTTTGAATAACGCTATTGTTGTTAAATATATTCATCAAATAATCATTTCTGTTGTTCAGTGACGTTTACAGAAGGTTGGTTAATGTGCATTGAGTGATGTGTCCGTTGAAAAGCATAGTGCTCAGAGAATTTCACCTAGATTTCAATCAGCTCTGCTAATTTAATTACTTCAAAAGCAGAAAAGGTATCTTTGTGCAGAGGAAAATGGGGGGAGGGAGGAAGGTAAGAAAATGCAAGAACAAACTGACTAAGCAGAGAGGAATTGAGGAAAGCATCCAAAATGTTATGGGCACAAAGCGGGCACGCAGCTTGAAGAGCAGGCAAATTACAGGAAGAAGATGCAGTATTATGGGAAAGAGAGAATGGCGAGAAATAACAGAAAGGACGTGAGCCTGGGAACAGTGGATCTATGAATTCTGTACAAGCAAGCTGAATTATCTTCACGGGCTGAGAGATGGAAAACCACTTTAGCCTTCTGATATAAACATTGCTAATGGGAGTATTTTGTGGCACCTAAAACTTCCTTTTTTTTTTTTAATAGGAAGAAAGAGAACCATAAATAGCAGCAAAAATGATAAAGCAGAGCGCAGAAGTAGAAAATCACAGAGGAGGATATAGGATCATAAAAAATCAGAACTGGTAACAATCTTGATAGTTCATCCTCTCTGGTTTTTTTTACAATTTAATCAAAACATCATCACAGCACTTTTTTAAAAAAACACCAAGGATCATCTCAGTGTTATGATGAAAAGAAAAAAAAAAAAGCATTGGCACAATGGTTTCCATAAATAACTGTACAAATAGTAAATCTTAACTTCAGATGTTCATTTAGTAATTGCACTTTCCACTTATTTTCTCTTGTTTGCTGATAGAAGGAAGTTCATATCCATTTGATGCTTCCTGAGTCTTTGTTCTTGTTTCATGGACTACCCACGGCTCCTTTACTGACTACCAGAGGTGTAAGTTTCACAGGCTGAGAAACACTGATTTGCTTCATTCTCTGGCCCTAAGAAGGCTTCGTTGTGCCTATACTGTTCCTGAAAGTTCAGTTGGCTCTTAAATTGATTGGAAGATCCACTAGCCACCCCCACCCCACTCCATTGGGGTGCATCAATTCCAGTGCTCCACCACAGAAGAAAAGGGAGCAGGAAACCTCCTGTGAACACCAAGGTAGAGTAAAATGCCATTGAAAGTCACCCTACCAAGCTGCATGTGCACCAGACATTCAAACTGTTGCACATCTGCAGTAGGAGCTGAAAAACTATTGCGACAAGTCACTAACCTTGCAAGGCCTTTGTTTCTTGTTCAATGGCAAGAGTGCCAAAATAAGGTGATTTCCAGGTCCTTATGAAAGAGCCAACATGAGAATACTGAGAGGTCATAAAAATTAACTTTCCCCTGTTCAGACAACTCATCTCTTATCAGAAAATCAGTAAAGCTGTAACATTAACATAGTGTTGATACTCATTGCTGTTTAAGGCTCTTCAGAAACAAGCCAGATATGTTTTGACAGCCCAGGAGCAAACACAGCCCTCCACAGGTTTCCCATCTATTTCATCCTTCAGACACTTCCAGTGGAAGCGGAGGCCTCTGAACGGCAGACGTTAATGTACTGGCAGCAGCTTGCTCTTCTCTCGCACATCAACGAAAAGTAATTTACAGACATTTCAGACTGAACTTCATTGGAGTAAATCCTTCATTAAGGTGTAATAAGAAATAGAGACCTCTCCTCAAAATATCAACAGTCTGGACAGAGAAAACAGATGCTGTGGAGGAGATGTCCACCAGAGAGGTGATGTGGTTTATCCAGCGTCACTCAGCACATCAGGGGCAGAGCGAAGAAAAGAGCCGTGGTGTCTCGTAGCCCCGTCCCTTGCTTTCATCTTCCTTAGCTTACTGATTCTAATCTCTCACTGTTTCATGCCTATTATTAACATCTATTAATAACTTCTCAGAGCAAAAAAAATAAGCCCTTTAGCACACTGGGAGATAAACCTCTGGGTACTGTGATGTTAAAAGTAGTATTCCACAAACAACTAAATAGTGCTTGAAATACACATGTGGTGTGTAAAAACACCAGCCTAGGCATGTATTTGGCAACCAGCTATAGGAAGGAAAATAAAAGAAAGATTGGATGGAAGAGCGCTCATCTGGTCATTTAGCACTAGGTTGGAGCTGGCTGGTTTGGCTTTTAAACCTGACTTGTGCACAGGCTTCTGCAGCGGCTTGGGCCAAATCTTCCTTTCTGGGCTTCAGGACCTTCGCTGCCACACATTCACTTCTCTGAAAAGAGAACTTCTAAACTACATCTTCAGTAGGCTTCGTAAGGTTAAGCACGCTTGGCGTTCGTTTTTTACAGCCAGTAGTAGCAAAATTCCATCTTGTTTCGTATTTAGGGAAACCGCAAACACCACTTAATAACGCAGCAGCTGCCAAGTGTGATGCTTTGCCAGCTGCTAATTGCTGTGGTCTCTCCTCCACAGAAATAAATGGGTTTCGAGAGTTCAGTGTTTTCTTTGTTAGTTGGGTAAACTGTGTAATTGCAAAAAATTAAACTCACAAGTAGCCAAAATGACTTAATTTTTTTCTGAAGTTGTGATGTCTATATTTTGCCTACACAACTACTACTGCATTTCTCAGCACCTTTGTACCAACCAGATAACCCACCTCTCCCACGCTCTCCCGATGTAAAGAAGAACTCCTTCTGCAGCAAATGATCTTCAACATTAGTATTACTGCTCCGTTCAGGCTACTGTTGTAACACTTTATTCAACTCTTAAAAAAAATGAATTTACAAAGTCAAAAGATTTCCACTTGAATGAATAATCGTCAATGGCCACATTACAGTTTGTCATTCCTTAGTAGTTATAAAGTATTGCAATAGTGTAATGTAAAAAGGGTTATGTCTGTGGTTTATGCTGGCTGATGGGATACTTTCCCAAGGCTATTATCAAGCCTGTTTGACATTAGGAAAACAACTCATTCAGTAAAACTGTATTTTATAACAAGAAACTCTAGCTTACCTGGGTCTCAGTGAATGACTACAGCTGGACAGCGGTGTTCTAGTGGCATTAACAATCCACAGTACATTTCTGAGAAAGGGAGTTACTGCTTCAGGCCTTGAAAATGGAAACTGCTCGTCTCCTAGGTAATATAAACTAAACGAGTGAAACCTGATCATCTCTCCTGGCACATTGTTCAAACCAGAACCATAATGCGCCTTGTGTCATCAGAAAGCTACGAGGAAACTACAGCTTGTGTTTAAAGTTGCAGGCTTTATCTGCATCTTTTGAGTGCCCATCAGCATCAGCTTTACACCCTTCGTGCTTTCCCATCAGTGACGGCACAACCTGAAAACGCTCATGCTGGGGCACCCAAAACAGTGGGCCACCATCAGCGACCCTCTATGAGACGCGTGTGGCCTGTGTGCTCGCAAGCCAAGAAGTCACTTGGCCAAGTCAATCTTGCCCAGAAGACTCCCCACGCAGAGGCTGCCTTTCCTATGGCATCCCAACAGGAATGACCTGGAGGATCCAGCCAGCTCCCCATTTCAGATGCTGCTTCAGTACTGGCTTTTGTCTCATACAACTTGTGGTCTCCCTTCAATATCAACTTTACCACAATATCGAAATAGCAAGAAAGGTCTTCATGAAATCCTTCTTCACTCTTAGCACCACTTCATAGTATAGTTTCTACATTTTTTTCATAAGAACTTCGTCCATGTGAAAAACTTGAAACCACTGTATGGAATTATGGTAACCTTCTGAAATCATATAACTGACCTAAGAGCCTTAACTCCTACCCTGTTTGCTTTTTGATATTTTACACCAGAATTGTATTTCGGGTTCTCTTGGGCAAGTAAATAGTTAAAGACAAATATTTCTTTAGGTACACGTTGATTCTAACAATATATTACACCAATGTTCAGATGTTTTTCTATTAAAATTTTAAATTACTGTGTTTTTCCCAAGTAACTGAAGCCTATTTTTTGTTATTAAAATGTATTTTTGTTATTGTACATGCTAATCAATTCCTACATTGGACTAGGCAGCTAAGCCACTCCCCATAACTTTATTTTAAATAACTAAGCAATGGAATAAGTGTTTATGTCCTGACTTACATGTCTTTGGCAGTCATTTTTACCTGGGATGTGGCTATACTTACAAAAAACCCAGAAAGACTGAACTCCTTG
Organism: Caloenas nicobarica; assembly: GCF_036013445.1. NCBI lineage: Eukaryota > Metazoa > Chordata > Aves > Columbiformes > Columbidae > Caloenas > Caloenas nicobarica. The sequence continues at coordinate 38,305,533 of NC_088247.1, forward strand.
CCTCTTAAATGAATTCTTCATGGTATAATTTATTCACAGGATAACTTATTTAGCTGAAACTTACTGTGGTTTTTGTCTGGGAATTATATGTGAATGTTAAGTAGTTTAATGGAGAGGAGGGTATCATGTAGCCTAACACATGCGCCTGGATCAGGACCTTGTTACTGCTGCTGAACGCCTGGCAAAGTGGTTCATACCAGTCATTCGAAGGCCAAAATCACCGTAGGAATATTGTGATTACCTGTAGTACTGAGAAAGCTAGAATTTAACTCTAAATCTAAACTTGATTATGGCATTAAAGGCATCTGAGCAATTGTAACTGTCCTATAGAGATGGAAAATAAAAAAGCCCCAACAGCCCATTTTTTATTATTATTAATTGGAACTGCGTGGTTACAATCCCATCGCTTCAATGTCAAAGCTGTTTAAGCATCTTTATGACACCCGCAGTTCCATCCCCATTATATCTGGTATACAAACATTAGACACTGCTGCTCTACTGTATTTCATTACATGGTAATATTTATAAATTAAAAGATAACTGTAAGGTGCAGAAAATCTGAAGGGCTCCAGATTACGGAGCATCCGAGTCCCTTACTACAGAGTTCACTCTGTTATATCCATGAAACTTCTACCCTCCAGCATCTCCCTGGGAGCTATGAGAACTGAAGGGTGCTGGGACCAGAGAGGTCATCGGCTGAAGGACTTTAACTTAACACAGCTTAAGCTTATTGGGAACCTTGCTATTGCAGGCAGAGGTTAGTCCTGGTCTGTGCCTTCACTTCCAACCTGCATCGCCCTGCTCACATCAGACTGCCTGACCCATCCAATTTAAAAATAAACCTTGTTCTTTTTTCTTTTCTGGCAATGTTAGTTTTCAGCTGGAGCAGGGAGCAAAACTGGCGTACTCCAAGGCTGAGCAATCTGAGTCCTGGTGCAAGGAAGGCCACAGCAGCAAACACAAGCAAAAACAGGTCTCCCCTTGGCCCCTCCTTTTTGGAGGTGCAGTCTTAGATTAGCTCAAGTTTGTCTCTAAGGTATCTGGCTGTGTATTGCTGTGAGCAAATTCAGTGCCGCACATGTTTCTCTGCTCTTCCTTTTTAGTATGAACCAGCTTTTTCTTTCCAGAGGGGATGCTTTGGGTTTTGAAATTATTCTGTTCCCAGTTGGAAATGATTTGCCTGCTCCTTAATGGAAGTAGAATCAAAGTGCCTTTTCCCTTCCACATTGAATTCAGTTAAAAAGATTTATAAGCTTGATCAGTATTTGAAGAATAACAATTGCTTTAATCTCTGCTGGAAAGCACGGCTGGGTGATTTGTCTCTGTCTCTCAGAGACACAGCTGGCTAACGAGTGTTACAGAAGACATACACATACTGTTATAAAATACAGACGATCCACTCTAACATGTTTGTGTTTTTAAAACGTTTATTGCCTTCAAACCGTTTTGGATTGTCAGTGGTAGGGTCTCAACCACTGCACACTGCTGTCTGAAAACTCTGCTTTCTTTCAACAGGAACAATACAAATGAGCGATAGCAGCTGAAAAGCGGCATAAGGGCCCTTGAGACTGACAGAAGCTGAGCAACAGCTACACAGAAAGCTCTCAATGCCACCTCTGTCCAGCTGGAGATCTGTTTGTTTCTTCTCCTGCATTCAGGTCCTTAGAATGGCAATGCTGTTTCACATGCCTCGGTCCAATCATGGTTCCCCTCACCATTAGCAATGAGTAAGGTGGAGGAGGTACTTGTAATCCTAAATTTTTGCTTCCTCTTCTCCCCCAGACTTGTTCAGGACCAAAAAGAGGCCCAGTTGTCAACTCTAATTAAATATCATTAAAATCACAACGTGTAAAACATTGCAAAAATCAGGCAAAAACAGGAATGCAAATACACAGGACACATTCACATACAAAAAACCTAACAAACACATGATGGAAGTTACCCCTCTCACTACAAGTCGTATCAGTGCTGAAGTCCCAATGTTGATGCAAAAAGATTTTTTTTTTGTCCACAACAGCTCTGTAACTGTGTCCCTAAGTAGGGATAAGCTTATCAGCAGCTTGAGGCACCCTATCTTTATTTTGAAGACAATGTGAAGCTCTGTTCTTGTGCGGTACTTGAAACAAATGGGAGCTGCGAGGCGAATCAGCAAAGACGCAGAGGCAGCAGCCACTGCCTGGACCACATCAGGCTGCCTGTCACAGCGTCTGCGGGACACAGCATCAGATTTGCTCTGCTCCCCACAGAGGCTCTTCTCCAGCTCAAACGATAAGGGGATGCGAGTCTCAAGAAAAGCAGAAGCTGCTATTAAGTTCTGAATGGCCGCAGTACACAGCACAAAGACGAATGCAGAATCCCAAAGGAATTTACTTAAAAGGAAAATAAATCTCAGTAACAGCCTCAGGTTTGGAAAAGGGATTTTTTTTGCATGGTTATTTTTCAGGAGAGATACTCAGACATTAAGAGGATGGGTGACTCAGAAATACCACAGATGTTTACAATTCTACCCTTTATAGAGTCTCTTCTATAAAAAGATGCCAGACAACTTTATAAGATTTGATGGATTGAGCATTTCAACATCCTATTGGGTCAGACGATAGCAACATAATCGTCACATTAAAGATAAAATAAGACACTTTCCCACAGTCATAAAGCAAAACCAGAAACAGCAAGCAGTCCAAGCTTTTCTTTGCCGCAGAGTTAGTCTGGTTAGTCAGCACCTGCTCAACATATGCCAAGTACCAGCATTCATGTCAAAACCCAGCCCTGTTTCTACGTCCCTCTCTGCTCCTCTTTGTACACGTAAAGCCTTAACCCACAACTCTTCATATGGAGAATATCTTCTCTCCAGCTGACGGTGTTCTTTGTACTGTGTCTGATTTCTTCCCCCGTCAATGTCTGGGAGTTACCCATCCTTTATAGGAAAGCTGAGAAGTGCTAGAGAACTAGCAGCAGTCCGACAATCCTTGCCACCATCATCAGGCAAATGTGTTCTGGCATAAACCCATCCTACCTCGACCCGGAAAATACCGTCATGACCCTGGCTGACTTCAGGTCAGAAGTTTTATCTGCGTGGGAGGGGTCACTTGATGACAGTAACTGCTGGGAAGAGCTGCACGTGCTGATAAGCGAATGCACTTCTCAGTGTGGCGGTATAAATGTTTTGCATTCCCATGTACAATGTGTCTATTACTTGGGAGCTGTCTGCAGAACATCTCCTACAGTACTGTAAAAACTCCCCCTTCCCTCAAGAAAACCAAGCTGCCTTTTCAAAAGAACAAGGCTCATGCAAAAACCTTGTATTGGCTTCTTTCAATTACACAAACACGAAAACAAACCGGAGCAGCAACCTTCACTCAGATGTGCCTTTCTACTCAATGGTTTCCAAACAAAATCAGCTGCGTGGCATATGCTGCCAAAACAATAGCTACCAGATTAGCAGATGGTATGTTGTGAATTAAATGTTGACACAAAACCCAGACATACCACTCAATCCTCTCATGACATCAAAACTTATTTCCCTGCTATTTTTCTCACCTCGTGATATTTACACACAGCAAAAAAAATTCTTTAGACACTCCATCTGGATTCAGAAGGGAAAAGTTAACCTGCAATATCCGATTACTCTGCCATCTTTCAAAAAAAATAATGCAGTTTGATTACCGCAGAAGAAAACGACAAACCAATGTTTCTGAGAGGTGGATACCTCTATATTTATGTTTGTCCCCCTTTGCCTCCATGGCTGCAATAATGAGACGCCCTGGTCACCAAAGTCCTCTCACACGTTCTCCAGATGCAGAAAAGCGTGAGGCGAGGTGGGCAAGTCCAGCACTACATCTGTACTAATCCTCCTGCTGGCTGCAGCTAAATCTCTGTAGTATTATCATCCATCGCTTCTCAGTTCTGCCTGCCTCTTACCCAGGGCAGCACTAATCAGGGTCTCTCCCTACCCCAGCAGATACATTTTTTTCCAAAGTTTGAAGTTTCTACCCTTCTTTTAATGCAGCTGAAACTGCTCAATGGCATTGGAGTCGGTAGAGACAGAAAAGTAGGCACAAGCAGGCAGAGGTGATCCGATGGCCCATGTTTCCTCTGGACTCCGGGTACTTTCATTAATTTTACTGGTTAAAAAAAATGGAAAACAAAACACCACCACAAAGCAGCATTTATATAACCGGGAGTTTCCAGACGTCTGAGTTCAGATCTAAATACCAGACTGGATGCTTAAATCGCAGCATATTTTTCTGCTCAGACTGCCCTTACAGAGATGCATCTCTACACAGAACACCCTTTCCCAATCTCAGCACTTGGGATCAGCAGACGGGGGAATCTCACCACTTCTCTTTTTTCATTTCCCACATTTAAAACCTCATCGCTGCTGGCCTGAGCACCAAGGTTTGCACCAACTGGACGAATCTTGTACAGCTCTTGGGGAGTTTGCAAGGGGATTATTGAGGACTGGCCATCATAGAATGGTTTGGGTTGGAAGGGACCTTCAAATGTCATCTAGTCCAAACCCCCTACAATGAGCCCGGACATCTTCAACTAGATCAGGTTGTCCAGAGCCCCATCCAGCCTGGCCTTGAATGTCTTCAGGGATGGGGCATCTACCACCTCTCTGGACAACCTGGGCCAGTGTTTCACCACCCTCATAGAATTACAGAAAGTCAGGGGTTGGAAGGGACCTCGAAAGATCATCTAGTCCAATCCCCCTGCCGGAGCAGGAACACCCAGATGAGGTTACACAGGAAGGCGTCCAGGCGGGTTTTGAATGTCTCCAGAGAAGGAGACTCCACAACCTCCCTGGGCAGCCTGTTCCAGTGTTCCATCACCCTGAGAAGAAGTTTCTTCTCATATTTAAGTGGAACCTCCTGTGTTCCAGTTTGTACCCATTGCCCCGTGTCCTGTCATTGGTTGTCACCGAGAAGAGCCTGGCTCCATCCTTGTGACACCCACCCTTTATATATTTATAAACATTAATGAGGTCACCCCTCAGTCTCCTCTTCTCCAAGCTAAAGAGACCCAGCTCCCTCAGCCTTTCCTCATAAGGGAGATGCTCCACTCCCTTCATCATCTTTGTGGCCCTGCGCTGGACTCTCTCCAGCAGTTCCCTGTCCTTCTTGAACTGAGGGGCCCAGAACTGGACACAATATTCCAGATGCGCCCCTCCTTGTAAAACATTTCTTCCTCACGTCTCGCACCACCGGAGGCCAACAGCCGCCAACAGCCGCCAACAGCCGCCAACAGCCGCCAACAGCCGCCAACAGCCGCCAACAGCCACCCCCTACCAGCCCCGCCTGCTCCCGGGCCGGGGGTGCAGGGCAATCGCGCCCGCCCCGGCGCTGAGGAGCGGCTGTGCACTGAAGTGCTCCTCTTCCCACCGAGCCGGCTTCTTCCTCCACCTCCCGCTTATTATTTGGAGCTGTGTTTGGGGAGGAACACCCACAGCACCGGGCGACGAGGACACCTTCCTCCCGTCCCCGCTCCGCTCCGCCGGCCGCCGCAGGGGAGCTGCGGGGAGGGGCGGGGCCCGGCCGCTCTCCTGCCCCTCCCGCCGGCGCCGGCGGCCTCCACCCAGGAGGGGGCGCAAGCGCGCAGCTCCGCTCTGGGTGGCGCTCCTCCCCTCCCCTCCCCTCCCCTCCCGCCTCGGGGAGGCCCCGTTGGCGGCGCGGGGTGAGTAGCGGCGCGCGAGGCGGGTGGGAGGGCGCGCGGGGAGGTGAGCGCTGCCCACGAGGCGTTAACCGTCACTCCCCGCCTCGTGAGGCGCCGTTGGAGCACAGCGGCGGCGGCCTGGCCTTGCTCCTCTGTGGCCCGCGAAACTGCCCCTCTGTCCACGGCCTAAAGCTGGTAGCGGGCAGCAGGAGCCCCCGCACCGCCCGAGGTGGGGGGGCGGTTTCTGCCCTTTCCCTCCCCGCCCTCCCGGTTTGTGGTGCTCCGTGGCACGTACGGAGGAGTCACGCCGAGCTGCTGGGCGGTTGCGCCTCACGTATGGACTGGCGGTGTGCCACCCTGTGCCTGGCAGCGCCTTGTGCCCGTGCGGTCGCCCTTAGCCGACCTCTACGCTGCCCTGACTTCCCTGCTGTGCTTAGGGCGGGAGAAGGCCCGGGGCGATTGCTGGGTTGCGTTTGTGCGTCCCGCCCCTGGGCCGGTTGTGCTCCCCTTGTGTAAACCTTAGCACCGTGTCTTCCCTGCCGCTCAGTAAACAGGGTAAACCATGGGTGTGTTTTGGCCGCCTTTGCTCAGGTGGCATCTTGAAGGTGACCTGTCCCTTGTGTGTAAAAGTGAGACCTGAGGCCTAGGGCTGCTGGGGTGGGTGGATAGAGTGACTGCACTACAGTGGGGTGTGGGTTGTCCTGTCACATGTAAGCTTTAAAAAAAAAAAAAAAGTACCCTGGCATTGTGTATTTAGCCATTGGTCTGATGACTGCTGCTTGTTCTGCAGGTAGCTAAACCATTAGCCAAAGGCAAGTAGAAAACCCCAAGCCCATTATCATGAGGCTTACATTTGTGATATAAAGATGTGCATCTCCAAAAGTTAATTTTAGGATGCACAAAACTGACAAGATTGAAAATCAGTATGCTTAAGCTGGGAGTGTTAGGTAACATCAAAGGCAATCATTAATACGTTCACAAACTAAAATTCATGCTGCAAAAAGATAAGTTGATTGTGAACTCCTATTCCCTGAATGTTATTCTTCCAGTTCTTTATAAAAATGACATTTATTTTTCATTCTATTTCTAGGAAGTATTCAACATTAATTAAAATGTCTTCCACCAAACCTCCAAATGAAAATGAAACACCCAAAGAGAGAAAACCGGGACTGAGGAATGTTCAAACAACTATGCTCTTCCGAGCTGTGAACCCAGGGCTTTTCATTAAACCTGTAAGAAGCTCATTCTGAGAGAAACTAAGTATGCTTGGAGAGACAGTTGCTTTAAAATAATCACCGCAATTCTGTGTGTGTTATATAACCATCTCTTGTTATGCAAACTACCCAGTAATGTAACTAAAAATATTTTTACTTTTTTTCCACTCTGATGGTTAAGAGCCCAGCTTTTATTTCACAGTTATATTGTCTGCCTCTTTTTGTACCTAGTCAAGTTGCTTTCAAAAAGACAATTTACACACATATAACCCACGTAATTTGACAGATTAAGTAATAAGAGTCCTCTTTAAAATTTAAAAGGGAACAAATCATGAAGTGCAAGGTATTTTGTTTGAAAGGAGGGGATATTTTGATAGCTTTTCAATATTTTGGATTTTTCTTTTTTTCTTGCTTTTATAATTAAGATGATGATACTCAGGTTTTATTTACACTAGCAGAAGCCAGCAAGTCTGGATGGAATTTTGTGCATGTAATAAAAGTAGATGTGGTACTAATACTTGATCTGGTTTAGAGGAGTATAATCAAGGTGGCTTGGCAGGAGCAGAGTACATCATCCCAGTAGTATATCCAGATGAATTCTGTTAAAAGTTTGTAATAGTTACCTTTAGTAATTGGTTTTGGCCTGTTCATTCATGCTCAAGCAGCATTTGTGACCAGCAAAAGCCAGAGCACTGGGCAATGTGGCAAGAGTCGTCTTTTTAATAGAGAATTCCTTTTGCTATCAGAAAATCAGGTCTCCTTTCTTGCTGCTTATTAAAGTTATTTGGATCAGTCTACAAGAAGGCAGTGATGATTTTTGCACGTCACAATAGTTCACTATTTACTTTCTAAGCTAAGATTGAAGAATATAATGTTTTCAGTGAATACAAAGTGTTTTGACTAAAAATGTGTACTATTTTTTTTTTTTGTCAGAACAAACCTGTGATGGCATTTGGACTCGTAGCAATTACCCTCTGTGTGGCCTACCTTGGTTATTTGCATGCAACAGTAGAGAATAAAAATGACCTTTATGAAGCAGTCGACAGTGAAGGGTCCAGGTATATGAGGAGGAAAACTTCCAAGTGGGACTGAGAACGTAAGGAAGCAAATCACAGAACTTTTCAAGGCAACTACTATTTTTTCTCTGTCCATTGAAATAACGGATGTCTCTTTTGCTATTTAATCAAAATTAAGTTCATTTATAAAACGCCATGCCTGTACAAATAAATTGCAATTAAGATACACGCAAACATAAAAGTGATTTTAAGAATTGTTGTCTGTCATCTCCACGGTATGTCAGAAGACACGCAATTAACTCAGACATACAGTCCAGACTGGTAAATGCCTTAGAAATTTAGATTATGGTTCAGCTCACTTCTCTCTTTGCTTAGATTAGGTGAAAACAGGGGGTTGTGTGTTATTTTTTTAAACAAAAGGCATCAGGTATTGTGTGTGAAAAGAAAAAGCTGACCTCTTGATCTGTTGAAAGTTGATAATTAACAGTGGTGTAAGTAAAATAGTTAGAAAGAAAATCTGATAAAGCAGTCATCGAAGGGTTTTATTTAATAAAGGACTTTACAAAATACTGGCCAAAATAATCCTTGGTTGCTAATACACTCTTCCTTACAATGAAAAAAAAAAATCAATAACTAGATAGAGGAGAAAAAGTGAAGCAAGTGGTTCTGCCAAGAGAAAAGCAGGAAGAACTCAGCCATGACCATTCCTGTGTGGCATCATACAGCAGATCAGTGAACATACCAGTATCAGCTTGCCAATCACTATGTATAACTCCAGGTTAGCCAGAGCTTGTAGGGTTTTCTTGACTAGTCAGCAGGACTAGTTTAAGCTGCATTCATAAACTAAATTTTTCTATGTTGCATAAAGTACGTTATATAACATTAATTTATTACAGGTTACTGAGCTCAAAATAAGGAATGGACAGTCTAAAATCAACAGGTTCTTACAGACAGAGAAAAGACAATATCAACCTGAACAAGCCCTGTCTTGCCGAGCAGCCCTGCATGTGGGTTGGAGGTGAGCCCTTGGCAGTTTGCTGGTTGGTGCTGCCGCGAGTGTGCCTGGAGGATGGGTGGGCATTGTGGGGCTTCCTTAGCACGTGAGGTGATCCCTTGTGAGGCTTCACCTTGAGCAAAATGTATGGGCTCTTATTAATGTTCTGGTTGCACTTTTCCATTCAGCTCCTCATGTTTACAGCCCCATCAGTGGCTCCCAAGAAGCGGAGAGACCTGTTTGTTAACCCCTTTTTGGCCAAGGTGGCTTCTGTCGGGCCAAAGAAGAAAAAACGTGCAGGGACATCTGCTTTGCCACTCCAGGAATTGCTTTGGGTTTAGTTACTGAAAGATCTTGTTATTGAAGACAAAAAAGGCGACTGACTGCCTCGAGGGACAGCAGTTACTCTGTGGGTTTTCTCTATGTCTCCCTCTAAATCCTTCACTTTGAACCTCTGTTTTTCCTCCTGTTTGTGTGTTATAATTACCTGTATCCTAAATTCAGCTGGGCCTTGGTTTGGCTGCTCCCCTCCTCAGAAGAGAAGTGAGCTCTAGCTTTGATAAAGCTATAAAGAAATAGCATTTTTACAGCCTTTAAAAGCGTATTCCCCTCTGTGAGCCTAGCTGCCTCACAACAGCAAGGTCTTGGGCAAAACTGAATGCTTGCAGGTGAGGAAACAACTTGCCTTTTGATGGGTGAAGGAATTTCCAGGCGAATTGATCAAATATTCAGAACTGTCACATACTGTGCATATCTTGTAGAGTATGTTTTGTTTGATAGGATGTGGTGGAATTAATCTGTTCTTTTAAAAAAGGGTCACAGGATTTTAGCTTTCTTCTACTTCATTAAAATGTTTGAGTCTTGTATGTTTGCATGAATTTACCTGAAGCATTCCGAAAACAGTACTACAGTAAGCATTTTAACCTGTTTTTCTGCAGGCTTTTAAAATAAACACTTAGATCCTCATACCTGCAGATGATTTGAAGTGAGAAAGCCCAGTCTCTCATTTTCACATATTTAAGAATAATGCAGGATTGGAGTTCTCAAAATTCTGAATTATATTTTGTGAAGTGAATATGGATCTGGAAGTTACTGAGGTGGAGCCTTTTATCTGCTGGATGGAGTAAAGTCCTGTTAACCAGGTCAATTTTGAACTGCCCAGATTGATGGAAGAGCATTTAGACTTGTCCTTATTATTAAGGAGCTTCTCCATATTTATTTGTGGTAGCTGCTGTACAGGTAACTCTCTTCACGCCTCAAAAATTGTATATAAAAAGGAGATAAAGCAGTGAAAATATAAAGAAGAATGTAGTATATTAATGGGTGTCATAGTATCACTACTGGCATTTGCTGTTTTAAGTGCCTGGTTTATAACATAAAAAATATGGGTGTATAGGGATTAAAGAGGGAAAAAAAAATCCAAACACAACTACGTTGGTAACAAAATTTGTTCGCTCGACTCTGAAAGCACAACTCCCCTTTTGCATCTGGAGGATAAGCAAACAGCACCAATACAATTTCTTTTGTTCCACTTCTCGCAATTTCATCTTCAATATAGTAATAATTATATACAATGGATGATAGCTGGCTTGACAGAACCTGACAGTCAATGATTTCCTGGGCAGAGGCTCTTTCAGGTTTTTTCCAATTCCTTATTGTCTGTGCTGGTTTTCACATCTTTACCAAGAAGAGCAAGAAAATGCTATGATTCAGATACCTGAAACAGTAGCTATTGTACTGCTCCTAAAACCTCCTTAGACTACATGGTTTGAATAGGAATTGTTGACATTCAAAACCAAAAAAAAATGCATTAAAAAGCCGAAGCCTGCTGTGACACTGCTGAACTATTACCAGGGAAAGTTAGTTCTTTGTGAGCAAAGCCAGCCCTGCCTGGTAACAGTTGCTACGTAGGGAGCTGTATTAAGGCAGGAAGGGATCGCTTCATGTAACCCTCCCTCTTCAACTGCCTACAGCATGTTACGATCTTGCCAGCATGTGTGAATCCTCATCTGAAGGCAAATGTTTCAGCTAACTTGGCAAAAAGTAACGGTCAACGATTTTTCTCTCTTCATTGACTTGCAAGTGTTCTGCAGCAACAATAAGTGTTTATCCTGCAAGCAAGAGAACTATCAGGAATAGAGTTCTGACATTTTAGTAACTGTACTACAAAATAAGACTAGAATACCACAATGATTACAAGTCCTGATCTGGACTCCTTTGTTTGTTGTGCTTTATGTTCACAAATAATACCACCACTACCTTCCAACACTACTTTTCATCGGATTCGGGAGTACAGGCCTTTCAGAACACGGTATTACACTCATCGTGATATACTGGGTAAGTTTGCTTCTGAAATCCTTTCCTTGCAATCTGAGATTCAGGAAAACTGCAAGAGCTGTTGTATCTCACTGTTCTTGACAATCACGAAAGCATGCACATCTTGGTAAGGAAACCTTCTGAACATTAATACATCCAGCACATTGAGAGAGGGGACAGGGTCAGCTGAATGTGGTGCATTAAGGCATTCAGATTTGGGGATAATGAAGTGCAAAAGAGAATTAGCTGTAACACCATTAACAAAAGTTTTCTAAGGCTCAAGTAGTTTGGGAAGAACTATGCTTGATGTAAAGTTTGCCAAGATCATCCCGTCATCCTTCAACAGGACACAGCTGGGATGTTTTATCCTGAATCCTACCTTCTGGTTCTGGCTGCTGACCTTAGATTGAGGCTCTGCAGAGCCTCTTGAGGTTTGATTTTTTTTGTGGCACACCACAATCTTAACATCAACAATGAAGGAAGACATGCAGTAGCATTCATATGGTTGAGGATTTAGCAAGAATCTGGAGTATCTTTATATGCTGCGCCTAATTGTCATAGAGGTTTCCGATAAGCAAAGTTTTGTAGAAGTCACGTTGTGCATTTTAATTGATGTGCACTGTGAAGAGAAGTGTGCTTGTTTTCTATTTTAAACAATACCAAGAGATTATCAGTTTACTGAGAGCCCTGGCAGCAGGGTGAGTGCTGTGTGTCTCTCAGAACACGAGGCTTCAACACTGTGTTAATACACAGGGTGTAAAACACGACCAGAAGGCCAGACACAGTCTATTTTCAATTATTTTCTTTTTACTGCTTAATATTAATGGACTGGGGAAAAGCTGTGCAGCCAGAGCACAACATGCTTGTTGCTAATATTTATGCACTATTGGACTTCCATTTTGCTGATTTAAATCAGCTGACCCCTTTGTCCCATCCTGCTGCTGTTTTCCACGTACTTCATGTTAGCTCCTTGAGAGGCCTCTGCTCACCCATGTGGAGTGGCAAAGAGGACTGGAGTGAACGAGGGAGACTTAATCCTCCAGTGGCTGTGTGAAAGCCAGATCTCTGGTGGCTCTATTCCTTTTTCATTTTCCTTTATACTAACCTGGGAAAATGTGACTCTTTGGCCCTGTCAAGCACGTAGAATGGGATCCAAAGCAATGCCCAGGCTTGGCACTGAGTAGGAAAGGTGTAGGGGGAGGATCTGAAATCCCGCCGTTGGAGGAGAGTTTTGAGTTGTGGAAAGGCATCTTTATCCACCTCCCTCTGCAGTTGCTTCTCTTCTGGGCAAACATTGGTGCTGAAGAGTCATGCCATGTCACTCTGAGAATATTCATTTTGTGCCCCAAGAGTAGCATGAAGGAATCTGAGGGCGTCTTGGCGCAATAAACCGTGCTGGAAGCCTTGGAGGACCCTGAGGGTACAGGGAGACAAAGAGGGCACTGTCTCACCTATAGCATCTAAAGGGAGCAAAGGCAGCCCCTGAGGTGCCGCAAGGCTTGGTCACAGACAGAAACGGGTGAATCATTCACAGGAAAGCTGAGGACTGACCTCTTGCTTGTGCCATGTGGATGACTGTCAGGACAAGGAGTCAGGAGGAACACCTGTGATGCTCTCCTGTTGTGCAGCCTTGCCTAGAAGGTGAGAGTTGGGTTCTGCACCTTCCTACTACGTTTATGGAACTGCACAAGCAATAATAAATGTGTTTTCCTACATGTGAAATGAGGGTGTGTGATTTTTAGCCTTTTGATTTTTAATTCAGAAGCAGAGCCCAGCAAAGGGGTTGGGAGAGAGGCACAGGTTTCTGCATTCCGCTTGTTTGCTGTGCATGATCTGCTTATATTGATTGTGCAGAGATTGGAGCAGACATTCAACAACAACAACATGAAAAGAAGGAGGCAGAGATACAAGAGCGCATTGAAAAAATGAAAGCTGAGCTTTGGTCTCAGGTAAATTAAATTAGACTCCTATCATTTAAATGATGGTAGTTCTTTGGAATAATTGCTATAGCGTAAAGACAGTTAATAAAGAACTTTGAGGCCACTGCTATAGAGCCGTCATTAATTTCAACTCCTTTGTTCACAGATTTCTGTCTGCACATATTTCTGATCACAACAATGCATACTTTGCATTAATAACAGATTTTACATCTGGTCTGAAAGTGGCCTCTAAAGCACACAGAAGTTATTGGTTGTTAAAGCTGTTCCCCATAGTGCTATGGAAGATTCTAAAACTGCCATTTATGTTATATGTATGTCTAGAGGTTACAACTGTGGTGGCTCAATGCTATTGTGTGGCCACATTTTAACAGGAATCACTGCAATAAAATTGACAAACGGTACAAAATGTATTTTGCCGTTTGGTTTTAAATGTAACTTGCTCTGATTTCTTAAATAGAAAATACAGAGCTATTGATTATGTAACCTCTGCTTCATCTTAATAGGATGTTAATAGAATCTGAGCAGCTACACTTAACTTGTTTTAAAGGCTGAAGTGTACAAGGAAGATGCAGTGGATAAAGCTCTCAAAGAGGCAGCCGCTAACCACAGTGCACTTGTACGAGACCTTAAACAAAAACTTGGAGAGGAATTAAGGGTATGAACAGGTTTGCTTTCATTACTGTGGAAATAGCCAGCATGGCAGAACCATGTCTTTGATAACCCAGAATGTAGTTCTTTTTTTTTTTTAAATGCTTGCCCAAACCAGGACCTTAATTCATCTGAGATTTTAACTCTAATGACAGGAGAAGTCCTTGGCCTGAAAGGTGACTGGCTTTGTCTTTGTGGTAGATGAGATGTGAGCTTGAGTTGGCTGGATTTCTAATTAACTTCAGCACATTTCATGGTTTTTTTCTTTTTTTTTCTTTTTTTTTTTTTTTGGTTGAAGTTTGTGGACTTCATTGTCAGGCCTTGATTCAGCCAGCCACTGAACCTGATCGGGTGTATTTCTTAAGGGCAGTAAAATACGGGCTTAACTTTAAATCTGTCCTGAAGTTTTATGTCCATTGAAGCTAGAAAGGTGGTTAATTGTTTGCTGAACCTGGACCCTAAGTGGGGTAGAAGAGAAGGAAGACTGCCAGCATATGTATATTTCTAAATGAAGTACAGCAACTGTAGCTTTATATTTCTATAAATGCTTAGCACATGCTTTATATGTCTGATGTATCTCTAAGAATAGACTGAAAGATATACAAAGAGAAAGAAAGGCAACTGCCTTCTGGATCTGAACCTTCCTGCTTTCTGCAACACTTCACAGGGCTTTTTACTGCTAGAGCATCCAAGCACTCCTTGGTCAGGCACTACGCAGTCTGTCTAACACCTATCATCCTTAGCTTTGCAGCCTCCCACCAGCAGATGAAGGGCACACAGAGAATTGCTGGAGTGTTTTGCTTTGGAACTTGATTTTATACAAGTTTCTGAATAGCTATCTGTTTATACTGCAGGCAGTCAAAGCAATATGCTTGGCATTTCAAGAGGAAAAACAGGGAGGTTTACAGTGGTCTTAAGTTTTCAGCAGAGTTAATTCCGTTTTATGGAGCTGTTTTCCAAGAGAGCTCTGTCTTCTGCTGTTATAGTATCTGCTGACACTAGTTGGCAGAAGCTCAGTTCCTCATGTTCAATCATTCAATTACTTGCCATAAGCCTATTATATATCTTCATAGACCTGAGTGCTCAGGATTTGAACATGTACCATTTGTCCTGATAACACTGGCTACAGTTACTGGGGACTAGGGAGCAGACCAGAATCCTACAGCTGACACAAAAGAAGAGGCAGATATAACTAAAGTGATTGCAAGATGTTTTAGATTTGGTGGTTTGTCCTTCTTGCAGTTCACATTAAGAGGTGTCCTAACAGCGAGCTAACTGCTTACTAGCAGCTGGCTTGGAGAGGTGGTGGCTGAAAATTTACTCAGTGTCTGTCTAAGCAAACAGATAGTTGCAGCCGTTAAGGCATCTCAGCGAATGAGTGCTTGAAGTGTTTTTATGTATAGGATAGGCCAAAGAGAACTGCTTTCAGCTGGTAGCTTCAGGAACGGCTTTTTGCAGCAGTGCTGATGTGGCTGTTCCACCACCACTAATAGTCAAATGGCTTTACTTAGGCTTCTTGTAGATAGGTCCTATTATTTGTCACTCTGCTTGTCAGCAGTAGACAACCAACCAGTATCCACAAAAATACACAGAATACAGAGCTTATAGTTGAGTGTGCAAAAGATTTATAGCAAACCTCATGTAACTGGTCATCCTGTATTAGAAAACCCACCAAGATCTAAGCAGCCACAGCTTTCCCAATAATGTACTGCCATTTCCACAGAGGATGTGCTTCTCAGGGCTTTTGGAAAGAACTGTGAATGGTGGCAAAGCAGTGCAGATCACTGGGCAGCAAGTGGGTTGGATTGCTTTCCTGGGTGGTCAGGCTTTGCCTATAATGGCAACAGAGGTATATTGATATATATTGAATTGTCTGAGGTTCCAGATAGATCTATGTCCAGCCAGACCACCTAAGATTAGTATTGTCATACCTTTATTTATCAGCCCAAGCAATATCTTGCTGTCAGGTATTCCAAGGACCAAGCTTCTTCTCTGTCTCACTCTAAAACCGTGCCACTGGCCATGTGAACTTGTGAAGAGAATATATCAGGGAACTTTTTGTGCCTTATGTAGAAAACATGGATGATGTGGAATGATGCTACAGTAAATCACTGTAATTGCCCTGCAATATTTTCCTGAAGTCTGTTCTGCAGGACTTTGCTGGGGATTGTTTAAAGGCAACTGAACAATAAGTTGTTGTCACTACTTTTATCTGCTTTTAACTTCGCTTAAGGAAGAGGTGAGGAAGGCAAAGGCAGAGATGAAGAAATACATGGAGGATGAGCAGAAGAGAGAGGTTGAAGCTGCAGAGCAGCGCATGGCTCATAGACTTCAGTGTGCCCTCATGGAGTGTGCCCAGGAGAAGATGCAAGCGGTGGCCGAAGCCAGGAAACAGGAGAGGGAGGCAGCCCTGAAGGAAGCAGCCAGGCAGCACAGGTGATCTTAGTGCTTCCCTTGTCTTGGCTGACAAAAATGCTCTGCTAAAGAAAATGATCGGAATTGCACCAGCATTGATTAGATGCGGGTCTTCTAGGAAAAGATTAGTAAACCCTTTAGGAAAAGAAAGGTATTTGGAAATGTGACCGGCAAGAGCTGCAGGCTCACTCTCTCTTGCTGACACCCCATGTAGAAATACAACATATTTTGTTGCTAAAAGGAAGGATCATGAAGCCAACCAAGGATCCAAAAGTTTTATTTTTATGATTGATTTAGATTCGTCAGAAATAAAGATCTCAGGGGCCTATTTGCCATTTATGACCTTTATGCAAAACTGAAAAAGACGTGTTCATATTGTGACTTGAACAGCTTTAATGTCAAAATAATAACACACCTCTCTCCCTTAAGAGTGGAATACATTTCCAGTTTTGACAGCACAAACAACAAAATAACACCGTACTCTTACAATGAAAAGATCAGTTCAGGTGTGTTCCTTTGTAAGATGCTTTTTTTTTTTTTCCTGAATAGTCACATGTAAGTTTTGATCCATTGTTTAATACCTTCATTTTCACTATTAAAACATGCCCTTTCTAACAAAGATAAATCATGTCCCACATAAACTTAGCTGGTCTCTAACTTCTCATGTTAGCAGAGTTCTGAAAAAATATCTCCAGCAAAGTGGAGGGAGCAGTAACAGAGGGCAGAAATTGTTTTCTCTACATTGAAGTATTTGGCTCAGTAACCTTAATGGATGCCTGATGCACCATTTTTTACGTGTACCTGAGCCAGCTCTAGTGAATAGTACCCATAATGTTTTGACTACACAACATAAATTGTATGTTTTATTACTGATGTGATAGCACAAAGATGTTCTCAGTACCACTTAAACAAAATTACAGATGAAGCTGTACTCTAGAAATCAGTTCCTGGATTTCACTTCAAGACAGCATTTTTGCTTGGGGGCAGAGTTGTTCAAAGTCTAACTGAAAATCAGTGTGTACTTAAGTGCTAGCTCAAACAGAGACCTGAATGAATGATGAAATAGTAATCCTTTCTATTTTTCGTTTGGAAGCAAGCATCATTAAATTATCACTGGATGTGCCATGCAGAAACGGAATCTTCTGCAGCTGCCTTTCTCTGTGTCATCAGTGGCCTTGTTTTACCCTGTTTTGTTTCAGAGGTCCTACATCAAGTTCTGATTTCATATACATTCATGGTTGAATGAGAGAGTTTTTACAACCACCTGAATAGACTCAAATTGTTTTATTAAATAAGCTGTAATAACAGGCGTTCCCTACAAATCTTTCTTTTTCTTTTTTTAAATAGCAAGCACTTAGAGCAACTCAAAGAAGAAAGTATGTTAGCTGAAGAACTACATCGTAAGAGTATAGAGCAATTAAACAAAGAAAAATGTCATGAGATTAATATTGCCCTGAGTATCGCACAAAAAGAGAATCAGATTGAAATTGAAAAACAGCTCAAAGAAGCAGAGGCCTTACATCTTGATGAGCTGGAAAACGTGGTGGTTAAGCTGAAAGCAGCAGAAGAACAGGTAAAGACTCTCATGCAAGAACTGGAAAAGATGACATATTGGAAGGACAGCCTGGAAACTGAAATACAGGCAACAAGACAAGCTTTTCAAAAGTATATTGATGCCACTTTTCCTAACCTGTCCCCTGGACAAGCAGATTTTATTCTGCCATTAAGAAAAGCATTTCAGCAGGACACTCCAAAAGAAGCAGAGGCTAGTGACAAGGAATATAAGAGAACTAGTATTGGAAGTGTGAGATCCACAGACATGGGTAAACAGAATGACAAAAAAGTGATGCTGAAAAATAAATTCATCTCTGTTCACTGAATTACATGAGTGTGGTTAGAATGATACAGAAGAAAATAACCACTGTTATGTTAAATAATGAAGTGATGAGCCACACTTAGAAATTATGCATTAATTTTGGTTTCCAAATGCTAGGGCAGAGGTTGGAACGTGTAGTACTTGAGGATGTTTCCACTGAGTCCTTATTGAGAAGGAAAATATCTGATTGGAAAATCTGTCACTTAGTTAAGCATCAGCACCTGGACTGTGAGGACTCTTGGCTCTGCCCGTGAATACTTGAGTGTGGAGTAAGACACACAAGCTTTGAACATCTGCAGCTTGGATTCTGAGACATACAGAGTGGTTATTCTGTGTGACTGTGTATGTCTATGTAGAGTACTTGCAAGTGAGTGGTTACATGATCTGAAAACTCACCTGGTTTAAGAAACAGCTTTTGGGCAAAAAGTGTGTGCTGGCAGGTATGCAAAGTAATTTTCCTGTGAGGGGACTCAAGTTTATCTGTTCACATGTGCTTGAAGCCTGCATTGCATTAGGCCAGCCTCAATACATTGATTGAGTCTGAGATTCAGCCTGCCTAAATGTCAGATTTATCTTCAATGTGTCGTAAGACATCACAGCAAGCATTCGCTTAATATTCACTAAAGCTTTGTGTTTACCTCCTTTGTTACCTGTTAATCTGAAAATGCTGTATAGCATCTGGAGTGTGAGCTGAGGAATGTAAAGGAGCTGGTCTTTACTGTAGGTGATAGAAAGTGTAATATGCTAAAAGAAACTCTCTGTTGGCATCTTCTTTAAGGGAATTTTTAAGAGAGCAATTGTACAGCATTCTTTTCCTTATGCTCAAAAACAACCTCAGAAAACAAAAAGGCAGACTAGTGTCACAGATACCCATCGTTCTACCAAACTAGGAAGTGAAGACAAGTGAAGTCACTGGTTTCTCGTGGAACAGTTTAATGAATATAAAATACTTGAGCAGATATTTGGAACACTTTGGCACTACTTCTGACCTAAATGACTGTAAAACCTTACTTCACTAAACTGTGGAAGCTCTTTCTGTGGAGAGCTGGTGCTCCCTGTTCATTTCCTCTCTTATACTCCCGGTGGAAAGAATCCAAACTTCATGTTCACAGTTGTCTAATCAAATGCATAAACTGCACAGAGCCCAAGATAAAACTTGTGTTTACATCTTAAACATTCTTCAGCAGTCTGAAATAGTCCATAAGCTGTATAAACCATTTTTTAAAGAAAACATTTACATGTGCATTAAGTATAGAAGTCTTTTGAAACTAGAGCACTAAAATACGGGAACTAAAGTACTAACAGCTGCATCATGAAATAACTAAAGCTGATAGATGCTCTCTGTTGCATCAGCTGCTCAAAGGCTTACTCCCCACGCACCGTGGAGCCCAGAGGCACAGCGGCAGCTGGGGGAACACCAACACCCAGTCAGAGGAATGAAGCTCCAATTCAACTCCTCCCGGGGAATCCCAGCGGGGCGTCAGTGCCATGGCGTGGGAGTGAGACCCATTGCTCTGAGTCAACCAGAGAGATTTTCAGGAGCACCTTGCAGACTGAGAGTGGGTACAGGCTGGAGGTATGGGACTGGAGCTATGGGATGTGGGGCAGTGCATCTGGGGATTGTACAGAGATTGTACGAAAGCTTATTATGGGATGTTTAGGGAAAGAACCAAAGGTGGAGAAAGGGGGATCAATGTGGTTTGGGGAAGAAACAGAGTGGGAAAAGAGAGGGATAAGGGGATAAAAGAGGTTGGTTACATGTAAACAGAGGCAGGTCATAGCTGACCATGCCCTTGCCTGATCGGTGCAGTCTGTCCTGTCTTCTCATTGAACTCAATTTCTAACTTGGATGCAGGGCTTTCTCTGTGTGAATGCGTATGCATGGGAGGTCTGCCTGCTGACAGCTGATGACAGGAGCTCAGAGTGACACAGGGCTCAGAGTGACAGCAACTGGAGAGACTGGAGTGATTATTTTGTGGGTACATATGTCAGTGTGTAATCACTAGCAAATACCAAGACAGGCTTGCTGACAAATAGGGTAAGAGGAGTGGTAGCCAAGTGATGGAGTGGCTGTAAATCTAAGATACTGTCTATGCACAAGGCAATATGAGGGGCGATTCTGCACCTTGCATGTCAGAAAACCAAGATGATGATGAAGTGCTTTAACTCCCCTTTAACAAACAGTTCAAGTTCTCTTATAGTGACAGATAAGTAGATTTTTTTTGTTCTTCTCTACTGGGAAGGATATAATATAATCATATCCTTCTGCAATGTTAGCATTTGTTTCTGAGAAAAAATAAGTCACTGTGTTTCACAGGGTTAGCCCACTTTTTATCTGGCATACAGTGGCAGTGACTGATACAGACTGTGGCTCTCTACAGGGGTAAGTGTTCCCTGCGGTAGACCTTAGTCCTGAGTACCTCAGTCATCCAGTTGACACCAAGGGCTCCTGTGAGTGCACAGCCCAGGCCCCTCCTGAGCTACAGCTTTGCAGGCATGTTTGAAGACAGGCGGCAGGGGCTGAAGATCTGTGGGCACGCTCTGGCGTGGACTTACCACTGTGTGCACAGCATATACAGCATATAACAGTCTGTCAGACACTGCTTCTCATGGCCTTTTAGGAGAGGAAAAGCATTTTATTTGACTGCTTTCAAATGTCAAGGTGAAGTTGTGTTGGCTCAGCTTAGAAACATCATGTCCTTTTAAGTCTGTGTGATTGGTTGTGTAGAGATAAAAGAAGCCACAGCTTGGCCTAAGTAAATAGCTCTGCAGTATAAATGGATAGACAAGATAGCGAGCAGTAGAATCGCTATGGACCTGGAGAGCCATTTGCCGTGGACACTGTTTGGTATTTCAAGGAAATATTTTAGAAAGTAAAATATCTAACTAAACCCAATTTAAGGGATTTTTTCCCTTCCAATTGTAGTCACTGCACAGTATTAATTGTGGTTGACTGGCAAGCTGAAAAAGAAAAGGCTGTTTTTAATATTCTGTAAGTTTCTGCATGTCGAGTACTTAACTAATGAAATCTGTGAGTACATGAACTATTGGTAGCTAACAAAAATTACACATCAGACATACAAGCAAGCCTTTCGTTGCATGAAGCAGAGACAGCATATGTTTGTTGGCTTGATTTTGTTCCTGTTTGAGAAGGATTGCAGCATGAAAAGCAACACTACCCACTTTACTTGCACTCTGAATGAGAGAGAGCATGAATATATGCTTTTTGACTGTTTGTCTGAATGATGCAAATAAAGAAGCTTTCAGATAACATCTGGACGCTAGGGTGCCGGTGATGGCACATATTGACAGTGGAGTGCACAAGACAAAAACTAGCATGGGGAGCTGTAATGCTGCAATGAATAATACAGAAAGCAGGATTTCTCTATTAGTCATTCAGGAGATGTCTAAAATTGCCAGAAAGTACCATAGTCTCAGGGACAGTGAAACTTTCTGTCTAAGGCAATGCTATAAAAGACTGAAAAGTGGGTTGTCTAATTACTGTAGCTGAGCAGCTGAACTAGTAGGGAGCTGTGGAGTATGGCTGATAAGCAGCTAATTAATAAACTGGAGACATCTTGCTTGTTAGTCCCTCAAAGGTCTGCAGAAGGGATCTGTGATGTCTTAAATGAGGAGATGCAGATTGTGAAATCTCTGCATGCCTGGCCTGGAGAAACGAAGTGTGAAAGGAACTAATGATGCTGGCAGCATTTGGAATGTGAGCACACGCTGTCTGTGTGTGTGAGGCAATTAAGGAGCTGCAGCACCTCGCGGGCAACAGATCACAGAAGGAATACATTCTGTCTGTGCATGGATGTAGTGTACCCACACAGATATAAACTGAGTAATTATGATTCCAGTTGCTGATGTGATTTCCTTTGCTGGGCTTAATTAACAACAGTTCAGCATTACATTAGCTGCTAGTTAAAATACAGATTGAGTAAAGGAATATGAGTGACTAATCACAAAATGCATCAAGTGACTGGTGGGAAATGCAGATGCAGGAATAACTGGCATTAATATTGGCTAGTAGGTACAGTACATGGGTGTTCTGGGGATATCTAGGCATGGTTCTGCCTGGGGGGGAAAGACAAATCCCAGAAGAAAGACTGGGCCAACAGCAATGATGGAAACATCCTAGGGGCTGAGGAAGCCTGTGCCTCCTCCATTGCAGTTTATTGGAACTAGCAGTTAACACATCATCTTAGCTTTCTTTGAGACAGTGAACAAACCAGAAGCTAGGTAAAAGCTTGGCTAACAACAGCTAGTAAACTAACTCCAAGTAGAAGGATAAATAAAACTGCTGTACCCCAACTGTGACATGGCCTGCCCAAATATTGGCCTTCCTTCTAGCTGATCGTGAACAGTTTGTCTTGTTCCTATTAAAATGGTCTCTAGTGCTTTGTTTTGGCTTCTTCTAAGAGTGTGGCTGTCTCATCCTTCTTACTGGATCTTGCCTTTCTTTTGTGTATTTGGACTTTTTCCAGTATACAGCTGCAGTCCTCTGTTATGCTTGTCCTAAAACTTGAGTGAATAGAGAAAAATCCTACCCATCAAGGTGTCTGAGCACCATATTTTTCCATTTTTTTCTCAGAAGATTACATTCTTCCTTCATCTAATAAACTTTTTAAAAGGCACAGATACTTTCAGTTCGTTTATCTGAAAACTTAAGCCACACTATAAATGGAATATTGCTGGCCAAAGTTGAGCTCCACTTCATTCTGTCTTCTCTCGCAGCTTCTCAAGAACTTATACTGCTGATGCCAAATTAGTTGCGGGGCTCCGGGTACTACTGCTGCTAGCCACAAAAACTGCAGTCCCTTTTGTGTGCTGCCTGTGGCATTCCACAGTCATTCCTGATCGTTGTATGTTGGGGTTTGGTTGGTTGGCTTGTTTGTTTTGGTTTTAGTTTTGTTTTTTTCCTTACCTGCCAAGTACTGCAATGTTAGGTTTTAACTCTGAGGCTAGCATCTGAGCTACTTTGTCTCTATACTTCAGGTGTTAACCATCTTTGATATGTTTCTGATAGTGTCTCTTTAGTATGAGTTTATAATCCTGATTTATACCCAGTTCTGATTTTCAGTGTAGATTTAGAAATCAGTGACCTGGACTTTCAGCCTTAAACTTCACCTTTAAGAATCTTATAATTTCATTATAGCAGTATGAATCTGATGCTGAGACACTTAGCTATTCTAGTGAGCACCGGAAGCTTTTCCCTTTAAAATACTAAACCTGTATGTCTGCAATAAATGTTTATTTCTGGGTCAACTGACTAGATGGTTCCATATCATCCATAAAACCTGCTTTCTGCTCTCCTGCTTCTAGCTGAGCAATTTCACCATTCACATTTGATGACTTTTCAGATGTTGCATCTAATTTCTCAGTTACAAAGGACATTTCTAATAGCAATAATAATCTCTACTTGAATGTATCCTTTTCTTTATTTTGAGGAAACTGGTTTTCTGTATACTGTTGTAGTATAAACACCTTTGTATATGGGAATTAAATTTGGAGACTTTTGAAATAAAGGTCATTGTAATAAGAGGAGATGAATTCTTAAAAAGGTTACCTGGAATAGAAAATTTAAGTGCATGAAACCTTTAGAGCTGACTGTCATGAGAAAAAGACTGAGGAGTCGATTCTCAAAATACTGTTCAGTGGGTACACATTCTCTTACATTCCCAGCCTGACTTCATATATGATCTACGTAAGTTGTTGTTTACAGACATAGTTTTAAATAGCCTTGGAAAGTGTCTCTTGATGGTCCCAAACCTCTTCCTCTAAGGTCTAGTATCTTACTTCTGACCACCAAGTACTTGCAAACATGGAGGAATCAAGATACCAACACTTGTTAACTGAAATAAACTAGCTAGAAGATCTCCTTAACCATATTTTGTAGGTTCAAAGCTTAATTCAGGGGTGTTCAACAGGTTTTCATAAAAGATGAATTCAAACAGAAGTGTTCTTGGATGGTACAAGTAATGGGTGTGCAAGTAAATGCGCTACTGCTCTGCTTGTGCCTCATTCTCTTTAACTTGACTTCTAAACCAAGAGTTATGGTGACAACATGATAAGGGTGTTCCTTTGTCCTCTGTGTCAGCACAGTGAATCCTGGTCAAACCACCTGGATACAAACATATTCTTGCTTATGAGTGCATGGCTATGAGAATATGCGTGAAGTAAATTTTGTTTTAAATCAAATTTTCCCATGATATGTAACACATAAGAAAAGAGCCCTTCTTGTTTGAGGAAGAGGAGGATATAACACTGAAAAGCTACTGCAAAGGAAGATCGTAATGCTGCTTCAAGTCTTTTCATTAGTTTGTTGTTAAGTAGAACCAACACAAATTTTGCGTAATTGCACTCTCAAAGCCAATGCTCTTTCAATTCTTATTTAGCTAGATGAAAAAAGGAGCATTTTTTCTTTTGGGCACCAGCTCACAGTGTTTAAGGCACTTTATGGCTAAGGCTGCTTTACAGTCTTTATAGTAACACACATGGGTGCAAGACAATGAGATAGAAATGAATAAGTTATACAACTCACCTAGTACTTTAACAGAAAAAGTATGGAAAATCCATAGCAGAAATTTGTGGAGAGTCTTGCCAAGTTATAGTAGGAGCAGCCGTGGTTGAACATGCACGCAAGTCATCTGAAGATGGGCAGTCCTAGAAAAAGGAAAGTGCAGCTTATGACACTTATGAAGGGGACCTTTATGAAGAGTTACTGGCAAACACTACAGGAAATTGTCAGAAAATATCTACTCCTACTTTTATACAGTCCTAAAATTACATTCGGCCCTTTGAAGGCAAACGTGAGGCTGATGTGGTCCCTGGTGAAAATGAGTTTGACATCTCCGCTTTGAGAGTAACTCTTAGTACAAGCTCTTCCCATTTATACAAAAGGAGGGTTTCCTCGTTAAAACTGTAGAGTTACTCTGGACTTGGAGCTATTTGTTGAAAACAGGTTGTGCCCCCTACTTTCTGAATCATGTAATGAAAGTACAATCACCTTTCTAAACAAACATTAGCATTACCTTCAAGTAAGGCCACATTTTCACAGAATGAAGTGTCCCATAGTAAAATCGGATTAAAGTATTGCCTTACCTACCCTCTTCTTTTATTCTGGCCCAACTGTTTGTTGTGATACTGTGAACTGGATCAAGGACCTGATTTCTCTGTAAAGGGTAGAGTTGAGAGTCTAAGCAACACAGATATATGTAGATATTTTGTTATAAAACAGGACCTTTGCTCTTGATTCAATAGAGAATGAGGTAAATACTTGCTGGTATGTTTAATGCATTATCATCAGTCATGTGGGGAAGGCAGAGGAGGAGCTGGCCGCTGCTGTGATATTTGTGTTAAGCTTTTCCTAAACTCTTTCACCTCTGAGATTGACTCTGTTTTGGTTTGTGCTGTTTGTTTTGTTTTGCTTTTACAAAACTTGTTTTACCACTAGAAACTAAGTCACATTAGTGAGCACCTGTGAGTAATAACTTGGAGGTGTTTAGGTTTGGAATTAAGTGGCTGAGATGTGTTTCTTCACAGGGCAACTCTTGAATTTCACAACAGAAAATAAAACAAACTGGTAATGTGTTTCACTGCTGACTTTCATCTGTAAATATATTTAACCCAAACATTGCATCCTTGTGCTAATGAAGAACCAGAAAGCAACGACAATAGATGCCATCGCAGTAATGAGGAAGAGGAGACAGTTCAAGGAAATAAAAAATAGCGGCATCTCCCATTTCTTAATGTGTTTAATCAATGGCAGAAAATAGTTGGTAAACCATTATTCTTGTAACCAGCTTATATTAGTTACCCATTCTGTTTAGGAACTGATTAAATATTGAAAAAGTACTTTGTTTATGGAGAACTGAGAATGGAAACTGTGTAACATTCAAGAATATATATACATTCAATAATATCCATCTCTTGGTTATTAAACAGTGCTCTATACAAGACTTGCTGACCTCTCCTGGATAAAGACTCCTAAATGGTTTGGAATACTCCATTTGTTAATGAGAAAAATTTGATCTTCATTACAAACTGGACTGAGCCTTTCTTCTGTTACAAACCACGTTAGATGAAACTGATTGCTGTAGTCAAGAGCAGAAACTTCCCACGCCATCTCACAAACCATGTGAGAGAAACTGTGTTTTCAAAGCATGACTTGGGTAAGGCTGTAGTACTCAGTTTGGTTGAATAAGCTGAGTTATGTAAGTGAAAGCTTGGAATTACTAACTTTGCTTTCAGGGAAAAGTTCTTATCCCTTTAAACTCTACTACCAAAAGGGGCTGTTGTTGGCAAGGTAGTGGAGAGTTCCTGGCTGACTTTGCTGGAAACCTAGCAGTGTTACAGAAACCACCAGCCACCCAGTCTGCTGCATGTGGGACATGAACTGTAATTCACTGACATTATTACTGGACAATTAGGGATGCACCTGTGTGACTGAGACCTTGATCTGTGTCTATGCTGTGCAAGCTGGCACACGCTCTTGCAGGCTTGCCAGTTCTGAACTGAGCTCCGTAGAGACCATCCTCTGCAGGGCTTTCGCCAAGGACAATGAGGAGCTGGATTCCTTTCAGAGTGTGATTCGGAACCACTATGATCTCACCAGAGGATTCCTGGAAAGCTGCCAGCAAGACAGCAAAACTTTCTTTTATTCCATTCAGAAGGAAAATAACCTGGGATTCTCTACACACACCATACCAGCAGAGCTCTTTCAGTACATGCCCCCAATCTTTTTAGCTTTCAATCCAAGGTTAAGATGTTGGAATGTACATTGTTCAAAGATCCTCCTGAACAAAAAGCTTCTAATACTGTAAAAGCCTGAAAGCCTTAGTTTCATCTGTTCCTGTGCTTGGTTCTATCTAAGCAGCAACATGTCAAGTGACTTGGAGTGGGTCTTCAAAGTCTGGCAGTGGAAGAGGACATTCATGGTGTTGAAAGACTTATTGAAAGAACTGAGCTCATTTGGAAGTGAATAATATGGGTTCAACTCTATAAGCCCTGTAAGTTTCTAAAGTCCCTGCTGCTTGCTTCTTTTTTATTTTAATAATGAAAATTCTTTTTCCTTTGAGAATACTAAAATCTTTCTTTTCTTCTAGCAAAAAAAAGGGCTTTGGGATACTGTAATCCTGAACATAGAATCTGTATACAACTTATTTTAATTGCCTTGCAGCCTTACTTAGGACAAAAAGATCTGTGCTTCTGCAGTTTACTGATCTGTTCTCACCCAAATGCTGGCACAGTAAGCAGACTGGAAAACCTGAGAGGTACGTTACTGTTTAAAGCCCAGGGGAACAGCAAGAAGCATTGCGACCCCACAGGGAAAATAGCAGCTGGTGTTAGGTGATGGCTTTTTCTTGGTTCTCAATATGTTCTTGTTAGGCCTCTTTCCTCTTGGACACCAAAGGTTTTGATAAATCCAATGTGTTGCACTAAGGAGTGTCTGAGTTCAAACATGCTGTGTGGATTTGCCACAGTGAACAAGGCTTCCAGCATTACTGCAGATCTCCTTCCAAAACTCCTGGCACTCATGCACTTACGGAACCTTCTAGTGAACTATCTTTTTGAAAGCTGGGATCATCCTTTCAGTAAAAACTCTTGCAGGAATGATGCTAACCATAATGTGCTGGAAAAGCTGGATGTCAGCTGGTATCAGCGTGACTTTTTACTGAGGCTGGCCAAACTCTTCACCTTCCCCCTTTCCTTGCAAGCTATCTTAATGAACCTGATGTGTGTGGACCAGAGAAGTAGTGAGTCTGCTGAGACTGTCAAAATACTTGGCAGCAGTTTCTCCCTCCCCTTGGAAGTGACCGTCCTGTGGTGTCTCTGTATGTGCACACACAGCGTGTATGCAGATGGGAGACACGACATTTTTTTTTTAAAGTATTTCAATGGTTTTGACTAATATACTGGAATCGGAGTCAAGGAAACCAGAACCAGCACAGAAATGTGTGAAGGCTGTCGAATTAGCATCTTTGAGGATTTACAATATGCATATACAGACACCTCTTAGCTTTATTTCACCCTCACACACACCCCAAGCCATATGCATAGACTATTTTTCTTACCTGTTGTATTTTCTTCTTTTCTTGGCTCCAAATGGTGTAAATATTCACTGCTACTATCAGTACAGATAAGAGCAAAACATCTTTCCTCCGTCTGCAGGCTTCT
Organism: Caloenas nicobarica; assembly: GCF_036013445.1. Classification (NCBI taxonomy): domain Eukaryota; kingdom Metazoa; phylum Chordata; class Aves; order Columbiformes; family Columbidae; genus Caloenas; species Caloenas nicobarica. Next base: position 38,333,783 of record NC_088247.1, read on the forward strand.
AGCTTGCCCCAAATCTTCCATAGAACACAGGAAAAGGTTTTTCCTTCACCTACTGGTCAGAAGCCCCTTCTGCACCTCATTGCAAAGCTACTCTGAGTTACCAGGGTAGGGAATTTTTTACAAGTAGAGTAGTCCGATGGCTACTCCACCCTCCACATAACCACAAATGTGGGTGCTAGGAATCTCTGTGTTCACTAGACGTAGGGGATGCAATGCAGGAACAAAGAGGTTATTTTATGCCTACCTTGAGTACAATAGCATTCCGGTCTGGTATCGTGTAAATGTTTGATCTGCTGCTCATAAGGTGTGACTTACGTAGGTTCTACTTGATTGGGTCATAAACAGGTTTACTGCCAGATATGTCCATTGATACATAGTTATTAACTCAAGCTTTTGGGGAAGTCTTATATTGTGGGTGTTTTTCAGGCACTTTTAGAATAAGTCTGATATAGAGAGGATACAGTTCTTAGCAGGCTGTAAATGTATATACTTTCTTTTGATATTCTATACTTATTTACCCCTTTAGATGTCCATTGTCTAGAGTGCTGGGAAACCTTCAGTGTAAGCGAGAGGTCAAAGAAATGACCAGTGGTCTTTCAGCAAAACATCTTTCCAGAGTTTCGCAGATACTTTTGAGAGCAATTTGTGCATCCAGTGTCATCCACAAGGCTTAGAAATAAGCTTTAAAACCAGTGTGAGCTTCCTTCAAAAACTCTTACTCCAGGAGGAAGAGGATGTTCTTCAATGTGAAGTAAAAGAGGATGTCCTTTTGCAGAGCCGTAGAGCTTGCCAAAGGGGTTGAAGGTCTTCTGAAGTAAAGAATTGCATCAATTGCAGCCACCAGGCTTGGAACTGGCATAAAAATCCTGGCTTTGCTCAAAGTGTCCATTTTTACAAATCTGTGAGTGACTGCTTTGATAGTGCATGTCAAAGCTCAAACCTGCATTCTTTGTGAAATACACTTGTGTAAATGCTTAATGTGTGTTGTATTTAAAACTCAATGTAGGGACCACTTACATTTTAAATTACTTCTCTCTCTAATTGAACTTTGAAAAGAGGTCGTGAAACCTAAAATTTCACAGTTATGTTTAAGTCCTAAATTATCTTCAGGTAGTTGCAGCAAGATGGACCTAATGACCATCTCTGAGTCCTTTTCAGTCACCTTTTATGATTAAATGGTTACTTTTACAGCACATATTTTCTGTACTTTTAATTCTATAAACTGGTTTTCTCTCTCCTCAGGATATTTTCTATCTAAATATTGTTTTCATTTCTATTATCAAGATTAGCTGACATGCCAGATTGAAAAAACAGTCACAGCTGGCCAGTGCTGCTTATCTGTAGAAGAGTCTTAGAATTCATTTCTAAACTAAAAGGTGAGCAGAAGTGCTAACTCAGCAATCCTGGTTTTCTAAGGGTTACCAGGTATCCTATGATATTAGAATACCACTTTTTTCCAGTCCGTAATGCTGCTTTTGAAGATCACTACAAACAGGCAAAGCTCTCTAAAGAGTTATTCTGCCGAGTACTCAGCACAAATTGACAGATCTTAAGCCTTAATAGCTGCTCTAGGGGAGAGAAGCTGCACGGCAAATAGAAATGCTTTTGGACAACAAAATTCAAAATTTTGGAGAAGGATTTGCAAATTTGTACATAACTGCAAAGGCATCCATTTGGTTCCCAGCTCATTTATTGACATGGGGAAAACACTGCAGGGCGAGCCCTATTTCTGGAGTACTGTGGATAATAATCCTCCTGCCTTCCCTGTCTGATTCACTGATCATTCCTTTCCTTTCTGACAGATGAATGAAAAGCGTCTTTGCACAGCAGTGAGAAGTCTGTAGCTGGATAAATGTGAGCTGAGTGAGAAGTTAATTTGCAGACCGTGGAATAATCACATTCCCATTATTAGTGCATTTTTTCTTCTTCACTAATGGAATCAGAGCCACAGCAGCATATTTCCTATGAGATTCTCTCCTTCATCTGTTTACTGGATAGTTTTGATGGATCCCATTAGTGTGAGGTTGTGTCCACCAGTTGTTTCTTACGCTTGTTCCACTCGTGGGAAAATTACTGCATCACTTTGGTTTTGTTTTGTTTGCTTGTTTGTTTTTTGTTTTGAACATTGATGGGATTTGGGGCTGTTGCAATGACTTAGTATTGCACAAGCAGGTGGTCTCCTGTAAAAAGGGTATTAATGTTTGTGTTATTATCATCTGTACAGACATAAGAGCTAGTTAATATCTCGCTAACCTGTGAAATAGCAGTGTGTACTTCTGACCAAACTGCAGCTCTTTTGAAACATAACTTGGCAGGAATATGCAGGAACTGCTTGAACTATATCAAGTAGTATATGATAAGTCCTGGGTCTAGTTTCAGCAGATTTTTTTAGAGGGATGATTAATGGAAAAAGCTCTTGATCTGTGTTATTTTTATTAATGCCTTTGACTGAAATGTTAATGTAATGTTATTATTGTTTAGGAGCCTTGGGTAGTGATTCATCTGAATACAGCTGAATAATGCAGCTTTTGCAGGAGTTTCCAGTTGAGGCACTTGATGATGGCATGTCTGGAATCTCTCCACTCCCTCTGCCCAGTGAATGCCAGAGCTCTCAAGGTTTGAAGGACAAATAATTTTGCTTCGCTCCCTTTTCTGTAACCTAGCAAATACAGTCCATCCATTGTGCTTGCTAAGAGATCCAGGCTAACAATAGTGCATTTGTTAACTGGATTTCTAAGCTTGCTTAAATGAAGGGTAACCCTTTTGTGCCGTGTTATCTGTGACTTTTTTTTTTTTATTTCTAAATTAAAAGCCAAATCGGACCTCTTTGTCCAGCAAAATCTTGATGCCTTGGCAACACTTTCATCCTGGAGACAACTGCCAGCTTCCCTGATCTGAGTTCCACGTACAATGAGTAAGTCTAAGCTCCCTGCTAGGTACCCTCACATTGTAGTGAAATTTGGATATAGTGGGAATTAGGGGGAGACACAGCGCTAACATGCCCAGACATCCCTTCTTTACTGCAGCAAAATGATGGAGCTGGGAGAAGAAAACAGAAGAGCAGTCTAACTTTACCATATTCTACAAGGGAGGCTCAAACCCTTAAAGATATTTCAAAACACAGAATCATAGAATATCTCAAATTGGAAGGGATCCATAAGGATCATCGGGTCCAACTCCCAAATAATTGCTATAGATGTCGTCTGGGATTCCCTTACATGTAACCCATTAGTCTGCACTCTGCCTCAATGAGCCTGAAATGGATGTATATCCACCACCTATATAGCATTCCAGGAAAGTCCTGGAAACTTAAAATAGTGCAGCACATTCTTGTGCGAATGTGTCCTTAAAGCTAAGCTGTTTGTGCTGTTGGCTGGCACAGTGTGGTGGCACACAAGGACAGAGGCCTCCGATTGCTGATGTGCATGTTTGGGGAGGAAGAGGAAATAAAAATCTTGCACAGGAGGACACCAAAACATTCTCAGCTCCAGAAATCAGTTTTATTGTGAACTAACAGACAAACTGTAGAAGGTGGCATGACATGTTTGCCCTCACAATGTAGATTTCTGACTGTGAGAATTCTGTGTGATTATTTGAAAAGAATAAAAGCCAGATAGTCAAAGTATATTTCCCTCTTGAAAGAGACAGGGTTTTCATTCTTGGGTGAATACAGGCTTTCCTTGCACTGTTCTTTGGGAAGAATCAGGGTTAATCAATGAACATTACTTTCTGCATCAAGGTGCAGGGTAGTTTCAGGACCGTGAAACATAGCAAACAAAAATCTGCATTGCATGTCTTATGTTTTAACTTCAGAGGTGAGGATAAGGACAGTAACTCAACTTCTTCTTGGATCCTGATTATCAGCTGTAAATCTCTGCATGTAGCTGTATCTTCAAAGAGCTTTCATTGGTGCCTTGCATTGTTTCTGACAGGAGACCTTCAGGCCAGATGGCTGGTGCTCTCTCACTAGCAAGACACCCAGTCAGAAGATGCCTACTAACTGAGCTGCAAGGTCAACTTGATTAGTGTCTTCTTCAGATGAGCGATGAGTGAGAATGACTGGAGGATTAGTCATTGCAGAATCCCTTGGTGCTCGTGACTGTGTAAGCAGAGCTCAGATCAACTCTCCCTCAGCCAAGCCTCTTCACTGGGCACAAAGCAATGTATTGATCCACTGGGTCAGGCTTCATAAGGCAATGCTCCTTGCCCTCCTGGCAGTTGTGTCTTCTGGGGTACAAGCTCTCCATTCACCTCATGTGACTGCCAAGAGCTCAGGCTGAGCCCTAGATTTTCCCATAGAGTCACGTTGCTGATTCTGGGTTGTTTCCCCTTCATCTCCACAGTGTAAGAGCACCCAGCTGCAACTTTGTCCCCACACTGGCAAAATAAGGGGATTTGCTCAGGCTCAAACAGCCCATTGACTAAATCCTGCCTTCTGAATGTAGCTGGAGAAAGAGGTGACTCTCTAAATGTGATAGTCAGTCTGATGTGATAGCAGGCTCATGAAATAGGTGACATGCTTTCCCTTGAAGAAAGCACTTGGGGGTCAACCTTCATAGTCATTTAAAAGCGACTATGTCGTTTTCAATGGCTCTTCAAACTTTTAAAATCCTTACATCACAAACCCAAGAATCTTTCCACTGTCTCCCTGTCAGTGTCAATCAGTGCCTCAGAGAAGCCGCTAGGGGGCAGCCCTTACCTGTCACAGAATCACAGAATCACAGCATGTCAGGCATTGGAAGGGACCTTGAAAGATCACTTAGTCCAATCCCCCTGCCAGAGCAGGTGACAGTGACGCAGTCCCTGAGCTGCTGCATCGTCAGAATATTTGAGGGGGGGATGAGAGGGGTCTTTCATTCTAGTTACAAGAAAGCTGGATAAACCAGGCCTCCGCTTCCAGGAACTATGCTTAAAACTTAATACAAATTCTAGGGGAGAGATCCAACTGCTTTCATCATGAAACAGTAGCCCACCAACAAATTAATTTTTTGTGGTCTAACATAGGCTTCAAATCTCCCCTGAAACCACGGTTTTCTTTGGAAAACATATAATTTGCTGTCCTTCTTCTTTTATTTCCTCCTTTCTGTAGTAAGAACGCTGCTGGCAGTTCGTAACTTTTCAGTTCTAGTACTATCTGAAATACAGGTTAATACTACTGAAATGCTTAAAACAATAAAAGAATTTAAATTCTCAATATGCTAGATGATCTTGAAGGTCTTTTCCACCCTAAATGATTCTATGATTCTAAGCTGCAGATAAATTGTTCTTAGGCTTCCAGCCAGCAGCCTAAAAATGTATAAGGCAGCTGGATGTATCCTACTAGGGTTTATGGTTGTGATCTGGTGCTGGCTTTTCAGAAGTTCCATATAATGTTAGCTTCTGTGACACGAATGCAGTGACATTGTGATATAGTCACTCATAATATTTATTCTCAATGTTTTGTCTCCTGAATTAAGTGCTCTTTGGCTTGCAGGTGTCCTACTGACAACAGCAAAATTGGGTTCATCAAAGAATGTCAGTTATTTCAATTGAAGATGTTCTTACATCTTCTTATTCCTTCAGGAAATAGTCAAACTAATATGACTGTGAATACTGGTAGCTCAGATGGGGGGTTGTCAGAGTGTGTGTCAGGGTGTAGGGCTTTTTTGTTAGGATCAAGAGTGTGTTTTTGGAGAGAATCGTTTGATAATACTCACTTGCTATGCTTTGGTTTGCACAGTGGAGCAGGTGAACCTTTTAGGTGAAATCAAACTGGAAGGCGTGGTCTGAGAGTGCCCCTAATGCACTACAGCCACAAACATACCATCAGTCACTGGGACCAGACTAAAGATAGTCTGAAGTAACAACTGCTGAAGCACGTATGATGTGCCTCTCTGGTTCTGAGCAACGACTGTTTTGCTCTGCAGAGGTTGCACTACTTGCAGATGTAGACACAGGTACTAGAAGAAAAGTGAATATATTGAAATGGTTTTACATTGTCTTTTAAAAGTCTTTAAATTGTCAAGCCAAAACTGCACAGTTATGCAGGCTTCTGCGTATATACTGAAAACCTGGAAAAATCCTACCTGTGGCTTCCTACTCTGTAAGTATTTATGTAAGCCTGTGAATGTGTTAGTCATAGTCTCTGACTGTTACAGGATGGGAACTGGCTTTTTGTGGCTGCAAAATTGCAAATTCCACCACTACCTCTACTGCAGATAGTGTCTGGTTAAACTCTGTAAAACTATTCACTTTTAGCTGATAATCTTTTCAGAAGAAAGCATTACTGTCACTGCTTTGAGCATCAGGATTTATCACTGACTTTTGAAATTTGCTCCTGTAGAGAGAAACCTGGTAGTGGTACCTTCTATTTTTTCTTTTAATCCCCAGAACTATATTCTTCTTTTCCCCTTGTTCCTCCCCACCTGCAACTGCAGGAGAGCTGGTTCTTGTGTGATTTATTGGGAAGTGCTGAGAGGAATCTCTGTGACCCTAAGCTCACTAACAGCAACTCGCTTCTGCTAAGGGAAGGGCTGTGAATGCTCCTCCTCATGCAATTTGTGGAAAAAGTGGTCCCGTAGATTTTTGTTCTCTTGATAAATGTCTTGCAGTAATTACTGAGCTTACAGATATTGATTTTTTAAAATGAGAATGCAGAAGACATATTAAGAAGCCCCATTAACTGTGCTACTAGAGTGAAACCTAAGACCTCACAATGTCCTTTGCAGTCCTATTTTGATACCTGCTGCACAGACCTTCCCAAAGCATTTCCCATGGGTGATGCTGAGACTTATTGCACTGTACCTTTCTATGCACACCGAGCATGTGGATGTAATCCTACGGCCAGGTAGCATCTTAATTTTACTGGTAAGAATGACTTGTCTGAGGTCACAGAGGAAAAACATCATCTTTTCCTCCCATCAGGATTCTCAGTAGAGTACTCTGTGTCTGACACCTTGAACCAAAGGAAAAAAAATCAGTTGAACACTGGTATAGCTTGTCAGCTTTTATCCCTGCATTCCCTGTACCTTTTGAGCTTACTTGATTGCCTTTTAGGGACATGGCTTGTAAATTTAATTAACGTGCTATTACTCTTTCCTCTGTCTGACATGGAAAAGCTTGAATTAATTGAGTATTGACTAACCGAACTAGTTACAGCAAGGCATTGCTTTCATCCAACAGCATGCTCAGTGGTGTGTGCAAGAGCTGAGGATGAACTTGGGGCTCACTGGGCTGCTGCTTGCGGGCTGTAACCCCGCTGCACCTGGGGGAACTGCCACCTCCAGCAGCAAGGATGAGCCCTGAAAGCAAGGTTGGCTCTCTTGCTTATGTTGCAGAAGGAAGTTGCCTCATCTGTGCCACCTGTGCTGGGGCCTGGCCTATGCCTACTGGGCCTCCCTCCAGAAGCCTCACTGGGACAAGCCAGCCTCGGCGACCAAGTGCATGCAACTGGACATGGCCACTGGAGCAGAGACCTTGCTGTCAGCTGCCACTGAGACACGGCAGTCCGGCAGTCGGCTGCCTCCAAGGAGAAGCAGCAGAAGCAGATCTCCACCCCGTTGGTGAGGGAAGAGGAGGAGGGAGCAAGGCAGCTCCGGGAGGGCAACAGGAGGCAGAGGAGAGGCAGAAATCTGTCGCCTCTTCCCCAGGGAGGTGTGAGAGGCGCAGAAAGACTTCACTCGCCAGCCAGGCAAGCGGCTTGTGGCTTGGCTGCTCTGGTGCTGGGATATGGGGGCCAGCGGTCTGGCTCTGGAGGGCTGGGAAATGCAACAGCTGGGGTCTCTCATGAGCAACCATCACATTGACAGGAGATCAGGAGGGGGGCTGCCGGCAGCCTCTGGAGGTGGCTCCTCTGGGCTGTGAAGGAGAAGTATCCCTTCAAGGAGGATCTACCAGCAGAAAGGGGACCACGATGGAGGAATGTTGTCTGCAGCAACCTGGACAGTGACTGGGTCTCCAAAGACCCGGATGATGTCTGGTGCTCGCAGGCTGTGTGGCAGCAGCCGGTGCGGGATGTGACGCTAGGTGATGCCTGTGCCCTGGCGCTGGTGGACTGGCTGCCTTTGGTTTGTATATACGCGTACATGTTTATGTTTATACATACATACTTACATATCCCGGTATGTATGTTCTACATATTGACATACGTGCTTTGCCTATTCATAAGCATATATATTGTATATATTTAGGTATACCACATACATGTTTATATGTACACAGGTATGTATGTTTATGTGTATCTACACATAGCCATAGGCATCCACATACATGGTTTGTATACACATACGGATGTTCATGTACACATACACACATAGTCCTATGCCTCTGCACACCTGTGTTTTGCATATACACAGGGCATGTATGTATACGTGTATATATACTGTATAAACACGTATTTCTCTGCGTGCATACCCACGCTGTGTGTAAGCTCGTGTTTTGCACACGCAGCTGTGTACCCATACACACACATCCATACGTGCACCCACACCGCCCTCTCCGGCGGGCCCGCCAGCGGCCCAGGCCGCGCCGCGTCCCCATGGCAAGGCCGGGCCGCGTCCCCATGGCAACGCCCGGCGCGCCTGCGGGCCTCGCTCCCCGTTCGCCGCCGGCCGGGCCGGGCCGGGGGGCAGGTGCGAGCGGGACGTTTTGTTGGGGCCCGGGGCGGCGGGAGCGCTGCGGGGTCGGGACGGGGGTGCCCCGGGGAGCGGCGGGGCTGTGGGCGGCGGTACCGGGGTGAGAGGGACCTTCAGCCCCTCGTGGAGAAACGCTGAAATAACGCACCCGAAATCTGAAATAAACGTCATTCCCGTTAAGGTGTGTGTTTGTCCAGCATGGCTTGCAACCAGACCGAAAACGTCATCAAGAAAATCGTTCGTGAAATTGGACAAGAATGTGCCGCCCAGGGACAAACTGTTTCTGAAACATTGGTGGCATTCATGGTAAGAGCAAATTAAATGTTTAGAACTGGATTTTTTTAATTATTTCATCTGGGTGTTTTTCTAATCATGTTCAAATTCTGCTATGGACCATAAAATATTAAGATAAATATGTATTGCTACTATATAGATCAGAAGTTTCAAACGTGTGTGCCCGTAGCTTGGCAGCTCACACCATATTTTAAGGCTTCCGTGAGGTGGGGGCTCAACTTTACATGAGGTGAATAGTTCCCCCAAAGCTGCCGACTGACACTGCTCAGACCGAGTGACGTGGAACAGGGACAGAACTCACTCCTTGGGTCTTAGAAGTCCACAAACTTCAATGGCAGCTCCAGGGCAGCCTGGCCCAGGCTTTCTGGGGTGGCTTGAACTTCCGCATATCTCGGTTTCCGATTGACCACATTGAGAAGTTGTAAAGAGGTGTTCAGTGATATTCAGTATAGGGTCCTAAAAACCTGAAAAAGTATTTCATTCCTCTGAAATGCTACCTATCCAAACACAAGGCCCTGAAAAGGCTGCAGGTTCTGAGTGCTGGCAAGTCTTTGAACTCAGAGTTCTCCCTCAGTTTTCTCCTACAGCCAGATAAATCATTTATTTCTTTTTAAAGTGTAAAAGAGAAGTGTTCCCAACTTTTAAAAACATTTCTTTCCACTCTTATGAATGACCAAAAAGGAATGATACATCGGTGAATGTTTATTGCGGCAGCTATATTTATTCTTCGACATTTACATCTTCCCTCTATTGTGATGGATTCTTTTGTTTGTTTCTCTATTTAGGCAGGGCCAGGCAGAATAAATGGGCTGAATATTTGAAGGAGTGGGCTTGGATCCCACTTATACTAAAAATGAAATCGAATCAATCTCAGTGTTGCCCTTCGTAGACAACTATAAATATCCTAATAAACGTTATACATTTTGGCATTATACTCTTAGGAGACAAAGCACTGCTGCAGAATATAGTGTGAATGCACCTGCAAAGCTGTGTCTGAAGAAAGATGGAGCTAGTTTATTTCTTTATTGATGGTATAAGAACAGAATCAGCTCTTGATAAACGTCTACATGAATATAAATTGTTCACAGCAGTACTGCTAGTCTGCCATATTTTTCCTAAAGGTGACACCATGGCTTTAAAAAATACATTGGTCTCAAAAGCAGTATTAATCAATTAAGCATGGAAATTTTAATGAGTAAAAAACTTGTAAAAGTGCCTGGCAAGACATCCAGCATGCACACCAGTCACAAACATGGACATATTTCCCTGTATGCAGAACACCATGGATTTTTTTTATCCAAATAGTAAACATTAATATTGATGCATATAACACCAACTGAGAAGGTTATAAACAACTATGATGGATTTTTATAAAATTTTACATAGAAAAATTTTTCCAGGAAATGTTTAAAGGAGATATATTTAAATATTTCTCTGCGAATTTTGCATCACAAATAGATTTTTTTCACTTATATCCGTGAACTGACATTGAAACTATCAACATGTGAAATGATGTAACTTTGTCTCATTATCAAAGATTGAAACGGAAAAAAAAGAACAGTAAAGAAATATTGACTGCATCTGAGATTTTTCAGAAAATAAAAGGTTAGTTGCAAAGAGTATATGTTGAGATGTAAATTAATATCTTTCTTTTGGCAATCTTTAGGTCAAAGCTATTGTTTTAGATCCAAGAAATGACTTTAATGTGGATCAAATCCTTATGGAAAAAGATGTGCAAAATCTTATCCAGGTAATTCTGACATGATGTTGAGAGTCAATACTTAGTTAGGACTATAGCATTATTTGCTACCTGTTCCTGTTACTAAAATGCCGTTTTATTTTTATATGAACACTTTCAAAATGTTAATGCTAGTTTATTTTCATGGTTCTGTAGCTAAAGACTGGACTGCGTGTTTCTTCATGTAAATAAATGCCTTATGCTTATAAATGCCTTATATAGAGAGAATAGTAGTGAGGGGGCTCTACTGATGTTATGAAATGTGTAGCATAGTCACTGTTGGTTCAGATGTTTCCCCAGCAATAAGAAAGAACTCACTTCTTTGTCTCTCTTAGCTCTGTGTTACCAGACTGCTTGATACAACAAACCCATCTCTGAGCACAATTAAGATGCAAGTTTACTTTGATATGAACTACACAAACCGAGGTAATTTCAAATATGTTTTCATAGAAGTTGATGCTGAGTTTAGGATTTAATATCTCTCTCTGTAGAGCTAATAGTAATTCCTGTTAAATGACTGCTGGCAGTGAAGCAAAATAAATCTTCCTGGATAAATGTACTACATAGGAGAATGGTGTTTCCATATGGATATAGTAGGCAAAAAATATACATTAGAGAGTAAACTCATTTCATCCAGTCTGAGAGATTTACTGAATGTAATGTATTAAATCACTTGAGAACAGTTATGCTTTCAGGTTTGCAATGGCTAGCTGCCTTCAGCACAAAAAACTTGGACTGCACCTGTGTATCTGAAAGAGAACCAGTATCCAGAACTGCACTCATGTATCTGAAAGAGAACTTGATGTTTTATCAGTCTCTCTAATTGAGTTTTAACCTATTATATTTTATTGTTAGCATGGATTAAACCCCAAAATTAGCAACATTAGGAAGCTGCTCCAATGTCTTCTGGACTCAATAAGCTCAGTAAGATTCTGAGATCCTGGGTAGTGTTCAGATTTGGGCGTGTAACTTCAGGTGTGTATGAAATGTGTTGTGTGTTATGTCCTACTGCAGCCAGAAGAGTCCAGAGAGCCAGAGACTTGCTGCTCAGTTTGGCCTGAATAGTTCTCTGGACTCAACTGACTCATGTTAATCATACTAATTATGTTAAAGTTTAGCTCCACTGTTGTTAGTTATAAGGGTATGGTACCTTGAACCTCTCTGCCACTCACCTGTGCTTCAGAAACCTTAAGTTGGTGCTCTGACTGTGGAAATGAATTACACCATCTGTACAACCCAAATTCCAAAGAATTTAGATAGCACTTTCTAAATGTCCTTTTTTCCTAGCTGAATTACTCCGTGAGCAGCACCGTGTTCTGGAGGGACGGCTGGCTCGTGTGCTCAGAGAAATCACAGATAGTCATCCTCGTGTGCAAGAAGAAATGGAGAATGTGTATCGAAAGATTGTTAGCTACGTGCTGCTGAGCTCTGGCCTGGGACCCCCAACAGATATTCAGGTTGTCAGGGAGGTAACAGGTCAGTAAACTCTCAGCTGTGAAATTGGGCTTTTCTTATTGAAGAATAAAATTTCTCCTTCTCTTTGCTGATCTTTAAATACAGATGTGGTAAACTCTGATGAATGCTTACTACCCAAACTGTCACTGCTCAGCCTTGAAGTCTAAATTTGCCATGGGTTTCCCATTTTTTGCAGTTGTTCAAGAAAGGGTATTTTTGCTTGTTTAATTATTTTGTTTTCTGTTCTCTCATATTGAGGGTCTTCTCACACTTTGTAATGCTTATAGCTGCCCTGCAGAGTGTATTCCCCCAGACAGAGATGAATACTTTCATCTCACTCAGCAAGAAGAACAAAGAGCAGCAGCTGAAAAATCTTGCCATGCTGGTCACAGGAATTCGGTTGTACAACAAGGAATGTGGGAAGGGAGGCAGCAGCATTGATGACTGTAAGTAGACAACTGCATTTGGGCTGTGTATTCCAAATAAATTCTTCCTGGCTTTCTTCACTGGAGCACCTCCAATAATAGCCCATCTCTCTAGATAAATAGCTTCAACCCAGGTTCTGTAAATCTGAAGGAAAAGTACGTATTTGTTATTGATTGAAGGTTTCCATGTAGGCTACTAATTTTTAGCTAAGAGGGAGCCCTATTGGTTTATGTGGAAGGATTATATGTATTAACTTAATGCACTCATTTACCTCATGATAATTTGTTCCCTGATCCCTTGCCATTACACGAATTAAATATGTAACGTTTGCCTTTAAAAGCAGTTAATTAAAATCTCGAAAGGACACTGTCAATTCAGTTACAATTTTCTGTTGATTATGTGTGACGAGAAGTGATAAAAGAGGCTGAGGCACTATCTGTATCCTTTTAATTCAGAGTAACCCCTTCAGATTCTTAACATGTTCTCAAAAATCTTTTGCATTTTGAATCTTTCTGCTTCTTTAACAAGCAAAAAATGTCAGTGGCTATCATGGAATTTTTCAAAAACTGTATCCAGGCTAGGGCAAAAATTTACTATTTCTTTTATTTTCTCTTTTCCCCAAAAGCCACATTATTTCTGGTAAGTTTACAACTAATAATCAAATAAATGACTGATCAGTAGAAATGTTTTTGTGAATATGCATGTAGTATTGTAGCTTAGTGTGGAGACCCCTTTGTAAGAAAGGTCTGCAGCCAGTTTTATGGGAAAACTTTTAAGAGACCAAAGTTTCAGGAATAAAGGCTATAGCATATACCTCTCTTGATAAGAAAATCGTGCTTTATTGGAAAGCAAAGTACTTGCTTAGCTAGACAGTATTATAAATAAAGCATTATAAGTATGAAAAAAACCCCATACCTACCACATCAGAGAAAGAAGTAAGCAACTTTCTAGATTTTGGTGATAATTTTTCTTCTCAGATGCCAAGCAAAGCGTTGTTGGTTTTCTGTTTTTATAATACACACTTTCCCATGAATGTCACCTTTCCGTGTTGCAGCTGGCTCTCTTCTAGGTTCACTGGGCCTGGGTTATAGCATAAGGGAACATTCAAGTACTGTGGTTATACAAAAGGCATGATTTACAACACGTGGTCTTTGTCACTGTAATATCTGCAGGTTTTGTAACTGCTTAAAGTAGATAATATGACTTCTTTGCACTGACCTGTTTACGTATCACTTTTAAACAGATGGAAAAAACACAGCATGAATACTCTTAGAAGATCAAATGGATACCTTAATGCTTAAGGCCAGTAGTTAAACTGCTAAAGCTTTAATTTACATGTTAGCAGCAGTCTTGCTGAGGCAGGGCTCTGCCTTGGCTTTTTACCCTGTTTCCAAAAAAGTAAATCAGCCAAGTGCTGAGCTTTCTCCAGCTGTGGCTAGACCTGTGCAAATTTACTTCCCATTCTAGCTTTGTTAAATCTGGCTTTTCTGTGCTCACAGGGTTTTGACTGGACATAACACAAGCCTCATTACTGTACTGCTGCTTGGTGATGCTGCAAGCATTCGAAGTTCAACAGACACAACACAAGGCTGTATTACGCACTTAAAGAAAGTGGCTAGGCCTTATCCTATTCCTTGCATAGATGTCTGCTTAATTAACAAAACCTAGTAAAATATTCGGTGTGTGGTTGTCTGCTATCCATAATGAAATTTTAAAGAAAAAATATTATTTATAGTATATTGTGCATCAGGAAAAAATAGATTTCTATTGACCTGTGCCATTTGGGGGGAATTTGTGCGATTTTTAAGTACTAATGCTGAATTTTAATAACTGCATAGGCATGTTTTTTCATGTAGTATCCATCTTCTCTTTTTAGTAATAATCTTGACTCAGAACACTGTTAGACCTCAAAGTGCCCAGAAAACGGGAAGCCTGCTATTGTTATTAGTATTTTACAAATGAGGGAACTGAGAACTGAAAATTGTGCAGGAAACTGAAATTCGTCTCTCAGGAAACCCATGTCAGCAGTAGCAACTGAACTGCATCTACTATAAAGCAAATTTTCTCACAGTCCTTGACTTGCCTCTGGTATTTCCACACCTGCGATTCTGACTGTTTGGAACCACTTGACTAGTCAGATACGGTGGTCGAATCTAGTATGCAAGTATTTGGAAATGCATGAATATAAGGACAAAATTTAGAAATCAAAATTTTATTGGAAAACTGCATTGCTCAAATACTGCACTTTAACCATTTGCTAATGATTTCAATAATTCTTTTTATATGTATCTCATATTTATTCTATATAAACAGTGCCAGCCATTCTGAATGAAGCCATTCCGTCAGCTACACAGACTCTCGATGAAGGTCTTAATACTTGCCAAGCACGAGCTCACCAGTACACAGCTCTATTGGAATCCATGCAGGAAGACCAAGACAGATGCACACAGCTTAGTTCTTTTAAGCTGAAAGCAGCTCTATTCAATGTGAGACAATATGAGGCCTTCCTTTGCATCCTTCTGGTGAGACACCATCATGTTATATCCTGTAGGTTTTTATTGCAGATGGAATGTATTCAAGTTACGTACTTGTACAGGATAGAAATATAACAAAAATTAATTCAGAAATCTCTGAAATCAAATTTATCTCAATATATGAGAACCTACATCGTCTGTCATGATGAACTTTGTACCTCACTTGCTGGCTTTGGTTAAGACAAAATGGATTAATTGTTTGCTGCAGTGTGACTGTGCTTCCCTTTAATTTTTGGAGGTTTCCCTTTTTTGTTTAATTTCACAGAATCGCAGAATCACAGAATGTCAGGGATTGGAAGGGACCTTGAAAGATCATCTAGTCCAATCCCCCTGCCGGAGCAGGAACACCCAGATGAGGTTACACAGGAAAGCGTCCAGGCGGGTTTTGAATGTCTCCAGAGAAGGAGACTCCACAACCTCCCTGGGCAGCCTGTTCCAGTGTTCTGTTACCCTCACTGAGAAGAAGTTTCTCCTCAAATTTAAGTGGAACCTCTTGTGTTCCAGTTTGAACCCATTACCCCTTGTCCTATCATTGGTTGTCACCGAGAAGAGCCTGGCTCCATCCTCGTAGACACCCACCCTTTACATATTTATAAACATTGATGAGGTCACCCCTCAGTCTCCTCTTCTCCAAGCTAAAGAGACCCAGCTCCCTCAGCCTTTCCTCATAAGGGAGATGCTCCACTCCCTTCATCATCTTTGTGGCCCTGTGCTGGACTCTCTCCAGCAGTTCCCTGTCCTTCTTGAACTGAGGGGCCCAGAACTGGACACAATATTCCAGATGAGGTCTCACCAGGGCAGAGTAGAGGGGAAGGAGAACCTCTCTCGACCTACTAACCACCCCCCTTCTAATCCACCCCAGGATGCCATTGGCCTTCTTGGCCACAAGGGCCCAGTGCTGGCTCATGGTCATCCTGCTGTCCACCAGGACCCCCAGGTCCCTTTCTCCTACACTGCTCTCTAATAGGTCATTCCCCAACTTATACTGGAACCTGGAGTTGTTCTGCCCAGATGCAAGACTCTGCACTTTCCCTTGTTATATTTCATTAAATTTTTCCCCACCCAACTCTCCAGCCTGTCCAGGTCTCGCTGGATGGCAGCACAGCCCTCTGGCATGTCAGCCACCTCTCCCCTTCATTAACAGAGGACTAAAAGAGTAGGACTTTTTTCTTGTTTGCATACTGATACTCTGCCCCAAAAGGCATGAAAGAAAAAAATCTCTCTGTTCAATCCATAAATCATCTTAATTTTAATCTGCAGACATCCTCAACACATATGGAGTCATCAGAAGTCTTTGAAGAATACAATTTAAATTCTTGAAATTTGTTTTGTTTATGAAGACCTTTTAATTTGCCTTTTGAGAAAGTGCAGGGGTTTATTAGATTTTCCTGTCTAAAATAAAGCTTAGAAAAACATTTCTCTTTTCAATTCTTTTCAGTTCTCTTAATTATTATAAAAGTGTAGAGATTTTCTATTAAAAAATTACTAGCATATGTTCAAGAGAAGCACCTGGTTTTATACCTGAACACTTAAGGAAAAATTTATTTTGTGGAAAGTTAGGGTGCATTTGGTTCCTTAGAACATTGTCTGAAAATAGTTGAATGAAGAGACTAAGTAAATACTTATTACTAAATACTTGGTTCTTTGACTGTCATACTTCTTACCTGAAGTAAGTTCTCTTTCCAGTCTGATGCAATTACAAGTGCTCAAGAAGTTGAAAAGATGAATGTGCAGTTTGCAGCAACAATGGAGCAGTTGAAAAACACAGTGCAGAATAAGGTTTCCGTAGATACCAATGAAGTTTTTGTAAGTATTTTGAATGGAAAACCTATTTCTTCTTAATTATAAAAAATTGCCAAAGTACTTTTCTGGTGTATTTTTGCATAGCTTGTGTTCAGAAAAGCGCTACATTATTTTCTCTCTATTGCAACAGCATGAGTGATTTTTGAAGGGGCAAAAAAACTAAAGGACTTGATCTCAAGGTAGAAAAAAAAAGCAAGGTACAAAAAGAGAGAGATGGAAATAAATGGTATTTTACTGTGACTTGAGTAATTTGTCAGTATTTGTAGATTTACAGTGATATTTTCCTGTTTTGTGCAAAAATTCTCTCCTGTTCCTTGCAGACATAGTAGGTACATAATAATGACAGATAACAGCACATCAGAGTGTGATTCTTTAAAAGTACCTTCAGATAGCAATTCCTGTAATTACAGTATGACTCCTTGATGTAATTTTTCTAAAGAAATCAGGTTTCTGTGAGGGGGCTTTCCGCCTCTGCCTCTTCCAGTAGCTTCTGAACCTGTTGGCCAGTTTCAGATAAATTTGTCAGTCTGGAGATCTCAAAACATGTTATTTTCTGCATGATTTGTGAAAAACAAGCACCTAGAGAGGCACAATTGGAGTCTTCCTAAGATCAAATCTGCAATGCGAATGCCAGTTACCTGCTTGT
Source organism: Caloenas nicobarica (assembly GCF_036013445.1). Lineage (NCBI taxonomy): Eukaryota > Metazoa > Chordata > Aves > Columbiformes > Columbidae > Caloenas > Caloenas nicobarica. The sequence goes on from NC_088247.1 coordinate 38,351,291, forward strand.
ATTGTGAAGGAGGGTGCTTGATGACCCTGTGAAACCCTGGGATTATTATGACGGCATGGTGAAAAGGAAATGGGAGAGAAATATGTCAAAAACCAGCTTCATTTAATCTGCTTTTCATGGAAAAGCTCATTATTTTGTGTAATATGTCTCATTTTAATTTCTTATAGTTAGCTGCTGAACTAGCATGCAGTTCACACATAGGTTATATTTCAGAGTTCTAAACAAATAATTAGAAAGCAAAATAAAGTCTAATGTGAAGGAGGGAGGAAGATCATGCCCACCTCCCACCTACTCAGGAGTATTTTTTACACTTCCTGTAAAGGCATCGTAGTTGCAACTCATGGGACAGGCACTTTGGCGGATGTACATCTCAGGTGGGATCTGACACTTCAGTTTGTGTGTGCCTGGGAGCTGTGGTACCAGGTCACTCTGGAACATGTCAGACAAAATAAGAAAACTTGATAGTTTGTACATATAGATGGTGTTTTGCTTCATTTGGCATTTAAACAGGTGCGTTCCTTCTGGTCCTTCTTATTCCTGTCCACCTTATTTTCAGTTATAAAACCATGTTGTCAGTGAAGCGCTTAATATCAAGCATGGCCTCAGAGTAACGTATTTGGGAAAGGCTTTGGAGTAAAATGTAGAAAAGAACCATTCTGTCCTATAGGCATACATGCTGGACATAGGTGATGGGAGCTCCTCTTACAAATCTCAGGAGTTCCCCTGGAATTCCTGGGTGCTGAAGGCCTTGGATATCAGCCTCGCTTTGTTCATAGCAGGGATTGTTCTGCACAGCACTTGGGTTACACTGCAGACATAAAACAAAGTTGGATTTCAGATAATTTTCTTTTTTATCTAGCCTCTCTTCATTGCACTTTCCAACCTCTGGACTGGCTTTCAGGATGAGACACTACTGCTACGCTTCCTTACAAATATGACTAACAATCTCCAACAGTTCTCAGAAATCCAATCACAGCTTTTTCCTGAGGACGTGCTATCATCTCTTCTGGAAGGAATGACTGTGAAAAGTGATGAGGAAAGGATAAGAGAAACCAAAGGTACTAAAAGTTATTACTTTTTTTATTTCCTTCATTTTCCAAGATTTTGTGGTTTTAATTTTATTTACAGAAGGTGCTATGCATTGATTTTTTTAATTATCGGAATTTACACAGTAAATGAAAACGAGTCTTGCAGTGTGTGGATTTATTTTTCATGTAGTGTACTTTGAGCTTTCATTTTTATACATAAAATTAAAATATATCTAATAGACACAAGCATACTTTACAAAAATGGCAGAATATTTCTACTTTTTTTTGGACATATCTTAAGTTTGTCTTTTTATACCTTTCAGAACTTCTGAAATGGAGGGAGAGAATAAAAAACTAATTTAACAGGGCTTTGATTACCAAAAGTGTTAGTTTGTAAGATGGTATCCCTAGTAATCAAGTTGTACTCTGGGGCATTTGTAATACATGAGTGGGTGAAAACAAAATAGAAGACTAAGATATTGCCTTCCTGTTGTCATTCCCTGTTTGCAAAGCAAACTAATGCTGCTAAAAGCTCCTGCAGGACTGATTTTTCAGTAGGATCTCTCTTAAGGCAGGACTAAAGTTTGGCTTTGGGGATCTTGGCACTGCAGGTCATCCTGTAAAGACCACAGGAATCCGGTCATCCTGTAACATCATTATATTTTAAATATCTGATGTTTTGTTACTGAAATCCTTCCTTTGTTAAACCTTTTCTTAGGAACCAGAGTGAATGTTTCTGATTTTGAGAACCAAGAATGGCTTTTTCCAGAGACTATTGATAATTTTGACCAGTTGCTAATCCAGTACCACAGTTTCTGTGCACACGCAATTGGTGTGAAAGGCCTCACCCTCCCAGGTAAGCTTTGTGTTCCATACTGTATATGCACATGAGTACTAGTGAAAATGTAAAGACATATTCTGAATGCATCTTCTTATGTCAAAACTGGAGTTCTGTATTTTCAGGTTTGTAATTTTCATCCCAGACAGCTTATTTCCCCTGTTAAAGTATTTTCTTTTAAAAATACACAAATAAACTGTCCTAAATAGAAGACAGGAGGGCTTCAAGAGATAATAGACCTGAGCAAGCAGAGGCAGAAACAAGATGGGATGGGTAAATGTTTCCCCCTTCTATGTATGCATCTGTGTAGCTTACACTGCAGCCGAATGCAGGTCTGTTTATTGGTTTTCATGTTTTTCAGTACAGACATAGGAAAATGGTCATTCCTTCTATTTTGTGTATCTATCCGTTGTAAACAGACCCATTCATGCCTACATCATATGCATTTTCAAATAGTGGATATAAAGTACCAAAAATCTTCTCTGAAAAGAATGCAAAAGTCCACCCGATTAAGTCAACTGATCATAAGAATTTTTTTGTATATTCTAGGGTCGTTTGTCTTGAAAGCAAGCCTTATTTCAGTCACCCCATCAGTTCATGTTTTCTGTCTCCCTATCCTTTATAGAACTTTTACATATAGAACTTTTTTAAACCTACAAGAGATTGGGAGGAAAATACTGCCATTTCTTGGCAGTATTAAAAAATAGGTATTTTTATGGCAATGTAAATTACTTACACTAATGTAGTATTGTATATGAGAACAGCTGTCCTGGGTTGGACTGAAGGTCTCCCTAGCCCTGTATCCAATTTCTGGATGTAGTCAGTCCTGCACACTTGAAGATTATGAGAAATCAAGTAGGAATGATCCTTCCTTAATTATATCCCTCCCTGTTCTAGCAGTCAGTGGTTATGGGATTTCCTCAGATAAATGCTGTGCCTGTCCCTTTCTGTTGAATAACCCTTGACAGAGCTTTTTCATTTATCTAATTGCTTTTTGAATCCATTTAGAATTTGCCATGGGATATTCTTATTGTCAAAGAGTCCCACAGTTATAATTATACATACTATGAAAAGGTACCTCTTTCTGAGACGGTTTTAAGCTCTGGCTTGATAATTTCATCAAAGACCTGATAGTCTTTCTATTAGGAAAATTAGCAAACAGTAATTTTATATTGCATGCAACTCATGGTTTTATAACCCCATATCATATTACTTCTCTTCAGTTCCTTCTTTTTAATGCTGAAGTGGCCTCTTTTCTCTAACTCGTCCTTCTGTGAAAGGTATTCCAAGCCTCTGATCACTGCCAGATCCCTTCATTTTACTTTTTCTTACTCTGTTGTGTTGGAACAAAATGTAGTCTTACAAATGTAGCATATAGGTTGTTACAATGTTGGGTTTTTTCTCCCCCTCTGTTTGCATCCTAATAATTCCTGGCATTCTTTTTGCTTTTTTGATTGCCACTGAGTAGTGTCATTTAGTATTTTCAAGGCACTATCTATGGTGATTGTAGGTCTTCCTTGGGCAATGACAGCTGAAGCAGAGCCTGCCGCTGCCCTTGAGCTCTATTTGTGTTTTCGTGTATAAGTTGTTTGGCCTTTATTGACATTTTCTCTGTTAATTTGTTGTCAAGCTTGTCGGCTGCTTCCTCTGCTTCTCCAGTTAATTTCAATGTTATGCCCTTTGGTATAAATGGACTGCTCATCTGCAATCAAATATTTGTTGGAGATTATAGAGGAAACATTTGTGGGTTATGAGCAATGTTTTCTTATTCCTTTGCTATAGGTGTTTTATCTGTTGTTTTTCCAACAGACATGCACTAAGGCATGCTGGATGTGAACTGATCGAAAGCAGTTGTACTGACTCACCGAAACAGACATTTCTATATTTAAATACTTACTTTCAGGGATTTATTCTGATTTCACAAAAAAAAAAAAAGGAAGGGAAACTTACTTGAAGGGAGTGCAGAATCTAGATTACAGATGCCTTTTGTACTGGATATCACACTATTCACTATTTCATTTTGTGGGGTTTGGTTTTGTTTTGTTTTGTTTTGTTGTGTTTTTAGGAAATCCTGCAATTGGAATTTTGAAGCACAGGGAGAGATGTTATGTTTTCAGTTCCAAAGAAGCTGCATACCTCTTTGCTCAAGATCCAGATAAGTTCATTCAACTGAATGTAGAAAAAGCAAAAGAATATTCAGAGCTAATTCAACTGCTTGAGCTTCGCCATCAGTTTGAAGACCTTGTTTCCTACGCCCAGGTACGCACTGCCCATGCCTCTTGCTGAAGAGCAGCTGGGTCACTGCTTGGCCTGTCCTTTCTATAACATAAAGAGAACAGATTATACCCTTCCTTAAGAAAGAATTATAATTGTCTGCAGGCCAAACAATATGTCTGAATCTTTTCTAGGCCTTCAGGGTGTTGATAAGAAACATTTTCCTTTAATGTTGTTTTCACCTTATTTCTTCATAGGAGAATATGTAGAGCCAAAGGATTGTGGCAACAATAAAAGCTGTTAGTCCTTAGCCTAGGAAGATCCTGTGTCTGATGTTTCTTTTCCTCATCTTTGCAGAAGTAGCTTAAAGGGACAATAAATAAATGCAACAGAAGATAAGCCAGATACCATATTAACTGGAGCTTTAGCTCAGCAGTTCATCAGTGTGCGCTGGATGAGGATTTGGTGGTATCTGGGGACAGGACTTATGGAATATATTACAAAATGAAAGGGAACTTAGTAATAGTGAATGCGACAGTGCTACCATGTGAAATCCAAAGACTTGATTTGGATTCATAGATATTCTGTGTGCTACACTGTGAACTCTAGGTCCCTAGCAAAGCAAAGTATGTAGTCTTGAACTGTCCCGTGATCAGCCAAGATGTGGTTTATATCCCAGCTCTGTCAGGGATGTAAGAACTCCTAATTATGATTTTTAATTCATTCATAAAGATACACTGAGGTCCTGGCATCGTAAAATACTGGTGTAGTGGTGGTGGGATCCCCTTTTATCAAAATCCAATGGTTAAAGCTCACACCTGGGATGCGTGAGTCTGAAATTCAGCTGTGGCCTCTGCCTGAAAGGCTTTCTGTCAGAAATTAAATCCATGGAATACTTTATGGTTTCTCCTTTTTTAGCAGGGGAACAAAATTATTTTTAATGTAAAAATCATTATGCACTTGTGGTTTGCAGGTTATTTACTTTTAAAAAGTAGCAAATCCATATGCCATTTTTCTTAGATGTCTGTATTCTTATCATTAAAGCCTTGCTTGGTTTTTTGGTTTTTGGTTTTGTTCCTTTTTGTTTGTTGGTTTGGTTTGGTGGGGTTGTTTGTTTGTTTGTCATTTGTTTTTTTGTTGTTTTTGATGATGTTTTTGTGTGTGTTTTTGTTTGTTTTTTCCATCCAGGCTGGAAATGCAGTCAAATTTTTGATGAAAACAACCATAAAATGTGACAGTAGTACTCAAACTGATACTCATATCTTGCCTCCAACTATTGTGACGTCCTATGAATGGAATGAATGGGAACTGAGAAGAAAAGCTATAAAATTGGTTTGTATTGTTATTACCGGATTTTCATTTTTGGATAACAAAGTACGGAATAAATTATTGTTAACTTTCATTTCTTGCAATATAAATGTAACCTTATTCGAATATACACACTTCCTTTACAACTGGATTGATATTTTTTTTCCATTTATTTTCTCTCCATATTTCTAGACTTTCTCATTCTCCCACTTTTTCCATATTTTTCCCAATTTTTCAAGCAGTGCTTCCACGGCCATGTCCATTCCAGATTTTTCATTTGCCACCTCAAAGTAATAAGAGTTTGTTGATTAGCATTGAATTTTTAAGTTGTTCCTCTACACTCAAATAAATTTAACAGTTTGAAGATATTGCTGTGTACTTTCTTTGTAAAAAAAAAAAAAAAAAGAAAAGTTGCAGAAAGGTTTGGTTCAGGCAAAACTTTATTGCAAGTTAATATTCATCACCATCAAGTAAGAAGAGGAAAAATGTAGTAAGTGGCAGACAGAATGGTTAGGAATGCCTTTGGATGTGTTTGACCCTGCAGTAGCTTTCTTTGAGCTAACTTATCCATCCTTGAACGGTATCAAAGCATGAGGCCTTTTTTTTTTTTTAATATAATGAAATATTTTTCATTTTATCCTCATTCTTCATGTTTGCTAAAACCAATTCTGCTTTAAAAAAAAATTAAAAATCCCTCTTTCATGTAGGACCAATCTGGAGTGATAAGAAACAAAACAAGTAGGTTTTGTTATATATATAAACCAGATGAAATGTTTGTTTTACTATCATGATGATTTTCTGTTGGACTGGAAATCACAGCCTGTCCACAGCAGGTTAGCCACACACATAAAAGCTTTCAAAGTAGCAGTATATATTTTAAAAGCTTTTTTCTGTGGTTTGCCAGCATATGCACCTGATTTCCACAACTGAGTCAAAGTGAACTTGTGAGTACAGGGAATATTGCAGTTACCGGTATCAACTGGACACAGAATACTGCAGGGTTGATTATTTTTTTTTTTCTGTGAATACGTGCACTATGGAGGCCTGTGGTTTCATTTCTGTTGTTCTTTTTGCCATGAAATCTCCAAGGAAAAAGGAAACCAAAATTTTGGACTGAGAAGTCTTGCCAGTGTTAACTGGCTTCTAAAGGATTCTAAGTAATAGTTGTTACTGAGGAATATAAAGAAGCCAGTTAGGTTTACAAGAGGCCTAGCGAAAAGCCTCCTTTGCTTCTGTAATGAACAAATGCACATAAATAAATGTAAGATGTGGTCAGTGGTTTATCTTTAGCATAAGCAAAAGTGGATGTTTTCCAATAGCTGAGCCTGAAGACCATTCACAAACAAATTTATAGCTCATTAGTTTGAAATATTTAAAGAAAGTACTTTAAAGTACTCAACTGTCCATATGGGAGGCTGCTAATGCTGCGTTGAAACAAAAAATCCCAGATGCATGCAGAAGTGTTTCGTCTCCAGCGACTATGCTGAATTTGTAATATGGAGGTGATACAACATTTAGAATCAAAGTGCTAAAATGACAGAAATAGCTTACCACTGCATCTGTGAATTTGATACTTTTAGGGGAGCATCAGACATATTTTAGGTTTTGTTAGAAGATGAGATCAGATGCCTTGGTTTTTTCTTCCTGTTGTTCATACTTGGCTAGAAAACTTGTAGTGATGTGAAGTGTTAAAATATGACTTCGTTAGAACACCTATTTGATGTTAGAAGTGAAATTTTCAGCTCACATTTGTTTCTCTGTGCAAGCATAGCTCCTTGCAACAGGTACATTCGGTTTTTAAGAGGGATAAACTTAACAGAGAAACAGTATCTCATGCCTGCTCTTGTTTTAATTGTCATTAAAACCCTCAGATTAAAACAAGACAAAACAAAACACCAAAAAAAACCCAACCCCTAAAATATTGTCTTTCTTTCCATGCTGTCTCTTCTGTAAATTCCTTATTGTTTTTTTCTGTATTTTCTTTGATGACACTGTGTGTAAGATTCAGTTGTAGATTGAGATATCAAAGTGTCTCTCCACATAGGTGCTTCAGTGTCCATTCCAGTTGATGGAGACCCAACTAGTGGCATCTGGGGAACCTTTTGACTCACACTGCTGCAAACACTGAATTTGGCCAACTTAATCCTCCTCCAGCTCCCACCGACTCCAGTCTCCGCTGACTGGACTGGACTCCAGGGACTTTCTCACTTACATGTGGGGTGTGGATCCCACCACATGAGGCTGGATTTTGTATATTTCAATGACCACAACATGTCATATGGTTTACAGTGTTTTACATTATTGCTGACATAGAAGGCTCACTGGAATAAGGAAAATTTTGTTGTTTCAAGTGCTCTGACTTTGTAATATTACCACTTCGTGAGAAGTGGCTTTATTGTTGTATCTACAGCAGTTTCTGTGATTGAAGAGAGCTTTAATCATAAATTACCTTTTGCCCCTTGCCAAGGGGTTAGTAAGCAATGTCTTGAAAAGGGGCATTTTTTCCCTTTTATCTGGTAGTTTGTGACATCAGCACCTAAATCTCATCACATTTGGTTTGAAACCAAACAAAGTCTTAATCCTGTAGTTTGGTTATCCACAATATGTGGGATCCTCAAGCTTGTTTTAGGTTTCAGATGCCCAAAGAGATTTATCCACCTGCCATGCCACTCAGATTGGTTTCAGACTGACCGAAATTAATTTGAAGTGTCGGAAGAGCTTAACATGAAAACAACATTTTATTCTAATGAAAAAAAGGCTTCAGCATTTAACAAAACTTGAAACAGAGTGATCAAAGCAAAACACAAAAGCAGATAAAAGGCTGCCTTAAAATTGTGTTGGCTACATACGGGGCTGTTAGTTCAGGAGTTATCACACCGCAGTTGCAACAGCGATGTGTGCAGTAGGGTGACGTGGGCCATGTTCCAGGTCTGTGAAGCACATCGGTCTAAAATAATTTCGCTTAATCTAACTCTTTTTGTGTCTTTAGGCCAACTTGCGCTGCAAATTAACTCATGCCATGCAGACTGAACTCAGCCATATGAGAAGAGAGAACTCCACCCAAGTGTACTTGCCAAAAGATGTCGGCACCCAGACTAAGCGTGACAGTTCTACCAACATACCCAGACCACAGATCTTCTTGGAAGGTCTTCGAGGAGGATCATCTCCTACTACTCATATGGTCAAAGTAGACTTAACACGGGCAGTAGATGAAACCTAAGTGAAAATGAGAAACCTAAAGATATATATTGAATGTATATATAAGATCCCTGGATATATCTAGATTAAGATACAAAAGATTTTACTGTGTCTGTTGACTCTAGGAACAGTTGATTTATTTCATTTATCTTATCTGTTGGGACTGCTGACTGGCATTAAATGATAGAAATGATAAACCTGCAGCACCTAGATTTTGAACGGCAATTTAGATTCAAGATGTTCCCAAAGACTTTGATTTAAACTAACATTTAAATGTGTAGTGTGCATTCTGGGAATTTCTTGACATTTTAATACAATGATTGCTTGTTGAAACACCATCCTTAAGAGCCATGTCTTTGGTACATGAAAAGTATCATTTAAGAGAAATAGCTTTTATGAGATATGGGCCGATGCTGCAGCTCCTGTGGAGGCGTAATTTCCATTGGTGTGAAATAAAACTGATCTCAACAGAGTCACCTGAATCTCACAGCTCCACTCTTAAAACAGAATCATCAAGAAGGTAAAAACAGCAAAATTACATCAGTGGGGGTCCTCAGGCCTGTCCATTAGTGCTGTCGTTGAGCTTTAAGATGAAATGTCTTCTCAAATGGGAATAGGGAGTGCTTTAAAACACAGACTTTTCACAACGACAAGAAGCTCCACAAGTTGTTATCTGCAAAACGTCCAGGTGTGAAACTGTGATTGCACAGGGCGTACTAAGGTTTCTAAGTCTCTTTTTTGGTCAGGTGCAGCATAGTGCATCATGGTTTCCTGGGTCATCGTTATACAAACTTGTGATAATAAAGCTTGAAGATTCAAGCTGCTGGGTGATTTTTCTGTGGGATTGTACAGAGTTGCATTCACTTTTCATTTAGCTGTCTCCAAGGCTTCACTTTTTAAAGTGGGACAAATCCACAAGGCATTACTCAATAAAAGGACAAAAAAAGTTACATAGTTTCCACTAAATGATGTTCTCTTTTGTAAAAAACTGATCAGTAACAGCTGGGTGTGCTGCTCTTCCATGTTTTTTCAATGATGAGCTGGCACCAGTTTTTAGATTTACTTAAAAAAACCATGAATGCTGTTACCAGGTGCAGCTTTTTTAATTTTTTCTCCTGAGAAAACACCCTGTTGCTGCCTAATGAAATACTTTTTGTTGCTGTCATCTCCAGGTATTTTTATCATCATTTGCTTTGAACCTTTTATATTAAAGTTCTTACTTTGACCAACAAAGTGGTATTTTAAGAATACAGAAATACATTTCTTTAAAAGAAAACTGATAAGTGAAAATCCCTTTTGTCGCACTTACCGCTTTCCATTTGGAGAAGCTACTGCAGTATTGTAAAATACTGGGGGATGCAACTGTAGTCATCTCAGTTTTGGCACAGCAGAAACACGAAGGTACGTAAGAGCTTACTACTGCAACGAGAAATATGTGTGTGAGAGCCCTTTTTTTTCAGGAAAAAAAAAAAAAAAAAGGCTAATTTTCAAAATGGTTTTAGACGCTCAGGACCCGCCTGGACACATTCCTGTGTGATCTGCTCTGAGTGAACCTGCTTTAGCAGGGGGGTTGGACTGGGTGATCTCCAGAGGTCCCTTCCAACCCCAGCCACTCTGATTCTGTGAAAGCAGAGACAACGTTCAGCAGATGCCCACTTGAACCTGTGTTTTTAAGTGGGTGACCCCTTTTTCCTCAGGGCCAGGGCTCGGTGACAAAACACAAGGCTGGCAGTTACCAGGCCTTAGGGTTATTTATTTACCAGGTTTTAGGGTTATTTAGAGGGCAGCCCATCACAGCGCGCTGGCGCCCTTCACATTTGTAGCGGGGCTGGGGCCTTTTTCCTTAATTCTGCTGTTGGGGGAGCACAAGACGGGCACATAGCCAGCGGGAGATGGGCAGACTGCAGCGTGTTTGACTTGAATTCCTTAAGCTTCACTCGATAATTCACAGGCATCCATACACTAATTAGAGTTTTATGTCTGGTTAAACCACCGCTCCCTTCCCAAAGTCTCCAAGCGCTGCTCACAAGTGGGCCACGGGTGGGGGTGACGGATCCCCCAGGGCCGCTCTGAGGAACCAATTGGCCGGATGAAGGTTACGAGGGGAGTTAAAAACTCAGGTCCAAGTGTATTTATTCAGTAAGGATGCGCCTCCCGGGAGGGGGTGAGAGAGGCTGTCTAGGTAAGGCGGACCTCCGACTCTATGGTGAAACTAAGGGAGGCGGGGCGCTCTAGGCGGCCGCGCCGCTCTCTATGGTGCGATGGGCGGAGCGGCGGGGCACGGCGGGCGGCTCCGGCCCGGCGGTCTTGGCGCCTTCAGCCGGCACGATGTCGCCTCCGAAAGGTGAGGGCGGCGGCGCGGGTCGGTGAGAGGCACCGCGGCTCCCGGAGGGGGCTGTGGCCAGGGAAGGGGGTCCGTTCCGCCCCCTACGAAGACGAAGCGCGACCCGCGGCTCCCCCTTGCTTCCCCCGCCCCGGAGGAAATGGAACTGTCCTCCCCGCCGGGGGCTGCGGCGCTGGGCGCCACCACCGCGGGCGCGGGGGGAGGGCGCTGTGAGGGGGCGCGGGGCCGATCCGGGGAGGGGCTCTGCGCCCCGCCCTCCCGCCCACCCGCTCGGCTCCCGCTCGGTGTGCCCGGCCGGGCCGGGGGCTGTGAGGCCGGGCGGCGGCACCGCCGCTTCTCCGGCGTGTGGGACAGCGGGCGGCCGCTGGGGCGGTGGGTGCTCCCGGGCCGGGGCTCGCCGGGCCCCCGCTGGCTCCCCCGCCTTTAGGACCAGCCGCGGCCGCCTGAGGAGCGGCGGCGCCGGTTCGTGCTCTGGGGGCGCTGGGACGTGGCGCAACGTTGTGGGGGCTCAGCCCGAGGCCGCGAGGCCCAGGTGGTCAGCGCACACGGGCACCCACCCCGCGGCTGTCCCTCAAATCCCGCCGGCCCCCGGGGTTCAGCCGGAGGGTGAGCAGAGGCGCCAGCGCCGCGGCCGTGCCGGAGCCGGGCACTCGGGCGAGCCGGGCGGGATGAAAGCCTTCGGGAACGCGACGCCTTGCACAGGGCTCCTCGGCTCTGGGCAGCCAGGCTGTGGGGGACGAGGCCCCCGGAGGAGAAGGGCCCGGAGCCGGGGGTGCCCGCGGTGGGCGGGGCGGCGCCGAGGTGCCCGCGGGGCTGGCGGGTGCTGGGCTTGGCCGCGGGCCGCCGAACAGAGCAGCCCCGGCGGGGTGGTCAGGTGAGATGCGTGGGAGGCGCTGCGTTTATGTCCCGAGGCTTTTGGCCTGTCTGGTTCCCTTTGCTGGAAATCGGTTGGTTTGAGAGGATTTGCTGAAGCCAGTGAGAGAAGCAAACAGCAGCTGCTTTCAGCTCGCTTATTTTGTTTTAAAGCTGGTATAAGTTCAGGCTTATCAGCAGAAGATATGGGTGCTCCAGCTACGCTTCCCTTCTGCCCCCAGTGCTGCACTGGTACTGGGGCAGACATGTGAGCCAGACTGGAGAAGTATTCTGGCTGAAAACTTAACTGCAAATTGCTTTTAACATAACACTAGGACTATCTAGTACGATTACTAGATTCATTATCATGTTCTGCTGCATTTGATTTACTCAAGTTTGCAAACTGTTGCCAAATTTTTTTTTTTTTTTAAGACTAGTTAATATAGGCAAGTGTTAAATGTAGTTTTAGCTCATAGAATCATAGAATGTCCTGAGTTGGAAGGGACCCACAAGGATCATCAAGTCCAACTCCTGTCCCTGCATATGACAACCCCACAGTTCACACCATGTGTCTGAGGGCGTTGTCCAGTCTCTTCTTGAACACTGTCAGGCTTGGGGCCGTGACACCTCCCTGGGGAGCCTGTTCCAGTGCTCCACCACCCTCTGGGGGAAGAACCTTTTCCTCATGTCCAACCTAAACCTCCCCTGGCACGTCTTTCTGCCATTCTCTTGGGTTCTGTCATTGGTCACTAAAGAGAAGAGTTCGGTGCCTGCCCCTCCTCCTGCCCTTGTGAGGAAGCTGTAGACCACAATGAGGTCTCCTCTCAGTCTCGTCTTCAGTAGCACATAGACTTAAAATCTTAATGTGTAAAAACACATTGTTTATGATACATTACTGCGGACAGAAACCATAGTAGGAAACACATTTTTTGTAAAACTGGACTGGGTTAATTTTATTTCCTGGCGGTTATGCCCTTGGATTCCCACTGCCTCCCTCTCCCCCACCCTGCCCTCAGTCCAAACTTAATTTAAAAATGGATTACAGCTTGTAAGTATCTTTTAAGCATTGTTAGTCCAAAAAATAATTGGCTCTACCTTTTAAAAGTGGTTACTGACGTGAGTAAGATTTTTATCTGTAAGGAAGTAGCTAATTTAAGTGATTGCAGCAGCAGGAGGTATTAACTGTACCTTGCAGAAATGTTATGCAATAGAAGACATCACTGTCTTGAAAGAAAAATTAACCAAAACATCGATTGCACTGGATTCAGCAATTCATTCCCATATTGAATAAACAAAGTTATTACAAATCTGCCTGGAGCTTATCTGTTAGCTCATAACCTAATCAGTAAAGGAACATAAACTTCTACCAATTAAAATACATTTATTTAGGATATTCAGAACATAACAGATAATGTCCCAGAAGGTGCTGCTGAATGACCAACATCCACCCGTCAGGTGCCATACATAACAAAGAATAATTTACCAGTTTGAGACGTGGTTTTGTGGACACCACACGTTTGCCGATGTCACATGTTGTAGGTCAGGCCTTCGTGTAGAGAAGCCTCGCTTGGAGCCACACGCTGTTCTCTTCACTGGTACGGATGCGGTCTTGGCCATTCTCTGAGGTGGGAATGCACTGGTGTGGCTTGGCCACGTCCACCTGATGGAACTCTGAGACCTTCGTCCACCTGATGGAACTCTGGGGCCTTAAGAGGAAGGTGGCTGTATGAAAAACTGCCTTTCGCCAGAGGATCTGGAACAGGCTGACTCCCAAATCAGGCAGGATCGGGCTTGGTCCAGGGCAAAACTGTTACAAGAATTGCTGCCGATGTAGGAGGACAGGAGCAGGGAAGATAAGTAACACAGATGATACATAATCCTTCTATGGTTTAATTTACATGAATAAATGCAACCTTAGTGTTTTTCTAAAATAAATAATTTTTCAAGAAAGCCCTTTGTGTGAAGTCCCATCACTGTTCTGAGCAAAACTCTCTTCTCTTACTTAGGTGGAATATAAGGCTGAAGGAAATATTGTCTTATTTGTTAAGATTTGCTAGATTGATTCCCTTCTTTACTGATAGAGAACTTTTCCTCTCTCTTTGCATTTACTAGTGTGCCAATGCTCTCTGTGTCAGACCTCACTATACCACGTGGAGGGGATGGGCTGCTGTTTCAGAGCAAGCTCTTACTGTCAGCTGAAGAGCAGGAAAGCACAGAAAGACTTTTTGATTCCTGTTAGTAAATATTAGTCTATGATTAGTTTTTCTAGAATGAAGGATGATTATGAGGGAAAGAGGACATCTTATTTGCAAACACTTGGAGTTCCTCTACAAGCTTATTTGAGAAGAGACTTGAAAATTTAACTTACATGTTTTATAGGAGGTATTTCACAACACTGTAATTGTATGCTGCCACAGTAGTATTTGAGAGAGTCCTCCAGCTGGAGGACACGCTGTTTCAGTTCTTAAATTAAAATGAAGGGCATGTTGAGTTGTTGCTTTTGTTTCCTTTCAGAAAATGTCAGCTTACTCTTCAAGTTGTACTGCCTGACAGTGATGACCCTGGTTGCTGCCACGTACACAGTCGCGTTGCGGTACACAAGGACGGTGGAGACAGAACTGTACTTCTCAACGACGGCTGTGTGCATCACTGAAGTTATCAAGCTGTTCTTGAGTGTGGGCATCTTGGCTAAGTAAGTATGGGAATGCTAATGAGTATTTTGAAAACGAATCCTGACTTCTAACCTCAGATTCTCAGACACTGAAGTACAGATACAGGTGGCTGGAGGGTCATGCTGTGGAAGAGTCATTTTAGAGCTGGTTAGAACTTGCGAGTCCTCCTCAGCTGAAACTGCTTTGTGAACACCACAATGTTCAGGTGTGTCCTTTCTGCATATTTTCTATCTTTCTATGCTTAGGCATAGGTTCAAAATGTCAGCACGGATTATCTGCGATGTTTTGGGTCTTTAAAATGTTGGTGTAGATTAAAGCTGGACTGCAAGCTGTTGTCTGCTGGGTTATATAAAACTGTAATGTTCCTACTCATGAATTTTCCCAAACAGTGTTACAAACGGACATTTTGGTGCCTCTCTTAACTTGGGGAATCAAAGCTGAAAGGCTGTCTGGTCAGAAAATATTAAGAGTTTCTGTAATCCCAGACTGTTGCTAAGAACTAGATCTTTTGTCCACACGTGAGCATCTGAAGTAGGAAGGCCATCTTTCCTCTCAGCTTCCCTGTCCTGCATCCTTTCTTGGAAGAATCTTTATACTCCAGACTTTTCCAAAGCCCAGTTTTTGCTGTTGTGGTAGAATTTGTTCTTTCAGGGTCTCTGCTTTTCTCTCTGTGGCTTTTGGTACATCAGAAGGCTGGCTGTTTTGTGCTAGAGCATCATGAAGTCACATGGTGTACTTCAGATTTTTATCAGATCTTTTCTACTTAACATCAAAACAGTATTTTACTTGCTTTAGAAATGAGAATATTTGAATTCGGTAAGGCAGCTGTGACAAACGGCCTTTTGTTTAACCTTTCATTAAAATGTAATGCGTTAGAAAAGGCAAGTGTGACCGGTGGCAAATTTCTGGTTTTATGCACCCTGAGCTTCTCGCTCTGCCAGCACAAAATGTTGGCAGGAGCATCTCTGCTGACAAGTGGCTGTGCTGTGGTTGTGACCATGCTGTGGCCAGCGGGGATCCTGACCCACCTGCTCTCTGGAGGCTGCAGCAGCCCACGGTTCTCCGTAGTGAGGGACCTGTGGGTGGCCACACCTGGGTGTGGAACTTCTCAAATCTGTTCCTGTGCACCTGGGACCCGGGCTATTTATAGCATACCAGAGAGGCCTGGTTCAGCAGGGCAAGCAATCTGCATTTCATTAAGGGTCAGAAATATTGCGTTCATCAAATGCACAAATGGTCTTTTTTGCTTGAAATAATTAAAAAGACAATTACTTTTAACTGAGATGTCTGTTATGCTTTTAGAACAGCCCTGCACAGCCAAAAGCCCATGTGGCCCATTGTCTTCCCTTTGACAGTAGTCAGCAGGGGATGCCTGGAGCAGAAGTGTGGGCAAGAGGGTGAGCGCAGGCAGAAGCGTGTGGATTTCGCAGCCTGGAGACTGGTGCTCACTGTGGCTGTAGCCCCTGACGATCCTGTCCTTGCCGAGATTGTCCAGTTTCTTTTTGAACTGTGAGTCCCTACTGTACCTGTGAAATGACTTCTGCAATATAATTACATTGTCTATGAAAAAGTACTTTTTAATAAACACTTCGTCTAGCAGTTTCACTGGATTCTCTCTCCTTGTGTTGGCAGACATCATGAACAATCTTTTCCCCTTCATTTTTATTTTCATATCTCTACAGATTTGTATTGTGTTTTCATCACTCATTTATCTCCTAAGCTGGGAGTCCTTGACTCATTTTTCTGTGATCGTCCTCATATCCATCTCCACAGCATTTCCAGGATTGTTACATCCCTTTTGAAACAGGATCCACTGCCGCATGCAGCATTCAGGGTGTGACCATGCCGTGGCGTTAGGCAGAGGGGTAAAGGTGCTTTCTGTCTTGATCTCGGTTCCTTTCCTAAGGATTCCTAATGTTCTGCTCATTTCTCTGAACACAACTGAGCCTCGAGCTGGGGCTTTCACCTGCTTGCATCTTTTTCCAAAATGTCCATAACTGGTTTAGAGATGGTTGTGGTGTTTTGGTGTTGTCATTTCCCGTGATTCTACTTCATTTATTGACAGCTGAGTTTTATTTGTCGATTAAAATGGGATGAATCTGACTCGCTGAGGTTTTTGACAGTTACAATATCTATTCTGATCTGGTCAGCTAGTGGGATTTTTTCCTCCCTAGTTGAGAGATGAGGACCAACAGACACGATTCATCAGGCCGTGCTCACCTCCTCTTGGTAGGATGTCTTGCTTGTGGATCTGGACGCCTTCTTTTGCTGTCCAGATAACTGAGCTATTTCTCAGATGGCAGAAGATCCGGTGAATTCTACTCAGTGTAGTGAGAGACTCTTCAGCAACTATTGAAAGTTTTCAATATAGCATATAATTGAGTATAATCAGTAAAATTTGCCAATTTTCTAGTAATCTCCCGTTTTAGATCACTTACAAGTATGCCAAACAACATAAATTCCAGCATAGTTTCTGGCAGTATCTCCTTGACAGCTTCCTCTGGTTTTAAAGTCCTATTTGTCTCATCCAAGGCAAGGTGACTTGGTAGTTTAATAACCAGTTAAAAGATAGAATACAGTCTGTTTTTTCTGTACAGCGAGATATTTTTGGGTGCCTTTTTGAAACAGCCAGCGTTGATTACTGCAATGTACAGGATACCGGAGTATGACTTGCGTTGTTCTAGCTGCAGAATTTGTTTTCTTACACATTATTACTCTGTGCCTTTGCTGTGTTTACTTTTAAGTTATCTCCTGGAAGGCACATTGAATGGATGAATGCCAAAAGATTGTCTTTCAAGAGGGAAGTTTATGCTAGTTTAAGCTGTGTTTATTATATACTCAACAGAACTCCCAACTTCTTATATTTATTTAAAGTCTATTTGACCATCTGGCAATTACGTTGTCTACATTCTTAGGTGGTACATAATTTCCTAGCAATGGATGAAGAAAAGTAGAGCTGATTTGAAAACTCTGGTTTTAACTTCAGCTTTTCTAACAAATGCAATGTTTCTGTTGCAGAACTGATTGTCATTAGCATCTGTCACCTATTCAGACCTATGAAGAAAACAGAATATGTTTTTAAAGTCAAATCTAGATCAACATCAAGAATGCTGAATTCAGGCTAGATCAGTTTTTATTTTCTTATTTGATTATGCAGTGTATATCTTTGGACACCTTATTTTGCATTATCAGCTTTACCCAGAGGCTTGTTTTAAATTCTTTTTTGTGTAGATTTAAATCTGTCTCCACCTGATCTTCGTACTGTATCCAACTTAGAGATTCTTGATAAGTGCGTGTTTCAGAAAGCACACTCGCCGCAAAGATGAACTGTTAGATATTTCATCTTCTTATTCTTGAAAACTAAAGTGGAGATGGTGTTTACTGGACATCTGTCATTCTTCATTGCTGAAATTCCACGCTAGAAGTCAAAGTAGACAGAAACTACTATTACTGCTGTGATATGACTTTAAATGTGTGATCAGCTATTAATAATTCAATGAGCATGATCTGGAACAGAAGCAGGTATAGTTTAAATACTATTTTCTTGTTCAACAGCCCACCTTAGTATTGACAAATAGAAGCAGCCATTACTGTGTGGTGTATTTTTACTTATTCTCACAGAGTAGAACTGTATTACATTTTATTTGCAGACGTTAGATAGTCTTTAGTCCAGCCTTAGTCCAGCTTTACTTGGGTATTACCAGGAGCTCTAGGATTTCTTGTACATCTTATCTCCCAATGCTGGGCAATATAATTAATACATTGTGGAATAAGTAAACGAACAATTTTTCCTGTAATGTCAATGACTCATAACATTTTACGCAGTTCTGTGTCTAGTGTCATTAATGACAGTGAGCTGTAGCATGAAATCTTGCCCTTCCTTGTATTGCAGACTTCACTGTAAGTGCTACATGTCTATAGATTTTCATGTCAATGGTTGTTCCCTGTGGCCAGACAGGTCTTGCAAAAGACACCTGTGTGACGTGCTCGGTGTCACCGGGTCTGTCCCAAGCAAAGCATCCCCTGAAGTTAGGAAAGAACTTCACATGTGACCTCACTTGTACAGCAAGAGTGTGGGAAACCAGGCTTACCTCTGTTTGGTGACTGTACTGCTCCAATACTGGTTTTTAGTGTTTGCTCTTTGTTATGGGAAAATGACAAGAAGAATCCCTTGCAGCTGCCTGTGTAAAGACAGCTCTCACTACAAAAGAAGGAGAAAAGGAGATATATCTTGGTGCCAAGCAAGGAGGAAGGCAAGGGAGGAGAGAAACTTGGATAGAAGGATCATGAGATGGTAGAGTCCATAAATTTTGGAGAGGAAAAGTCTAAGAACCTGGAGCATGGAGTTGGGAGTTGATCTGAAATGGAGAATATACAGGAACAAGATGTTTAATGAAGGAGCCTGGGGCATAGAGAAATTGCTCATTTTGCATAATAAGAGTTCAAGGCAGGTAGATTTCCTATTAATACATATTGATACATTTGTAAAAAAGAAGTTGGGACCTGAGTGAAATGTGGGGAATTGGGCTCCTGGGGCACTGAGGAGGATGTGAGCCATTCCTTCTTATGTGTGTGTGAGGGAAGCAAAAAGAGTGTTCAATTCAAGAGCAATACAGGGTGCAAGTAGAGAGGCCTGTGGGAGCGGGCAGGAGTGATTTTTGGATGTTGGTATTTGTCAGTGGCCAAGAAAGAGAAGAATGGAAAAGAGCGAACATGGGACTGGAGGAGAGCTGGGAAGGGAACTGGAGGACTTGAGTAGCAGCGACAAGTAAGCGAGAAATGTCGGGTTGGTGTACGAATGATAAGGGAGAGCTAGCAGTGCAGAGGTCAGCTGTGATAAGCTGAGGAGCAAACCGCAAATGGGGACAGCAACAAGAAGCAGCATGTTCTTCCCCATTGCCTGCTGTTGCACACACTGTAATTACATAAAGGAGAAGTGTGAAGGTGCGAGGCAACAGGGAGCCACCACATGTCCTGTCAGACTTCTTAGCATGTCTGCTGGTGCTGGTCCAGCATCTCCTGCAGCACAGGCGAGAAGAGGAGCCCAGGGAGGAATGAGAAGTGTTTACAGCTCAGTAGTGCGCAAGGATGTAATTTTTTTTTTAATGTACTGTGAGGCTCAGTTTAAAGGGGATCTGGAAAATCACAGGCATTTGACATCACACACAAATATTAATAGGAAAAAAAAAAAAAGGCGGGGGAACATGACAACAGCCTTCTGTTCCATTGCCTGTATACTTAGCAACTTATTCCACTGCTTAACAGTGTTCATGGTTCTTGTTTAATTTATTGCACATTACTGCATCTAACCTTCTGATTCCAGAATGTCGTCTTCACCTTCAGGGGTTCAACTTTTTGATAAACCTCACTGTTTTTTCCCAGTTAATTTTTCTTTAATCAGCAGAAGGTACAACTGATTGTTGAGAACAAATTTTCAGCCTTCCCAAAGGATTCATTGATTTGATTTCTGTTTTCAAATACCAGTTGAAGACTGCGCTCAGTTATATTAATATTTTATTTTGCAGAGAAACTGGAAGTCTGGCAAGGTTAATAACATCTTTAAAAGAAAATGTATTTGGAAGTCCTACAGAATTGCTGAAATTAAGTGTTCCATCCTTGGTGTATGCTCTCCAAAACAATATGGCATTTGTGGCTCTTAGCAACTTGGATGCAGCGGTATACCAGGTAACAGTGTTTTTGTTCAGTAACTGATCTGTGGATACATTTCTCTGTACTGTTCCACGAGGCATGTGTGCCAGGTGTCTGTCTGCCTAGCACACAGTACTCTCTTCAGATTTAGTGTTGTAACAAAGCATCGCTTGGCTTTTATTGAGAGCGTGTGCTCTGATGGAGAGCTCTGGTTTTCTGAGCTACCCACTCACTGCTGGCATCACTTCAAATTCATGTTGATGCAGTTGGCAATGGTACGAAACCCCAAGGATCTGTAGGAAATCAATGAATATAGAATTTAATTTGTCACTCTATAGTTGAGTTTTCTATTTTATTTTCTTGGGTTTGGAAGAGTTTATAAAACCACATCCTCTGTGGTGTTCCCGTCTTCTTTAGGTGACATACCAGCTGAAGATCCCTTGTACAGCTTTATGTACAGTCCTAATGCTAAACCGTACCCTCAGTAAGCTGCAGTGGTTCTCTGTCTTCATGCTGTGCGGTGGCGTTACCCTTGTTCAGTGGAAGCCTGCTCAGGCTACGAAAGTACAGGTGAGAGTTTACCTTTTGCCACTTCGTGATGAAGAATAAACTGCCTTATATTTTGTATTTCACTCCACAGCAGCTGGGGTTAAGGCAAGGTCTCTCACATTCCACACAGCAGTACCCATTTCCTATTTCCAGCCGCTCCATCTACAGCATAAATGCTTGTTGGATCGTTCACTTTCACATTTCTTGTGTACCAGTCCAGGCAGGCTTGCGGTATTGCTCCAGTCTCACTTGTTGGAAAGGCATCTGATTGCTACAATTAGTATAAATTACCACTGTCATCATAATCGGTGTAATGCACCATCATAGGAGTATCTGAGCAATAGTGTTTCCGGCAGTTGGCCCTGGTATCATTGCAATAGTTGGAGCAGAGAACTTGGAATTGAAGCACTTGGCGGAATCAGGAGTGAAACTCAGTGCTTTGTGGGTGTGGGTATGTCATTTAAACACACCCTGCAGAGACACTGACCTAATCCCGCTCCAGGAAGAAACAAGTGTCTTCTGTTGCTCAGGTCTTAGTTGCTGGTCGGGAGCGTTAGTGGGAAAGGCAGGTCACGCAGCTGGGACAACTGGCCACAGCTGAGCAGACAGTGTCTCTGAGCACTGCAGGGGTTGGTAAGAGCGCACGCCGACCGTGAACCCCCACACAGCTCCACCGAACTAATCCAAAGGGCAGCTCTAGCTAAGCAAGTACATCTTACACTGCAATCAAATGCTAGTAATTTTGCTGTACTTAATGAAGTAGCTGTGAAATTGATTACTGTAAATTACTGAAGTGTTGCATCCTTTTTAAAATAACGGTTGATGTTGCAGGTGGAGCAGAATCCATGGCTAGGGTTTGGAGCGATTGCCGTTGCTGTATTATGTTCAGGATTTGCAGGTATAGTAGTATTTCTTTACGCAGGTCACATGAAAAGAATTGGAGAACTCCTGATGTTTAAAACAGAACTTTCTATGTTACTTGTCTTCATTGGTTAGAAGGTAAAAAAGTACTTTAGCCCCTCTGCCCATAATTACCTTCTACTTGCAGTAATTATGACAGATTCATGACATGATTACTCCAGATGTCAAGCGCATGCTATTGGTTTTATGTGAGGCAGCTTAGAAGGCTGGTTTGCAAGTGGAAGCGTCTTTCAGATGCATAGAATAATACTGTGGGGAACATCCATAATAACTCACTGAGTACAATTAGTTAATGTACATCACTTTTATGAAGTTGGCTTTACAGTAAATAGCTCCCTTATGGTGGTCACATGAAATACTTGCATTTTTTTATCAGGGGAACTGAGCTCCTTGCTCAATTCTTGTGCTAGCTAAGCCCCAAAATACACATTGATGTAGTCCTGTAGGTGGAAAAACTGAGATGCAGAGGGAGCATAAGTAAGGCAGAGAGGAACATGAGTAGTAGGAAGCCTACAGGAAGGGATTTTTTTTTAGGTGGTGGTCATTTGGTGTTTCATTATTGAGGTTTGGTTTTGTGGTTTGTTGTGGTTTTTGTGGGGTTTTGGGTTTGTTTGGTTGGTTTTTTAAGCAGCATTTTCCCTCAGAGCAGTTTTTCCCTGGCTTCTGCAGAAGGAGACCAGAACTGGAGGACAAGTGAGCTGGTGCTAAGAAATAAGGAAATGCAAATTACTATGTAATTTGAAATTTAGCTCATAGGGGCATGTTTCCCTGGCTGTAAACTGGATTCTCCCCCCTCCCTCTGTAAGGAAACAAGGTATTATACTATCACCCACGTCTAGAACCATACAATCCTGCAAGAACAATCTTGTGCTGTGCTTACATGCTTGTTACTCTTGGAAAATATTCTGGCTGGCAGGGGAGAGAAGGAGGAGGATGTCACTGTTGTTCAGTGTCTTTTCAGTGAAGTGGGCACTTGGAAGCAGAAATACTATTATAAATAAGACTGTGCAGAGCTCAATCAGCTTCTTCTGGAAGGTTATAAATTTACTCATTTCAGTAGGCGCTCCCAAGCCATGAGACCAAATACAGCATTTGCAGTAGAAGCCCTCAGAGTCTCCTAAAGCTCTCTGGCTTTCTCTGGTAACGTGGGGAGATGGCTGTGCTTCCAAAGGTCTGCAGATTCAGACTACTGAATGGGCTGATGCGGGCAGCTCTGGAGGATTTAAACACATAGGACTTTCTTCTCCTGCAAAAGGATTGCAGCTTGGGTGTTTCCTCACTGACAGCTGTAGCTTTGGGGTAGCTGGGAGGACACAGCATTTAATCTGTGGAGCTCCTTGTGCCCTTGGGGCTTTTTACATGTTGAAAATATAAATCCCATTCAAACTCCTTTCCTCGTCTTCCTTTCCCCACCCACATCAAGGGGTTATTTTGGCATTAAATCTTCAGTTTCTGGACTTACTGTTAAATGTTTTATTTTATTCCAACAAAATAAAAAAATTATGTGGTTTTGTCCCTTGGACTTAGAAAAAAGGTGTTTTTTCTTCAAACTGGTGATCATGTGACAATTTCCAATTATCAAGGGGCTCAACAATGCTTATGAAAGCATTGGACAGATATACAATGGCATATTTTTTGTGACTTGAAACAGTACTGAAGAGTAATTTCTCCTAAGTAGCACCCTTTCTTCCTTTCATTCTGCCTAGTGGAGTGATTTTTTTATGCATTTTCAGGAATGTGAAAGCATAATGTCATTGGCTTACTTGTTTTATAACAAGTTATAAAGTTTACAAGTATACTTCATGCTCAGGGCAGATTTCTGGTACATTAATTACCTGTGGCTGTGCTGTGTGGGTCTTCTCAGCAGGCAGAAAACTTGAGGTTGATTACTGTGGGTTTTCTTAAGCACTGCAGTCGTCAACAAGGGTAGTTTTTTCTTGTTGTTTAGACTTTAAAAATGTATATTCATATGAGAGAAAAACAAACACGGAAACATGGTATTATTATTCGAACCCCTGAAATATAAGTATGCTCTCTAATTTATTCACCGTAAATGTGCCATATACTGAATGAAATTATAAATTGCATTTTTCATTAGTAAAAAAGTAGCAAGACTTTCCTTGGAGCTAACTCTGATTTCAGGAGGTAGAGTAGGAGGTGGAATATGTGCGTGGGGCATCTAAGCCACAGGTCTTTGTGCTGTCTTTGTCAGTTCCATTTACTTTTCTTGTCTGTATGGAATATCATGGATTACATTAATCAACAATAAGCATTTAGTCAGTAGGACTCACACCAGAAGGTCATAGAAGCGGCTGAGAAGGTCTGAGTCCTGCAAACTGGTCTGTATTTTGAAACCTGGGGGAAATTCCAGAGATTAGCAGAGTCCTGGCATGGGAGCAATGGTTAAAAAGGCAGCTTATGATGCCCTTGTCAAATGTTGGCCTTTTAGTCTGACATACACCTCCCAAGTAGAATAATGAAATTTGGGGAATTTCAGTAATGCAGAGCATAAAAGTAATGCTCACCAGTGTGGCACTGTGAACAGGAGCTTTAGATTAACGTGAATTCCATTGCCTCAAAACCAATCTGTAGTTTCAGTCAGCAGAAGGCATTGGTTTTGATTTGCTCTGGCAATCCCCTGAAGCTGTGGTTTCAGAACATCACCACCCTGCCAAGTACTCTGCAAGCATGAGGCTTCCGAGGAATTTTCAGTCTCAGTACTGAAAGTCCCACCCCTGTTTTTAATTTTTTACTGCTAAGTATCCCAATGGAGGAAAAAAAAAAAAACAACAAAAAAACCCCTTCTACATCATACTAAAATATATAAATACTGTCCTGGGGATAAAATAGCAGGTGCCAATGTGAAATGCTTTTTTTCTGGTGTAGAGTTGTACAGAAGAAACTCTGCTGGACAGAAGCCTGGCAAATCAAACAGAAATTAGTAGTTTCACTTGTCAATGAGATTAATTGTTAAAATAACTGCAAAGAGAAATAGAATAATTTTTGATGTTATGTAGCCATTAAAATGATCATGTCCTGGGAGATGCAGGTTAGCAGGATGTATTTTTGAGCCCTTCTGCACTGGGAGCTTCTATGAAACTTAACAGTCTGTAGGACAAGATGATTCCAGTACTCTTGTCTGGCTTTAAAACACGATGAACCATGAATCATTAAGGATGATACTTCATCTCACTGAAAACCTGTTGGTTTTTTTTTTTTTTAGGAGTTTATTTTGAGAAGGTCTTAAAGAGTTCAGATACTTCCTTGTGGGTGAGGAATATTCAGATGTACTTATCTGGGATTGTGGTGACTTTATTTGGTGTGTACATGTCAGACGGAGCCCAAGTTCTTGAGAAAGGGTTTTTCTATGGCTATACATACTACGTCTGGTTTGTCATCTGTAAGTATCTTGTGGTTTAAGGGTCTTATTACTTTGTTTTGCCTTTGTAACTATGATATAACTGGTTGCATGAAGCTACAAATTCAATCTGACCCACTGTTCTTTACTGTGTTTTGAGGGTTTTTTTTAAAGTATCATTATCTTGGAAATTACTCACTTGTTCAATTTAAAATTGTGCTGAAACAGCAGTCTAAATGACTGAGAAGTGAGTAGATCACCTTTAAATGAGTCGTATCTGATCTATTAGATGCCATGTAGCCATCCCATTTTGCTGAATGTTACATTAAATCGCCAATTAGGATAATACAGCCCAAACAAAGAGTACACCAGTGGAGTAAAATGCATCATTTCAGGAGTAACCTGCTGTGCCTTCACTAACAGAAACATGTTACCTGCTTTCCAGTTCTCGCGAGCGTAGGTGGCCTCTACACTTCGGTTGTCGTGAAGTACACAGACAATATTATGAAAGGTTTCTCTGCAGCGGCAGCCATTGTTCTCTCTACTGTGGCATCAGTTGTCCTCTTTGGCCTCCAGATCAGTAAGTGCCTTTTTGCCCTTTGATTTGACTGTATGGGGATGTTTCCATCCTGGCTAGCAGGCTGTATGCCGTTCCTATGTGTGCATCATCTTTGCATTTTTCTGGTTTTAACCACAGGACTCCTGTGCGCTCATGTGTAATTTGTGTTACCTAAGGTGCCTGATGATTTCAGAGGTGTTCACGGGTTGCTTTTTCACAGTCATCCTACAACCTCAAATGGAAAGGTTCTTCCTGATTTAAACAGCTTTGGAGTTTATACGGCTTTATTCATGAATCACCTTCTGATGCAGTTTGCTGTGTGATAGAGCTGTTTACCTGAGACCTTGATAAGTTATTTCTTGTTGGTTTTAGTACAGCCAGTGCCAAATTAATTCCTCAGCTCTTCCTGCAAGGGCTTTGCCACATGCCCATGAAGTTACACCCACTACTGCGTTAACCTTTACCTTCCCTATTTGCTGTGGCCAACACCACTGAAGAGCGAGTCAAACAGCAGCTGGGGTCATGACTGAGGTGGGGAATATTTTTGAGAGGAAACAGCAGATTTCTTTGGGCTGTTCTGCAGCTCCAAAGGATTTTCTCCCTGGTCAGTTCTGTGTCTGGTACTGTACCCAGTAGCTCCTGCTCAGTCCTTTACTGGTTAGTTTTGGGTATTTTTTTACTCTCCTACTGTAATCCAAAGATGGGGAAAAGCTACCTGTCTGATGTGGCATAAGTGAGATGAAACACGTTGCAAAGTTTGCTTAAGGAAAAAATAATCAGTGTTTGGCTGAAAAAAAAAAAACCCAACACCTGAAGTGATGAAAAACACTAGTTTTAAAAACTCACTTGGGTGGAACATTTTCTTGATACTTAAATCGAATCTGCACTGGTTATCTTTCTGTGAAACCCTCATTAATAGTGTTTCTTAACCCGGTCTAGGGGAGGAAAGGCAAACAAAGTGTCTTACCACAGGCTACTTTATCCCGTCCACTGTGTCTTTATCACTAAGTTTATTGTAAAGTCAGCCTGTCAGATGGCATCTGGAGCTACAGATGTCTCACACTTGCTCTTCTGACCATCACCACATTCTCACTGATCTGAGACTAATTGAAATGGTGTGGGGTTTGTAAACACTCAAGAGTTCTCAGTGTCAGAGGATAATTCTACATTCTGTGAATGATTAGCAGCTTGTTGTCCTGTTTAGTTTTGAGTAATTTAATACTGTCATTCAGATATCATAATTACTTACACAGCTTAGTCTTCTGAAAGTTTCTTCTTACACAGAGGTATTTAAATAAGCTATTTTTGTCTCCTTTCAGCTGTTACCTTCTCCCTGGGTGCTCTCCTGGTGTGTGTTTCTATTTACCTCTATGGATTACCTCGACAAGACACCACAAAACTCCAGCCGTCAGAGACTAAGAGCTCAAAAGAGAGACTGGCTACTGTGTGACATCGTCCATAAAAATGGACAGAGAAGAGAAAAAATGGACTTCAAAAGAACTTGCGTTTTTAAAAAATTAGCCTTAAGCTAGTCATGAAACAGTTTAAGTGGGATAGACTAAAAGCAGAAGTTAGTTCTGTTTTACACGTGAAGTTTCCAGTGGCTGAGGCTGCGTTACGGCCGAGGAGCTGGACGGGTATTTTACTGAAGGTGTTCTTCATTCACGTCAGACAATGAAGAATCTCATTTAGAAGGAAAGCAGAATGAAGGAACTGAACACTCAATTGTATATAATGTATATAATGAAGGGAAACTGGTTCTTTGTGTATTTGATAAACTGTCTCTTGCCCTTTGAGGACAGAAATGTTTCAAAGCTTCATAAAAATTAAAAAGAGCACTTGCTGCCAGCATTTTCTCTTAAACTAGTAGGCAAGTGCAGTTTGATTAAAGATGGGAAAAGTTTCTCTTCTAGGTGATGCATACCAGACAAACAGAGTACTTCTCCCGTGTTTTTATGTTGAATGAATAGTATTTTTTTCCCTCCATGCAGTCAGTGTGTCCTGACACAACTCCACCAGGAGTAACCATGCTTCAGGCATCACTTACCTAAAAGCTGGGTTTTATGTTCAAGTGGGGTCTGTTCAGCACAGCAGTGACAAACATGGTTGAATTCTGTTCCAGTGGGAGAGGATGCTCTGCTCTGCCTGTTGCCAGCTGTTCTGTGCATGCAAACAGCGTGTCACCGCAGCGCTGCTTTGAGTCCAGGCTTTGGTAGTGGGGGGTGCTGTCGGGCATTTCCAAGGCTGGAGCAGCCTCCTGCCCTCCCTTACGTGTGACGCTCCACCTCTCTTCAGCGGTGTGAAGGCTCAGGGGTGCCAAGCAGCACCTGCCATGTCTGACCGTGTGTACTGTGCTGAGGAAGCACTGTGGTTCCTGTTCCACCAGCTGGGCAGAAAACCCTCTTGTCCTGGTCATCACTGCAGCATGACAGAGGAATGGGTGAGGAACAGGATGTGACAGCTGGTCTTAGCTGACCTTACTGAAGGGGGAGTGCAGTACAACAAACACGGAAAAAAAAATCTCTGGCATGGTCTAACTCAAGATAGTTAAAATCCACAGAGCACCTGTAGCTGTTGTACCATTAGGCCTAGTACACAATGGCAACTGCAGAAGAGAACTCTAGTCACTGAGGGCATCACAGTTATTGCCGTTTCCTCTGCCAAAAGGATGTTATATTTACAAAGGTAAATATAGAGCAGTTGTCTAGCTGGTGTTTCCCATAAAAGAGTAGTGTCTTAAGTACACTGCTCTTACCAAGGGCCTGGGAGAAAGCAACTGTGGCAACCCTGGCCTCCCCCAACTGGCTGTGCAAGCTCTTCTGTTCGGTACAATGGTGCAGACAGTTGGTTTCTGGACTGTGCTAGCAATAACACACAGGAGAGTATTTATCTTCTCTTGAAAAAAAACCTCCTTTTACTAGGAGATGTGACTTTACACTGCATGCAGCCTCATTACATTTGAGTGACAGGTGTAATGCCAAGAAGTTTCATTCCATTGGCCAGAACCAAGCGTGCAGCTTGAAAGAGGTGGAGCCGTGCCTGGAAAACAAGAACAGTCGTCAGTGTCCAGTACTGCTGCAGAGCAAGGAGAAGTTCTCAGGAGCAGCCTGTCAGCTGTGTGCACACTGTGCACATCCCCTGTCCCCATGCAGGAAACAGGGATTTTGGACACACTCAGAATCTGAGTACTGAGTGACATACCAGTGCTGGCAGCATTCACACCAGCTGTTGACAGCCCACTGGAGTGTCAACAGAGGACACTTCCATCAACCAAAGGAAGCTGGAAAGGGGTGTCCAGCCCTTTCTGGTACCCTCAGGGCAGAGTGACCAGAGGAGATGCCTGCAAAAGGAACTAGCAGTGACTAGGAAGTGAAAATCTTCCATGCACCACAGGCTGTTACAGCCTGAGGATACTGCTGGAATCCCTCCTCTTGCTGTGCCTGAGTTAGAGGCTGTCAAGCAACTATGGGCTGCTTTGAAAATTTCACTCTTCCTTGTCAATGTCTTGGCTGTTACACAGCTGGCTGTGTGAAAAGGGTTCTATCAACCTTACTCCAAAAAAAAAAAAAAGTTATTGAGAGCACAGCTCCACACTTAAATGTGATTTTCTACCAAAAACAGATGGGTAACTGCTTTTGAAATAGATAAAAGAGGAAATTAAAAAGGCACTGTAATTAGTATATCATTAACTGAGCAGTTAAGGAGTCAAATACTGCCTGGGAGATCAGTAGAAAATAACTTGCATTTATTTGGAACTCCACATTAACAGTTGTCAGCCTCAGTGCTTTAGCTAGAGAGAGACAGTATAGACAACTTGTGCTAGAGAGGTGGCAAGAGGGAGGAGAGCAACTCAGTTATCTCCTAAATCTCCATCTTCCCACATAACCACTAAAGGAAACCATCAGAAACTAACCAGCAAGTTAAATGCTCCAATGTTTACTTTTTAGAAGTTCAGAAGGAAAGGCAATGAGAAGGAAAGGGGTTTGATTTGGTTTGGAGCAGTCATCCTTATGGAGCATTCTGTTTTGGAAAGACTAGGCAGAGCAACCCTTGCCATCCCAAATGGCTCCTTAGCCTGCAGGTGCACATTCACCCAAGTGGTTACACCGCTGGGTTGGCAAATCCCTAATGCGTTGTTCCTCTGGGATGCCCCGTGCAGCCTCCAGCCCCGTAACAACACCATGCCATACCTGGGCTAGTTCAGGGGCGCTGCCTTTCACAGGAAGAGTTTTATGTGCCACGGCTGCAAGATGGCTGAAATGGAAAACACAATGAGAATGGTGAGAACGAGCAAGTCTCTTGACAAGAGCAGTGCTGTGGGCTACAGAAAGCAGCAGAACTGGAAGAGCCACAACTGCAGCATGCCAGAGCTTATTTCCAACAACCTCTTTCACCTGGCTGAGGGAGGGCATGGTTTTCTGCAGCCTGCATGTTGTCAGGGCATGTCATTGACAACTTAATGCTCATTTAAAAAAAAAAAAAAAATCCTCAAAACAATCTCTCCACTCCTCCCCCCCAAAAAACCCCAAAACTGGTCTGGAAAGACCTTTGAGAGCCTGCCTTGTCATTCCCAGGTTGCATGGTTCTTTAGACCATTTTCCTTGTTACAGCCTTCCCCATACAGGCTCTACAGCATCCTCCTGCAAGTCTACTCCAGCATTTCACTGTCTGGTTGATTCTGACAGGTCCCTAAGGGGAACTTCCCTATGGAGGTCACATACGCAGTATGACTTAAAGTAATAATATGCTTTGTCCATCTCAACACCTAGTCTGAGATCAGTGGTTAAAAGGGGTTTGGACAGAATTTCCCAGCTGAAATTTTGTGATTTGAGAGCATATTATCAGCTCAGATCTGCTCTTTGAGATATGATTAGTCCTGCATGATTTTGGGTTCTGACACGGTGCTACAGCCAGCTGATTTTTTTTTTGAAAGCAATAATTTTCTGTGGAATTTCCTGACTCCTTTGATCCTGGTACCCACCTCGATCTCTACTATTTATTATATTATTTGCTATCCGACTTTATACCTTTCCTGCTCCAGAGAAACTGTCCCACAAATTTACATCTTCCTGCTATTTTTACTCTTCAAAGCAGTGCAGATGTGATGGCTGCAGAGCCAGCTCAGGAAGAACTGTCCTTACAGAGACGGATGCCAGTATCAGCAATCACCTTACCTAAGTGTGAGGAGGTAGCTGACAATGTGCTTGGGTTGCAGATCCTGGGAAGATCTATATAGGACCTCATCATACCTGTGAAGAAAGAAAAGGATTGTTTGGTGTTAAAGTGGTAGGAAGGTGTACTCAGATCTAAGGCTCATCAGACTTGCTTAAGTCAGAACAAACATACAACTGCAACTGCAGAATTAACAAAAACGATCTTCTGAACCAGACCTAAGCCATGTAATTAGCACACGATTATTTCTTCCTCGCTCACTTATTATCAAAGGAGATTGCTTCTGCTCCTCATCATGGAAACATTGTAGATGGCAGAGCTCAGAGAGAAAGGCTATAGCAAAGAAAACAAGAACTAAATTTGCTCCTGGAACATTATGCCTGGTTTTACATTTCAACACTAACTGTACATTCCTAGGAGCAAAACCCATGTATTATATATCCAAGGCAGTCAAAATAGTCCCTTAGAGGATGTTGCCTTTAGTATTATAAATGCAGCTTAGAATGCTAAGGAGCTAAAGGGAATCTTGCAACATTAGAAAAGACAAAAACAAAGTGCATTTACATAATCCTGGAATAAAATCAACTTATATAACACAGTATCAAACTGGATAATATAGGCAGAATCAAGGAGATCCATGTCTATTCTCCATGTGTTTTTCTGTCCACTTGTGCACATCATCCTTTTCACAGCCTGCGAGAAGTTACCAACAGCTCTGGGGCTGAATAGATTTCAAATTCGAAGTGGACTACATGCTACTTTCAATCTACTGTTCATTAGTCTGCAAATTTAGTGGTGTTCAGAACTGGTTAGCTAATTTTAAGGGCAAATGTTTGGTAGGTTTTTAACAGCAGAAGCAGAGCTGTGGGAAGTGGGCTTTTGACAGCTCAGGAGTGTTTATCACTTTTCATGAAGAATCTACTCACGGCCACTCACAAGGAGAAGTGAACGGTAATTGTTACACCTGGAATCATGGGATATTTAAACATGAGTTTGTTAGCCACAGAGTGCCTGGTCTAATGGATAACCTAAATATTGCTCTTTACTGGAGGTAAAGGCCCCAGGAGATGTTTCATACATATGGTGCTGGGTCAGAGTCAAAGGCCTTTGCAATAAGCAGACCTGAAGCTCCATAAAAATAAGCGTCCTGCAGTGGAGCAACAACTTCTGGAAACAGACATATGTCTGGGATGCAGTGATCCTTGCAAATCAACCTGAAACACATTAACCCTGTCAGTTTTTACACATGAGACTGGCAGCTATACACTAATCTGATAAAACCCAAGAAACAACCCACAAGTTTTTTTTTTGTGAAATACAGTTGCACTGGATAAATAAGATACTACTGGTCTTATTTAGAGGACTGGCCGGTCTTGCTGTTCCTCAAGAGAGCATGAGGCATACGATAACATGCAGGCAGACCTCTTGTGGCAATTATAGTTAACAATTATAATTTAACTCTGCAACCTACAGTTGCAGGCTGGAAGGAGCCACCTGGGACTCTGACAGGACTTTTGGAAGTCTGAATTTTAAGCAGATGCCCTCAAGAAGGCCTTAGTGTGGCCAAAGGAGTTAACTCTCTGGTGCTGTACGATGTGCAATGCAGTATATAGGACCTCTCACTAGGAATTCTTAAAGACACAATTACTTCCAACTCCATCACAGACACTCCATCACGGACAACTCCCCTGTCTCTGTATTTTAATTACACGCCTATGAAATAATGAAAACAGAAACCATTGAACTTTAAGACTGAATTAATGAAGAATATTATTGCTATTAACAGATAGTAGATGTGCACATTCAGTAGCTCTGAAGGATGTTGAGCTACTCAATGTGCACCTACACACTCCATTTCACCTCACCCGGCAGCACTTCCTCTCCCCTTTCCCACAAGATAAAAACAAGACCAAGCAAATCTGCAGCCAATACTTATATAGAGCTTAGCGTATTTTTGTGAGGACGAGAAATAATTAAGAGGCTCATGCACACAGAGTACGCTTGTGTTCCAAATATTGCTTTTTCCCCTCATATGGCTCCTGAAGTCCACAAAGATTTCAAGTGAAAGCTACTGCTGCAATCAGTATGACCCAACAGACAAGCTATTGCCTGAAATAGCCATTTTTCTTTTATGATCATGCAGCCTGCATCTGCTCAACAGGCTGGCAGCAAATCCATAAGTTTATTTTAAGGGAACTGGTATTTGGAAAGAAAACTAGACAAACCTGAGAAGATGCTGAAGAACAGAGATGGCATCCGGCTCTTGCAAGCACGCCACATTAACGTCAGTTAGCTGCTCATTCCCATGCATCTGTTCTAAACTAAAATGTAAGAACAAAAAGCAAATATTGGATGAAAAACACTTGTTAGCAAAGCTGAGCAAGAAAAACAGTAATTTGTGTTTTTAAGAAAAAAGGGTAGGCATCTACTGCTCAAGTTGAATGGAACACTGAGACAGATGAGCTGACTTCAACCCAAGATAAAAACAATTAAAATTTGTGCCAGCCATTCAGTATCAACAGGATTAGAGAGATGCATGGCCAACAGGTCCAGAAGCTGATGCTAAAAGGATTGGGGAGTTAGTCAATACCCCAGTAATGGTACCCTAGAATGTCTCCTCCTCTGGAGACATTCAAAACCCGCCTGGACACCTTCCTGCGTAACCTCATCTAGGTGTTCCTGCTCTGGCAGGGGGATTGGACTAGATGATCCTCCGAGGTCCCTTCCAATCCCTGACATTCTGTGATTCTGTGATCAATACCAAGATGATAAGGGGGTACAAGAAGAACAGACTACAGAGAGGGATCAGGCTGGCACGCTCTCCCCAAACACCATCTCCTAGTGCCATTGCCTGAGACAGAACACCAGGCTGGTACAGACCTTTGGCCTCATCCAAGAATGCATCTTACATGCCTTTATGAAAACACACATCCGTGTCTGCATTAAAAACGCTCTGACAGATCACTATAATTGATAAAACTGTTCAAACTGGGCTATTCTGAAATGCTTTTAAATAAAATAATTAAATGTGTCTGGCGTTTGACCTGAGTCGACAGGAAGGGGTGTGCTTTTAACCTTAGTTACCAACAGTAGGAAATAACAGAATGTTAAAAAGACACCAGCTACAGCAGTAGCCAAAAACATTAAAGTTCTATGATTTGGTATACTTTAAATGTACAGGCATTTTGGTTTTTACATCAGTTTCCTTAATCCTAGGGCCACCATTCTTCATCACTGACACCAACTACACAGGGAGACTGTTCTAGAACTGAGAAAGCACATGGGCAGCTGGCTCAGCCCTGTGGAAATGAGGTGGAAATTGAATTTTAACTGGCTTGCTCTTCTAGGAAGCCTCAGTCATTCCTATCATAAACTCATACCTCTGCTGAAAAAGTGAACATGTGTCACGTTCAGGGAAAGAGTTAACACTACTACTTAACAAAGCAGTAAGTTAATAAGTTAAAATACACGTCAAACTGTACTTTTGCATTACAAATGCTCCTCTTACCTATGGAGTCTGGCATGGGTGTACTGCAAGAACACACCTGTATCTCCACGACTTTGAAGAGCTCTATCCCAGCTAAACTGATAATCAGATGACAGAAGACCCCGGAAATCCTAGAACAATAAATTCATGTCACCTAGATATGGCTCTCTATCTCAATTTTTAACTTTTCACAGAAGATGCAAACACCTTGAGAGGCAGCTCAGACTCACCTGAATAATTAGTGCTGCAAGACCAACTTTCTCTGCTGTCTCCATAGGGTCTTCTATCTCTTTGGTAGCTGAAAAGAAACATAAAAAGAAATCCTAAGTCTGTAGTTGCATAACAACTCCCTTGCTCAGACTTGGAGATGCCAATAAAACAGCATCTTGTAGAAATGTGAACTAGCAATATGGAAATCGTCAGGATGCTTACAGCAAGAAGCCAGGATGTAAAACTTTCATAAAAGCTGAGATACAACTATTTCAGATGGGCTTTTGCCCACTTCCACTTGTACGTGCAATGCAGATTTTAAGGTCAGAAGGGTTCATTACAGCAGCCTAGATAGACTACAATGAGTTTCTCTTCAAAATTCAGCCAGCCAGTCTCAGGAAG
Organism: Caloenas nicobarica; assembly: GCF_036013445.1. Classification (NCBI taxonomy): domain Eukaryota; kingdom Metazoa; phylum Chordata; class Aves; order Columbiformes; family Columbidae; genus Caloenas; species Caloenas nicobarica. Next base: position 38,386,052 of record NC_088247.1, read on the forward strand.
GGAATGACAGGGCAATTCAGATTTTGTTTAAAAACTCTAAAGGAGGAATAGTCAAAGAAAAATTGTTCCAAAGGCTAATGGAGCAGTCGAATGTACATTTAGGGAGTATTCACACCATCCACTGTAGCTGTCTAAACTGACTATACTGAGAGAAGCTGAACTGAGAGAATCATAGAATGGTTTGGGTTGGAAGGGACCTTTAGAGGTCATCTAGTCCAAGCCCCTGCCCTGGGCAGGGACATATTCAACTGGATCAGCTTACTCAAAGCCTCATCCAACCTGACCTTGAACATTTCCAGGGATGAGGCATCCACAACTTCTCTGGACAACCCAAGTGTCTCACCACTCTCATCATAAAAAATTTCTTCCAATCTAAACCTACTCTTTTTGAGTTTAAAACCATTGTCCCTTGTACTGTCACTACAGGCCCTGGTAAAAAAAGTATTTCTCCATCTTTCATATAAGCTCCCTTTATACAATAAAAGCCTGCAGTAACAAGATCTCCCCAGAGCCTTCTCTTCTCCAGGCTGAACAACTCTGACTCTCTCAGCCTGTCTTCATAGACAAGGGGCTCCAGTCCTCTGACCATCTTGGTGGCCTCCTCTGGACTTGGTCCAACAGGTCCATGTCCTTCCTATATTGAGGGCTCCAGAGCAGGACGCAGTACTCCAGATGAGGCCTCACCAAAGCAGAGGGGCAGAATCACCCTCCTTGACCTGCTGCCACACTTCTTTTGATGCAGTCCAGGATATGGTTGGCTTTCTGAGCTGCACATACACATCGCCAGCTCATGTCCAATTTTTCACCCACCAGTACCCCTAAGTCTCTCCCTGGAGGGGTACTCTCTATCCCTTCATCCCCTAGGCTGTACTGATATCAGTGATTGCTCTGAGCTGTGTGCAGGACCTTGCACTTGGCCTTCTTGAACTTCCTGAGGTTTGCACAGGCCCACTCCTCAAGCCCGTCCAGGTCCCTCTGGATGGCATCCCATTCCTCAGGCATGTCAACTGCACCATTCAGCTTGGTGTCATCTGCAAACTTGCTGAGAGTGCACTCAATCCCACTGTCTATGTCACCAATGTAGATATTAGATAGTATTGGTGGTCCCAGTACAGACCCTTGAGGGACTCCACTTCTTACTGGTCTCTACCTTGGACACTGAGCAATCGCCATGGCCATCCAGCCAATTCCTCATCCCATCCATCTAACAGTCCATTCATTAAATTAGTATCTCTCCAATTTAGAGGTAAGAATGTTGTGGGAGACCATATCAAAGGCCTTACAGAAGTCCAGGCAGATGACATACGTAGCTCTTCCCTTGTCCACTGGTGCAGTCACTCCATCATAGAAGGCCACTAGATTAGTCAGGCACAATTTGCTCTCCTCCCTGGGTAGACATGACAAGAACCTCTCCAAACAGACTGAACTTAAGTCTATCATTACAAAACCTAATTAATCTGGAAGAGTCTAAGAAAGAATATCCTTAATGCAGCTGCAGAGACATGCCTGCAAAACTGTTTCCAGCTTTTTCACAACTCAAGTGATATTCTTCAGCAGACAAGCAGCATGCTCTTGTGTATAGAAATTCATCAAAGGGTTTGTTTCATTCTCTGTCTCACAGGGAAGTTCACAGGGCCAAGCTGGTGCTCCAGTACATGAGAAGTACAGTAAACTTGCCTATATAAGAGCACTTCAGTTGCCACACCTTCTGAGAAATCGATTACTTCCGTTTGGACCCATGATCTTGCCTAGTGAAAAGATGATGCTTTTGACATACGTAATGCTGTTATTAAACTCAGGTCACACTGTGCTCTACCAGAGTCTCCTCTTCCTGTTTGCCTCTACTGGAGAGAAAGGAGGATTCTTATCATAGCCTTTTACACGGCAAATCTGTTCCACTTTAGCAAGGGCCAAGTCCATTTTTTTATTGTGGTATACATAATCTATTAAATTCGCAGAGTTCAGCCTATGATTTCCTGTCCCAGGTGATTTCCCACTAACAGCAGAATATGGAGAATTCAGCTGTTCTCTTAAGGCACCACTTAAGCTGAAACAGTTCTGCAGTACAGTTTTAGTCCTTAGATTTCTGTCTTTCGCTTTGCTATTTCTTTGTGCCAGGTCAGCAAAACCAATTGAGACAATTTTGAGTAATTCACATGACTCATACCTTTCCTATTTACAAAATTTGGAAAGCATTAAGTTTGGAAAGTGTGGGGACAGTTCATAGCCCTGAGAAATCTCAGACAAGCCTTTCATTCACAAAGACATACATTTAGATCAAGTTACTACATTTCATAACTGAGATTTGTTTCAAAACAGGACTGTCTCAGAATTCAGGCTTTTGTTTAGATGCTTCATGAGACACAGACAAAGCTGTCTAAGAGAAAGTAAAGCAGCAAAGGAAATAATAGGCATTATAGAGAGTAACTACTGCAGGATTCATTGAGATGAGTAGAAAAAAACCAGGTTGCCAATAATGGAAATTTAAATAACAGAAGAACTGTGTACAGCAAATAAAGTGTTTATATAAAGGTACTTAAGTAAGCAGCTTCAGCTCCACGTGGTTTTTAAAGCTAGCATTGGCTGTTAAATGCCTCACTCCCAAAATTTTTCCAATGACAGTGAGGCATTTTGATGCCATGCACAAGTTTGTAATATCTTCCACTGTGTATCTGAACACTTTTCAAACATTGAAGACATTGGTATGAGTCAGGGATTTAAGATTTCTAATTTAAGAAAGGGGAAGTAAGGCAGGAATTCAAACATAAGGGCTGACATTTCTATAAGCACAGGTAGGATTTAGGATCTAGCGGATAAGCTCTGGGGAATGCTGCAGTGCCATCTGAACACATTACTTCTTTTAGCTGTACTTCTGTCTACTGCTTGTGCAATGGAACATGGGTCTGTACCTCTGCCATGTCAGTTCAGTCCAGCATAAAAATAAGTTTGCTTTGCACTCAGCTATGATATCTAACCTTTAAACTGAAGCTTTAAGCCCCAGTCCTCTCTGCAGTAGAACTAGTTTGAATCAAGGTCCACCCTTCTATCATTCTGCTTGCCCTCCCTTCTCCTTGTTCACTCTACAAGCAAAATTGTCTGGATTAAAAAAGCTGAGGAGGCAGACCAAGGAAGAAGCACATCACTTAAGCTGAACAGTTCATTGATTGAATTCAGCACCCAACTCCCGAAAGCACAAGAGAGGGCAGCATTTCCCCGGGAACTGCTTGAATCTTTATTGCATCAAGAGGAAACGCTCTAGAGCAGCAGCCTGAGGTCCAGGCAAACATCTCCTCCTGCAGGTTCTGTCGCAGAGCAGTGACCTCCTGGGGACTCCAGAAACAGTCATGAGGCTGGGGGGGTGACATGGCAGCAGTTGCAGACAAGCTACACTCAATCTTGCCAGAGAAAACTGTCAGAGCTACAAATCCTTTGGATGAAACCTGCCTGTTTCCTCAACTACAGCCTCAACCCCACTATTGACTAGTTTGTCCCTCCAGAAAAAATCAGCTGTTGTCCCCTCAAAGGCAGGTATTTCCCAGTGCAAAACCACAATGAAATCATTTCACTGAATGTTAAAATTTGCAAATCTGTGATTTAGGGAAGTTCAGAGAGTTACAAAGGATTATTTTAACATTGTTTGTATCATGGGAGATAGGAAAAATGCACAAATCAAGGCATATCACTGTGATTAGTCTGATGCAGGGAAAAGTGAAGGGTAGAAAAAAATGACACATTTTTGATCAACACAGAACATCAAAACAAATTAATAAGACCTGAAATAGCTAACTTTTTGCAGAAGCCATGTTTTGTAACATCCGTGAGCGAACTTCATTCAAAACATCTTCCAGGAAAATTACTTCTCCTCTCCGAGTCTTCATCCCTTGAACTAGACCAAAAGACACGTGCTGGCACCTGTGTTGAAAAGCAGCAGGACCTAAAATTAAATTTTAATCAAGAGAAATGTTTGCAGTGTTTGTTCAGTGCTGGATTCTTACCAGGAACCAGCAATGACAGCTGAATAAATAGTGCTCCAACGTGGGAAGCTTGGTGACATAATCAGTAGCTTTCAATTCAGCAACCAAAGCTCCATACTTATTATATAATGGGAAAATTATGATAAGAATTATGATAACCTGGTCATTTGCGTGCTCTTGGGAACCTCTCTTGCTAGTAGCCTTAGTACAGAGGACTCAGTGCAATAAATTGCAATAAATTGAGGAGAGGCAGGATGTAGACAGATCAAATTACTGCGGCAGCACAGATCTGCTAATAACATTAGAAAGGGAGTCATAAGAATTAAATTGTGGCCACGTTAAACTAAAAGTCTAATTAATCATTGCTAATAACAAAACATTCATTTTGTCTGCTCACAATAATCCCAAGCATTATTCTGGATCCATAATCTAAGGTAATTTCAGTGCAACTTTAAGCACCATGAAAGGAGGCAGATTCCTGAAGGCTAAAATTCTGTATTTAACTACAAAAGACATGCAGTCTGTTGGAGAGGAAGATGATTTAGCCTGCAGATCCATTATTGACCTTTTCTCAGATTGCTAACAAGATTGGTAATTACAATGAATAACAACAGGGATACGTTTCCCTGCAATAGGTACTTCAAGCCTGAAGCACGATTCAAACTCAGATTCAGATCTCTGCTAAAATATTGTACTTCAAGAAGTAATTGTTTAATATGGGATCACACAATACCCCAGAAGCTATGCCATGAAGTCTCTGAAAGATTGTTTCCCTTTTTCCCATTTTTACATCAAGCAGTTACGAAAGACCCATTCAATGAGGGACAGGGTTGGTTTTCACATCCTGAACACATAAAATAAAGCAGCCCAGCAGGAGCGGACATACAGAGTGAAAAGGTTGGTGCCAAGGACCTGAAGCCCACAAGGCACACGGTTCTGAAGGTTTTGGTTTCTTATGTTTTCCTCCTTACTGGACTAGCATTAGTTGGGTCCTACAGGCCAGATGTCTGCTTGCACTCTGGAGCTCCGTGGTTGCACACCAGCAGCACATCTTGTAGCCTAGTTTCATCCAAAATGCCTACATGATGTGCTACAGCGTGGTGGTAGATAGATACAATCAGGAGATTCTCTCCAAAAGAACACTCCACTGAAATTCCAATGTACATATTACCTACTCTTAAAAAGAGAAAAAAAAAAAGTATATAATTAAGATTCATAAACACATACCTTTCTGCCCAGTCATAACCCATGAGCTTCAGTATTTGGAACAAATGTTGGAAGTGATTACTTTGACTTTTATCTGTCTAAGGAATAGAATTGGTGCATATTAGAAAACACTCCAAATTTGATAAGGATTAGCTTTTAACACCCAAACACACAATACCACAGATACTGTGCCAGTAAGCCACCGCAAGCAGAATTAAGACCTATGAGGACAGGCAAGACTTGAAAATGTAACAGCTGGAATCTATGGCAATGGGATTTTGCATCTTGTCAGAAAAAGCAACCTACTTTTGAAAAAATCATTATTCCTAGGTCATGAAGCCAAAGCCATGAACAGAAACGAAACCTTGATGTTCAGTTTCACATAAACTGCAAGCTGCTCATCAAACAAAATGTCTCCATTTTCACTTCAGAACCTTGCTGCTCTTGTTATATTCCCATATTTTACATCACCAAGCTTTAAGGTTCCTCTGGCTTAGGAACAGAACACCTCTTTAAGCTCTCTCTCTCCAGAACCCACTAGTTTCTTTTGTCTCCAGCATGATTTGAGGAGCTTTACATCGTAAGTCTGGTGCATAATTAAAAAAAAAGTCTAAATGATCACATTTTCATATTAATGGTGCATCTTGTGTTCTCTTCCACTTCCAGTTACTCTCTCCTATGACTCAAGGTGGTTTCTGGTGGAAGTTTCTTTATGTCTAACAACAATCTTTGTGTTTCTAGCTACAGCTGTTGCTACGAAGTTCACTTTCTTACCTAGTTGCTTTGACTTCATCATTTAAAGACTCCTTTGTCCCTCCTTAAAAAACACTGCAGTGATAAACAAATAATCACTATTTCTTTATTCGTTTGGTGTTGCAGGACAGAGTCAGCAGTGAGTGAAGTGCTTATCTGCATTTTTTCTCAACTTTATCGTTGTATCAAACCTCAAGCACCTGCCTCCTCTTTCATGGTCCCTCATAACCTGCTCCGCTCCTGTCCATCACCTCTCTCTGTGCCGATTCACAAGCAAGGCTGATAAATGGATGGTGGTGCTCAGCATGTCAAACAATGCCTTCCAAGCTCTTTTCCACACACTTTACATAAGAGAGAAGCTCGCTGTACCTGTAATAAAGCCAGATCTCTCTCACTGAATGATCTCACAATGAACTTTATCAAGCTTAGATTGAGGCCAGCTCACTGGCCAATGCTGCCTCGCTGTTTCCTCTACTTTTCTCTATGTCTGAATCCATCTCTATTCTCCTGTTTTACATGAGATTATATATTCTGTGACAGAAAATGGTTTTGTTTTGTGTACACAACAGCATGTCCCTCACCACCTGGACCACAATCACAGCATCTAAAAGCCTTTTTGGAGGACTGCAGTCTTTTGTGAGTAGACATTGTGATAAATCGTAATACTCACTGACAAAAGACTCCAGTCCTTCTGAACTTCAGTTTTTCTTTGCGACTGTTTCACAGAGCAGAGTTTTCAGCTAAAATAAAACTAAAAGCCAACTTAAGTTTGTAATTATTTGTCTCAACCAATGTATACAGAAATAGCATACAGAAGAATATTCAAAATCATTAACAGAAATAATCTAATAATAATTTAATAGCTTTTTAAAATGATCCTTTAAACTCCCATTGAAATAAGAATACGAAAAGAGAAGCCAAGGTAAGAAGACCTAACAGGCAGTACAAGCTGAATTCCAGGTTTCAGCTGGCAACCTGAAAATTAAGTATCAACGCCTGTGTTTCAGGGATGCTGTGTGATATAGCAAGAAGCATAACAATGAGTGTTTATTATGCTTGAGCAATCCACATAATTAAAATTGCATGAAAAACAAATTTATTAAGAAGGATGGAAATAAATACTAGGAGTACCACACAACTTTATCTCTGCCTAAAATTAATACTCAAAACATGGATGTGTAAGTAGGTTAAAAAAGAAGAACCCGCAGACACTACCGTTTCAGAAAACCAGATTTTTTTCATAGCTTTATAGCATGGCAAAAATAACACAAATGCTCAAAAAGAAGATTCACATTATGAAGAATGGCATTTTTTTTCTTTACAGGCCCCAAAATTATCTGTGTCCAAATGCAGTCTAAGTGGTTAGCTTTATGGGAGAGATTTGCAGTCTGACAGTGTGGATTATATGAATATTTAATTCTTCATATATAGAAGTGTTTTCATCTCCTGTTTTGCATACAACACTCAACAGAATCTTCGCACCTCTTTAATAATACATGTCACATGTTTTTAAATGTTTTTAATATTTTGCTCATATCACTGCATTTTTATGAATTAAGTAGGATTTTTTAAAAATATAAATTGATGAATGCACTGAGTTGTAGTATTACAACTAATAAACCAATTTAATGTTCTTTTAAACAAGCTGATCTGACAAGAATAAGATGATCTTATGCAATAAGACTCTAAATAATTTTCTTGTAACAAGATCAGGATTCTGAAATACATTTGTATTTAATAATTAAAGACTAAAAATATCAGTGTTCTCGCCTAAACCCATGAAGTCTTCCCACCTCTGGTAACACTGAGTAAATCCTAACCCACTACAAAACATTGCCACAAAACAGCAGCAAAACTCAGCAAGGCTGGCAGCTCCCACATCAGGCTATCTGTCCCGCAAACTCTCTTAACAGTTTACATCATCACCGTCTCATTTTATGACCCACTTTCTAAGACCCCAGAAAGTCAGAAACAATGGAAATACTAACCATGTTATCCAAAAACTATGCAGCCTTAGCAAGGTCGAGAGAACAGGACTAGACAGGCTGATCTGTCATTTCCAACTTGAATAAGACACAGATTATGACGGCCACATCGATCACACCACAGGCTGGCTGTGCTGCGTATCTGTTTGGACCAGGAGTCAATCAAAGATGCTCAGGCAAGGAAGTGAATGATTACCAGAGTTCAGCTATGAGCAGCCAGTCAACTCAAGACTGTTGCTTTTGTACCTCCTCACTCTATTAGTTTAACATTCAGCCCCCATCCTAATTTGTGCAAAATACTCACTCAACTATTTTTTTTTTTTTCCCTAATGACTCCTTCTGTCTTCGTCCCTACTACCTCATGGTATAAAAAATACAAATAATTATGTACCCACATGAACTAAGCAGGGAGCTTCTTTAACTCCTAAAGCATTGCACTTTCCCAGCCACACTGCCCTTCAATGCCAGCGAATCTACTGCGTTCCGGTCAGTAGAGGTAACCTCCTCCCAAAAAACACAACAAAAAACCCCTGTTCTGTGACCACCTGTGGGAATGACAAGTTGGTAGAATCTTCCTGAAGACTGAAAATAAAAGGAGGAATGTGACTTAACTAAAAGTCGCACTTTAAACTCTCTGGGTATTCAATTTTATGCTTACTGATCTCTCCCCCTCCCCTGATTCATGGTATTTCTAATATTATATTGGCTTTTGAAAGAGTTGCACCAGAGAAGATTTATGGGCTTTACCAAACACATCACAAAGAATATGCCAGAAACCTGCAGATTTTTTCCTCGGATCATTAACTGACTTCACATAATAGAATACAGTTTTCAACTTTTTTTTGTTCTAAATCTGGGAAAAAGAAAACGTAAAAGCATTGTGTGATATATCCTTGGTAATATTAAAGCAAAGAAGTTTCACACAAGTGTGGAAATAATCCTGCTATTGATTACAGATACTGCTGAAATTGTTAAAAAGCAAATTAATCAAATCAAGAAACATAAAAAGATTTTCTGTCTGCAACTGCTCCACATTGATTAAGCAGTACTTTATGTGCAACTTCTACATAATGAAACCAAGGCACTGTTCAAAGCCATAAAAATTTACATTTCAGATGAGATATCAGGACTTCAGAGTAGACCTATATTCATTTCAGAGCATTAATTTCTAAATTTCTAAATGAACATTTTACAACCCCTTATAACACTAACAGCTTTTTCTGACTTCTTCAAATATTAATTACAACATTTATATAGAAAATATATCAATTGAGTAATAGTCCATTTAAAATGAATTGCAATTAATTTTTAAAACAGCAAATAACTCCAGAGCTGATTTTTCAACTGTTCTGTGCGTTATGAATCAAAACAAAACCAAGAAGCACTGGCACACTGAGGGACAGTTGCTGGGCAGTAAGGGCATCTATTTTACTGCCCAAAAAAACATGTGCCAGAATCATATTGGGAGTAAGAGGCTCCCTGGATTATCAGTGACAGTCAAGCTCTAAAGTGTTTGGTGAATCTAGAATTACTTACCACATAAATCATAGTATCCCAGCTATGCTTATTCATCCGGTCTATAGCAGCAGCAAGATCTCTGAAAAAGATAATGAGAAACTGTTTGGAGTCTCACTCAAACATACCTCTTAATTTGCCCCTTGAGAAAATAATCTACTTTTATGGAGGCAAGAGGACTGCCAGATTAGAGGAATCCATGTATGCCTGACACAAAAAAGAGGACACATATACTTCTGTTCATGAAGAGTTTGAAATTTTTTTTTTTTTTTTTTTTTTACCATCAGCTATGAAAATGACTGAGGAAACAGTTCTGGTCTGTCTCCCTGCTGGGACAATCAGTCAACTGGGAAACTTGAGAGAAACAATCCTCTCCTGGAAAACTAACCCAGTGCTCAGTGTTAGGTTACATGATAAAAACCTCATCTTCACACACACAAAGTAGACAGAGAAACAACTTGCTCGAGTCCCTCCCAGGGCTGTCACAGCAAAGCCACCAGCCCCATGTCCCAGTCTGAAACCCACCTCAGGGGTCACGAGGAGCAGCTCTGTGGACCACCTTCTGACTGAGGGAGGTTACTGCCTACGGGACATGGGACATGTGGGATGCAAGGGAAAAGCATTTTTCAATTGCACAAGGCTTATTATGGGATGTTTAGGGCAGGAATAAAAGATAGGAGAAGACAGATAACATGATAAAAGGGGCAGGTGGATTGTAAACTGATTGCTGGTTAGTATGTTTGTCCAGTTGTGCCCTGCACCTGATCAGCACAGCCTGTCCTGTCATTTCTCATTAAACTCCACTTTAAACTTTTCCTGGGTGAGGCTGTCCCTCTTCTGTGTGCATGTTTGGAGGTCTAAGTATCAGCAGCTGGAGCTGTGGACCACTGGTCATACAGGCCATGACTCTGGTGGCAGCAACTGAAGGGACTGGAGGTAAGTGAAATTAAGCGATAGCAACTGGAGTCTCACCATGGGTTACAGAAGCCAAGATGTCTCTGCTGCCAACAAGTGAAGTGAAGGCACACATGTCCACAATTGACAGCAAATATCAAGCTGAATTAGCCAGCAAGCAGGTGAAGCACCCTGGAAGCCAGGTACATATGTGTCTTCAAAGATGAAGCACCCAGAGGAGTCTGTGCTGTGGGCATCAGGGGTCCAGGCCAACTGCCAGGAGACCACGGGGCATGGGGGTTAATGGAGAAAGACCCACCTGTGTACACGTGTCTCTGTGGAGGAGGCAACAGGGGAGAGTAAGGATCCAGGGCCAGCTGCTGGATGGACCACACATGTAAGCCTGGTTACTGGAGGGAGCCGCTATGTCTGTACTAGCAGCTGGAACAGGGCAATGGGCCCTGGGGGCTCGCACAGGCAGGTCCCAGCGAGTGGGGAGACCTGGGGATCCAGGGGCAACTAAGGGGCACACACTGTTGATGTTCAGCTACTGGAGAGATCCACACTGTGTATACGTACTCTACACACACAATCCAGATCTATATTACTTACATATATAATATTTATCACATATATACATGTGCATATATATACATATACACACATATATTGCTTCACACTATTAGACCTTCACCCTAATAAGCTAGAGGGGAACAAAATTATGCCATTCATGCTGAGTGGTTTTGTCTGTGTTGCCCTGTTTGGTTGGCTCTGTGTGTGTATGTATGTGTATGCGTGTGTATGTGTGTGTTTGTGCCTACTGGGAACAGCTGCTCAGCCTTACTGCTGGTTGGAGCCGTGGCAGCCTTGCTTATGTCCCTCTACAGAATTCAGCCCAGCCCCTGCCTAATGTGCAGCACTGACTACAGCATCTCTCTAATACCCTTGTCCTGAAAAGCTGTATACAGTTTACCCTGAGGGCTAGACATCTGATTTATTTACATTACCAGGACAAAAACTGTTAAGGCTTCCATATTAAAATACCCAAGAGGAATTTTAGGATACTGATGAGAAGGCAGGAAAACAGTGATAAAATTGATTGTACGCTGCTGGTGGTCCACTGAGTCAATGAAGACATGGCTAAACAAGCCTTTTTTTTTTCTGCATTGCACTGCCAATAAACATTTTAAGCAAAGGTCTTTCTAAAACCTTCATTATTTGGCAAGTGTTTATTAGATGAAGAGATCTCAGCTTTGTTTTCAAAGTCAGCAACTGGAGAACTGATTTATGGGAAGAGACTGGTTAAGGGGAGGAAAAGTATTTAAAAGCAGTTGTTTTTCCTAAGCCATTTTCATCCCACCATAGTTACATTGCTAGCTTCAGTTACAATTACTCATTCACAAAGGTGTTCCAGCCCAGAAATAAAAAGCTTCAAAATCTGCACTATCAGTTACAAATGTAATCATGCACAAAAGTTTACTGGCAAAATAGGAGGCAAGTGTCCAGGTTTTGGCTGAGATAGAGTTAATTTTCTTCCTAGTAGCTGGTACAGTGCTATGGTTTGGATTCAGAATGAGAATAATGTTGATTATACACTGATGTTTTAGTTGTGACTAAGTAGTCAAAGACTCTTCAGCTTCCCACATGGTACCAGGTGCACAGGAAGCCGGGAGGGGACATGGCCAGGACAGCTGACCCAAACTGGCCACAGGGATATTTCACACCATATGACATCACGCTCAGTATATATTTTGGGGAAGAAGAAGGAAAGGGAGGATGTTTGGATTGATGGTGTTTGTCTTCCCAAGTAACCATTATGTGTTATGGAGCCCTGCTACCCTGGCGACAGCTGAACACCCACCTGCCCATGGGAAGTGGTGAATGAATTCCTTGTTTTGCTTGGCTTGTATATGCAGCTTTTGCTTTACCTATGAAACTGTCTTTGTCAACCCACAAATTTTCTCACTTTTACTCTTCCGAGTCTCTCCCCAATCCCATTGTGGGGAACAAGTGAGCGGCTTAGTTGCTGGCTGGGGTTAAACCACAACAGTAAGAAACACAGATGGGCTTACTTGCCTTGTTATATAAAGCGATGTCCCATCACTACGCATGACGGTGGAAAACGATGATAGGTCTTTCTTTTCTGAAAGATCCACAATTCCTGTCCCTTTTCTATAAGTTAAGAGAAAATACTGAGGTAACTGCAAGCCAGATCCAAAATACAGGTCAAGTTCAGGTAAGATAAAGGTCAGAACCAAAATGAAGGCCTCTTGCCATAGAACCTCCTCACTCTAGACAATCTCATAATTTTCTCTGAATGACTGTATCCTTTAAGTCTTTTAGAAGACTGTTTCCTCTGTATTTATTGTCATCATTGCTGATGCCAGAGAGCTGCCTTCCCACATTCTGGTGCATCCCACGACTACAGCTTCTGTCTCAGCTCAGCCAGGCAGCACATCAAGGCAAGGATCTCATCTAAATCTGGTCGTTAAATGGCACACGCAGCTACTAAAGTAATTAACAGCCTAAAGGGCCATCAGGTGTTGAACACTGTCATTGCACCTAATTTGTCACAGCCAGGCTTCTGTGCTAGCCACAAGGAAAGGTAAACTTAATTTTTAGCTGTGGGTGCACAACTCCTGTTGGCCTTCTACTAGGACAGCTACCAAAACCATCTAAAGAAAACTCTTCCCTATAGATGACATACACACCTCAGTCATCATATTTCATTTGAAATGCAACTGAGTTGTTAAGTAAACTACACCAACAGATTGAATAATGAGGTCATACGTTGTTTTCTGAAGGAGTCCTTTATCCTCCAACATCTTTAGAACTTCCTGGGACTTCTCTTGGTAAAATGATTCTCCAGAATATTCATCAAAGTGCACTCCCAGACGCTGAAAAGTTCCAAGAACATCAAAGAAGGGAAATGTTGTTAGATTGAGGCTAATCATTTCTTCAAATTAAGTTAGATTATAGGTTTGTGTCAGAGGTCAGATAGAATGCAAAGACTAATTTTATTCCAGGAAATGTGACTTCATTGTTAAAAGGAAAGGATGTCTGGATTTTGATTTAATCGATTTCTACGTTAGAATTAGTCTCCCTGAGTTTAACATAGTGTTGGATATAATGTTAATGAGAAATTAGGAGTAAACTGGAGAGAGCAATTAGTACAAAAATTCTGAGGTAGGTCTCTAACTTGTTGTGCTAGAGGTGAAACCACTGGACTGCAGAGAAGTTACTTGGTCTTGAAATCAATCCTATTTTGAAAGGATCCTAAGATAAATAAATCAATAAGCAGGAGCTGCTCACAAACACTGCTAAGCACACAGAAATCACCATTACTAGGAAGGTGGAGGGTACACCTAGGAGAGATGGAATGACCCTAACTGTCAAAACTGGGTAAAATGTAATAGTATGAAAATACCAGGTTTTTAACTGAGGGCAACAAAGCAGTAAGTCCATCAGCTCAATACTTATTAGTCTGAAAAATAATTCAGAGAGAAAGATCTAACAGCACCAGTCCTCGTGTGATCAATGGTGAGTGACCATCATGACGCAGCTGCATCCACAGCCCAATATCAACTTACCTGAACAGGTCAGCTTCCCACCAGGATTATCAAGGCTGTGTCTCACTTAGGAGATCTTAACTGAGAGTACTTGGCATGAACCCAGTGATATGTTATAGGGAAGCAATTAAAGCACAGCTGGGTTATCTGGATTATTGAAGAAGGGGCAGGCCACTTCTCTTTTAACTTTGCAGTCAAGGATAAAAGACGACATGACCAATTTCTACAAATACATCAAGAGAAAGGAGATGGAAAAGTGCAATTTTAAGTAAAGAAAAATGCTAGGAGAAGGAAATGGTATAAAACAAGTCACAAATTCTTTGGAGCTGTGAGTTAGAAAAAAATGTCTAAGCCCATTAAAACTGGGCACTCATGACAGAATTTCATTGAAAGAATGTGGGAAAGAACACTAGCTGGTTTTCAGATAGACTCTTGAGTAAGATCACATAGTATTCATACAAAAAGACTGGATTCAGTGACAGAAGGTTTATCTCATTCCTGTTTCCCAAATTCCTAAGATTCATTTTGTGGTGAGCGGCACAAACATCTCTCATGAAACTGCAGACACTGGGTCCATTCTTGAGATTACAGTATGCAACAGATGGCTGTATATTTAACTTAACTCAACCTGCAGGTAACTTATGCACTGATTACTATTGTAAACTCCTGCTGCTATAATTACTTACACTCAATTTAATGTGCAACATACACAGCTCCGCATTATAACATTAGATCACAAGTCTGAAAACAGAGTTATCTCCTAATAAAATTTATGACATGGAAACTTGAATTTAGTGGGTTGCTGCTGACTTCAAAGATAAAGCAAAAGTGAACAGTATTTATCTAACACTGATTTGCTTTGCTGCTTAGCACCATACTCTGAGCTTCAGAGTTTCTGAGAAGGGAGAATAACTCAGAGGGTCAATTACATGGAATCCATTAAACAAAATGTATCTAGGCTGTTAGCAACTAAAATGACTGTCTGTCTAAATCAACTACCGTGCTTTTTCCAGACAGAATGGGGCATAACCTGCCATATTTAGAAACATCTTCCCCCAATCACTGTAAAGTTTGGTGGAAAGGCAAATAATTGACAACATTACAGCAACCTCGGTTCCTAAATCAGTTCACTGCTTGGCAGTCTCTTGGATGAAAAGGTGCTATGCACTGTCGATTAGATTGATGGAGCAACAGATAAAAAGAGGCCATTGTACCAACAACAAATAAAAAGTAGTGGATCATTTGTACCTTATAAATTCGGATGTATTCCTCAATACTGAAGTCTCTAAATTGTTTCCAAAGCGACAACGTCTGCTCATCATGTTCCTCCATTTTTCTGAAGAAATCCTTAGCCAGCTTTTTTGTGTTTTCATCTTCTGCTGCTTTGTTAATCTGCACATACACCTAAAATACAATGACACTGAAAATGTTGAAGAAGTATAATCCTTTCCTCCAATAAAAATAAGCAAAGATCTACAAGAACAATACAAATACATTTAAAGATGACATTTGTAATATAAAAATTTTAAAGCCGTGTCCAAAGAACACATTTCATATTTAAAAGATGAATGAGTAGTCCAAACTCCAATAGGAAAATGTGCAGCTTATCTTGATACAATGATACAAGACTAAGACTGTAATTCCTTCCTGCTGTCACTATCATTGTCTTCATAACCTTGGGAAAACTGCAGCAGCAGAATATGGAAGAACTAATTCATGCATGAACAGGAAATTATACCAGACTTTTAAACCAGAGACTTTTCTTCAGAAGACCACAAAGTTGATGAGACTCAATGTTTCACAAGCTCAAAAAAACCCCTTGACCAGTTATGATCCAAAAGTCACTTACCTATAGCACCATGTACCCATACTAATACACGCTGTCTCTCTGTGGCTGAAGTCAAGTGTATGAATGTCAACATCTGCCTGGATGCACATGTAGGTGCTGTGTATTTGCTAAAAGCATTACAAACTCTTGTATCAGCCACCTGTATCTAGGTACAACAAATTTGGCTCTCCAGTCTGGAGAAGAGAAGGCTGAGGGATGACCTCATTGCAGTCTACAACTTCCTCAAGGGGGATGCTAATCTCCTCTCTCTGGTGACCAGCAATAGGTCACGAGGAAGCGGGATGAAGCTGCACCAGGGGAAGTTCAGACTGAACATTAGGAAAAGGTTTTCCACTGAGGGTGGTTGGTCACTGGAACAGGCTCCCCAGGGAAGAGGTCATGGCACCAAGCCTGTCACAGTTCAAGGAGCATCTGGACAACACTCTGAGTCATATGGTTTAGTTTTAGGTGGTCTTGTGAGGAGCAGGGAGCTGGACTCAATGATCCTTATAGGCCCCTTCCAACTTGAGATATTCCATGATTCTATTCTATAATGTTCTTTTATATCTAAAGGCCAAATATTTGCCTAGATAATGATTCCTTGCCTTCCACATCTAGCATTTCGAAAGCCCATGGAAGAGTTTTCAAAAAGTATTACATAAAAATAACTAAATTAACTAGTGGTTACACTTTGTATTTAGACCCAACTAGTTCAATGCTGTTGAAGCCTTTGTAAGACAGTTTTGATCACCAAATCAATGCAATCTTGATATTAAAAAAAATATATATAAAAACTTAATTCCTACAATGTTTAGACAATGAGTGTGCCAACAATACCTTGCTCGAATGGGTTACACCTATTAAAAAAAAAAACTCCCAAGGCAAAACTCTTAAACTTTTCCCCTTCCTTTTATGTCCCAAGACTTTTAGAGATTTTAACAGACAGTACTGCTGACAAGCCTCAAAGATTAATGCTTGCTTAGTTCTGCCACAAAAAAGAAATTTAAAGTTGAGGGAAAATGCAATTCTTTCCAAGAACAATGCTCTCCCTCCCCCAACAGTAGCTTCACATATTCTAACATGCCCCCACCCCCTCGATCTTTGATGTTATAATGCAAAAATAATGCAAAAGGCATATTTGCATCTGATTCTTGATTAAATGGAAAGTGCAAAGAGGTTTGGAAAGGTACATTTGTCTATACTTTTATATAGAAATTGTGCTATGGAAATATTCTTTTAAAATGAACTACAGGAAAGAGTTTCACAGAACAGCAGAAAAAGTACCACTTTGAAATGCATCTCAGTTTTTGATATAAACCAGGAATACAGCTGAGAAAGTTAAAAAATACCAATATTTGAGAAACTAATTCGGTCTCAAACAACTAGTGGTTTAGAATCTTTTGCAGCTTGACTGAATACTGTTCTCTACCCTTGAAGGTAATTTTTATAAGGTCGTAAAGCCTACATGCTACTGCAATAGATGGTATTTTAAAGTTTTAGTGCAAAATTCAAGTACTCAAAATTTAAATCCTACGAAGTGACTGAAACTATAAATAAAAACTAAATAATATGCAGCAACACACAACCACAAGAATATGACTACTTCTCGTCATCTCTTTAAATCAGCTCTACAGCTCTAATACACCTCTGTGTTGAGACTCTATCAATTTTATTGATCAGCCCTCAGGGATGAGGGAACAAGCAAACAAAATTTATGTCAAAGAAGCTGGCAAACTCAGAAGGAGCTACTCTGCCACATAAACAATCTGCCTAATATGTATTCAGCTGTAGAGTCTCCAAGTATTCAAACACAATTCGTTGCTTTGCCAGTAAATAGATTTATGCGGAACAGTTATCATGTGACAGACTGCCCGAACATTGACATCAGCAACAGCTCACATACTGAAGGTGAAGCAGAGCTCAGCTCTGCAGTCAGAGAACACTGGACAGTGCCACACAAGAACCCTGACAAAACCCCATTAACATGTGAGATCTTCCTTTTAAAGGATGAGGGCTTGAATATTAGCCAGTCATAAAATGTTGTCCACCTATCCTTGTGGTTGTTGGATTTGTGCAGGTAAGTACACAAATCATGTTCTCTCACCTGTCATGTATGTGTTACACCCAGCACAGTTGTCAACTAAAGATCACTTACAAGTATCAAAAGATTGACAAAATCCTTTTTTGCACATTGAACTGTACAAAACAAGAAATGACATAGGAACTGGTAAAGAGGAAGAAATAAATGTTAACTCAGATCATATTAGGCATATTTGAATGAAGCAAACCAGCAACCAAAACCATATTAGTCCTGGAAAAAAATGAGACTCGTTAAACTACCTCAATCTTTATTGCTAACCTGGACAGTCCACTGACTCAGTTTTGTCCCTGACACACAGAAATGCAATCTGTAGCACTTGAACCAGGCTGGTGAGCAGCCTGGGCAACCAAGAGGGCAACCTCCTGCAATAAAACTACTGCTGAAAGGAATTTCCTGAAAGTCTGTCAGCAGAAACTGCATCTTCTAATGCTTCTGGCTCTTTCACACTCACTGAAGACAGAAGACCCAGAACAGGATTCTGGAAAGTGATAGTCACTCCTTCTTACCTATATATGCTAAGGCTCCACATTAGATACAAAAGACTTTCAAGATCACTTTCTCCAGCCACAGTGAATTGTGTATTGAGCAATGGAAATATTACTTATTCTAAAAAAAAACATTACTAGCAATGAGAGGATTTTTACAGCATACATGCCACTTCTTTTCACAGCTTTGGTAACCAACATAAAACGGCATCAGATGCGAGACTTCACTCCAGTTAACACAGTGACATCAGTGGTCAACTATATCCAGTTAAGACAGTTGGTATCTGTCAAGCTGGCTGTCGTGGTGGCAGCAACCAATGCAGCCTAAGTATCTCTATGATTACCTTCCTTTTGGGGGACATTTTTCAGCCTAATGAAACCTGTCTCTGCTGCCACAGCCTAGCGAAAACTGTTTCTGCTGCCATGGCCCAGGCTAGCACTGGTCCTTCAAGCAAGGTTGTACAAATCCAACACGAGTCTCATCATGACCCTGCAGACATACCATTCTGTACAAAACTGACAACCAAGTCAAATGGACTGTCCTCTGAAGTCCCTAGTTGGTCTTCTCTGAACTTACCTCAAAAAGGTGTTGTAAAGGACTGGATTTTAGCTTTTCTTTGTCACCGAAGTGTTGGAAACCAACACCCAATAAGCCTTGAATAACAATTAAATACAAAGTTAGATGATAGCCCAGAGTATACTGTTCTGTTGTTTTCATAATCAGTTCTAATCTTAACACTGTATGTAATAAAAAGCCTTAGATTTTTAAACAATATAATGGTGTATGCTACAAAAACAAATAACCTATTATTCTACTGTATGAAAACAAACTTGAACTAGACGATCTTTAAGGTCCCTTCCAACCCAAACCATTCTATGATTCTGTGATTCTGATTCTATTATCGCCAGCCATTGTTATACTCACCAGTTATTGGCAAGGTGCAGCACATGTCGGGACTGATTCCCGACCAGATGAGCTGAATGGTAAATCGGCAGGCTAAACACACAAGTTAACTTTCCCTCCCAGAGGGCATTACATTGTATTTCTACTCCTGCTCAGCTGCCAACTGTCCCAATACCCCCAAAAATTTGTTCTCTTGGAGATATTTTTCTTTGCCAGATCTGCCTGGTTGGCCAATGGGTTCAAAATTTGTTAGGAGCAGAGTGACAGGAAGACAGACGGACAGACAGTGTGACCACATAAACTTGTTACCTTAAGAAACCTGCCCCCAAACTGCCTAAAGGTTGAGAACTTCTCTGCCATGTTTCAGCAAAGTATGTTCTCAGTTACCACTTTTTAAAGCCTCTGACAATAGCAGTTGTAATAGAAATGCTGACAGATCACCGCTTCTCAGAAAGGATCATTACAGTAATATTCCTATGCTATAATTTTATGAAGCATGACTAGATTATTCGTTATAAAACTTGTCATATATTTGAGCTGAGCCAGCCCAAATAAAAAGGGGAGCACCCATTTTGAAAGACACAGTTGGAACTACTAGGTCAAAAGCATGATTCTAACAGTCGTGTGTTGGATAACAGGTACACATGCAAATATTGTAACAGGCATTGTGATCTTTATACCTTCAGAAAACTTTGTACTAAAATACACAAAATTCCTGATATTTAGACTTCAGAGTACAATTTAGTATCTTCAAAGAGTGAATAAGGTCAGTTGAGAAGCCCTTTAACCACATGGCATTTATTTGCTTAATTGTCATTGCCACATTCATTATACAATAACATAGTGATAAAATTATGTCTAAGGGGCAAAAATGAACAAAATACAATGATGAAATTTACTGAATTTTAGGTGACCTCACTCTTTATTCAATTCCTATGAAATAAATCCTAAGTGAAGCAAAGCTCTGCTATAAACCGCTGATTGATCAGAAACAGGAGCAGAAAAGATGAGTTGTGGAGGAAATAATTTAACAAAGGAAAAAAATATTCTATTACTGCTCTCGCGGTCATAAGAATGTTCTACTCAATTGCCTAAAACCCAATAATTTATTCTAGAAGGAGAATGGGCAGAACTGAATACATTTTAGTTATGTTGCCTACACTATTGAATCTGGATACATAAATGGAGTAGAAGTAGGATATTTATGCTAAGTTTTTAACACGGCTCTGTTCATGAAGTTGATTCATCAATGTCCCCATAACAGTGGTACCAGTGAAGCTGGAGGGGGCAGCATAAGGGCTGGAATGAGCAAAAGTGACTGCTTAGTCGATATCACGCCTTGTGTTTGCCATTTAAAAATAAATACATGGATGCTGTTTTCAAAAGCCACTGCAAAAGATGTGGGGGAGTTTTACAGCTTTCACAGGTGTACCAGCTTTCAAGGACAAAGAAGTGGGCATAACTGTATTTTTTTTTAAATGCCAAAAATATGTCAAAGTTAGCTTTTAGAGGGAAATTAGAAAAGGAGAGGAGAATATGGATCAATTTAAAATGCAAGATTAATAACAGAAAGTTGTGAATCCTATGGATGGGTCAACTGCCATATAAGAGGGATGTTCATAGATCCAGCAATTGGACATAAATGACTTCTGGTCTGGGAATAAATATTAACCCATGCTGGGCTGCACAGGAGAGGATTTTTCAGTCCTCACTTATCTGATGGACACTTCAGAAGAGGTAGAAGCATGTATCTCTGTGCATGCAAACATGCAAGATTGATAGTCTTCTAGGCCTATTCACTTGCACATTCTCCACCTACACACCTCTCTTTTGCTACTTTTTACTGGGAAACCGAACATTTTGGGGGAAGTGTTAGGATATCTTTAAAAGATACAAACTCTCTGGGCCTCAACCTGCCAAAAGGCAGTTGCTGTATAAGTTAATTGTGCTCTGTGAATAATGAACTAGTTTCCAGAGGGAATAAAAAAAAAAAGCTGATAAAATGCCGTAACACACAAAGACAACCAAACACAAAATATACATTTTGTTACAATTATTGTATTGTTATGTACAGCTGTGGCAGAGTTAAATTAGCAAGCTTATCCTTCCACAACTGTTACACATATAAATCTGAATAAGGAAGACAGTATCACAGTAGACATGCAACACCTATGGAAATATATATGTATTTTGTCTGGAGGCAGCAACAGAAGTTTGTTCTGCTATGAGAGCTCCACAGGTATAACCAGCACACTCAGAAAACATTTTACTGCCCTTTAAAAATAAACCCCAAATTACACATATGTTATCTGAGAGACGAGCTACTAAGGGATGGAGGCACTGTTGGGTAAATTTCCTCCTGTTATTTCTTGTACAGTACTATAGGTCATATTGCTGATGAATAAGTCTGGATTGTTTTGTTCATATTTTAAGGATATTAACTACACATTCCATGCATGGAAACACAATATTACTCTTTATGACCCCAGAGTGAGTCCAATGGGCCTGCAAAAAATGAAGCTGGAAACCTAGACTGTATTATATAGTAGAAAAGGGAACAGGAGAAACAAATATAAACAACATACCAAACTGCATGCCCCAGTCACCAAGGTAATTTATTCTTGTTACTTCATGTCCCAGTGCAACTTTGAGATTTGCTATAAAATTGCCTAGTAAGGAAACAAAATACATATTATTATTTAGTTGTAGGTAGTCACTCATCCCAACAGAAAAGCTTCTGGCTTGTGTATGATCTGTATTCAAAATGAAGAGGAAAAGCAATCAGATGAACTACTCCACAGAATTTGCTAAAATACTTCAGAACTAAAAGCATTAGTATTCTAAGCAGGAAAAGACTAGGCATTTGAAAGGTGCCATAAAGTGCCTCATACAACAGTGATAAAACATACACGTGTGTGCATGTACATACTGCAAAGCATACGAATATGAAAAACGCTCTTTAAAGTCTTCTTGTGTTCTCACAAATACGCGGCAGCATCCATAATTCCCATTACAGGCAGGCAACCTCATACCAGGAGGTTAAGCAAGTACTCGAATTCACAAACTGCTGTTAACTGTGATGTTAAATAGAGAACATCAAGTCCTGAATGTCTATATACTGCTAGAGCAGTACTGAGCTCTGCACTTAACACGCTATGTGGCTGATATGCTCCAAACTTATCGTATCACTCCTGTACATCTTGGTTCTAATTGTTATTACAACAAAACCCCTTCATCTTTCTCCTGAGCTTAGCTACAACCATAGAATTACAAAGATGAAAATACCCACATCGCTTCCTCTATTTTCCTGTCCTTCAAGGGCACCTTTTAATTACAATACTGATGGAAAAGGATACAGAAAGCTTTCCTTTCTTCTGTTATTATAACACCATATCATAGCTTGAAGTTACTTTCAGTTCCATTCTCTGTAGTCAATTCATTCTCTTACTGTTGGACAAGCATTGGTCTACAGAACTATTTTAGAAAGTGGTTTTTTTCCTATAGCCAGGAGTCCAGAAATAGAACATACAGAGGCAAAATATGTAATTTCACTCAACTATCAGTCCATGAAGAGGCAGAATTATTAACTTTATGTACTTGATAATTATACATGATACGTTATATATAAAGTAAAAACTAATACATTATTAGCTGCACAGATGCCATAGGACCTTCTTCTAATAACCTACTAGTTTTTATCGTGAGAAAAGGAAAGGAAGGAGAAATAATGTTTTCCATATGCCATTAGAGTACTGCACAATAAACTTATTAATTATTCCATTACAAAGGACAGCAACTGTGTTAGTAATACTGGTGTAAAGTAATGAACATATAAAAGCCAGCTTTTTGCAAGACAGCCACCAAGACAGAACTATCTGACTGCTCTGCAGTCCAGTGCAAATCGGAAATTTAAAATTCAAACAACTCTCATAACACCTCCATGAAAACTGCCTGGGTGTCTTTGTTGAACAATTTAAAACTACTTCATTTAATGTTCAGAGTCATAAAACTATATTATGTGTGACTTAATAAATCTGCCAGCAACACACCATGCTGTTTTTCTTCACTGCATAATGAGCAAAAGGTTTTTAATTAGCAAGTTGAGCCTGACACAGCCACTCCACTAGAAAAGTGAAAGGTTAGCAGTGTTTTCCAGTCAACTGAAACAGGAAGACAAGCCCATTTAGGAGGCAGTTAAATCCATACTTACCTACTATCGTGGAACGCAAGTGTCCTATGTGAAACTTTTTGGCAATATTAGGAGAGCTGTAACAAATTTTTACAAACAATGTTTGTTCAATGTACAAGACTGCCACATCACCAACTCAAAAGAATTCAACTCATGCATATAGCAGAAGAACTGAAATAAAACCACAATTTTCAATTTTCCCTTAAAATTCCCTGATTAGCTTCTGTTGCAGACAGCAAGTTTTCCTATCCTGCCAGCTTTTCCTCCAATATCAGTTAACAGGCAGTGTTACAGGGAAAAAGCAAACAAAAGAAACAAACAAAAAACCAAACAAACCCACAAACAAACAACAAACAAACAAACCCACAAACACCACACACCAAAGAACCTCCCAAAACCCAACTATACTAGTGACAACTACCTTCTCACTTTTTACGTATTTTGGACATATGGATCATTCTCCTCATACCTTTCTTAGAGATAAATCTCATACCAGAACAGAGTACCTCGTGTACAAGAATCAGTAACTAAAAATCACATCTTCTACCAACAGTGCCCTCCCCAAAAGGCCCTGTACTCACAACTGTTTACCCCAATAATAAAATGGAAGTTCAGCTATGAAAATTCACCCTCCAAATTAAAGCCAAGTTCTTATTTACTGTGACTATGGAAGCCTGCAGAGGGAGTATAAGTGAAGAAAAAATATTTATACATAAAGAGATCTGAGTCAGCCGCTTTCCATTTCATGAGCAGGTGACTGTAAACAGAATTACACTGGACAGAAATTTTGGGGCCAGCAATTGTGGAGATTTCACGAGACAAATACCCAGATGCTTTAGCGAGTTAGGGAGGAAAGTATTAATATGAAAAAAATGGGTCAGTGGCTGAAAATTCATATTATGTTTCTTGATAACAAAATAAAATAAGTCTATTTAAAAACTGAATGCTATTATGCACTAAATGAGAATATTCTTACTGGAGGGCAGTGTGAGGTGTCAACTCTTTTAAATACCAAAAATATATTCCAGGAAAAAGCCTCAATTCCATACACATAACTTATATTCTACTTGGTAAATTTATCAGAGTATCGAACACCGCTGGATATGATACTGTAAATATACTTTAACTTTGCAGGCATCATACATTACAGCAATGAATATCAATCAGCCAAATATCAACCAGTAGACAAGGAAATTTTCTCAAAGGACTCATCACACAGACTTACCTGAACTCAATCACTGCCTTTTGTCTAGGGACTGTAGAGAAAAGTTCACTTTTTACTCCATACTCTGAGCCATCTTTCAAAACCTGCTGCAACACAGTCTAAACCACAAGGAATACAGAAGAAAGAAAGAAAAAAAAATGAAAACTGTTTGCCAATCACATAAGAGTCTGATCCCACAGCCTTTATTCACATTAGCAATTAGATGGCTGGTCTGCCAAGCAAACGATCTCATATGCAGATGAAAATGCCATTAATTTTTGAAAGCTGCATCTGATCAACTAAAAAGACAAATTAAAGGCAGAGATTTTGGTGAAAATCAAGGCTGATTTTGGCAGAAATTTAAAGGGAAGTGCAAAGTCTAGTTTTTATCATTTTTAGTTGCATAATATGAAAGGGCAAGAGAGTAACCTGGGGGTAATTGCTGGGCAGGAATGGAAATGTAGTCCAAGAATGTGGGTAGAACAGTGACCTCACGTAAAAGAAGAGAGTTCTCAGGTAAACAGGGTTCTAGCCAGGACCCTCACCTCTCCTAATTCAGGTAACACATCTTAAAATAAAAAAGAGTACCTTGTAGAGGTAGATCATAGATTTGGATGAAAAAGCAGGAGAGTTTATGAGCAGTAAACTTGACTAGAGAATTCGCCTCTTGGTGCAGCCAAACATTCTCAACAGGCTTTTTTTTAAACTAAAAAAGTGCTACATAATATACCTCTGGGCTTCCTTGAAAGTGTCCTTTTCCCATGAATACATCTTATCTACGGACACTTTGAGGTGTTCGGCCATTTCCCTGAAATTCCTACGAGTCCTCTCCTATATCCAATGTCTTTTGTCAAGGTGTGAATACAGGGGCACCTGCTGCACACAGCACAGCCAGATCACGCAGGTCCAACCTTCTGGGACACATCCAACCTCCCACACACTCCTTGTGACTGAGGGCCTACAAGAAATCCCATGAGCTCTGACTGCATGAGCCATACCATACATGTGCAGGTCACCTGAATAGCACAAGAACAAATTTCTTTCATTTCAGGAAATCTCACACAGAAGTACAGGAGTTCTAGTCTTCGTGATTACCACTAAAGCAAATTTAAGAGTCAAAACAACTACTATAGAATCCTCTTCACCAGTTCACTGCAGATAGCCTGCAACAACAGCTCATTAAACGTTTGATCATTCATAACTCTAACAGCATATTTAAACATCAACCAGTGGTTTAAGTGACACAGGCAAAAGAGGCTTAGCTATTTTTAATTTTGGTAGTATAAATTTAAACTGCTTTCGTTGTTCATCCGAGAACATGAGGCAGATTAATATTTCTACCTTTTTCCAGTTATTTTATGTCAGTATCTACTGTATTGCTTCGTCAATCCTTTTTTGGAATAGCATCTGCCCAATATTCTTTTCTTTTGGAAGAGAGAACGTATATATAATGGGGAAACAGAAAAACAAGAGTCTTTTGCAAGAGTTGAAGACTCCTCAGAACTACCAAGTCATTTAAGTCAATAACAGGAAGAGGAAAAAATACATCCATATTCTGCTAAAACTGCCAGGTTTTTCTAGGCACCAAAAGCCAGCCTGCTTTCTGCTCCTTTAGTGCCAAAGACATCCAACTATTCAATCCCCACGTGTCCAAACACCACTTCTTCCCTTCCCCCACCTGTGAGTCTGTAAGGACATGGTGAACGGTCCCCACAAAAGTGTGTCTACTCCGAAACTACGGAGACTGTGTAAAATGCCAGAAAATATTTCCTCAACAGCTTGAACACCGTTTGTGGGAAGAGGAATCCTACGCTGACTGTATTATCAGTAATGCATTCATACAGCGAGATAAGTACCTGGACAAACCCTACATACTTCAGTTTGTCACACAGGTGCCAACATACTACAAAACCTAATATGTGAAGCTGTGTGTATTGGACAAACTCCCTGATGAGAAGCCTTGAACAAGGTGAACTGCAATGGAAATTTCATTCCACTCAGTAGAAGTTTTTCCCCACCCTCCTTCAACAATCACCTCAAAATTCTTCTGCAACAGATAATAAATTAAACAAACAAACAAAAACAAAAAATGGTGCCTGTTAATGTTAATTCTCTTATTATGGCACCTAAGAAGGTAAGCTAGACACATACAAAAATTGACAAATTTACCCATAGAACTATTCTCCTTATCAGTGAAAGTCACCGCTAAGTTTTATCTCCTCAGTGACATAATATAAAATTACATGTCCTAATTACACATTTTTCCTGGCAAAACTCTACTAGGCCAGACACACAGTTTTGCTTGAATCATTAAACCAATTAGAATCCCTACAGGTAATGCACTTTGAAATTCTGTCCATGAATAAAATTTACCACTGACACTACTCTTTCAGTGAACAGTCCACTGCTATGTTCTTATCAAGATGGATTATAAATAGTTAATGAAAAATTAAAGGGATTTTTTTTTAGGCAATAAATAAAGCAACTGATTGATAGGCATGCCTAAATATTTACAATGCGCAGGAAGAAAGGATCTTACCATTCAGGAAAAGAGGATTACAAGCCTAAGTGACTCAGAAGTCCTGACAGGAAAAGGGCTTCACCAGTATTAGGTAAGACCTGATTTCTTGCCCCCAATTCACGTGTGGTTAATTTTCTAAGACCACGATATCATTTCTACATGAGTTGCTAACCCTATAGATTAAGGCCACGAACAGCAGCACAATGTAGTTTGCTCCATAAGTTAGTTGAACTGGCCTAGCAAAGCTTTCATTCAGTCCCCAGTCTAACACTACCAGCCATCCACTTATCTTTATGAAGCTCTTGCAAATAGTCCAGAGAGAGTAAAACTGAGACAAAACTCTTGTAGACTGAGCGGTATCTTCCTTTCATTAAGTTACCGGTTTAACAAACGAAGCTTTCAATGTCAGTCAGGCATTGGAAATTGAGGAATACATCTTCCCAGCCCCCCTTTATTTTGGCAAAGTATGTAGTGAAACACTTTTATTTCAGGTATCTTTTTATAATCTTTCTCTGTTTTAAACAAGAATCTTTACATCCAAGATCAAGACTTTGGAGTTGTATACTGCAGAAACTCAAAGCAGATGCCATGTCTGCGTTTTAAAGCAGAGAGAGGGGAAAAAAGAGGAGTTAGGATTATCAGTGCATGGTAGACACATTGTTTCATCATAAGAACAAATTTTTGTGAGCCTCATTCCAAATTCTAGGTCTACACAACAGATCAGCAACAGGGATCCTCGAGAACTTACAAAAGACAGTTTCACACAGCAAATAACTTTCTAAGACAATAATAGGTATTCTATAGTTTTATATCGAGGAATTTATTTTTACCTTAATGCACCTGAAATATAGTACTCACCTTTGCTAATAATTCCCTGTTTATTGTAAAGTTCACTGTTCCTTGATCAGCACTGATTTCACTCACTACAGCATCACATCTCAGCTAAAAGAACAAAACAGAAAATCTATATGAAAACAGCTAAATTGGAAAATTGTAATTCGAACCATTGTAAATATTAATTTAATCCACTATAAACATTAAATGCTATTTATCAGTTTGAAGCAATCACAAATGGATCATTGAATCAATCCTGCCGAAAAAAGGAAGATTTTATTATTTTCAATCCATGCTTAATAGCTCTGAATGTAACTCAGCCTGAAATGTCACACATATGTTTTACTTCAGTCCCTGCATGTGTACAATCTGGGTCTTATTTTGACTGGAAGCAGGAGCTGATCTCTTTGTACACACAAAAGCTGACATGTATTTGACAACTTACATAGCACCTGTCAGCACTTAAAAAAAAAAAAATCAAGACCTTAAATAAAACTTGAGACAGAAGTTTTGGACTGCTGTTTCTTGAAGTTTCTGACTTTGATGACAATGTTCTGCAATATCCAGTGATATAAAATAAGAGATGTTAAAGGCAAATTTATTAAAAATTTCATTTACAATTTCCATAAGACCACAAAAAATAAAGGAGAGAGACAATCTCTAGCTTTCTAACCACTGGGAGCAGCATCTGTTTTTAAAGTGACAGACTAGACACAAGAGAGGAAAAAAACAAAAAACAAAAAAACAAACCACGCTACTGTGATGTTGCAATCATTAGACCAGACTACCCAGGGAGGCTGTCAAATCCTTAGAGGCTTTCAAAACCTGACAAGATTTCAAAAGTCCTGAGCAACCTCATCCAAAAACCCTCAACAACCTGCACTGAGGAGGAGGAGACTGGAACAGATAACTTCCTGAGATCCTTTCCAGCCTGAAGTATTTTACGGTTCTAGATCATATACAACCTGAGCAACCTGATTTAGTTATCGTTGTCCCTGCTCACTGCATGCGGGTTGGACTAGATGACCTTTGAAGATCTCTTCCAACCCAAACCATTCTATGATTCTATCATCTCTAAGTAACTTCAGAAGTTTTGGTTGTCCATCTGTGTACCATCAGTTCTTCTATCACCTGAATCAAAATATTCATCTCTTACAAGAATGTGTCCAAGACGTGGATCTCTTCAACACCTCAGCAGTGAAGAATGAAATGGAGAAATCGTTTAGCTTCTCAGTAGTATTACAACTGTTTTTATTTGTCCTTTTTAATTCCTGATCATAAAGCAACCCAACTGATGCCTTTTCAAGCTTGCACTTTCTGATGCAGATGAACAACCTTGTTTGCACTTTCATTATGCGACAACTTCTTAGTTTATATTCCTTTTCGTTGGCATCAGCAACATATTTTTAGATTGTAAAGGAGTTTTTTTTCCACTCAAACAATCACTCAAACCTTAGCATCACCTTTCTGGTTCCACTTTCATTCAACTACATGCATGCCAACTTCTCCAAATTTTTATTTCCTTTCCTTCCTTCAAGGTTTGAGTCACTTCTGTAGATCTTGTTTTGCTTGTTGATTCTTTTTTATGCTGTAGTTAGTCTTAACATCTCACCTACTGCCATTTCCCAGATCAACACACCTGAAAAAATTGCTTTTCTAAGAAACCTCAATTTCAAGCAGTTAAGGATAAGAAAATCTGGCCTGTCTAACCTACAAGCTAAATTTCTCCATTGCCATCCTGGTGCTGGATTTTGCTGTGTTTGATTTTTCAAGCCACTGCATAGTCAATTTTTTGCTCAAGTTTTGGTCAACAGTATAGACCATGGCATACCGTTTAGACACCCTCCTAACTTCACAAATATTATTTACTCTCAAACTGTTTGAAAACAATAATTTCACAAGAACCTTAACTAAAACTGCTTCTCCCAATTCCTTGTGAAGACCCTGTGTACAATTACACTAGGTGCAGCTGTTAAACTACTGTCAACCAAACAGATGCATGGATAAAGAATACAATTTCCTGTTGTACCTCTAATCTGTAAGTTTGTTATTTCATCAAATATATGATTAATGCATTAGCATACCCTTTCAGCTAGCTTCTGAGCTTCAAGCTGAAGATCTTGTGCTAACCAATTACTAGAACTGTCTTCTGTTACAGAAGCAATGGAAAGCTGGAAATCAGCAACATGCCTGAAAAAGAAAATATGAAAATTGGAAAAAAAACCTGTTGAAATGATGGGGAGATCTAGCAGATCTGAACTGACTCTGTATATGACAAGTCTAATTGGCAAGCATAAACGTGTCACAAGTACCTGAAAATTCACTGTGTTAAAAAAGCTGCACTAGGAGGCCAAATATTGCCTTTGCTCTAACTAATACAAACAGAAAGTAGATACAGTGAGAACATTTCAGAATGAGCAAAATTTATGCTCATGAATAAATGCAATTTACTTGATAACATCATTACACCTTTCAATCAGGACACCGCAAAAAAATCGGCAATAACTTCACATTGGTTCTAAGCAGTTTCACATTCAGATCATTCATGCTGAAACAGTTGCCATTCAACCACTGCCTATAATTTGTACAGCTTTTTAAGCAATTATACTTGTTTTGAGCTCACTTGAAAAAAATACAGCAATTTAATTAGATGTAGATGTCTTCTTATAATTGGTATATTAGCTTAGGTTTGTTTTTTCTGTATTTCTTTTTCTCTAAAGTCCTGTTAAGCTCTTTCAATAATAAGCACAACAGAAAATAACAAAAGATGACATAACATTGTAAGATAAAATGTAAACACTACCGTTTCTTGGAGACAGGCACTGCAGATATAGACTTTATTAAATTGTCTGGTGGCAGACCCAAAACCTTTGAAAGCTAGATTTGAAATAAAGAACAAAGTATAAATAAAGCAATAAAGCAATAAAGCAAAGGAGATACAGGAAAAATACTGCTCCCTGTTTAAACTCTCATGGGGGATACATCACTTACATCTGAAAGCAACTTTCAACCCAGGTAAAAAAGCAAATACTTATTAACTATCATAAGCAAAAAAAAAAAAAAAAAAGGCAACGTAAACCAAATAAATGTTAAAGGAGCCTTAGAAAAACCAAGATAAGCCACAATGTATAGCTGTTTTTTTGTTTCTCATGAAGGGTCCCATCAAACCCTCGATACCTTTATGGTCTTATGCAGTCGCTACACCCCGCTTAGCTCACCCCGCACCTAGCAAACGGGGGACCAGGAGGCCCATACCACGCCAGGGCCGCACCACTAAGCTACCACTGGCTGGATCCTCGCCAGAATTAAGTGTCTCCTAATTAATTGCTCACGGGCTTAAGCCCACGGGGAGGAGAAATCGAGTCAAGGCTCTGGGCACAGCTGCACTGCCCGCGGCGGGGCGGGCGCTGTGAGGGGACCCAGGTCCTGTCAGAGCTCCCGCCAACGGCCGGGCGGAGCGGACCCCTCACGTGCCGCCCGCGCGCCGGGAGGGGGCGGGGCAGAGAAGCCCGCGCCGAGCCCCTCGCAAACGGGTCGGACCCACTGTGAGACGCCCGGAGTAGAAGGGGGGGGTCGGGGGTGACGGCTCAAATGGGAAGTCTCGGTTACGGCGCACCCCTCCTCCGGGCAAGCCGCGGAGAGGGAGCGGAGTACCTGCGAAGCGATGCTCCTCCGAAAGGAACAGGCTGCCATGGCTGCGCCGCCAGGCGGAAGGTCGCAGCCGCCCCTTTCCCCCCACCTCGCCCTTCCGCCCGCCCAGGGGCGGGCTGAGTCGTACCATTTTCACGACCGGGGTGGGAGGGGGCGTAAGAGCTCATTGGTCCCCCTTTAGCCGGAGGAGGTGCGCGGAGGCAGAGAGCCGTCCCACTGCGCAGGGGAGGGGGAGAGCGGCGGAGGAAGCGCGTCAGGCGGGAGCGGTTCGCGGGCGCGCCGGGAGCCGGGCGGTGTTCCCGGGAGCCGGGCGGTGTTCCCGGGAGCCGGGCGGTGTTCCCGGGAGCGCGCGTGCGCCGCCGCTCGGCGCAGGCCCCTCCCCTTGCGGGTCCGTTGGCGGCGGGTTGACCGTTAGCGCTCGGGCCTGGGCCGCCAGAGGGGCGACATGAGCACGTGCTCCGTCTCCAAGGTGAGGGGGGGGCGGGGGCGGCTCTCCAGCCTCCGCTCCGGAGGCCACGGCCGCCGCGTTTGGCTCCCGCCCTGCTGAAGCGGCTCGGGGCCTCGTCCCGCGGCGGGCGGCCGGGCGTGCGGGGCCGGCGTGCCTAAAGCGCTGGCTGCTCCCCGGCCTCGGCGCGATGGGGGCTTTGTGCGACCTCAGCGGTCCCCGCCGCGCCGTATGGGGAGAACCGCGCGGTTGTGCGGCGTTGGGGGAGCTGTTGCGGAATCGCCCTGTGTCCCTGTCGCGTCCCGCGTCTGCTCCCCCGCCTGTTTCATCCGCTGCCGTTTCCCTCACCCCTGTGCCCGGGCTGTCTGTGCCCTTCCCTTGCTCTGTCAAGTCTCTTCATCAGTGCCCTGATGCCCGCTCGGCCCCGCTTTGACAACAGCCAGCCCTTCTGCCTTGCTCCTCTGTCCTGCTGGGTCGAGAGAGGTTCTCCTCCCCCTCTGCTCTGCCCTGGTGAGGCCACATCTGGACTATTGTGTCCAGTTCTGGGCCCCTCAGTTCAAGAAGGACAGGGAACTGCTGGAGAGAGTCCAGCGCAGGGCCACGAAGATGATGAAGGGAGTGGAGCATCTCCCTTATGAGGAAAGGCTGAGGGAGCTGGGGCTCTTTAGCTTGGAGAAGAGGAGACTGAGGGGTGACCTCATCAATGTTTATAAATATATAAAGGGTGAGTGTCATGAGGATGGAGCCAGGCTCTTCTTGGTGACAACCAATGACAGGACAAGGGGCAGTGGGTACAAATTGGAACACAGGAGGTTCCACTTAAATGTGAGAAGAAACTTCTTCTCAGTGAGGGTGACGGAACACTGGAACAGGCTGCCCAGGGGGATTGTGGAGTCTCCTTCTCTGGAGACATTCAAAACCCACCTGGACGCCTTCCTGTGTAACCTCATCTGGGTGTTCCTGCTCTGGCAGGGGGATTGGACTAGATGATCTTTTGAGGTCCCTTCCAATCCCTGACATTCTGTGATTCTGTGACATGAAAAGCACTCATACTTGAAGTAAACCTCACCTGGAACCGAGCAGTGGTTTTGTGGCTGCAGTTTTTGTCACTCCCAGCTAAAGGCTGTTGGCATCACTTGCTGCCACTTTGAAACGTTCATTGCGTCTTCCCCCAAAACTATTTTAATGGAGAAATAAAAGTGCTGTCACTGATACATAATGTTAAATATCTATTATCACCTTGGTATTTCTGAGCTGAAAGCTTTTACCAGGCCTGTAGTCAGGACTGACGTAGGATCAGGGTGTTCATCAGTCTTAATATGTAGCTGACTTAAGATTGGAACATTTAACTTCTTTCTTGTCTTCCTTGATCATATAGTGAACAGTAGCAGTGGTTCACAGCAGGAGGGGATGCATTTTATCATCATAAGACTACTGTCTCATACTGTTTTTCACTGAATTGCCATGTGAAGCTGGATCCTTCGCTGTAGAAGTTCCTGTGCAGGTTATTACTTTCAGCAGTAAAGGGAATTACTTCCAAACAAAGTTAAAACTTAATCCAAAACAAGTAGATGTCCCTTTCAAAATGGCAGTTGTCATTAAGTAGTTAGGTAGTGAAATGTCGTTCCCCCCCTTGCCTCCCGTCTCTTATGTGCAATACTTTTTGTCATTTTATATTCTGGTCTCTACTACATTCAGTGGTGTAGGGAAGTCCAATATTTGTAAAGTATTAAATAATATTTCCGTTTTTTCTCATATTAAGCATACATTGTTTCTTCTTTTATATATATATATATATGTATATATGATTGATAGTTATTTTGGCTGATTCCACTTGCGGTCTCGTGCATTACTTTTCTGACACGTGTACTGCAGCATAAATAAGGCCATAGCATAACTTTTTCTAGTGGAATTGTTCCAGAGTGTTTAGGATCTGTACAATAACTATGACATTTGTCCAGCCAGTTTCAAATGGTTGTTAATATACATGTAAAATGGGAAATACCTGAAGGCATCTCCAGTTCATAAGGCTGTTTTTCAGAGGAGGCCAATATTGTTATTGGTGTTTTACTGCAATTTCTTAATTGTATAAGAAAGGAAATAACATGTCCAAAGTCACCCAACAAACAGACTAGTGCCTGTGATCAAAATTGAACATACCTCTGGAGTTTCATTTTCACTAGATCATTCTTATGCTAGCAGCTGAACTATCCTAGGTTGAGTTCAGTACTTTTTGGCTGTGTAAGCATTTCCATTGAGAAACACAGGATTGAATCACTCTGTTTGTTTATTTGAACACTTGTGTGTTTCCTTCTCTCTTGCTGTAGCACAAGAGTCTCACAGTGAGAGCAGGGGAATACATATGATTTCTGATATATAGGAAATTATTATAACACTTCAAAAGAGATGAGTTTTTGTTTGAGAGGATGAGGGAAGAAATGTCAGATTTTCTAGAGGAAAATGAAAAAAATCTTCCACAACTTAAGGCCTAATACTTGTGGTTTATTTCCTTTTCCTTTGCGATGAAGCTGATTTAACTGGGAGATCACTTCTTTCTGGAGGACTTCCTTGGAGCCAGGGTTTTTATTTATCTGAACCTTTTCCAAACCATTTGTCATTCTGCTTCTAACCATCTTTGCTTTTTCAAGTTGGGATGCATTTGTCCTCTGTAGCTAGGGCATGCATTGCCTTTTGTAAGTGACTTAATAATACTTCTTGCATTATTTTGGATCACCTTTTCTATGTGTTGAAGCCTCTTGCTTTTTGCTTTGTTTTGAACTGAAACTGTACTGAGAAAACTATTGATCTGTCCCCAGGGAATCATTTCCTATTAATTCTAAACCCATGATGAGATGTTTAAAGAATCTGCTGCTGTTCTAGTTGGCGGCTGAATTGAAGAACGTAATGGAAAGATGAAAATTTTGCTCCCAAATGTGCTGGGATACTGCTTCCACTAGTTTTCCAGCTTGAAACAGGAATATAAAGGGACAACATGCAAATCGATATCCTTAAGGAGTTGGCAATTCAGTTCAAATTATTTAATGGAGCACTGAAATTAAAAGAGAATGAAGCAGTCTCAGGAGCTAGTCAGATTGATGCTCATGTTTAAGTTTCTGGTTTTTGTTTTTCTCTAGGGCTGCTTTGTTTTTAAGCCAAGTCCCAAGAAGAGAAAGTTGTCTCAGAAAACAGGTTAGTGCATTTTGATACATTTCTATGCTTCAGAAGGGTTAATCCTGGAAGATTCACCACATCTGACTGAGTTCTGTTATAGCTGCATGAGGATTTCTGTTGCTCCTTGGTGTTGATATTGCTGAAAACTCATTTCTTTGGAGAAACCCCAGCGAATTGTTGGGTAGTGTAAATGTTTTTTTCATCTCCAGCAATAAAGACTGTCTTTGATCTTTGTCTTTGCAATTTTTTTTTTTCACAAGATAACTCCTTTTCCATGCTACTGACTGACAAACTATTTATGTGAAGAGTCTGAATGAGCCACTTTTAGCTATGGGAGTCAGAAATGATGTCTCATTCGTAAATCTAATCATATTCTGGGTAGTTTGCCTAACTTTCTGGAGGAAAAGAAGAAGTAAAAACTATTTGCAAAGATCCCATGGCTTTTGTCTACTAGTGTTTGTTACATGTATTTTCTCTACCCTATAAGCTGTGCATACAGGTCCCTTGTCATTTGAGGAAGACTGAACAGGACTGACTCTTCTTGGAGCCACAAATAATGCTGCTTATATAGTTGCTGTTTGAGACTTGGTTAGGAAACTTACTATTGCTCTGCCCAGGTTAAACTTTTTGGCATCACCAGAGCTATCAAAAGGTGTGACAATTTGTATTAAAAAAAAAGTGGGGGTGAAAGTAATAAGACCACATTTTTGTGGAAATCACCACAGTCTCATGCATTACCAGAGAGACTCACTGTAATACCTGCTTTAAAATTAATCCCAAAATATTTTTTTCTGTGAGAGATGCCACATCCATAGCTCTGGGAATGAGAGTCAGGGAAATAGAATCCAGTCTGTCATTCTAAGTCATTGCAAGATAAATGAACCAACAACCAAGACCTATGCACTTAAACCACACTTTAATCTACCCCTTACTGGATATTTTGTGTTTGTTTCTGCAAGATTAGTAGTGTTTGGATAAGTACTACTAAACATGTTGTTCTAATTAGCAAATGCTTTGAGACAGAAAAATAAATCTACCCCTAAAAGGGAGGCAGAGGTGAGCTAGTTTGGCTGCTAACAGCTGTTGTTAGAATGGTGTTCTCAATAAACAGTATTTTGTGCATCCGTCCAGTTCAGAAGCCCAAGCCTGCCAAGTGTGAAGTTTCAGCTGTGAAACTTCACAGCATCAGTAGTTGATAATACTGTTGCATCTCACAAAAGGCCTTCTGTGCACATTTGCACCCTCTAGTTTGAGTTTTAGTAGTATAAAAACAATATTATGCCTTGGTATATGACCAGTAATGTAGTGGCTGGGTTTTCTTTAACTAAAAGCCTAAAACCTGTGTAATCAGAGTGGGTTATGTATTTTAAGTGATTTTTCATAGGGATACAAATGATGTGTTAGCGTAGGGGAGACGATGAAAATGGTGGATGAGAGATGCCTTTTGTTCATCATTTACAGAGGTGTTTTGGGTGTTTTTAATGCTTTGGGATATTAAATGTGCTCATCAAGTGGATCAGACCACGGCTAATGCTACGTTCAGTGACTACCAAATGGATATTAATGGCTAGCAAATTAGTTTTCCTATATGCATACTTTTAGAAAAAATCAGTTGTTATGTTTAATGTTACTTTACAGCAACAGTTAAGAGGCTGTTTACTTAACCTTCAGTCTGTGTTCTTCCAGATGGTGTCAGTGAAGCCTTAAAGCTATACCAGGCTTGCTAAGTGTATGCTGGGAGCAGGATGGTTCCAAGCCTATGGCTTTTCTTTTTTTTTTTTTTTTTTTTTTTTTCCCCTCAGAAGGGAAATGTTGTCTGTGTGAATGTGGGAGGAAAAACAAAGAGAAAAATGTCACTCAGTTATACTAGTTTCTATTCAATCTCCTGTTTTACTCCCAGCCCTGTCTTTCCTTCTTAGTTGGAAGCTGGTGGGGAGTTTCTGTGTTCACACGTGTGAGGCAGAGCAGCACCTGGGAAACCAGATATATTCAGAAAATGTGCCAAGATACTGTTTTACCAAAAGGACTCTTTATTCTCCTTTTTCATAAAGAGCATGTACGGAAGTAGAGGTAATTGAGAGGTGAGCCAGAAGTGTAGGCATGGTTTACACTTAGAAGTTTTGCTGGCGTAGTTGTGTTGCTTAAATGTATTTTAAAGGAATAAATCTGTATTTCATGTAACCTGACAGTCCTTTCCCAGTATGCCTTATTATTTTCAGGAAATTGGTGTTAGCTGCATCCTCCCTAGGGAACAGAAAGGATTTTCATGTATCTATTCTTGCAAGCCTTTATGGTTCGTATCTGACTGTAACAGCAAAAGAGGATTGAATATTTAATAGGTCAAAGAGACTCACTAAACTTTCTGAAGCAAGGGAAAGATTTTTTTTTTAAATTTTAATAATATAGACTATTTGCTCTTATTTAGCCTTTAGCTTATCTGGGACTTGAGATGGAAGCCAGTTCTTTACCTTTTGCCTGCATACTTGGGAAATAGATTCTGCTTGTTCCCTCATTTATTCTGCCAGATATCAGCAGTTAATTAATTGGTTAAGAGAAAAGTCATCTCCCGCAGATATACACGTATATTAAGATGTTCTTGTTTCAGTTGGGTGCTCCATTTTCTTCTCAACAAAAATGTTTTGATATTCTTATTCGTGCTTACCTTTGCTTTCTGTCTTTCCAGCTAATTATTTCGGAGAAAGAAACAATGCTTCAGAGGATACTGATTTGCGGTTTGTTACTTGTCAGTCTTTATGGAATCAGATCAAATCGGAAACAGAGGTGAGTATTGCACCTAATACTAAAGCAGTGTTTTGCATTTATAACAATGCTGCTTACTTCTTTGTTTCTGGATATCTTTTTTACTGGCTTAAAGCGACAATTAATTAAAGCAATAAAAGGGCCAGAAATATTAACTGCGACTGGAATCCCTGTCCAGAATATAAAATAGTAATAATAAGTCCAGCAATTACGCATTACTTCTAACCACAGAACTACATGCTTTTGATTCTTCAAGGTGCTGCTTCTAGGCTTCTCTTCTTACTAATTGTCCTTTTTATTAGCTGCTGGCATACTGCTGTTTTCTACCTTCAATTCAGTTCTGTGCTTGCCAGCCCTCTGAGGATTTTAGGCTACTCCTGACCTCAGCATTACAGAGTTCATAGCAGCCCAGGATTCACAGCAGATTTATGTGAATACAACTGCATGGATGTCAAATGCTGAATGACACAGCTGCAAGTGTAGTCTATTGAATTAGTACAAACAGTGTCAATGGGGTTGTATGGTAAGGATCAGAGTTAATTTCATAGTGAACTATGGCTGCCTGATTGTTGTGTGTTAGATGGCTCTTGTGGTGTCCCTGTAGCCAGCTGGCTTGTACTATAGTATGAATAATTGCTTCCGTACAGCAGGGATTTCCTCCTCTATTCAGTGTCAAGGATTCTGGGCAAGTATACCATATTCCTCTGCCTGCTGTTGAGCTCTAGACATTATGAGAATTTTTTTCCAAAGTTTGTTTTGGGACATACAGTAGAAGCCAGCTGGATGTAGCTTACAATCTGGACCCCTGGGCTAAGCTCATAAATTCCTCTAATTCTTTTCCTACCATTCCATGATGCAGCTCACTTTGACTAGTCAGCACCCTTTTCAAACCATAACTAGCCAGGCTGCACAAAGCAGTGCACTACATCATGGCGCTGGTTATGGAGAATGCACAGAAGTTAGTGGAGATACATTTGGTATCTTCCTGCCAACTGCTTCAGTTTGATGGGTTGGCTACCAGCACTGCTAGTAATGTTGTCAGCTGCACCAGAAGCTGCCTTGTCAGCTGCGCGGTGGACTACAGGGAAGGTGACGTTCTGTAGCTACTTCTGGAAAACCTTTTCTTGGATCTTCTTGCTTTGGCACAGTGTTGTCAAGGCTGTTGGGACAATGCTTCTACATCACCAGCAGTGGCTGTAGGATTTTCAGACTGAAGAAGTGTTTTGTTTTTGGTTTATTTTGTTTTGTTTCCTAGTGCTCTGCGAGGATTTATGACAGAGCAGCAGGCACAACCCGTCATGGTGAAAGCTTTCCATAGCCACTCGGAAGCAGAGAGCCATTGCCACCTGGAAAATCATCATTCTGTCCTGTTCTCCTGCCCTTTTTTTCTTTGAGACTGCTAGGAGTTTGCCCAATACTTTCTTCTGTTCTTCTTCCTCCTGATGGAAGCCTTGCCTTAGAGTTTGATTTGCCCGAGGGCAGACTACCTGCAGACTTTTGCTGCTCCTTTTATCCCACTGTTGGCAATCTTGGAGCTGATAATTGTTTGTATGTATAAAATTGTGTAATAATTCAGGTTGGAAGGGACCTCAGAAAGTCTCTAGTCAGAACTCCTGCTCAAAGCAGCATCGTCTGTGAGGTCAGATCAGGCAGGTGAAGGCTTTATCCAGTCAGGATTTTATTTCTTACATACTTTCAGACCCTGGTGTAGTAAACCTGATCCATGGGAGAATACCTGGAAAGTGTGTGGCTTGCTAGTTTGGACTTATATTCTAGGAGTTCTGGTAGTGTGCCAAGGCAGCCTAGCAGGATGTTCTCCAAAGCTTTTGCCAGGGTACTGCTACCTGAGAATTTCTTGGCAGGCCATGTGCTTGTGCTGGTGTTTTCCCAGTTCTCTGGTATCTGCTTGAGGTATTGAAGAGTGAAGAAGATTTGACCTCTAAGTACTTTGTCGCAGAGCACTCTTGGCCTTTCTATGTTTATCATAAACTGTGCCGCGATTGTGGCAGCACCTTTTGTCGTCTGGTGATGACCTTTCGAGGTCCCTTCCAGTCCTTAACATTCTGTGATTCTGTGACACCCTTACAGGCTTCTCACAACATAAAAGCTGGCAAAGGTACTGCAGCAACTGTCCTTTGTTTTTGGAAGGTGAATTTTGGACCATTTTTGTTTCGGT
Organism: Caloenas nicobarica; assembly: GCF_036013445.1. Taxonomy (NCBI): domain Eukaryota; kingdom Metazoa; phylum Chordata; class Aves; order Columbiformes; family Columbidae; genus Caloenas; species Caloenas nicobarica. The sequence continues at coordinate 38,426,217 of NC_088247.1, forward strand.
ATTGCAAGGTACCCCAGATTTGATCGCTGCTGTCAGCGGTGGCCTTGCAAATGTTCTTATTATGATATCTTATCAAGGACTTTCAGAAACATTCCCTTCCTGTAAGGTAAGGAATTCCAGTTGCACTGGATGGTGAAATGGTCTTCACAATGTTGTCTCATGATACTAAAAAATAAAATAAAATAAAATAAAAATAAAATAAATACCTTTCCCACTAAGCCTTGGAAAACCAGGTCAAGAGGTGACCCTGAAAACTTGGTGTGTTGTTTCCAAAACTACTGTTATTATCAAAGGTTACTCAAAAGTGGTTGCCACTCAGCTATAGTTTACTTAGAAACATACAGCTTTCATGCAGTTAATAGCATCGAGACATCTTTTCTACATGTTTGGAATGACTTCATGACACCTGCTGAAAGGAGTGATTTTACAATTTTCTCCTGCTGGACTTGATGCTTCTTTCAATGTCACTCGATGCTTCCAGGATGAAGTCTGATTTCTTTGCATACGTCATCAAAACAGTTTAGCATTCGCTGTCTTAGATTATTTTAAAATTTGCCTCTAGCTACATTCATTCAAGTACAGCTCATGATTATTACCTGTTGTTTGATTTTCTGCTGGCATGCTGACACCTGAGTTTCAAAATTATCAGGAGGTAGACTATCAATAATTTGAAAGGCACTTCTGAAGGATTATATTTAATCATCATGATGCAGTAACACAACTAAAATTCAGATCTGGATTTTACTAACCTCTGTGATATAATATATGATTTGCAATTCATGCAATATCAACATATGTGGAAGGCAGAGTTACATTTTCAAATTCCATAACAGTGTAAAAATACTTTCACACTGCATCCTGCTTAGGTACACAGTATCTCAATACAGACATTCAACATCTCCCACTGGTATTACAAAACCAGGAAGATCATGAACTCCGATAGTCCAGAGAAAACCAGGTGAGAAACAAAAAGCCTAAGTGCAGGGCTGTAATGTGGTAATTTTACCTCTAATGTGCAGGTAATGGTTTTCAGACCATGCAACCAATACTCATGACCAAAGCTAGTGTTGTAGCAGGGACTAGATTTCCAGTGCGTATGACTTTTCCAGAGTAAGCAGTGTCATGCAAGTAAATGAGTTGGTCACTTTAGATGCAGAGCAGCCTAGTGTACTTTTTGGAACACTACAAAAATAGTGCCAGTAACAACATTGTTTTGACAAGAAAAAGTTAATGGATTTTAGGAAACCTAAGTAAATGTGTAGTGCTGTGGCAGACTTGAGTTCCATCTTCACAAGTGCACGTTGGAATAAATAATAGATGCTGTAACCATGCAAAGTAAGGGTTCAGGTTCTTGTTAGGGCAGCTTAGTGAAAATAGGTACAGTAATGACCAGAAGCAGCTCTAGGTCTGATGGATTATAAAGCAGGAGCTCAGAGGATTGTTACGGGACGTGATAATACAGCAACCGTTACCATGCTGTTATAAAGCTGATGGTGTAAACTCTTCCTGAATTAGATTTGGAGGAGCTGAATGTTTGCTCTCATTTAGATCCATCAGAAAAATGTTTATAGGTGTTTCGTAAGTCAAGAGGAAATGATAGAAATTTTCATGAACATTCTTCCAGAAGCTAATTATATTATTTTATTCCTCCTATGTCACTTACACTTTTTCAGTATGTTTTCTTTTGTTTTCCTCCTCCTTTAAAGCCTGTGGTATGACAACAGAGTTAAACTCATTTGCTTTCCAAATTATAATTGAGGCATTTGACCAGATGTTCCAAGGTGGGAAATGTCTGTGTTTGCCACATGGTGAATAAATTAGCATGTTTATAGTTTACAGGAAAACTTAGTGTTACTTAAAATATCACCTTGGGATTTTAAGTATTTAAAATTACGCAGGAAAGGGGTAGGAAAAGGAAGATATTATCATGTGTCCACAGTTTTATAAATAAAATATCTCTGTTTGTTTACAGCAAATACAAGAAGACTTGAATAAGCAGTTATTTGATAACCTAGTGAGTTTTTTGAGGCGGTCTCATTCTGAGTTCCAAGAGAAGACAACAAAATGGACTTGTCGGATGAAGTCCAGAGAAATCCCTACAGCAGCTCTTGTCTTAGGTAATTTTTTCACGATATATTTTGTTATGTACATCTGCTTAAAACCAATCAAAGAGATCAAAGAAAAATATGTTGCTGACTTCCAGCAACTACTGTGAGTAATGCCAGCTTCAGAAATGTTAATAGAAGAAATTGGACTGGAAGAAGGAAGCAGGATAAGACCTCTTTCCCGTTTGTGCATAATAGTGCCGTAAGGTAACACCTTCCCTCAAGGTCAGTTGTATGCAGCTGGTAGGGATTTGGGTTTTTTTTCCTGGTACATTGGAAATGCTTTGATTCTGAATTGTTTCTGCCACCAACATGCTTGGTGGTTTCTATGGCTAACTAGGGAATTACACAGCTTCTGAATTTCTGATACGTGTTCTTGCAGTGCATCTTTAGGTGTAGGAAAGCAGTGTCATTATCTTGGAAAAAGCAGAGGGTGAAGAAAATAGCTGAAGATCTTATTACTGAAGTTGGTGACATTCTGAAGTCTGTCCTTTTTTTTTTTTTTTTACCCTCCTTTCTTTCAAAGGGTTGTAACTGTAATCCTAAACCTGGTTCAAGGCAACCTGATTGCATTTTCAGCAGATCATTTTGGAGAACCTAAAATCAGGCCTGTCCTTCAAATTTCCCATGTGAACACTAACAGAGCCTGGAAGGTAGTCTACTTTTGGAGCTATAGGAAGCGAGAAGCTCCTGCTCTGTACGTTTTGGTGGAAGAAGATGGGAATTGCCTTCTGGAGAGGCTTGTTCTCTTTTTTTTTTTTTTTTTTTTTTTGATTGACTAAAGATGTTAACAAAGGCAGTAAATATTGAGTAGTTCATAGTAAATTCAGACTGTATTTCATACTAACTTGTAGTAATTTTTGTTCCTTACATAAGCCATGTGAGGATCCAGATCTCAGGTGTATGTACTGCTCTTCTTCTAGAGAAGGTGAATTTCATCTTCTTGTCTGCTGGCCTTAGATGACTGTGGATGGTTTCTGAGGGTATGAGTAGCAGGGAAGTTGGAAAACCAATCCTAGTTCCTAGTTCTTGCAGGTTTGCACCCTTGAGAAATCTTTCTTTAAAAACAGAAACCAAACTATACAAGGGGTCTTTGCAGTGGTTCCCTTTTCCGTTTCATACATTTACATGTATGTCTAATCTTGTGTTGCTTTTTCATCTGATACGATGCTTTGTGTTCCTTCTTTTAGTATTTGAGGTTATCTTCTGGGTTTTGGCTGCTGTTCAGTCATTTATTATTCAGTCGTTGTGGGCACAAATCACAGCAAAAATACCCTTAAAATATGTCTGTTTTCTAGGTGTAAATGTTACAGATCATGACTTGACTTTTAGAAGTCTCTCAGAAGTCCTTCAGAATAACATTACGCCTTATATAGCCTTGCTGGAAGCCAAAGATTGCCCAGGTAAATACTGCAGTAGCTTTGCTGCTTCTTCTGAATAAGCTATTCATTAACTAGAAATTATAGTTTTTGCCCCCAAATGTAAGAATAATGGGATAGAAGCATCTTGAAGACTTTCTAAAGACTTGCTCAATCCTATGTTAACATAGCAGTAATGCCTACAGTATTTCAAGAGGTATCCAGTTCTGTTTAAAACAATGAAGATTGAAATACTACTTAGTTGTAGCATAAATGTCAAGAGCATGCTACGTAGTGTATTGCATGTTGGTATTGTAGGTGCGCTTTCCTCTTGTTTAATTGGACAGTGTATGGATGCATTCCAATATTTAAAAGCTTACAGTAACATTATTACAGCGAGGGTGTGGGTAGAATAAAATTTTGTCCCACTCTCCTTGCTTCTTTTTAATTTTTTAAGTAAAAAGATGAAAATCACTTATGGCAGCATCCCCAGATCTATGGATTGGCTACCTTATTTATTTTTAGGTCACTCTAATAGCTTGTGGCTGGAGTTCAGGGAAGGTGCAGGGCCAACATCTTAACCTGAATTGTTGCTATCTAGCCAAATTAATAGGATGATTTTTATTGCATTAACAACATGCATATCATGAATACTTTCAAGCTTTCTGGAGCATGAGGTATGCATTCTGGAGAGAAAAGGAGAATAATTAGGAAAGTGAAAAATGAGTGGTAACTTGGGGTAATTTTTTAGAGTATGAGTTGGAGGGGTGTTACTGAATAACCAAATTTCTTTACTTTGTGTCTAAAAATGTTACATAAAGGCATAAAAAATCTGATTCAGAAGCTGATGGGGCAGCTGATGAACTGCTATATAGATGTGGACTCATTAGAAGATGAAGACCATGTGCAGGTTTCCCAGAATAGAATACGTTGTTCAATGACTTCTATTATCAGCTGGTATCAAAATGTAACAAAGGTATGATTTTATTTTTATCACTAGTTTATCAAAATGTCTGACATTTAGATGCTTTTAAAAAAGAGATTTAATAACTCCTATTTCTGTGCTGTAGTTAAAAAATGCCAAAGGTTAGCTTTTCATTTAATACCTACTAAATAACTGAGATTAAGGCTATTTGAATATAAATCTGTAACATAGATAACAAATGTGGAGTTAGTTTTTGATGACGTATAAATGTCAGAGCTCTGATAACCAAGCAAAAAGTACTATTTTATCATATATTTAATTGGGAACTAGGAGCTTAAAATGCAGTATCAACTTTATGCCAGATACTGTGCTCCCAGGAGTGCTGAGATGTTTTGTTTATTAAAGCAAAACTTTACGAAAGAGCAGCCATCCAGGGGAAAGGCACCCTATTAGTGCTAATGTGTCATCGGCAGCCCACGCTACGTTGACAAGCAGTAAGAAAATAACTTTAAAAATGTTTTTGTATCTTTGTATTTAATAACGCTAATGAAACTTCAAGGGTTTTTTTGTCATGAATAAAAGTTAGAAGTGATTTTATGATGACTTCATCAGAGCATTGTGTTAAACTAAAGTTTAATGAGCACATACTCTTTGTATTACTGGATAAAGATATAGGAAATGGGCAACATCTGTGTACACAACTCAAATCTTCTCCTTCAATTGCAACAGAATTTTAAAAGTTTTGTCCCACAGAGCTGTTCTTGTCTTTGTTGGAATGTGGGTTTTTAAAATTTGTTTATTCTTTGTACTTCATGCTGTGCCAGGAAAAAAAGATACAGTAATATATGATTATAATAATATAATTATATATAAATATAACTGTAGGAAAAAGTTAGTCATGTCACTTTGGAGCATTATAATATCATAGGTGTGATTCAATCTTTTTATTTTACTGTCTTCTGTTCATTAATGCATAACAAATGGCTTTACAGAAAACAGATTCTGAAACTCGGAGCAAAAAAAGAACTTCCTCTTCTAGACACTGGCAATCTCCTCCAGTTGTAGTTATATTCAAAGACATGGAAAGTTTCACCACAAAAGTACTTCAAGACTTCATAGTCATCAGCAGGTAATGTGACCTGAAGTTTAGTTATTCTACTCTTTTACCCATTTTCTATTTGAAGCTGTTTTGAAGTGTAAAAATGAGGCCGGTGGAAAGTTGGAATCAAATATTGATGCTGCTGCTTTGTAGTGTTACGCTAAAGCTGCCTTGGGTTTCTGAACCAGAGTGCCTAAGAGATGGGTTGAAATACTGGGTGGCTGATTTAATTCTTAACATAAGAGGATTTATTTGTACTAGTCGTTATAGAATTTGTGATTGTGAAATCCATTTTTAAGATGCCTAGATCTTTTTTCTGTCGACTTATAAAATTGTTTTCAGAGTATATTTTTTGTATTACTACTGACATAATTCTGCTTAAAGGTCAGTAGCTTCCTAATAGGAGTATGTAAGACTTATCCAGAGAATTTCCCAGTATTGGCCAGGATCTGTAATGAGTAGCTGACTACTTCAGGTGCTCCTGTGCTTCTGTCTTTCCTTAACCTGTCTACCTTAATATCATCTCATGCATTCCAAAGAAAAACTCATGCTATTCTCCAAAAGGAGCATCTTATGCTTAGTCCTCAGGTTGAAGCTGCAGTTGCAGCAGAACTGGGGCTGCAGTTGTACAATTAATTCAGCTGCAGCGTGGACACCTCACATTACCTCTAAACTAGGCAATTTCACTTGCTGAGAGACCCACAATAAAAATACTTTTCTACTTCAGATCTGGCAGATGGGTTCTCTAGGGAACATTTCAAGAAGTAAAATCAGAAATGCATAATTATCTGGAAATAATTAGGGTGTAAGGCAGGGGCAAAGGAGGTTTTAATTGTTTATTAAGTGTTGTGTTTTATTTTACTTTTTATGGCAAGGGTAAACACCTAATTATGAGCATATGGAATGTAGATGAAGTGCTGTTTGAGTCTGTCAGTCTGCTATTTGCAAATACACCTTTTTTAATAGACTGTGTCTCTTCAGGAAAAAGGTTTAGAGACTCAAATGATCTTATAACTAAAGATTGTCTTGATTGAAGTAAGGTAGAAGATGGGTAAAATAGAAACTTGGTGGAGTTGCATAATATTTTGAAAAAAATCTTTGGGATATTGTAGAGGTTGGGTTTATTCTTTCCATTTCAATTTTAAGCATATTTAGGAATAAACGCGATGTAGGTAAATGCAAGAGATTCTTCTGATTTGTTAATCACAAGATTCACTTTCTCTCTGTTCTTTTTATTATCAATGGTGGACAGTAATATATGACGTTTATCGTTTTTATGTTTAAGACTCTGACTTTTGAGGAATTAGAGCCATGAAATAATTGTGGGATAACAATTAAAACACCAAATTCAAGAAGTTGCTGTGGTGAAAACAGAGTAAAGGAATAAATTGTTTGTCTTAGCCTAGAAGATATTTAAGATAGCAGAATTTGTGTCTCCTTGAAACAAATAAAAAAAATGGAAAATAATGATGAAATAATACAGAAAACAGTGTATTTTGTATAATTTGTATGCTGTTCACAAGGAATACAGCATGCAGTCCTGGTTATGAGTTCTCAAAGCATATACTAAAAAATTATTGGAGGAGGAAGGTTGAATCTGAAGAAGTTAGAATTCTTTGTTTTTAAATGTAATGGGAGCATAGAACATTAGAGGGGTTTCATATTTATTTCAAATTTATTAAATGGTATAAAACTTTTAAACTTTCTTGAGGTTGTTAGATGTTTAATGTTTGTTCTTATTTTTTCTCTATTTCTTTGGGGAAAAAAAAGTAAGATTCAGCTCTTTGAATATCACTTTTGGGGAAGACAGGACCAATACAATACTCCAACTGAAAAAATGCTTTTTATGCCACTTCCTGAAATTGGAATCTTAAAATGTAATTTAATTTGCTTTTCTACTCTAGGCCTTTAAATTGCTTCCTTTCATTTTACTCCACATCAAAACTCTTTTGGTTTACTGGCAACAAATCTTTTAATTTATCCCTTTCTGCATCTGAGCTCAGTGCTGTAGTAGGAACATAATGCATTTTGTTTCATGATTTTCTGTAATGTAATTACTCTTTTTTTTTTTTTTTTTCCCCTTCCCTTCCTGCATGACGTAGTCAGCATATCCGTGAATTACCACTAGTGCTGATTTTTGGAATCGCTACATCTCCAATGATTATCCACAGTTTACTTCCTCACTCTGTTTCCTCTCTGCTGTGCATAGAGCTTTTCCAGTCCCTTTCCTGTAAGGAGCACCTGTCTACTATAATTGACAAGGTAATTCTCTTTCTAAATAGGAGCATGTGTGTATTCAAGCACACTGTACATGTGTGGCCTTTAAAAGTAGGTTTGTCTGAAGCTTTTGAAATGGAATCTGCTCCTGAGAGCTGTGGATTTTTGATCCTTCTACACGTAGCTGCAGAGTGGCTTCACACTGAGAGCTTCCTTCTCCCACTGAGGCACACTTGCACGCCTGCTTTCATCTTCCATTTGCATTGACATCTGTGCATACGTACTTGGGCAATTACACTTTGACATTCCCACCTCTTCATTAAAGTGGAGCTTTGAGTTTTACTTTGTTCCAGAAAAAAGATAGCTTTAAACATAGAAAAATACAGCTCAGCCTGAATTTTGCCTCCTGTCAGAAATGAGCAGAGTTATCCAGATGGTCAAGCCATACAGACACTGTGCCTTTGTAATTCTTGGTATGTCACTTTGTGCAGGATTTCCAAAATAGCAGTTACACATGCTGAAAGTAGTGATATCCCTGGTTGTTACAGCAACCTCTCTTCTGTTTGTAATTTTAAGATAAAAGAAAGTGTTAAGCAAAGCTAACTTCAAACATTGCATACTAGTAAAAGTTCCTTATGAAAATGTGGTGAAACAAACTGAAAATCAATCTTTTCATGGATATTTTAGCAGAAATATTGGGTTTAGACGTTGTTAGTGTATTTAGTATCTCAGTTGAATGCTAACACATGCTGAGAGTTATATAAAATTGTATATATTAATTTTGCTGAGTTGAATTCAGGAAAGAATTTCTGCTATCGTTACTTTTCCTTTTTGTCTCCCTTAGCTGCTTCTGACAGCCCAGTTTCCCTTTAAACTGGGTGAGAAAGTTCTGCAGGTTCTCATCAACATATTCTTGTACCATGATTTTTCTGTCCAGAATTTTATCAAAGGATTTCAGGTACGGAATGGTAACACAAACTCAAATTATGGTTGTGAAAACAAAGGGTAATTACAAAGCAATGAAAGATTTCTTAGGTCCTAATCTTTCCATCGCTGAATTGGATGAAAAAATGTTCTTTGGAAACAGTTTGAATCTGTGAACAGATGGGTGTTTCAAAGTTAAAACCTTAACTGCTAAGGTTTTAAGGGAAAACTTGTAGGACAGGTATGAAGAAGCATGTAAAAGCTTACACTGCCACAAAAATGTATTTAAAGGTTACATTTTAAAAGGTAACCTGTTTCAGTGGGTATAAAGACCTGTGTTTTACTATTGATTTAGTTGTAGATTCTACCACTGCTGGCAGAACTCTGCAGCTCTGATCCTCTGTACCAGGTCCTTGTCCTCTGGTTTGTCATGGTGTGAATAGGCTACAGCAGCAGCTCTTTCCACTTGAAATCTTCTGACAAATTTCCTGGATGCACACGACTTATCTCTTCAGGGAAGTGGGAGCTATAGGGTCACTTACTTGCCTCAGAATCAGCGGTGCTCGTGCTCCTAGCAACTGTGCAACAATGCAGGAGTTACGTTTACCCTCTCAGGAGACAAAGTGTAAGACTTCAAGGTTTCCAAAAGTAGTCTATACAGAGTGTGATATTATATTTTTATTGGCTTAAATAGATCTTCATATCTAGACGTATTCTGTGTCTGAGTCTCCTTGTAGATTTTGTGGATTGTAGACAAGAGTTCTCTGAAGAATTTATAGTCCTTGTAATCTGTTTTCATGTAGGTTTGTGAAATTGTTTCTTGCCTGGTTCCATGCATGAACCCATTAGTAAAACACGCCCTTTTAGCATTGTATACCTTTAGAGTGTCCCAGATTCTTTGATGTATAAGATTCAATGATTACATGTGGCCAGGAGAAATATTCTGCCTGTAGTACCTCTTCCTACAGACAGACCTGTGTGGGCTTTCATAGGTTTCAACTCCTCTTGTTTGAAAGAGTCACCAGGATTTAATGATTCCCCATTGGCCCAATATGAAAATGCAAGTCTTGTCCCTGACAGCACATGGCTGTGTCCTTTTGTGTTGAAGGTATTCAAGGATGAAACAATTTCAGTGTTTTTCTGTACATGAATCAGAAATTGAAATTAGGACATGATAGGTTTGCTTGTGCACAGTAGTTGCTTTTCATATCTTTAAATATATTCTTTGTTATTTGTGAGCATTGGAGCTGAATATGTAACCTAAAGAATGCAGTAATTCACGTAAGTGAATAGAAAATATTTGACAAGCTGTAGTTATCCTTATGTAAGAGGGGAAGGATGAGGTACTGAAAATGAACAGTGCATACAGCAAAAAAGGTAATTATGTGACTGTATTTAACCCTGAATTATCAGTGTCCTGTAGTGACTTATGGAATATTTATGAACTGTAATGATTTTTTTTTAAAGGAATACCATTACTACCATTGGTGTAATGGACTGTAGTAATAAAAAAGCATTAAAAGGCAGATAGAGCAGGGTGGATGAGTTTTATTAACATCACTGGTTCTTGCTTCATTTTTCAGCTCTGTATTGTGGAGCACTTCTATTCCCAGCCTCTTAGTGTTCTGTGTTGCCCACTGGTAGACGCTAAGAAGAGAGTGAATTCTTTATCACGTGATCAGTGTGAAAACATTCGAAGGCTGCCCTCTTTTAGAAGGTAAAGGGGGAAATAAATTTTTGGACAATCTTGTATTTAGTGAGCTTCGAAAAAGATGCAGGGAATCTGTAAGTGTAGCTCTACGAAAACTGTGGATCACTTGTGAATATGTTTCTATAGCAAAGGTAAATTGATAAAAAGGAAGGAAGTTCTAAATAATTTCAGGAAGTCTTAATCTTCTGGTCTAGAGAGTACAGCTTCTGTGATGTGTAAGTACTTGAATTTTTTTTCCTCTTGTTCTTAATACAAAACCAAGCTATTATGACAACCATAAATCACTTTTGAACTCGTTAAGCTGACTTGGAGCATAATCTCTAGGGTTTTGGAGTGGCCTTTGGATTTGCTGGATTTGACTGTTCCTTTTTGAGTCTTTCCAAATAAATCCTTATAGCAGCATAAACTTTAATCATACTTTACATCGTAATTTTTAGATTCTTGTTTTTCCTTGGCATCAGGTATGTGGAAAATCAAGTATCAGAGAAGCAGATTTTACTGCTGACAGCAGACAACTTCTTAAAGGTAAATTTTTAAGAATGTCCTTGAAGAGCAAAAATAACTTTCCCAATATATTAGTTCATGGAGCGTAATAACGTACAAGACTAAGATGTATAGTTCTGTATAACATCTTCAATATAGTACATACTGTGCTTCATGTCCAGTAATGGAGAACTGGGATTGGCAGGTCAAAAATCCAGATCTCTAGGGTTGCCAGGTGCACCTTTACACAAAGCTGCACAACTTTTCTTACATCAATTTTTAGCCATGTCTTGAAATATAACTGCTTAAAAAGAAGGTTACAAGGCTTATTTATGGCCTGGTGCTTTAATGCTTACTCAGACTGACTTCCTTGGAAAGTCAGTGAAGTGTTTGAAAAATAAGTAAGTAATCTTGGAGGTTATTTCATAAACTCTTAATCCTCCATACCCTCGGTGTAGTTTCTGATTGAACTCAGTAGGGCAGTCTGGGTTCCGAGGCACACATTCACACTAGATGTCATACAGGATTAAAACTTTAATTTATGTTTCATGTTTATCTGAAGGTTTGTCAAGTGATTAAAGTCAGGCTACTACTATTGTGAGCCCTTTAGGAATTCACCACCAAAGAGCTGTAAGTTATTTTCACCGGCTGAGCCACTCCCAGTAGAAGCATCGCTCAGGGTAAAGGGTTTCTCCCAACTCTTCATTTCAAGTATAACTAACCTGTCAGGCAAATGGTACTACTAGAGATAAGGCAATTAATTTATCCTGGCAGAGCTTCCTGGTGTGTAAAGACTTTTCAAGCATGAAGAACAAAGATAATGGGTAGAAGAGAGTTTGGTAGCAGGCAAGTTTGCAAGTGCAGTGCAATTATAGAAGTTAAGGCGAAACATGATTTATACATGATCTTATGATCTCTTAGTCTTCAGTGTTCCCTTGCTTTATTCCCAGCACAACTGCTTGTGTGGCTGTGCAATGAATGTAATCAGAGAAACAGTCCAATTAAAGTAACCTGACCAAAAGAAAGACAAGACATGGGAATTCTCTTGCTGGCTTGTTTCTGCAGAATGATTTCACCGGTGCAGTTCATTCCACAGGTGCATAAATGCTTCTGTTGAAAAAAAATGGGAGGGGAGAGAGAGCAGCTGAAACTTTATTTCTTTGTTTAAAATTTAAAGACCACGTAATGGGCTGCTACTTAGAAAGCTGAATACTCATCAGTCTAAACTTTATTAAACATATAAAGTTTAAAACATATAATGTACACCTTATTTCACAAGCCTCACCCTGTAAGTTTGGGAATGAAGCTGGAATTCTTGTGCTTATGTGCAAATGACGCCTCTGACAAATTTTAATCAAAGACACTTATTTTAATCTCTACAACAGGGGTAGAATTATTATTGCATTGTCGAGCTGGCAGTGTAGTCTGCTTGGGGAGGAAAGGCCCTCCTGCCGCATTAATGAGGTGCTGTTTATTCTGTATGTCATACTAATCTACAATATCATTCTGAACTTTGGACAAAGTCACTGTGGTACTACTTCATCTAAATTTAATGCTCATGTTCAGGACCAGGTCAACTTGCTGTTCAAGCTTAGCACCTAAACCTGCAATACCCTTTGTCAGCTGCAATTTATATTCCATGTTGCTACGGCTTTCTTTTAATAACAATGGGAAGAGTTCCACCTGTTTAGAATAATAAGTTTTAAAAGCAATTTTACACCCTAATTACTTACAACTCTGTCTGAAAGTTTTCATGGCAAATTTCATTTGAAATTATCTACTTTGGTGATGCGTATTTATGGAAATAAGATTGCGTAGTCTTCTAAAAATGTTTTCAGACTCTTCTAAAACAAAATATGCCTTTTCTCTCTGTTATTTGGCAAAATATAATACCTAACTAATACAAACAACAGACACTCAAAATATAAGAAATAAACTTTTAAAGGGATTTGTAATATAAAAATGCAAATAATGATTTGAGTAGAAGTAGCTATATAATTTCTCATTGCCTGTTAAAGGTGTAGTGAATAGTCTTGTTTTTGTGAGATGAGATACCCAATCTAAAGGCTAAATATATTTGAAAATGGTAAAATAATAACGCTAATCAGTAACAATTCTCCAGTGAGATGGAGGAAGAAAGTAAAGTTAACAATATGTAATGTGATTGCAGTGAACTGTTGAAATGCAGCTTTTTTGCGTAATGGTCTTAATTTAACACTGGTGATTTAAATCATAGCACACCAAAATGTCAAAACTTAAGAGTAATTTTAAATACTTTATGAGAATTTTAAATAAATGGATGTCAGAATGACTTATAAAGCAATTATTCTGTCACTATAGGAAATAACACAGAAGTTGCTGGAGGACTTGCATGTTTACCATGAAAATTATGTTTCAGTTCTGAGATGTCTTCACGTTTTCACATCTTCTCTTCCGAAGTATCCTTTGGGCAAGCAGGTGATGTACCATTATTCCATTTGAGTGAAAGAGAAGGTTTTTTTATTTCAAAGTGTGGCACCTGAATAAGTATTTATTCTTTCCCTTTTTTTACTATTTTGCTGCTTTGCCTTTTGTTTCTTAAAATGGAGACAGATGCTTTCTTGCTATGGGCGGAGGGCAACAGCGTGTGGTTTCTTTAGTGGCATGGATGATAGCTTGTCAGTCAACAAGAGGGAGTTTCCAGGAGGAGTCAGATGCACAGATCAGCAAACGAATCCACACATTGACTTTCCTGCATCAGGGATTATCTGTATGCATTGCAGACAATGTATACTCTTTTTACCACCTATTAGCTTGCTAGTCAAATTCAGATGAAGAGACTGAGTTTAAGCAACCTTATATACAGAATAAATTGATAGTAAGGGGACAGCGATAATGGCTCTTAATAGCCTTATTGCTCTAATGTCATCAAATCCACCTTCTCATGCTAAGCAATTTCTTCTTCCACTAGAAGAGCAATATATTCTGTGCATGTGCACTTGTCTGTCGGTTCTCAATATATTCCACAATTAGGATCTGTCCCTAGCTACAAAATCAACGTGAACTCTCCCAGTATTTGAGAATAAAAAGATGTTTCAGCTGGGGCATTTGATTGGAGTTCCTCTCTGTTCTCTGCAGTTATCCTCATCTGAATATTAGTTGTTTGAAACCCGGTGCAGAGTTAACACAGATTCCAGCGACACTAGGAGCTTAGTTCTGTGAGATACTAAATGCTCTCATTCCTTTTGCAGTCGTTCTGCATCTCTGGAAAACAAGCTCCAAAGCAATTACATATTACTTTGAAAAGCTTGTTGTAAGAGTTCTGTATTATTTTGTTTGTAAAACACTTTATTGTTTCTTCACCTTCTGCATAACAGATCAGGGAGCTGCACTGTGCATGTTTGGAAAACCAAGTGTGGCAGACAGAGGAGTATGAGTCATTTCTTCAACTAGCAAGGTGATTTTTTTATTTTTTTTTAAATTTTCCATTTTGTTTTAATACCACTGTACACATGGAGAATATCAGTCATTGGTTATTCTGGAACTTAAAGCTGAGGCTATTACCTGTTTGCAGCTAGTTGTAGGATTGTTTGCAAGTATAATTGACTGCTGTTTTCATTTTGTCTTTCTACTGTTTTCCACAAAACTGAACCAGGTTCTAATGTGTCTCATGTCCTGAGTAATTATGCTGAAATCACTGAGATTACTGTGTGTGAATGAGAACATCAGTTGGGTTTTGTCGTTTAAAGTATGATTGTGTTAGGTGTTATCAACGAAATTATTAGTTTTAGTTGGCCTACATTTTAATCTGTTGTGAAAATTAGAGTCTGTTCCAAATGAGCAGCTGAGCCCTTTCATATTTTTTTTTATTTTACTGCTTTTCCCTCTGCCTCCTTTGTCTAACAGTTTATACATGGACTGAGCTATTTTTTTGTGTTACTGTGAGCTCAGGACTTCAGGAAAGCTTACACTTGTGTTGCCACTCAATGTTAAAAATGGAAAAGTCATCTAAGCCCATTTTCTTAATAGAAAACCCTGCAATTGCAGTGTTGCAGCTAAAGACTTTTAAACGTGTTTTATCATGGCAAGTGGCTGTTTCCTGATAGCTGCATTTATTCAAATAATACCTTGGTCCTGTTGCACAAGGAGCCGATGCAACACTGTTACCGTAACTGCCTGTTCAAGAGCCTCTGGGCTTGTGAGGTTTGATGTGTCTGACAGTAAAATTGCATAGAAAAAACATGTCAGTGGTGGGTGGAGGTTAACTTTCTGGGCTCATATATACAAGGAAACCTATTCTTCAAACTGTACCTTTGCCACACTGAGTGGTTCTCACACATTGCCACTGTGCTGCGTTCTTTACCCTTATCCGTTTGAAAGGATTACATGCTTGATTTGTAGTTTCTACATCCTTTCCTTCTTAATTCTTCTCTGACTCTCCTCAATCTTGACAGCATTCAATCACCTATCAGCCCTTGCCCATAGAAGTGTCATTTTACTTTCCTGGACTGTCTGTTCTGTAATCTCTAATAACTCTTGACCATTTTCCTTCTTCTTTTTCTTCTCCTATGTCTAATTTGCTTTCTTCTAATCTGAATTCATCTGCCTCTTCTCCTATCTCAAAGTCGATGCTACCATCAGATTCCGGTTTGCTCTCCCTTTACTCTTAGCTGTTCATCTCCCTCCTGCTTTTCCTCTGGTCCTGGTTCCCACTGTGGGAGCTTCTGGTGATACAGTGGTCACAGTCATTCCTTTAATAGATTCCTTTATTTTTTTTTTTTTAATCCAGGAATTCTGACAGTTTTCTAACAAAACTCCTTCAACACAGTTCCTTCAAATACTTGGGATTCTGGCTGTCATTATTATTTTTTTGGCTTTTAACTTTAGTACTCTTTTCCATTTTACACATACTTGCTCTTGTCTCTGCTTTTTCTGCATAGGATCTTGCTGCCATCTTTTAGAAGAAAATGATAAAATGTGATCTTTTCCCTTCTACTCACAGTCTACTCCCTTTTGCACTTTGCTCAGGTATGGAAGTTATTCACTCTTTCTTAATGTTTCTGCCTTCCCAGGGGCCACATCACCCGTTGATAGCCTTGTGTTCACCCTTTCCCATCCCTTATTATTCTTTTCAGTGTTTCTCTGGAGTCCATCTTTTTCTTGTATTTACAAAGTAAAAAATAGAGAGGCTTTTGATCAACTTATTTCTCATTTTGTAACAAAGTATCTCTTTTGCCCTTTGTGAATTACCTTTGAATGTGGGGATTCCAGTTGTTGCATTGAACTTCTTTTGCAGTTGGTTGGTTGGTTGCTTCTCTACTTCAGCCCTTCCTTGGACTGACTTTTGTCCTTGCAGCTAAAAATGCTCTCCCCAAAGGTGGTGTTTCAGGTGATCTAACTTAAGCAATTTAGACAGTAGTTGTTAAATTTAGTCTAGTTGTCTAGAGTCTAAAAAGTACCGTGGAGAGACAGAGAGAGTATGTGAGCTTTAGTTCCCATTGGATAATGCAGTCAGAAGAGAAATGAAGAGATGTTGGAGAGTGTCTCACTGGATTGGCTATGGGGAGCTAACGATCTGGGACATCTGGTCAAGCTTTTAAGTGGCAAAACTTTGAGGACTGTCTGACCTATTGTCTTCTGTCTACACACTGTACTCTGGTTTTATCTGCTAATCATTGCTGCCATTCATCACATACTGCTTATCACAGTCCTGCCATTCTGTGATTGTTGTTGTTTTGTTGTTGACCAATCTCTTATCACTTCTTCAGATGAGTCCCCACTTCAGCATTCAGGAGGAGTTTCTGTGGATTTCATCTTAGCTTCCTTTCTTCTCTTTCATAATTTGTCTCTGAATAACCAGAGACAAGTTTATTTACTGTCTTTGGATGATCTGACATCTTCCTTTCTGCTTTAAGCCTGTCTCCTAACCAAACTAAAATCTTAACCCCATTCTCTGATACCTGGCATAATTTGCAGTAATCTCAAACCCAAAAGGTTGAAAAAGGATTCTTTACTGTTTCCTCTTGGGTGATAACCATCCTCTTGCCTGTTCTTTGGACCCCGTAATCCCATTGTTGTAAATCAGTTTGGATTTTTTTTAGAACTTGCAACTTCTTTTTGAATAATATTACTAAAGTGAATTTGTTCTTTCTCACTCTCAGATCTCCAAATCTGGTTATCCTCTCTCCATCTTAAGTATATAATTATTGCGGCATTTTGTCTGGCTTGGAAGGCCATCTTGTTTACCCATTATATCCCACAAGACAGTTTCAAAATGTTTTTTAGTCTTTTGTATGTCAAGGTTACCTTTTCTGGTAACTCCTGATAGCTTTCTGTACAAAACAAATGTATCTGAAGGCAAGACAATTTCACCATTTGTGAAAATCCATAATCCTGAGTCCGATAAACTGAAGTTTCAAATTCTGTCCTTTACAAGCATTTTGCATCAACCGACGGTTCAAAACTAGAGCTCAAATTGCAATTGCCCCTCTGGACATCCATAAAGCTTCACCAGCCTCTTCTAAATTCTTCCTTAAATCTCTTATAGTCAGTGTTGAGGTAGCTGATATGAAGACCCACCGCCTGACACACTGATCACCATTATTTAGTTGTTTTGTTGTGCTCCCTTTTTTGTGTAGCTGTGGGGTTTTTTGTGTCTTCTAAAATCCTTACATTATTAGCACCTTTGTTTTGTATTTTTGTATTGGCACCTTTGTGTTTTGTATAAGGCAAAGCAAAATCAGAAGTATAGGCTGGGAAGGGCTTCTGATAACAGCAGCAATTACAAATGTGTGATTATTCAGAACCAGAGTGTTTAGCAATGGGAACCTCTTGCACTGCATCTAAGTCACATGCATGTGTAATGGTACTGGTTTGATGCAATGACTGTAATTCTGGATTTCATTTATGGATATTTGCAAGGACTTGCTTTGATATCTTTTAAATGAAGATTCAGAGACTGGGTGGTGCTTGGTGACATTTATAAAATGCCCTAATACATAATTAAAAGTAAGTAAATGCTAGGCTGGAGGTTGAGCTAGGTGATCTGAAGAAGTCCCTTCCAATCTAAATGATTTTGGGATTCTAGTGGTGGTTATGTTTATAGTAATTAAATACGGAAAACAACAATTTGGATTTTGTTTGAGAATCATTCTGAATCACAGAGTGATGGGTTTTGTGGATCTGTGGATACACATTAATTTGATTTTTAGCATTTCCTTTACTATTCTTGGGAAGGAGTTATAAACCCTACCATATTTCCATACTTTTTTTTTAATCTGACTCACAGTTTCAAAAATTTATAACTCTGTATCCAGCACGTGTTTTTAGGTAGGATATCAGAAAAGCTTTCGTTGTCAGCTCTGCAGGAGAATGTGAAGGACATCTATCCAAGTTGATTTGTTTCTTTTTGTTAGTGACAGCAAGGAAAGGACTTTACTGCAAGATTGAATGCTTGAACTCTTGGAGATTTTCTCTTTTAAAAGGAATTTTTCAAATTATTTTTCAACTTTTTTTCAACTGAGAATATTGAAAGCTGTTTCATCATTCTGCGTTTCAACTTCAGCCAACAATTGTTTCTTTTAGGATGTTGAATAAGTCTGATTTGGTAACCATGCTTGAACAATGTGTGGAAATTTTTGTGTCATCTTCTGGCAAGGAGTTTGATAAGATAGTAGAGAAGTTGAAGGAGTTCTTGACCCAGTTTCAGGAACTAGAAGGTGAGTGTGTACCGTCATATATTCCATTGCAGATTAAATTAAAGGTATTTTATAATCTGATTAATGAGTATCATTTTCCCTGGCGATATCCTGTCATTGTATCAAACCATCAGATTTTTTCAGGGTTTGTTTTTTTAATACGTGCACAAAATTAGGAAATGTTTATATTCTTTATCGGCATGTGGTTCGTGCTTTTTGTAATACGGAACTGTGATGCAAGATAAGAAACTAGACAGATCAGCAAACATTACTCACTAAATCTGTCATACGTATATTTTGAGCATTTTACCAGATGTTGCAATCATTAAAAACATTTAACAAATAAAAACAGATATTGAAAGATCAGTAGGAGCAGATTTGGTATTCAGTCCAAATGTATACAGAGTTCGTTCACCTGCACCTTCAGTTAAATTCACATAAGAGCCAGGACACCAAGCACCAATTGTCAGGGCTTTGCTGACATGCTGTGTTTGATTGTTCCTGTTAGAGTACATCTTTGAATGTTTAGTAAGGCAAAAGAGTAGCTCTGTCTTTCAGAGGCAGGTTAACAGAAACTGCCATATTCCTTCTGAAATAGGAATATGACTTATTCCAGCATCCTTCTGGAATAGGAACTTTGTTGCTTCCCCTGAACCACAGAGAAGCGCTCCCCTGTGATTCCCTTTTGAAGATGAAGAGGTTTTCATCTTGTCTGTTTTATGCATATTAAAGTAAGTTCATTCTCAGCGTGATTGCTACCCAGCATTTGGACAAGTAGGCAATAAGCCACCAGATGCAATCTAATATTAATTACAGTAGTCGTGTAATGCTCTAGGGTTAACTGAGGCGTGTTTAGAAGAATTGGCTCTTGGCCGTACCTTGTATTTTTGAACAGATGCAGTAATAGCAGGGCTGTGGTACAGGAAACAGGTGATTACTTTTAAAAGGCTGCATATGTCACTGAAGATACCAGCACTGAAGAATCTGAAGTACGAAAGAAAACCTAAAGGTTCATCTACTTTGGAAAAAAGGGAATTGAAGCAAAAGCCCTTTAAGTAGTTTGATTTTACCTTGAGGGGATAAATAAAAACAAACAACTCTGGGAATTCAGGGACATGCAGAATTATAAAACAAAAAAGGCAATATTTATTTTCACTTAGGATTTGAAGATGTTTTGAAATGGGAGAAGGTCTAATGAGTCTGAATGATCTTGGTTTGTTTTCAAAGCAGTTTTAAGCTATAATGAAAAAGTGAGAAGGGGAAGTTAAGATAAACTTTACGTTAATAGGTTGCTGAGTTAGGTAACCTCTTCCTGTATCTTTCTGTGATTGTGTTGATCTTCAGCAGGAGTTTTCAGAAGTCTGCCAAAAATGTTATGTACTCGGATCTCCCACAGAACCCTTAGAATAGTCCAATTTATTTAATTTTTTTTTTAACAACAAAGCCTTTCTTCCTGGCTGCCTAATGAACTAGAAAAAAAATTAAATCATGCTTTAGTAAACAACATATCCCCTTGTTCAGTCTATTTTGAGCTGAAGAATTTGATTAAAAAAATCTCAAAATATATCAATGTAGTAGTGGAGAGAGGAAGTTCCGTGTTTTGAAGTCTTCAACCCAAATACAAATGACCACAGGGCACAAGAAAATACCATACCAAAAAACTCATTCTATCTAGGTCACCAAAAAGCTTTTATATGTTATGATTGTCACTGCTGATTGGAGCTTCACCTGTGACCTGTAGGCAGAATCTCCATCTTACTACCATCTTCATCAGTAAGGCAAGAAATGTGGTTACCTTTTGTTTTGATATTGATTATCATTCATCCTGGCATTGATTGTGCTTTGAGAGTTTTTGCTGCTTTGTTTTTACCTTAAAATTAACAATTATTGGTGCAATTGATCAACAAACTACATGGCTATGAAAACAAAATTTTGTTATGAATTAAGATGAGAATAAAACTGGACAATAAAATACCTTAGTATGCTTTCGGTTTGCTGCTCTAGTTGCAGTTTCCGGGTTAAGTGGGGAGAGCTTATTTCCTACTTAGTGTTTTTTTGCACGCAAGAAGGAAAAAATATGCAGCATGTGGCTTTTGAACACTCTTAAAGCATCAGTAGTATCTAGTACTAATCCGTCCAACTGAAAAATGTTGAGAACGACCTAGGATGGCATAAGTGGAATTCAAATGATGTGCAAGGCCTGTGCTGGATCCTTGCTCAGGGCTGAGTTGCCTCAGTTACTTAATTACTGTTGGTTAAGCTGCACTGCAGCCTCCTTTTTTAACAATCTTTCACAAGGTGCAAGACCGAAAAGCTGTCGGTGTTTGGGTCTGTTAGAACAAGTAACTGAACACTTCTCGAATTGCTTGGGTTAGGGGGTTTCTATAGGTAGTCAGGAACAGTTTACCCCACATATCAAACATTAGTTTTGTTCTAGTAGCAGAAGCTTTCCAAGAACGAGATGGGTCCGTATCGGCACAAAAGGAGCTCCAGAAGAAGACAGACCTTTATCATCTTCAGAAGGTTAGGCCTGCCTAGGCTTTACTGACTAGTTCCTTAACTGAATCTTTTAAGATGTAATTGGCCATGGTTAGCTCTTCCCAGCTTGCTGGAGCTCTGAGTAAAGGTTGTGTATACGTAACTCTTCTTAAAAATGAATAAGTCCCGGCTATGTATGTCAGGACCACCTGACGCATAGAAAATTATAGAAAACATCTATCATAAACTAGGATTTTAAAATGAAAATTAGGGGGTTTCTTCTTACTCAACTTTTAAATTACACATTCTGCCTAACACATATTTCCTTGAATTTTCCAAACTCCTACGAGTTTGAGAACTGAATACACTGGGCTAAATAAAAATAACTGCACAGTCACACTTTTGAACATCATCAGTGAAGACACGCCAGCAAAAATTAATTATACATGTTAAACATATAGATTGTGTTCTCCAGAGCATAACTGCCTCCCATGTAGTTTTATGCACCCACTGTTTTTTGTTTTTTTTTTTAAAGACTTTGTTGGAGTTGAAGGAATCAAGGCGCTCTAGGAAACTGACAAAGTTTGAAATGCTTCGTTTTGAAGTTGTTGAGTATATAGACAGTCTTGTAAGGTGAGCTTTCCTGTTTTATATTCCTGCATTAGTTTGCGTCATAAGTTGTAACAGAAATTTTGCTAATATGTTAATCTTGTCAAAATTGTGTCTGGGTCCCTGTGGTATGAAGCACACTTTTTTTCCCTTCCTGTTCTTTCTTTGATGAGGGCTCTAAAAATAATAATATTTAAAAATTCTCTTTTCCAAAGATTAGTAGAAGTAATTGGCACGTGAATTTACCAACTTATTTTGGCTACAGAAAAAAGTTGAGGGAGGGCTGGGTGTATGTGGCAAAATAAAATCATCTTTGCTGATCTGTTCTACTTATGAAACTGTATAGATGTGAAGTGTGATACCGTGTCTGTTTAGGGAACTGTTTCGATGAGCAAGGCATAGCAGGTAGGGTTTTGGAGGCAGTTCTGTAGCAGAAAATGTGAAAAGCTTGGGGTGGGGGAAGAGATGAAGGCACTTGTTAATTATAGAGTCTTGTGGGGGAGGGCGTAGAAGCTAACAGAAATATGACCGTGCCAAGAAAAATGCTTCAAGTATGAAGACAAAGATGAGCAGAGACTTAGCAGGAGGCCTCGGGATGCATAAGCAAGATCTGTGGAGTAGAGCGCATGACTGGTGTTAGCAGTTCAGCCGCTGCCCTTACTTTTGAATTTGTCAGTGGCCCAACTAGAGTTCTACACTGAATCCATTAGAGTTGATAACAACTGATTTCTCTGCTTAAAAGTTGATTTCAGCGCTGTTCATCTTGTTCCTTCAAAGATTTATCAATACAGGTTGGGAAATACACATTTTTGTAGTCTCTGACTGTGGTGGTTGTTTCCCTTAAGGTAAAGCTTGTATCTCCCCTCCTTCCCCCACACTTCATGTTGCTTTTTCAGAGCTCACCTTGTTCCTGCAGACCACAAGACTCTGCATGAGATAGTGTATTTCAACACAGCCAGTGTTCTCCGTGGGCACTTGAATGCTGCCCCAAGGGTTGCACTTCATACATCTTTAAATAACCCGTACTGCTACCTGAAGGTAAGAAACCAGTGAGTTGTTTGTGGTGCTGGAGTAGTTTCTGAAGGCTGCACATGAGGATGATGTGAAAGGTTTTGCTGTTTCGTGAAGCTTGGCACACGTTCAGCTGCTTTGCAGAGAGCCAGCAAGTTAGTGTTGATAAGGAACTGGGGACTTTGCAAAGAGCGAGGGAATCTGGGTGGCTGAAATAAAGCAGCCAATTGTGGAAAGAGTTTTATATGGGGAATCCATTTTCCAGAGCATGTTCTTGTCATGAGCTTTTTCTTTCACCTGGAGATGTAGCAGAAAAGTCATTTTGTCCTCCATTACAACTGGCATCACTGTCCATGGGGAAAAATACAGTGTCTGTGGCTCTTCCCAGAGATTTTGTTTATAGGGCTGGTGCTTATTCCTCACTGTGTAGACTTGCTGTAAGGTGAAGGTTCCATTCAGGCAGGGTAATGATATTAACAATAGCTTAAATACAGTATATTTAAAGGAGTCTTTTGTTTTTCTATTTACATTTATTTTAATATCTGCTGTGCGTTGATATCCTATGTTTTCCAAGTCCAAGAAAAGGATTCTCATTGATTTTTTTTTTTTTCTAATTAACCCTGCCCTCTTCTAGAGAAGAAAAGCAGCCCCTTTTCTACTTCTTTCATATATCAAATTCACAGGATGATTAAAAAAAAGGAATAGAGCAGGGTTTTGTCAGGCATTGGAACAGGCTGTTCAGGGAACTGGTTGAATCACCATCCCTGGAGGTGTTTAAAAGACACGTGGATGAGGTTCTTAGGGACATGGTTTAGTGCCAGAGTTAGGTTATGGCTGGACTCAATGATCCTGAGGGTGTCTTCTGACCTAAGTGATTCTATGATTTGGAAAAAGAGTGAATATACATTCTTTTTGTCCTTGACTATTGATGATACTTGCAGTTGTCCTTGTGCCCTAACATTTCCCTTAAAAGTGTGATTAAAGTTTTGAAGAAAAGAGTGTTTGCAGCTGTATCTGAGTGATCATACATTACTTGAGTCAAAGCCAACATTTATCAGGAGCAATACTTTATCGATAAAGATCGGTCTTTGAAATCTACAACCCAATTTGTATTGGGTTTGTTGGCACCATGCCTCTATTTGAATGACGGTTGTCAGTTTTGCTGTGTGCAGGAGTTATTTCTAAAACCACTTAAAGAGCTTATTTTTGAAAACAGTAGTTAGCAAGTGGGCTAGTATGCCCTAATATAGACCTAATATGAACCTCAGTAATTTATATTTTTTTAATCTGTAAAAATATAGATTAGCAGAGCTAGAAAAATCTAGCTGCTGATGCGTTTAGTACATACTGTCTTTGAGCTGAGAGGATTTAAAGCCCTCTGTCATCCTGCACTTTGTTCTTTGACATACTTTAACGTATTTCTGATGTTTTCTGAGTCGATTGTGAAGGTTTGGCATAGTTTCTAACAGCAGCAGTATTGGCTGAGTACCTTGCTTACCATTTTAATCTGTGTGACTCAAAGAAATACTTTTTTCTTAATTGTATCCATGACTTCTGCATGGCTTGTACTTTTCTGGTCCATGACCAGAGCAAAGTCCTCTAGAGCCATTCCTTCCAGAAGGCTAGGACAGAAAAGGATCTGCTTCAGTGGAGTACCAGCACGTGATTAATATGTGATGCATTTCTTACAAGAATCTAGTCCAGTTATTTGTTTAGCAAAATGTGAACCAAGGATGATACCTATCCTGGGGGGGGGGGGGAACCAAACAACAAAACCCAACCAAACAAAAAAACCCCAAACAAACAAACCACCAAAAAAGTGTAATTCTGTTTTCACTGATCACCTGAAAATTCAACAAGTTGTAACTTGGCATACCAGCAAGGCACTGCTTAGTATTGTGTCAGCAGAAGGAAATCTGATCTTGGGTCTTTCTGGGGTTTAGATATCATCCAAGTTTTGTTCTTGACTTTGCGTAGGAAAGGCAATTTTTCACAATGATCTTAAGGAATGAGCCCTATTACCCATGAAGATACTTTGATTTCTGTGAAACAAAAATCCTTGGGTTGCAATTAAGCTCCCGTATCGGGTAAAGGGGACACTAGCATTTTGTCCTTGAGAAAGATAGTACCATTGATGCCAGAGCAAGGTCTGTCTCTGCAGGCAGTGTCAAGCAAGAGAAATGCCTCATCAGCAGTGTTCTGGGTTCTTCCCGCTCCCATCCTCTTCTTTCTGAAGGAGCATCTCTGTGCTGCACAGGTGGTTTCACAACTGGCTGCTCGTTCTGGGGCAGTTTCCTGCTTGTCAGTCGGTTGTTTCCTCTCGGGGACAGCGCGAGTGCTGCTGCCGCAGGAAGCTGAGGTTTCCCGCACGCACACAGCGGCAGCTCCCTCCCACTGTGCTGGAATGGCCTAGTTATTAATATCACAAGTCAGGCTGAACCCTTTCAGGTGTTGGCAGAGACCCTGCGGTGCCAGTCAATAAATCTTTCCTGGATCATTCTCAGCACTTGTGTGAGGTCCAGCCAGATACGAATTTCTACAGATGAACCTGTTCCAGGAGAGTGCAGTTGCTCTAGGAGTTGCATCCTCTCTTGGTTGTGAGAACTGTTCTGGCCTTAAGAAAATCAGTGCGAAGTGTCCAGCAATGCGAGCGTTGGCACATGGTGTGTGGTAGGAGGCTGTGGAGTTAGGAGAAGTAGCAGAGGAGAAAAGAGAAAGGTGTAGGGTTATATCCCTCTGGGCAGTGGCGAGCCACTAGATCAGCCAGGTATAACTTCACCTGTGCTGGTTAGTAACACAGTAGTATTTGAAACTATTATGGTATGCTTCTGAATTATAGTCTGGTAAATTCAGGTCTGGATTTTAACATTTTGAGGGTTTAGCCATGTTAGTCTGCATTTATCTGGAGACCACCTGAAGTGACAGAACTTAACCTAATGTCTGCAGCTTTTGTGTTCCTTGTACAGAATAAACAAAGTTGAAAATTGTTAGGCTTTCTGGAAATTGTGAAATGTCTCCTAAGTGCTGGAGTCCAAACTGAATCCGAGTCTCACAAATGGCAGGGGTTGGGAGCTGTGAAAGGTAAGCTAGGGATTCTTGAGCAAAGTTATATTCTTTGCCCAATCTTCTTTCCTATCTTGAAAAGCATTTATTTATGAAGGTATCCTTGCAAGGGCTTTATAGACTTCTTAAAAACAACTGGCATATTTTACTAGCATATAAAAGCATTTTAGGAAAAATATGAACTGAAAGGAATGATCAGTGGTTGTTTTCATGTTAAGAGAGCTGGTTTCTTAGAGTGCATGAAACTGAAAAAAAATTATGAACTGATATGAAATGTTGTAAATCCCTGCTGCTCTACAGACTTTTGCTTCTGGCTCAAGTGACCTATTTACTTCTCAAGTGAATGGTTCAGTACTGATGATCTGAATTTCCTGACGTATAGAATAATTCATGAGAAACCAGACTCTTGCCTTTATAGGTGCTGAGATTCAAGCCAGAGAGAAATGATTGTTGCATTTCAGAGAGAAAACCCTGAGATGAGAGAAGCAATTTTGCTTTTTAGTACATATGATAGATCTATACTAAGACTTCTTCCTTCCTTCTAGGGGGGATGGGGAAGAAGGGACACTTTTCTGCTTTCTACATAGTAGAGTCTGAGACACATCATGAGTAGTTTCTTTTCGTGAATCCACAGAACAGAATATTTCTCTGATACTTAAAATAGAACTAGCAGAAGAATTGGGGAAAAGCCTTAATCAGATAATCACTCATTAGAGACTGCCTAAGCGTACAGAACTGTAGAAAGAACACCAGGAGTGAAGCACGGAGGTGTTTTTTGTTTGGTTGGTTTTTGTTTTGGTTTTTGTGTGTGTTTTGTGGTTTGTGGGGTTTTTTTTGGTGGTGCTGTTTGTTTTTTTAATAGTATGTTTTCTTATTTTCCTGGGTTTGTGGGGTTTTTTTGTGGATTCTTTTTCCTTCATACCATCAACTTGCCATTAAACACAAAACCAGTAAACGTTTGGTTAAAATACTTAGCATGTGAATTTCCTGAAATAATGTTCTATCTAGCCCCAGAGATTGTTCAAGATTAAAAACTGATCAAAGTTCCTGCATTCTTTTTTTTTTTTTTTTTTTGTCATCAGAATCAGGCTTTGAAAAATGATGGAGGAAACATTTCTAATAAAGCCCCCGACATATGCATAGTGTATAAGCTTCATTTGGAGTGTGGCAGATTGATTAATCTCGTTGATTGGTTAGAGGTATGTGACAATGCAAACTGTGCCTTTACCTGCTTTCACTATTATAATTTATCTTCATGCTGTATGTTTGCTTTTCTTTAGTGCCCCTTTTGACAGCTTAAATCATTGCACACCTCAGTCCCTCCTGTGTAGGAACACACAGGAATGCCAATCACCAGCCCACAGAGTCTTCCTCTGACTACTGTGCATCATTTATTTTCAGCATTATTAATCTGTAATGAAAATCTTTTGCTTCTGCTTCTATTTTATGCTCAGCACAAATCAGATTTTGTGTGTCACAAAGCTACCTTTTTTCCCCCCTTTGTTTTTAAGTGTTCTGTGACACTTTAATGGAAGAAGGCAAGTGCTGCTGCCTGGCAAGTGAGGGGCTTTTGGAGAGAATGCTTGTGCTAGGGAAGAGCAAAGCTCCTTGTAGCCTGATATCCTGTCTCATACGTTAATATGATACGTTCTCCGAATACTCCCTAGCTAACAATCATGTTTTAGCTCTGAAGATTCCTAAACTGGAATAGTTTCTCAGTATTTCATAAGCCTACCTGGATAACATTACCAATATAACTTTTTAGCAATAACATCCTCCAGTGAGAAATTCTGCAGCTTAACTACATGCAGTGCAGAGGACAGTCCTTTTACTTGTTCTATGTTTTCTTTGCTGCTGCTTTTTTTGTGTACTGGAAATAAAAGTGGAACTGAAGATTCCTAGTCAGCTTCTTGCTGTCCCTCAATTTTATAGATTTCTTTGCAGCCAGCTTCACTCCTTCATTTTTCCAGAAACTTTAAGCAGTCTCGCTTTGAGAACATTTTTTTAGTTCTGTATTTTTTCTGAGAATGGGTTTGGGACCGGAACTCTATTGGTATGTAAAACGCAGGCACGACGAGTTCATAGCGATGTCTCTCATTCTGTATTCCTGCCATGGTAATAGATGTAACCTTGCTTGCTCTTTTGATTGTTGCTGAACTGACATTCTCATGCAGTTACCACTCATCTCATTTCTCCTGAGTAACAGTCATCAGCTCAGAGCTCATTATTTTATATGCAGCTCTGTCTACCTATGAAGTGTGTTAAATCTGTGCTGCTTTTTCCCTTTCTAGGCTTTCTCCACTGTGGTGACAGCAGTTGAGGGACCAAATGCAGATGCAACTTCCTCAGACCAGGTGGATGATATTATCCAGTATCCTTTCTCCTTTCTCTCAAGTTTGCCCTACAAATGCTTACAGAATTAATGAACTAGGACTTTTAAAATACAGCTTCATGTGCATTGATAACTAATTCCAGAAAAACAAGATGACTAGTTTAAACAGCTTCAATGTGATGAAAATGTCACAGAAATAGATCAGCTGAAATAGTTGGGCTAGGGGTGGTGAGGTAAGAGAGCAGCTTTTGTCCACAGCACCTGTTTGGGTCTGAAATAGAACCAACAGTCCTTAAAACAAGTTGAAGCTATTCTACTTGGTTAAATCATCTGAGAGTTGGTACAGCTGCTGTACAGGGGAAGCATTACTGGGGAACAGATGACAGGATAGCTGTGACCTAGAGAGCAAATGGAGAAATAGAGACAGTAGTTTATTATGACGAAGATGGAAGCACTAGCAGAGGAAATGCTGACAGAAGTAGTGTCTCTGTAGAAGCCATGAGTTCTAGTACCTTAGAGCTGAGAATTGTAGTTCCCACAAAACATCCATTCTGCTTCTCACTTTGTCCTGATTCTTAACTGAGGTCTACCAAATATTAAAGGATGAGCATTAGAACTCATGGCTACAACAGTAATGCTGCTACAGAGAAGAGTTGAAGAATATTTATGTGCTCTAACACTACACCTAGCTTTCCTTGAGTATAAGGCTTTTCCTTTTTTACAAGCTCCACTGGTAATTAACACAAAACTAAATTCTCTGTTTAACTCAAAGACAGAGAGCTGTGTGTCAGGAATGGAGCAAGAAAAGTATAGTGGCTAGCGAGTAAAGAAAAGGCGGTGCTGTTTTATGAAACTTCAAAAAAAATCTGTAACTGTCTACCTTCCTATTTTCTTGTCAAGGGACATAAAAGTATAAATTCTTTTTCTGAGGGACTGCAAAATCAGTATCTTTTGTAGGCTTTAAGTGTCTCTTAGCAGTGGGGAAAGGAACTCTTCCCTTATTGGCACATTGTATGCACGTAGCAAAAGAAATAATTATTAGAAGATTTGTGCTTCTGTAGGCACATTGTGCTCTGCCCTTATTTCCAATGATTTTAGTGTTTTGTGTAATCATTGCCACAACTTAATCTTTGCATCCTAGAGAACAGTGTCGCCATCAGTGTGTCATAAAAGCGCACTCAGTTTCCTTTACTGACATGTCCAGTGCTCGTTTTATTCAAGCTGTTTCTGAACTGGAGCTCTTGGGTTTCATAAAACCCAGCAAGCAGAAAACTGACCATGTGGCAAGGTTGACGTGGGGAGGCTGTTAATGTGCCACTGAGATCTCAATAAACCTGTTCTTTATAACATTGTGCAATGGCTGTGTTCCCACTAAACGAGTCCTCACTAACTTTGCATACTGAGTCAAAGTCAATGCTGACTGAATGCTGCAAGATAAATTCTGAGTGCCTGGGCAGACATGAATAGCAATGTTGGTTTTTAATACTCAGCCTCCTTGTGTAATGTACTGCTCTGTTAATGCTCATGTTCCAAATACTGCATTGTTGTGCCAGTTTTAATCTTTGTGTGATATTTAACACTGTACTGATATAATTCAGTCTAGCAAGCCAAAAGGAAAACACTGGCTATGTAAGCTACAGATGTGATGAAGCAGTACTCTTAGCTTGCTTCTAAGCTGATAGGATTTGAGTTATCACTATAAAGTGCCTTCCAGTTCCTTGAAATACAGATTTAGAAATAAATAAAACTAGTATGCTAAAAAAGACAAGCTTCCACGATCAGCCTCTGCTGCACACTCTTCAAACCAAAACTGGTCACAAGTCCCCAAAAACTCCTTTATGAGGAGGAAAAAGAGACAGAATAATTTTGAAGATAAAAAATTTTTCCTTTTTGGGAAAAGCAAATTTTAAATCATTCCCTTTTTCCAGCAAAGTTGACTAGTACTAGCTGACTTTTGCTGTCAGGTGACCTTGTGTCAGCATAGACTAAATGAGAACATGGCACTCACACATTGGAGGAAGAGCATAAAATCCACACCTGAAGTACACACTAACTTTATGTTGAGGATTTGTACTGTGCACAAGCAAAGGAAACAACTGTGTGAAAATAACAACTACTGGCTGAGAGTGTTAAAGCACTGCTTATCTCACAGATAAGTCAAAGAACCTTCTCAGCTGCTTGGCCCTGCGCAGTGAGCAAGCCCAGGATGTGTGCTCTCAGCTTCTGCCAGCGCAGAGCAGGGCCTACACCTATGTGCAGGTTACCAGTTCTGGACTGTCGGTAGGAACTGGACTGGCTCACAGCTGCTGACCCTTTGGTCAGGACAGACCAAAGACCTGCTACTCTCACCTAGTATCAGTCACAGATCACTGCCTGATACAGTAACAGCCACAAAGTGCTGTGCCAAAGCACTGGAAAACCGTGATCGTCACTGGAGTTCTGGTCCCCAAGGAAGCTGAAGTTAAGAAAAACCTATCCCAGGTTTCAGAGTAACACAGGTATGTCCTAACCAGCCCCATCTCTTTTCTTTGGCACTCAAAAGCTACACTGCAGGTCTCCCCTCAGTCTGACATGCAAATGTGTTTATGCCAATGTCAGTGCCCCACGTTTGCCAACCATGGAAAAAGCCTTGGAAACCAAAGAGGAAAAGCTGTTTTTCCCTCCAGAACAGCGTGCATGTCTGCCATACATTGATAAACTGTCCCACGGGCTGCAAGGCATGCATTTCAACAGTATGGGCGGGGACTTCAAGTCAGTCTTATCACCTAGGAAAGGGCTGCAGTTACAGAAAAGTTTAGACTTTGTCCCTCCCAGCCAACTTAGAAGTTGAATGGTGATGACTTGATTGTGAAAGACTCTATTTACTTTCAAAAAACTCCCAGACTTCCTAAGGTGACTGAGAGAGGATTACACACACTTCACTTTCCTTCTATTTGAGGCATTTAAGTGTTGCTCTTGCTGCGTGTGCTTGGCTGTCACTAGAATCCAGATGCTCCCAGTTGGTTGCACTGGGACTTCAGCCTGCTCAGAACAACTGAAAATGATAGCCTGGAGCTCTGCTGATTGAACCACTTATATAATCCAGATCTGTACTAGGAGGGGGGGAAGTTCTGTTATGAGAAGCTATAACATACCAAGCTGTTTACCAGGAATGTATATAATATAGGTCAGGCTTGTTTTAAATACCCTCAGAGAGGGTAGGAGTCACGTATTTTCCAATTGCTCTAATTGCAGCTACACAGGAACACCTCCTGCTGTACTTAAGGGATGGCCCAGTTTTAAATGTTGCCAGGAGAATTAAGAGACCGAGGAGGACAAGTAGTTTATTGGCCTTTATACAGCCTAAGCATACAACCTGGGAAATGTAATGATGAAAACTCAGAGCAAGAATTTTTATTATCTCAGTGGAGCAGTTGCAAAAGTTCCTGTCTTCCAAGACATGGGGGTAAACAAACCCAACTGTTCTTCCCTCCAGAGACCAAGCTAGGGGACCTGTAGCATAGTGGTCTTTCTATGTAAGGATTTCAAGCAGCAGAGGGGAAAGTGAGAAATTTCAGTACGAGGGGAACACTGAATAGCCCTCCCCTCCTGAACCTCACCTATTTGTCTTACAAATACACTTGACAAATGAAAGGGAGCAGCAAAAGAGCCAAATCTCTGGCTGATCAAGAGGACACGGAGCCAAGTGCTCGGCACAGCTGTCCTGTGCCACCTGCCTGCTCTCCCCCAATGCAAGAAAAGCCCACACCATCCAACTTCCTCACCTTTGGAGGGTAAAATAACTGGAAGTAAAGAGAAGCAAGCCTCAACAGTGTGTGGCTTTGAACCCCTAGATGTGCAGGCAACATGATGTTAAAACAAAAATTATTAGTCAATGGCTGTAACTTCCCTTTAACTATTAGCATAAATTTTGAAGCTTCAAGTCACATTTGCTATGTTAAATAAGGTTTCTCAGGATCAAATTTTTAATTCAGTACTTGAACTGCAAGATGTATAAAGGGGAAATACTTGACTAAAATTATGTAGTAAGTACTATGTAATTTCATTTTCTTCAGCAAGTAGGGTAGCAAGGTTGGACAGTTAAACCACAAACTAAACAAAACTTGTCATAAATTTAATTCAGTTTGCCTTTCTTCAGAGGCTGGACTTTGTAGCCGGAGTCCTAGCTGCCTGGAAAGAGCTTAACTGCCGAATTCTGAACCAACATCAGCAAAAGCAGAGACACTACAGGTATGAAAAAGCACCTCATGCTTTTCCTCCTCTAATGAAATTCTGGTGCTTGGGGTCAAATAACACCAGGCTTTCTGTTTGCAGATAAGCTGGCTATATAGTATGCATTTTACATTTGGCTCCTCTCATGTAATTTATTTTACTACTTTTTGTTGTAAATATTCCAAACTCACCCTTACATACCTTAGCTGAAATACACACACAAAAGATTTCAACTGCAAATATATACATAATTTAAAATGTTAGTTTCTACAACTGTCTGCATAGTAACAACATGTTCAGCAGAAACTCCAGGAAACCTCCTCCATCTGTGATGTTCATTGAAAACAAACAGGACCAAAAAATAGCCAATGGTTGTATTGTGCTACTAGCTCTGAAACTATGACAACGCAAAGCTACATCTCTGAACTGATACCTGTATTGTATTCTTCAGCAGCCACATCTTTCAGTGGAACTACTGCCAGAAATCAGACCTGAAAGTAAGTTAAATCTTGTTTGAATATTTCACCATTTTCCTCTACTGTTATAGATGTTGTTCTTTGACACTGGTTTACACTACTGCACTACTGACTTCAAACACAAACTTGCTCATTTTTCTTTTCTCTTGGGACCTACAACAGTAAAGAATAAGCCAGGTGCCTGTAAAAGCCAAACATCTGTCCTCACATTTTACATCTTAGAGGATGGTTTCCAATACAAAGGTCTTGAGCACTGGGTCACAAGAGCATGAACTCCTACTACTTTAGCAGCCTCAGTGTTTTCCTTCCCACTGTGGAGTCACAGAGCACTAAATCCTTCCCAGTTCCCACCTCAGTAATGTACAGTGGAGAGAACTTTCACAAAATACAGTTTGTAACCAGAATCTGGTCTTGCTGTTCAAGAGTACACAGGCAGATCTCAATCCATACACAAGATTGTGTGAATCTCCTTCCTTTTCAACCTTGAAAAATGCTGAATAATCTTATGGTTATGTTTTCATATTTAGATACAAAACCCAACAGAGTCAGAATGCACATGGTGCTTTTTAAAGTATACAGTAACTGAGATCTGCCTGAAAATAATTTACACATCACTGCCATAAAACCAGGTTAACCAAGATCTTTTGTTTTCATTTTGTTAAGTTGCAATTAACTCTCTTCAGCTTGCTTTTGCTTTTGGATAGACTGCAGTTATATACAAACTGCAGAAATATTCTAAACGTGGTGACCACAAAATGTAGTGCCAAGAATAGAGTAATTATTGAATCTTACCTATTCCTACTTGGCTGGAAAGCATTTGAAAAGGCTCTCCAAAGCAGGTTTGTTTTTAAGCACCAGCCTGCTCCTCACAGCACCCAATTTTCCTTTTTCAACAGTCATCAAGCAGCTAAACATTTTCCTGCTAAAGATTGAGTCACCTGTCAGAACAAGCCTTTCATGTGAAATTCATCACATCAGATATTGCAAGTTTAGTTTAAAGTCCAAGAAAGAACAAGCAGCAGGTCAAAAAATGAAAGATTTCAAAGAATGCAACCTTGTTTTCAAAAGTCACAAATCAGGCATACCACAGCTGTAACGCATAAGCCACCCATGGTGGCATTACATTTAATGTGCCAGGAGACTGCTTATTATGCATTAATTTGGAGCAGCACAGGAGTGGCTGGGTACTAACATGACATAACTTCTTATTTATAATAACACTTAATATCCCAAAGGAAAAGATAAGCTGAGACACAGAGACTATCACAGTGGCTGGTATCTTAATTCTATTCCTATCTCAAATGATCAGTTAGGCATGCACACATTTCTATCAAGTCAGAACAAGGATTTTCTAAGACACAGGACATACAGGAAAGGTATCAAGATGCTGGAATTTAGGTACTGGTCCACCTAGAAGCAGTGGCTTTCCTACTCTGGGCAAGTTAACAATAAAAGGAGGGGAAAAATGAGCAAGAAGAGGGGTGAGGAACCCTGAGGCAGACAACAGAAATTACAGCCCTTGACAGCTTTGTTATATCCAGTTACAGAAAATCTGAAAGGGGAGTCTAGCAGAGATTTCCCAATTCTGAGATTCTGAAAAAAATACTAAACAGAATCCAAATATTTAAGTAAGATAGGTTTTAGGAAAGTGAGCAGAAAATACGCTGATATGGTGCCTAATTCTGAACCTGTAATCTCACTGAATAAAAGTTCACTAAGAACTAGAGTTCATCACATGGCTTCTCTGGAATCATAACCATCAGCACGAGCCAAATAATGTATCTACCAGCTGAAGTTTCAATTACATTTCAACTGAAACTCTTTCATTAATTTGAAATGCTACAAAGATCTATTACAGAACAGACTTTCACTTAACCAGAAGCTAAGTTAGAGAAGACAACAGTTTATAGGCAAAGGATTACTTTGAAACTGCTTTCAAGTCCTCAAAGCAGATAACCCAAGTCATTTGGTACACAACACTCCTACCCCACCACAGCACACAGATCTGGATTTGCTGGGTAGTGACTTTTCGTTAATTCACGCAGACTCAGAATTGCACAGACAGCAGCAGCCAGCACTGATACGACAGTCTGGGAACAGCTGAATATATCCAACAACAAACTGTTCGGCCCTGAACACAAAGATAACGCACCTTTAGTTCTTCCAATACCCACAGAGTTACTGCTTGTG
Source organism: Caloenas nicobarica (assembly GCF_036013445.1). Taxonomy (NCBI): domain Eukaryota; kingdom Metazoa; phylum Chordata; class Aves; order Columbiformes; family Columbidae; genus Caloenas; species Caloenas nicobarica. The sequence continues at coordinate 38,461,086 of NC_088247.1, forward strand.
GTGCAAGCGCCTGCTCTATCTTATGAACAGAATTCCTTTGATGTGTCAACTTAAATCTGCAGGAAAATGAGCGCAGCTGCGTGAGTCAGCTGCGGCAAGTTAAATCAACAGTTTGTCAGTTATGGAACAAACATGCTCCCACAACAGGAAACAATACAGCCAATCTAAGGAGGATTTCTTCACCTCTGGAGAATTACTTTTCATCCACCTCCCTTCTCCTGATCTAAAATTCTGATCCACCCACTAGTGCTAGTAAATAAAGTTTTCATTTAAACACTCAGATTTAAGTTTATTCAAACACAGCAAAAGTTCCACCTGCATATTAAAAACAAACAGATTAGAAGTAAATGTTTTATTCTTCCAACTAAATTCCAGTACTACAAGGGCAGTAAAACAATGATACACTGAAAAATTGCAGCAATAAACATTTGTTAAAGACTGATAGAATAAATAAAAACTACAAAAATGAGAAATCATATAAACCCATTCTTAACCCCCAAAAAAGTCATGGAATACAGAAATGCCCTCCTTCACTATTTCACAGGCAGTACTGTGGGCTATTTGCTTAAAATTGTCCTGGGATTACATTCTAACTTAACTCTGATTATAGCTTTGTTGTAGTGCACAGTTATGAAAACCACACTAACTTCAGTCAGAAGTGTCATTCTACGTTTTTATTTACACAACCAGTGAAGGGCAACTTCTAGAACACCAGCTTTAATCCTTTACTTTTTCCAACTTATTAACATAAGAAGCCAAATTGTAATGATACAGCAAATGAGGCCACTGGTATTATTACAGGTAGCAAAGGTCCACATCCAGGTGGTACTGACATCAGGGAGCACTCCAAAACCAGTTGCTGCATAAGAGTGGTTGCCACTGACAAAAGCTTGAAATAACCTGTATTCACAGGGGGAAAAAATATGGCATTGCTGCAAGTCTTTACTGGGACAGCTTGCAACAATAAAACACGGTGTATAGGGCAGCCCACATATGCAGAAGTGTGATTCATGAAACGTCTGGAAAGAGAGAAAAAAAAAAGTTAATGATGGAGTTAACAAATGCCAGCTCTATCACAAACCTGCTATGGCAATATCAAAACCTGCTTCAAAAATAAAACCAGCATGTTATGGGAGACAGGTCTAGGTGTTTTAAACAAAAGCTGCATTTTATCTCACATCTTCCTTCCAGCCTCAGTCTTCGGTATTACCAATTTTAAGTATTTTATCTTGGGGCCTAGCAGAAGCTTAACAACAAACGATGGCCGTTTAAATTACTGAATGTTCAGTAACTGAATGCTGCTACAGGAACCACAAGAAAGAGATACTCACAACTGGCGGGCTGTTCTCCATATCGTCGCATGATTTGATCATGCGTGAACTTCACAAATGCGTCATATTGTTCTGCAAGCATGAAGCATTAGAAGTGTGAGTATATTAAGTATAATTCAAGCTGAAAAATATTCAAGGCTACTTCTTTATACATATAGATCATATAAAATAAACACACATCCACTAACAGTAGTTTCAAGTGACTTTACAGTTCATAGCTGCCATTTCCTTTTCACCCTCAAGAACAACAATGCAGCACGTCCCCTTAATTCTTTCCCTTACAAACTTTTGTAATGGGAAAGTCAGTAATATGCTCGTCAAAGAGAATTATGCTGCACATAAACAAAGACTTCAATATACCTAACACCTGGCTAAGCATTGGACCCTATATATTGATGTAAACAAGTGTGCCCATTTCACAAATCCATAATGGAGGCAGAGCAGATAAGCAGACATGGCATTAAGGTCAGTGCCAGGGTTGGAAACATAACCTCCCTCTGCTCCTATCACTACCAGATGTAAGAAAATTAATTCAATGAAATGGAAACACAGAATTACAGGAAAGGGATTTGCTACGGAGTTAGAATATCTTTTGGTGACCACCAGAAAATCAAAAGCAAATGACAAACTAAAAAGATGAAATGCTAAGTGACTAACACCTGACTAATTCTAATCACAAAAGCAGTCACAACAGGAGACATCTACTTGACTGTGGACTTCATGAAACAGCTACTGTGTAATCTGAAATGAAGTTTAGATATCAAATGTATTAATTTAGCTTTAAACTAAGCATTGTTATTTTCCAGAAAGATTATTCTTTCTATACACACATACATACAAATACATTCGCAATATTTTATTCAGTTGTAATATTGCACTCATCAGCAGGATATCACCTTTCAGAATTAGGAAATTGAACAAGGAGAGTAATATCTACCAGATGCCGCTCCTCTCCATTCCCCTTCCTCCCTTGTGGAAAAATACATGTGCAGCAATGTGGGGTGTTCTGAGAAAAGGGCAAGGTCAAAGAAGGCAATCTTCAACCAAAAATGCAGTTAGATTTGTAGTGGTTCCTAGTCCCACAGGTTTGCCCCATTAAAGTCCCCATCCTCTTGCAGGGAGGAGCTTCACCTTCGAAGTAAACAGGGTATCAGTAATCAGCAAGTAGTGCAGCAGCAGCCCCAAGCACGGACCTGACCCAACGCTCTAAGGACGTTTCATCCCTAACTGGAGGGGCCTGGGGTGACAGCAGCCAGCTCCCCTCTGCCCGCAGGCAGGACCTCTGCCTCCCTGCGGTTCTGACTGACGGCTTTTCAGCAGCCAGGCGAGCATCTTAGCCAAACAGCAAAATAACACAAAGAGCAGACTGAAGGATCTGTTGCCCAGAAACCATTTCCAAAAGTAACACCAAGCAACTAGAAATTTTCCTAAAAGTTTCTAGAAGGCCAGAAACCAACTTGAAAGTTTCTTCTTTAAAGGTTTAAGTCAACATACACAGTTGCTTTGTTGCATCATCTATGTTAAAAAGTTACAGCTTTGGAAATTTAAAGAATCCACGGTTACTAGAAATCCCCTTTCTTGTAGCATTCAGATTGGGAAAGTTAAGCAATCCAAAGGTAAGAACAACCTACAGGGACCCGTTTGAAAATTCAAATGAACACCTGTAAAGATACTTACACCATTGGCATCCTGTACCATATATGTTCTAAGTATCTATTTTAAGTCAAAAGGTGGCTAAATGCCATGAATACAAATATGATTACTATACCCTATGACTTGACCTTTACTATAAAAAGCTGTTTTTCACAAACAGATTCTAGAAAACCTTTAAAGCTACAGTTTCCCTCCTTTGCTGGTTTTAAAATCTGCAAAGGATCTTGCAAATCGAAGTTTATGCTAACACAGCGGTTTCAGGTAACAGAAGCAGGAAGGGAAATCGGGGCATTACAGTGATCTGAATTTTCCACTTATCAAACACTCACTCTGCATGAAAGGCAACCCTGCTCATGAAGAACACAGGAGAGGCAAAAAAGGGCTGTATTTGGCTAACAACCTACAAGAAAATAATGATCCAGAAACAAATGAGGAAAGTATCTGAGATTCAAACATCCAGCTAAGTGATGTGAAAGAAGCTATTCAATTGATATTTACTACAGAATTTCCAGTTCGTTTCCATTGACTTCACTAGTTTGTAAGAATGAGGATCACCTTACTGTACAAAGTTTAGAAAAAGATAATAATTCTGTCACCAGAAAAAGAGAACTGGCTGCCTATGTAAGGAATTTCTAAATTCTTTTGACAGTCTCTCTTTCTAAATTCCCATATAATGCTGAAAATTTATTATTTGCTTGATATATGGGAGTCAGTAACATGATCATTCTAATAGCTCTTTCGATGAACATCATCCTAAGAACAAGTAAACCTAACTCATCTCACGGTAAATCACAACCCTCCAAACAGAAAACATCCCCGTCACTTCCCAAAACCAAAAACGACCCATTTGGGCCTGACAGAACACATGCAAGGAACTTCCCAGAGAGGCTCCTGCTGCAAAGAACTACAACTTTGTACTCAGAAAGTGTCTGGAACAAATGTAAATATACCTGGTCTTCAAATGGTTATTATGATCATTACTGAGTGAAATGCATTTAAAAGAATGCAAGAAAACGACCTGATTCCTTACATACATATATATATATTAGAAGAAAAAAAAGCTCTGCAGTGTCCAAATTCATTAGTCTGAAGCAGGTTAAAAAGAAAAATGCAGAAATGGAACATCGGGCCCAAAACAACAGAAGTATTTAGGGCTCTAGTTATAGTTGTAAATAGATGTAGATTTAAGAGAGACTTCCAAGAATAGTCATTTCTTACATAGCAATGGCAGATCAGGAAAAGAGGCTCAGGTCCAGAGACAGTACTGTCACAAGCCTGACAGCTGTCACTTTCGGCATGGACATGCCTGTAGAAGAGTTTATTCTCACACCTGGAGAGCTTTACAAGCTTTAATTCTGGTGTGCTTTCAGGTGGGAAGCAGAACAGCCATGGGTATTCAACAGCAGGTTTGCTGCCAGGGAGTGCACTCAGATGTTACCATCACATTAAATATTAAATTAGACACCGAATCATACTGTGAAGTCACCTACCTCTGGAGGCAACGGAATTTAGGTGCTCAAATGCTAGCAAGATTCTTGGAAGTAAAGGAAGGTAATGTTTACAATGCTGACATTGATGTGATCCTTATGAAAAGGTAAGTTGGCATCAAGCACCAAAAAGATCAGCCGAATTATGTGAAATACAATTCAACAGAGCATCAGAAATGCAGCTAAACTACTGACGCTCAGGCAGATACCAAATACCGCTGGCAGCAGTATAATGCTAAGTACTGGGAAGAGAAAGGGAAATCTTAAGGTACTGTCCTCTTGCCAAATTCCAGAAAAACGAAGTCAGTTCCCAAGCAGGGGAAAAAAAAAATCCTTCACAAAGAGCTCTTAAGCCAGTAGAATAGACAGTCTTTCTGGCAAAAAAATGAGGAGGAAACGATCAACTCAAACATGACAGCAAGAGAAAGTTCTATCTGAAATAAAACCACTGTTTCCTTTGATTAGTAATATCCAGGAGTCATAGTTTCTACCCAAGGCAGCACAGAAGAAAAAAAACTATTAAAGAGACATCATTTTTTCTGTCCTGTATGTATGCAATCTCATTCCTTAACCAGATTAGGTCAGAAAAAGTAGCATAACACAAAAATTGAGAAGAAGTTTTAAGCTTTCAAACTCATCCTAACACAGTATTTTGAACTATAATATACCTGCAAGTTTTGTGGTCAAAATTTCTTCATACTCTTCACGGATTTTCTCTTCACGTTCTTTCAGCAAACGTTCACAGATCATTCCAACTTGTCTGAGAGTAAACAGGGGCTGTTCTTTTTTCAATGGTGATGATGCTGCAGATGAAGTACCTAAGATTAAATATTTGGGCACACCAATTTACATTTACGACTAGTTCAGAACCATTTTTATAATCAGTTTTCTTCACATCTTTTATATTAAAGGAACTTTACAGGACATTTGGAGAAGTCTTGCTCTGCTGTCGGAACACTCTTAAGTTACCATTAATGTGAAATTGGACACACAAAAGGAAAACATCTGCAATGGACAATAAGCATGGGTACCAAAACACCAAGAGTGTTACACTGGCACTGTGAACATCATTTACATGGCAGTTGCCATGTACAAATTTATAAGCTTCTGTTTTATGTAAAAATTACAGTACGGTGCAGTTTTGCAAAGATAGGTGCCTTGCAGAAGCCTATTACAATATCAGTGGCAGGGTATGCTGGATGGTATCTTGAGAACAAAGCAAGCTTTGTTGTCCTACTGATTCTTAAAATGAAAAGCTACAATCTTGCATCTCAATTCTAGTATGGCCAAAAAAGCAACAGTAATTGGTGAGAAGGTGCCATAAACCACCAGATAACTAGGGAAAATTATTTACACAAATAGTCTAAGAACACATAGCAGAATCACAGAATTTTATGGGTACCTGGCAAAGCTGGTCCAGTAAGGAGAAATGCATGTGGCTGTGCATCAGTAGAACAACAAGGATCTGTCTGCTGGAAGCTATTTTCTAAGTGTCTCCTCTTCTGCATGCGTTTGTACTCCTGTTTTATGTTGTACAGAATTTGTTCTAAAAGAAAAACAGTAAGAAAATTAAGCCTAAAATAATTACATTTCAGTATTTCACTTAATGTCATTTCCACTCAAACACCAAACGCTGCAGATAATTAGCAGAGGATAAAAGCTAGACTCTTAAAAATGGCTTTACCTAAGATGCCTACAATGTAGCTAACTAAAAGAAAGGTAATTCCAGGCTGTTTTTGCCAGGAGCACACTACTAAAAATGCTGTTAGTTAAGGTCAGGTATTGGTGTCAGAGTACTGCTAACAAAAATAAACAGCATAAAGTTAAAATTCAGGAACTATCAACTATAGGATATATTTGTACAAAAAAAAGGCTACAGAACTTCTGCTGGTATTCATCGTCTTCCCTTCATACATTTTACTTGCAACCATCTTTCTCCCCCAGACAATTCATACAGTTAAGGGTAACAAAAGACTCCAGAATAAAACATGCACATGAAATACCATTTCTCTCTGTATAGTTACTGACATTTAGGCAGCAAAGCGGAAAGGAAAACACAATTTAGACAGAATATGCATAAAGCAACTACTGCTTCAATCTCAAGTAATTTGAAACTGACAGACAAAATACAAAAGCTTTCCATTTTTGACAGCCTCGAATCTAGCCAAATAAACACAATGGACAGGTCAATGGTCTCTTTTAAAGGAGTACGGGAATATGTAGTTCAGAATTTGATTGCACTGAATAAAATACAGTAAATGCTTTTAATAATCTCATCTCCATTGTATAATCACAAGGAAAAAAGTAATGCTTGCAACAAAACTATCAATCCTGTATGCCTTCTCTCCAAAATGCCAATGTATTATAAAATGCTAAAGAAAAAAAAAGCTGTTTCTATTTTTTACAGAGGATTTTCACAGAGACTTCCAAAGGATCCCTCTGTATGATAATTCTTACTTTCAAATGCATTTTTAAAAATGTCCCTACAGTATCAGCTTCCACTGGGACTTATAGACTTTTGACAGCTTGCCAAAACTCAGATACATACAAATCAACGTGATCATGGCAGAGTTGCAAAGGACTCCACTCACTCAGTACTTTCCTACTTCTGTTCAGCATTTTAGCAATACAATACCATGAAAATTTCTCAACTAATTTTAAGGTTTGTAAAGAGTACACTGTTGAGGTTCCTTATTTGAACGTTTCCTAGTAAGCCACCATGTGCAGCAAGTAACTTCAGCTACCAGCTTATTCAGTCAGTGGCTGAAGCCAATGCCAGACCTAGCAGCAGCAAACATTTGCCAATTCCTAGGTCACAGGTTTAACTATTGCAGTGGTTCTTCAGTACCAGAAGTCAATCTGGGGGCTTCCAACTCATAAGAAGAGAGGAAACTGTTTCCAGTCAACAGGAACACCAGCATTTTCAGCGAAGGAGCTGCTTGCTTTGGATTTTGTCCACTGATGAAGGGCTTGCAATTTATACCTTTTCAGTTCCATGCCTGCAGTACTTGTACAATTCTCAGCTCCCTGAAGGGTGATCAATAACTTGGTTCAAAGAAGCAGCAAATGCCAAAGATATAATAAAGAAGCACAGCATGGCAATTAAGAGAAGACAACTAGGAGGAAAACTAGGGGAAAAAGTACTCAAGGGTGGCTGGAGGATTCATGCTTTTTGTAGGACAAGATACATACACTCCAGCATGGTACAGAAATACATAAATTGGGTTAAACCAAGATGCAGTCAGGCTTCCAAAATTAAATAGAATCCCATGTAGAATTTGTCACGTGCATACATATTGCATCAGTCAGAAAATGGCCCGACAACATTTTTACTCAACAGCATTATGGTGGGAAAACAATACCTTTCCAAAGAATCAAGTGTTGTTCTAGCTAAAGCAACACTGCGTAATTTTGAGTGGGAACCAAATTAGCTCATAACATAACATCTGTTCTAAAGCACATCTACACTATGAGAAACGTGACTGCAAATATTCACACTGTATTTACATTAACCGAAGAATGTAACAGATCACATGCATCCTTCACTACAACTACTTTGTCTTGCACATACTTTCCAAATTCCGTATGAGCTGCAAAAACATCAGCCAAATTTCAGATGTAACAACTTTGACAAGAATCTTCTCTACAGTTCTCCTTTATATTATATTTTTGCAGAAACATTCTCAAACCACAGTAACCACCAAAATCACTAAGGAAAAAAAAAATAAACAGACTCTGGTCAATGGATAGAACTCCAAGAGGTAAAACAACAATCAGCCAGATTTCCTCCAGCCCTAACAACCCCTTCAAATTAAATAGGGAATAATTCAGAAGAAATGTTAAAACATCAGCCAGAAGAGAAGGAGCAAAAGCAACAGGGGGGCAGTAGAACATGACAGGGAGGGAAAGTGGAGAAATCAGGTACTGAACTTTGGCTTTGAGAAAACAGTAACAACTGGGATATAAATTAAGATCTGTGCACCAAGGATACATGATTCTATTCCGAATTATACTGAATAATAGACACAGACATCTCAGTGATATCACAGTAACTTAATTTGCTTCTGATTTGTCCACACTTTTTAACTTGCCATCTTCAAATCTTGCTCTGAAAATAAAAAAAAATCTCAAATGCCACTGACAGATACACTGGGAGATCCGCATCCTGACAAAACCACTTTGACAGTTTGCATTACTGTAACTTCAGGTAAAGGTATAAAATTAAGCAAAGTGAGGTGGAGGAGGGGACTATTTAAACATGACAATACACTGTCTACATCGCAAACAGTCACCAGGAGAAAAGAAGTCTGAAATCTGACATCCTGACTGAACACCTGTTGAGCATGCACATAACCTGGTTTGGTAAATGGTATTCCTCTACTTAGTCTAAAGAGATTTAAGGCACTACGGCACAGCACAGAGGACTGGACTACAAGCTCTGCTCAGTACCAGGCTGCTAGTAGGCAAGATGAATGTGAGAATGACTCACCTCATACTTCCCAATCTCCATCACTTGTAAAATGGAGATTAATAGTCAAGAAACGCAAGTTTAACATAGCACCAAATTGTTCAATGACTTCTCACATGAATGATCAGGGAGTAATGCTTCAAATTAAGCAGGCACATTTTTGCATCAGCAAAGACTATTCAGACTTTTTTTTTATTAGCATGCGGTGGCATAAAATCCATGCCTTTAAACAAAACTACTTCACTGTGAAATGAAATGTAATCTTGCAAATATTTATGACTGACTTTAAATGAAAATTTGAATGCCAAATTGAATAATTTTGTCTTTTAAAAAACAAAACCACAAAGCAACAACACACACACACAAAAACCCAACAACAACAACCCAACCGCAAAAAAACCCCACACAAAAACCCACCACAATCTAGGAGAGTAAGAAAAGTTTTCTAAATGCACCAAGTTACTTCTGGCATTTACAGTTTTTCCTAATAAATCCATAAAAATATCTGATGAACAAACATATTCTGTTCAAAACAGTTTTTAAAGCATCTCAGCACTTGACAGCAGCCACGAAATATGAAGGCAATGCAAACCAGACAACTTTTCAACACCACCTATACTGTAAACATCTAACTGTAAAGCTCTTTAAAACTCTGTCCCACTTAAACAAGGCTGAGTTAGTAAATCTTGCTCTCCAACCTAATTTTGATCCCAGAAAACCTTCCTGTCTTTTCAAGTTCAGTTTCTTAACCTCCTTTACTTCCAATTAGCTCTGACTGCTCTCTCTGCAGTTGACAACTGAATTAAAATGCGCGTTTAACTGGTGTCAAACACAGGACAGGGTTTTTCACGTGTTCCTCAATGTGGAGGCCCAAATTGCCTTTTTCAACAATGACATGCGTTTTAACTAACAAATTATTTTATACATAAAAATTTACAATCTGAAAGTGCATTCATTAAAGAAAATCTAATCTAAGTGAACTTCTCGAAGACTATAATATAAACTGAAGAACTTGAATCATATATATATTAGAACTCACTAGATATTTTAAATAAAGACTTGCATCCACCTTATAGGTACTGAAGTTCAAATCAGACATTGTACATCAGGCAATAACATTTTTAAGATGACAAACAATATCTTTAATGTCAATAATTGAACATACATCACTGTGGCCTATCCTCAGTTTATTTTTAATTTCACTTTATCCCCTGTGTTCAGTGTTTCCTACTGGTTAGAGATACCTCTGAAGGCAAAGGGCTCGCTAACAGGAAACACCAGGCAGAGGTGCTGAAAGTGAAAATCAGGCCTGATGAATTTGGGGTACTACAAGAAAAAGCCACGCAGTAACACACTGAAAGGAATTAGTACTTCATAAATGACATTTCAAATTCAAGATGACTATGAATCCTGGTCAGGTATGCGAGACTGTATTACATGCCCCCTTCTACTCCTTCAGGTTCAAGGCTAAAACAAAGAATGACAAATTAAGATGGCTACTATCTTCAACATGACTACTGAAGGTATATGAGATTCAGTTAAATACATCTGAATATAATTAAATGCATACTTTTTTTTTTTAATCTAGAGCTCTGTGTACTAAGAGCATAAAGTTGAGTACATATGTTAATGAAACGTTGCATTAAGATGAAGGACAGCATTAACGCCAGTCTTTCAGAATTTCAGATATGGCGAAACCAAACTTTCACATTTCAGCTGCTTTCACACCCAGTGAAGAACGGATGAAACATGAAGGGGGCAATTCAGAATTCAAGTTTGATATCTGAAATATGATTTGTCACACTAATGGATTACAAAGCCAAATATTCATTCCCAAGGAGTGACATCGTCTTCTTACTTCCTTTAATTCATGATAAAAAGTTATTCTTTTTCAAAGTTCTGTCATCTAATTACTTCATCCTGACCTGTAATTACCTAGAAATTATGTAGAAGGGAAACAGCAGTTCAACTTGAAAAGGTAACAAGGCAAACAATTATTTTCTCCATTTTAATAACTGCTTATCAACTATGAGGGTGCTGATTGTTTCCCCTGAAGGATTTTTTTTTTCTTTTTTTAATTTTGGCTTGATTTTTAAGCTACCAATCTCTCATCTCAGTTCCTGGTTTCTCTCATTTAGCTGAAGGAAACTGGCGAAACACGAAGGAAGGTGACTCAACAGACTGAAATCAGAGTAGCAGTTTTCTTGGCCTGAAATGGAACCTAAAGTTCAGGTTTCAGTTTGCAATGTCACCATTCAACATACGCATTCAAACCTGAACCATGCCCAAGATTTCTTCTAAGTGAATCAATCAAACACTATCCTGATGTCAACAGCATACATCTTCAGGGATTTTCAGCTCCTGTTAAAGCAAAACTGCTTCACTGTCCTCGTTCAGATTTATAACATTTCCATTAGGCTATCACCCTTATTCAACATTTAGTTGATGCTACCACATCCTAGTTTTGGGTCTCCCTAGCTGACTACACAACATCAAGAAGCTAACTTCCTCAAAAGGCGCCATTCCAGCAGAGCAACGGGCAACACTGTAATTCACTTTTTATATTTACTTAACCAGGGAATCCACAGGCACAGACGGAAATTAAAATAGTCCAGATATTGCTCTTACTCTCTTGCTTTGGTCATAGACATCAATCACTCCAGTTATGTTTCTTAATTAGGCATGGCCTGTGAGACTTCAGTAATATAATAGAACGTATACTTCTGGAACTCATGCTCACCTCAGAGGAGCATGTTCTAAGCACCTGAGAGAACACTGATAACAGGAACACACTGACACTTGACCGCCAGCATATGTAGCTACAAAATGGACAGAAGCAGCTTGCAATGGTCTCTGTGGCACAGAGCTGGCCACCTTGAGATCAAATTACTCAAGGTCTCGGGCTGATGAAGGTTCTGGTTCTTCCACAGCAAGTCAGTTGCTCACATAAGCATTAGCTCATTCGGCAAACGTGATTTCAGGAAATCTCAGTTCTCCTGATCAAGGGGTTGAGGAATGAAAAATAAATCAAGCAATGCAAAATGTATTAGACACAGCAATTACCTCTTTCTCTTCACATAAAAAATGTCACATTGTATATATCAGTCTTGCCACTGAAAGAAAAAACTGCTTCAACATTTTATGACATTTACGACCAAGGGTATTTAACATTTATAGTCACCACAGGCATCTATATAGAAATTTCTCATATAAATTAAATTACCAAGTCCAGATGCAGCCATGATGTGCTTTTTCTTCTGCCCTTTTTTTTTTTCTTTCAGGGTGGGAATGTTTTATTTTTTAAAAATCCTAATGATTTCTGCAATACTGGAGCACAATGAGAAACTTGGCATCTCACGAAGTTAATTTAGCAATAAATACACATGCAGATAAACGTTAACAAAGCAGAAATTAAGCAGAAAGAGATGCAGCACCGCTAATATGCCACACTCTAAAGCCATCAGCTCTGTTCATTTCAAAGTCAAACCTGGACATGGCCACTGTCAGACCAATTTTCAGACACAAGTAGTTCAGTTTGTTCAAGAGGCCAACTGAAAGGTCATAAGAGGACAGCCTACAGGGAAGACTTAACAGCTCTTCAAAAAGGTCAAAGTAATTTTCTTGCATTAACTTCTAAAATTTGTGTTAATTAGATCCATTTTTTTCCAGACTATTCTGTGAAAGAAAAGGGTAGAATGGCAAATTTATCTACCTTCTGTTTGTAAAGAGTCCTTCATGAGAGAGGGACTTTTAGAACCAACTCAATTTGCCATCTTTAACTAGAGATGTTTGCCATACAACTGCCATTAGAGCTGCAAATACCAATTATGCATACTTATTACTAAACAGTGCATTGATTCAATAGTTTCTATATTCTGTCAAATGTGACATTATCTCTGCTTGGATTTCAACCAGCCACCCGCGTTGCAGGACTGTTCTCAATAACCCCCACCCACTACAATTTTTTGGTTTGCAACATGGGTTAGTTGCTGGGGAAGTTTTGAAGCAGATGAGTGTTTCAGATGGAAGACAAACTGCATGTGCAGATGGAAAAGTTCGTGGATTTTTAGCCATTTGACAAAGTTTTTAAATACACTATTTTTGATTCTACAAAGTTCTAGCTGCAAGTTAACCTCTGATTTTAGGTGAGGAGTACAGAAGAAAGCTACTGATCTCAGTTTGTCTTCTCGGTCACCATTTATCAAGAATTAGGAGATTAAATAAAATACCTAAAGTCAACACGATCTCTCCTCTCCTGCCTTCACTTCTTTGGACTGTATTTCCCATTGTAGCTTCAGTCTTATAAATATTGAGATATGCAGGCTTTATAATTTATAACACTGACCTGGCTTTGAATTTAAAAAAGAGTTTGAGTGTAGGTTGTGGGGTTTTTTTTCCTCCCTCACGCAAACATAATCTTTCATCAGGGTAAAACTGCCAAATAATGGTTCTAAAACATCCAGCAGAGAACAGGAAAAAAATACTGCCACCGCTTCCTCCTTTCACCCTCTTGTATTCATTTAACAGCTTTGAAACAGGACAGCACCCTTCAGACTTCAGAGGAAACCAAACAAGTACAATGCACTATGCACAGGCATCCAGACCTGAGTCTAGTTACTCTGATCATATAGAACAGTCTCATTTGTAGCTAGAACTTCTACGAAAGTAAAACTCATCTCTAGTATTCAAGCAGTAGAAAACTTCTTAGAGGAGCCACTCTTTGAAAACAGAACCTGTCTTGTGCCAGGCAGATATGTTCGGCACCACTTATAGTGAACATAGTTTTAAAAACATAATTCTAGATGCAAACCATGGCATCCAAAAATTAGCAAACATACCCAGAGTATGCTCAAGCCAGTAAGCACAACACAATTACAGTTTGGCTGCCAAATGCATTGAGAAACTGGAAGTGACCTAACAGCTGTTCAAATAACCACAAAATATTAAAACACTCTTGTGAGAGATAAATTTCATTTTGAATAAGCTTACCCTCTCTCAAACAGACATCGTTTATTTGTCTATGACCACTCTATAAAGACAGCTGCTTTCTCATCTGACTACCACACTGTATTCTTAGCTCTCAGCACCTCCCTCAATCAATCTGTATTCTGCTTCCAGATAATTCACTTTTGAAATTATTAACCATGTGATAAGAGTTCTGGTACTGGTATCCATTTGGTGAAGTTAAACACTACCAGGACAGAGAATCAGACAGAAGAAAAATGCTTAAGCGGGAACTTAAAGTATCAGCATCAGGTTTTATATCCAGAGTTGTGATTCCATATGACCATTAATTTTCATTAAACAAAATTCATGCAGACACTTTTTAAGTGCTGGAAATCTAAGCATTACATTAACACAGTCAACTGAATTCTGGCTATTGTTACTAAATTTCTCAATACAAAAACTGAACAAAATGGTGACTCAGTTGGGAACACTTTTAAAATCAGACTGGAATTCTTTTCACACAGAGAGTGAGATTTAACTGACCCACATGTAGACATCTACATCAGTAATGGTCATGTAAATTCATTTTACAGTCAGTGGAAAGTGATACATATTTCTACAGCATACTTTTCCTTACCCTAAGTCAGAGCTCTAGAATAAATCATCTGTTTCTTCCAACTATCAAGAAAACCACAAATTATTAGGTCAGAAGTACATTTACAAAAATCAGATGAGATGAATCCCATGCCATCTTTCAAGTGGCACCTTTAAAACTAAAAGCTCTGTTTTGTTCACTAATGGTCAAAATGAAATATACACAATGTCATAATACCCCTAAATTCAACTGAAAGTAAAAACTAAGAAAGCTGCTTAATACATTTGTACTAGCACTGTATAAAGATTTTTTTTTCTTGTAACAGAAACCATAGAGGGAGCTTTTAAGCAAAATCCATGTAAATGTGCACAATTTACAAATGCTTCAAGTTTTGCTCAAAAGCATTCAAGTGCTGTAAGAGACATTTTGATTTACTGTCCTTCACTTTTCGTATCATACAAAAAGCTTACATAAAACACACCCTTGTCAGTGCAGTATCACCTTTTCACATGAATTGCAATCTACACCTCTGATTTTCTCAAGAGATGAGGCCGGTATTTGCTCACCTTCAGTAACACTTTAGTTTTTAAGAGCTTCAGAATCCTCAAGGTAGGAGTTTAGGTATTACCTCAAATACTGCTGTAGGTTATCTCTGCTGAAAATGTTATTGATTTGTATCCTTTCAGCAATACACATTTACTGGTCAGACAGTATTTGTATTAAATATTCGTAACCTAAGATCTCCAAATCCCAAAGAAACAAGCCAAAATAATACCTTGCAATGAAGCTCCACTTATATTCTAAAAAGAATCAAATGATTTGTGATTTTAAACATCTCAAAGTATATGTAATGCCTCGCTGTACCAGGGAGTGCCATCCATCACAACCCTCATCCTAGACCGCTGACTCATTCAAGATCTTTTCCTAGAGGTGCAAAAAAAACATCGAGGCACTGATGCCAAGCGTTAAGTACTTTGTACGCCCTCTATATATTTCCTCCTTAGCAATTTTTTATTTTATTAAAACCTGTGAAACAATATACGCTGCTATAGTTTTCGGGACTAAGAATATTGAAAGATGGCCCTGTCCTACGTGGAGATGGCAATTTGAAAATACATTCAAACTTACTGCTCCGTAACACTAGCAGTAATCCGGGGCCAACTTTTGTATAAAGGGGAGTACCGAACACAACAGCAGGAGGAATTCAGCTGCAACAAATGCAGAGGGCTTTTTTTCCTGCACACAAAGGACACGGATCCATACCTCAGCGCCACAGCCACTCACGGCTGTGGGCTTAGCCATTCTGAAGTGCATTACTGGAAGCTGCCCACCAGACTAACCGAAGCCAGGGCCAATCAATCCTGCGTGCCCGGCCAAGATTCATTCCTTTCTTCTCTCCCTACTCGCTGGTAAAACGAACTCGGTTGATTTTTAATTGACAATTACACAAGCAGAACTGGAGCTCTCAGGGCCGCTGGTTGACTCATCTCTCACACGTTAAGAATGTAAAAGGGTTTCGTTCTCGCCCAACATCTCCGAGACGAGGAGACTGCCCGATTCCATTTTATCTGCCCTAAAGGCAACTCTCACCCTTGCACACAATCGCTTTCATCGCTCGGTTTTCCTACGAAACTTTTAAGGATGCCACAGAATGGGTCATCCGAGACGGCGGCACGTTTTAAGGGACTGGGAGCGGAATTGCCCCTTTGTTTTATCTGCTTTTGCCTTTTCCTACTGGCGTTTTGCGGGTGATTGATGACAGGCCGCGTTCCCCGCCCTCCCCTTCTCCCGCCCCCCCCCCGCCCCTCAAACCCCGACCCCGATGTCTGAGCAACGGGAGGAGGTGCCGCCGCCTCGGCTCGGGCAGCGCTCGACCCACCGATAATGGCTGCAAGGGATCGAAGGGGGCCCCACCGAGAAGGGCTCGGGGCGCAGGCTGGGAGCGAGCCCCAGCCCCCCCGCAGACTCCGCGGTCGCCGCCCCCAGCGTTTCCGCAGCTCGGCTCGCCCCTGCGGCTCTCCTTGCCACATCCAGACACCCGTGGGAGAGGGGGAAAAAAAAAAATCGCCCATACCCGTCTCCGATGCGAGGAACGCCGGCTTCCCCTTTCCTCAGCACCAGATCAAGCCTCCCCCACCCCCCGCTCGGGTTCCATTCTCCAGCCTCCCCCTCCCGACCCCTCTCCTGTGGCCACCCGCCCGCATCGGCTCAACCCGCCCCCCCCTTCCTCCCCGTCCCTCCTCCCCCTCTCCTGCTGCAAACGGCCATTTCTATTGTGTCTCCGCCGCGGCGGTGCCAAGCCGAGCAGGGATCGCCCCGGCCCCCGCCGCTGCCCAGCCACACAGTCCGACAGAAAATGGCTGGAGGGGGACGCGAGACGCACCCAGCCCTCCTCTCTTCTTCCCCCTCGCCCCCTCCCCGGCCGCCTTGGCGACCCCCTGCCCTGCGCACCCGCCGCCCCCCTCCCTGCCGAGGTCCCCCCGCCGCCGCCCCGCACCCCCACACCCGCCACCCCCAGCCCCCCGGCCGCCGCCGCCTCCCTCACCTGTGGTGAGCCGGGACGACACCTCTCCGAAGGGCGAGGGCTCCATGCGCAGGTATTTCTGCGGGGAGGCGGCGGCGAAGGAGGAGGAGGCGGCAGCCGAGGCCGGGGCTGACAATGGCGCACATCGCCTCCGCTTCGGAGACGCCGGGCTCAGCAGCGGGTCGAAATCCAGAGTCCTTTTCAAAGTGGCGCCGCAAGCCATGGCGCGGGGCGGCGGCGGGGCGGAGGAAGGGGGCTCGGAGCGAAGGCCAGGGGAGACGGCGGCGGTGGTGGCAGCAGCCGGCCCTGCCCAGAGGCGCCTTCCCCGCTGTCTGGGGCGGGCTGGGGGGGAGGGAAGGGAGGGCGGCGGGGAAAGGAGGGGGCAGCTGCGTCAGGGCCTCCGCCGCCTCCCTGTCGGCCTCTCTCTGGGGAGCGGCCCCGGCCCCCCCAGCGGCTCCGGCTCGGCCGCCTGGATCCCCGCTCTCGCCGCCCGCCCTACCCTGGCTGGGCCAATTCCGCCCGCGGCCGGTGGCGGGGCAGGAGCTGGGCCGAGGGGCGCGGGGCCGGGCCCGGCTACCCGGTCTGGGGCGGCCGATGACGAGCGATGGCGGCGGGGCCCGGGCGGCGGCGGCAGCGGCGCTCCCCTCTGTGACTCCCACACCAGCAATATGGCGTCAATAACAACGCCGCGGATTCAAAAACCAGCCCTCCGCACTGCGCCTGCGTTCCAGGGGCGGTGGCGGCCGCAGAGCCTCATGGGACTCGTGGTTTCCCGGCCCCGGCCCCGCGGCTTGGCGGCTGGAGGCCTCCGCGGCAGCAGGACTACAAATCCCGGCGTGCCCCGCGCCGGCCGCCCCGGTTTCCGGGTTCTGATTTAAATCCCTCCTCAGAGGCTGCGGTGTGGGGTGCGGGTTAAGGGATGGAGTTGTGGGGATGGGGTGGTGGTGTTTGCGGAGAGCGGGGCTCAGCCTTGGCCTTGGGGGCGGCTGCCGGGCGCCTTCAGCGCCCCGACCCTGTCCTGGCGGGGGGTGCTCTCGTCATGTCCAAGGGATACAAAGGGGGCGAGAGCCCCGCGGCCTGGCCGGCTGCGGCCGGGGGCCGCATGTTACCGCAGGCGCCGAGTGGGTCCGCCAGGGACTTGTGTCCGCAGGGCGCTTGTCTGTGTGTGAAATAAGCGCGTTTAGCGGCCTCCACGATGAGGGCAGAGCAGGCAGCATGCAGGAGTCAGGCGTACGAAGCGGGTGGAAGTGACAGCTTAGGACAAGCCAAAAAAGGCCCCGCGATGCCAGGAGCCATATCTCGGTGTAACCAACTGATTTCTGTGCAGTTGCGTAAAGGGCTTCTCTTGCTTAAGGAGTGTGGTGAGGGAAGAGGTTCAAAGAGATAAAGCTGCTTGTGGGAAGAGCAGAGGGCTCTTTCCTGTTCAGCTTCCTAATGGAAATAAACTGTGTCACAGTTTGTCCTGGTGGAAAAGCCAAAAGGAGTCAACAGGCCCTGAAATATATGCAACTTCTAGCTTTTCTGTATCTAATCCTGTTAATTTAACTGTGAACATGAAGATAGGTTGTCTTTGGAAGACAAAATGAGGAATATGCCCTCATAAAACTTCAATGCTTTGGTGTTTTTAATTGTCTGGTGAAATGTAAGCTAGCCTTTCTCTAACTATATACATATATAAAACTAACCAAAAAACCACATGCAAACCCAAAACCCTTACTATCATTTAGAAGCAAGTTTTTGCTTCAAGTATACCATGTGTGGCATGTATTGTTGATTAAACCATCCCAGCACCCAGTCTGTCTAAACACAGATCTGATGTCTGTGCTGGTGATATGGTTGTGCAGTTAGTGCAACTCAGGTTTCAGGTGGTGAGGTGACCTAGCAAAGCTTTCTGCCCAACAAAAATAGAAATAGTAATTAATAATTTGCTTTCTGTGACAGATTGCTCATGACAATGTTGGAACAATTAGGTGAAATTCTCCTTAGGTTTGCCTGACTCGCCTTGGCCTAAAACGAATTACAGAAAATAGCAAAATGACTCCTCTGCTGTTACCTTTTCATCTGTAGAGGAAGTACTTGGAGGATTTCCTTGGTAAGGAGGATGCTGACAAGCCTTTTAAAGGCTGAGACAAAATTCTGGTTCTCCATAACAAGGTTCAGGAAATTACTGGTGTTATTACACTGTGATAATTTCCTACTATTACTATACCGGTACAACTCCTTCTGTGGATACTCTTCTTTGGAATAATGGTGGCTGTTTTTCCATTCATTTAATTCTTCATTTCCATTACATTTCCCTAAGCAGATAGGTTTCCCTGTGTTAGTGCAACAGTCTTAAGTATTCTTACCAAGCACTTCACCCAGGAAGACTGAGGCATGTTCTTGCAGGCTTTGAATTAAGGAAACCTTGCATGTTTTTCAGCATATGTGTGGTGCACTTGTTTAGTTTGCAATGTCCTTTGCCCACACAGGACTGAGACAGCCACTTCTGCCTTCATCTCTGTGCTGAGAAGTGCCTGTGTTTGGGTGCGATATTGAAAAAAAAATTAAAATAACCAGCACTTTTCCACTGAACTTAATACTTGTCCCACTGAACTTAGTATTTTATATAGATATACACTGTGCATTCAGCGGCAGAAAACATTTGGTTACATTAACTCACGTGACACCGCATCCTAAGGACCATTCAGGCACTATTTAAGTCAATTAAAATAGTCGGAGGAATCTGACAAAACTTCATCAAGATAAGCGATTAGAAAGCAAGCTTTTCCCAGCCCAGGCGGCATTGTAATTGCAAGCAATTGATTAGAGCCTTGATTGTCCTCATCAACAGACTTATTCAGGCTTTATCTGACTTTTAATTTGTTGAGCTAAACTGAAATAAGTCTGATTTAAGTCAAAATAAGAATTCCCACGGCCCTTTGCAGCAAATTAAACCCAGCTAAACCAATGTAGCTTTGCATGTAGACGAGCCCTAAGGCAGCAAAGTGTCCAACAGCAGTGACAAAGTGCTTGATGGTTGTCGGGGAACATGTGTTTTTACTTTCATTGTGGCAGGAAACACCATAGGGTCAAGGCTGCAAACCGCTGTTTATATTGTTCTTTTTCTACTTACTTATTACATAACCAATTTGCAGTGTCCCATTATGTGCTACATGGGGTGCCTTTATAAATTATATATTATAAGCATTTTTTAAAATAAGTAGTACTCACAAATTTTATTAATACTGGGAATGGGAGACCTGATTTGTAACTGGTGTTGTGCTAAATTTTATTTGATCTGCACTTCAAGCATGACACCTGTTAAAAAGACAAGTCCAGACAGGGGACAATGTTTTGACCTTTGTACAGCTCTGAATGGGTTGGGAAAGTAACCCTTTCAGTGTATTGCTTTGGGACTGCAATGGAAATGGCATAGTTGTCCAAATGTTAGTCTTTATGCATTCTCTTTTCTTCCCCTTCTATTGCTCTGCTCCCCCATTGTTTTTCCTTTTTTTTTCCCTGTCTTTCTCTCATTCTCTTTATATACCATGTTGACTCTGCTTCCTCTTCCTTTTCCTTGAGACATCCTATTTATTTGATGCAGGATCCACATCACAGTCCTTATCCTTTATGCTGTCTAGCCATATTCCTTCCACTTCGCACAGTGGCTCATTTCTCATTAACTGATCGTGCTCACCAACACAGGACTATGGGTCAGCTGAACTGTTGTCTAGGTCTTCTTCCATCTTGCCCCAAGTGAGCAAAAGGCACTTTATGCAGTGTCATTTCACTTGTATTTGGCCATGCATACTGAAGGTTTCTTACCAATGTATCAGGCACACATTTTGGTTGCAGATTTTGTAGACAAAAATGCAGTGGAGGTTATCTGTCAGGACTTCAGTGAAGTGTTAGTGTGGTGCCGAGCAAAGATGGATTGGTTTAGTTGAAAAAATGGGGATTAGCGCAGGAATTGTAAGGTGGGAAAACCAGCCAAAATTAAAATTGAATAGATTTCTTAGTCTGCTTTGCTCTACAGCCACACAGTGCTGGCAAAAGGGAAAGGGTACACAGGAACAGGAGTGGAAGCCAGAGACCAGTGAAGGTCAGCTCTGCTTCTTTAGGTGCTGACTTATGCTTGTAAACTGTAACAAAAACTATGATCTGAACCTGCAACATACAGTGACCTTGAATAGGACAAACATGTTTCTTAGACCTAAGGTATTGCCAGCAGAAGTACAAAAGTATATTTGCCAATATAAATGACATTCAAAACACCTATTTCCTCTAAAATGCTGTATATACTTCTGCTCGTCCATATTCAGGAAAGATTAATTAAAACCAGAACTTGTCCAGAAAAAGGTGACTGTGCTGATGAGGAAAACAGAAATGGAAAATTTACATATTGCAAGAAGTCAAAGGCTTGTTAGTTAAAGGTTTTTGGCCCAACTAAGTAACTCTTTAAGTCTATGATTTTTATCTAAAAGCGCAAGAAGGAGATAAGTTCAGGAGATATTTAAGATCTATTTTAGTGATGCAGACTGTGTGGATACAGGACCTGGCAGTTACCTCACCCAAACTGGAAATAAGAGGAAGATTTAGAAGTGCCAGTGAGTAGAATGAGTTTCCAGAGCACTCTTCCAGTAGCAGTAGCATGGGTGAAAATAGAATCAACCCCAAATCTTTAGATGAGGCTCAGGTATTGTATGGTGTGGTTGCTTTCAGTGGCAGGAGACTATCATGAATGGCCCAGGAAGTCTCTGCAGTTGTTCTGTAACATAAGGTGGCAACAATGAAGTCACAGTGGAACTAAACTTTTTACTTGCAAAGAGGTGAAGCAGTTATAACCCATTTGAGTCAGTTCACCTATATTCAGGATAATACATCAAGGCTATAAAAGGAAAATTACTAAAATCACTGGCGTATACGCATGAATTGTGCTAACAGACCTGGATATAGAATAATTAGGAACAGTCAGTAAAATTTTGTAGCTCTGACTACTGCAATTACCTCGACAATTACAGGTAAGCATCAACACTAGCGAAGTGTGGGTTAGTGCACTTTTCCATCCGTTGTCAATCACAACCTTGAGTAGGTTCACCAAAGTAATGGGGTATAGGGAGGGCAGTGTCATGAAGTACTGGAAATGTAGCTGAAACCTAAACCTAGGGGAAGAATGCCTTAACTCCCCATGTCCTGCACACCCTTACCCTCCACTGTCCAGTGTTTTAATACATAAACATTTACATAATGCCTATCTATTATCTTCTTTCCTTTTTCTTTAGTAAATAATTCACATTTTAAAACAATATATAATATCCCCTGCCTGAATTTTTGGAGAAACACTGCACCAAACTAAACTCTGCTTTGCTCTTGATCTTAAAAAACTACCACAGTTTTTTAGCAGAAAGGAAAACTACATTCCTTATACAAAGATTTTTTTTTTCAAAAAAGTTCTATTACATCTCTGTAAGACATTTTTTCATTAGTGATTAGAAGGGTAAAAGAGCAGTATGGTATTACATATTAACTGGAGAGTAGAATCAAGCCAACCAAAAATTCACTGAACTGGAATGGTGAACAAAATTACAGGGCAAATACTAATCAGGTGAGTAATACTGAATGTGTGAATGAAGAGCCATTGAAGTCAAACAGAGTCGTGAATGTCTCAACTGCTGGGGTGGACCAGGGCCCAGATCCTCCATGAGCTTACACAACTGAGTCAGGCTGAAATGTGGTGAAAGTCGGGCTTTTCTTCCATGCCAGTGTGTTAGTGAACAAACCAGTGTAGGACATAGTGACAACTGAGACATATTAACTATTTCCTACTAATTTCCTTGGGTTGAGGAGAAGGTTTGAGACACCGTCCATTCTGTTCACTTACAGCCCTGTAATTTGGTGTGCACATTGAAGAAATGGGCGCACGTACTTTTTGTTGCAGATCTGTTGCTTCTTTGGAAATTTTGCATGGAAACTCAGAGGAAGCCAGCTGAAAATTTTGCTTTTATTAAATTCAGTTTTCTACAAAGAACTGAGGACTTGAATGAAGACTCTTATTTTCCCAGATCATTTACTAAGGGTTCAACTTCTCTGTCACATCTTACCTGTCTTTTCCATCCTTCTCTTTTTTTTCGGATAGCATCTGGCTACATTTTGTTCTCAGAACCCTCTCTCTCCCTCTGCATCTGACCTCTGGGATGCTCCCTGGTTGCACAGGTGGTATGTGTGTTCACTGTACCATCTATACACACCTACTGCTTAACCTTCTTCTCCACCTCTGATCAACCCATCCCTCCACTTCCCCATCTCTGCAACCCTCTGCCAATCCCATGCAGGACCTCTCACTTAGCACACCTTTTCTGTTCAGAAAACAGAAGATGACCATCTTCTGCTGGCAAATCCCTTCCTCATCCTTTCTTCACCACCACGGGTCATTCTGTAATCCTTCAAGCTCATTTGTTCCCTTTTCTCTCTCATATGGATGCTGATTTTAGGTCATTGTTCTTCTGTGAAGTATGACTTGTTTCCCCACTTCAGACCTTGTTCCCAAAATTCTTCCCCAGACTTAGGTCACCTCTAGCCTGAAGATGGTCGTAAATTACCAGTTTTCTAGAAGTTTCTCCCAGGGAATCTTTAACTGCTCCTTTCCACTCAGTTCAGAGTCTCTCTGTTCCCCATTCCAGCAGATGAAGTTTTCATTCCCCTCCTCCTCCTTTTTCCTCACCACCACTGTGCCCCTTCTTGGGTTGTCCATCTCTTCAGTTTCAGGCCTCACTTTTGGGGCCTGACATTGTTCTACTGATACCTTAATTCGGGATTAGTGTCTTTGCCCCCACACGTTCTGATCCAGCCCAGCTTTCCTCTGATCGCTTCCTTCCTTTCCTCCTCCCACTTTCCTCCCAGGGCTTTCATTCCTGCTGCCCTTTTTGTTTAAGCCTGGAACAACTGTGTCCATCTTGTGAACCAAACCCACTCAGTCTTCATTCAAATCTCCCCATAAAACGTACTTCTGCCATAAAGCCTATCCAGTTTTGATTCCTCTGCTGAAATATATCCCATTCCTGTATAACAAAAACAAATCTTGTTTCATAACAAAAAGAACTGAGCAAGAGAATGACTATGCAATTAATTTTTGCCAGTTGCTTTCTGCCAAGAGCAACATGCTTGTTCTTATCCCGCTCCTTGGGATTGTCATCCCCATGTGCCTCCTGTTTGTCCTTTTGTTCTGTTATCGGCTTTTGAGTCTCTCCTGAGGGCTCCTGGCCTGATCCTTTGCTCACATTGGTGTGAACCAAGGAGTAACTCGGCTGCAGCCAACAGAGCTTTGCCAAGGTGAAATTTCTGTGGAACGCGAATCAGCCCTTTGTTTTAATATTAGCTAATAAAGCCCACGCACAGATCCAGCACAGCACTCTGGTTTTAATTAATAAGAATTAGCATATACATCTATATGCACTCTTTTTTCTTTCCCCCCTTTGTGAGTTCAGCTGCTTTGAAGAAAAACTCTTTGTATGTCTTCCTGCTTATTCTATATCTTAATGTTAAAAAACCCCAAACGAATAAAAACCAAAAACCCAAGTCAAATCAAACTCCCGGGCAAACAAAAGGCTCAGCTGGTGGTGGGGAGCGTGGGGAGCAGCCCTTTCTGCCCGCCCAGAGGAGCCGGCTTCCAGCCCACGCTCCCTGCTCGCCGCTGGGGAGCCATCCAATTCCAGCCCGCCTTCCCGTCCTCTGCCTTTGCGCAACCCCTCTGCAGTGACTTCCCAGTCCTAATTGGAGCCTCTGGGGCATTATTGTATTATTATTATTTAATAAACAACCACATAAAACACTGGTTGACATTTAAATAAGAGTAAAGAAAGGAAAGCTCTGACTCCTAGGTTGTTTTGTTTCCCTGTTGACTCCGGTGGAAGCAGGAGCAGGTTTTCTACATGATACCTGTGCTCGCTCAACACTCGCTTACCTTTAATGTTTTAGGAGAAGCACTGCTAATGTGGGCCCAGTGCAGGTGAGAGGACCAGACCTACTGCAGCTGTCAATCCCTGTTGTAACACAAACTGTAAATCATAGAATCATTATAGAGCATATAGAGACATAACCTATATGTTCCCAAATAAAATGCACTAATGACTTTTCTTGTGTGATCTACTACAAGCAAGGATTCAGCATCATTTTCTGCACTGTTGCCCCCAGAGTGTCCTTTTGAGTGGTTTTATGAAACGTGCAGCCATCAGGATGCTGTTAAGAAGCATAAATGGAAGAGTTTTATTTTTGCATTTGATTATCAGTTTGAGAAATTTCAGAGTGAGAGTTATCATGACAAAAGAAAACGTGGTGTCCTTGAAATGAATGATGCAGAGGAGCACCGCTCGTTCAGTAAGGTTTTGAAAGAAAACAAAGGGCTGAAGGCCAGAACTGACTCCTTTAGAAACAAGTAGAAAAAGAGACATGATTCAAAATGCTTAAAATACTTTGGTGACAAGCAACAAAGAAGCGTCTGTTACTAGAATGGATTCAATTAAGGAAAGGGAGAGAAAATCTTGTGAACTTTTTAAAAAGTAGAGATTTGATGTGTGGGGAGTATTAGAACAAAATTCTCCCGGAGCCCTGAATCAGCATAACTCCTTTCCTTGAAGAACGTGAAAACTAGACAAGGGTGAGTACATACACCCTTATTACCCTTTTTCATTGTGGATCAAAGAGGCGGAATTCTTGGGGCTGCCAGCTCTCCACTTTCCTGCAGTGAGTCTGCAGTGCAGGCTGGGTTTATTTCTCTCGGTTAGGCAATGCCTCTCTAATACTCTAAAGGATCAGGTACTATAATGGAATTCTTGTGAGATCTGAATCTTATTTACTGGTTTGTGTGTGGTGTAAGTGTTTTTAAAGTATTCAGCAGGAGTGAAACATTCTTGCCGTTTATAAAAATTATATACGTATACGCTTTAATTCTAGGGAGTTCACTCCTCATTCTTCCCACCATTTCATTACGTTTGGTCTCCTGTATTGTATATTAAAAGCTTCATGCAGTGGCTCACTTGCATTTACATATATGGATTGCAATAATTGTGTGATGTTGCTTGGAACTTCTGTATGAACATGTTATATAGAGTCGATGTGGGCATGACGAATGTATTGCAGATTTTTTGTAGATAAACACACTCAGTGAATGCAAATATGAGTGAATTTGTGTGCAAGTTTTAATATCTAAGCAGAGCTTACAAGTGCATAACACCTGTAACCACAACTGTCAGTGCAAACAGGGAAACTAGTTTTAAGGCATTTGCGCTAATTTAAAATGCTAGACTTTTAAATACTTCAGCTGTAATGGTGGAGATGTGTTCATCCTCCGGCAGGTATTTAAGTGCATAAACTCTGTTATTAAAGAATACAAACTTTATTAGCAGCTGATTTGCCAAAGTCCTTGTGAAAACAAGTACCAGAATGGTGAGGACTGCCTTACAAAGCAATTTGTGGCTTTTAAAGACATCATGGAAATCTTTATGTGAAATGGATTGAAAAGTGCTGGTTGATGGTCCTAGAGAGATAGATGTTAAGCATGGAGAAATTTTTTGGAAAGCAAAATGGGAAGTTACCGGAAGAGTGCTGGATTTGTGTGAGTGGCCATGTAGCTGATAGTAGGTTTGGTCTAGAAATGAGGAGCTTGCTTAGGAAAGACACTGCGGGGGTATATAACACAAGGAGAAAACATAATCTGAATGTGAAGTGTAGTAATCTTCCCCTGAAGGGAGACTGAGTGACTGCTTTCTGTGAGAGTACTGAGACAAGAATATATCAAATTGTTACTGAAGATGCAGAGAAGTATGTCCTGTAAAGTTTTCTGGTGCATTTTATCAAAACTGTTCATGTTACAAAAAGAAAGAGCTACATGCAAGTTCAAGACTTTAGTCAACCAAAAGGCAAAATGAACCTCTTTCAGCCTTTTCTTTATTCATCGATACAAATCTTTGCTTATTTCTGTATTGGGTGGAGGTACAGTTGGCCTGAATTGGCCTGCAGAATATTTCCTAGATACAGAATTCAGGTTCAACACGTGAAAGAAATTTATTCTGAATTCACTGAAGGTCCACCTACTTATTCTAAATAACACCATATTAAATAGCTGTTGAACTGCTATAAGAAAAGTTTTGCAGAGAGAGGAAATGGAAGTTGGTTTTGAGTTTCTTTAGAGCTCATTCTGAGTGGTTTGTTCATGGAAAATCAGGAGATAGTTTTCAAAATGGCCAGAAAACTGAAGAAGCTGGTCTGGGAGCATCTGTATCTTCCCATTTGAAAACCTTGCCTGTTGCTTGCTCCTACAGAGCACCTGGAAACACCACTAAAAAACAAATGACATTAGTCCCATTGTATTTTTGAAGTTCTTTTGTCTGTATAACATTAAGATGATGTCAGAGGTTGATTATATGTTAGGTTGTTCCAATAAGAACAATTAATTTGGGGGCAAAAGCCAGTGAGGACCCTGTCAGACACTGAACAATGTTTTTGGTTTTCATGCACTGAATCACTAGTGTTTATAGGCCTCCAACACGTAAGTCACCCTGAGGTAATCTGGAAGGGAAGGATATGAATAAGCCAATTAAATTGGCAAAGAGCCTAAGGAACACCCTGTTTAGGGATAAAATCACATGCCTGTCCTAGTGCCAGTAGTTCTGGAGAAGGAAATAGAGTTAAAATCTCTGTAGTTCATTTATTTGCAGAGGGAGATGATTTAGAAGACTTTGGTCCTCTCCTTTTGTATGTATGTGCTCAGGTGATTGAGATAAGGTAGTAGGTGGTGTGTTTTCTGCAAGTAACTTTTGTTTTGATGACGCAGAAGGATGTCATCCAGGTTGCGGAGGGTGTAGGAACTTGTTGCCTCATTTATGGTAATTATTTCTTATTCGGTTCTATGATATAAGCATTCAAAGGACTGAATTGCCCTTTATCTTTCCAAGTACCTCCTTTTTTTTTTTTTTTTTTGGGAAGGGAGGCACTTTTTCCATCAGGAAGCCTTCTCCACTCGACTCAGCAGTTACCGCCATACTTTAAGGTGCTCTATATCTAGATAATAACAAAAACAACTGCTGTCTTTTTACCATCTGCCAGGCCTGTGCTTTCAAAGGTATGATGTAACGGGGAAACAAGGCAGAGGTGAAGAAAACCTTTCATTGAAAGTTGTGCAGAGGAAAAAGTATTTCCACTCTTAGTTTACTTCTTTACAGCGTAAATGGATTATTTTTCTGTTTTTAAGAGGCTTGCTGTATTTGCTGGAAGTCTAACTCTTTATTTCTGCCATCCCACACAGATTTTTGAACTACTAGGCCAATTCCAATCAGGAAGGTAGCTGGCTTTCTAGAAGAGACATGCCCTGTGTATGCCTTCACTGGAGGAAATGCCAAGGCAGAACTCATGGCTGATACCAGACACTTTACGTGGGAGTGGATCATTAGGACCTCCCCACATGCAGGAAAAGCTGTAATTGGCATTTGTACATTATTAAGCATCAGATAATTCAAACATAAACAGAAATCCGTCATAGGAAATCAGGAGTCACCAGTTACACTGCTCACAGAACTATTCTTTTAAGGGCAGCTTTTGGGCATTTTTCAGACACCATTAAGAGCTGGGGAGATGTATCCTCCACTTTTTTTTTTTTCTTCCACGTAGCCTGTCATCTTTGGACTTCTAGAATTTTGTTCCTGGTTGAAGGGAAGTAACTTTCTGAGAACAAAAAACAGCCAGAAAGCAAGAGAGACATGGGGTCACTGGAGCTACCACCTAACAGCCCTCTGGATGCCTTGGAAGTAACAGCGCTGGGAGAACCTAGATACAAATGCATAGACTGGCAAAAGACCCAGACAAACATAGTTGTTCGCGATGGTTTTGATGCCTCTCACCTAACCCCAGCAATCTGATAGCTCAGCATCTAGCCCACACCAGTCTTTACTCCATACGGAGACAAAGAGACACCTTCTGGGGTCAGTTTGTTCCAGCCCAAAATAGGTATGAAATGGGTGTGCTGAACCATTTTTTTAATCTGTCTGCATTGTGTGCTGAGGAAGCCTAGATGACCATTTGAATTTTTTAGGCAGCTAACGTTCAGTAAGATGAATCCCACCATTGGTGTTCAGGTCCTGTGCAGCCTCACCATGCGTTGCTGGCAGCAAACTCCCATTAGTAGATGACAGCTAGAAATTTTGCACCAAAAGGTTAGTTCAAGGATCTCTTTCATTTTGAGCTGGAACTGGAGGTTCGCTCGGCCTCTTGGACATGTCTCTGGCCCTTATTCACTTTCAGGCATTCAGGTGCTGTTCAGAGCAGTGGAAAGAAACAGAATTAGCTGCTTTCGCTTCTCTCGTTGGTGTATGGGCCCTGCAAAGAAACAGGAACCAAAGTAAGGTTAAGCAGAGTTTAAAGGAACAAGATAATGTTTGGTAGAGGAAGGGAAAAACATAAGCTGGCCAGGTCCAGAGCTGTGTACATAAACAATTGCCATGTCCCCAGGAAAACAAGGGCTTTGGGAAATAGTCTAAGGCTAACCTGCATGAAATACAGAGCATATGCAGAGTGTGAGTGCCTTTGTCTTGATAGACAGTGCTCTAGAATCAGTATGACCTTACTCCTGCCCTTGTTAGTCTGAAATATGTAGCACAGCTGTAGTACATAGTTCATCATTTATCAAGAGTAAATAGAGTTCTGGATGGGAACATGGAGGTGAAAAGTGTTCTGCACACAGCGTTCACTTGCGCGTTGTAACATGCTGCTTGGAAAAAAACAGAACGTTTTGTCTTCTTATAACACTGGTGAGAGACTCCTTATCATAACCTTGTGAGAGGTTTCAAGTGTGTTCTTGAATAGGAAGATGATTAAGATGACACATCAAGGTTTTATGAATAGTTATTCCTATTCAGCTGCATCCTCATGTTTTTCTCAGTTTTCATTCCAAAACAAGGTGTTTGTAATCTCCAGTGTGATTAGGAGACCACATCCTTTCCCTCTTGGTGGCCCAGCTTGCTGTGAAACTCAAGCAGAGCAGGAAGAAAGTGAGTTTAAATGAGGGGCTGTCAGAGCCAAAGCAGCTAATTTAGCTGAAAGGCCCTGCACTGACCTCTGCAAAGGAGGCCTCTGTTGCTCTGAGCACTTACTGTGACAAAACCCAAGGCTAAAAATGAAGCGACCTGACTAAAATGTTTAGTGGAAAAGAGGGTAAATGGGGGATTTAGAGGATCTAGCTTGTAAGGGAGAAAGAGGAAGATGGCTGTGGAGCTAGGGAGCGGTTGAAAATCTTGCTCTGAACACATCCATAAATCAGGATGCCAGGTAGGGTATTTTCTCTTCCCCCAAATATTTCCCAGGCTGGGAGTCTGCTTTGGCCACAGCTGCTTCTCTTCAACAGTCCATTAGAGCCCTGAGACTGGGTTTTGAGCAGGCTGTGTGGGAAGGATGTAATCCTTCTCTCTGTTATGCAGCTGAAGAGTTACGTCTGTAGCCTAATGTGCCTTTTTTGGAGGACTCATATTAATTACCCTACATCTAAGGAAATCTAATTTCAGAGCACAGGGGAACAGAGGGAAAAAGGAAGCCTGATTTTTCCAGTGTTCAAATGATTGTATAAGTGCAGAGATTTGTGTCATGGGGAGCACCTCTGGGCCTTCTTGCCACGGGGGGTGTTAACAGAGGGCAGGAAAACGACACTGAGGCCAATGGCTTCAGTGACAGACACCATGGGAGTACAAATGGTATCTTTGGCATTAGGCTGAGGGGGCTGCAAGAAACAGTGCAAGGGCTGAAAGGCTTACCCGGCATCTCATTGCTTCTAGGGCTGTAAATGACCATACAGACCAACAGCACAAGTTTCACCACACTTGTGAAGTGA
Source organism: Caloenas nicobarica (assembly GCF_036013445.1). Taxonomy (NCBI): domain Eukaryota; kingdom Metazoa; phylum Chordata; class Aves; order Columbiformes; family Columbidae; genus Caloenas; species Caloenas nicobarica. The sequence goes on from NC_088247.1 coordinate 38,491,943, forward strand.
AGCAGCCCTGGTGGTTCCCTTTTCTTCAAAGCCACTTTTGGGGTATCCATGGTATGGGCATGCCCAGTTCAAAGGAGGTAGAGGTAGTACAGGAAGTAGGTTAAATTTACATTGTAGCCTCATTTCCTTGATTGGACAGGGCAGAGAGAGAAATCCCTGAAGCTGTCTATCTTGAGATTTGCTCAAAGTCGGTTACAAAGACCAAATGAAGAAATAGGTATGCTTCTTGACATTGCCACTCTGACCCTCATGGCATATATAACCCTTCCTGTCTGCTTTTCCAGCTCAGCCCCTTGTTCCTACTCCCTCAGCTCTGTAGCCCCAATGACCCAGTTTACACCTGCTCCTTGCTGTCTGGTGCCCTCTGGTGCTGCAAATACCTGTCCAGGATACATCCCATCACACCCTTATGCAGCTGTGGGAACCAGCCTGTACCCCAACGGGAGACTCCTGAACTGGCATCTGCTTTTTCCCCACTGCAGCCTGGCTGTGACAAGGGCCCTCCAATATGCCATGGCACAGGTGGGACTGGCCTGGGAGGTAGGAAGAGCTAGTCCTAGCTTCTCTAGTCCTGTTTCGGTCCTTAAATGGGGAGAGTGGGAAGTGGGGACAGGCTGTCACTGGTCCTCCCTCCACTTAACATTGAAGTCTCCCCTCCAAGTATCTCTCCCTTGCTTTACTCCCTCCCGTTCTCCGGCTTTACCCCTCTAAGTTCTTTCACCTCTTCTATTATCCATCCTCTTTTATTACGTTATTCTGCACATAGTTTCCTGGTCTCACTGCAGAAAGCCTTTCTTCCTCCTCCAGGATACAGCTGCTCTTCCTCTAGGATGCTGTTCCCACCACACAGTCCCTGATCGCCATCCAGACACTTCATATTGCAGGGCCCATGGCTCATGAACACTTGGAGCTTACACATCCTCAGATCTGTTGTTCAGAAAACAAGATTTTACAGTGTGTTCACTGTCCTTCATCTCCCCTCTAATTAATCAATGCGAATTGACTGATTGATGGTGGCTCTCTGGCGTAACGATCTCCCAAGTCCGAGAAGTAGCCACATGCCCATCATCCTCATGTATCTGCACGGAGCATATGGGACATATTAACCTCCAGAAATTAGTTAGAGCCTCTTCTATATTGTTTGTAACAATTGGCAGGGTTCATTTCTCTGGATTAAAAGAAAACTGATGACAGAAGCAGATAGCAACAACAGGCTCACAGGTCATTCTCTTGGGTTTGGTTCAATTAGATTTCACCCTTACAGGGAATAAGTGGATCATTCGGTGACCACAAACTGCACACTGATGGTAGGTTCCAGCCTGCAAGCCTGTTCCCCATACCTGATGCCTGTGCCCCGTTCAGTTTGGCCCTCCCTTCCTGGGATGGTCAAACACTGTTCATGATGGTGCTGTTGTAGTGCTGCAGAAAGAACCAGTAGGTGCCTTGTGGTAACAGGGATCAGTTTAGAGGGGCTGAGACTGACCAGTCCCTGTTGGTCCCCAGCCTGCTCTGTCTATGTGTGAAACTTCGAGTGACCGAGCCCTTCTCTTCTGCTCCAGTGCTTGGCTCAGATTCCTCAGCCTTCTCTCATTAGGCTCTTTTTGGCCAGCCTAGTTGCTGGGCTTTCTGAGCTGCAGGCAGATGACAGGACTTCCATGCTGTTGGTGCAGCTGGGAGTAACTGCTGTGAGGAAGGACCAGCTTCGCCTATGGTGCGGGCTGAAACACAAGTTGCTTGTTTGCAGTCTGATTACTACCAGGAGTCCATTTGGCATGGACATTCATGGCAGATTCATGACCTGAGGACCATCAGCCTGACAAATTTCAGTTCTCTGCCACAGGGAGCAATTTTAGGAAGAAAGCTACCAACTTTTTTTTTTTTTTTTTTGACAAATCTTGGAAACAGCTGAACTGGTTAAACAGAAAGTAAGATATCTGCCCCAAGCTCAACCAAGCCAACCCTCCAGCCCAACAAACAGGCAATGAGCTGTAGGCAGGCACTAAGTTTGAAACACGTGGGCTGGAACTGATAAAAGGTTGGCAGAGCTGTAAGCAAACTGAAAATGGGACCTTATAAAGAGAAGTTGGGCAATCTTCAAAAAAGTGGTGCTACCAGTCCTGTCAATGAATAGTTAGATATGACCCTTGCAGATTGCATGTCCCTTTATGCAATGCTCACTGGTGAGTCACCTGGAAGATCACTAATTGAAGGATAGAAAATGGCCTGCTGTGGCCTGCAGCCATTATGAGCTGCTAATTTTTTTAAGGGATGTTTATTGCAATCCCCTTTATTTTCTGCAGATGGGGTGTGTCTCTCCCATTCCTGGCAAAGTGGCTGGTACAGCCTTTGGTTGGGAAAATATGGGTGCTGTTGCATGACAAGCTAGGTTTCCCCTGAGGGGAGAAGTCATCTTCCTCCTCTCCAGCAACAGCATCAGGGGTGTGACAATTCCCTAAAGCACAATGGAACTGCACAGAAATCTGGCAGCTTTATCCAGTTGGTGGTTAAATGGGCCTGACTCATAAAAACATCTGAATCAGATTTCGCGCTACCTATCTAGCTACGTAAACACAACCTGATCCTCTTCTTAGGATCTGAACCTTATATTTTCAGACTATTGCTTCCTTTTCGTTTTTTTCATCAGAGGTTTTGTGACCCACACTCCTTTGTTCACATTTAAACGCAAGCACCCAAAGTTTCTTTGGTTGTGACACATTAGGCAACTCATTCGTCACGCAGGATGGGAGGGACACCAGACCCAGCCCCCCAGATGACAGAGAATGGATAGGCAGCCATCCTGCAGCTGTGCCTGTGGTAGGTGAGACAACCCTGACACCTCTTTGTCTCCTTTTTGGCTTTCCACCACTCTTGCCTTCCCAGATCTGCTGGCTTTGCCAGCTGAAGGCTGTCTGGTCGGCTCTGCGGGATGCCTGGGGTCACGGAGCAGGAGACAGACTGTGGCATCGTGCTGCAAGTGTGAGGAAAGTGGAATTACTTTTGTGGAGGCGGCAAGGAGGGAGCAGTCTGGTGAGTATTTGCAGAGACACTGCATCCAGGCTGGCAGATAGAAGAAGAAATGCACCCTGCTTATTTATAGGAAGCTGGAGGTTGCTGTGCAAGGCCAAACCGATTAAGTTTGGTATCCTGCTTCAGACAATGATGAACACTGGCTGCTAGAGGAGACACAAAAAATGCTGTAGTAAAACAAAGATAAAATCACTCAATGTAGACATTGAGTGTAGACTCAATGTAGACTGTCCCACTGATGTCTATATTACTAGTTAACTATGTCAATGACTAGTGACCATCATGAGATGGGAGGGATAAAGGCTTTTTGCTGAACTATCCCAGCTGATGTCCTACATGATTCCTCTCACTCAGCTGAAACAAAAATGAAGATGGAATGATGACCCCCATCCTGTTTCTTCTAAAATATATGACAAACCCTGTATTGTTCTCAAAGGTGCAGGATCAAACCTGTCATTATCTCATACAGAGCGCAATAAATATCGTGACTAAGAGTTAAGAGTGCATAAAAAATTATAACCTTTAAGACTTTTTGGCAGGCTTTACATGAACCAAACCAGGTTGTCAGCTGCCTTCTTCAATGACAACGTAACAACTACTCTGTATAATGATTTTCCATATACTACAGGTGGAAAACATAGGTGAGCAATATTTTACAGGCACAGGTACGTAACTGATTATATTACAAATAATTGCAAGAACAAGATGTTTATTCTTCATTTTTAGGAATTTGAAGGAGGAGATCTCATTACCTGGAATCAGGATGCATCTTGATTGGTGAATACAATAACAAATGAGTTCTTCACATCATAGGATCCTAGAATCATAGAATGGTTTGGATTGGAAGGGACGTTAAAGATCATCTAGTTCCAACCCTCTGCCAGGGGCAGGGACACCTGCCACTAGGCACACCCTAATTCACAAGCATTTCACAGAGAGACAGCTCAGCAGCAGAAGAAAGATGTACTGTTCCTAGAAATCTCCTGACTCAACTCCTGTCCTGTATCTGTCAGTGATTCAATAGCATGGCAGTTATAACTGAGCACAAACATACTTGTGTGAGCAAACGGGAAGAAGCTGGGCAGAAGCACCAAGATGGAAATGGGCCATGTGGGTGCCAAGGTGGATGGTCACACCTGGTCAGGGCTGTGAGATCAGTGATACGGTTAAGGTGGTCAGGCTTGCAGAGGGAAAATCTGAGTTGCCTGTCACTGTGTGGTGATAAGAGGAGGATGCACAAGGAGGATGGTAAGCTTGATGGGCACTTAGAAATAACAGTTTTTCATTTCCGTTTCTTTAACTAGTAATTCACTTACCTTTTCCTTTTAGATTGAATACTTTGTATTAGAAAGTACTGGCTGCAGCACTTCGACGTTGTAGACATTGTGCGTAAGCTTCTGTAGACTTACAGACATTGTATGACACAGCTGGAGAGGGGACTGATTGCCAGCAGGTAGCCAGCAGCCTGGGGAGAGATTATTGAGATTTGTGTGTTTCCACGTGCATCTCCTCAACTCCACCTGCTCTGCTGGAGATTTGGAAAAAAATAAGACCGTGCTCTATTTATGAAAGCAATAGTGACATCAGGACAAAAATACATGATCCGTGTAGTTCCTGAAGCTAGGGATTACTCACAGCATATTGCAAGGGCATCAAATAAGGTTTTCAAAAAAGTGGGTGTAAAAATTTTCGTCACAGGTCTGTCTTTAGGAACGAAAGGAACTGCTCCTATTTTCAAAAGTGTGGAATCTCTGACAACTTCAGCTGCTCACCTCTTCCTGCTCCTGTTTCGTGAATGAAGGAGGGCTCAGTCGCTTCAGGCTTTGTGGGTGTCGTTTTCCTTGCCTGAGTCGGAGTATGCATAACAAAGTAGTAGGATGTGTCAGGTACTTTTCCTGTCTTTTATTTAAAGTCTTTTTAAATGACCCAGTCTCTGCAGATGCATAAGCCATCAAAATATAAATAAATGGAAATTAAAATTTCCTGTTAAGCGCCTCCTTCCTCCCCAATCTGGCCTCCTGGTTGGAGGTTCCTTCCTGTCAGTCAGCTCCCTGCACCAACTGGTGTGTGGACACATCCCTCCTGCCTCATAATGGCTCCCTGGGCAGAGAAGGATCTGCCCAAATTATCCTAAAGAGAGATTATGGCTTCACTGGTTAAACTCATTGGGATAGCTATGCATCCAATAAAGCTGATGACTGCAATGATGCTTCATTTTAAGCATAATTCCAAGGACAAAAAAGGCTCCTCCTGCTTAGTTTTCCTAGTTGAAATGTTTGGTGGTGACTTGCTTGTGCGAAATAGGTCTTGTCAGTAAGTTATCTTCCTCAAAATATCTCAGTTACATTGGTCTTATTGCCTACTTATGTTAACAGCCTTTTGCAGGGAGGAACGGAGGTCATGAATGCAGAAGTTAGTTCTTCATGAGTTAGTTCTTTTTTCTTTTTCCCAGCATATGAATCTAAAACAGCCCTGCTGCCTTCTTACTGTAGCTTAATTGCATGGATCAGAATTTAATTCACATTCACTTTCTGTCCCAAAATGTTTTAAGTCCAGAGCTAGTCCAGAGAATAATTTCATTTCCTCACTGCCTCATTTTCCCCATTGGTTCTTTCTCTCTGTGCCCTGAATGCTCATCTCTATTTCAGCCATGTAGAGGCACACAACTGAGCTATTGTTTGGGTGCTAAAATGGTTTCTGGCAGTCAGTGCTTGAAGACTTGGTATAAGAAATCAACGTAACTGATTTCCTAGTGTGGTCAGGGTGATCAGTGCCCTGGACTAGTCAGCCCTGGACGTGGCTTTTCTCCATGTCTGTGCTTTGTGGGGGTGTGGGCTTCAGGGAGCAACTCATCTCCCACTGGAACTATTGGCTGGATGTTCAATAAGTTCAAAAGGGAACATTAGCTTTCAGCTAGATGTGCTGATCTGTGGGGCACGTCTGGGTGTATGTGGCATGACCACTGAGCAGAGGTTGTCATCTACTGGCCTGTGTTTGGAAGACAGTAGTAGCAGAGCTACCAACAAGCAGTGGCTGGGGGCAGCCCTGTCTATGCCACGTTCCTGGGCATCTGCTCTCTCTTAAGCAACTGAGCGAGCACTCAGAAAGACAGACGGATGCTATGTACATCACTTCTTAAACATTACCCTGTCTCTAATCCACAGCTGCTGTGGGCTTTCCGTTCAGCACGAGGTCCCTTTGTCTGAATAAGCAACAAGAGCATCTAAAGGAGCAATAGATTTTGAAATGGAGACAACTGGAGCAATCACACTTTGATCTCTGGCAAAGCCCAGGGGCTTGATTATTATCCAGTGGAAGGAGCTGAGATAAATGAGTTTTCAGGAGCAGGGAACTCTAAGATTTCAGGCTGGAGGTGGATTAGAGTGAAGGGCGAGGGGGTGCGCCTCCCCTCCCAGGATAATGAGGTCAGTCATCAGTGAGCCACTGGGTCGTCTTGGAGCCTGGCACTTCACAGGGCTCACACACATTTTCTAGGAGCAGGCAGGAATGTTTCTTTCCACAGGCCTCTGCCACCTCCTTGGAAGCTGATCAAACCTGTTTTATTAAAAACCACCATTTGACTTCCAATGTTTTTATACTGATTAAGAACATTGACTTGGCTAGCTGAACAAGGAAACTGATTGTAGCTCAGCTGCTTTATGCTGGAAAAGCTTTGATCGAGCTGAGTGGGAGTTTATGTTTAAGGTACTCTATAAAATGAATTTTGGTGATAAGCTTATAAACTGAATTTGAACCTTGCACAGGCTCCAGAGAGAAGGAATAAACAGCTCAATTTATATTTTCTACAGATACACACCAAGATGTCCCTTTAACCTTCAGAAATTTTACCTAGAGGGTCAAATTGTTTCTTAAACTGTTTGAAATTATTTGTCCAGATTAGCTGTCCATGCTGAAGATGGAGAGCTTTCAGAGTGGCTCCCAAGAGCCCTGAAGCCAACTATAATGTATGAGTTTGGTGTTTTACTTGGAGGAAAAAAAGCTGAATGAGTTACTGACCTGCCAAATAGCCCCAGTTCATTCACACAAACATGAGGATAATGTGCTTCTCCTGATCCCAACATGCTATAGTTAGAGTAGCTTATTTCAAGGGCATTAGTGTCTGACATCTTCCCTCCCCCATTACTTATCAGCCTCTATAGTTATACACAGCAGTGAATTGCAATTAGAAGACACCAGTATCTGACAGGAAACCCTGGGGACCATGTAGGGTTCATCTCCCCTTTCCACTATTGCCAGTGACCGAACTTTCACGGTATCAAGTGGAAGCAAGGTCAGGTGGTCCTTCTGTGAAATTCTCCTCTCCAATACATCTTGGAGTGTATACACATAAGAGTCAGTCTGAAGAGTTTGGTAACTGGTTGAGTAATTACTCACCATCAGAGGCACTTGCAGTGCAGATCCCAACACAGCCATCCCGGAGAGTCTGGGGCTGCCTCAGGCCCCCGGCATCAAGGAATTGCTCATCAAGGCAGCAATGGGGTCTTTGCCGGGGAGAGATTTTCTTTAGATGGTGAGGTTGTGATCTGTCTGAACAGATGTCTATTTTATCAGAGGAGTCATCCAGCTGATGTGTAAGTCTCACAGCCATAGAGAAAGAGCGACTTTTGTTTGTGTTTTCTTGAGGCAAAGGGCTGGAAGTGAGAAACTCTAGGTCTGGCTCTGTGATGGCCCTTTGCATACCTGCGGGCAAGTCACTCCTGTCATCGTGCTGCTCCTGCAGTCTCCCCATGTCTGCTCCAAAAGGCAATTGCTGAGACCTGACAGCACCCTGAGCTTCCGCCATCATTCTCCCTTCCCTGCTTCAAAACAAATGCACTTCATTTATCATAATAAAGGGAACATTTTTTTAAACTTGGCTTACGGTTCATGCCCTGTGTATGTGTGTCTGCCTCTTCATCCTTCCCAGTGACTTCTGACTCTCATGCCCAACTCCAGCTAAGTACAGCAGAAATGTAGAGGCCTCAGTGATATCAACGTTACATTAAATTTCCAGGAGACTGGGAGAGCAAATAATTCAAATATCACCTCTGCTGAGAGAGAAGTCTTACCAGATATCAAAGGTTCTCAGTGGGGAAGGGGAAAAAGGGACAAAGACGTAAGAAACCAGGCTTCATTTTCTCATTCTGTTGCACACGCTCATGTTATTTTGCATTTTCTTGTAATTTTCTTATAACTCCTAGCTATCTAAACCTTACTCAGGATTTGAAGCACAAGTTTGTGTAACCAAAAATTCCTCCCATTTGCCCTCAGCTGTTCTCTGCAGGGTATCCAGAGAGGGCTAGGGGTCACTCAGTATTTACTCTCCACCCCTGACAGGGGTAATAAAATATAAGCATCAAGGACACTGACCATGCCGAGGGAACAGGTCAACTAGGAGCTGAACTGGGCCCATTCATCAACCAGCTTTGCCATATGCTAAGGAAATGCAATAATGTATGCCTAAATTGGAGACAAATTGCAAAGATGAATTTGTGAACTGGGGCACCATTCCTTGGAGTAAAGGTCTTTTGCTTTGAAACTATCCCCACTGGCTTTGCCTGTATAGAAATAATGATGGGAAAGGCCATCACAAGCCATCAGGTTCTGCAAGCCTTCTGAGGGCATTATTGACTTTTTCACATGCTCCTATTCAGGAATCATAGACTCTCTGAACACTCAGTTTCCATCTGAATAGCTTTACTCTCAGCCTACTCTCTTCATCACATTACATTATTTTAACTCATCTGCCCTGAAATAACAAGGTTTAATTTGCAATCTGGCTCTGATTTACTAATATCTCCTTATGCATGGAAGGAGACCTCCAGTTCTATGCACTCATTCTCAATCAATGTCAGCTTGGTATTAACTCAATGTTATTACATTATTGATTTTATTCATCCCAGGAGCTACATCAATTTATCATGGAATTTACACTTCTTTAACAACCAACACAAATCAAGAACATTTGTTAGGCTTGCAATGTAGCCTAGAAGGATTTTGGAATCTGATCCTCATTTTCCCTTACATTTGCTTAGATTTCCAGTTAATCTGAATTCCTATCTTGCCCCTTTGAGCTTTCAACCAACTGTAAATACTTTTGATAAATTTCCATGCTAAAAACTGTATTGCAACACAGTTCTGAAAAAAACAAATGATAACCAACTATAAAATACCCAGTGCGTTCTGATGTACTGATGTAACTGGTTTGAGGAAATAAAAGGTCATGTGCATTAGGTTACATGGTGGTCACATATAAACAATAAAATCTATTTGTAACCTCAGTCATGCACTTGGTTCTGCTATACAGTATAACCATTTGTAGTTTTAACTTGTGTTGAAGGTGTGTAGCAAATTTAAAATATAGCAAAGAGTTTGTCCTTTCCTATTGCATTTTACTGGCTGACTTATTTGCAACAGATTAAGAAATTCTGGGAAAGTTCATTGTCTGCTTCTGCATTTCTTCAGTCTTCCTCTCTGGCTGGACCCTGTGATGTCTGTAGAGATATTGAAAGGGTGATGTCAGCAGAGCGGGAAGTGAAAGTTGAAGAGAATTTTAGTCAGATACTTTGAACTGTTGATTTTTTTTAAAAAAATGATTAATATCTACATAGCTGAAATGCTGATTTGGCATTTGGAACAAAGGATGTGGGACACCAGAGCAGCCACAGCACTGGCTGGTGTTAACAGAGATACTTTTTAGGGGGATAAAGCACCTTTACTTTCTTCCTTCACGCCACAGAGAAATCCACTACTGGCTGGAGTGCAACATGCAATTGTAAATTTGCTGTTCTGTATAGTAATTTTATGACTGCTGCTGTATGTTGTTTGTGTATGTTCCCTGCATACAGTAAAAATAATACTTCAAGGACATACTGTTGTTTAGTAGTAAGAGGATAGAGACCAGTCAGAAACTCAAAGATGGACTTCACTGAAAAGAAAAGGACGAATTTAGCTGCATTTAACTGAAAGTGCATGAGTAAGCTAGAAAAAGGAGGACTGCAAAATCTGTGTGTCCATGGCAATGCCACCCTTCAGTGTTACCTAACATGGTTGTGATTACATCACCAGAACAAACTTTCATCAGTTCATTGCAGTTTCCTTATGTGACACTATTTTGAGCTCAACGTGAAAGTGACGCTTTTATGCAAATTTTTCCCCTCCAGATCATTGCAAATAGTGTTGGAAGCTACATCCAGCCAGAACTTGCCACAAAGTGTCTTGGGAGAGAAGGCCACACCACCCAAAAATATCAAAGGAAAAATTCAGGAGCTAGAGGATTTGTGTGGACTTTCTCTTTGAAGTCACCAAAGCAGCACTTTCTTGGCCACGTTGCTCAGGAGAATTTCAGGAACATATAGAACCAGTAGTTCCCACATCAATGTCCTTCTGATTTGGGTCTCGTTGTTTCACATGGTTGTGAAAGATGGATAGCTGGGTGCCTGAGTGCTTGTGAGGTTTCAAATAGAGGCATGCAGGAGACAGGGAAGACCAAGAACTTCCGTTGGATTTGCCTGGGTAGACAAATGTTTCTGTAATGTTTTTACTACACTAATAGCACAGCCAGCTTTTGTCTGTGCCAGAAGCCTTACATGTGGGCTGTTTGCCTAGTGGTACCTGCCATGGTCAAAGGGTTGTAGCGAGATGCATTGTCTCATCTCAGGCTGAGCAACACAGCAGGAACCCTCCTCCAGGTCAGACCTGGGATCATGGAAAGGCCGGAGAAGCCATGAAGCAGAGCAGCACTGGGGTGCTGGGGGCAGCAGGAAGGCATGGAGTGACTGCAAGGGGAGTGATACGCTCCTGCTGTTCCCTCCTCTCCCGGCCAGAGTCAGGGGCTGAGTGAGAAGCTGCTGCGGAGCTGCAGCAAAAGGCTCAGCACTCATGCATAGAGACCGGCCAACACATGGGGTTTGACAAGAGTTGAGATGGTACCCCAGCTGCAGCTTCAAGGGGCATAGAATCATAGAATCATTTTGGTTGGCAGAGACCCTCAAGATCATTGGATCCAACCATTAACCTAACCCTGGCACTAAACCATGTCCCTTAGAACCTCATCGAGGCGTCTTATAAATACCCCCAGGGATGTTGACTCAACCACTTCCCTGGGCAGCCTGTTCCAATGCCGGACAACTCTTTCTGTGAAGAAATTTTTCCTAATATCCAATCTAAACCTCCCCTGGTGCAACTTGAGGCCATTTCCTCTTGTCCTATTGCTTCTTACTTGGGAGAAGAGACCAACACCCTCCATGCTACAACTTCCTCTCAGATAGTTGTAGGAAGTGATAAGGTCTCTCCTCAGCCTCCTTTTCTCCAGGCTAAACAGCCCCAGTTCCCTCAGCTGCTCCTCATCAGACTTACTCTGAGTGCCAAGTGCACTGGTAAGCAAGCTCTGGCCTTTGCTCAGCTCAGCTTTGCTCAGCTTCTCACACCAAGCCACAGGAAGCCCGTAGTGCTTTTATAAACCCACACTGCAATTCTGTAGGTGTTGGACAAGAGCAGACGCATGACCACACCGCTACCAGATCAGCTGCTGACTTTGTGCTGCCTTTACACTGCTTGTAGGAGGACATGATGCAGCAGAGGGGCAGAGCGGCACGAGCGAGTGGTGTCTCACCCAGTATCCTCGTACAAGGTTAACCTGCCAGCAATTTTAAACAAGCATGAGTAGCCAGAGCTAATTTATCAAAGCTTTGCACCTTGTGGCATTTGGCTTGTCACTAGGCACCCTAATGCTGGCTTCAGAGCATTGCCAGGTTGTGGCTCTGAGCTGTGGCTTGGCCAGCATGTTTGCATGGGTTGGTAGAGGTGCTTGACTGTGCAGTGGAAGTGTTGTCATGTTCACCTTTGCTGCCAGCGCTGCAGCAGCATGTGGGCTCTAGCTGATGTTTCTGCAAGTCACTGAGCCTCCTGGGCCAAGCCCTTGAGCTCTGCAGGGGTGACTGACTTGCAGCAGCAGCAGCACTGTGCAACCTTGAACATTAAAATATCTTTGCTTGTTGCTCAGATTCCCCTGCTTTCATTTTGCTGGCTCTGCGCAGCTTAGTGCCGTCTACAGGAGTCCATCTCAGCAAAGGTCACCCAAGTCAGGTTTCCACCCACAGGGAACACTTTTCTCACCCTACACTGTAACCATGGTGATTTGTTTTCTTTTAAATTCCTTTCCCTTAGGTTCAATGCTATCTTTAGATGCCATCCTGTTTTGACAAATGTCCCTGTAAGTTCCTGATACTATCAGGGAACTGTGGCATGACAAGGACTGGCTTAAGTAATAGCTGCATAACTCTGTCAGGAATGAATGATGCAGCTGATGCCCTTTATGGAAACGCTCCTGTTTTTGGTGATTCTTGCTCCAATGTGCTCCAATGCAGTGTCCAGCAGCCAGTCATGGCCTGGCTTGCCCAGGTTTTCATTTTTCTTTTTCCTTCAACCTTGTGCAAGCATGTCGCTGCTGCAGAGTTTTGGTCACACTTTGGGGTTCACAGTCCGAGGGACTCGAGCGTTGGGATATACAAGGCTGGTGCGGAAGGCAAACAGAAGTGGTAAATGGGAAATGAAGCCTGAAATGCTTAAACCTGCTGGGAGCTGGGCTGCTGACCTGGCAAAGTCTCAAGGCCTGTGTTTCCCTGGGGATGATGGGGCTGGACTAATGGCCTAGAAATGGACTGACTCACAGCACAAACCAGTTGTGTTGTGGACACTGATAAAATGGGCCTCCACACAGAGGCTGTGGAGACTAAGACCAGGTGACATACCGTCCCTTGAGACTTTGCGGCTGGTGCAGGATTTATGTATCTTTATTCTTTAAAAAAATAATTACTCTCTCTGCTTTAATATTACACACAACCTGGGGAATGTGAAATCTGAAGAGTTTTGTTGTCTTTTTTTTATTCCAAGAGAACTTTGAATTTGCAGTGCTGACCCAATGCAAACATTTATTTGTTTTTAAAACATTTTATATAAAACCTCTGATGCTCTGGCTATAGTCACCTGTCTCTATGCAGGTGTACGTTTACTAGGGGTAACTCTGCCATACCACCTTTGCTCATTTCAAAGCCACAGTTTGCAGCAGACACACCTGTTCTCAGGCTTCCTGTCATCTGGTGCTCAGTTCTTGCCCAGGTGAGGCCGTCATGTGCACTCAGCGTTGCCCATGCAAATACAGCAAATGCCGCCCTGGAGAGCTGTTCTGACAGCCAGAGGAGGTGCACAGGGCAGCAGAGGGACAGCAAGGATGTAAGCTTCTCCCCTGGCATCTCTGGCTACTTAAGCACTCTATGCTTAAGGGTGCTCATAAGTCTGACAATTCGAGTTCATACTTCAGAGTCATCAAGTCAAAATATTATTGGAAATTTGGCCTAAATTTTAGACCGTACAGTCTGACATCACCTTCAGCTAAATCATAAGATGACACTTCCTTCCTATAATGGACTGTATAAGCCTCAGCTTGAAATTGTGAACAAAATTATCCCATCATTACCCAGCTAATTTAATGCCAGTGTGCTTTCAGAGGCGCAGAGGTGATCTTTAGCATCACACATGAACTTTATGTTCCTTTAATTAACTGCATCATACAGCATGTTGGCAAGAAGCCATAATGATACTACATCCTTCCATCGACCAAACAGCAGAAAGTTGCAGAGATAATGCTGTCAAGAGACAGGCTAGGTCTTGATTTAATAACTACTCTAAATAACACAAAGCAAAAACCTTTTTAATAGTTCAGTATTATATACTCAAAATACGTCAGCTGTGTGCATCAGAGTTCCTTAGTATAAACAGTTGGGACCAAAATCAGTGACATAGCTGGGTCAAACTTAGCCTTCCAAACAATTTTTTTGTATCCAAATATCTACGAGCCTTCAGCATTGTGCAGGTTGTTGCAGGTAAGGGGTGCAAAGTATGATAAAGTTAGGTCAATCATGTTTACTTACAAGAACATACTTGGCTTTTCCTAAGACACAGCGAGGGTTCAAGATGGGTCAGACTTCCTCTCCAGGAGTTGCCCATGTGACGATTCTCAGCTTTTTTTCTGTCTGGCAATGCTTGATACATGCCTGGGTCCAGCTCCTTGCCCCATCCCCAGCCCTTGTCCTGCCTCCTTTTTGCTTCCCTTCACTCAACCCCAGGAGACCTGCCGCTCTCTCCCTGTGTATCTCCTGATGCTGGCTTGATGCTGGGCCAGGCTCAGGAGCCCAGCCTGCCCCTAAGCCCACGGGCATCTGTGCAGGTGCTCCTCTGGGCTCCAGCAAGGCGGTGCTGAGGCAGCTCCTTGAAAATAAGCTGATGAAAGGTCCCTGCTTATAGACTTGTTGTGTGCACACCCCAGTTTGCCCAGGATGGCTCTGTGGGCTGGGAAGCAGGATGTTTTTTCTCATCCTGAGCCAGCACAGCTATACAGCTGTTACATTTTCTGATCTGAATCCAACAGGTCTGCTTCCATGTGTTGCCTCCCTGCTCTTTCCCCTTATGCACACCCCATGCTCAAGGAAATGTGTAGAGTGCAGTGCCCTGCGTGTTCTTTTTGGCAGGAAGCCAGGACCAGAAATTCCCCCACCACCCCCGCCCTTGGCTACTCATTCCCTACACTGAACCCCAGGGCTGATGCCTCAGAAGTGACCATCACTAGCCGAGGGCATGGGAAGGGAGTCTCACCCTCCAGAAAATGAGTAGGCAACTCCACCCTCAGCCTATCTTCTCTGCCCAGGATTTAGAGCAGTTTAGTATGTTTGCTTTTGTTTTGGGTTTAAATATGTGCTTAGCTATCTCTCAGAGCTATCTCAAATGCAGGGGTGTGGTGAGACTGCCTAATTTAACCCAGCCTGTGACATCTGCTAACGGATGGCCTGTCTCCATAAAGCCATTTTATCTTTTTCATTTAGGTTGGTTTACAAGCTGATAATTTGAATCCTTTGCTGCCACTCTTCTTTTGGCTTAATGGGACATAGTCTAAGTTTGCTGAAGTAAATGAAGTAAACCCTCTCAGAAACAGAAAAGGCCCCTGCAGAAGTTTGCACCATTTTGAGATGCTATCTTTCAAAACACCACTTCAGTTGTCTTCCCAGGAGGGATCTGGTTGCACACTGGGTCATGCTTTTAGGAAAGGAGAAGAAATGGCAGGAAGTTCTGGGTGCTTGTGTGAGCACCAAGTTCCTCCCCAAAATTTCATCATCCCCCTCATCGTTTCCTGTCCTGGGGTCCTGCCACCTCCTTCAGACATCAGTGGAGACGCTCAGGCACTGAACATGAGGAGCCGCATCCCCAACCCACTGGAGTCACTGGAAGAATGCCCTTGGTTTTCACAAGGTTAGAGTTTCATCCTAACCAGTGCTCTCTAGTTGAAAAGCTATAGGCCAAACACACCCATGGGATCCACAACATACATCTCTAGAAATATGCTCCAATTTAAATGTATTTGCATATAACCTTCTCAGTGAGGGTTTTCCCACTGAACTCTTGCTCTGACATGACAAGGAATGTTTTAAGACAGCAAAATGGAAAACATGGCAGGGAGATATGAACCCCTGAACAGAAACGAGGAGGGCAAGCATGGTTACCTTTTTCTTCACCCTGCTTTCCCTCCTGCTGTCCTCATCGCCATGGGTTTTGGCTTCCGGAGTTCTTCCGTGGTGGCCCCAAAGGGAATACCTGTGGCAAGTGTGTGGCAGCATCCCAGTCCTCATGCTTGTGCTTTTTTGTTGTACATTGTGATATGCTGAGTGTTGGACACCAGCCCTTTGGGTCTGAACAGAGCTTGTGTGCAAATTGCCAGCTGAGAGCTCCAGGGTTATTTTTTTTCTCCAGGATAAGGGGGATCTCCAGAAAGGGGGATCCCATTCGAGAGAGCTGCTTGCTGCTAGGGACTTAAAAAGTGCAATGGGAGTGATGTATTGTCGGTTGGGGACAGAGGGCAGAAGGATAATTACAGTGCTGTCATTTTTGATAGCACGGGGCAATATGTCACTGAAAATATGTTTTTAGTCCTCAAGAAGATGGTATTTCCATGTCTCAGTCTTTTACGTATTTACCCCTCAGTGAAACAGAGAAGTGCTATTACACACTTCCCATGGGGTGAGGTTGTAGAGCTCATGAAAGTGAGAAGCTGAGCTCTAGGTTAATGGCACAAACATGGGTCTAACCATCCCCTTTCAGCATTGGACTCCTTCTCGGGAAGAGGGAAGGCATTGAGCACCCTTACTCAAGTGCAGTCAATCCCACCAAGCCAACGGCAGCTGCATATTTCTTTCCATCTTTGTCATTTTTCTAAGGATATATTCAGTTCACTCCTGAGGGACGAGGATCCTGGCCACATTGTGTCAGTCTGTGGCAGGCAGTTGTATTGTGGGTCCTGTATGGGGTTCAGATCCTCTGCAAGGTGCTCTGGAACACCACAAGTGTGGTGCGCCCACCACAAGTGCCTCTCCTTAGTCACAGGAGTGCCAAGTCCCTGCAGTGCTTTCCAGATGTGTGTCAAGTTTGGTCTGGAAGAACCAGCTCTAGGTGGGAATACACTACCAGGGCCAGCTGCACACAACAATACTGACTAATTCTTCTTTTTTCCTCCAGATACAACCCGATCCAAGACGGATTAGACACAGACCACCAGCAATACAGACTGTCTATTCGTTATTTTTCTTTTCCAGAAGCTGTTAATTTGGGATGTATTTCAACTAGTAACCTCGACTGGAAAAGTACCAGATCCCATGCTGCGTACCTGGGGGGTACTCCTTCTCATTAATAAGTACCTTTATTTCGGTGTCTGTTTATTTTGGAAGGTTTACCTCCACTCCCCGACAAAAAACAGAGATGAATTGGGATAAATACAGGCAGGAAATGGTTTCCCTGGCAACACTAAGAATACATAAGAACAACCTCATCATTCACTTTTATTCCTTAGATACACTTTTTAAAGAAGTTTGAGCTACGTTAAAAGACATCTTCTGTTCACAGCACAGCACCCAAGTCAACAGAATTAATCAGCCCTGATTTCACTTTCAGTGAGACGGGAACTAACTCTCTTTAAAAAACAGGGATGTAAGGTCTTAGATTCCAGGGATGAAAGCTGAGTCAAAAGAGGAGTTCATTCAGATTCAGCGCTGGTCAAGAAAAAGCCGCTTTATGCAACGTTCAGCTTTGCTGAAGTGTAACTTACACTAACAAACTTCCACTGTGTCCTGTTCAGAGAGCCTTAGGTTTTGGTGAAGCCTGGATTGGATTGTCCATAAGCAAAATTTAATCTAGTTGTGTGACAGTGCCGGAAAGGAAATCAGAAAAACTGTTTCTGAGAGGTTATCAGGGGAGATATAAATGCTTGATGTGGTGTAATTTCTGCTCCTGCCACCTTGCACTAACACATCCCCCACTCCCTCCTGATCTGCTTGCCATTCCTGTCAGCCTCCCCATGTGCTGTAAGACACAGGAGAGACATTTCAGCAACTTGGATGACTTCACCTTCCATCTGGAACAATGGGTCCAGCCTCAGAAGCCAGGGGAGACCTCACTGGGCATGTCACCCTCACCCAGGTTGGTCTGTAGGCAGGAGGGGTTGTTCCTGAGGGGAAGCTTTTTGGGAAGCAGGGTTTCAGCTTAGCCCTGCCAGATTTCTAACTCCAGGGCAGGCAAGATCTGTCCTTTCTCCTCCTTAAAGAAGGATCAGATTGGCTAGCAAAGGCCATGGCACCCCGTAGACCTGGTATTCAACCTGCTTCATGGTCTCATGTTCTTTCTGGGATCATTGCTTCCCAGACAAGATCCTCCATCATGTATGTAAGACCTACTTTCTTGGTTCTGATCTGCCTGAACAGCATTAGATTTGTCTTCAATGGCTGCTGGGGATCAATCCATATGCACAGATACAAATAATTATCCAAAAGTTGTGCTTCTACTGGACATGTTATTGATACTGCAGAAGGAGGACCCGTTGCTGATGACATCTGCCGATGATAAGAGAGAATGTTTAAGGCCGGGTCATAGGAGGGTTGGTTGTTCAGCTGGGTGCAATCAAGCAGCATGTGCTTCAGCACGTGTCAGATGTGAAGTCACAGATCTGGTAACAGAAGGGGCAGCACATTAGAAAGTCTCCAGAGTCTCCCTCTATTTGGCTAATTGGAAAGAAGACTGAGAAGAGGGCTAGTCACTTCTTAGCATTGCCTGGATGAGGACAGATATTTGGTGGCAGAAGGCTCTTCGTTCTAGCAGATGAACAGAAAAAACAGTGGGTGGAAGCTGAAAGTAAGCAAACAGATGAAAATAAGATGCATTTTCTTATTGTGAGCGTAATAGTCATTGGACTGCAATGACTTCAGCCAAGGTTGAAGTGGTTTCTCCCTCACAGGAAACTTAACATTCATGGTGTTTTTCTGAAACGTGGACCTTTGATCACTTACAGGAAGTCCACAGAGCCAGGTTATGCAGAAAATCAGAAAAGAGAGCCACAGTGGTACCTTTCTGGTATTAGATTCTATCGCATGAGGAGCAGAGGAGCTGGAGAAGGTAGTCCAGTACCATGGCCAAGCTGGGAGGTTTAGCCTCTTGGAAGGACTGATGGGAAGAAGGGGCTCTGATATTTGCAGGAGAGTGGTGATACGCATTTTCTTTTTCCTCAGGCCTGTTTGAAGTGAAGACGCCCAAACAAGAGAATATCTTGTTTTACTAGTCCCACTGGCATAACTCTGGTTTATTTGGTCTCGACATCAACTTAACTCCATGCCCTGTAATATTATTGCTGCCTTGTATCTGAGGAACGGTTTGTGGTCCCTTCTGGGATGAATTAATAGCATCTTTCTCTGAAGAAGTTTTGTGTGGTCCAGCTGATGGTGTGCAGAGAGCACACCGTGACAGCTGGTGCTGGAGGAAGAGGATGGTGGTTATTGGGGAGCTTAAGGATTTGCAAAGAGCCCCAGAACCTGGGTCTGGTTTCCACTGATGTTATGCCACTCTGGACTAGCTCATAATAGGAAATGATGCTGTAGACAAAGACAGCCCTAGAAACTAACGTAGTCACTTCCTCATCTCCAGGGGTCAGATTAAGCTCAGAAATTGTTTCTAAAGCTGGTTCTGCATTTTCCATCCATTACTAACCTCAAATTAAAAAAAAAATCCCAAATACTGCAGTGCTGTAATAGTGAAATATGGCTGTGGATGGTTTTGTTCTGTAAATAAGTATGTACTATTTGTTTCAAGATCAAAATTCAACAATCGTATCCAATAACAGAATTTCTGCTCTGTGGGCTGAGATGCTCCCACGCACAGTACTCGGTCTCAGGGACGGGCTTTCCTTATCAGCTCTTTCTCCTTCTCACACAAAAAACATTTCTTAAAGATATACCTTTGTTCAAGAAGGACTCGGTCCTGGGAGGCCAAATGAACCAGGTTATAGAAACCAGATCAGATAACCACAGCACTCTCTTTCTGGTTTTAAGCTGCAAGAAAGCGTTTCCTGAGCAGGGCAGCTAAGAGGGGTAGTCCAGCATCATGGCTAAACTCCTAGACCCGTCTTCTGGGAAGGAATGATGGGAATAAAAGAGAAGGATGCCTCAACGGAGGGCTTTGCAGGGCCTGTGCTCCTCAAAGGGCTCCTCAATGCGGCGTGCAACTCGGGCAGCGGGCCAGGAGCAAGAGCAGGAGAAGTGATGGGGCATGGCCCCAACTTGCACGATCCACGGTGACAAAACACGTGGGGCTCCTCTTTTGGGAATGAGATCCCTAAGGGCCTGGCTGTGCCCCTGCCTGCCCCAGGTGTGTGGAAGGAGGTGGTGGTGCAGATGCTCTCCTGGGCTAAGACAGAGCAGGGTTTGGCTGGAGGATTGCTAATGCCTCTGTGCCAGCCTTAACTCTGCTCCTGCCCTGGATTAGTTCTGGCAAAACCCTTCCTCATCTCAGAAAGTGTTGCCTGAGCCCCTCTCACTGTGCTTCTGTGCTTCCCTGCCACATCTAGCAATTAAGCAAAAGCCCCAGACATCCCCTTGCTCATACAATGCTTTAATTATAAAGTAGTTTGCTTCTGATTGGCAATTACTCTGCCTGAAAATGGGCCTCGCAAGGGGGTGGGCCTTTGAGACCTGGCTGTCGCTTTTATCAGCCTCGTCCCCTTCTCCATCTGGTTGCCGACAAATAAGGTCTCACAGGCTTTTCTGTGAAATAATAGCACTAAAAAATTAAGAAGTAGATGGAGTTGGCCTTCACTGAGGCTGTAGTTTCAGTCTGTTTCTTTGTTTTTTCCCTTTCCATCTTAGTTCTCAATAGGAAATGTCTAATTCATTACTGTTGCCAGGCTAATCTCATAGCACTGCAGCAGAAAAATGAGATAGTGGTGGCACACAGACAACCTGCTGCTGACCTTCTTCTCCTAAAGGCAGTGGGACTGCCCTAGGAAAAGCACTTTTCAGAAACACAGTCCTGATCCCAGACACTGGGGTCTACAAATGGTCTGAGGGGTTGCGATGGGGGTCTCAGCAATGGGAAACAGGGGAGCAAGGGCCTGGGTGCAAGGAGCAGACTGGATCTTCTTGCTCTGAAATCCTGAAGCTAACGACCAAGGATAGAGATGCAAATGTGCAGAAATGTGAAAGTCTCTTCTGTATCCTGACATGGACTGTGCAGCTATGCAAAGTGCCCTGGGGTCAGGGATGGGTGCAGGAGCCTGGGCAGCGTCTGTGGTCCTGCTTCTGGCCTGGGGAAAGCTGCTGCCCACTCCTGACCTTGGCTACCCCCAGTCCTGTGCTCTCCCATCCCATGGCATCCTGACTGGTGGCAAAAGCCAGCCCCAGCTCAAAAATACCATGATGGATGGAAGTGCTGTAGTGCAGTGTTGGCTTCTGATGTGGGCAAAGGCCACATGCCACCAGCAGGAATCACAGTGGTTTCCCTATAAGCTTTCTATGGCCAGTGACAACTGGGTTGTGCAGCATGCTCTCCCATACCCATTCACCTTTCAGACCCCATCCTAGACCCTTCCTACATCAGGAAGCACGTAGAGACAAGTAATTTCTAACTAGAAGCACCACAGGATTAGATCTTAACACCATGCACTTTGGTTTTCCTTAGTACAGTCACACCAGTCATAAGTAGTTATTCAATAGCAAATATTGGCAAAGAGCAAATATTTAGTGGCATAAAGATTAGGAACTGGACACATTTTGGATGAAACTCTCCCTGTCTTCAGCAGCCTGTGTTTTTTGAGCTATTTAAATTCAGCCACTAGAGAGCAAACTTCTTCTTTTTATCAAATGGCAGTTTATATATTTCTTTAAAAAAGAATTGTACAGTTCTTCAGGCTAAAAACCATAAAAATTGAAAACAGCTTTTAGTTTACAGAAGGGAAAAGAAGCTTTCTTCCTTGCTTGCTTGCTTGCTTTCTCGCTTTCTCACTTTTTTGCTTTATTTCTCGCCTTCTCTCCTGCTTTCTCACTTCTTGCTTCATCTCTTTTATTTCTCACCCTCTCTCTCATTCTCTCATTCTCTCTTTCTCTCTTTCTCTCTTTCTCTTTTTCTCTCTTTCTATCTCTCTCTCTTTCTTTTTCTCTCTTCACAAGCTGTGTTTTAGGAAGAGAGAAGAATAGAGGAGTGTGTTTTGTTGTAGTGAAGGCCTCTGGTAATGACTGCTGAAGCTCCCTTCATGTCAATCACCAGAGGTAATTGTCCATGCTGACATTTGGCAGGCTGTGCGAGGAGCATCTCAAAAGGAGACCTTGAGACAGCAATAGGCACTACGGTGCTGTGCATGAAATTGTGCAAGAGTTAGGAGGAGATCTGCGAACAGGGAGGATTATGCCCATTAATATGGGCTACTGCTTTTTTCTGGAGTAGCGCTGTGGCAGCTGGGCTCCTTAGACCATGTGGTTTAAATGCCCCTAAGATTTTGATGAAAACAGGTTGGAGAAGTCAAATCTTTCCTGAGAGAAACCTCCACCTATGGACTTTTCTTTGCCTTTTGGTCTTTCACACATCAGAGGTACGCTGCTCTGATGTCCCCATGCAACTGTGCTGGAGCAGCAGGGTCACAGGCGGGAGGAGGAATCCCGTTCAATGTGGTGGGTTGGGAAGAAGAGCTCATCTCATGTGTTCTTTTGGTTAGCAAAGGTTGCATGTGCAGATAGGAATAATATTGAAGAATCTAAAAGCAATAATAAAAGGGCAATGCCATTTTACTAACTTATGTCATTGCCTCAGGAAAAAGCCCACACAATGTGCTTCTGGGCTACAAGGACTGCGGCCTACACTCTGCGGAGCCCTATAACTGCTGTGCTACAACTATATGTCCTTGACAAGAAGATGGCTCATGTCATGGCTGCCTGCAAGCTCCCTTTGAGCCAATTCTAATCACAATAAACCCTGCAGAGGTGCTGAGGTGCCCAAAGAGGCTTCCTAACACGATAGTGGTGGCAGAGACAGCTCAGAGCTGGTGGGGACAGCCTAAGAGATATGAGGTTTAACAGCAGACAAGTCCCAGGTATGGGCTCGCACTGTAGCAGCAGGGAACTGACAACATCCAAATGGCCCAGAGCACAAGTGAAGCAAATACTGGTTCGGTCAAAATCTGGAAACCCCCATCAGCACCTGATCAAAAGCAGCTCTTCCCAGGAAAATGAAAGCAGGTTTTGTGAAATATTTAGTGTTGACAGTGCTGTGTACACAGTGGGTTATATCCCTGCCTTTCTTTGTGAACTGGCCAAGGGACCAGCTGTAGATACACACACGTTGCCTAATGTTCAATGAAGTGGGCTTTTGTGGTGACTCATAGGCATGATATTAGAGCCCATGGCCTGACATGGACCTTTACCAAAGGGCACTCCAATGGGCAGATGGGTGGTATGTGATTTGACTGCTAAGAAAAGTCCTACTCTTTAACATCCCATTGACATTATGAATTGCTCCATGAGGTGATGTGGCCCAGATTCAATCAGTTTAATCCATTGTACCAACGTGGGAGCTAGTGTTTTATAGTGAAACTGCTTTATTATCTTTATGCTGCATTAGGCACAACGTAGTGGCTATGAAATGAATTAGTTGTACCCGTACAGCATGCTGTGACAGACTCTGCAAGCCAGATGTTTTGCCAGCAAAGAGGGACCTTAGGATTTTGGACTCAGAGCAGCTATGAAAGTCACGGTTGACAAATCTCACCAGGTCAATCTGTTGCAATGTAAGATTTTATATCTTACTGTGAGGCCACTGATCTTGAGACCAAATATAGCTTGGGCAAGTGCTGTACAAATGCAGGCAGCGAGTAATAAAATCCTTTCTCTTCTATCTTGGGAACATCAATGTGTTGGGGAGTTTATGAGTCAGTTTAGAAAATGGGGTTCCACCATCCCCCTTTTTGATGCAACTTAGCTACAGATGTGACCTCAAGGAGCCATGCCTTTAGGGCCTTGGAAATGTATGACTTCACTGTAAGGTCACAGAGATTGCAGAGATACAAACCCTGAGAAGTGAGGACATAAACTGAATTGGAGTGTTCAACACCAATAGGCATTCAGAGCACCACAAAGAGTTGCATATTGACCTGGCTGAGCAGTGGTCAGAGAGGGTGTGACGTCTCCTCTCACCCTCTACTTCTGAAAATAACTAATAACCCTTTGCAAAGTGTGGCTTTGGGCAAGCTCACTTCACCAGAGAAGCTCCTAGCTGGTGCATGCTTGGATAAAAAACAGCCACTGGACAAAATAAAGAGCTCCCAGGGCTTGTTGGCAGCAGCTGCATAGCTCATGTCTTTGCTCTGTGCATGACAGCACAGTCTAGTGTCAGCATAAATTCAGCCTTGAGTACGTTCGAACCTCTCATGCACTCTTACCTGGCCATCGAGCTTTTAAAACTGTGTCAGAAGCAAAAGCTGGTAATCAGCTTAAGTAGAACTGTCTCTCCTCTTCGGCTGTAAACACTGGTCGCAAGCAGGAGCAAAACCAGCACCTCAAACTTTCTGTAGAAGAGGCTTCTGGATAGGGACTATTCAAGCAATCATCACCTGCTTCATTAGGGTACATTTAAATATGCTTTGTGCAGCTTCCAGATAGGACCACTTTCCCCATACAACCTTTCTAAAGCCCTTCGTAAGCGTTTGTTTCCAGAAATTCTCTCTGTTTTTGAGTACCTGCTGGTATTTTCTGTATCCCCTTTGCGACAGACTTCATTGCTATTATCATGCCGTGGTCCATACCTGCAGTGTGTGTTGGTGCTGAACCACCCTGGCCCCCGCATTTTGTGCCTCCCACCTGTGAGAACCTGTGTGCGGGGACGGGAAGGAGATGCTTGGCTGGCACCGTGGGGGAAGGACCACGCTGCTAAAACTGTGATCAGAGAATGCATCTTCCTGTGGACTCTCTGGGTGACTCTAAACTGTGGCTTCTGTACTCAAGGCACAGAGCTAAAGCACTTCTATGTATTTCTCTTGTCTTTTCAGGTTTGGAAATACTTCCTATGGAAAATTTCCCATGGAAAATTTAGGGAAATACCTTCCTAAATCCTATGGAAAATATTCTGCCAAGCCCTGGATTGTGGCCAGGGACCAGGATTTCACTCTCAGCTTCTGTTCACTCTAAAGAACTCTTTTCACCTTCCATCTTTTCACTCAAGAAATGTATTGATTTTCTTAACTTTTCTCTTTGGCTCTCTGCCTAAAATTAGGTATTTCCTTATCTCTAACCAGCTCTGTGGTGCTATACTTTTCAATTTCTTACCTTTTTTTTTTTTCTCTTCTTTGATTTCTTTCTGGAAAATGTGGCTTGCAGTGAATCTTTGGAAAGGCTTTCTGGAAAGGAAGAGAGAGACAAATAAAAACCAGACTCAGTCTTGCTTTCTTTACTCTGTATGTTATGGGAATGCTCAGTTATTTGTGCTTCTGCCAAACCTGTGAATCTCTTCCAAGGCCTTACCTTTGTTTCTTACCTCTGAATGAAAATTAGCATCTCTGGTTTGGGAAGGTGAAAACCAACACGACACTGCCTTCTGACATGCTCAGATCAGTCTGGGGTCTGCAGCAGGATGCTCTGCGTGTGGGTAGGCTGGTGACATTTGATGTCATTCCCAGCTTCAGAAGGGTAAGGCTGGTTGTATCTGACCCCAAGCCTTGCTTAGCAATTCCCTTGTGTGGTTTTAGGCTTAAGCTGGCAATTAATGCTGTTCTCCTTTCAATGTGTCAGCATGCTTGTCACGCAGAGAACACCGCTGGCTTGGAGTGGTCCCAGACCTACCCTGGAGGGAGTAGAGGGGGAAGGAAATGGACCCAGAGGGTCAGGGAGAGAGGCCAATCACCTCCAGCATTTATGAAACTTATGCCCTATAAAATACAGCAATTACATTGTTTTCCAAATCCAGTGGGAACCGTTGTGTTTCAAGCAATAAATATCCTCCTGCAGTGCTGGCAGCTGCAATATGGCAGCTTTGACAACCTGAAAGTGAAACTCATTCCAGTAATGTGAAACTGATGCGAGTGAGTTTCCATTAGCCAAGCTGAGAGAAACAATCAAAAAAAGTAAATAAATCGGATGTTTAAATTTCTTTCCCTTTTCCCTTTTGATAGCCCCTTTCTGAGGGATGAAGCCCAAGACCTTCACTAGCAATATGTTTTTGATAACATTTTGAGAACAGAACCTTGAAAGATGCAGAAGGAATCACTAATGACTGATAGAACCAATACTATATTTTTTGTTGAGATTGATGCTTAAATTTTTTATAGTTCCAACACTTCAAGGCAAGATGATGTAGGCAATCATTCATTCTTTAAGCACCGACAATATTTCCTTTTCCCGTCTTTTGGCTGTTTTGGTCTGAGGTATACAGGATATTGTATTGATATTTCTGTAGCAGAAATTCAAATGAATAATGAATACATAATAATGAAAAACAACATACCTAGAATGACAGGATTAAACTGAGGTCCTAATGCAGCAAAGCCTTACTCAGCTCTCAGCAGAACAGCCCTAAGAGCTGGGTGCTTCTTGGTACAAATGGGCATGAATATCTGGACCGTTTCACTGTGAGTTACGGTACCTAAGCCACATGTACTACTGCACTGTTATAATTAAACCATTTGGTATGGAAACGTTCATTAATTGATCTGACATTGGTTGAGTGAAAAGATCTGCAAGCTAGGTTTTCAAGCTTATGGAGAAGTATCCTTGTGCAAAATATCCCCAGCTTGTTGCAATTTTGGACCTTCTGGTAAATCAGTAGAGTCTGTGTGTACAAACAAGCCCATTCACTTGTGTAAGACCAGATGATGTGGACAGAGTTATGACGGAGAGAAGCACAGGGCCACCCTTCTCTTCCTCCTCTGTTAATGCTTTTGTCCCTGCTTGTTAAACCCCCTGCTTAATATGTTAAAGGCTTTTAATTCTTCTGGCTTGACACAGGGTTGTCACTATGTGCCAGTAAAAGGCAGCACAGTGGAAATAAGCCACCTGTGAAGGGCAGGGCTGTAACTGGTGTGCCCCAGTGCCCTGTGTTGCAAGCCCAGGTGGACCTCGCAAGCCCCGTTGTTATCATGGGCTGTGAGAAGTACATGCTCACAGCTCTTGGTCATCCCAGCCTGGGCATGGCTACCCCACCAAAGACAAGGGTAGATCCAAAGGAATATAAGCTCGAATTTTCTAGTTAGAAGGGATGTATTTTGCTCTCCAAATCATTTTTCTCTAGCCTTGAACACCAACCGAGTGCTATTGTTACCCAGGCACTTGTGAAATATATCCATAGTTCTCAGACTAAATCTTAGTTGACAAGCTGTGTGGCAAAGCAGTTGATCCCAAATGAAACCTTTAGTTTTTGTTCCCTACAATTTAGAAGCCACAATTGACTTCAAGATGTGCTTAAATGAGACTAAAGTTGGCAGCAAAACCTTGCCTATTGCAAGAACCTTGCATGTACATTTGTAATTATTAGCCCATTACTGGAGATGTTAGCATAGACGTAATAAAAAGATTTATTTTATTTTCCTGCCAGCCCATGTGTATGCCTTAATTGTGTTTTGAAGATACTCTTAGAATACTCTCTTTCATGTAAGTATACTCATTGGCTAGTAAATATTAATGCTCCTCTCTGGCTCCAGCTGTGAGAAAATTTTATTGTTATATTAGAGGTTTTGATTAGCCTCCAAAAGGTTTTGCAGCATCTACTCTATTTATCTGAAACATACAGAACTGCTGCAAGCAAGGGTTGCTACAAAGAAAATAATGCACTTTCATTGTTTTTAATTTAGTCTGTGCAATTGTAATTATTTCTGCCTATTTAATGCTTCAGAGTCACCCTCTGTGAAATTCCAGAGGCAAAGAAGAAGCTGCCTGGTACCTTTTAGCTCCAGTTTTCAGCAGACAGCGCTGAAGTAAAAGAAACATATGTCACATCGTCTCATTATTCTCCCTAATTGTCACGGCAATTTACCCACGAGCTGACATGATAGCCATGGAGGGAAATGGAGCAAAACCTTTTGCATAATTC
Source organism: Caloenas nicobarica (assembly GCF_036013445.1). Taxonomy (NCBI): domain Eukaryota; kingdom Metazoa; phylum Chordata; class Aves; order Columbiformes; family Columbidae; genus Caloenas; species Caloenas nicobarica. Next base: position 38,519,399 of record NC_088247.1, read on the forward strand.
CAGGCTCCAGGAAATCATGGAGGCAGATGGAGGGGGGAGTTTGGTGTCTGCCGGGCTGCACCGCAGAGGCTCTCCTCCATGAGATCAGCTGATGAGGTTGGTGGCCTGCCTTGACCTCTGTGCAGCTGAAGGAACAAAATCCTCCTCAGCTGTCCCTGCCGTATCCCTTACAACAGGGTACGTTGCTGCTGTGGAGTTACCTGAGCTGTTGGTGCTGAGCAACTCCCCGGCTGCTTGACTGGTGTCCATGGGACTGGTGTCTGTGGGACTGGTGTCCACCCTACACACGGACCCTGGTTCTGTTGTGCCCATGCCAACGTGGCTCTCAGTGGTGCAAGGCACATCCCCTGGCTCCTACTTTTTGCAATGAGAAGGTTTTCCTGAATTCCCACATCATGAAGAGTGGGGAAACTTGTGTTGAATGCCTCCTGGCTCTGGGGAGGGCTTTCTGGGGAAATGAACAGCCATGATGTGGTGATCATCTCCATTCCCTTACCTGAGTCACCACAGCCAAAATACTGTCCTAGCACGAGCTCCAGCCTGTGCGTCTTCACAGACCACCTCAGAGGAGAGGGTTCTGCAAGGTTTGCAGTCTTTGAGCTGGGGCTATGGCTTGCTGGGGCAAATCCAGTTAACCCTGCAGTGATGATATGCCTTTCACCCTGTGATTTGACTTTAAAACCTGTATTAAATATGCCCAGAAGTCATTGACTTCTGAGCTGGAAAGCTGGACCCTCTCCTCTGTTGATGCAACATCTGAGACCATCAGCAGTGTCTGCTCCATGGGGAGCTCAACCCTGGTCAGCTGAGGTGCACGCTTCACCTCCAGCTTCTGCTGAGGCTGTGGGCGAGGGCTTGTGGCCATGACCTTTAATCTGTTGGATGTTGACGTTCACACCACAGGCTTTTTGGGGGGGACTTTTCAAAACTTGTTGGTGGATGGGTGGGGCTGAGCTCTGTTAGTAAGTCAGTTCTCACGTGCAGGTCGCCAGCATCCTTACCCTCCATGGCTGCTTTACATAAACCTAAAATATAAAACCACAGTAGCTTTGCATGCTAAAGAATAAGTCTTGCTTGTATTACGCCGAAATTACCACATTTTCAGCTGATCTTTTAAGTGGTTCCTAATAAAATTATTAGGCGACTGGAAAATCTTCAATAACATTTTTAAAACAGTCCAGCTTCACAGTAATAAACTAGGCTTTTAACAACCCTCGTTTGTAACAATTCCAACAGCAAGAACTAATTTTCCCTGTGGTAATGAGGCCTATTAGCAGGATCGTTCACACAGAGCTGACCTGGATTCAACAGTCATATGATTTTTTTTTGCTATCTTCAAGGCACACTGTGTTTAGCATGTAAACATACAGATTTCCCTCTTGTCCTTGCCTCTACTTGTCTCCTTAAAAATTGTTTGAAGGTTGCTAAATAGAGGTCACAGAAGTAAAATACAGTGATGTTCTTTGGAAATAGCAGGTTCCTTCGTTATTCTGATGCAGCTAATTGCTGAACCCTGCTACAACGTGTACTTTCACAACTGGAACACTTAACCAGTTCCCACTGTGGTTTGTTATGGTGAGAGTACACCACTTCAGCTTTTAATATGGGCACAGGACACAATCATTTTATTATGTTGACAGCATTTATCATTCCACATGCCTGCTGGCTGTAGGTTGCAGAGCTGGAAGGTGTTATCTCCTGAAAGCAGTGACGAAACTCTAAGCAAGGTGGGCAAGCACTGAGCTTCCTGCACCAGAACTGGTGGTGTCCCCTCCTTGCCGGGCCCCATACGTGGCCAGGGGAGCAGATCAGTGTGGGTTCTCTGCCTGTGACCTGCTCATGGCTCCTGAGTGAGGCCAGCCTGGCTGGGGGCTGCAGGACCAAATCGATGCTCCTGGTCCAGGGCTGCATCTCCCTGACACCAGGCAGCTCTGCACATGTGTCCTTCACCGAGCGCCCAGCATCTTGCAGGGATGAGCTCTGGGCAGACCTGCTTTCTGCTGAAAGGGACAGCTCAGCCAGGAGAAGCTAGGTTTGGTCCTATTGCCCTCTTGTGGCTGCCCAAAAGCGGCTACAATGCTCACTGGCTGACGTTTGCAGAAGTGGGACCTGCATGTTCGAGCTGACATAACTTTCCCGTAACTTAAACATATAGTGCCGGTCCTCTAGGTGCAGCTGCGTAAGGTAAGGTGGAGCACCAGTCAGGAGATGGTGGCATTTCTGAAAGGGACATGGGGGTGCCATTGCTGTGATAGCAGGAGAGCAGGCACAAGGACATCTCAAGCCAAGCCTTCCTCCTCTCCTCCTTCCTCACCCTCATGGTTGCCTTGTGCCTATTTTTCAGCTGCGTGGGAATGGGAAAAATGGTTTGGTAGCATGCTTCTGGGCTTTCACATCCAAATGTGACCATTAAAAATGTCCTGGCAACCTTAGCAGGGCACACTTTCCTTACTGTGTGACCTGGACCTCATGTATTAACAATAAGTCACATAGAGGTGGCGCTTCTGTCCCTGTAAGACATGATGTGCACAGGGTGAGGGGATCATCATCGAAGAGTTTCACTGAAAAAATTAAACAGTCAAAAGATAGAGAACTAGGAGTGAAAGTAGCGGGGCGGGTGGGTGGGGAAATGACCTCTATAACTGTCCCAAAGGCTTAGCACCTTTCCATCCATGCCTGTGGGTGTCCTGGGTTCAACCACAGCTGAGCTGCTTTTTATCTGCTGCTTCTCCCATCAGGCTGTCAGTGTGCAAGGCAGCCTGCACACCTTGCTGGTCCTTCTGCTGGTGCTTATGCCTACAAATAGCTTGATAATTTACTCTGATATTCCTAAAAGGAACAGCAAGAAAAATCAAAGCCTTGCATGTAAGTTAAATCTTCTGATAAGGAGAGGTAATATTATTTGGTTTTGGCCAAACAGGGCAATAAAAGCCAAGATGTTTAATGAAACTCTACCTGGTGTGTATTGGCCTTGATACAGTATTTTTACTCAATATAGCCTGCACTCAATGGAAAGTCTTGGGAAATAGAGCCAGGACTATAATATTTGTAAAATAGCTGTTGCTTTCAGCGTGATTTTCCCCACTGAAAGTCATGCAAGAGTAAAAAAGGAAGATTCAGTAACAGTGTAATTGTGCCATATAAAGGCCACCCCTGGGAAGCCATCTGAAGTTTTAATGTTTTAAAATGAATACTGAAGTCAGTCATCTTTGATAAAACATGTGGTTCCTTCTTCTGCTCCCAGGCGCAGATGTGCATGTGCACCGAGGGGCTGCTGAAGGAGAACAGAACAAACAACATTTGCAATTCAAGTGCCTTTAGACCCCAGATGAAACTGCCTCGTAACTGCTTGCCTGCTATTCTGTAGCCTTGATTAAAGATGAAAATTATCCCTCCAGTCTCAATGTTTGCCAGTGACTACCGGAGACCTGACTCTAATCTCTCGCTAATGCAAACGACAACCCTCCTCAAGGCAGCAGAGGCACAGATTGTCATCAAACCAGTGAAATGACACCAAATCAGGCTGGACTGGAAAATAGGCTGCTGGAGTGGGCCATCACATACTCCTCGTCTCGCTTGCTAAAATAAGGCATTCAAATCTTAGGGTTTTGCTTCTAAAATCATCACCACAGGGGGCCAAGAAAAACTTTTCCCTCCAGGATCAGCCATGGTTATTTTTATCTGCATGTGAAACATGGGCTACCATCAGGGACAGACACGATGCGTTGGAGTTACTAGGCTGAGTTTTGCAAGAAGCATGCTTTCAGGCAGGTTTGCTTCTTTTGCAGAACAGAGCTAGATTTTCAGAGCTTCTCAAGCTTGTCCCTGGGGTCCCCTTGTGAGCCCTGCGTGCTGCCAGCAGCACCCCAGAGCCAGCTCAGGCTTTCCAGGCTCTTGGTCCTCTTCTTTTCAACCTGGCACTCAGTCATAAACAGCAGCGGGTAGCACAGGACATGCCATATGTTTAGTTTCTGGAGAAATGAACTGTTTTTCATCAATAGCCCCACCATCCTCTTGCTGTGTCTCCAGTCACTGCTGTTCCCTTGGACCTCCAGACATTGGTCCAACTTCTAATTGACTCTGGTCTCCAGCTGTGCCTGGAGATCAGAGCATCTCAATTTGTAGCTCTTTTGACCCCGACACCCCTTTTCTGAAGCCACAGGACCTGTTAAGCTCTCCGAATCACACTCTACAACATTTATTTCTGTTCATTAGAAGAGGCCAGGTTTTGCAGCTATCAGTTATTTTTTACTGACCATTACTCATGCAGATTGTCCACTGCCATTGTTGAACGTGTCTCTAAGAAATGGCAGATCATGACTGGTGTTAATTTGCCCTCATGATCCAAGGCACGATCTTGTGCTCTGCTGCTGACCCCCAGCAGCCGTACAGCGGGGGAAGGAGGCAGCATTCTCTGTAGTGTGCTTGCAGGGAAATGTAACCCCACATCTTCAAGGCTGGTGCTCCAAGAGCCTCATACTGGCTTGTGATGCCTGGCTGTTGGGCACCAGGGACCACTGCAGGTGAAAAGGGCTGTTATAAAAATGAGTTGCATTGCATTGTCTGTCCCCAGCTGCTTTATTTAACAGCATCTCAGATATTTCTGTAGTGTGCATCTCAGACATAAATAGTCTTGTCAAAGGGTTGCTAGGAGCAGCAAAAACACAGATGAGGCAAGTTGCCATCTCCTGAAGAATCCCTTGTCACAGGGCAAGAGTTTTCCTTTTTTCACCTGGAAGCTTCAAATGCAGCAGGAAAAGGTTGAGCTTGTTGCCTTTTTCTCAGAGACAGACATTTTCTCTTTGCCATCCAAAGCAAGAATTGTAAAGGTTTTAACAGAACATTAAGAAAAACACAGAGCTGAATTGCTGAAGTTAAAAATGACCAAAAGTAGCCGGGCATTTCTTTTCAGGGGAAAGTTCTGTAATATTCAACTTACAAAATGAGAGAAGCTGCTGCCTGCCAGGCAGGCCAGGGCTTCCCCAAGCATGCCTGCAGCGTCAGATGATGTGAAGGGGGAACAACTGGTGTTTTCTGCAGCAGTGGTTACTGCCTGTGTGTGATTTAGTAGCATCCTTTTGATTATGAGCTCTGCTTGACACACATAGCATTTAATGAGGATTCATGGGCCACCACGGACCAAAAGATCACTAGCAAGGAATCCAAAGAGAGGCCATTAATGTTTTATAACCCCTGCTTTTAGCATAGTGGCTGTGTCTGCTTTGGGTTTGTACAGCCTCTAACACAACGGGGACTTGTTCCTCTCTGTCACACTTTTCCTTGTTCCTGACTGGTGCTTTTTCAATACTACTCCTAAATAACTCTGGAAAACGTAAATACCTAAGAAAACAGTGACATTTCTTGTGGTTTCCATCTGTGCATGGAGACTTTCAGCAGTGCCTGGTGTCCTCCTTGGGTGGAGTTTGCTGGGAGTTTTCCTGATGGCTTCACAAGCGGTAAAGAGGAGGCTGTTCGGTCAGCCCAAAGTCCATCCTTTCTGTGTTGGACAGGAACTGAGGGGTCCCCATTTGATGAACAGGGGGACCTGTACTCCCTGGCAGACTCCAGCAGGCCCTGGCCTTGCCACTTGCCTCATACGTATACAGGGAGAGGAGATGGCGCTTGGCCACCCCCAGCTCTTGTGCCTCCTTTGTGCTCCTGAACGTGTTGGAAACAGCAAAGGCATCTCCCTCTCCCTCGTCTCCAGACCTGATTTTCTGCTTCATCACCTGAAGAACAGACTTGTGAGGTGTACAGGGGAGTGACCCCAGGCTTGTGCTTGGGTCAGTGCCATGTCAGAGATGAATTTTGCAACCTCAGTGATCCTGGTAGCCCACCCAACCTCCTGGTAGCCCAAGCTGGTACTAACACACACCAAATGCTGTGTGCAAGGCACAGATACATTTTTAGGGTGCACTTGGAGCTCTGAGTCAGCAAAGATCTGCATGTTGCACGCACGTTGCATGTTCGTGCTTCTCCTGGTCCTGCTGCAGGGCCAGCCTGTGCCCCCATGGCTCTGTCCCAGGGAAGGCAAGAACTGCACCTGAAAGGGGCACAGCCTGTCCCGGGGCAGATCCCAGCATGTCACAGGGCTGTCCCAGCACGGCTGTCCTTCTTCCACCTGGCCTGGTTGTCACTGAGGGATCCCCACCTTGGTCAGCGTTGCCAGCACTCTGATTTTGTGTTGAAAGAGAGCAGGGGAGGGCTTAGAGGGGAGGTTAGCCTAAGCTATAAACTCACTTTGGCTGGGTCGCTTTAGAATGTTAATGTGAGTGTTAAGGTCAGAATATTAATACTGCCAGCTGTGCAAGTATGCTGCTTGTAATTCATGATGAATACACTGAAATGCAGCGCTGTTTCAGTGCCATGGCAGAGACATTTTCTACTGCAAATATTCCATTTTCTGGCTGCATTACTTCCACATGGAGCGGGCAGATTTTCTGACCGGGCGTGTGTACTGTCCTTCCCTGTCATGAAGGGCACATGAGCGCTGAAAAGCCCTGACTTGTTTGCATTTCATAGCCCAAATAAGCTTTCAAATCAAATAACAGCTCCTTCTTTTTTTTTTTTTTTTTAAGAAAAATAATGTTTTGTTTAATGTGGGCATGAATAATATCTTTTTCACAGATGTATTTGCTTCTTCTGTTTAATTCCTCCAAGATGACTAATTTTTTAAGCATTGCATTCCCAGAGCAAAACAAACAAACAACCAACCTCTTTGTGTTTCACTCCCTAAAGCTTAAACCAGCCCAAATAAAGACAAAATATATTGTACCCTCTGTAACTGTAAGTTTTCTCTTCCATCAGACTTTATGCTTGAAACAGATAAGGTTTTCTTTGCATAAGCAATTACAGAGATATCTCTTTTTGGACAGATCTGAATTAACTGTCATCCTAAGCCAAGATCAGAGACATAGGTAGAAAGGCTGAATGCAAGTTCAGCAAAGGAGAAATTTCATTTCAAGGAGCTGTTTATTAATTCAGACTTTCTTTACTCAATTAGAAAGAAAATTTCTCTTGGGATCCAGCAGACTTCAGGGAAAATGTGTTAAAGTCATTTTGTCTGTCTACAAGTTTCCTTTTCCTTTGGCATTAAAATAAGGCAAAGCAGGCTAACAAAAGTATTTCATTTTATAAGGCTGTATAAGTTGTTCCATAGGTGTCTGCTTTGGTAGCAGGATGTATATTCATTATTTGTGATGCAAAGGGTTATGTCCCTGAAAGATTTCTCTCTAGTCCATAAAATCTAACATTTCCTTCCTTGTGGTGTTGGTCTAGCTTCCTAAATTTATTTTCTGATCTCTGTAATGTTTTCCAGACACTGGAGCTCAGAGAGATGCTATTGCGACATGATCAATCTGCAATAGATAGCAGGATCTCAGGGGGATCATAGAATAGTTTAGGTTGGAAGGGACCTTCAAAGCTCATCTAGTCCAACCCCCCTGCAATGAGCAGGGACATCTGCCACTAGATCAGGTTGCTCAGAGCCCAGTCCAGCCTGGCCTTGAATGTCTCCAGGGATGGGGCATCTACCACCTCTCTGGGCAACCCGTTCCTGTGTTTCACCACCCTCCTTGTAAAAATATTTCTTCCTCATGTCTAGCCCGAATCTCCCCTCCTTTAATTTGAAACCATTACCCCTTGTCCTGTTGCAACAGGACCTGCTAAAAGGTCTGTCCTTGTCTTTCTTACAGGCCCCTTTTAATTACTGAAAGGCTGCAATGAGGTCTCCATGGAGCCTTCTCTTCTCCAGGCTGAACAACCCCGACTGTCTCAGCCTGTCCTCAGAGGAGAGGTGTTCCAGCCCTCTGATGGATGATCCATCTGTTGGGATGGCAGGTGATGGAACAAGCAGCGAAGCCACCTGCCTGCTGGCATAACCCTGACACAGCAACGACGCACTGGTGTTGCGGTGGGAATGTTGGTGCACAGACAGGAGAAGGTTCCACTCAAAGTTTTTTGGCTCTGGCGTGTTCCTGCCTGAGAAGTGATGTCAGGGCAATGTGAAAAACCTGGGGCAGTGCATTCAAGCTGGGTGGGGTTTACCTCACATAACTCACTTTTGCTGCCCCAAAATGAGCTATTGGGTTGGCAGTGGAGGTAGGCAGAGGAGGATCCAAACCACCAGGCTCAAGCCCCTCACCCCGTCACAACCGCACTGAAGTACCTAGCTGTCTGCTGTTTGCACAGGGGCCAGAGACAGTGAGACACATGAGTTTTAGACAGCCACACTTAGGAGAAATGAATCCTGCCATGGTGATGAAGCTACTTTCATGTCAACCATCCTGCAATTTTGTAATAAAACCTTCACATTTCTGGGACTTTTATGCACTAGGAAGCAAAAGGATTAAGGAATTTGTGGTCCGGTTAAATAATCTGCATCATTCTCTTTGTTTTATCCCATTTCCCCCTGTTTTTATTTTGCAAGTCAGTGACAGCCGTTCCCCAGGTGCTTTCAGTGAGGAAATACACTGATGCTGAACCTCATCAGCTCCCTGCAGGCACATTGGTATTCGCTCAGCGACTCAGAGCCACCCTCCTGAGGAGGGTGAGACTAAAACAAGCAGATACTTCTCCCAGCCTTGTTTCTGCAGCATCCCTTCTAGGGACCGGGTTTGGGTCCTGATGTGTGAGACACAATACTGCAGCTTTACTGCCGCCTGTGTTGTCAGTGTCCCAGCAGAGCTGGGACTAGCTACAAAAAAATCATGCAGAAGTCACCGTTGTGGAAAGCTTAGGTTTGAGCAGCTGGGTTGTAGCCTCTTACTGGGAGAGACCTGGCTGCCCCTTCTTTGTGTCCCCTGGGAGGTTTTGAACTTTCTCAAATAAAAAAAGTCTTTAACAATGGTGCTGCAAGGTGATCTGCATGACTGTTGGGGTGAATTAACTGATGTGAACGTTACTGAAAAATCACAGGCAGTGGGATATCAGCTGCTTTCTGAAATGGGCAATATGACTTCTGTATTCACAGACATGGAGTTGTACTCAATGATCCTTGTGGGTCCCTTCCAACTCAGGACGTTCTATGATTCTATTACTTCGGTGCTTTCCCATTGCTCTGTTCATTTTGAAGAACCTCGTTACTCTTCTAATTAATTGAAGCTTTCTAGTGGCTATTTGGAGAGGGAATACAGATCTCTTTCACCACACTGAGTATCTGGAAAATGACCAGAAGAAGGAAAGGTGAATGGAGGCTGATGAGAGTCGTCAGCCTAATACAGCAGCTTCCTTCATGTTTTACAATCTAAAAGCAAGGAGTGAGGGTCCTTTGCCAAAGCACAGAGAAGGCATATGGTGGAAAAAAATGTCTTTAGGAAACAGTTCCAGGTCTAAAGAGCACTGTGTCCCTAGTCAGAAGCCATATGTCAGCTTGGTGCTCGGCTGGTTTTATGTTAGACAAGTATCATCATAACTTCCCATAAAGTAGGGTATAACTGCAGTAGCATAAAGCTCACTTCATACTTTGTGGGAGATTGTGGTAGGTTTAATTAATCATCCTTAATTGATGAGCAGAACTACAAAGTCAACATCAGTTATTTTTTGAAATGTAGAACTAAATACACAAAGTTAAAATATGTGAGAAGTAAAAATATTTGACAATGCCCAAACTAGGCGAAGCTAAAAAAGCTCTTTAAGGTAGTGTAGGGAAGTTTGTGCTTGCACAGAAACCTGCTGTGCCTGTCTTCTTCAAGACCTCTCTCAATCCTGGGGTGGAATTGGCTCTACACTTGCCTGATGTATGCTGTTAGCTGAGTTAATGTGATTTCCTCTTTTTTTGGGGAGATTTATTCCCCAATGGCATGCATAGTCTATAAGAAGCCTGGCTTTTGATTTTCTTTACGAAGAATTTGTCCAAAGCTTGCAGCAGTAGCAGAGGCAGGCAGGTTTGCTTGTAGGTCATAGGATGGTCACGAGAAAGCTGTGATAATCTCCTTACAACCCAACCAGAACATCTTACTGCTTCAGTGGGTTGGCCCGGCAAATGTGAACTTTGTCTTTCCTTTTCCAAGACACCCACTTGTAATGTGGCTAGGATTCCAGGGAATCCTGAAAATTTCTACATGTAAAAAATTTTGCTCTCTCCAGAGGGGAAGAGTCTTCTGGCTTTCACCAGGGAAGCAAGCAAGAAGACAGGAGTTCCTGGGGCTTCTCAGGCAGCAGCCATGGCAAAGGGCTCGCTCTGCTCTAGCCATGGCGGAGGGAGGGTACAGCGCAACCAGAAACCCCCCAGAACAACATAGCACACTGAAAATCAGGCTGTGTGATGCCTGTCATTGGCATAGTCCCACATGAAAGCAGGAGACTGCTGCAGGTGTGGCAGCTGTTTCTCAAGGATATTCATCTGTTTCCACTGTCCCTGTATCTCAATAAAGTTGTTTGCAGATTAAAGAACTGTAAAATGGTAGGTGATTTTTGATAAAAAATGATGAACAAATAAGTCTAACATGACAGACCACATATCAGCCTGCAAAATATATACAGCGCAGGCAAGCCTTGAGTCAAAGATAGTACTTCTGTGAGTAGAGAAGCACCGGAACTAACCAAGCACTAGCGATAACAGAAGCCGAAGTTTTCACATATGGAAATCGTCAGAAATATTAAATGAGGAGCCTGAAAAAATCCATAGGAAATTCTACAGATTTATGAATATTATTATCCGTGAACTTTAATTACACTGACATTTAAAATGAACAGAAATGGCACTTTAATTGCACTGTAGCCACACTTTTGTTGCATACATTTAAATGCATTAGAAAGTAGTTAGAGCTGTACTGTAATATATGGGACCAGTTCAGGCAGTTAAACATTACAAAGGTGGAAATAAAGGAGATTTCAGAACTGCACTTTGTCTAGGGAAAACTAGCTCAGTAGTTCCTTCTCTGTACTGCAGAGCAGCAAAAAAAAGTCTTCTCCCAGCTATCTGAAATTCTCCAAGGTGCTCCAGTGCACTGGATCCTGAGGCCTGCTTGGATGAAGCTCCTTGTGGGCTTTAGATATGTGGTCTTCTCTATGATGCTGTCTTCAAAATAGGCGGTGTTCGCAAGCACAACTTTGCATAACTCTGTATAATTGTGGCCATCGGTGTAGGAAGGGTTTCACACCAGCTTCCGAAGTATCTGAGACAGCCACTCTTGGAGCTAATGGGCTGGATGAGATGGGTGGCACCTCAGGTCCAGTGAGGGTCTGACATTGCCTGTCTACTAGGTGACAGTAGAATCCAGACTCCTGCTGCACTTCCATTTTTTTGGTTGAGAATGCTGCCATATGGGGTCTGATATTGCACCTCTTCCCTACAATATTCCTTCCTGCTCATGGAAAGCTGTTAGCAAGGAATTAATAAAAGAGTTTTTCTCTTTGGCGAACCCTTAGAAGATATGTTCTGTTGGTGGTTTTTCCTGCTGCTCCAGCAGCCTGTGTTAAAGATTCAGCCCAAATCTTCTGGGTTCAGGCACTGAAGAAATTCACTCAGTTCTTCAGTTGTCACCTGTCTCTGGGCAAATGACTCCATCCCAGTGTTCTCTATTCTACTGTGCAATATTAATGATTGCAGAACAGAGCTCCCAGCCTCAGCTCTGCAGCTGTAAAGCCATACTAGTCCTTAATTCATAAGCATTATTTGTAATCAGATAGGCAAGCCAAACTACCTAAGAAGACTTCTTTGTTTAGAACTTTGAGAAGTGGAAACCACTGGCTTGTGCAGCTTCTGCACTTACAGGCTTGGACTTTGAAAGTTTGAAATGGATTATTACACACTCCTCTGGGGACTGCAGCATTTTGTTCCTAGTCCCACACATCTGCCTGGTGCCTTGAATACACAAATGTAAATTCTGCCCTCACGTTTCACAAGAGTGTGAACATCTCCACTCCTTTCATTGAGTAAGCAATCACATAAACACTGCAGATCATAAGTGCTGATGTGCATGTGATATCATATGATATCTTGCAGGTGGAAAGGTATCTGAAAGAAGTGCATTGTTGGCCTCTTAAAAAAGTGAATTGTCAATTTAATTTTAACTTGGGAAATATCTATGTAGGAGACATTTTGACTCTTTAAAACATCTTTTCCTTGGTTGTTTTTTTCTGCTTCATGATTTGCTGCTTACTTATACAAGGGTTGTTTTTATGCCCTGCTGCTGTTTTGCTTCAAGATCCCTTTTCAGTGGGTTAGGTCCGAGTGTCACAATTTCCAAAACGCACTTCCTCATCCCACAGATGTGACCTGCATTCTTCATTTCCAAAGATGCTTGTGATTTGCATTTTGGCATATTAAAATTAATGCTTCTCAGATGAATCCATTTTACAGAATGATCTAGATCTCTTTGTATAGTCGACTTGTCATTATTTAGTGTATCACTTTTTTTACGACTTGTAAATGTTACTGGTCATGGCTCTAGATGAAAATACTGACTACTGTTTTATGGTATAACGAGATGCTATAATGATGCCATAACTCTGTTCTGTGTTCCCACTGATGACTTGGATGATGAACTAGAATATGTATGCTTGTGTAGCTGATATGAACCTATGAGGGGCTGCTAATATGCTGAAAGAAAGGACTGGAAATTCAGAACAGTCTTCCCAAATGGGAGACATGGTCTGAAAATAAAGAGGGTCAGTTTCAAGAAGGAAAAGTGCAAGGTACCACACTTAGGTAGAAATACCCATCTACAGAAATATTTAATGGTGAATACTTGATTTTCGGCAAGTCTGCAGAAAAGTCTAGAGTTTTCAATGGATTGCAGGTTCTACATGAGTCAACTTTGTCTATATGATGAAAAAAAAGAGGTAAATGTTACAGTGGAGAATGTAGGCAGCTCTTTAGCCTGCAACATAATGAATTCCTCCTGCTCTAATCAGCACTGGAAGGGCTGCCACTGCTGCTCTAAGCTTGGTTTTGGATGCTGCACTTTAAAGAAAATGTGAGTTTCCAGTTCCTTCTGGTCCTCTTTGGCTACAGCACAACTGTTGTTGATCTATTTTGCTGTAATTGCCGTAAAACTGAGTTTTGGAATCACAGACAAGCTCTGCTAACTATCTTTTGAAATTGCCATTGGATTCTGGCTTTATATTTATTAATGATTTTCAAATCCATCAGTACATTTAATGTGTGCTACACTGACTTACATGTGTGTTGACTCTACACCGCATGCCATGGTTGGCTGAAAATACAGTAAGTCCTTTGGTTTTGATACCACTGTCTTGGAGCACTGCCAGCACACTTTAGATTTATACATTTCATTTTTTTCGTGCTCTAGCACTGATCCTAAGCTTCTACTGAGGAAAATGCTAGTGTATGCCTGTACCTCTAAACACCTTGAGTAGAAGCAGTACTTGAACTACTTTGGATTAGGTCCTCTAGGTTTGGGTTTGTTTTTTTTTTTCTTGATTTATGTTATATTTCCAGGACAAACTCTCTGATATGTGGATTTTATGGGACAAAGGTCAAGTTTGCTTCTCTTTGACACCTGTGATTGTGCTTCTTTCTCAAAGTGGCAATCGCATCTGACTTGCTCCTGCTACCTTATTCTCGGCCTGATGAAATCCTGAGTACAGATATCCATAACTGGAGGCAGCAGGGCACAGAGAGGTGGGGAAAGTGGGATACCCCAGCTGAAGAACACACAGAAAGTTTCAGACCTGAGATGGCTTCTTGGGCATTCTAGAGCAGCTGTTTCTCAAGGGACTTGTTTGCTCTGCAAATGCCCGGCTCAGGAAGGACTAAAGCTGCATTGCTCTGGACCTGTGAACAAGGTGCTGGTGCCCACCAAACATGACCTGGAGTCCCACATCGTAGTTTGGCCCCATACAAGATGGTGGCCTGGAGTTTGCTCCTATACTGGCTGTGCCTGACCAGCCATTGCTGCTTCTGAGGTGCAATAACACGAAGCATCAGGTGGGATGGGGGCATCTTGGAGGCCCCTGGATCAGTTTCTTACTTATTTGTTCCCCTGCCATTTTTGTCAGCTCCTCAGTTGAGTTGTTTCAGGCGTGCCTGTTAAATTGGCAGTGACTGACACTTATTGCTGGCACCCAGGGATTCCCTGTCATTCGAGAGCTACTGAGACCTGTCTAAAAATTGTACTTTTCTCATGCACCTTTCCATCCAATCCTTCCTTCATCTGGTGTTGTCTAATATGATCAAAGCCTTTACCCATCGCCTACTCCCTCCCCACTTTGTCACTGGTGGGGTGTGATGAATTGCCCTCATTATTATTCTGAGCCTGCAGGTCACCTAGACACAACACAGTGCCAGCACAACGGTGACAACTGAATTATAACAACTTCTCAGCTTCCTGTGCAGCACAGATACAATATTTATGGCACTATTAATGCACAGTGCTGTCAGGATTTTTAAAATGAGAGTAACTCACCTGTCTGTGTCACGCATGCATGTCCTCCGTGTTTCAGAAGTGTCAGGAGAATCCTTATCAATTTTTCTCTCTTAATAGTCTCCTGCCATGAAGCTCAAGCCAAAAACGACAGGCTCCAGGACAGGAAAGCCTGATGGATCTTTCTGTGGAGACAGCCACGATAAAACTTTCACCTGTGGTGCTCAAGCAAGTGACTTAGCCTACAGGCCATGGGGATGTATAAGCACTTATTTCCTTTATCTCCTGATTTTAAGCAGAATTTTAGCTCCCAAATATCTTCATGTATTTGTCTCATAACCTTACAGGGCACCTGACACTTGACAAAACCAATACATGATGCAAAACTCAGTCTGCTGAATCAGAGGGACCAAATGATGTTGAGAGCTTTATGCCAGGTTGGATGTCAGCTGTCTCCCCAGGGCCAGCCATGGAACTGGTGTCAACACTGCAATTGTGTGCTCTGGCTACATTAGCAGAAATATGATGGATTGCCCTTGACCATGAGTGATCTGGAGCATATTTGTACTGCCAAGGGATGGGAAAACACACACACATTTGGCATGAATGAGTATAGCACCTCAACTTTAAGCTCCCACCACTTTTTAAATAGGACATAGACCTTGCTAACACATAAAACTCTTTACCGTTATAAACATATGTTTAAGTTTCTCCTATGGCCAGTGGAGATAAGCTAGATTTTCTTTTGCTAGTGTTGCTTAAACTGCTTCAGAGAGCATAATAACTTCTGGCAGTGAAAACGTCCCATGTGGGACACACTAAGTGCATCAGAATCGGCCCCTTTGGGATCCCTCTGTAGTTAGATGGGATCTGGTTGGTGTAGCTGATGGAGTCTCCACTGTGACTCATCTCACCCTAAAGTAAAAACTAAAGTGGATTTAGAGTTCAGAAGAGCCTGCTCTCCAGCAACTAGGAAGGAACCAAACTCACAGGGTAACATCTACATCACTGCTAGCAAACGCAGGTGAGAGGCATCCTTAGCCCTGAACTCATCTAGCAAATACTGCTGATGACTGAAGAGGTCATTTCTTAAACTTGTTTGCTGCTCTTCTCCTGGCATGACGGTCTCACAGCAGAGCTGGCAGCACTGGCTTACAGACACAAGAGCACCCCAATGCGACTGTTATTCTAGGTTACCTCTTTCAGTTTGCTTAGCTACCATCACACCTGGTTTTAAACAGATACAGCTGATTTTGGCTGGAGTTGATGAGGGACCACGGTCATGAACTTTTCTGCAGCAATACAGCAGGACCCCATACCACCTTGGCTGTGGTGGTAAGGACTTGTACCCACAGCCAAAGGCTCTCACGATAACTATGAGCAAAAAATACACTTGAAAATTTTCTGTGATCTTTGCTTTTCCAGCAGAAGTTTTGGTGACCAGTGACCTGCCTGTGGACTTGTAAGTCTTTTAGGTACTTCTGGATTGCTCTTCTTTAGCCTTCTCCTGTGGGTTCATGTAGAACTCTAGGAAAGAGCCAGGAGAAAGCTGCAGAGGAAGGGGAGCCAACATACAACTGGCCTTCCTCATAATTTGTCACAAAAACCCCTGTGTTAGGGCCTTGCTTTTATTTTTCTGCTTGAAAAGCTGGTTATTACATTTCTCTCATGTGTTTGCACAGACCTGGACAACAACCAACCTCTATTATAGTCACTGAACAAATCTGGTCTGAAAGAGACCCACGTGCTAGTGGTGATGGACATTTCATGACACAGCCTTTCACTACCCTTCCCAGCCCATCTCTTTTAAAATGACAAATCTGCATTTAGGAAAAGGAAATTTACTGTGGCTTTTCTGTGCAGATGGTGATAAGCGTGAGTTAGCATTTGTAAGCTTATAAGCACATATGGTTTTGTACATATCAATTAAGGCAGTTGGCAAATCACTCTAATATCATTACTGATTCATCTGTATTCCTTCAAATAGACGTTTATGCTCAGCCTGCTGGTTTTTGTACGTATGGACTGGATTGTGCAATTCTCTCTGTCACCATTTGTAGTCAATAACATTTCCTTGGCACCAAAGGGATTAAAAGGGTACATTTCAGAACTGTGTGGGCAAATCGTTTGGCCCATGCCTTATGTATAAGGCATGCACATAAAATATTTGTGCGTGTGTGGTTTCTTTTTAAAGGCTCTGCTAGTCATGCCGTGGGCTGAGTGACAACAGCACTATGTCTATGCACATGGGACATACATGCAGACTCATACATGCACTCATCCTGCTGTTTGTGAGCCTGCTGTGCACGGCCAAGTGTCTTGGCCCTAACCAGCCTCACCTCACAGCCCTGACTGGGCTCACCACCGTCCATCCACCACAGCAGCCCTGGCAAAGCTAATCTTTTCACTTCAATCTCTCTCTCCTCCATGCAGACCCCCAAACAAGAGCCCAAATACCCGCCACCACCTCTCTGTCTCTCTGTGGTTTACCTCGAAGCCCACTGCTTCTGCTTTGCTTGGCCATGGTCTCAGCACAACATGCCTCACTTGCCTCCCTGCCCGTGCACAGCTCTGGGCTTGCACCACTCCTCATGCTGTTTCAGTTCCTGCTGCTGTCTGGATCCAGCTTCTGCTGTGTCCAGACAGCAGCCCTGAGACCTGCATTGTCCAGAGACAGCCCTGAGAAGTGGCAAGCAAGGCATGATTTGGTTAATCCACACAAGGCATGGTTTGGTAACTCCATGATGAAAGATTTTAGCTGTACCTTCCCCTGGAGGACAACTGCTCTTCAACTCCCACCCCATATACTCTTTGAATGTGGGTAGATTTACCAGCATCCCTGGGATGGATGGACGATTGGCTCCTTTCACTGCTGGGTAAGCTCAGCTCAGAAGACCAGGGCTAAAGTTTTCATATGTTGAGCAAATCTTTGCCAATGGCAGCTATGTGCTTAAATCCATTCGATTGCCAAAGCAGTTAACAACCATGAGCCTCTGAAAACCACCAGCTCCTTGAGACAGGTATCTTGATACATTCCAAGGTATATGAGTCTCTGTTTGGACTTTGGGAGGTGTTCTGGATCCAAAAAATTATGTGAGCTGTAGGGAGGCTTTAGGAACCGGACTGCTTTTTCAGTGCTGTCATGAAATGACCTGGGTCATACCCTGCACAAGAAAACTGTGGGACGAGGGGGGCTGTCTGACCTACAAGGCCATCCATCAACTAGAAAAGGTCCATCCCATCTGTCCTGACCCCACAGAGTTCTTGGGGCTTATCCCTGTGCCAAAAAAACATGCAAACAGGCTAGAAAATGACCACTCTTGTAGCAAATCTTAAAACAGAGGCAGGGGGATTTGTCCAAGTTTTACCTTCAGGCTACAGACTGTTTTCACACTACGTAAATATTCTGTTCTTTTTTCTTCCTTTCACTTTTCAAAACTTTATGTCCACTTGCATTTAGCTTGCAAGTGAATGGTGCCACTCCGGAGCTAGGAACAGATGCATTTCGGAGAACATTAGATTTTTTTTTTGGTGTGTATTAGCTACAATTTTGGCAACACCAGATATGGAGAGTTTCAGTCTTGAATTGGAACATTTTCTTGACAGAGTAATTTGTACAGAGCACTCACAGAAAAAACATTTGCTTGCTTGAAACTGAGTCTCACCCATGCTTTATTTTGAGAAAAATTGGTCTGGTGGAGAAATCCTGCAGTC
Source organism: Caloenas nicobarica (assembly GCF_036013445.1). Lineage (NCBI taxonomy): Eukaryota > Metazoa > Chordata > Aves > Columbiformes > Columbidae > Caloenas > Caloenas nicobarica. The sequence goes on from NC_088247.1 coordinate 38,537,443, forward strand.
AAGAGATGGAGAACAAGAGGATGCATGACCTCTAATGCAGTTGCATTTTTAAAAGTAAGGCCCTGTGCATCTCGTACAGTTATAAAAAGCTTACTGGCGTGCCAGGGAGATCTGGTCAGTCCCCAGGGTGCCCCTTGTTGTGAAGTCCATTGCAGCAATATTTTTGTGCTGCCATCTGTCCTATGTCCCTGCGGGACAAGGGCAGATGAGCAGCAGCTGGAGGCTGGAAAACCATTGCTCACCTGTCCGGGGCTTCTCCCCAGTGTCTGCAGTGCTGGTGGGTAGGACTGCTCTGCATCCCCATCCTCCCTGGGGCCAGGCCAGTCTGTGAGGAAACGTGGCACCCAGCACTTTGCCACTGAATTTCCAGCTGGGGTTGCTGGCATACCCCAGCTCTGCCCTTCTGAAATCCAGGCTTCTGCAAAATGGCCATGAATTTTCATGAAAAGCCTTCAGAGATATGCTGTATAATGACTGAGTTTCATGGCTAATGTATATTTCATGTTAGGGTTGCTACACCTCAAGTTTCCACACAAAACCCCTGAGCTTTGTTCTCATGGTTACCAATGTGTCCACTGAATCCCTCAATAAAGTGCATTACAGTGGTACCTACTGGAAATATTATATCTAAAGTTTAGGAGACTGGGCCATTATCATGCCCTGTTTTTACTGACTCCCTCACTGTCCTCACAGGAGAAACAATTTCTTCTGAGTTGAAACCCGTCTCAGAGGATCTCTCACAGAGACTGAATTTGATAATATTCACTGCAGACATTTTTGACTTAGAAATACAAAATAAAACAGAGTTTGGCAGGTTTTGATTTCTTGGGGATGCTTTTATACACTCACAACTCTTTTGTCTTAGAAAATTACTTCTTTTGAAGAAAGGGATCCTTGATGTGTATCTTCTTTTATTAGGGAAAGAACCAAAGACATTAATGAGAATACAAAGATAAATTGATTATATTTTAACTGCTTTTCTTTTCCTTTAGAAAAAAGAATTGTTCTGAAAAAATATTAAAAAAAGCCGTGCCTGTGTATTTTGCTGAATTTAAGCAGTGGAAAGTACACTTTCTGATGGCTCTGGCCTGCCATCATCCATATTGCTCATGTAAATCATTTTATCTCAAAAGCTGATTTTTCTTTCATAAACATAATGCCTTCTGACTGATTTAAAATACATATTTTAAGTCCTTATCAGAAGAAAGGTCAGTCATACAGTGATGTGATTTTGCTTGTAGAGATTCCACTTAGTATAATGTCTAACGAAAGAAATTCAGTTTCACCTTTTGAATGATTTTGGGAGCCTAAAGAAATGTCATGATGCCTTTAGGTGTTGTTATCTTCAGACTCTTTCATATTACATCTCAGGTTGCTCTTCTCCCTCTAACAGTTGTTCATAAGAAATATGCCTGCCTTCCTTCATACACTTGGTTGGCATTTAAAAAAAATTATTGAGCTTTCAGAACCTCTTACTTCTGTTTATCTTCATGTTTTGTCCAGCTCTGCTTATAACTCATCCACTTCTCTGTCTCTCCTGTTGAGTGTGATGGCCATGTATTTTTGGTAGATAGAGCATGCATAACTGTGAGGAAAAAAGGGGCAAAAAGAAAAGAAACTGACTTTCAAGAAAGCCCTGCACTTCTTCCAGGTAATTACATTCCCCTGTTGCTTTGTGGGCTTTGCAGCTTGACATTTTAATAGGTCTCTGTTCACATTTTTTTCACTGTACGAGGTTTACAATAGGTTGTGCCAACAGAGCAAATGTTGCCTGGGATGGAGGAGCACCTCATCTAGGCTTTGCTACAAATGGATGTTGTTGCAGCTTGCTCAAACAAGGTTTTCTCCTTTTTCCCATTTACCAAGAGCATTTTTTCATAGGTGTTGTCCTCACAGGAACTGCACTGCTGTCTGCTGAAAGCCTCCAATTATGTGTGAAAAGATTCTGCTTATGGAAAGCACCAGCAGTGCCTTTAATGGCTAAGTAAATGCACAGTAAGGTACAAATTCTCTTGTCAATACGCACTGATTTGTACTAGTCGAGCATCCAGCTCTTCAGCAGTGTAGCGCGGTGGTACCAGGCGGCCTCGCTGTCCCTAAGCGATGAAAACCAGATCATCGCTGTGTCACCCCTTCCCGTGCCTCTGAAGCATGAGGGTTTCAGTGGCTGTGAAAGGGCCACTCAAGTGAGATTGTCTCCCTTCTTATAGCTATGGTGCTAGAGCAGTACTTTTTAGCCCATGGTCAGAGATCCCTGGCGGGGCTGTTTTTTATAAATATCTCAAGGATGGGCATCGAGAGGGTTGGACCAGATTCTTTTCAGTGGTGCCCAACGATAGGGTGAGGGGCAATGGGCATAGACTGCAACATAGAAGGTTCCATCTGAATATGAGGAGAAACTTCTTTACTTTGAGGGTGACAGAGCACTGAAACAGGCTGCCCAGAGATGTTGTGGAGTCTCCTTCTCTGGAGACATTCACAACCCCCCTGGACACATCCCTGTGTGATTTGCTCAGGGTGACCCTGCTTTAGCAGGTGGGTTGGACTAAATGATCTCCAGAGGTTCCTTCCAACCCCAACCATTCTGTGATTCTGTGATCTTCTGGGCTTTTACACCTTCCTGAAAATGATATAGGGGTCTGCGATGAATAAAACCACAGGTTGAAATCCACTCCCCTGCAGCTAGCTGACAGACCCTCCTCCCTGCCACTTTTTATCTTTTAATGTTTCCAGCTTTCTGTTATATTAGTAACATATTTCATCCTTTGTGCATGGGTGAAAAATGAACCCTGGGAGCAGGGAAAACGAAATCCACCAAGTCATTTTGGACTCTGTCAAGGGGAAACAGAAGAACTAAGCAGTTTCCAAGGGCCGGCAGCGCTGCCCGACTCGCTCCCTTTGCTGGATGGGATGTCACTGACTGGCTGGTTTAAGGAACCACTTGGTCTGGTTTATTCTGAATTTATGAGTCCTGAGGTGCCACTGAATGACCAGTGATTTAAGTGTGACTACAGAGTTGGTCAGCTCAAACCCTTGAGCACCTGGGGGAGTAAATACGAGTGATTCCTGCCCAGCACTGCCCACAGCAGTCCTCCCTAGGGTGGCTTCTCCTACACGCCAGCAGTGGTCACACATTCCCTGGGGTGGGCAGGCAGGAGGACCACTGCGTGCAGAGTGGGAAAACACCTTCACATTTAGGCTGCCCAAGGAAAAAGAACATCAGCCCTCTGATTCCTGCCCTGGGTGCCTGACTCTTCCTCACCCAAGGAAGCTGTGGCTGTTCAGATTTCGGGAAAGACTTCCTCCTCAAGACCTCTCCTGGTTCCCCTCCTGGTTTCCTACAGACTGCCCCAAGGCATCCCACTGTCCAAAGAGCAGGGACACTGAGCAAAACTTTATAACCACATTTGTAGCCATTTCCTTCAAATACCCTAAGCACTAAATTGCACATTGCTCCCAAAAAATGGGGGACAAATGATACTGCTGAAAGTATCGCTGACGTCGCTGCTGAATTTGGCCCAGAGACTTCCAAGAAAATTCTATCTGCCTACTCCAAGCTACATTTAGCACAAGCCAGTCATTTGTGACCGTAGCTTATAAATACTCTTAACTACTGGCATATACAATGGGAAATATAATACATCTTATCTAAGGGCCAAGTGTTCATTGTTTATTACAGTCATTATTCACCTCCATTGTAGTTACTAATAGGGCTTTAACATTTGCTGGGCCATTAGCACAGTTAAGGGTCCCAGATTTCCTTGGTGTAGCTATCATCTCTTTTATCTGACACATGGCTGGTACGTACACAAAGGGGAACAGGGCATCACAAGAGGAAATTCTCTCTTATTATTATGTCCCACAGTTCATTATAATGTCATAGTTCATTCATTTTTTTTCTGTTTTCTTCATTGAGTTCCTTGTAGCCAGATGAGGATCATTAGCTTCTGAAATGAAACGTTTTAATTAAGCTGGTCTGTGCTGTGCCTTCTGACTCTTCAGATAGCACTGCCAAATTAGGAAGGCACAATAGCTTCTGCGTTTGTGTTTAATAAATATTTCAGTGCTGCTTGATAAGGCTGACACTACTGCATTAAGGACACTTGGAGCCATGTCCTACTGACTCATGGCTCTGTCTCTTCCCTTCAGAAGATGGTGTGTGAGAATGAATCACACCACTCAAGCTGTGTACACATGGGGTTGAGCAGAGAGACGGTCGGCGTGACAGGCATGTCCCTTGTTAATCTGTCAGAGTGAAAAAGTGAGTGATAATTAATCATCTTCATTCACTGCCTCCAAACCCAGCCAATTGTATCCTGCCCATGGAAGGAGAACCACTGTGAGCTCTACCTCTTCTTCCCCTCTCTGAAAATTCAAAAAGTAAATGGAATGCCTTTTGGTGTGAATGTAATGGGAAATGGGACAGCTACAAACTGATGGCCAGTGGCTGGGCTTATGTTAGCAGTTCCTGCCTCCTTCACTCTTAGCCAGGGGTTCATGAGAACTCATTGCCTCCTGAGGTCTGCTGCTTTGCCTGCCTGTGGGACCATGTGTGGAACAGGCACAGAGATGTATCACAGAATCATAGAAGAGTTTGGATTGGAAGAGACCTTAAGTATTGTCTAGTTCTGCACCCCCTGCCATAGGCAGGGACACCTTCCACTAGACCACATTGCTCAAAGCTCCATCCAACCCATTCTGTCAATATTAATGTTTCCCACATGCTGTTGTTGTGCCCTAAGAGGTACAGAACATGGAGGCAGGTGCCATATCGTCCTTAGAGACTTCACCTCCTTATGCTGTCATGCCCCCTTGGAAGTCAATGAACCATTTTGACTGTCTTCCAACAGAATAGAATGAGGGACATACAATCATAGGACAGAAAGTGACTTCATAGACTATCAAATCCAGTAATTTGCAATCACAAGCAACTACATTCCTTAAGTGATGTCAGACTCCAGCCTGAAACCAGACAGGTTTCTTTGCCATCTGTTTCAGAATCCAGAGCCAGTTTAATTAGAAGAGAAAGTCTCTAGCTACTCAGTGATCACTTTTTACCTTTACTTAATCATAGTACCTCTCCATAGACTTGAAGTTCAGGTATCTTGCTACTGACATTTCCACTCAAAACTTATTTGTGATGCAATAATGCTGGCACAGTTTCTCATCAGCACTTGCAGAAATGGAGACCTGATTAAACCTCACTTGAAAGTCAGGCCCCAAGGTCCCAGTCCGCAAGCTGGCTTGTACCAGGGGTGGAGGTTTGTTTACCAGCTCCCTAAAATGCCTCTTCAATTTGACATTTGCTTAGTTGTTTGTCACCCTGGCTCTGATTTTTTTCCCCCTCTCTCTCCAGTGAATCATTCATGCACTTTGCTGCTATCAAAGAAGAGTCTTCATTTTCAGCACACTGACAGGAGAAATTCCTTTGAAAAAATCTTACTTAGGCAAGTCTTTCAAATGAAAGCAAAAATAGCTAGCATCACTCCTGCTTCTCAGGTTTATAAAAAAGAGAGACCTCTTTATATAGTTCTGTCCATCTTTCTGCTGCTACAGGACTATCTATTTATTAGTATTTTCTCCAGGGTCAATTCCATAGTTTTTCATGATGATGTTTCCAACATATTCCTCTGGGGGAAAAAATTACTCCATAAGCTGTGGTGGTCCACTCTTTCTCTGCATAAAGTACTTGACAGTTATGTCTCTTTCCTAGGTAATATCTATTGCATACTTTATTCCTCTTTAGTCTTTGTTATCTAGCAACTGCCTAAATATTATAACTTTACTACTCTTCTCACAGGAGTCAGTATGTGCTATGCACTGGCTGTCATAACCATACATAAGCTCGGCAAGTAACAAAATTGGCCTGGTTTTGTTGGATTTCTCACTGATTTCATAGCTCTTCTTTGAACTCCTGACTATTTATCAAAATCTTTTATTTTTCTGAAGAGTGATCTTAGCTAAAGAGTGGTTGCATTAAGAGCATTGCTCCGCCAGCGCAATTGCACATGGTAATTTTCTGCGTGGAGAGGTCGTTATGAGAGTGAGCCCATTACTGTGAAAGAGAGAAAATACCCTGTCTTCCTACATAATGTCCCTGCTGAAGAAGCCCCAAATGGTATTAATCTTTATTTGTCTCTAAACTACATTGTAGGTTAACATCCCCTGAGCATTGTCACTGCTTGGTCTCTTGGTATTGCTACCGCTTCACGGACTGCTCCTTCTGGTGAGATGTTTTTATTATGCATAACGGAACCTCCCTGTGTAATTGCATCCTGCCTGTGACCCTGTTCCTCTTGATTAGTGGAGAACATGGACTGGAAAGGACCGTGTGGGTCACTGAGTTCAATCCTTAACAGTTTCAGACAATTGTTCTGTAGACTTAGAGTGCTGAATGGTCCCAGAACAGGAGCTTTTGCCTTTCCATACGTGCCTCCCAAACACCATCCAGCTCCCTGGAAAAGGAATGTTTAACCCTAAAGACCCACGACTGTTAGTGTGACCAAGGTCTGGCTATAAAAGTGCAGTGTTAGGCACTATGGCAAAGGCAGTGCTGGACAGCTATGCTGCCCTCCAAAACACTAAGCCTTAAAGTTCATGGGTGTTCATGGACCAAATGCTCAAAACAAAGGGCTGCACAGGGTGCTCATGGCTGAAACAGGAGAGCAGGGATGTTTTTTGGTGGTTGCTGGTCATGGAGTCTGTGCCTCCATCCTGATTATGAGGGGCATTTAGAAAAGGAAGAAAAAACCCAACTTGATTAACCCTTCACAAAATATGCGGTGATGCCAGTGAGTCACTGGAGGTCCTCTGGGACGCGAGATCTTGCGGTATCAACAAACCATAGGCTCACCATGGCTTGCAAATGGCTTTTCTGGAACTCATGCTGTGGCCTCGCTGCTGTCTTCAGCACTGGGAAAACAAGTGGTATTGCTATAAAATCACTACTTACAGTCACACTTTAAAGAGGCCCTTAACTAGATGTGGTATAAAAAGCCTGCTTATTACAAAATACTAATGCATTTCAGACTTGATGAGCCTTCGCTGTGCAGACAGATCTAGGATGCAGGAACAAGGTTAATATAGGTACAATTAGACCTTAACTTTGCACTGAGAGCTCCCCGAATTTTTAGCTTGGCTGCTGGGAAGGTCAAACACAAAATGTTGTCGCTGCTTTGGACCTAGGCTGATTATTTACAAAATGTGCACAAAGCCCTGTTACTCTGAATGCTGCTGGGAGGGGTGAAGGTGGGAAGAGTGTTTCTTTGCTGTCAGCTCCCGGCATTTATCCTCTCCTCATCCCCAAAACTTCTTGGTCATGGTGACTCTGTAAACTCTTCTGTGGTGGTTTCTTGCCTTTCTCTGACTGCTTCAGTGACATTTCCCGCCCTTCTTATGTATGTCTGTCCTCTTCTGGTCTGGTGGGACTGGGTTTGCTTGAAGATGATGGGCAGAATGGCCTCTGCCTAGGTAAGGCGCCCAGGGACCACACTGCAAACCATCCTCTGCATCTTCTCAGCTTTGTCTTGCCTCCTCCATCTGCTTTCCGTGCCTTGGTGCAGAAACAGACTCCTGGACCTTCCTCCTTTGCTCTAGCAAAGACCCTGTGGCTGGGTGTTTGCATTTGGCCATACGGAGACCCTTTTGCCTGCACTGCCAGGCCCCAGCTTTGCTGTGCTGGGTGTTTCAAACAGGACTTCCACAGTTTCAGCTATTTCAGCTCATAGAGGAAGATTTCAGCCTCTGCAAAACACCCAAATGAAGCGTGGCTCTTGCACCCATCTGCTTAACAGGGCTGTACCCAGCCGCTAGCAAAGCAATATCTTTGCTTCATGTTTCATTTTTACTGCCTTTCTGATAACAAATGTAGACCTTGGTTCTGTGTATTTGGGAGGGAAGGCTATGAGGAGGTGGCTGCTCACACACCAGAGCATTTGCAGTGGGTTGTTTATTTTCTGCAGTTTCTTTAGTAAACACCACATAGTGTCTGCCATCAATGTAATGCTTTGTGCTCTAGCATCCTTCCTTGCCAGTGAAAGCAACCTTTCAGAAAAATCACTTTGTTTGAGTCTTTCTAACTCACTAAGAACACAAAGTGACTTGTGTCACAGCCTTGCCCTGCACACACCAAACCCGACCTAAGCACAGGAACGTGGCATCTGGGAAAATGAAGAAAAAATGAGTAACACTAAATAATCACTCTATTTTCCCTTTCCGTCTCCCAGCTAAGTCCTCTGACCCTCAGAGGAGGGTCATCCAGATGTGCTACTTTTCTCATTTCTGAAGTTGCTGTTCCATCTCTTTATAAAGCTGGGCAGCAAGAAAGGGAACAAGATGAGTTTTTTGACTGAGCATGAGTAATTTGGGAGAAAAGGAAACACAACCTTGGGAAGCAAAGATAACCTATAATGACACAAAACTCTTTCTGAACATTTGGTATCGTCAGGAAAGGCAGACCTTCCAAGTTAAGAACCAAATCCTGAGGCATTTGAGGCCAGTTAATGATGCTTTTGTGCTCCTACTCTATGAAGACTAAAACAATTATGGATTGGAAACAGTGCACTTATTCATCACCATTTTTAATGATAATGTTCGTAACCTTGTTTGTTTTAAAATGCTGTTTCATTTGGTTCTAAGCCTGCAATATCCTAGGGTTTAACAACACACCATGTCTTCACGCTTTTATATCCATAATGAATTTTTGCATGCAAATAAAATACCAGTGCTTCAGCTTCCAGAAACCTCTGAGGCAAACATTTTATTACATCATGAAATTAATTTTTATTGCCCTTCTGTTCTGTGAAGCAGGAACACAAAGCAATATGAAAAAAAATCAACTAAAGTGGCCTTTTCAGCAGCTTTGCAGCCAGAATTTCTTTGCGAATCTCCAAGGCGATATGCTCTTCAGATCGATGATCAAAACCGAGGGGGTAATGACACATTGTATGGACTGAGTCTACTGAAAAACTCTTCATGGTAAGGGAGCATTAACCATTATGGGACCTCATGGACCATCTTGCTGACTTGCTTAGAATCATGATGGAGTTTCTGCCTCATAAGCTAGTGGGAGATGTAGATGTTAGCGTCTGCTTTTGTGCATGGTTGGAGTGAGAGCTGATCAGATACTGCATCACTTTTTGGACCAGCAGACTTGGAGTCCTGCTGTAACATCTGCTGCAGCTTTCTGGTCTGACAGCTGCAATGTAAATGCTGAATTACTGTGTTTAAAAGAATTGTGTGTGGTTTACCCTCCCCATTTGCAGGAGAGCAGGATATGTCAGCCAGAGAAATGCATCCACAAGCACCAGGGCAGTGCTAGTGTTTCACAGGCAGTGTTCAGGGGATGCTGTAGCTCCTGGGGATGTCCAGGGGCTGCAGCCAGGATGCAGCATGGACAGATGGCTCAGACAACCAGCTGGATGCTGCCAGGAGGTGATGTCCTGCAGCTGTGGCAGAGCGGGAGCTGCTACACTCCCAGATGCGAGCATGTGCTGTCAGGTGAGCTGGCTGTTTATGTAGCTATTTGCCCCTATTTATGGAGCTATTTGCCACACACCATGGCTAGGCAGGTGAAAGGGACTGTGTGTTTGCAATGTCTGAACAATTAGATGTCACTGAATGCAAATGAGAGCTCTGCACATCCTGCGCTGTAAACGTGTTAATTTGTGTGTGCTCACGCATGTCCTGTCAGTTACACTAGCTTTTCCCCTTTTAGTTTGTATTTTAATGCACAGACACTTGCTGAAGTGTATCCGCTTAGTGAGCATCTGGCCTTGGTGGGGTTTTAAACTGAACACACGTTTTAACTATGTCTGACTTCTCAGTCGGCACCGAGAAAATTAATAGACCCAATATCCTTTTCTTCCCTCCTGGGTAGGGCTGGTTGGTCCTTCTTCCCTAGCAGACCCTATTTGGTGTGTCCCACCTGGGCCTGGGGGTCGCAGCAGTCCGTCCCAGCCAGCATCTTGTTCTACAGCACACAGTGCTTCAGGAACCATGCAGGAGCCCTGGAGCTCGCTTGTGGCCTTTGGGCTTGATGAGCTTCTGAGGTCAATTGATTGAGCATGAGAAGCCTGACTCTTCTTCAATAGACTCGGCACTTTTATTTGTTCAGTGCACCTTCAAAGGCTCACCTTAAATTAAGGATTTACTTAAGGATTTAAATTAGGTGAAGACCTAATTAGCACAATTATGCATTACTAGGCAAGTCACAGGGCTGAGGTAATTTGTTTTATTGGCTTAGTATTTGGACCAGTTATGTGAAGCAAAGTGGCATTAATGAACAAACACAAGATCCAGTGAAAGTCCATCAGGGAGCCTTCATTAGACAATCAAAATCTCTCTCTCTTTGCTCCGTGTGACATACCGCGTAGCACAACTTGGCCTTTAGCTCTTTCCTCACAGAACCCTAAAGGATTAAATATAATAATTAAAACTTTTACAGCCTTCTGCTCATCACCATAAGCCTATGTGCCAGAGATGACCCCAAAACACTCTTCACACACTGAGCTGGGGTAAGCGATACATGAGCAAACTCCTGCATCCCCAGGCAGTGCTGTCAACAGCAACTCCCAGCTAGACAGAATGGTTCAGCACGCCCATTTCCAGGTCTGTGGTTGGTTTTGTTTGTTTGTTTGTTTGTTTTCCCCAAGCTCGTGGCGTCATCTCAAAGAGCCCTGGAGGAGGACTTGCTGCTCCTCACCCTAGAGTCACCGCCCGGAGTGTGGGGGCCAGACCACAGGCACTTACCCCACATCTGGGCACACATGGACTTTCACAGAATCAAAGAATGATACAATAATAGAATAGTTTGTGTTGGAAGGGACCTTCAAAGGTCATCTAGTCCAACCCCCCTGCAATGAGCAGGGACATCTGCAACTGGATCAGGTTGCTCAGAACCCCGTCCAGCCTGGCCTTGAATGTCTCCAGGGATGGGGCATCTACCACCTCGCTGGGCAACCTGTGCCAGTGTTTCACCACCCTCCTTGTAAAATTTTCTTCCTCCTGTCTAGCCTGAATCTGCCCTCCTTTAGTTCAAAGCCATCACCCCTTGTCCTATCATAACAGGCCCTGCTAAACAGTCTGTCCTTATCTTTCTTATAGGCCCCTTTTAAGTACTGGAAGGCTGTAATAAGGTCTCTTTGAGCTCCACTACATATGCTCTGTGTGCTCAAACCACCGTTAAGGTCACTCTCCATCTCACGGTACAGACAGGACTGGAGGGACCCAGGGCTCGTTCATGCCTGCCGTGAGGGCAAGCTGAGATTTTTTGCAGGCATGCAGACGCACACACAAATTCCAGCTGTGAATCTTCTGGTATTTTATTTCAGGCTCTTGCCATACATTGGAAAACAACCCGCTAATATGTGGGATGAGTGTGTGCATTTCCTATCCTAAAACTACTCGTTAATTGTTGATCCTCTTTGTGATGCCTCGCAGTATTTTTCTTGTTACATGGGTCAATGTGTTCATTTGCCTGTACAGCCTCTGTTGCTTTGGGCTCATCTTGACCAGCCAACATCTTCTTGGTAAGCATCTATATGCACTCAAGTGCAGTTCTCCACCTTGTGAGATCGAAAAGTAATTAAAAAAAACCTTTTTAATCAAAAATAAAAATACCAAACAGATCATCAGAAAGCTCCAAATCAAATGTAAACCAAACTTGTCTCATATTTCTGCATGGGTCCTTGACTCTGTCAGCTACCAAGCAGAACAAAGTGTCCAGGGGCATTTGAAAAAGAGACACAGTGGTGAGCAGGTCTGCCATCAAATTAATAGGGAGAACAAATTAAGGAGAGGTGGCACTCCGGGGAGGCTAGGATCTCCACAGGGGAAAGGGCATGCTGGTGGGCTTGTAAGACTGGTGGGTGAGGGCAAAGCTTCTGTAACATCCATTACCACTTTGAAGGCAAGAAGAGTTAGTGCCTCAAGGAAGGACATCTCTGGTGCAGGCTCAGAGAATCGACATCAGGATCATGGTCTGGAGGGGCTCTGGAGCCCCTATTGCACCAAGGAGCAGAGGCAAAGACCAGCCTGCAAAGGGAACAGCATCCTACAAGCACTAGTGTTACCTCAGCACAACCGACCCCCAAGGTTTAATCAATGTCACACAGCAGTCCTCTCATAGTATGAAGGGATTAGTTCAAAAGGCATGAGGTATTTTCCAAGGAGGTTATGACATTTATTATATGCTATCTCTCTGCCTGGTAGGCTGATCCGCAGGCGTTAAAAGAGAGAAGTGAAGCTAAAAAGAGTAAACAGTTCACATGCTGCACAGAAACGCAGCTCTGCCTGCACCTCCCTTGGAGCCAGCAGTCCTCTCTGGTGCTCTCTCATGGTGCTCAACACCTCCCGGGAAGCAGCAGTGCTGCCCATCTCCCCAGCCTGCTCAATAAAACGAACTGTCCCTTACTGCTATGCCTATTTCAGAGTAACATCCTCTGAAGTCAGAGCAGCCTTGCTGAGGTTCGCATGTGGTTGCAGCCTGTCTCTAATGGCCCTCTCCATGCCTCGCCAGAGACACACAAGTAAACCACAGCCCATCCTTGTTAGCTCTCCTTCCATCATCTCTTCACTACTGGACATTGCCTGAGTATCATAGAACCACAGAATGACAGAATCATAGAACAGTTTGGGTTGGAAGGGACCTTCAAAGGTCATCTGGTCCAACCCCCCTGCAATGAGCAGGGACATCTGCAACTAGATCAGGTTGCTCAGAGCCCCGTCCAGCCTGACCTTGAATGTCTCCAGGGATGGGGCATCTACCACCTCTCTGGGCAACTTGTGCCAGTGTTTCACCACCCTCCTTGTAAAAATTTTCTTCCTCCTGTCTAGCCTGAATCTCCCCTCCATTAGTTTAAAACCATTACCCCTTGTCCTGTAGCAACAGGTGCTGTCAAAAACGTGCATGTATGTATGCATGTATGTGTGCATGTAGCTGTTACTGTCTTCATGGGCTACGGCCATGAGCTTTACCACTATTCCTTTTACTTCACCTATTCCAAGGAATGAGGCTTTTCCTTCTAATTCTGCTCTACAAAGCAACATGAGGAATGATGTTGACTGAGAATATCTCTGGATTTTTCCTCTTAATAAAGTATTCAGACTTTGGGGAATGTTACCATGAATCTTTCCTTCTCTGGAATATGCAAACCTGTGAATATGAAAGTATACACTTGAGGACACATACAGTTTCCCCCTGCATTCCTTGCATAGGTTTCTAATTGTAGAGCATGCTGTGTTTTCTCCAAGAAAAATATTTAGTATTCCAAAATTTTAACTTATTCCTTCTTTTTAAATTGAAAGTGTATTGAATATGCCATGTTGTTTGAAAATGTCTTAAGACCCTTGGGAAGCCCATAGAATCCTTATCTGCATCTCAACACCCCGTCTTTATTCTACCCCTACTCAGGGAATGGTGGAAAAGGTGTTGTCTTCTGTGTAAGTGTCCAGTCCAAGGCCCTAGGAGTGGAAGAAGCAGAGAGTAAGCTGGTTACTCAGAAGGAGTGGAAGAAAGGCTACCAGTGCCCATAGTGGTCGTAGGCCAAAATATTCCCTTCCCATTGCAGAAAGCCACCCTGACTTTCCAGGCTCCAGAAAGATTTTTCCTCGTTGGTGTTTCTGGCTCAGTGCCTGGGCTTGTCACCCAACCCCGCAGGTTCCTCAGGCATCACCTCATCATCCTCCCGCTTTCTGACCCGAGGCAGAACACTCATTGCCACAGGAGCTTGCTCAGTGGGGCGGGCAGCCTGCAGTGAGCTGCTGGTGGGGATGGGGATGTACCTCCAACCCAGACAGCTCCACAGCCCAGGGGCCAATGCTGCACAGACCTCTCAGGCAGTGGTCCTTCTCTGCTGGGCACTCAGGAGCTGCTGCATTTTCCTGTGCCTGTGGTCAGGGCTGGCTGGCCAAGCACTGCAGTGACGGCGAAAGGACTGTGAGGCAAGCTCCTGCCCACATGGCTGCCTGCTTTCAGACCCCTCTGCCACATTCACCCCCTGCCACATCCTCTCAAACTGTGAATGGAAATATTTACTCTGCCTGTTGGTAGCACTGACCATGAAGACCAGGGCAGCTGCCTGTATTTTTTTGTGCCCCCTAAGAGTTTTTCACAGTTTGAATTGACTTGTAAGATGAGAAGAGATGACATTTGAGTCAGGCGAGAGGAGTGACAGCTGCAAGGAGCCCTGGGGGCTGAGATCCCTGCAGGTGGGCTTGGAAAGAAGGGATGCAGCCAAGCTACCGATAACAGCATCAGGTGAGCCCAAGGGTGGCAATACATGGCAGGGTGCTGAGTGTGAGGGGACAGAGGTGACAGCTACACCTCCCCAAACAACAGCTGCTTCCCAGGGAGTCCTCGCCTGTCTTCTACCAGGCATCTCTCATCCCACAGTGGGAGGTACCCCAGAGGGAAGAGCCATGTGGTGCAGCAGAGACATTACCCAGAGCACGAGCTGATGTTTCCAACAATGCTGCTGTGTTTCCAACAATGCCGCTGTGTCCTGTCGGGATGTGGTGGTCATCGAGCAGGCAGAGGAGATTAACCATGAATAGCAACGCTATGTGCTCCTGGGGCAATTCTTCTGGGTCATTTGGTGCAGATAAACAAAACGCGCAACAAAGTTAAAGGCAGTCCCATAGTGTGGCCACAGCTCTGAAGGCAGTAGGTTTAGGAGTTGGTTTGCTTCCAGAGCTGCTAAAGGTTTGGAGAAATTAACTGTAGTATGTTGATGTGAAGATTTATGAGAGGAGCAAGGAGATATGAAAATGAAAGAGTCAACAATATCGGAGCATGACATGAGATAGTGAAGTATTTTATTTCCATTGCTTTAATATTATCTCTTGGTTGGCAGGAAATAATCTGAGCAGTGAGACTGCATAGCAGAGGTACGGAAAATAGATGTGATCATTTTCCACAGACGCAATGAGCACCACTCTAGATATTTTATAACTTGCTAGTGTTTCATGTCATTTCTTCAGACATCTGTGCATTAGAGTGACTGAGAACTGCAAATGATGTATAGTTAAGATATCCCCCTATAATTAAGACAAAATAATGCTGGATTATTCTAGTGTAATTATAGGGGGCTATTTTAACTGTTAGCTCACTAAAAAGCTATGATGCAAATCTCGTTCTGAAAGAGATGAAAAAATGAGGGTATATGAACTAAATGTCAGTGGTCCTCTGCTGAGACCAGATGGAGAGGTATAACTATACTCAACTGATCAGTAAATATATTTAATTATAATATATCCAGGCTTGCATGGATCTTGCAATGGCCTTTTATTATGTTTAATGTTTGCAGATGGGCGTAGTGTTTCAGAAACACTTGGGAAGGGAATGTGGTACCTATGCAAAAGAGTGGTCTGAAATCGGCCTGGATTTCACATGAAGCGCTGCCATGTGTTCCCCTCTAGATGAGAGCCATCCTTGCACTTCAGGTGTGGCACAAGGGGTTATAGAAGCTGGTGCTGCAAGGCTGAAATCCATGAATCGGTGTTTTGGTCCCACGACGACATCAGCACCAGGAAGCGTGCAAACGGTCACAGCCGGCACAAGCCCCAGCAGAGCACAAGGCACTCATCTGTGTCTAATCTGCTTGGGGTCAGTGTTGGTCAAGTGCTATGGAGCAGTGATGTTGCCTGGTTTTGGGTAATAAAAAGCAAAACGGTATGCTTGGCTAGTCCGGTCTCTGACAAAGGGCATCCTGGAAGGGACCTGCCTGCACTCACATGCGCTCTTTCAGCAGCTGAAAAGTTATTGTCCATCTCATTATCTCCCCATCTCCCCTGAAGGATCCCAACGGGGCCAAGGCACCCCAGGCAGCTGCAGGGAAGGGGTGCTGCCCAACTCCCCGCACTCGTTTGAGCCCCTGCTCAGCTGTGCTAACCAGCAAAAAGGTGTCCTGGGACAAAACCCTGATTCCAGGCACTTGTAAAGATAAGGATCTCTCTTGCCTGGCCCTGCATATAGGGTAGGACACAGCTGGGGCACAGCTTAAGCAACTAGCTCCATTGAAACTCTATGTTTTGGGCTTTCTGAGACCTCCAGGATCCTCCTCTCTGGCGGAGGGGATCTGTGCATGTAAGGATCAGTCCCTTGGTGGAGGGGATCTGTGCATCTAAGGATCAGTCCCTGGTCTATCATTAGGGTATTGCTTTATAAAGGTCAGGTTTTCCCTCCCAATTCAGCCGCTGCCGCTGTCTTGCTCAGGGTGATTAAGGAAACAGTTTGCTTTGCAAATACGGTTGGGTGTGCCTGCTCTGCCCAAAGGGGCATCTCATCTCTGGCATCTGACAGCAAGCAGCAGGGCAAAATAATAAAGCAGAGGCTAAATAAGAAAAATTACTTCTTGCCCTCGAGCATTATGCCAATAAATGGTGAGGAACATGCCCGCAGGGAATGGCGAAGTGAATGAGATGAATTTGTAATGTCCAATAACCACATGTCGAATCAAAGAGCATACTCTTAAAGCATGAAGTTAGCAGGGGCTGGGGAATGCAAGAAGCAGAGAGTCAGCTGGGAAATTTATTGTTGCACGGGATGGCATGGTATGTAAATCTTGCTGGAGAGCTCTTTGTGGTTGCTGTTGGCTTTTGAAGGGGTAGGTAATGAGTCTAAGACTTTGCTTTATAGGCAAATAATGAAGGAGGAAAATCAACAGAAAGACAGGAATGGCAGCTCAGGCAAAGCTGAAGTCCCACCCAAGGCTCTTTGTGTCTGGGCCTCTGCTCTGGGGGCTGGGGATGAGGAAAGGGGAGGTTTGTCATGGAGAAGGAGAGAGGGGGCTGGGAGTGGTGATGAAGCTGGCTGCAGCTGTATGTTGGTATTTCTCTTTTTTCACTCGGCTTTCCCTTGTAGCTGCCCACTCAGCCCAGGAGCAGTGGCATGGGGCAGCATGGACAGGGAGACCCGCTGAGGGGCCAGGGGTATTTTTATGAGTATTTTTATGCTGACCAAAGGACTCACAGCTAGAGGTGACTGGTTTTTCTCTATTTGTTTTGATTTGATTAAAGGCTGGCTGAAAACTAAGAACATGGCCCAGGTGAGCTGGCAGAAAGCATTCGCATGTGCATTAAGGACATGAGCAACTGAAAATGGTGTACATGCAGGCCTCTGCCAGCTTGTGCTAACTTAGAGCAACGCTGCATCCTGAGGCTGCGGAACACGGTGAGTGAGCGATGTGGTTACGTGAGCAAGCAAGTGATGTGGTTACGTGTGTCAAGGTCTGGAAGGAGCTTCAGAGGACGTTGCTGCCCGGGGCCCCTGGGGAGCAGGGCTCCAGGCTGGCGTGCCCTTGCTGCTGGGGAGATGCTCGAGCAGGGATGTGGGTTTGGGCACCTAGAGGGACTGTCACTGGTAAGACCAGTACCCAACGCCTCGGGAGCCACTGGGTGGCGTATGAACACTTACATACATAAAAGAGCAGGATCCGTGGAAAAAAAACAAGGCAGAAATATATATAGGTAATTACGTGGCCTCTCTTTGGACCAGCGCAAGAGCAGGTGAAACCAACCCAGCATAGATTAGGAAAGTGGTTATATGTCATGCCTCCTTTAACAAATAAAAGTCCAGATGATCAAGTATCGTGGAGTAAAGTTCAGGGGCTGTAAAAGCAATCAGCTAATGAAAAATCACGACGCAGCCTTGCCTTCCCCATGCAGGGCACGAACAAGGGACCACAGGGGTGACAGTGATTGCAAAGCCTCTTGGCAGACAGCTTCCCAAAATCATTCCTGGTGCTTAAATACCATGCTGGCACCTGTCAGGAGTTTCTCTTGTTTGCACCTGACTCAGCTGGGCACTGGTCGTGTCGTGGCTGCAGTTACTGTGGTTGTGCAGAGCCCTGGGTGCTGATGTGGCAGGAGGGTTGTGGGTCCCTGGGCGCAGCCCCGCTCAGCTCTGCTGCTCAGTGTTTTTGTTCCCTGTAGGGACAGCCTCTCCCAGGCTGTTACGTTCGCCCATGGGGGCTAAGCAAGGACAGCTGGCTTGCCAGCAGTTAACCCCACAAGCCTGCTAAAGCCAGGAGGGGGGTTTCAGCAGGAGTCAGGAGCCAGAAAGACCTTATCTCAGCACCCTCCAGACCCCTCACAATTTCCTCCCCTGGTCTGGTTTGTCCCTGCTTCATCTTTAGCCCTTTCTGCATTTCATGGACTCCTTTCGCTCTGATTGTTTAATGTGATTAAGAAAATATTTGTAATGTTTCTATCTCAGTTTTGCTCCTTGCTCACAATTCTCCCTGAAGGAAAGCAAGCTCTCACAACCTCGTGCAGCTGGGCCTGTGAATATTGCAAGGGAGAGCCGCTCGGAGGAGGTTCTCATTCCCTGGTAGGGTAAGGCCTCAGAGAAACAGAGAATAGGAGAGACTCCTGGCTGTGATGAGTGTCTTGAGGCACATTTTTATCTCCTCTTACCAACTGTCAATACAAATGAACAAGAAGCTCGCTTTAAGTATGTTTCATTTATCTGATACTGGAGTTGGGAAACGAAATGGGGGGAACAGCACTAAGAAAAATGATACTGTTTTCAACTAATTCAGATAAGCATTTGTTCTAAGTGCAGCATCATCACTATGAACGCTCTTTAGCATCTCTAAGAGCGCCCATATTTGTAATATGGGAGCCACTGACATGCTTTCATGGTGTTCAGGCATCAGCACAAGCAACTCACAAGTGGCAAAAAGCAGAGAAATGGAGTTATCAGCCAGGCTGGGGCTGTGTTTGCTTGTGTATTAGCCATGCTGAATCGCTCACCCTCCCTCCTTCACGTGAGGTGCGATCATTAGGTATATTTGCTCTCAGGTACCAGTTGTTCATCACTCACCACTGACCATGAAGTCACTGGCAGGCAGTAGCTGTCCCCTGCCTACAGTGGTTGCAGGGGCTAGAAGTGGACTTGGGTGTGCAGGGGAAAAGAGAAGTGGGCAAGCAGAGCAGGGCGATGACAACCTGGAAGCACGCTGGCTCTCACCTGCCAGCTAAAGGAATTGTTTTTCATCAAGCCTGGAGGAAAGGAGGAAAATGGAGGTGGACAGTCCTCTGTAGCTTTCCATCCCCCAGCAAACCGTGGCTAGGGTGTCCTGCCCAGCTGTGGGATGTTCCTTTCCTGCCTCCACTACTTGTTGTCCCTCTGTAAAAGGGAGATCATTCCTCCAAGGAGCTGAAGCCCCCACTGCCTGTGACCAGTCTGAGCTCCATGAAGGGGTGGTGCTCTGTAACTTTCAGGAGTCTACATGGAGCAATAGGCTGATGCTGTGGCTGCCTCTCAAAGGGATGCCTGGGAAGGGTCCAGGTTACTGGGAGATGGCTGCCCTTCCAGAGCAATGGCCTAATATGTGAGCCCTGATAGAAGAACAGCACTCCTGCTGTGAGAGGAATATCTCTCATGCCTGGGAAAACGGCTCGGAGGGCATCTGCTCTGTAGATCCATCAGAGGCACAGAGGTGCTGTCTTCCCTGTCCTGCAGATGGGAAGATGAGGCAAAGATTGACTGTCACCCGTTGCTGAGGAAGCCCATGGTGGAACAGGCACTGGGGACTGTGTCTCAAGTTAATGCCCTCACTTCTTATGAAGAAAAGTCACTTCAACTGGATCGAGATCAGGAAGCATCAAGACAGATTTCAACTAACAAATGGCAGCAAAACAAGGAAGGAGAAAGTGAAGCCTGGGCCCTGACCAGGCAGACATTTACACACGTCCTTATCTGTAAAGGTTGCCTCAGCATCTAGCATGGTTGTAAACTCTCTCCTCTGAACAGCACCCAAAACGCCAGCTGGCTCCGGCAGACTGCAGGAGGCACACGAGCGAAGCCTAATGAAATCCCAGGCACAGCATCCCAGAAGTGACAGTCGCTCCAGTCTCAAGTAGGATCGTGAGCTGCTGACTCCTCCTGGGCTAGCAGAGGGCAGCGTGATTTCGGAGAGTTGCTCCAGCGCTGGGATGTCGCTGCTCAGCTGAGCATCCCCTCCAATTGACTCCTTCCCCACAGCCTGCCCGTGGCTGCAGGGTTGATCATGCTGGCTGATCTTGAGTCAGCAGGAGAAGAAAAGATCATTACTTCTTGTCGTCTTTTTTTTTTTTTTCTTTATTCCTTCCAGGATAATAGAGTCCTCCCCTTCCCAATTTTGTTATTCACACGAGATCGTGCAGTCCAGGACACTCTGTCCTTAATGACAAAATGAAAAAAATAAGCAGAAATAATAAGTCAGAGAATATTGCAGTTAATGAGCAGGACTGCCCGCTTCGCCTTCCTCTGCACTGCCCAAGAAAGTGCCGATAAAACTAGATAGATGTGTGACTTGATGCTGGTGCCTGAATACATTAGTCAATTTTAATCTTTTTATTTTGCAATAATTATGGCATTGACTGTGCCCTTTCTGTCTGAGGGAAAGTTTATAATGCTTGGAAGAACCTGGATAAGAAAAATGGGTTTTATTGATGACTTTTCAGAGTATGCTTTAGCACAACATTGCTTAGGGCTCCCAGAGGACGCATTCCCACCCAGTGCCAGCCCCGGGCTGCCAGCACCTCACAGCTGGGTTTGTGGGAGAAGATGGCTGGCCTGGCTGTGGTGCTCAAATGAAATGGGGTCCTCTCTTCACTTGCACCATGATCACATGGCCTTGCTTTTCCTACGTGTTTGAATGTCTCCTCACTCCCGTTTTCAAGGGGAACACAGGGATGGTGAATGTGGCCTCAGGAAAAGGTGCTCTCCAAAAGTCCTGGGGCCCAGGAATGGGCATCATTTTAGGTGAACTGGTAAGAAGTCTGAGGGACTTTGTGTGCACCTTCAACAGCTCATCTGAGCTGGGCAGCATCCCCATTTACATAGCACTAGCCCTCCACCTTTGAAGACTGAGATCTACAGCTCTAGGACTGCAGAAGGAGATGATGGTGACACCAGAATTTCTATTTGTGTGTATCACGAAACACGCAGCACAGCCTCCTATGTAAAAAGCAAATTTTTGCCAAAGCATGAATGCCTCCTATGAGGCTCGGGCTGCCCTCAGCTTGCACTGAAGTGACTCGCAGTTGAGGGCACTTGCCAGCTCCTGGGAGATGCTGAGTGGTGGGTAGCATGGCACTGGGACAGCTGGGCTGGGGCAACAGGGGCAGAGCCGGGTGATGCTGGGGGACACCGTAAGTGCTGGATGATGGAAGTGTGGCATAGCACCTGTGTCACGAGGTCTGGCTGAAATCGATGCTATTAGTCCCCCTGCTTTCATGAATACTAAACACACCCACACAATGTAAAAGTAACATCTTGCTGTTCAAAGTCAGCTCCATCTCTTTTGCATCCACTTTACTATTATTCATGCTCCACAGCTGGATCAACATGTGACACATTGCAGTCCTTCACTTTTCTTGCTTTGGATTACAAGTACTTTTAAGGTTTACCTGCTTGGAGAAATAACACTTTTTACCTAGTGGTATATATACTTCATAGTTATTCACAAGGCCAGTTTATATTATGAATCCAAAGCTGGTGAATAAATTAACAACTTGATGGATCAAAGTAGAACAATATACTTTGAGTGTTGGTTACACCAGGGAGGATGCCTAGCAGGTCAGTCCATTGAAGATGTCGTATTTATTTTATTTTAACATTTCTTGATTTCAAAACAATACAATGCTGCTCATGGGTAAACTTCCTAAACAAAGGAGACTGCCAATGGGCCTGACAACGTTTCCTTGGTAACATTTCTTAGCTTTTACCCCAGTGATTGATATCCAAGGATAGCCATTTGCTTTCTGCAGAGAAGCAGGAGAATATGGCTCAATGATTCTCTTCCTTGCTCCTGAAAGCAGAGAGAGGAGAAGCAATCCATTATAACTGATGTGGCTTTACTCATTATTTAAAGGAAAAAAAAAAAAAAAGAGAAAGAAAAAAGACCAACGACAACCAAGGAAAAAAAAGGAGACAAGTTGTGCTTGGAACCTAATCCGAAAAACTCACTGTATTTGACAGAAAAACTCTTTGACTTCACAGAGCTTTGGACCAGACTCCTGATGTGTGTTTAAGACTGATCCTAATCTGAACACATTTTGCTGCTGCACTTTTTGCTTTCCTTGATTAAAACCCTTTTGTGCAGGCAGTGTTTCTTTTTCTGTTTGTGCTATCCAGTCCCACCGTTCATGGGGAGCCTTTAATACCACCTGCCTTGGGAAATAAGCAGCTGTGGGGGGCTAGGTCCTACTTTGATGTTTCAGTAAGATATCCACAGATTTAAAACAACCAAGGAAAACTGTATTTGCCAGTCCGGAGCTGGTCAAAAAGTGGTTTTAGGTGTGTGAGGGAGACTGGCTGGACAAGCCACACTTCGCAGATGAAAATCCCTGCGTTTCTCTCACCCCCAATTGCCGTCCCATCCCTCTCCAGCAGCTTTGCAAGCATCCTCGCTGTTTATTTGCAGAAATACCCAAACGGTGCCTGCCACTCATGCCAAAGCCCTTTGCAGTCACCCAAATGATAACACTCGTGAGGTGATTGTGACTACTAACAAAGGTGCCGGGAGAGGTGATCTGGAGAGGGAGCTGGGAGGGCTGTGGTGCTCAGAGGCAGTTTTGGCCCCACTTTCTTCTCCTTGGCCATGCCCCAAAACAGTCCCATTTGGAGGGAGCTTGAAGGAAGTCATCACACTGCCTCTGGGCTGTCTGTCATTCCTCCCCAGCTTTCTCTTCCTCACTAAGGATTTTTCCCCATCTTTCCATTTTTTAGTCTTTGAAGTGAAGGTAGTTGCAGTTCTGCTCTTAAAAAGAGGGGCTGCCAGCTTCACTGGAGCAGCAGCAATAACCCTTCCACAGGGCTATTTGTAGAAATGGGGTATGGTTGTCTGAACACCCCAGAAAACATTGCAGCCAAGCAAAAAGAGGCAAATTCATGAAACAATACATTTGTTTTTTGCATGGTTGGATACCTGAGATGTTTGTCCTTCCTTTCCTGCAATTATCCCTTGTGCTTCTATACCCCAATTTTAGTCTCCTCCAAGCCTCCCCCAACTAAATGTCGCTTTCTACTCATGTCTCCTAAACCTGTCACTGTACACACAGCCCTTCCCCATCTTTTCTTTGCCTCTGCCATAGGACTCCTCACTCCTTTGCAGCCCCCTGAATGCCACCAGCGACCCTGAGGTATTTCATCATCAACAGGAGAGAGAGAGAGGCTGGTGTGGCTGGCTGATGGCCCTTCCCCTCAGTCCAAACAGCAAACCTCATGGAGGAGGTGGCCCCCGGCAGCTCCCGGGGCTGCTGCAGCCCAAGGTGTGTGAGGGGGGAAGGATTGATGGACAGGCGAAAGATAAGCAGTGGGATCACAGCATGCCTCATTTCTGCCAGGGAAGGGGATAAATTGATGAACACACAACAAATCAATGCTGTTAGGCTTGGGGTTTTTTTTTGGTAATGTGATCTTTTCCATTAGGGTGCTCAGCACTGCTCCATTAATAGTTCACATTCAACTGCCAGTGCTGGGTGGTACCCAAGGCCTGAGGAAATGCAAAATTAAAAAAATATGGACTGTAATTGATCCAGCAAGTTGTATAAGCATATGATACAAGTGGGAGATTTTATTTTTGTAAGCCAAGTACCTTATTTTCTGAAGCCTGAGATAAATTCACACACTACAGAAGCATTATATTGCTTATAAAATTATCCAGTCCTTTTTATAATCCAGCATCAGTACAGCCTGTCCCAAATAACTCTTTTTAAGATGCACTCCACAGGCATACTGTGTATATAATTATTTCTCTTTGTTTTTCTCCACTATTTGTTTCATCTGTTGTCTCCCTCTTTCCAGTGACTGATCATTTGTACCTGCAGATATAAAGAAAGTCTGTTAGTCCTTTAAGGACACCCTCTGTGTCGCAGCATCAGCCCTCCTGTTGCTGTTTCTCTTTCCTAAATACAAACAGGTTTTGAGCATTTGGGATATGAAGCTGTGCCCAAGGAGGAAGGGAGGGGAGGATGTGTGGACCCCCTTCCTCCTCTGTACAGAAGGGGCTGCAGCCTGTGGGGGCAAGGAAGGGCCAGGATGCCTTTGCAAACAGGGATTTGTGCAGGGATTTCTCCTCATAGAGAGGACATGTTTTTTCCCAGGAGCCAGGGAAAGAGTGGCTCGGTGGGCTGAGCTCTGGGACAAGCTGCTGGGCAGCCAGCCTGGTCCTGCCTGCTGACACCCAGCATCCCACCTGGCACCAGGGAGAGCAATCCCACTGGGGTGACAAGCACATGAGCTTTGGGGTTATCCGCTTCCCTTTCTCTGAAGTGAGCACCTAGCACCCCAACAGAGGGGATGGATCTCCAAATAAGAATATGGGAACTCCCAAACCAGGGAGGCTCAGAGCCCTGGAGAGGGCAAAATAAAAAGTGGTGGAAATGAATCACCCACCTTCCTGGTCAACCTGCCTTTCCCCGCAGGCCTGCTGTGAGGCTGGCAACTTCCAGGACCCTTCTAGGCTGACCTGCTGCATCTGTCATCTACAGGTGAAGGCTTTGTCTATTTATCTCCACCCCCTCTGGAGCCCACTTGTGCTCTCCACCCTTCTCAGGACTTGGTCCCTGGTGTCACTGGCAGCCTCTGCTGCCAACTCTCTGCCACATTCCTTGCCTCACCTTTCCCTCCAGGAGTTCCCCCAGTTGACCTGCTCACAGAAAAGTCCATTTCCCACCTCCTGATCCCAACTACAGCCACCAGAAGAACAAAACAAGCAGCTTTCTGCTCTGCCACCCAGCCACCCCTTTCAGCATAGAACGCAACACACGCAGTCAAGTGCAGATATATGCATTGCAACAGATGCATCACCTGCCACAGCTGGTGTCTCTTCACTTACAGCATCAAAATTAAACTTTGTCCGTGTGCCACAGAAGTACAGAAAGTTGCTGAAAACCTTCAGACTGCAGCTCCAGGCAAGCATCCTTGTATCACTAGGTCTGTGCTTCATGATTTGACCTGATCTCATATAGATGGGAGGCATCTTTGAAAAATTAGCCTCTAGGAGCAAGGTAGCATCTTCAGAGGTGTTCAAAATCACTGGCTGCGTCTGAGCCCAGCTAGAACAGATGTGGTTTTATCCCATGGGTTTAGAAATGACTAATACCACCAGGTTTGAGGGAAACGTGTAGCCACTCTCCAGAGAAGGAAACTCAGTCTTCAGTGACTTAGTCCTAAACATCACAAGGCAGAGAAAAACTTCAAGAAAATGTGGTATCCCAGGAAGGAGACTCCTCATTGCATTTGGATTATTGTCCAGGACTTTGCTGACCTGGAAGCAGGGAAGGACTTTCTAGCTTAACCAGAAGGTCAGCCTGACTGTTCAGAGTGAGGAAATCAAAGTTAGGCAGCCCCTATTCAGATTTGGGGAAAGGGATATATGCTCTTAACCTTGTGTGTACAGCCTGAATTACTGAAGTACATTGTAAATCATCCCCTTCCTTGCAGCACTGTTATTCTCCAAACAATGGAAAGCAGAAACTGGAAACGTGCTGATATGATCAGAGGGGTGGAGGAGAAGCAAGGTCGGAGGTACTCTTGTTGCTGTCTTCCTGGCTGTAGACATACACTCTTCACTTCTCTAAAAGCCAAGGAAGGACTCGGATACCTTAAAAAGCTGTATTATCTGTGTCAGACCCTTGCCCTTTCTACCTGGATGCATATGGCATGTAACTAGGGAAACTAAACACGCTGCAGATGCCTTGATTTGAAATGTCTCTGCTGAGAGCCAGCTGAAACACAGAACTTCTATTCCACAAGAATTCCTGACATTTGCAAAAGTTTGGTTCAGCAGAAAAATGAGTCATATCCCCCCAAAAAAGGAAAATCTTGGGGGGAGGGAGGAAAAGGGAAAAAGAATTGCTTGGAAAAATCAAACCATTCCTATTCTTTATTTTTAACTCCGGTGCAGAACAGAGGAAGAGCTGTCTCTGTCTCCTGAGGATCCCCCCAGCCACAAGCTGAGCAGCCTCAAATCCCAGTGAGCTGCTGCCTGCGCTGGGGCTCCCGTGGCTTTGTGCTTCCCGCAGCAGAGCTGAGCCCCAGCTGGGGCTGGGAGGCACCATCCTCGTGGAAGCATCTCCTCGAGCCGGCGGGGAGCCAACCCTGCCACAAACAACCTGCTTCTGCAGCCCAACTTCAGTTTTATCTCCCTCTCACATTTTGAGAAAAGTTTGTTTTGCTGGAAAATTCCTCACAAGCCTTTCTTGATAAATTTGTGTGTTACGCAAATTTGCTACTTTAATAAAAGAGTATGACTTATCTGGAGGGAGGGAAAAAAAACGCCATCAATGCAAACCATCACATGGTTGTGTCAAAGCTCTGAGCCTCACTCTTCGTCTGCCGAGACAGGCCACGGTGACAACACTCATTTACAGTGAACGGGATTGTACTGAGATGCTGGAAAAAACAACTTAAGATGACTGGCTCACTCCTCTGCCCGAAATGGCAACATTTGAACACACAATGCGCTCGAAGATGATTAAGCCAGGGAAATGTAATGATATGTGAAACCAATTTTTATTAATACCAGACTGAAACGCACAGTCTTGTACAAGGGAGAGGAATCTCCATGCTCCCTAATAATAGAGATCAGAGCCTTAATGATCATTACACCGCTAAAACTGTACACTAATACCACAGCAGGTCAGGGGGGTCAGTGCAAATGCTTCTTTCTTTGTATTACATGCTTTTATGTCTTCATTTACTCCACCAATTCTCTCATTATTTCCTCCTCATCTGCTATTCACAGGCGTAATTTCTTTGGCTGACATTCCCCTCCTCTCTCACTAAGAGACAATCGATATTACATCATCTGCCTCACTGCAACGCCTCATACGCCACGAGATACGTTGGAGCGGGTTCCTCAGGGACTTGTTTTCCAGCCCTGCTCCGTCTGAATCGACAAGGAAAGGAGGATGCTGTGCAGAGCCCCTTGGCGCGGCTGGAGCGCAGCCCGGGCAGCGTGGCGGCCGCCGCTTCAACCTTGCTGTCTGGGAGATGATACCCGCCTGCAAGAAACCCATATGCTGCCATTTGCTCTTGTAGCCTGCCTTAATAAGCCATTAATGAGGAAAATAACATAACAAATTAATTGAGCCCACCCAGGAATTAATAAGGTCGATGGAGTTACGGGGGATTTCCCCCAATATAACAAAGCAGTATCTTTTTCTATTTGTCTCCCAGAAAACAAAAAAACCCCTGATGATCATGAACTAGTCCTTATATCCTCAGTATTAGAGCAGCAAAAGCTGCCCACCTCTGCTCAGTAAATACACATCATTGGAACGGCATGACCATTCTCATGGCTCAGTCCTCTTGTCTGTGCCACTGTAAATCGCTGGGTGATTAAAGCCAGCTAATTTCCTACAGTGATGTTTGGTTTTGTGGTGTTGCTTTCCACTCTTTCACGCACTGCCGTCTTGTAACAGGGTCATATGAAACAGGAACCTTGAATCATTTTGAAATATATTGTCAGCTGGTTCAGAAGAGAGAACTCTACCATGTTTTTCTTTTCTTCCTTTTTTTTTTTTCATTTTATTTCCTGATTCAATACTGCCTGCCATCCCTTGCTCTTAACTAGCCAGCATTTCCTACTCCTGGGCTGCCTGCAAAGGAAAGCTATCTAACTCTGAAATTTAATAAAAGCCTCTTAAGTGATTTGGGAGTGCGTAGGAGAGAGAGATCTTTAAAAGCAAACATTACTGCTAGGATGTACATGTAGCTTAATAGGATTTTCTTCTTTGTGAATCTGAGCTCTTAATAAGACAATCTGAGATTAAAGAAGAATGGTAAGATTTTATTTATTTAGGTATCCATCTAAACATATTTTGGCTGTTTTCAGTGAAAAGTGTGTCAGAAGATTTTCCACATACTAATAATATTACGTTGGGATTGTAATTTTTTTAGCAATTTATTGCAGAACACCATTTCCCCATCCTCTTTGCCGTTTTGCCTATAATTTTTCTTTTTCCTTTACCCAGTCTCTCCTCCAAATTTCTTTCATCCCCCTTTTGTTTTTGTTTTTAAATCCCCTAAGACCAGGCTGCTTCTCGAGGATGACTGAGAGAAGTGTGAAAATGAGTCGCACAAGTCTTACTCACAGTTTCCTCTGTGTTTGCCCTGCATTACTGGGACAGACCAAAGCTGTACAGATGAAAAAATGCCCACAAGCTACTCTGAGTAAGCTCCTGTCCAGGATCCTTTACTACAATATATGTTTTTTTCCTAAACCAGGATGTTCTAAACCAGCAGTCCCTGTAAAAGATAAGCAATTTAATTATAGCAACGAGATAAAAGCAGAAATGGCTCTCAGACAAAACCTCTGACGATTAGATCAGAAGTGATGTGAAAGGACACCCACTGGGGAAGAAACTCGGCACTGATAACAAGAGGCAATACCACATGGACCTCAGAATATAATTTCCTAGTTTTTTCCAAAAATAAAAAGCCTGGGAGCTCCTATCAAAGGGGCTCACAGCTCTGTGCAGTAGGCGTTTCTTCCCCTTTTTAGGTCCTCCCTTGCATCCAGGCCTGATCATGTTCTGATATAGTGTAGATGAAGTGTAAGAGAATAGTGGAAAATGCCATATTTTAAAATACGATTACTGCAGCATGTCAAAACTAGGGAGAACTGCAAGGAGTATCAGAAGGGTCTTGACACAGCAAGATAACCTGGCAACATTATGGCAAATGAAATGGAGTGTGAAAACTCCAGGAGGCAATGCAGAATGGAACAAATAATCAACTGTAGTCACTCCGAGGAAAGAATATAATGGTATCATCAAGAGAAGAGAATCGAAAGCGGATGGTCAGTGGTGGTCTGAAAAGTCGTTGGAGACATGCTAAACTGTAGAGGGAAAGGTTTATTGGGTAATGCTGATACAATGATGTAAATAAGTGGTACGATCAGCCTTTATGTGCTGCATATCTAGGTGTTCATCATACTTTGGAAATGTAGCAGAAAACAGAAGAGAGCTCAAGAAGGCTGGTGGAAAAGAAGGGGCATGCGCAGATTTCCAAAGAGACTGAAAACATCAAAACCGTCTGGCGCAGAGCAGACATAACAACGAGAGAAAAGAAAGGAGTGAAGAGACACAGGAGAGCTCTTGTTTAGCTGTCCTCAAGCCTAAATAGAGTAAGAGGGAGCACTCAAAGAAGTTAAAACCAAGCTGAAAAACACCCCTGACCCATCACACAGCTCCCTTTGGGAGTTCATTTACCTTGTGGACATCCTGGAGTTTTCTTGCTGGGACCATGTGGTCCCTGTGCTAAGCTCAGTGAGGAAGCCGCTTATGCAGGGGTTCTCAGTTACCACCTCACCTGTTCAGCGGCATCCTTCCCAGTCCTGCGTCACTGCAGCCCAGGATGCAGTATTTGTCCCATAACATTCCAGGGCATAGCGCTGGACCTCTCCTGGAGGAGCTGCACCGGGGGCAGGCTTTGCCTGCCAGAGCTCAGCCCCACTGCAGGTTCAAACCAGGATGGGCAAGCACACTGTGGCACAAACCCTTTGGGTGAGGCACTGCAAAGCTTTTCGAGCCTGAAGGAAAGTCAGGTTGTGAGTGCTCTTAGTCCTCTTTCAACGGGGGTGTTTTGGGGGACAGTTCCCAATCTGGGCCCTGGCTCTCCCAACGCCTCTGAGGTGGCTCAGGTGCAGGTGACACTGCTGATGTCATGCTGCGTGGCAGCCAGAAAGTCTTCTTGCTGAATGAATGCTGCAAGCTGATTACCTCTCCAGCAATTGCCAGTTACTATCACAAGGGTAGTAATTTTTGTAGCTTATTTTTTGATGAGCTACAGAAGCCCAGGGCATGATCTGCCAGCAGTGACAATCCAGGCTGTGACTTCCTGAGAGCAGACTGGTTGCAGGAGTGTGACAAGGTGGAGACACCCAGTTCTCTGGTGTTTGGTGAAGTGCCAGCACTGGGTGTTTCTTCCTAGTGCCCAAATGAGTTTGGTGCCTCTTTTTCTCAAGTTGTGCATCCACATTAGCAAAGGGATTTTTACTTCTTAAAAAGTGAAAAAAAGAAAAAAAAAAGTCAGTGTCCTAAACCCTGCTGCCTAAAAAAGGAATGGACAGAGGGGATGCTTCAGCATCAGCATGGGGCTTAGGAGAAGGAGATTGTGTTCCCTCCTCTGCTATAGACTTCCAGCAATCACTAAAACGCATGCCAGTTGCTACCAGGATTTGCTTGTAGACCAAAAACTGCATTTTAAGATGTGACCCTAAATCTCTTTCAGTGTGTCAGTGTCACCAAGCTGTGTTTTCTATTTTGCACTGGACTCCTGATCTCCCAGTCGCCCACACTGTCAGCTTGCACAGCAGCTTTGCACTGGAGTAGTGCCCAAGGGGAGGAAAACCCAGACAAGGAAGACAGGATAATCTGTGTTGGGATCCACTCTCCCTCTGCAAATACAGTAGAGGTGGGAGCCACCTTT
Organism: Caloenas nicobarica; assembly: GCF_036013445.1. Classification (NCBI taxonomy): domain Eukaryota; kingdom Metazoa; phylum Chordata; class Aves; order Columbiformes; family Columbidae; genus Caloenas; species Caloenas nicobarica. The sequence goes on from NC_088247.1 coordinate 38,567,870, forward strand.
GTCCCCCAAGGATGCCCCCGTGGACCTGGAGCACAATCTGTTCTGTTGAAGTCTGAGAAGTGATGGGACAAGTCTTGTGATGTGGCACATGCCTGATGGTGCTCAGTGTGGTTTCACTCCGTTTCCTCAAAGCACCTGAGACCCCATCAACGTGACCCAACCAGCCTGCATGGTACCAGCTGGGCAACGCAGTGCGTACTGTGCCGCAGCAGCCACACACACTGAGGGCATCATCTCCACTTCTGGGGTCCCATCCGTAACATGGAGATGATGCTGGAGCTGGCAGAGCTGTATCACTGCACAGTGAGATGTCAGATGCTGAAACACAGCTCCTGTGTGAGGACCAAGGCCAGAGAGAAGTGCCACAGTGATGGGCAGCGTGCAGAGGCCAAGTGTCACCCTGGACACATGTCTCAAAGCATGTACCATACTGGCTCAAGGTGATGCTGTGGGAGGAAGAGGGAGGACAAAATCTCTGCCACCTGCTTCTTAGCAGATCTGCCACCATGTAGTTTTCTAACCACAGTTTTGCTCTCTTGAGAAGCAGATAACTCACCTCCCTGCCTGTCTCCTCTGTCATGGAGATGCCACTCCCAGATGCAGTTAATTTGCTGGTGTCCATTTCATAGGCTTCAGATGCACTTAAGCCTTTGAGCAATTGCCTTAACTTCAGTGAAACCTTTTGCAAAAGTAAGAACCAGCCAAGTGAAGAAGAGTTTACTTATAATTTGCTGCAATTGCTCAAATTTCAACTCTGGACCGTGTAGCTTTTTGAGCCAAAAAGATTTAGAGGCTCTATATGCAGGATTGTTGCATTCTCCTAAAGCAATGAATGATTCATTCCAGTCGTGACTGAAAAGCTTAGGGCTTGCCTGCAGTTGGAAATTTACCAAAACAGTTATTCTGGAAGAAGACTTGGGGTAGCAGCTCTTCTTCTGGAATCAAAATGCCCACACAGCATTTGATAGCAACGTCATTATTCTGGAAGAGCTGTTCTGCTACATTTGCAAGTGTTGACTTCCTCATGTCAGAGGCTGCCAAGCAGGTTATCTGAGCTGTGGGATTTAAAATGAGGAGGTAAGAAAGGGTTTGTTTTGGTGTCTGAGCATAACAGCAGATCTGATCTGCAACTGCGTTTTTGAGAGATCCATAAAACTAAATGGGTGGAAACAGCATAGCAGATTATTAGCACCAAGGTCCTCCGCCAAACCGGAGGTGTAACAGTGCAATGGAACTTATTTTATGGCCTAATTTCTAGTTTAAGTTTTCCAACAGAGATTGCCTGGGACATAAGGACACATTGCTATATTTTAGTCATATTTCTTCTTGGTTTTTTGCTACAGTTGCTAGCAGAGAGAAGGATTTGCTTTGGCCGCTGCTACTTCTCAACACTCCCATTTCACCACATACCCCTCAAAACTGATGCAGTGCAGGGCCAGAATACTCTCAGGCCAACATGCTGCTTCTCTGGGAACATGAAATCTGGCAAGTCCCTCAGATACTTTATTTCCCAGTTTTCTTCCATAGTGCTAGTTGTGGAACAGAATCCAAACCTAGCAAGGTTTAGCTGCAAATGTAAGGGCCACTTGTGTTGGCGTGGGCTATCAAGAGGGCTGCTTTCCAGTTGCACCCTGTGCTGCATGGTACTGGTCTTTGTTGGCACCAGGTTTCCCATGCTGGGACTTCCTTCGGGCTAGGTGAGGACCACACACACGAAATGTTCCTCCAGAAAAAAAAAAATCTGTGCACCATCCCCATACCTGAGAGTACTGCCTCTATCCTCCTGCCTCCCAGCCATGTGGAGGTCTGCAAGGCTCATGGTGCTACACACACCAAAACATGAGGCAATAAATTCAGTGGGAAGTAATTCTGACCAAAGTATTTGGGTTTGAGGCACGGCTGTGTGCATAGGAGTACTTTGTGGTTTTGTTAATGCCTGACAATGCAGCTGCTTGGTGGTCTCTGCTGTTTAAAGGGCTCTTGTCCCTGGGATGGCTCCTGCCTTGTGGAAGAAAAGCCTCCAGCACAACAAAGAAGGTAAGGCTAAGCATTCCTGATATTTCCACATTAAAAATGAACAGTAACTAATGGGACAAAATAAAGCTTTTAGGTCCTCAAGATACATAAAAGAAAAAAGTGTCAGAAGGCACAATTCCTGCCTTTCCCATCCCCTTCCAGTTACCTCTAGAAGCCAGCTGTTGGCAGTGCCATGGCCAGGTTCAGTCTCCAACTGACCTCCCCTTCCATTTGGTGGACACATCAGAGCAGACACCGACTGGGGAAGGAATGAGAAAGAAATAGACCGCTTTACTACCTGTGCAATAGCCTTTATTGTCTGGTTCTTAAAATATCCCTGTGGCCTAATATATGCCATAAAGGCAGTTTAGGCTCTTAATGGATAAACAAACATAAATAGCAATGCACAGGCAGGATTTAAGACTATCCACAAATAGTTCATTTTCAGGCATTGTAAACTGGCAGGAACACATTAAAATCTATGCATATTGCTGGAGAAAGTATAACTGGGAAGGGAGCCTAGAACATCTCACATGTTTCTGCCCCAAGACAAATGTATTCTGGGCAAAGATTACCAAAGTAATGACTAAAAATTACATCCAGGCTTGAGAGAGATGTTTTCCGTCCTCCAGGGTGGCAATGGGGACAGGAAATCTCTGTGAGCAGAGAAAGAGGTGCAAGGAAGGACTCAAACACCTAAATCCCACATTTCCCAAAGCCTTCCAGCAGCGTTGCATCCCCAGGTGCTGTGCATGGTACGACACTTCACAGCAGCTCAAAGTAGCCCTGATGCTCAACAGCCCTTTCTGCAAAGTATGATCACTTTCTGTCTCCTCTGCCCTATGAGGGCTGGCAGCCTGGCTTTAGCGTTTAAAATGCCAAGTTGTGCCTGGCCTCCAAACAGAGGGCCAAACGCAGTCCTGGCGTACTCAGGGACAGCTGTGTTCATTTTAATAAAACGCCATGGTTAGGTTGGGTCTTGGGACTCCTTAACAGCCAAATTGCAGAGAGCACTTTTACTCCTGCTTTGTTACAGGATCTTAGGAGTCATTATTGCACGTCAGGAGGAGAAATGTGCCTTCCTCAGTAGATGAAGGCTGGGAGGGTCTTATTTTCCAGATATATTTCAGCTGATTGGATTTATCTGTAAGCCAGCTACGAGCATGATGAGAGAGAATTCAAGAAAGAAAATGAGATGCATTTCACCAGTAGATTGTAAAAATGGAGATTTAACTTTTTATGCATGCGCTCATTCCAGGAGCCTGAATTATCAGAGCTAGTATTTTCCTAATCACCACTATTCTCTGTGTACCCTCCTTCAGAGTGTTGCATTCCGTGGAAAACCAATGCTGCCTCATGAATAGGCAATTACTTGTTTCCTCCTTCCCACCTGGAGGAAAACGAGGAAGGTCCCCCAAGGATGTCTTTCCACTTCTGGAAAATGGTATCTTGCAAATGTAAATGATGCTTTTGTTTGTTTGTTTTTTATCCTTCAGGAGGATGTAGCCAGAAAAGACTTTAAAAACCAACCTAGTACAGAGTTGCCTGCAGAGGTTAGGAGCGAGACATGCGCAGGCTGATGTGAGGGTTTTTCGCAGCAGCCAGGGATTCATTTGGTCTCAGGAGAAGACAATTCGACCTGAAGGACATTCCCAGCAGCATGCTGAGAGAGACCAACCCATGGTTTACTCGAAGGGTGGGCTGGAGGATTAACAGGAGATGAGGATGGTTTGAAGGGCTGGAAGATACAAATCGATTTCTCTCCAGTTAATAACCCGAGTAAAGCACCCGGATCCTGCCCGAGGAAGTCTGTGGGAGAGACAGGGTGGCACAGGGTGGCACAGGTGGCACAGCGGTGGCTGAAGAGCGATGATGGGGTGGTAATGGCCAGATCCTGGGGAACACGTGAGGGCCCCGTACTGTGCGTGCTGGCTCACAGGGGTACGGCTTCCCCTACTTTCAGGCGGCAGGTTGGGGGAGAGGAGCATCTCTGCTCTTTGCCAGGGGCAAGGCTGCAGGGGGGCTGGCTGTTTCCAACCTGCTCTGAAGCATCTCGCCCTGGGAGTTATTATTTCCCTCCAACGGGTGCTTTTGTTTGTGTTTTCTGTGCAGCCAGCTAGCCAATGTGTGGGAACAATATTTTATTCTCATTTGCAGGAGATGGTATACCTGGAGGTTTGACTCCAACTTGCTTTGATATTCCAATAACAAGATATTAAAGCTCTTATGTTTGTTATGTTAACAAGTTGTGGTGTTTGTTTTAGTTTAAGGCTTACATTTTCTATAGTTCAGCATGAAGCTCACTGTACTTTATGAAAAATTTTTAAAAGCAGTCATCGTTCAGTGCTCTGTTTTTGCATTTCTCTCTCAATCCTTTATTAAAGTGCTATTAAAAAATAGAAACTTACATAAAAGAACCTGTACCTCTTTATTGCAAGTGTGCTGAATGGGATTACCGACTCAATGAACCTTTAAAATACATTTAGTGACCCGTTTACCTTCCTGAAATTGATGTATGCTTTATATCCAAGCTTAATTTAATTTCCATATTAACACTATTATCTGTAAATAAAAAGGGCATGAAGTCTCCCTTTAAGAGAGAAATAGATCGAATTGCATGAAATGGTAGCAGATGTTATTTTTCTCCAAGAAATTCATTTAAATGAATTGCATAAAAACCTGCAGAAAGAATTGGGGAACTGCGCCTATGCTTCTTCTAGAAAAATCAGTTTGTGGCAGTTGTGTTCTGGAAACATGGTCTATTATAAAATAATTGAAAACTCCAGTTTCTGTAGTAAGGGGCTCATTTTTAAACACAATGGAATTGCCAGTGATGTACCCAACAGACTGAAGAACAGTTGAAAGCAAAGTCATTTTCCCAACCTGCAGAGAGTCCTGCCCCAATCTCGGAGGCCATTTGCTGTCAGATGACTTTCAAGAACTTTTAAATCTATCCTTGACATTGCAAGGGAAAAATATGACTGCCCCAAGCATTCAGCCATAGCTTTATCAGCAGGTTGAAGACTGCATTTCCATAGCAGAATTTCTTTCTCCCTGAACAACTAATATATCTTTCAATGCCATCCACACAGATACATTTTGCAGTGGCTTTGCCGAGATGTCACGTCTGCTCAGGTGAATATTCATCAGGCTCCAATTTTCCTGTGCCTGTCCAGTCTCAAACAGCAACAATTGCTTTTTATGCCTGAAATGTGTTTTCACAATGCTGCGTGTAGCCTGGAAGAGTGACAGCTCTTGGTGGTTTGTACAGTCAGCTTTCCTCTCTCCCGCCCCATGGCTGCCAAGCATCTCAAATATGACTGCACCTCCAAGACCAATTAGTGCAACAAGATGCAAAGAAAAGAAAGACCTGGTTTGCAGTTTTAAAAAGCGGGGTGAAGGGCAACAAGTCAAAGCAATGCAGATATAGGTTGATTTTTTTTTCTCTTTCCATCTTTGCTCCTATATATTAACATGACATACAACCTGACAGGGAGCAAAAAAGGCAGGAGGGTTGTGTGGTTGAGGAAAAGAAGACGGAGGAGCAGTTCTGTCTGTTCCCAAGACACCTGACAACCCATTTATACAGCACCAGAGAAGAGATCCCACCATCCTGGTCCCTGCCAGTGGACTGCTTCCAGCCTGTGCTCTGGCTCTCGCTGCCTGGCACGTCTGCGTTTATTCACTTTAAAAATCTCATCACCCTAAGGAGAAGCAGAGTACACTCCAGGAATATCCTCTCTGTCAGTGCTAAAACAGACTGATGAGAAATTCACCCCTCCTTGCCTGAGATCACTTTCCCATCCTCTTATCATTACAGGCAGATCCAGCCCATAAGCTCAGCTGTGTCGGCTTAGCGGTTTCTTCTCAACATCAGCACTTGTCAGGGAGATAGAAACTGCAGGTTTCCTGGTGCTTGCCCCAGGAGAGACTCCTCCAGTAACCCTGTGAGGTCCCTCAGAGGAGTCTCAGCACGGTAAGCAGGAGTTAGCCCACAGCAATTGCCCTCCCTATGGGCAGGAAACAGTCCCACAGGGGTAGGAGGTACCAACCTCCCCCTCTCCCCCCCAACCCCAGCATTTGGAGAAGACAACAAAGCAGACCTAAATAACCTATTCCCTACAATGAAAAGCATATGCAGTGGGAGAGATCCTCAATGGCATCCGTTGACCTCAGTGAAGCTTCTCAGATCTGGCTCTCTTTTTTTTTTTTAATGTAAACTTCTCACTATTTATAAGGGTAGGCTTACTTTAGTACCATAAATCACTCCATAAAAGCCTATAAGGACAACTAAATTTTTTTCAGCAAATCAAGCCATAGTAGTTCTGTGGATGTGACCAGCCATAGGCACGTGTGTTGCACAGGACCAAGGTGGTGTAGCGTACAAGGGGGTAAAAGGTTAGAGATGCAGTTTCTGTTTTAAAAAAGTGATAAACTTTAACAGCTTTGTCCAGAAATATATGGAATAGCATGAAATTGTGAATTTTCATTTATTTTTCCATAGACTATTTGAACATAGTCTATGAAAACAGCTTTGGAGTTTACAAGAGATTTAAAAGCGTTTTGTTATACGTGAAAATAAAAATGCATGTTTAGTATCATGTCTTATATTCAGAGGAGATAGCCTCAACCTTGACTTTCCTTCCAACAGCACCTCCTTCCCTAATGGCACATTCTCTTTGTTAGCATTTTAAAACTGAAGTGCTGAGCAGCAGTCAGAGCCAAGCAGAAGCAACTGTTCAGCAATGGAGCATTTCAGTCATGAGGAGAAAGCAATAAACAGGCTCAAGGATCTGGATAGAGAGAAAGAGACCAATCACAAAAAAAAATAATCTTTTAGTATAATTGAAAATAGGCTTACTGCTTTCTTCTCCTTGAAACTGGATTATCACACTTCAGAAATAACATTTTCAGACCCATTTTTCATAGAACTTTTCAGTCTTCTGGCTAGGAAATATGCCTCAACTTCAAGGTAAAGTCTTGGAAGCAATGCTACAGGAGATATAAGTTAATTTGTCTTTTTCTCTGGGTCCTGAAGCTCAGATGTGTTAAATGGGAGAGAAAGAAGTATTCCTAACTAAAACTGGATGCCAAGTATCTGATTTTCAAAAGCTTCTCAGTCCCTCGAAGTCTCAACTCAAAAGACCCCCTCTGGCAAAACCTGGCTTTAAGAATATGAGCGGTCCCATTGATGTCAGCTGAACTCCCACAGGCTTCATCAGTGACTTCTGTGATTTGCTGGATTAAGGTCTTCACACGTTTACTGAGCTGCAGACTTCGATGCCACCACATGTTCCTGAAAATTGTGAATTGCTCCCTTTTCAAGCGGAGACATGGGTAATCAGTACCTGGCCAGACCTGTAATGGAGGAACATGATGTTCTCAAAGTCATCAGCACTACATGGACTCACCAGACATTTCCGACTGTGGGTTGTTCTGCACATGTGCAATAATGAACTAACTTTTAGCTGCAAAAATACAGTGTTCTTACCAAAAAAAAAAGAGATTCTAGGATTTTCGGGCGTTTGTCCAAGTCTGCAGGGCTGGTGGGGTACAAGACAGTGGTGTTGTCCTGTATGCTGCACATTTCCTAGGTGGTGTGACCAGAGCTGGCTAGGTGCTGGAGGGAGAGTGCGACATGGAGAATGTGACAACCTCACCTGTCTCTGCTTGGAAACACGGAAAGGGGCTGCCCTGGGCTGTGCACCTGACTTGCCGCCTGCCCTGCAAACTTCTCCTGCCACCACGGGCAGAGCTGGGCAGGGCGAGCGGAGGAGGCATCAGCCCGTGGGGCAATACCCACCGCCAGCCCAATCCCCTGGAGCAGCAGCAGGGAGCCCTGCTGTAGGGGTTCCCCTCTAGCCCCTGTCCCAGCCTGACTTCTCCTCCTTCCTCTGCCACACAGCCTGGCCTGCCAGTCCCTAGGAGGAAATGGCACTGATGCCATCAAAGGTTGGGGGAGATAGGAAAAGCAGTGCCTTTCTCCACTCCCAGCTCAACCTCAAATTCCTTTCAGCATCTCTCCACCACAACAGTCCCCCTGAAATACCTTGCAAGACCTTGCAAACATGTGCTTTTCCCTTCCCTGCAACCTCTCTGACCCTCTCTTTGCTGCAGGCATCAACACCCAGAGCCCACTGACTCTCCTACAGGTTCTCCATCCCCTTTCACAGTATTCTTAGTCTTCCCTGTTCCATTTTAGTGCTATCATCAAACCACATTTTTCTTGATCTGTGAAAAGTTATGACTGGTTTGGGTAAAATCGGTTGTTTGCTCCGCCTGAAAAGAAATGCTCTGCAAATATTTTGTTTTTCCTCATTGGCAACCCAACCAATTCTGTGTTGAGTTTAGGGCTTGTAATAAAAATCTGACAGGGCTCAGTGTGGTCCTCAGTCAAAGGCAATTTCTGCTCCTTACTGGAAAGTGAAAATTCAGTATAGTGAATCCATGTGAATCCATAAACCACCAGAGGCTTAGAGAGGAGCTTTACAGACCATTCAGTCCACTTGGCTGCTGAGATAGCTACATGTATAATTTTACATTTCCAAGCAAAACGAGATTAGTCTGTTTTGCCTACGAACCTCTTACACAGCTTCAGCAGTAACACAAAGTCCCGAACTGGTGAAAGCTGTTGCTGAAGCAATGGCCTCATGCCAGTTTGTACCATCTGAGATGAGCTCTGTCCAGTATATGTAATAGCAATTATAGTGCAGGGTGCGCTGTACGTCTGACAAACTGAGCTGTGGCATAATCAATAAACTTAATTACCTATCACAGCCTGCCCACGTAGTACACAATTTTAATTCAATTATTACTCCCAAAAAATGATACATAGCAGAGCAGATATATTTATCACCGAGGTCTAAATCAGCTGTGCGTGTCAAGGCTGACACTTAAAAATGAAGACATTTATAGTTTCTGGAGCCCAAAGAAACCCACATAAAAAGCACATTCTTTTCTTCTCAAAATAGCTAAAAATGATCTGTCACTGATGGAGGATTCTTTGCCCAGAAAATGAGCCCAGAACCACAGTAAGTAACACATTGCCTTCCCAGAGCCCTGAGCTTAAAAATTGACCCTCTTGCATACATGAGCAGTGGGGAGAATCGTAGAATCATCTCCAATGAAGCGGGCAACAGAGTCCCCCTGCCCCCACTACCCCTGTCTCCGGGAAGCAGCAAGTCAGGAAAATACCTCCTAACCTGATGGAGCCAGAAACAGTCCCCAGTCTGCCTAGTGCAATATTAAAAACCAGAAACCTTGGTCACAGCTATCCCAAGCGCAAAAACTTTCCACATTTGTCCTCATCTGAGAGTTTCTGGTTTTCATCTTTAGGGATCTTGTTAATCTGGACCTCTGCTCCTGCAGGTAAGTAAGTTTCAACAACTGCCCCAGTTTTTAATGTTCATGTAGCCTTTACCGTGAGGTGTGATTTAGGGACTCCCTTCTCTTTTATCTCCCTGGCTTTCTCTTGGGATGCGGGCAGGGGGGTGGGTTAGTTGTTCTTGCTCTACATATGTCTTTCCTATGACAAATACACTGGGATGTTACACCCTGAGGAATTAAAAATGACTAGCTGGCAAGGAGCATAAAGCTAATAGCAGAAAAATTAATCAGGAACAACAGCCAGGGACTTCGTTGCACAACTTAAAACCAACGGGGCATCCTGGTCACCAAGGCAAGTCCTTTGCTATTGTAGGCACCATGTCCCATAATCATATTCACAAATGTATTCGTGGCCTGTTCATACCCTTTTGTTCTTGTGCAAGTGCTGTCCTTCAGCATAACAGCTGTTTTCTTCCCTGGTGTATACCCCCAATATGTTTATAGGCAGCAATCAGATCCTTTGTTTTGCTTGCTTTAACAAGGCGAGCTCCTCCTCCTTCTTCTAAGTGAAGCTGCCTGTTTCCTGTGGTACATCCCTGGGTCTATTCCAGTTGATTTTGTCTCTTGTGGATGTGGGATACCAGGTTGGCATGGACAGATTGAAGTCTTACTGCTGCCTTCTACACCAGCATGGATCTTTCCCCTTCTCTTGTGCAAAATACCTGGCCTCTGAATTGCTTTGACTGTGTTTTTTGCAACAGCACTAGGTGGTTACAATTACTGATAAGTCAGGTTTGACAGAAATCAGCTCATGCCATGTCTCCAGACACTTTCCACCCCAGCCCCTGCCTAGGTCCTTCCAGTGGCTGTTTGCCTGAGATACAGTCTGGCAAGGATGGGCCAATGCCCAAATTAAAAATATCACCTTGCTTCTTTATTCACCCTTAGGCAAAACCTATTTTAAAATCCATTTGGGGTCTCTGCTGTGGAATTTGCTCTCATTTGCTGGTCCCAGTTGTGTCTGTCTAGTACCAGTGACTGTAACACTGGATGTGCAGGAGCCTGCAGCCATCCTGGAAGGAGCCATGGCCACCCCACAGCAGTGGAAATCCAGCCGCGCCTCTCCAACCAACACTGTCTTTTGCTCCTAGCATCTTAAACCAAAGCCATTCTTCATCCAGGTGCTATTCCCATAGGCTTGCTAGGGCTCATGTAACCCTGTTCCTCCATCTCTCTCTGAGGAGAAGTTGCTTTCCTACCTGGGACAGCTGTATTTCATTTTCCCTGCTCCCACTCCTGACTTGGCTGTGGAAACGGGGGAACCCCAGCAGCTGTTTCAGCTGGAGGCCTCTGGGTAGGGCTTCTGAGAAACTCGGTCCAATGTGCCAGGAGCTGGGACAGACAAAGGGCCCCTGAATAAACGAAGCCGAGAGACCCTCATTCCCTACAATCTCTGTCTCTCCAGGACAGAAGTGCCAAACACCTGCCCTGTTGGCTCACTGTGTGAAAGTGGTTTATGTGCCTTTATAAATTTGCCTTATCTTCACGAAGGAAAAAGATTGTACTCCTGATATGTATCAGCTGTAGCTGAGGCTATCAAGACAGTTGGCAGAATTAAAACAAGCCACTAGGGTAAGATATAATTTTCTCCTTCCCCATTCTGTTAATTTTGACACGTAAACAGGCATGAAAGCTACAGATTGTCTTGGCTTCACCAGGGTTTTACCTCAGCAGTACTAGACACAGTGGCTGGTGTGAGCAAACAGCATACCTTTCTCTCCCTTGCAAATCCTCTGCTTCTGCAGAATCTGAACTGTCATTAAAAAACAATTTGAAAAAAACTCCAAACAGTTTCCAGCCTTTTTGATTAGAAATTAACCCCCAGATGTGAGCAGAGCGTAACTGATGCTGTGCAGGCTTCCTGCCGCTCCTGGCAGCCTGAAACAATGGCTGGAAGATGTGTGAAATCTGCTGCCCTTGCTAACGCACCGGCAGTGCTACCGCGAACACTCGGCGATAATCCCGACCCTGACAGCATTATAATTTCATGTTACTGGGAGGGATGTGAGTCAAAGAGGAGCCAGAGGTGTATGGTGGACAGGGAGCCCTCGCGGGGAAGGGAAGGCAAAGGCAAGAAAGAGAGCTGGGGTGGGTGGCTGAGGGCTCAGTGTTGCCACCTCTTCTCTCCCCCAGCTCCCTCAGGGACTTTCCGTCTGGCGGGGCTCTCCTGTCTGGTAACACATGGTCACTGGAGGTCATCTAGTACTAGTGGTCAGTTATTATGTGACTGCCCTGTTACTTTGCCTGTCGAGGGGTTTGCCCCTGCTCCCCATTCCTCTGGCAGGACATGGTTGCACCTCCAAGGCTAGACCGATATTTGTGGAATATCCCACAGACAGGGATCCAAAGACCCTTCTGAAAGTGCACCTGGTGGCTCAGAGTCTTCCCCATTCATTGTTACCCAGGATCAATAGACTCCTCACCAAGCTGGGAGGAGTGGCTGACACGCCAGAGGGCTGTGCTGCCATACAGCAAGACCTAGACAGGCTGGAGAGTTGGGCAGGGAAAAATTTAATGAAATATAACAAGGGAAAATGTAGAGTCTTACATCTGGGCAGGAACAACCCCAGGTTCCAGTGTAGGTTGGGGAATGACCTATTAGAGAGCAGTGTAGGGGAAAGGGACCTGGGGGTCCTGGTGGACAGCAGGATGACCATGGGCCAGCACTGTGCCCTTGTGGCCAAGAAGGCCAATGGCATCCTGGGGTGTATTAGAAGGGGGGTGGTTAGCAGGTCGAGAAAGGTTCTCCTTCCCCTCTACTCTGCCCTGGTGAGACCTCATCTGGAATATTGTGTCCAGTTCTGGGCCCCTCAGTTCAAGAAGGACAGGGAACTGCTGGAGAGAGTCCAGCGCAGGGCCACAAAGATGATTAAGGGAGTGGAGCATCTCCCTTACAAGGAAAGGCTGAGGGAGCTGGGTCTCTTTAGCTTGGAGAAGAGGAGACTGAGGGGTGACCTCATCAATGTTTATAAATATATAAAGGGTGGGTGTCTACGAGGATGGAGCCAGGCTCTTCTCGGTGACAACCAATGATAGGACAAGGGGTAATGGGTTCAAGCTGGAACACAAGAGGTTCCACTTAAATTTGAGAAGAAACTTCTTCTCAGTGAGGGTGACGGAACACTGGAACAGGCTGCCCAGGGAGGTTGTGGAGTCTCCTTCTCTGGAGACATTCAAAACCCGCCTGGACGCCTTCCTGTGTAACCTCACCTAGGTGTTCCTGCCCTGGCAGGGGGATTGGACTAGATGATCTTTCGAGGTCCCTTCCAATCCCTGACATTCTGTGATTCTGTGATTCTGTGGATGCAGACCAAGATCTGGAGGCAGTCTCAGACCTTTCTAGATACTTCAGGAGATAGAAAAAGTACAGACAGAGCAGACATGGAAACCCAGATAAGACTCTTCTATGTTGCCATTTCTTTCATTTATTCATCTTTCAACTATGGCAGGTATCAAGGCAGGAGATGAAATCTGGGGGAAGATGTCACTGGTGACAGATGAAGTGTGTGGGGGTCAAGTCCTTCCCTGTACCACACACTGCCCCAATAGAGGTACAAGGAAAGGAAATGAAAGGGGCAAGAGGCACTTTGAGAAGTCTGTAGGAATTGGAGAAAAAGTTGGAAAAAGAGATATGGTTACTGCTGTATTTGGAAAGATTTTTTTGCCTGGGAAACTGCAGGAAGACTAAAACAGAGTGAGAGAAACCAGCAGAAACAGGATAAGAGAAGGGTGCAGATCGAGGTGAAGGTCTAGGAAACGCATTTTGTCATAAGGATTTTGGATGACAGGTTATATGGCAGAGAGGCTGGAGAATATAAGAGACGGTGTTATGGAACCTGGGATGGATAGTCGGAGATGCTATAGAGCCAGAAGTGGCTGGAAGTGTCTGTCACCTGACTTTGGACAGAAAGATTGAAAATCTGACCAACCACAGAAAAATAAATATGTTGGATGTGTGATGGGGGAGGGAAGAGTCAGATCTACCCACAGGCTAATAGTCTGGTAGCAGATGAAATGGCTGGGAGACATTATACCAGGTTTAAAAGAAGTAACGCAAAGAGACTTCTGCAAACAAAACTAACCTGGCACTTCTGCTCTCAGATGCAAGGATATATTTATGGTGATTATGGTGGATGAGCAATGAATGTTCAGTTTTTATATTTTCTCTCTTGACATCTATTCTGATTTGCAAATGATAGGCCAGCACTCTAGTGATTACAGGATTATATGACTGACTTCCAGCAGAAAAAGAGAAATCTGTCTTTTTTTCTGCTTGAGATGGAAGCAAAGTCATCAGCACTGAAGATTTGGCATCAGGTCTCTAGTTTATTTTCAGCTGAATATCGAGAATTCTGGGCAAACTCAGCACAGTCCATCACATTCAGATCTTTTCATGTGAGACTTAGCAAGACTCATGGCACTGACGGAATAGAGGAGAATGCAGCAATTATTAATGCCAGCAGTATTATGTAGTGCTTGGTACCTACCTTCTGGGAATAGCAGGAAACGTTGCTGACACGCAGTACAGTTTTATTTATTTTTCACTACTCAATCTGTTTCCAAATTGCACGAATCCCACTTGCTAAGGCTGAGATGGGAGGCAGGATGATCTAGGGGGAGAAGGAGGAATCTACCTGTGTACAGATATTCTGTGTAAGATGTGCCTCACTGTGATGTCCTGTGTGAGTCTTTGTCCCAGGTGGGACTAGCATCTGCTGCTCAGTTTGATATATCTGCATTCTGTCCCAGAAGGATATGCATCACTTGGCAATCCTCTGAAGGTCCTGAGGACAGCTTTACCGCTGCCTCTGACCCTGCATGGCCATTACCCAGTCACCTAGCTTTCCTTTCACTTTTCCATAAAACTACTCTTAATAACATTTAGAACATCATGGCTGTGCTGTGGGGATAAGCTTGATGATACTGGGAATATATGCTGTGACCATATGACAAAAACTACTCCTAAGTGTGCCATGGCTCTGTGTACCATGCTAAGGGCTGGATGCAGGACCACAGCATCAGACTTTTAGCCAGAAAAGTCCCTGCTCCTGGGTAACACACACAGTCCTAAAATCATGGGAACGTAAAGCAGGAGCTGGGGGGCAGAGCAGAAGGGGGAGCTGTCAGCCTTCCCAGTCCTTCCGATAAATTGATGCTGAATATTCAACTCCTCATGAGCCCAGTGTGGTGATCAAGGTTTGTGCAGTTGCTGGAGAACTAAATGTTCCAGGTAAGTGCTATTATTAGGTGTCCTGCAAGCAGAGGAGCAGAACAAGTGAGCAGCCAGCTCTGTAACCTATGGATACTGAATTTGAAAAGTCAGGAAGGACAGAAATGAGAGGGACTGGGAAAAGGAGATGCTCTTTCTGCACACATAGAAGCTGCCCTGACAAAGAGATACATATCGACTGGGCAGAGGCACAGAGTAACAGCAAGGTTTGAGCTTTAGCTTAAGTGGTTTGACTTTTAGATCTGCAGAGAGCAGCCTTGCAAAAACAGAAATGCCTTGGGGTGTCGCAGAGCTGGCTTTTTTTACACCTGGGGAGTCACACCTAAGAAATCAGAATAGGTGCATGGGCAGCAGTGAACAGAGAATCATTATTCACTGTTGCTTATAACACAGGACTGACGTTTCCCCTGAAACGCCCAGGCAGTGGGTCCAGCGCTCACTGTGCGAGTGTGTTTTTCCAGCCGTCACATTTAATACGAGATGATCCAGGTACAATCTGCTGTGGAAGTGGATAAAGCACAGCTTCCTGGAGCCTGGAAAACTTTGTCCATGGAGGGAACCCTCTGTGTCTTCCCTGTTTTGAATTCATAACAGACCTTCTGCAGGATGAGCCCTGGCGTTCACCCCCGTAGTGTGTCAGAGTGAGAATGGGTAAGGATGGCGAGGCAGGGAGAGTGATTCTGCTGGGTCTTTGTGGATCGCTGCTCCCACATGCTTCGAAGCAGCTCCTCTGATGCTCTAGACTCGCATCGCAGGCTGGCAGAGCTGGACCTAACCCAGGGCCACCTCTTCGCACGCTGCCCATCCATCTTCAGTCTGCATGTGCCACTGCTGAGAAACTGGCCTTCGGCAGGACGATTTGGGGTGACGCTGAATAAGGTTACTTCCCTACCTGGAAAAGAACTTTGGAAAACATAAGACCAAGTGAAGGATTCAGAAATCCTCTACCCTGCACTGGCAGGCTTGATTCTAAGTGTGGTCCTGAGTTCGGATATAAGTTTGGTCCTGAGTGGTCCCTAGATATCCTCTAGACGCTCACTCTTGTCCCCTTAGCGGACTGGCAGGGAACATAGCTCTTGCCTCAGCTGCTGCTTAATCCAGAGGTACAATTTAGCCCCGTAGGAGCACAGCCTGGCAAGTGTGCCACAAACAGAGATAACCAAAAGGACCTGGAGAAATTAAAGAACTATCCCCTCCCCCCCAGCAAGCCTTACAGCTGCTGCTGCCTCCTCAGCTGCTGCCCAGACAGCAGGCAGCCATGCCTGCGGGAGCTGGGGAGCGGGAGGTGAAGATCTCCCTGTCCCCGGCTCCAAGGAGGGCTAGCATGGCCCAGGAGCACCGAGTCCCATGTGCAGTGCCGCTGTGGCTTGCATGCAGAAGCAGGGCAGGGAGGCAGAGGTGTGAGGCTCCCCTGTGGCTTACGAGCTCGCCTGCCAGCCTGAAGGTGCTGCTGGCCGCCTGGTGTCCATGGCAGGGAGTCTGGCCTCACCACCTCCTCAAGCTGAAATCACAGTAGGTACCCCAAAAAATCTGCTGCAGGAGCGCAGAAAAAGCAAGAAAACCCTGCCCATCTGTAACCCCAAAGTGTAATGCTGCCTGGTCCCCAGGCTCAGGGCCGTGCACACAGAACCAAACCAGAGTGCCTGCACCATCTTCTTCCAGCTCTCAGGAAGTTTCCCTGGGGACTGACTAAGCCTAATGGCAGAGAGCAATAATTACTACTGCTTAATCAGGACTGTTTTAGGATAAATTCTATTTAATGAGGATTCATTTTGCATGTAGCAGGTAATTAAAGGACGCTTAAACAGGAAAAAAGAGGTGTGAGGCTCTGAATAAAGCTTTCTGAAGGGACAGTGTGAAACAAAGACAAAGGCATATGTTTTGTCAAGTGTTTCAGTCAGTACCTGGAAGGATGAAAAATGAGCCCCTTTGCAACCCACACCTTCCCCGTGATGGTGCTGTGTGTGTATGTGCATGTGTGTGCAGCCCCAGGCTCTGCAGGACACCTCACGCCTCGCTTGGCACGGAGCAGCGAAAGGCAGCGCAGTGACCAGAAAATCCTGCAGCCCACCATTTGCATACTCCAGGGATCGCTGCGTGAACCAGAGAGGGATGAAATAACTGCGAATTGAGGGATTATCTCACTACACAGGACAAATGGAGGAAAAAAAGAGAAGCCATTTCCAGTTTCATTATCCTTAATATCCCATTCACTGCTGCCTTCCTATGCCTCCCTGCCTTTTTTTTTTGTATTTTTCTCCCCAGAACAGAGTGTGCTGGCGGGCAAGCAGTGCTCTGACTTCGGGGGAGGAAGGCCAGCTGGCTTTGGGACAGGCCTCCAAACCTTGTGTGCACAGCATGGCATCTCTGAAGAAAAAAAAGCCCTTCCTCACCACCAACAACAGTGGTAGCTACTGACAGAGGAAAGGAAGAATTTCAGGGAAGGCAGCGGCTTAAACAATACGTAAATAAGAATGATGTATTCAGATTTCACTCGCCTGTGGCGTCCTCTCCTTCTCTCCTGGCCCCCTCCTCCTGAGCCTTCCATATCTCCAGACGCAACATTTTAAACCCACAAAAATAGATGTGTGGGAATGAGGAATGGCTCAAATAATTTTGGTTCCTCTCAGCTGACACTCCTCAGCAATCCCAGAGGCTTCCTTCCACCCTCCAGCAGCAAATACCTCTGGAGGGCAGCTCACACCAGCTGTCTTGGGTGTTTGTAGCTGAGGGACAAGACTAAGATGACCAAGACCTCTGGAAGTGACTGTTTCTCTCTGTTAACACAATAAGGGAAAGAGAACGACCAGTTTAGACACCCAGAGAGAGATTCATCTTGCTGAACTTTAAAAGCCTGTGTCATAATGACAAGAGTGTGGACTCTCTTCACAGTTGATGGAGAAAAAGCCGCTTCTACATGTGATTCGATGGAACTCTTTTGGGCATATTTTTCAGGATGAGATGTGCTTACGCATCACAAGTGCCTGTTTCTCTTCATTGCCTATAAAGGAGTCAGTGTGACTAGCTCAGCTGTTGACGTGTGTGCTGTAGGAATCTAAATTTGGGCAGATGAATCCCATTTCCAACTTTCATACTGCTGAAGTTAGGTAACACGAATTCCACTGTGGGCATGTTCTAAATATTTGAATAGGTGCTATTTTTTAATTCACCCTCTCCTTGCAAGACGACCACATCAGTAGGGTTATCTGTGGGAAGAGGAAATTGTGTGTGTCATTAAAACCAGAAGACATCCAAATTCTGTACTTTCTTCTGGCACAGATTACAATGTGAGATACAGCAGATTCCTTAATCCCTCTGATTTTTAAGCTTAACCGCGATTCGATTTTCAAATGTTAGCTTACAATTTAATTCCTGAACGTGCAGACAATACTTTTTAGCACTCCACTGTTCTGTTTTTTCCACATAACATTTTTATGTGAACATATAATTTTGTGTCCAGATTCGTTACATTTTGAGTGGTTTAGCTTTCCTCCCCTCCTCTGGGAACTGCTATGAATTTCTTTCATAAATCTGAACTCTCAAACCTGAAGAATGGCACTAGTCTTTAATATCAAAGCAGTACTCCTCCACATTTACTGGTTGTGAGAAGAGTATTTCATATTTTCTGTCTCCTCTAATTTTCTTACTTTCCTTGAGTCTTCGGTTCTTTGCAATGTATTCTGTTGCAGAGGAAGACTTGGGAACAAATGCCTGCCAGTGAAAAGGCTTTTATAGTCTATTTTGTGTGTGCCATTGTGCTACTGGGTAGTTTGGTACCTATTTCTGCCTGGTTTACAGTTTCTTGTAGGAAAGGTTCTTTCACTTTGAAGACTTGGGAGAGAACCATAGAGGGCAACTATTCCTTTCAAAGATACAAACACACACCCCTTACCCCACGAGGCAAAAATGTGATAAGGGATTTCTTGTTAGTGGAAACATCGGTCAAAAAAAATTGACGGATGACACTTAAAATCCACCAAAAAAAGATAATGTGTGGGGAGCCTTGTCACCATATTCAGATCATTCTGCCTAAGAGTCTACAAATCTGAAATGGGGGCAAACATCATTGCAAGCACCAGCGGGATGTTCAGCACCTCCGAATAGAGGAACGGGGAAGCACTGACGGTTCCCCAGGAGCTCAGGACCGGCCGTGCAGCCCAAGGAGCGGCGGTGGCTGCTGCACAACCAGGGTGACACGGAGAGGGAGGGAGGGAGCTGGGGTGTCCTGCTGAGGTCACGGCTGGAGAGCATCTGAAAAGCTCACGACAGCCTTTGAAATGAACAGGAGTATTTTTCTAAAGAATGCACATGGAAGAGCCACAAACATGAAGAAAGTGTAGAACATGCACCCACAAAGACTAAATTTAAAAGATGTGCTTAGCGGGGAACACATGCATAGCATATGGATGCAGCTGACGGAAGAGCTGTTGGACTCCATTCAAGATACCACTCACATAGCAGATGAACCGTCATAAATTTAAGCTACACATGTCACATCCTTACTGCTAAGGTTCCCTTTAGTCATGTGTGAATGCAGATTAGTCGGATCCTGGCTCACAAGCTAACTCAGTCGCTCTCTGAGCACACAAATGTGGTGGGTAGGACACATAACGTAGAGAGATCCTCAGCTGTTCGTTACCTTTGGTGAGTTATTAGCCAGTGGGCTTTTTGCAGCCCCTATCTTGGCATTTGTGCCTAATGGGTGCTGCATGCTGTCCTTCAGCTCTTCAGCTGCTCACTGACTGACAGGCCAACTTCTTTAACATTTGCTTTGATACATTTTTCTCGTATTAAGTTAAGCTCCTTGAGCTGATTAAAAGCCTTCCAAGATTATATCATTGCCAAGCCTTCTATGCGCACACACATACACACACACATGCATGAAGACAATCATTCTGAAAAGGAAGACAAATAATAAAACCCATTCTGGGTCTCTCCAATTGGGATGCTAGTATCTAAGTCTCTGTCCTACAGCCAATTTTGTATATTACTGAACCAATCCACGTCTCTGATGGATATATACCAATGCCAGGTTATTATTCTTCGGCGATTACTTTCCGCTATCAAAGTATTTTAATCCACAATACAATATACTGACAAAACTGGTAAAACAGGTAAATATTTACAGAACAAAAATCAGACCATCTTCCACTTCCATGCAGCAATGGAGTTGTAAGAGATTCCTTGCAGCTGCTTGCAAGGAATTAAAGTTTTAGATTTGCACTGTCCTTTTGGAACCTAATTTTATAAGCAGCTGCCGACTGTCCATTAATTTGAATCCAAGATGCCCTCTGAGTTAGGCTGGTGCTAAAGAAAGCATTAGTTTCCATTCCAAAATGTGCTTTATCACACATTCCTGCTGCCCCTTTTGCATATCTGTTTGACTCAAGGCAATAGCAGCATGGTATTTAAGTGCCAATTGCATTTTGGTAATCCACACAATACTTTAACAGGGAGAGAAAGACTGAATGACCTTAAACCTTATTAGGAGAAGAAAAAAACCACAGACTTAAGCTTTCATTGGATGGAATTTTAGTGAAGTCTTGCATATTTCTTGGTAGTAAAGCTTTTTAACTTTCTGCCTAACACTCAGATTTTGTGGATGTACAAAATTGGAATGAAATTTTTTTGATTTTCAGGTTTCTTTTTCTCCAGTGTGTCTTAAGTGAAGTTAAAATTCAAACACATTCTCTCTTTCTTTAAAGTAAGGTTTAAGCAGAATACTGATATTTGTCACCAATGAATCTATATTATGGTAGCAGCCGGTGATACCACTCTGTGATGGCAGTTTCTTTCAGATTTGGGCCTGTATGGTAGAAACACAGATGCAGAGGCATCTGTGATATGATTTAGAGGATAACCTGCTGTTGGATGACACTGAGCTGGTGCAGGATTTGGAGGTTACTTTGGTGGCAGGTTTTGTTGCTGATATTACTTTTATTGACTTATGGCAAAGAGGTGATGAAGAGAAATGGTGTGAACGTGAAAGTAAGCTGGAATGGAAAGCATAGGAAAGAAAAATTTTCACTGAGCCAAGTAAGAACAGCAGGGGTTTTTTTTAAGATATTATGCAAAGGTGAATATTACTATCTCTATGAATATGGAGATTTTCCCAAAATATAAAATGCATAATGGGAAGAAGATGCATCTTTTAGATAGAAAGGTTGACTGATGGGCAGAATAGGCCGGAACCATTCTGCAAGAAATGGCATAGTCAGTCTCATAATTTATTCATCTAAATAGAAATGGTGAAGCTAAGAAATAAAAGGTCCTAAATGCAGAGGTCAGAAATTTTGAATAAGCCATGGAATGCACTTGAAGACCAGTGAGTTGTGGTCAGAGATAAGTCTGAAAGATGACCTCAGCAGTTAAAATTTTAAATTAACTTCAGGGAGCTAAAATTACTGAAACGAAAGGCAATGAGAAAAGAAATGTTGATGGCAAAAGAACTTGAGCTTCTGGACAAGTATTATAAGGATGAAAAGGCCAAAATCTAGATGTGATGTGGGAGGACTGAGTCAAAGGTAACAGAAAGAAGGCAGAGTTTCACACAGGAAAAAACAAGCATCAGTTTAGCCATCCTGAGTTTAAGATTACAGCTATGTGATAAATAAAGTCAGAAAGAAAATTAAAGGTGTGGTTTCCATCAGAGGTCTGGATTTGCAAAGCACATCTGAAATTTCTCAGCCCAAAGTAGCTAAAGGGGTGCAAGACTTGAGACTGTAGGAGATGGGCCAGAAGGTCAGGTCCTTGTTGGACTCTTATAAACCTCCAGAAGTACAAGTGGACCACGACAAAGTGAAGGAAAGCTGAGAACTGGTAAAGAACTATGTCACAAAGCCCTCAAAGTGAACAGGGCTTCAAGAGCAAAATGGCAGCGAAGTTTGAAAAGCAAGGGGGCAGAAGATGCAGTAACATGCAGTGACACTGGTGTCCATATAGCTAGTCACAAAGCTTGTTCTTGCATCATATCTATAGAAACTCAATGATTTTTACTTTATTTTAAATTAAATTGACTAAGATATGCCTATATAAGATTCATAATGTTTCCATTTGCCTGGAACTTTAGACTTGAGAGCCCTTAAAAAGAAGAAAACATCTTGTATTAAATTTTCTAAGCAGCCAAAATGCTCTTCCTTTTTCCCCCTGTAGTTGAAATTTAAGTTTATATTTCTAAATTTACATATTCGAAAACTTAATCTGAAACCTCTTTTGAATTTGGATGTCTCTTTTTACCACATTTCATTTAATTGCAGCTACTTCTTGAATTGAGGCATCACCCCTGCAGCTACTAGATGTCAAAGGACAAAAAAAATAAATTGCTTGAAAGTAAACTGAAGCCACATTTCTATTCTGCATTTGAGCTGCTGACATTTTCTAGATAACACCAAGAGATGTCAGAATACTGGCTGTTGAAGCAGTCTATGTTTGGAGCCTATTAAGTTTAATTCTGAGAGTGAAGGGAAAAGTGAAGACTTCTGGAGAGACTGACATATACCATTACTTGCTTTATTTCAATTTTATAAGGAAAAAAAATGAGGTTTTTTTCCTACTTTTTTTGCTGAGGAGTTTCTTTTAAGATGTGGCAGGTTGCTGAGAGCCTGCAATTTCACTCTAATTCCTCTATATATTTGAAGGTTCCACAATACAACTCCTGCCCTTTGGATGAAGAAGGGCTGAGAGGAACTCCCATCAGAGCCTCTAACTCTCCCATTACTGTCAGAGGCCACTGCTGACTTGTCTTCCTCTTTGGCATCAATAATTCTGTCTCTTTAATGCTCCCACATTATGTTGCTCAAGGGGTCCAGATTGCCTCTTCTTGCTGATAAAGCTGTAGCTCCACCAAGTTCATTAGAGTTACACCAGGGTGAAGGCATCTGGAAGGAGGAGGGAGGCTCTGAGTGTCTCGTTCAGGTTGCTTGTAAAGCAACCAGAATGATCTTGGTCTTGCTTCCTAAGCACCCTCTTGTCTTCTCAAGCAGCTGTAAAGTTAGGAAGGAAATTGGTTTCCTGTCAGCTGAATTCTCCATGGAGCTCCTTGGCACACAGAGGCAGTCTGGCAGGACATACCTCCAGAGACCACATTCCCGTTCCTCAGCCCCTTGCTCCAGCCCCTCTGTCCCATGGATAGAAAGAGGTGTCTCAGCACAGACCTTCCCCCATCCACTGCACATGGCAATGAACCTGAGACATGCTAGAGAAAAACCATGAAGAAGTGAAGAGACCACGACTGCAAACAACTATTGCTTCCAGAGCCAAGCTGCTTTCCTACAAAGCGAGTATATCATGCTCTTCCACACTCACAGCCTTGGAAAGGACACATAGGGTTGGGTAGTGTGCATACGGCTGAGTATGGTGCATACAGCTGGGGAGGGTGCATAGGGTTGGGCAGAGCTGAGCCTGGACTAGCAGGCCAAGAGGGACTCCTTCCAGACCTAGCTGAGATGTCTCTGCCAACCTGCTAATCTTGATCTTAGGTTAACAGACAGCTGGTGGCATTTAATCAGAGGCAGCACTCATGTATACCCTTCACACCAAAGAGTCTCCTGAACTGTGTTGTGCTGGATAACGCAGGTCTATCTGTTGCTTCCTTTGATTGCTCCCAGAGCCTTTTGTGTCTACCAGTTTATAGATTATCTTAAATATTGTTTCTGACTTCAAAGATGAGTCAATGTATTTAACAGCATTTGAACATCCATCACGCCTAGGCAAGAAATATTACAGAACGGCTTCTCACCCTGCATAGCAGTTGGCCAGAGGTTTTCTACTGAAGCTCCTGCCTCAGCCTACACTACCCTTAGCACTGACGTTCCCCATTTCCCTGCATCTGCCTGCTCTTGTGGCATGATCCTTCTTCAACAGTACTGCTGTTGTCTGCCTCAAAGACTGTAAGGGTATGTGACAGCCTGATTTGGGCTGCTACAGGATCACATAGACCCTTTGCCAAGGTATTAGAAACTTAGAAGAAGCGATATGAGCAAGCAGAGCTACATCAAGCAATGCACTTTCAGTCTAGAAGGCTGAATCCAAGCAGAAACAGCACAAGAAGTTGATATCCTTTATATATGCCCATGTTACTACCACGTGAAATAATTTGCAGCTAGTTTTACCCCATTTAGCTTTCCAATGATGCTTTTCAGGAGCTAATCAAGCATTGCCTCCGTTTGGATCTTTGTGTGATGACTTGTAGTGATGAAGAGTGCGAGTGGGGGTAGATAGCTGCTGTCTTTACCACCATGTTACCTTAACTCAGCCTCTAGGAAGATCTGAGTGCATAAATGGCTCAAGCCTTAATGCAATAGCTCTAGGACCCTGATTATGTAAGCCAATGTCAATTTAAAATTCAGCAAAACGTGCTATTTCACCAGGAAAACACAAGAGAGTAAATGCTTTTCACCCTAAGCAGTAATGTCTGACTCTTCCCAAGAGCCAGTGATTATCAGCTTGTACTGGTGAGCTAGTCAGGAAAACAAGAGGCCTCATTCTGCTCTCAGACTGGAATCATGCAGGAGATAGTCCACCAAACTGGGTTCACCTAAGAGGTACGAATGTGATGCAAATGAAGAAAGAGGTCCACACAGTTTTAAGGTTTTAACTCTTCTCTTAGTTTGAAGGAAAAAGGCTGCCTTGAAAGTACTAATAGATATTCCAGAGGAGATAAGAGAAAAATATGTAAACATTCCAACCAGTTCTGAAGGCCCTCCAGAAGGTAAAAGTATTGCTCAGAAATCAGAGATGATATTCCAGAAGACAAAAGAATGAAATAAACCCCTAAATTACCTTCAACCATGCACTCAGGGACATAATTACATTATTTTGCTCAGTCCATTCTTTCTTTCTAATCAGATTAATAAATATAAACACCAGGAAACATTAATATTTTGTATATGTGTAAGCTGATCTTATTCAGTATTTTGAAAATCCTTAAGCCTACTGTTTATTTTGCGTATTTATCATTTTGCAAAGAGAACATAGGCACCCAGAGCTCAGAAAAAGATCAGAGAGTCCAGTTCTCCTCAAGGCTATTTTTTCTCTTTAATCCTCAAGGACCTGATTGAGTTTTTCTCTGTTTATTATTATTTTATATTTCTTCTCCACATCCTATTTATTTATTTTGATTTAGAAATTATACCACCATGCTAAGGGCAACTGTCCTCTCTGAATCATTCCTCTTTTTGCTTGTGACATTTGTGCAAACCTCACGTCTGCCTTCCGCATTTCAGCCCTCGGTCCCAAGCTACTTCAGGCCACTGTATTTTTTAATTTTTTCCTCACTTGGCCAAGCAGCCTGAAACCAACTGCATAATATCCTATTTGACATTAAGCCTCACATATACTTTACAGTCTCCAAGTTCTCTGGGGCAATAGCTGTCTTTTTAAATTATGTATAGTGGGGCCAGCATAATGGGGCCTGAGGCCTTGAGATGGCTCCCTCAGGCGCTGCCTCAATGCAGCATATATTTCTAACAGCAGAGGAAGTAAACCACCAGAAGAAGTGCCGAATTCTCTGTCCCTTGGTAACTTTGCGTCCCCACTGGAACACATGCTACAGCTAAACATGAGTTCAATGCCGGGGTAAGTGATGACATTTAAGGGCTCCTGGAGGTCAAAAGAGATGATCCAATGGTTCCTCCCAGCCTTCGATCCGTGAATCCATGAATACAGATAACGGCAATTAAAAAGCAGCTCTGTGAAAAGGTCTCCACAGCCACTGTTGCGGGGACGCTGCTCAAGTTCTGCTGGAAGAATTCATCAGGAGCGAGGCCGTGGAGCCACTCTGCCTTCAACGAACGGGCACCACCTCAGGGGGAGAAAACATCTGCCTGGGGCGGCGGAAAGAGGTGTCTCTAGAACAACGTCATCCTAACTGAGGTGGAGGTATGATGACTCTATTGCTGATTCCATAAGTGGTGCCACAAATAGATGAATCAAATTCTCCACGTGTAATTTTTAGGAGTGAGCAACCAAGGACAGTGAGTGGCACTACCGAATTTTGAATCATTCACTGACTGGCTCTTGACTCTCCTTTAAATTGCCACCAGTTTTGGAGTTGTTAATTTCTGTTAGCTGTGGATTCACACTGTAACTCAAAGTAAGCTGCAGATAAAAGAAAAAAAAATATCAGGACATTATTTGCAGGTGTGGTCCAGGCAAGACAAGGACTAGGAATCCCAAACTACACAGCTACGGAAAGCTTGCTAGGCGAGACAGAGAATATGCAATATCCCCAGACACCCAGCAGCAGGTCTTTGAGGCAGAGCTGAACCTCACCTCTTTTGAGATGTCCCGTGGAGAAGAGGTGGGAGTCAGTATGTACCTGGCTGTTAACTATATGCCCTTGTTACACCTTTGCAAACCACAGCCAAAAGACACTGGATCATTTGTGGACATGGAGAAAAGGAGCTGCGTTTTTCAATCAGCCTACTTACTTAAGCAGCAGGCATCAGCAGTAATTGGCAAAAAATAAACTTCGAGCAACCTCACCCTCCCACCAAATCCCTTCCCAAACATGTACTGTTTTGCAAGCAGATAATATTTCTAGTAATGAAGCAGCAAAGCAAATACGGTTCAGTGCTCTATAAACATGAATGCACACAGACCAATACATGAGCCTTGGAACAAAATTCTTTGAAAAAGCACTTCTTCAGATGCTTCCCAGTGATGGAGTAGCTGCCAAAGAGAAATCATGACTTTTCGGAAATTGCTTTATAATGCAAAAGCACTGGAAATCATAGCTATGACTTTCCAACACAAATGATGTTCAGGCTCTGCTTGGGTCAAAGATACAACAGGGAAGGCTAGGAATGGGAGGCTGCTAGCCGGTGGGTCTTAGCTTTGTTTGACTCAGCTCCCAGAATGACCCAGCAACAATTCTTCTTCATTTACTGTGTCTGTGTTATTTTGGCACAGGAATATCCCTAGTTCTCTGGCATGATTTCATAAAAAATTGTTTGATCTTCGCCTGCACATTTCTGCAAGGCCTGGCTTGTTTCTCCTGCCGCAGCAAGACACCTTCTTGACTTCTTTCTGTCAGTGCTGGTGCTGCCATTGCTCTGAGGAGCTGATAAAGATACAAGTCTGGGTAACTTCAAACTGCCCCAAGCAACCGTAATCCTGCACAACTCTCATGATGCACATCAGCTCCAGATATCTCAGAAGTGCTGGCAATATTGAATTTTGCTGCAAAGGAGCAATAGCAGAGCCAGGGGAGAGCCCTGGAGTGTCACAGTTTCCACTTCTGCTATGGCAGAGGTGTCAGGGGAGCAAAGGCTGGATGACAAGAGTTGCAGGGAAGCCCTTAGGTCTTCATGATTGCCACCAAAACCCACGGCCCCACATGTCCTGATTCCTCCAGCCACAGCCACCAGGCCAGCTCTCCAGCGTGCTTGCACTGACAAAGGTGGCTGCAGGAGCCTGAACCCACTCTGGTTTCACCAGCAGTCTGTTGCCATAGGCAACTGCCTATTTTGCCTATACCTAGAGCTGGCCCTGAGCAATATACACAGCAGGATTGCTATGATGAGATTAGCGCTCTTTATTATACTATCCCTGCTCTTATCACCAACCCCAGCTCTCACAAATTCAAGATAAGGAAATTTCCCTCATGTACTTACCATGGTCTTGAACAGCACTTTAGAGAGAAGCGTGAACGCTGCTGTATTCACATTTACATGGGGAAATTTAGGGAGTCATTGCTATTCTTGTTTTCAGGTCCTCTGAACTCTTCAGTGTCCCAGTTCTGGTCTGGTTGCTTATCAGTTGTGCCAGCTTGAGTAGCTTGAGGGTGTCCTCTCTGCACTAGGCTAATGTAAATATGGGACCAAGGCATCATAATCCCCTCAACTGTAGCCCATAATCTTTTTCATTTGTTAAAAGAAAAAGTATCTCCCTCCTGATTCTTCTAAAACACCCAGGAATAGCCTGTTTCTTAGACCAGCTTTAGCTTGCACACCACTTCACTGTCGGCAGCTGGAACAGAGAGCTACATCAGGTAAACATACCTGTTGGCTTACAGGAAGGTAAAAACATCTCTAAAAATACTCTAAGTCTCACTGAAAGCCAAAATAGGACTTAGTCTCTAGAGACTCAGACACACCACCAAATCACCGCTGCTTAACACGTTACCATCCATCAGCTGAGCAGCTCAACTGCAGGCACAGCTGCATTGCACTACCCTGGCCTGACTTGGGATCACCACAGGGACATGGAGTGGACTCCACATTAGAAAAGGTGAGCCTAAACCCTTTCTTGCATATATTTTCTATTTAGGTTCCTCACTCCTTATTGAAATACCTTGTTGATTCCGGGAAATAGCTCACTGAATTTAGCCATGATTGTAAAATATATTGCTTTTTAATCAGAGTGGGGCATCTATTTCCTTTGAAAATCTCAGGTTTTAGATCCTTCAATACTTGTATAGCTCTGAAAGCCTGAGCCTCAAATTGGGTTCTGCAGAAAGATTTATGTAATGTGAAATTCTGTTGTACTAAACAAATACAGGCCTAAGTTGACCTGAAAGTGACCTTTTTAATAACAGAAAAACATCAAAATAAACAAAACACAATGCAAATACAGATTATTTGGTTACAGTAAATTTGATCAAATAAAACAGACAATCTAATTAACCAGTGATTAGATTAAGTAGAAGTCTCTGTATTGAGTGATGGATAATTAACTGGAATTGTATTTACTTATTTTTTATTGTACTGCAGAACAAGGCACATCTTTGCCTTTCTTCCTTTTCACTGCAGTCTTTTAATTAAACAAAATTATTCTGAATGTTTTACACAGAATCTAAGCCTCCAAGTAAGCACAGTAAGTTGGAAAGGGAAAGGCAGCCCTATACTGAGATTTAGTTGTTGATCAATACTGTTTGGATAAATCTCATCCAATGGAACAGTTACAACCCTGACTTTTCAGAGCTGCTTGGCATTTATAGCTCCAGCTGAGTGGAATGTGAGCTGCAGGTGCTCAGCCCTGTGGAGAGCAATGCCCTTATTGTTCAAACATAATTTATGCTTGAGAACAAACAAACAAACACATTCAAAGCAACTTCTAATTTCCACACCTGAGTCCGTCAAGATTTATTTTTTATCAAGGCAAATGCACATAAGGGAATGGTGCACAGCTGATCAACATCTAAGACAGAAATGGATCTTGCACTTTGAAATCCTTATCAGAAATGCTTGTGGTGACTTTTAAGTGTAGGCTATGTAAGAGGCAGTCTTTTAAAATGATTTGATTCCCTCCATTTAAGACCAGTAATCTGGAGGAGTGGTTTGGTTCCCCATGACTATCAAGAAAACCCTCTACTATTGAAGAAGCCCTTTTAATAACACAGCTTGTCAATTGTTAGATGTCATTTTAATTTTCTAAGTATGTCGTTAATTATATATTTGCCAGAGGCCCTGTGATATCCTATAGAAACTGTCATAGCAGGCAAGCACTAGGTTCACTGTATACATGGGCTGCGTATTCACATGTTGCTCTGTTCAGAACACATAACAGTTAATTTGATGAAATATCTGCTGGCAAAATTTCTCCCCTAGCTGTGGGACTACTGCCTGTCTGTCTGTCTAGACACTCTTACTGCTCTCATTACTGTGGTACCTCAGTGCATCCAGACCCATGGATATCTGAGGAGGAGTTAATAAGCATTAGCTCTTGCCACGTCTCTTCAGAGGATGCTTCTGCCAAACTGCAGGGGACAGCAGATGAAAACAGCATGATTCCTGAAAGCGATGAGCTGCCTGACGGGGAAAGCTAGTAGGACAGTGTGGAAGCTCTGGCATCTATTTAGCAGCGCCTTGCAGTCTGCCTCTGGCCAGGTGGCAGGGCATCCGCGTGTTGGCTTATACGCAGGCGTTTTTTCTCGCTTGTGTGCAGAGACGAGCAAAGCTAGAGTTACTGTGAGCTCTGTGCTAGCGAGGATGCCAAGGAACACCATGTGGAGGCGGGTGAATTCTGGATGAGAGAGTGGGTAAACAGAAAGGCTGAAGTGCCAGGGGTAGCCTCGGGGGCATTCCCTGAGGGAACAAACAGCAACTGAGCTAGAAAGTAAGGCCTTGCTACAGCAATTAGCTTATCGAGCTGATCTAAGGTATCAGTTAGGCTTTTAAGAGAAAGACCTGGTTAAGCAGGTGATGTGCATGCCTGCAGTTGCTGTATTGTAAGGCTATATTTTTGGTCCTGAAATGCTGCCCCATGAATTCAATCATTTACTTGTAAAACCTGGAATTTCTTTTATCATGCAGATTTTATTTACGCTGGTGCTGTGTGTGCAAGCTAGAAACAGGTAAAACCTCACCTTCTCAGCACTGTTGATGTTCAGAGCTTGGGTCTTGATCCTTGTGATGTTATTAAAAAAACTTCTACTGTCTTTCACGCAAGCAGGCTTTTAACTAATTCGACTTGGATTCAGTCCCTAATTACATCTAAGCAACCACTCTGACCATAAAAGGCTGTAACAGTGGGAGTAAAATGTGACCTCTGGTTTGTACTGTTTCAGCAGTGATTTCCCCCAGTTCTCAATCTCTCTCCTTACACGGAGTTATTGTACCTCTAACCTTTCTCACTATAGTCTGTTCAAAGTAACAGGAGAATGGAAGGGGCTATCTCAGAAAGTCCAAGAATATATCTGAATTGTCTGATGTTTCTGGCATAAAATATTTAACAAGTATTGTTGTTGAAAAGACTGGGTGTGAGGAAGGCATGTGTACCTCCTAAATATCAATAACATGGGCAAAATTATGTCATTGCAGCATGCTGTTGTCCATGGACAGAAATCTCAGTTGAATTCTGTCCGTCTTTCTCTTCACAAGGCCATGAAGACAAGGAATTACATACAAGCCACAGGACTTGAGAGTGTTTCCCCGTGTCCAGCAGCCTGGATGCATCCTGACTCCATCTCATGGCAAAACACAGGCATGTATCTTCCCCTCCTCCTCTACTCCTTTCTCCTGTTGTCTTCCTTTCTGGAAGGCCAGATGTATAGATGTAGGCAAGAGAGCCTCAGTGCCAGCAAGGAAGAAGGAGTTGTAGAAGATAAAGGAAAGCTCCTCCAGTTTTGGTGGAAGCAAGGAAGGGAGAGAATAATATCAGATCTCCTGAGAAATGTCACATAAGCGGAGAAGAAGAAATAGTGTCTAATTTTTTCTGCTCAGTGGTGATATATGCATGCAGACACCAGCCTAGGAATTGTGGGGGAACTCTAATGAATCTCTCTGAGTTGTGTCTATGATGCTGATTACCGCTGTTCCTGCAGAAGACACTTGTATTTGTGATTTGAAGATGCTTTCAGCAGGCAATGAAATATTAGTCGCTATTTAAAAAATGTACCACATAATTGCAGAAGATAGCATGTTCCCATTCCAATTAGAAATGAATAACTGTTAATACCTGAAGAAGCCCTGTGCAGCATCTGTAGGTAAATACCACTCTTTGTAAAGGGATCTATGCACAGAAAAATGCATAATAGGCTTCTGAATGTTAAAGCTTAGATGTAAACTACTTAAGCAAAAGAACCACCGTGGAGAAATCTAAGTAGAGTTTGAGATGTTTTTCCTAAAATGATGCAAAATATGTTTCTAGCAAATCATGTCTCTTTTATTGCTTGTATATCAATATGGCAAGCAGAACACTTTCTACCTCAGAAAAGTTTGTCTTCAGCTCTTCATGTTAAATTCACAAAAACATTTAGACATGGTAACGCTTCATCTTCAACCAAAGACTGTCTGTACATTAACCGTGCTTGCAGCCATTCTTCAACACTGAGGTCAACTAGCATGAATAGCTCATATTGACCCTTAAAGCTCCTACACAGCATGGGTATTGCAAATCGTTTACTGGGAATGGGACTGTTCCCAGTAAACATCTAAATTAGCTCATTGCAAATGCTGAGATGTGCCCTAAGTGCTAGGTTATGTAGGGGCCTCTATTCAACACGTACACAGTCTTTTGACATGTGTAGAGCAGATGGGCAGATTCTGATGATCTACATGTTGAAGGTGGTTGCTGAAAGTGGCAGTGCAGTGACTAAATACACGCTTTTGTAGATTCATCCCTTAACGATTTATGGAAAGCTCCCATTTCACTCCCATCCTAGAATTAGTACCGTCTAATCATCTCAAACCTATGCTGTGGCAATATGTCAGGAACCTACAGTGTCCATGAACCAGCGAATGAACTTTAAATCAACTGAAAAATCCCACTGATTTGTGAATGGAACAAAATCTGGACCCTCATCAAAAAATGCAACCAGTTCTGCAGCTTCAGTTCATTTCTGCATTTGGAGCGGTGTTGAGAGGGCTACAAAGGCCAGGTTCAGGGATTTGCAAATGCAGCTCTACTCTCTTGGCAGAACTCTACTTGCCCATCGGGGTCTGATTCTGACTCAAAAACTTTATTCACCATGTTCATGTTGCTTTCTTCACATAATTGTACAGTGCTGAAAGATCATTGAACAAACTTATTTTAAAGAAGGGAACAGACATATATATGGACTATGACTGCAGGCTTGCAAACAGCAGAAATACCTGAAAAACTCTCTGTTCTGCTATTGATCCAAAGGAGTGCTGGAAACATTACTATGGCAACAATGCTCACCCAGTGGAAGAAGCGTGCCATTATCTGTGCATAGGAACAAAACAAGAGGAGGCATTTTTCAGAACTGTTGCCCACCTCCCCTTGACCACTACAGATGTGCTGACCTTCTGGCATGAGCTCCTGCTGCAGGAGCTTTCAACGAGATAAGACTTGCGGAATTATTTATTGGTTCATGCACAGAGAATAAAGAAATTCTATCGACCAACAGAGTCCTGTTGCAGAAAACAAGCACTGCATGGAACTCCTGTTTTGTAAGAGTATCAAACATCTTCCTCACCTCGTTAACAACGCGGGTTATCAATGTGAATAAAAGAAACAAGGCTGCTCTGGCTCACTCTAAATGTTGTCTTTGTCATTTGGCTGCACACCACTCGAACTTTTCACAAGTGCAGTTATTAACTCAGAAGACTACTGAGCATCTAATCTGGCCATGTCCCTACTGAGAATGAGTTCAAGCTAAAGTACAAATCTGTTGGCGTTGTGGTAATGGTGTTATTTGGTCTATTAATTAGCAACTAGACTAATAAAATCAGCAAGAAACCATTTTGCGTTATATGGCTAAATTGAAAGTCCACATCCCATACAGCCTGAAGGCAGAATCGAGAACTAATAATATTCCAGGTGTTTGTAACACTGGAGAAGCCCTGTCTGCTGCTCCTGGCTGCACCTCTCACCCCCAGCTTCACATGTGGGTGACTCTAAGGAGTACTCTGACCCTACCCACCGTTCCTAACCCTGTGGAGAGGAATGATACTGGTTACAAGTCCAGGCAGACTGTTCTTCTTGTAGATGGCTGAGGAAAACTATTGTGCTGGAGATGGTGCCAAGCGAGGAGAGAAAAGGAGCAGCCTGGAAGAGAGCTTCCAAATACACACTCCCACTGCAGAAACACTTTATGGCTGTCCTGAGGCTGGGGAGAAGAACAAGCAGCTGCAAGCTCTTTCCAAGTGGTTTGTTTGCCAGTCTTCTCTGCGGGCAGCCTGTGATACAGCCAGCTGTGAGAGCAACACAAGGAGGTGGAACAGCTCTGCCCACTTGGGAGCTCACTACTGCTCCATAGAGCCACTTAACAGTGTGAACCAAGTGGATATTGCTCATTGCCATTAGTATTGTTATCCCCCCTCCTTTTTTTTTTTTTTACAAAAACAGAAAAATAAGAAGAGTCAGAAAAATGAGAGCGAGCCTGAGCAGAACACAGATTGTAGAAAGAGACCAAGACTAATATCAAGTAAGTGAATCAAGTAATATCAAGTACGTGAAGCACAAAGAAAGAATGGAAAAGACATTGCTACTAATTAATAATGTTGAGAAAATACACAAAATACTATCTACCCATTTACTAGGTCCTAGCCTAAAAAGCTGAGTTCTGTAGAAAATGGTGAAGATCTATTTCTTCTAGAGAAGTATGTAGCCCTGCTGTTCCTGGAAATTATTTGTCTTTCCTTCATGTTAACTGTCTCCCGCATCCCATCACAAGCAGCCACAGTGGCACTGAATATTTGTGCATCTGTGTGCACATACAGGTATATTTTGCACATGCATTCACACAGATAGGAAAGCATGCTGTAAATGTCTTGATGAAAGAAAAACTAGAATGCACACTTGGATTTAACCCAGTTGGTCAATCTTTTTCCCTTACCTAGAGACAGCTGATTTTATTCAATATTGACTTTTTTGCTTGTTCTAGATGACTTTAGGTCCTGAAGATACAAAAATAGGAGCTATTATTAAGGATACAATTATTATTTTGACAACATCAACTTTGACAGCTTCATGAACTTTATTGAATAAATGATGGTTCATTACCCATCAAATAGTATTTTCCCACTTCTCCAGCTTTCTCTGCCTTCAACATCTGAGAGCCTCCCAAGTATTTCATAAAAGCAATAATCTCTATCCTAGCCTTTAGGGAAGTAGCTCCATCAGTTCCAAGAATTTTCTTCCTTATTTGCTGTTGCACATCTGAGAGCAGGTGTCCTGGGAAGGAACTATTAAGGAAAGGCTAAGTCAAAGAGAGAAGATACATGGATAGGCTCAAATACAGTGAAAGCTCTGTTCATTTTCAACTCCTGTGAAAGCAAATTTCACAAAGCCCAGGTCCAGCCCTGCACTCACAAGCAACCCCCTGTTGGCTGCATTTCTTTATTCTGGATAAATGCAACTGCTGATGGAAGCCATGCTCCCTGAGGACCAAGTTCTCGCCCAGGTAGCTTGGGACATCTGCAGAGGCTTTCTGAACATCAAAGCGGCGACTACAACATGGATTCAGTGCAAAATGTGGGAGCACCACTTGCGAACACTGTTTCTGGGTGGTGGGGATGCTCACTGCAAGCGGGCTCGTACACTCTCTGCCTGCTGGCCCAGCGTTCCAGTGACACATCAGAACTGGTGTCCAATGTGCCCATCGTACAGGACGACCAGCTTCCCGCTCTGAATGTGGGTGCATTTCTTTGGTTTGCACAGCTGCCCTTTGCACCAGGCTCTGGCTTACGGGGGGTTGAAAGGTATCGTGGAAATCCTAGCACAATGTTTTAAGAAACAGGAGTCAGCTGCAGAGATTTGAATCTAAATCTGCCTTTTCTGGACTTTGGAGAAGCAAAGGCTTTAGTTGCAAATGCAAACGTTATTATTCAGGTAGCCACAAAGTCTGGGTGCCACAAAGCCTGCCACCCATTTCATTAGAAAGAAGGGCTTGCGCTCCAGCACACAAACGCGGTATTCCCGTCACCAGTGATGGCAAACGAAGGGCCGCAACCTGCTCTCCTGCTGCCTTCTTCAACCTACTGCCATGGAGTCCCCGGAGCAGCCAGGGCCGGGGGCCCCGCCGGGGCTGTTGTGACGCGCCGGGGTTGCCGGGCGGCGGTGAGGGAGCACAGAGGCGGCATGGCGGGGCGCCTGGGCCTGCTCCTGGCCCTGCTCCTGTCTCTGCTCCCGGCCTCTGCGGCAGAGTGCAACCTGACCGACAGCAGCGGGGAGGCGGCGGAGGCCCCGGAGGGAAGCGCCGGGGCCCTGCAGGGGAGCACCGAGCCCCCGGAGGGGAGCGCCGAGCTGGGTGAGGCAGCCCCGGGCAGTGTGGGCACAGCTGCACGCTCCTGTTCCGGGGCGCTTCCCCCGGATCTGCAGGCCCTGGTCTCTCCTCAGCCCCGCTGGCTGCCTCCTTGTCTGCCCCCGCAGCTCCGGTGATTCCCCCTCCCCGCCCGACTCCCCTCTCTGGAGGCAGAGGCTGCATGGCCGGGGTGCAGGGAGCCCCAGGTTTCGTGTGGCAGGGCAGATATTTGCGGGGCTGCCCGGAGTCGTGCTTTCTGAGCGAGGCTTAATCACCACCAGGATGTGACGATCTCTCCCGGGTGTCATATGCAGGCAGTGGGAAGGTGTCGGAGTGTGTTCAGTGCTTTATTAAGCCATGCGGCATCACGGGGGAGACGGGGAGAGCTCCAGATCTGCTTGTCACTCTCGTAGCCGAAAGTCTGGGCTACGAGAGTCGGATACATGCAAACCCCCCCCGTCTGTCGTCGAGCAACGAGCTGCACAGGTTCACAGCTGATGTGTTGTCAAGTGCAAAGCCTGCCCGTGGAAAGATCTCCATCCTGGGGAACCTGCATCCCCTTAGCTGCCCTGTGCGGTATCACTTTGGGGATGGAGCAGTTCTGCACCCCCTCCCCTCTGCACTTTGACTTTCAGAAGTGCTCAAGCCACAATATTTGGCAAGAGCGAGATGCCCAAATCGGGAGTGAGCAAGTTCCCCTAGGGTTCGCACCCATGACTTTGCTCTCTGTTGACGTTTTTAGTAGGGTTTCTGTGGGATTTTGAAGCATTTATCAAAATATTCTGCGTGTATGCTGTGATGTGGCTTGTAATTAAAATGGTGTATAATGGCAAAGATTTCTGTTCTACATAGGTTTTACAAGGCTTCCAAATGTAGAGAGGAATACAGACTGCCTTTGCTGTGCTAATACTAATTGCAGCCCCCTGACAGGAATGTAAATGCAGTTCCTTAGCACATTCTTATCTCAGCATGTGTGGGATTTACATATATAACTCCAATTAATGCTAATGGAAGCTATATACATAATTCTTTTTGCATCGGGTTGACACTATATTTTTATCTGAACTTGATGCAACTGGAACCAACCATCTTACATAAGTAGAAAGATCTGTAGTTTCTTACCGGAAGCTTTCTTGACATTTTGGTTCATTTAAAATGTAGGGAGAAAATGCAAGTAAAGGAAGGAATACTGAACTTTGTGTTGTAATATTAACATGGAAGGTTCATAACATTCGTATAAAAATGTTGTGTTATCCAGAGGGTTATCGGTGAATCTGATCCTGGTTTTCTTAATTTGTTGCTTTTTTTTAAAAAAAAAAAAGTTCATTAAATCAGAAATCAAGACTGGTGGTTCCTGATTGACTTGTTAATTTAGAACCAATTGGCTTTTAATGTTTAGATGTGTTTAAAGGTTTATTTGGAGTATTGCTACTTAGAAAATACAGTGTCTTCTTTATTTAGAGCTATGGTCAGTTCATCATTATGCATCTCTGACAAAAGAGCCATGGTGCATGTTGTGGTGCTCCTGAAGACAGAAGCACCCTACAAGGGGATCATGGTTGGTTTCTTCACCCATAATTAGGAGAAGTTTGCTTTCACTGGTTAGCAAAGTGCCTCAACCTTTCATTAGTAATATCTGGAGTTTTGCGTGTCTTCTTGTTTCTAAAGCTTTTTCTT
The DNA here is from genome assembly GCF_036013445.1 of Caloenas nicobarica. Taxonomy (NCBI): domain Eukaryota; kingdom Metazoa; phylum Chordata; class Aves; order Columbiformes; family Columbidae; genus Caloenas; species Caloenas nicobarica. The sequence goes on from NC_088247.1 coordinate 38,604,829, forward strand.
CTTTTTTAAAAAAATCATGTCTGGATGGGAAATGGCAGCTTCTGCTTTCAGATCTAATGACACTCTGCTGTGGCTACGCTCGGCTTGTTACCTCAAAATTGAATTACAGTAATGCCTACTTTCAGGGTAGAGGTTTGGGCCTTACCGTAAGCTGACATGAATTGTCAGAAACCTATTGAGTTGAGAACTGACATCATCTGAAGCTGTCCTAGCCCTCCCATTCATTTTTGCATGTTTACGTTTATTCTGCGCAAGCGAACAAGTGCAACTCATGTTGTACCAAGTTGAAAACAGGTATTTTTAAGCAGGACGGTATTAGACTGTAGATGGGACGCTTAAGTTCTCCTCCTCCTCTCTGCTGTGCTGTGGTGGTTGTCATTAGCTAAGACCGTTGAATGACTGGCCCATTAATTTAAAGAAGCTAAGGGAAACATGACAGGATATCCATGGTGAGGACCATCTTCTAAAGAAGTAATTTTTCAAGGCTTATTAGAGTTTGAGGATATACTAGCTGTTTTAAAGATTGTCTCTGTTTTCATTGGATTTTAATCTTATCATTTTTTTCCTTATGTTTTGGCTAAGGCTGGATTTTTTTTATCATTCAACTGGATAGTTATTGTTTAAGGCTTGCTGTGCATACGCTAGAAGACTGTTCTGACGAGCACAGCTTATATGCTGAAGTAAATGTCAAAACCATAGAGACAGTTAGAGATAACAGAAAAATAAAATTTTGATGGCTCATTTATATTGCTGGGAAAAGGAGTTCAGTATCAGTGTATTGTTGTGGAGAATGCACGGTGCTGCTGTAGTGTAAATCCTTTACAATGGAGGAATAAAGGTTTTATATTTGTATATTGCCAACTGCAAGAGAAATGGATCGGTTCCTTTCAACCCAAGAAATGTAAAGTTTTGGATAGTGTGTGAAAAATGTAAATGTTACTCAGAGATTTAGTAGCAAGAAGTGATATATAAACTTGCATTGCTGCACAGAAATAACATTTTGTAAACATAAATCTTGAATATAAAAAACTGAGAGACAGTGAAAGCAAACTTTACATTGGTAAGTATTTGTTATCAGAAAAAAATAATCTGAGTAGGAGGGACTGGCAGTGCAGACTTGTAAAAACAGTCATAGTGACTTTCCCTTTGCATTTGGAAGAATCGAAAAGACCTATTGTTTATTTAATGAATAATTTCCAAAGGATCTTCACTAAGTTAGTTTCTCTATGAAACAGTTACCGTATCTCAGTATCCTTATAAATAAACATTCAAATTGCATGCTATTAGGAATAAAATATATAATCCATATTTGAATCCCAGATGGAGATTGGAACCTTTTGGTTTTGTACATTCTGTGAAACCCATTCTGTAACCTCAAAGTACCATTAAAAAATGGAAGGAGCCCAATCACGGTGATTAAAACCCTAGCACCTAATTAAAATACTGTACCTGGTTGACTCATCTTTGAGCTGGCTGTCTAAACCTGACCTTGAAGTGTGATGGGGAAAAAAATCATGTGGGAAGGCATACGTTAGCCAGAAAGAATAAGAAAACGACATAACTGAATATTATTTAATGAAAATTTTTCTTAACTCTTTTCATGGAAGACCTACAATTTGCATAGAACCTAGACACTATCCAGAGCATTCAGTAGGATAATTTAACATCATAGGCTGGTTTATATGAAAAATACATTTTTTCCTTTTAAAGAATCATGTTGAGGTTTAAACATGAATACTATTCACACTGGATTTTATAATAAATTCTTCATAACTGTCTTGTTTTTCTGGCCTAGTTAGTGAAAGCAAAAATATGGGCAAATTTCACATTTCAACTAAAAAGTAGTAAAGTCTTCAAGGGGTGGGTTTCCTGTTAATTGGGCATTTCCACTCCTGTTGTTGCATTAGAGATGTAACTTTAGACTTTGTCTTCAGGTTTGAATGCCACGGAAGTAGAAATTGGAGTATGCTCAGTTACATGTGGTAAGTAGCAAAGCAGATGAATAAAACATATTGTCATTTGTTTTTGGGGAAAAAAAAGTGCTAACTGTAGCAATTTAGCAGTTGTAATTTGCTTGCCCTCGTTCACCTCTCATTGATTTCAATTGCCAATAACTATAATTAACAAAAACAATCAGGCTGATTGTCATTAGGAGTTTAGGTCAGATCTGTTGTTTTATTAATTTCACAGCCTGCAAGCTCCTATTTTAAACCAGTTCCCTACGTTTATTGGCACATGAGCTGCCTTCCCCAAAGTAACAATTTTCGCTATTTGTGAACATCTGTGAGATGTTCAGAAGATGAAAGATCTTCTGATGCTTCTCACAGATGTCTTCCCACATACAATATTGCCAAAAAATTGCTTGCCTGCAGTAGACTGTTCTGTATTCCACATTTATACAATTTATGAATTGTGCAATGGAGAGGAGAGGTATCAGTCTGGAGTAGGAAGGGAGAGAGGAATAATGAGATAAACCTTAAGAAGACATCTCTGCATTTGGGGTGATGATAGAAACTGCTGTGAGGTGGTAATTAAATTGCTTAGGAAGCAGTCTTGAATCAGAAATGCTATTATTTTTTTTTTTCAGAGTAAATTGAGCTTCCCATAAGACCACAGAAAAAAAGAAAGGGAGAAGAGTTCTTGTCTTCATCAATCTGATGTTTTCTAGAACATGCCTTTTTCTTTTTTCCAGCCACTCTTTCTTATTTCCAATGACAGAGCTTCCTTGACATCCTCCTATTGCACATCTTAAGACATTATGGGTTTAGGAGATTTTTTTTTTTTTTTTTGCTTCTACATACTTTAGTATTTCTCTTTCTTCACTTCACAGTTTCAAATCTGCTTATATGTTCCATATACCAATGCCTTTTACGTATCCCCATACTCTTAATAACCTCACTTGCCCTGATGCACACATCTTTTCAATACTAAAAAACTGTTCCTTATGTCTCATCCCTCTAGCAGATGTCTCAAATGTTCCATATTTCCAGGGAATTTCTCTAAATTTTGTCTCAGTTTTATCTTTGGTCCCTCATAGTTAATGTTGTGGTGGGTTAACCTTGGCTGGATGCCAGGTGCCCACCAAAGCTGCTCTGTCACTCTCCTCCTCATGGGGGCAGGGGGCGAAAATCAGTTGAAAAAGTCATGGGTTGAGATAAAGGCAGTTTAACAAAGAAAAGCAAAGGCTCTGTGCAGAAGCAAAGGATACGAATGAAAAAAATTCTTCTCTACTTCCCATGAGCAGGTGATGTCCAGCCACTTTCTGGGAAGTAGGACCTCAGTATGCAGAGCAGTTTCTTCAAAAGTAAACCACATTTATAAAAACGCCCCCTTTCTCCCTACTTTCTCTTAGCTTTTATTGCTGAGCAGGGTGTCATATGGTGTGGAATATCCCTTTGGTCAGTTGGGGTCAGCTGTCACAGCTGCGTCCCCTCCCAGCTGCTCACCCACCCCAGCCCACTGCTCTTTGGGGTGGCGGGGAGTGTGTGACGGGGCAGCCTTGATGCTGTGGAAGCTCAGCAGTAGCCAAAACGTGAGCGTGTTATTAACACCCCTCCAGCTGCGAACACCATGCACGGCACTTTGAGGGCTGCTGCGGAGAAAGTTAATCCATCCCAGCCAGACCCGATACAAAATGTTTGACCTCTTTAATTTGGACAATTACATAATCTTACTGAAGAATGAGGAAAGAGAAGGTCTAACAAAGAAGAAAAAGGCATCATGTCATATCTGGAGTTCAGATCATGTTTATAGCCTTCATTCTAGTCTGGCCTGTTCAATGCATGGTCTGTTTGTATGTTGAAGGGCTGAAAGGTGGCTTCTTGGTGCTTCCAGTAAAGCTGTAAGCTCTGTGTCTTCTTATAGTCCATCTTATTCCCTAGATTCATCTATCTGGCCCTTTAAATTTCTTTCTTTCTGAACTGACTCAGTTTTCTTCATTTTTTACCAGTAATGCTGTGGCTCAGATCCATTGTTCCTCTAGTCATAGTTCAGGTTTACAGAGGCATGAAAGCATAATTAAAGCATATGTTAATGATATCTTGTCATAGCTGCCTCAATTTTGCCTTAGTCTCTTTGTGGTCTAATTGCTTTGGCCACTCTTACCTCAAGATTTCTTCATAACTGCGGGTTTTGTATTGCTAAGTATTCAGTTATTTGTAGGTCATCCCTCTTCACCACCCCTCCTCCAGTCTGTTAATTTACATTTCTCTAGGATAATTTCATTTAGGTAATTTATTTTACTGCATTGTGGCCAGTTTTCTCTTAGGTTAACTTGTACAACTTGTTGAAGTTAAGACTTCATTTGTTAGAGCATCTCAGTACATTAATTTCATCAGCATTGGCAGCAACTTAAGAAGACAGGGAAAAGAAACATGGGGGTGAAAGAAGAAGCTGTCCAAAAGAAAGAGGCAGAGGAGTACCAAAAGAACCTGCAGATCTAATTAAAAGAGCTTTTTTTGATCAACCCTTTGAGTATGATACTCTTCCCGAATTTTATATTTGCATAGATAAGATGGTGAGATTTTTCCTGGTGGATGTGACTACAGTTAGTCCAGTGCCCAGACTGTATCAAGCCAGCCTTTTGGCTTTTCATGGGCTCCCTGTCTTTTTTGTTAGCTAAAAAAAAAACCAAAAAAAACCCCCAAACCAAACTACATGGCACTGCAGAAAGAGGAATGTCTTTAATAAAAGTGTCAGTTCACTGCCATTTACACCTCTGTCTCTGCATCCATGAGATGAGACATTCTCTGGAGTGGAGAACGATCCTCGTTTTGTGTCATTTTCAGTAAGCAGTGTTGTCTCCCTCTGTCACTTGAAGTACTGTTTCATGAGTTACATGGCATCTCTGAAACACTCTGAAATCCACTGGTTTATATAATACACATTTAAGGAAGGGAGATACATCATAAATGTAATATTCAAACCAATTTCCTGTTTATTATTAATTCTGCAAGGGGGGAGTTAATTCTCCCCTTTCCATGCCTATTAGTAAACAAAGTTCTTCTGGAAAAATGGCAAAACCTTCAGTGTTTACTGGGCCTAAACATATTATTCTTGCCTCCTCCACAAGCTATGTCATTCCAATGAACTGTGTACACACTGTTTGGCAAAAACAATTAATAGCACTTGTTTTGAATTTATTTGTAATTGTTAAAATGAGGATGTTACCATTGAAATCCTGATAGTGAGAGTGAACATTTGTTTTTGTTTCCTTGAACATTGTGTAGGAATTTTCGTTAACTTTAGACATTTGTGATAGGTTAGGATCCTCCACGTTGCAGGTAGGGTCCTGGTGGTCGACACTTGATTTCACCTGTTTCTCATGAGAAGCCCTATGATACCAACCATCTGTGTTTGAGAGGCTTCATTTTGGGGGCTGTTAGTGGTATTCTTGTGTCACTCATTGCAGGTCACTGTTAGGTAACTTAAGACTCCTCAGTCCCAGTGCCAGGAGGTTTTTAGTGCTTTCAGTTTTTGTTGACCTTGGTGGGAGTTGAAGACACTCAGACAGTCACAAGACTGGAGGCAGACTGAGTTGGCAGTGTGTAGAGGATTCTCTGTGCCATCCAGTTTGAGCATTTAAAGGCCACGAGCCTAAATGCTTCTATATTTAAAGTGAATTAACTGTTTTGCAGAACGCATACTAGCTTCATTTCAGATTATTTTTCTGTAAGAAAAGTTTTAAATTCATTTTCAGTTCTTTTTCTGACACATGATGATTCTAAGAATCTGGCTTCCTACATTGGAGAGTCTGACACAAGTAGATGTCTTGAATTCTTAGATACCAACACAGGATAGCTTTAGCAGGCACTCTGGGAAGATCTGTTTTGCCTAGTATTTGGTAGATATGTCATATTAACATCCAGGATAAAGAGGAAGCAAAAACAGAGTTTGAAGGAAATGAAGAAATACAAAGTGAATTTTTTTTTTCTTTCCCCCAAAGGGATTGGCATTCGAGAAGTTCTGCTAACTAGTGGATGCCCTGGGACCGAAGAAAAATGTATTGTCCGTGTGGAGGAATGCCGGGGGCCAGTAGACTGTGGATGTAAGTGGAACACTGTGATACAGTAACCTAGAGCAAATAAAACATCCTTATTCTCTCTTAGTGTGGTGGAAGTGGAATGAAGTGATTGCATTCTATCCTTCAGTTACCCTGTTAAGAAACCCAGTAATGTTTCAGATCTCGTTTCTGTACTAATGTGTGCTTGATTTCAAGTTCCTGTAAAATACCGTTTTTCTGCCATGCACTTGGTTCCAGACATTAGATGAAGCAAAATGTATTTGAAGTAGTCTTAAGGGAAAGGATAATTTCCAAGTAACATGCTGTGGTTTCAAGTATTACGAACTTTATGATTTATACAGAGATGTTTCATATAGTTGATGATGTACCTATTAAAAATTCCTCTTATAGGGGGAATACCAATTCCAGAGGGCCCTGCCTGTGTGAAGATGCCTTGTATTTCTATATCTCCTGAAAATCAATTTACATATGTTTGGAAGATGTTAATTGCAAACAAGGTGAGTAATCGAACCCCACTTTGTGCAGAAAAATTGCATACTGCATGTATTTGCCACACACTCCATCTAAATTGTACAGGCTTCTGGATAGGTTATTTCCTTTGCTGTCATAATGCAAATAAGCCCCGATTTCCCACTGGCAAGTTGGTAATACAAGGACTCGCATGGCTTTTCTCCTTTATGCAGCTTCAACATCCTGTTTATGTGAGGAACACAATAATTTTAGAGATTAATATTTACTGTTATTTCAGAAAAATGAGGCATAGTGCCTGGTGAGTGCATACATGTCACCAAGTCACAACCACATTGCACTTCCCTGTTGTTCCAGTAGGAGCTGCTGAAGAGATGGGAGGAATTTTTCCAGGGGTCAAGAGGTCCTGACCATTGAAAGATGTTGGAATAGAATAACTACTTTTCTGGGTGTCTGACACATTACAATTTATCTTTGCAGATCTAGTTGATCTTTTCTTTTTCTTTCTCTTTTCTTTTGTATATGACTAGACATCACACCTGCTTCTCAATGATTCAGCTGTTCTGAAAGTTTGCAGAGATACCCATTCACTTATTTTCCAGTGTGAAACTTGGAAAAATGGAAATACAATTGCCTCTGTAAAATACAGAGTCTACGCAGCAACTGGTGAGCTCATAGAGGCGCTTACAGTCTTCTAGTGATATGACCTTGTGGGTTTTTTATGTTGTACTCAATCTTTGTAAGATTGCATGTCACCCGTAGTATATTGGTAGGAGCTTGTGTGCTGTGGTAATGACTGTCATGAAATGCAGGCCAATAAAAGAGACATATAAAAGGAAATGACAGAATGGGAATTAAGAGGTTCGTTGTGGTAGGAATGAGTATTTTCTTTATCTTTCATAAAAATTCAAGCTAAAATAAGGAGGTTTTCCTATTACCTGCTTATTTTTTTTACTGCACCCAGGCTGGTTAACATAGACTTCTTTTTGCCTCACTAAGCCACATAGCACCATCAGCATGAGTTCTGCAGTTAAATCTCCTTCCCACTTCAATACCGAAGCAGGAAAACAACCTTTTGGGGTTTTTCTTTTAGCAGCCATCTGGAATTTGCTTATACACAATGTATTTAGAAAAGTTTAACATTAAAAAGAATGCATCATAAACAGGTTTCCCAGTACTATCTTTCTCACCTCTTTTGCTAATGAGATTTTTGCTGACTTCATCAGGAAAGGTAGCTGTGTGTCGATTTTCTCAAACCATGAGAACAGCCATGCAGAAACTCTGCCTTTCCTAATCAGAGAAAGGGTGAAAGTGCCTTGCTCATCAAAATTTAAAGTTTTTTTCCTGAAATAATGTAGATTCGGGTCTTATGCAAAATTATGGCAGACTAGGGAAAGAAATCCCTCCCCTTGTTTCTCCTCTCCATGTTTTTTACATAGGTAAAACTGTCTGGGAATCCTGCTATTTTTTCCTCTCTTTAGAAATTTAGGCTATTTCCTCTATCTTTATTGTGGTCCCTTCTGCCTTTGTACAGAAACATGGAATTTGTTTATTCATTTCCTAAATTCATCTGGCAATCACAAAACACCCAGAGCTTTCCTTCTCCCACTATTCAGTGTCTCCATTCTTTTGTTTGTACAGAGGAAGCTTCCTTTTTGAGACCTGAATTAGCAGAGCACATAATCTGTTTTAGGCTTAAGGATGCAAATGGTCCCATTGACTTGAGTTGGTGAGTCATCAATAGGACGACTCATACACTTGTGTTTAAGCTGTGACTGAGTAGTCCTGAAAAGTGGTTAGATGAAACCTGCCCAGCAGATGTACCCACTGAGAGCTTCTTACAAGGACTGAGATTTATTGGTTCAGAATATATTTACGACTACACAGAAATCTGAAGAAGACAAGCTCTAAGGTTTATTAAGTAGCTTAAAAGGAATGCGCTGTTCTGCTTATTGCCAGATCAGCATCCCTCGGCTTGGTACAGAGGTGTGCATATGCCCAAAGGAGTTTCTGTGCTTTGGTTCCTCAGGAGTGACATTGTTTGGACTTTAGAAAGATGGTCAGAAGTCTGGCCATATCAGAAGATGGCAACAGGATCAGGAGGAAATGAGAAAGATCCTTCTGACAGTATCAATGGACACATTAAGACTTCTCGTGTTTGGATGTAGATTTTCTTAGCTGCTGCCTTGTGTTTCATGGAGCTGCACTGTTCTCGAGGAGCATGGCTTGCTGTGTTGTTCAGACTCTGTGAACGGCTAATGCTTCTGCACATGGTACAACGCTGCCTTTCCCAGTTCCCTTTAAAAGACACTTTGACACGAGGGCTGGGGAATTTCAGACTTAAGTTTATCATCCCTGTCAAGCAGGTTTCTCTACCTAATACAGAAAATATAAGTCTGTTGAGTGAACATCATTTTCTTTGCCATTTATGTATCTGGTCTCCAATCTGAAATATGAAGAAGGGTAGAATCACAAAATCAGTATCAGAAATAGGACAAAAATCTCCTTTTTCAGGTAATCTACAGGACCAAACTGGCTTTTCTTCCAGCATCTAAAACTGGTCACAGAGATTTCTAGTCAGCATGAGCTGGGCGGGTGTGGTGGGCTGACCATGGCTGGTGGCCATCCCCATCCAGATGGGTCAGCCATGGCTGGTGGCCATCCTCATCCAGATGGGTCAGCCATGGCTGGTGACCATCCCCACCCAGGCGGGTTGGTTGGAGCCAGCTGGAACCGGCCATGTCCAGCACCAGGCAGCCCTGGCCTTTCCTCACAGTGGCCGCCCTGCAGCCCCCCCAGCCTGGGCACCAGCCCCTGGGACAAAAGGCCAAACTGTCTGTGGGGAGAGGGTCCTGTGTAGATTTTGGAAGGTGTATTTGAATCAGCCGAAAGGGCAAATCAGTTTTAATCAGGAAAAGATCAGGCCTTCTCTATTACCTCAATTTTTTTTTTAAATCCAGCTGAGGCAATTCTGACCACCTCTATGCCGCACTCAAGTCAATAAGCTTAAGTTTGCATATTTTGTCTTTCTCATCACCTAAATCATGCCTTTCACTATTCTGCAGAGATAAATTTCTTCATGCCAGAGCTCCAGGATGGGGCAGGGGAAGTGGAAAGATGTTTGCACTGTGGCTGGCCTTTCTTCTTGTTATTTTCCTAGAAAGAAAGCCTTGATTTCATCAACAGAGCTAGAAATTACCAATGCAGCTGTTAGGGGATGAATATGTTTGCTTTTGTCTCATCCTCCCTCCTCTTTCCAGAGTTCTGATGTTTTACCCATAAGAACAGTGGTGGCAAGATTCAGCAACACCATCTGCAAACCTGGCCCCAAAATCACTTGAAAATACATAGCGCACAATTTCTGCCTCAGATTTTGAGGCATGTGAGGTGGGAGGAAAGAAAGACATGTTGCAAAAGGGCAGGTAAAACCTCACAGGAATTTGTGTCTATTTGCCATGTGGCAAAACTTTGTATGAGTTAATTTTAAATCTATACATGGAGAGCTTCTATGTGTCCTTTACCAGTGGTCAGTGGGCTTCTTGATGAATAGACGTATTGATCTTTTTGCATAAGGAAGTGGTCCTTAGTGATTTGGCTTTTTCTTCTGTTTTCAGAGCTGTTCAGACCCATGAGTTCTCTTTGGTTTTTATAGCGAGAGAAACATAACAAGGGGGAAAAAAAGTATTTTATCTTCATCAAAAATTATTGGGATCTCTGCAAGGAAAATCCCATCTTTTAATAGCTGACATTTCTATATGTCCTTGTTACAAAATCACTGCCCTGCAACAGTGAAGGGTGTTGTTTCACACTCCCGCCCATCATGTCTTTTGGTGTTTTGTGAAGACTTTGGAGCTGGAAGGCAGTTTATTCGGTTTATTGGTACTTACTAATAATAGTCCTGCGAGGAGGGAGGACCCTGCAAGGGAGGAATGCAAGAGCAGAGAAGGATCCTCATTAGGATGCTATGTGAAGGGTGTCAGCCTGCTGAGATCCCAGCTGTGCTCCAAGCTTCTCATGAGCGAGCGAGTGAGGTGAGGTGTGTGTCTCGTGGCACTTCTGTGGAGGAGATGGAGGCAATAGCATTTCTGTGTCTCAGAGGCCATTCCATTCCAGCCCCCATCTCTTCAGTTAGTTTTCTACTGATGACTTCAGTGCCAGAGCTTCCATGAGAGAGAAAAATCACATCTCTCTAACTGGCTGCTGTGCAAACACATAATCAGCATGGCTGTGTTGGCCTTGCATTTGGACAGAAATGAAGTGGAAAATCCCAGTACCCAACAGCCTGGATCTCCTCTGTGTGCATGTAATCCTGCTCTCCCATTAGTGTATAGCCATCCATTTTTAATACATAGAAAAAGGCTTACAGATAATCTAGAAGGTAAACAAACCTACACATCACCATTCTATTCAGGGGAAAAAACCTCAACAGTCTGCAAAGGCAAAATCTCTTTCCACTCTGCCAAACTGATACATACTTTCTGGATCTCAAAACTGGTGGAAAGAAACTCCTATTGGCTGCTGGACCATAGAAACTATTGGTTGAGAGTCTGTTTATAGATGGAGCACTGCTGTACAGTCAACATCATGGTCTAGGAGGAAGTCCAGTTCAATGAAAAACCCAGAGGAAGAGGAGGATGAAGAGGAACAGTGCTGCTGGCAGAAGTAGTGGGTTTCCTTTGGACAGAAATGATGCTGAAAAAGCAAGTGTTCCACTTTCTTGATGTGTATGATTTATATTATTATGAATCTGTTTCTTACTGAAGAAATGGCTGAATAGAATGCAGAGGCACAATTTGTCTTGCTGATATTTTATGGAGGGAAATGCTAGCAATGGCAACAGGTGCTTCTGAATGTATTTGGATTTAAGCAAATTAAAGGTGAAGAGGGTTCCATGAAGGCAGAGGACAGTCCAGAGATGCACTGCACTGCATAGAAATCAAAGCAGCTTTATTAAACTCTGGTATACAATGCGAATATAGTTACTGGGCCACACCACGGCAGAGTATGTGTTGCTATCCTGCCCTGGTGCTTGGTGTGAAGGGTGTATGTGATGTACCTCTTATGACCCAAATAAGAAAGCAGTAACTTGCTATGGTCCTATTGTTCTGATGACACAAAGAAGGTAAAAAAGCTGTCAAGCTTCTTAGCAGCTGCTTGTGGCCATACAGATGAGACTTTTGTTTTCTTTAATCCAACCTGTTGTCCCCTCATTGGCATAGCAGCTAAGGACTGGGGTGGAGGGAGTGTGAGGTGGTTGGACCATTTGAGCTGTTGGAAAGGCTTCTATGAGCCATGACCAGCACATCTGGGGTTTCTGCCGCAGGGCTGGCCTCAGCTCACCAAGCCCTGGTGGAAGCTAAATACTAAATCTGAGCATTCCTTCTTTTCCTTCTTTTCTGTCTTGTTTGGACCTGCACAGATAAATGGATCTTCATAGTTTTGATCCAACAGTGCCTACAATCTAACTGCAGTATCCCACCCTTGCATTTAAGTGCATTCCTTTTTTCGTCAAGATGAATACAAATAATCAACGGGTTAAGTAAGAATGCCAAGCTTTTGGTAGGGTTGGAGACAATGTGCTTAAAACTATCAGGCATGTTACCAATCTCTTTTTTGTTTGTAGATCCCTAGAAAATTCCCAGTGAAGATGCACACAATCTTAGGAAATTTTTTACAATGTAATTGTGGCATATATGCGATAGCAACTTTCTGCATCATTCTTTATAGTGAAGTAGTCCACAGACCCAGTGTGGGCTGTAGACTTCAAGTTGAAAGTGATTGAACCAGACTTTGAATGTTTCAAAAATGAACTGTTTTTCCTACATTTGCTAAGATAACTGGACTTTTTAAAAAAGTTGGTGTAAATACATCTTCATAACCTTAACTGTAAGCTGATTACTTTTTTAAGGCATATTCTGGCTGTGGCAAAATCCTCACTGTTGCCTGGACTTTAAGAGTGCAGTTGGGCTTAAAAGTGCACCTGACGTGAATCGGTGTTTGCTCATTATAAACCAGCTTATCAGGAAACTGCTTTTCTGTCTGCTTCCTGCCTGCATTTTAAATGTGTATTTACTTGGAAGACATCCCCTCTGTATTATCAGGTTGTCTCTTGGGCAGTTCTGGTTCTTGACTATTGGAAGAAGTTCTTGCCAAGGAAGAAAACTTGAGTAGATTAGCCATGGATAACATAAAACATGCTTTTCTCTTCAGCAGGCTCCTCTTACAGCCTGTAAATAGAGGTATTCTTAGAGATCTAAATTCACACCTTGCCAAGGGGAAAATATATTACATTAATGAAACTGCAAAACCAAAGATAATTTTCATTAACGTTCATGCCCCACAACTGCATGTAATTCTACAGGAGATAGTCTAGTCGGTGAAGTGAATTAGTGTAAAACCAGTCAGCCCTATGCTGTATGGAAACCCCAATATTCAGACTTACTGTGTATGATATTCTCAGCCAGTTCACCATTCTCACCTGTCCTGTCTCTTGCAGAAAAAAACTGGAGAGTTCTATAGACAAGCTGTCGCTTAAGAATATCAAAATGAAAATTCTGTGATGCAGAAGAATGAAACTCAAATGATGCAATGGAAGAGTTGCTTAGATACTCAGTGATGACAGTAACACCTGACCTTATATAAAAGTAGAAATGAAATAGAAATAGGTTTCCTGCAGTCATTCTGCTACACAGAATTCCTGCAAGTGTGAACATGAATTCTGCATACCAGTCAGCAATAAGATAGCACCTTATAGTTTTAGAAATGATATGAGGAAAAATGAAAGAGAAATTAGGGTTGACTTTTCTAAATTTCTCAAAGCTGGAGGGATCTGGGAACATACCTGATGGTTCATTGATTTGGTTTATTGTGGCTGAACAAATAAGGTCAATTAAATTTCAGCACAAGGTGACTGGGTTTGGTTTCCAGGCATTTCATTATCCACTGTCGAAAAACAGATGAGGAAGTTGGTTGACCATCTTCAGCATTTTTCAGTCTTCCTGGGTTGTATGTTACTCATTTCCTAACTGGTACACCTGGCCTTAGAGATAATGGCAGGGCTCTCAGTTTCCTTAGGTTGAACAGGCTGCAACGTTACAAAATGCATTTTTACTTGATATCCTTGCTACATTTTTCGTGTCTCAGCTTCATGCAGCTGCTCCTCACTACACGTTTCTGGGCCATGCAGAACAACTCCTTTCCATGCTCAGTGGTTATTTGCTTTAAATAAAGGCTTTGCAGAGCTAGATAGAGACAGAAAACTGAAAAACAGCACTTAAGTCCTTGAATCCAGTCTTTTGTTAGCATATGCTCTTTTGGCTTCATTATTATCATCATTATTGCAGCAATTACTATTGTTGAATTATTTTGTAGCACAGTAGTACCTTGGTGCCTTAGAGCTGGGTGATGGAGCACCTGGTACCAGGCACAGAACAAAGAAGTCAGCCTGCCTCAGGTGACAGACAGCCTGTGGTAATTCTCCTGTCATTATCCTTCACATATCTTAGGTGGACATGTCTTGAAATCTTACATTAAAGCATTTCTTAAAGCAAAAATATTGTTATATTAGTCATTCTTAACATGTACCAAATAAACACTTTTCCCACTTTAATTTTTTCCTTGTCTTTAGGAATTGCAGTTCTTTGTGTTTCATGGCTGTTAAGTGACATGTATCCCACTCACATGCCTTGATCTCTGTTCTTTTGCATCTTCCTTTGTTAGAGAGGCCTTGGCAAAAAATGTATAAAATGTTACTATTTTGACTTTTGCTGATACAGTAAAGGCCTGAAGGTTGTGGAAGATGTCAGACAGTGAATAATCAAGCTGTGCTCCTTTTTAGTCCTGTCCGTCATATTAAATGCCTGATGCGTTTGAAAATTTGAACATCATAATGACCATGTATTTCTTTTCTCCAGGAATGCAAACAATGAAGCCAAGGACAATAGAAACGAACCCATTAAGGAAAAAAATGCTAGATACCATTCTGGTCTTTTGCCTGATAACTGGAGTCATTGTGATTGCTCTTGAGATCTTTGCCATGATCTTTATTGTTGTTTTCTGGTAGGTAGACAGCATACGATATTATTTATGTTTTATTTAATCAAAATATGTTATTAGTGGTGACAAATATGACCGGGGTGAACTATTTAAGTTTCTCTGTAGTTTAATATTTGTGTTGCCAGTAGAGAAAACAGGAATGAGCTTCTGGAGACTGGAAAGAAGTACTTTACAAAACAGTTACAGTGATTGTGGATGGGAAGGGAATGATTCAGAGCGATTCGCGTAAACCTACTTAAAGGTATGGTTTTGTTTAATTCTTTTTTTTCCATTTCAGGGGTGTTATAAAATCTGTTTGGCAATTAAAATCTGAGCAAGACAAGAAGCTGGCCAACAAAAAATAGCTCCACCCCTCAGGGTCCACACTGGCCTTTCAAGGAACTGGAGTCTCCATCCACAGCTACAGTATTCTCACCATCTGCATTGGTTATAATACAATAACTTAGAGAGCCCTCACTCAGAGAGGATGAAGTACAGAAATCCTTCCAGGACTTACATTACGAACAAAATTAGAAAAAAAAAATAGATTACATAGAAATATGATATAAAGAATATTAAAATATGTTTGAAATGCTGGTTTTAAGAAGTACATTTTACAGTTCATTTACTGTCTTGGATCACTGAACTTTACGTGAAATGCGTAAAAATACTTCTATCTTAAGGTCGACATAATTCCTCAGGTAGTTTAATAGTGTGAGCACCTCTGAACTGCACAGCCAAAGCCAGCTTTTTGTGAGGATGTTGAAAATGATGTATTTAACATGTCTTATTTTTGTGAAGATGTTAATATGGACTAGGTGAAACTAAACGTATAGTCTAGGCAGAGACCATTTTTTGTAAAGGGCTCCTAATCTCCTCGATGGTCGTCAAGCACAGCACCTACTATGTAATCACTATAATCTAGTTTCTTCTTGACACGTGGAAGGATGTGTATGGTAGGGAAGATCATTAGAAGTTGCTTCATACATTTAATTACATTTTTACCTGCACATTTGTGCACACAACTATTTCTGCCATCAAGGGGACCAAAAGATGTGAACAGAACAGTAGCCTTGTGGGATCAGACCAAGGGTTTATCTACCTCTGTATCAAATCAATGGACAAAAAAGGGGTGTCTAGGGAAGAGTACAAAACCAAGACAAGGGTGTATGATGTTTCCCACATGTATTCCTCCAGCTTCCAGGCATTTGCAGGTTTTCTAAACCAGATGCAATTTCTAAGCAGTTAGCAATCTTGAATGGATTTCTTTTCCATGGCTTTGTTCAGTGTCCCTGTGTACCTGTGTGAGCTTGTCACATAAAACACCCTATGGCAAGAAGATCCACAGCACAACCACATCTTTTGTCCAGCTTGAATCCACTTCCTTCTAGCTTCATGTGTCACACCTTATTCTTGAAAAGGCACTGAGCTGTCATTGCACACTATCCTCTCTCTGAGAGGGACTGTTTTTCAGACATTGAGCATATTCCCTCGTTTTTTTCTTTCTGGAGTGAAAAGCGCAAGATTACTCAGTGATTCTTCATCCTGAAACTGTACCATACCTCTGACCATCCTTGCTGACCTTCTCTAACCCTTCTCCATTACATGACTGTCTTGATTATAAAGGTGCTTTCTGTTTGTGTGAATAAACCTTGTTCGATGCAAACAAAAACCCGAGCTGATGGCATGTTGAAAAATGGACAGTGAACTGATTAAAATGTTCGATAGATTTTATGATTAAGATTTTCTCTTGACTATAGTAGAAGCGCCGAAAAGAGGCCAAATATTGAGCACTCCAGGGTAGAGAATGCTTCTCAGTAAAGAACATTGTGAAAAAATTGCAAAAAAATAGATTGGAGGTAGTAACTCATCCTCTCAAAGAATTCCTGTTCTCTTCAGATCTTGTATTGCTGCAGATGTTCTAACTGCACCATCTGCACATCCTTAAAAAGCATTATCATATTTTTCAGAGATACATAATTTTGTTTGCTCTTTAGTGGAAAGATCATTTACATTTTTGAAAATAAAATATCGTATTCAAAAATGACGTGCACTTAATTCTATAAAAATATCTTTTTTTGAAAAGGAAATTATATTTTTGGTAACACTATCATTAGCTATGTCCTTTTATATCATTTGGTGGACAAACCTAAAAGTCTTGCAACATTCAGGAGAAAATGCATAGAGAATGAAAAAACAGACAATAACAATTTTGCAGTTTGCAAAACTAGCTTATGCGTTCAGTGTGAGGTTTTGATCCCCTGCAATCAAAGATAGCATATTGCAGTGAGTCTGGGATTAGGTCTGGAATGCTGGTCTTAAAAAGAGACCAAACCCAGTTGTTATTACTGAGGAAAATGCTTCCACGGAGAGTATGGTAAATATGAAGCCCTGCCATCAGCTCTGTGACTGACTTTTGAACTCTTGCTTTCGTGTTCTAATTTAGGTGTGACATATCTGAAAGAGAGGAAACTAGATTATACTTTTCCATAATGATGCAAAGGTGTACTATTAAACAACTATTTTGTGTTTTAATAACATTTGCAAAGAACCTCTGGTCTCATTTGTGTTGATATTTTGAAGGTGTTAAATTTCCATGGTCTGCTGGCAAATCCAGGAAAAAGTAATAGATACATAAGCAGAGTAGTTCAGAAAATGAAATTCAGAAACAGCTGAACTAATCCGTTCTGGTGAGTATGGAGGTCCTTAGGGGAGATCATGAAGGTTTGGGTATTTATGGACTTATATTTTGTAAAATATTATTATATTCTTCTGCCCTTTTTTTTGCTGTTGTTCTCTTATAACTACTTAAAGTTACCTGGGAAAAAAAGTCACTAGAAAATTTTATGCAAAAACAGTAGCATAAAATACAGAAGAGTGCCTTGCTGCTCAGCAGATAGGGTAAAAATGCTGTTCTGTTGTTGAAGCTGAAATCAGAAGCTCCAAGAAGTGAGGAAATTCCCGCAGTTAAGATTACTCTGTCCAAGAAGTCATCACACGACCACTGTATTATCGTTCTCTTACCCTAAATATAAACTTGAATTAATTGCTCTTTGTACTACATGCAGTATAAAACACATAAGAAGTGCAAAATTATTATCTTAGCACAACCCACAGCAACCTTCCCAGGCTTTTGATTTTGTAATCTGAATAATATACTTATTAGTTTGGTAACAAGGTGGACAACCATGACAGATAAAGGACATCCAGAAATAAGTATTTCAACTGAAGTATTTCAAAAGAGATAAAGAACATGTTACAATCTGCTTGAATACTTCTGGTAAGAAGTGTTCACCGTCTAGGATATATAACTGTATTTGATGTAGCTCCTTTTATCTGCAGTGACTGACAAACATAAAGATTGTTTTTGTTGTTACTTTCTGGTAGTGGGTTAATTAAGACAACCAACAAGAGTTTCTCCTTTTCCACAGATTTAAGTAAGGTATTTCTGTCTCCTGCTTGCTGACTGCAGTGGAAACTTTATCTTTACTGATCACCTCAAGGTATTAAATTATTCTTACTCTCAGACCTTAGACGTGTGCCCAACTACTGTTTAAGCCAGTGCTATTAAAGCTCTTGAGGTGAGAATCTGCTGCATTTCTAAGGGAAGAACCACAGAAGAACTGGAAGCAGAAGGGACAAAAGTCACATCATAGTCTCAGGAGTTTGTGCTGCTGAAAAGAACTTTTGGTCAATACAGATTAGGCAGCCTCCTGTGTCCACTTTGCAAAAGCGTGATCTGTACAGAAATCCCAGTGCTCTGGGAGCTGGTGGCTTCAGACCCCACACCTTGGAGGGTCATCAAGCTCAGTTCATCACCTTTTCACCTGTCTATGCTGCACAGATACTTCTGGTATCTCCTCCCACTACTCCAGCTGCTGGATCCAGGATACAGGGGCCAGAGTGAAGGTGAAAATCTCATCATGCTTAAATTTAAGCTTATACTTTCTTTCCTGAACTAAGATGTCCTCATATATGTATTTAAGCGGTTTCCTGAGTCAGGACCAAAATGAGTGTGTCATCCCTTGCTTTTACTTGCTTTGCATTGTCTAATATTGTGGCATAATCTAGTGGGTTTTGTTTTAATTTAATAGTATTTTAAAAATTTCCCCACTATTCTTTTATCTTCCCTTCCTTATTCTTCTTAAAGAAAAATCTTTTTGAAATGCATATCTTGTCTGTATATGATCCACCATCTGTCTCAGGAAATTTAGGATGCATTTATGTAGTTATTTAGGTCTTGATGTATGTGCAGTTTCAATTATGTATAGTCTAATAGTACATACCATAAAAATGATTTTTTTTTTTACTTTGACAGCTTTACTAGCTCTTTTTGGAAATGAAATTTTTATGGTGAATTGCAGAGATTTTCATTATTTTTTTATAACTTCATTTAGTCAAACACACTTAACAAAATAAGAAGTACTCATGTTTTTTTCTTTCTTTGCTGCTATGTGTACAGGAGAGAAATTGCCACAGAAATATGGGCCATTTTTTAACCTGATGCGCTATAAAAAAATAAAGAAATACTAGTTGAATACAGATTCAGTGCTCCATGGCTGGTGGCAAAATTTCAGCATTGTGCAACTATTATAGGAAGAAAATAAGTAAATAATTTGATTTATGATTTGATTAATCAGAAAGCTAAAACTAAATGTTAAGTCAAATGTACAGCATTTTATATGGATTTTGGAAACAGGTCTTGCAGTTTCCAGTTGTTTATTTACAAAGTATAGAGATGCATTTTTCAGGAGCTGGGCACTCAACCTCTACTTCATTATGAGAATCTTGTTATGTTAGACCAATATTGTTCAGTTACAATTTCAGTTACGAAAGTGTTTTACTGTGCTGCAGAGGAAAGCTTTTGACTTAGAACTGGGTCAGAGTGCTCAGACTGGAAAATTCATTATGGTGAATTTTCAGGACTATGCTGTTTTAACCGGAAATTGTGTTTGCGGGCTGTGAAAAGGTAACTGGAGAAAAAGCTTGCGTGTCTGAATCAATTAAACCACAAATCTAGCATGGCTGAATATGGATAATTGATTATTTAAAATTACTTAACCTACAAATGTTTTGCACTCTATCCTCATGTTCTTATAATCAAAAAGTTACTAGGCAAAATGGAAAGACTTGAGCTGATTAAATCTTCATTTTGGACTATAAGCCCTTTCCCAAAGAGATGGTTTTGTATTATATGTGCCTACAAAGTCTTATAACATGATGTTCTGATCCTTATTGAGAGTATCACACGTTATGACAACGTAAGAATTAAATAATAGTATGAAGTTCTCATGCAGATGAAGCAGTTACTATTTTGGGATAATATTATGTTGCATTATGCCTAGAATAATGGCAAATTGTTAATTAAGATTCCCTGAGATTTACAATGATCCAATTTTCTGTTGCTTATAACTGCCAAATTTTAGTCTTTAGGCAGAAATTTTCCATGCTGAATATGTGATCCTTAAGCTACTATTTCTCTTTCTGAGTATGCAGAAAGTGCAGTTGAACGTTTCATTTTTTCTTTCCTGGGCACACAAGAAAAATGGGTTACTAATCCCATCCTGACCATTTCTCTTGCATTCCTAGTTTCTGCTTCTGTCCCAGTTTCCTGCAACCCAGCTTGCTCTCCTATGAGCTGTGGGACTTGGAGATGATGGAGGAGAACAAGGAAAGAGCAAGAAGGTTAAGATAGGCTGGGCAAGTATTTTGAGAGGCTCCAGTGAGAGCAAGCTGGGAGGGGGGAAACTGGGAATGGAGAAATAGACTGGGAGTGTGAAAGAAGTAAAAATAAATTAAGCAGCACCCTGAGATCAGTGGAACACAGAGGCTGTGGCTAAAAACCTAATGGGAGCGGGTAGAAGGAGCAGATACTGTGAAAAGAGAGATGCCTGTGAACAGAATCTTCACCAAGGGGGAAGAACTGGCTGGATAGAAAGCCAGGCAGGAATTGTGAGCTACACAGAGAAGGAGACTGGGATTGTGAGACCCTGGGAAGCAGAGAGAGAGGTCGAATAGGAAACCGAGAGTGCTGAACATGAATATAGAGAGAAGAAAGGCAGGATGAAGACACTGAAAATGGAGAAACAACCTGGGTCTGAATGCTGGGACAGGAGGGCAGGGGAACTGGAGTGATGAAGAACAAGGCTGCAGGGGAAGACTAGGACCGAATGGTTAAGAAAACACAGACTGGAGTTATGTCACAGGGGAGTAATTTAAGGTTTTGCTTACTGCAGAACAATGTTTAGATTTCTTAAAGAGAAGTGTGACTTAAAAGAGTTCGGTGGCGGGTTCACTCTATTATTTACTGCATGGGGAAAATATGGCAAGCCGAATGCTGCTTACCTTCTCTCCAGGTGCCTGTATCTATTCACGAAGTGAACCTTCAGGTGTCTTCCCTCCCTGATAACTGTTCGCTCTGGAGTCTGTGTCCTGGAGCTCCAAAGACAAACTCAGGTGAGGTCGTGTCTGTCGCGGTGCAAACTGTCAGGGTTCTTCTCTCCCTGATAACCGTTCACTCCGGAGTCTGTATTTTAGAACTCCAGAGGCAAACTTTCAGGTGAGGCCTGATAACCATATGCAGAGCAGACTTTCAGGAGACAAAATTATCAGAAAATAAAAAATTTAATAGAGTAGAATAGCAGAAGGGCTGGCTCAAGCTGGGTACCTGTGCAGAGTCTCCCCAAGCATAGAAAACTACAAACTTTTATATCTTTACAAACCATTCACACCACAATTTAGTCCAATAGCAATGTTTCACCACCAGGTCCTTTTGCTCCCCATTGGATCCTCTTTCTCTGACTCCACGTGGGCCTTTGTTTTGTTCAGTTGTAGACATTGTTTTTGGTCCATATCCCTGCGAGTGCCATTTTGTCTGGATGAATCCTTTCTTCTCAGCAAAGTGCAAAATAGGCCCCGCTTTGCAGATGTCTAATGTCTCTGAGTTAGCCTTGGATTGTCGTTTTCCCAGTCAGTTCCATTTTTCCCAGCAAAGTGCAAGCTAGACTTTAACTTGCAAGCATTTAGTGTAATCTGCAGTTGCTTTTGGTAAATACAAGCAGGACTTTACAGCTTAAAATTTTAGCAAGTCTAGCCTACCAAGTAACATGAATCAAAGAGTATATTAAAAATCATACAACCTTATATGTCTAAATAATCCATTACATTTGGTGTGCATCTACTTAAGCTAAATGATTAATATTGCACTTGAATTGGGCTCATCCACTGACCTGTTAGTAGCAAAACCATTGCCATACAGCTCACTTATTTAGCAGGGAGAGCTCAAACTGGGCTCATCCAGGCTGTCGAATTTATAGAATGAAGTGGTTGACTCGTAGTCAAATTGCATACAGTAGGAAAAGTCTGCACGAGACTCCCTGTGCCCACAAGTTACCGGCGTTCAGTGCACCGTTCTGCTTCCTTGCGAGTCTCCTGGAAGGAGTTCTTGGCCTGGCTGCGGCTCAGGCCTTTACCTCCTCTGGAGTCTGGACCAAACTGCTGCCGGTTTGGCTGGGGACGGGGAGTCGAGTGCATCTGCCACAGGTTAGCAACCTGGAGAGTGGAGACTGGAAGTCAGTGGCAAGAAGAGACTGTGAGAATGAGCAAGGGAGACATGGGCCTAAGCAGGGGCAGTTTTGGAAGGGACAAGACAGGAGCGGTCAGAACAGAGTATTTTTTTGGAAATAGCTGTGTCCACTTGAATACTCTTCCATCATGAGCCCTGGATTAGGGGCAGTTTTTCTGGGTTTCTTTGTACCTCTGCTGCTAGCAAACACCTGTAAGACCCACTAGCAAACTATGTCCCTTTCTCCCTGCATTTGCAGTTAACTTGGGGGTGAATATTTTACTGCATTAGCTGAAGAATCCAGATTCTTGTCCTGGAGCTGAAAGTCTTGACTCTGTTGATGGTGTATGTTGTTATGAGTACGGTGCTGCCTGGCAGAACATCTGAGTTGTTAGTGTGGAGTTTAAGAAATCACAGAAAACATTAAAGGAATCGCAAGTTTGAGCATTAAGAGATGTCAGTGTGTACGTGGGCTGTTCAGCCCCTGTCTCTGGTATGTAGTGGAAGACAGAGCGGCGTGCAGGCTTATTCCTGCAACACACTCACACAGAAGGGGGAGAAGAGCTGGGGAGCAGAGGACCAGCCAAAGCTGTCAGGATTGGTAGGGCTGGTTAAGCAGATGTGGGGATCATACCCATGCAAATTAGCCAGAAGACATTTTAAAGGGTAAAAAAGACACTGAAACCCTTCCTCCGTTCTCCCCCATTAAGTCTGGCCATAGACTGATGTGGGGCTAGCATTAATCCAAACAACTGAAAAAGGAGAAGGAGAACACCATTGAGGAATTCAATGGGGCAATATGCTGAGAGACAAACCTTATAAACTGGTAGATTAGTGTGTGTATTTACTTCACTGTAAATGGTCCTGAAAAGGCAGTCAGAAATGGATAAAGGTAAATTCCTTGTCTCATAAAAAGTTCATCAGGTGAATGATGTACTTCTTTCAAAATGTCATCAGTCTTCGTGGTCCAGGTGGTATTCACAGCAGGTTCTCAGCCAGTGGAAGTCAAAATGCCAGCTCCCTTTGAATAGCATAGAGGCACGTCATGTATAATTGAATCTCTTATTTTTATTGTTGAAGCACTGATTTTATCTAGGCTGCCCATGTGCTGCACTTGCTAATCTCAGGGGAAGATACTTGTGATTTTCTAAGAAAGCTTTAAAGACCTTAAGTGCACATATCACAGAGCACACGTCCAGAAGCACCCACCAGATCATCCAGTCCGATCTTGTGTCTGTAAAAGACTCTTCCCTGTCTGTCTATCACTCTTGTGCTGAGGCTGGTAACTCAACTGAGGTCTGTGTTTAAATGATATCTGCAAGAGCACCCAGCCTTGAGGACAATGAAAGACTGAAGTCCAGCACTTCTCTTGGCAATTTGCTCCAGGTTTATTGCCTTCTGCGCTAAATAAGAATTGCTCCTCATTCAAAATATGAACACATCTGGCTTCATCTTTCAGCCTCTGGTTTTTCGTTCTGCTAAAATCAGCAGTCTTTTAGTGCTTCGCATTTTTTTCTTCATGGAAAATTTTTTCTTCACCAACACACACTAATCAATCATTTTTCAGTCTTGTTTTATGACTAGGCTTCTTAAAGGTCTTCTCAAAACCTTTTCTCTTTCATGTTTGGGGACTTTTTCTGACTCTTTTGGACAGCTTCTAATTTTTCAGCATTATCTGTTCAGCCAAGAACAATATATGCCCTATGACACCAGTGTCTGTGTTCAGCTGCTTGCTATCTCTACATCCTTCACAGAGTCACATCTTTATAAAACACAGTTCCTCATTCAGTAGATACGAACTACATTGCTTGTTCCTGAACCAACTTCTCATTTGACCCGGGAGACTGCACAGGGATAAGATTTATTCCTATATGTTCCTGATCGTTCCATACAGCTCTCCCAGCTTAAGTTACTGCTTCATCCATCTTCATGTCCTCCACCCGTTTTGTCTTCACCAGGAGCAGCTGTTGGAGCAGAGCCACTATTCAGAGAAGAATTCAAGATTTGTTGGCCTGGATATACAAAGGTGCTAGTAGGAACACAACCCTAAATCTTCTTCAGTTTGAAGGGGATGCCTGTGCCTGCATTTTACATTGAACAATTGTATACTAAAATAACAGAAGAAGCAGGGACTGCTGTTTCGCCACTTACATCCTCTTAGCAGTCCATTTCACCACTCAGAGCCTCCTAGCTGAGGCTGCATAAGGGCAGGTCCCTGATTTTTCTCATGCCCTGCCCTCATGTTTCTACACACTAGTACAGCTTGAATAGAGAGGGTGGAATGTGGGATGCAGGGAGAAGTCCTGCATGTCATTCCCTAGCCTGGCAGCTGAGGTACTTTCCTGGGAAATGCAACTCTGCCTTCCCTTCAGCTGAGAAAAAGGATCTGGGATGGGGTCTTTGGTCACTGCATGATTAAGCAGAACAGCAGGTTAGTTTATAGAGGACAAACCATTAAATTTCACTCAATGAAAAATGCTTTTGGATGTTTTGTCATTGCCTCTTTGCTGGAGACCTCTCTTACTCCCTTGCCTTCTGACTCGCATGAAATACCACGTTTCACGCATCTGGGGAAGCTCTCCTCTGCCTCTGCCGGCTAGTGCTGGTCCAAACTGGATAGATGCTTCATATTGTTTTTCATTCTAAAGAGTGTGAAATTTATGTTTCAACATTTTAAATAACGAAAAATACTTTTTTTTAAAAAAATAAAGTTAGAATTCCAACTCTCAATCTTTCTCCCTTCAGGATGAATAAAACGAATAATGGTCCACGACTGACTTTCTTTGTTTTTCGTTCTCTTTTTGTTCAAGCTCGTTTAACTGGAGAGGGGACACTGTGGCAAAAGAATGCCCAGAGACCTCTAAAGTTTCGAAAGTTAAACCAGCAAATTTACTGTCTAATTTTCACAGGTTTTTTTCCTCATAGTTTCCATAAAGCATTTTATGGCAGGCCTGTATTCAGGCATCATTTACAGCAACTTCACGCCACCAACTTCAGTGTGTTTTATTCCTAACTTTTAACCCTGGTGATAAAACTTCCATGCAAATCCTGGAAAGGACTTACCATACCCTTCAGTGGTGTCTAAAATTTCAACTTGTGTTTGGTGAGATTGGCTCATCAAACAGTGACATGTCAGACCTTAGCAGAGAAAGGATTACAGCTATCTGTCTCTGGCAGACTGATGCACAGTGTTGCTTGAAATGCAAATTTTATTGCTAGAGTTTTCCAATGTGAACGAAAACACATTAAACGGGAAGCAAAATGGAAAAAGCAGATCACAGTGTAGAATCCTTCTTTACAAGTGTCACTTGTAAATGCAGGTATAATTCTCCTTCCTTCCTTCCTTCCTTCCTTCCTTCCTTCCTTCCTTCCTTCCTTCCTTCCTTCCTTCCTTCTATTATTTCTTTGTTCTCTTCCTTTTTTTGTCACTTTCCCTCTTTCTCTCTCTCCCTTTCCTGGTTCCCCTCCTCCTTTCTTTTCAATTCTTCCTTCCTTCCCCCTTTCATCCCTTCCTGCACTTCTCTGTCCCTCCCTCTCCCTTGTTCCTTTCACAAACTGTTGACTCTGGGTAAAAGGAAGCAGTTTTTTAAATCAGAATTGGCATATGGAAAAGTACAATACCCTGCCACCTCTCAGCCTCAGTTCTGAGGATTCCAGGATTGTTTTTCAAAGCACAGAATTAGCTCAGAAGTTTGGGTCAGCTCTCATAGATATCAGTGAAAAGTCAGGTCGTGGTGACTAAAACTACTCTGCAACAATAATCTCAAAGTAATAATCAAAGCCTAGCTCTTTGCTTTGACAACTGTGGATGAGCTCCTGGGCTGTGTTTTGGGACCTGTGTGTCACTGGCTGCTGGCAGAGCGTGGGTGCAGGACACGGCCAGAGGGAACCAGGCAGCACTTGCTGCTCACCTGGGGACTGCAACACCTCCTGACTGCTGGTTGCCCTCAGACACCCATGGACTTCACTCAATAAAAACAAAATAAGGGGCTTGTACCAGAGTCAGCATTAATGCAGGGGGAAGCACTTGAGGAAAGCAAGCCCTGAGGCTTGAGGCTGCTGAGCCCCCAGAGCTCGTGGGGGCCAAACCTTGTTAATAAGATTTGAGTCCAGACTAGTTCCTGATAACAGTGAAGCTGCCCAGAAGGTTGTAGGGAGCCTTGGTGGCTGGGAGGACCCCAGCTGCAAAGAGAAGAGTGGGGTAGGGCCAGCGCCAGCCCACAGCTGGACACATTTTGCTGCCTGTGCCAAGGCCGTGCCCACCAGCATCTGGCCAGCTGGGGGCTGTAATCCACACAGGTGGCTTTAAAATCCCCTTTGCCTGGGGAATAAGCTGCATTGGCACTAACTCACACCCAGTTGTCCCTGACACACTGCTCTCATGGCTGAGCTTCGCAGGCTGTGGTGACAGACCAGGCGTCCTCCCTCCTTGGGCTCTTCATCCTGTGCTGAGGATGAGCCTTGGCAAGCCACAGATTTCCTTCCACCAGTGTTTGGGGTCATGGGTGTCACCTCCTCACTCTAGGAGCTCTTACCACTGATCCACGGGCATCACTGGCAGTGTCTGCAGGCTTGCCTGTCTCTGCCAGAGAAACACTTTTCATAGAATCACAGAATAGTTTGGGTCAGAAGGGACCTTCAAAGGTCACCTGGTCCAACCCCCTGCCATGAGCAGGGACATCTTCAACTGGATCAGGTTGCTCAGAGCCCCATCCAGCCTGGCCTTGAATATCTCCAGGGATGGGGCATCTACCACCTCTCTGGACAACCTGGGCTAGTATTTTACCACCCCCATTGAAAAACAGTTCTTCCTTATGTCTAGCCTGAATCTCCACTCCTTTAGTTTAAAACCATTACCCCTTGTCCCGATGCAACAGGCCCTGCTGAAAGGTCTGTCCCCATCTGTCTTATAGACCTCTTTTATGTACTGAGAGGCCACAATAAGGTATCCTCAGAGCCTTGTCTTCTCCAGGCTGAACAACCCCAAATTTCTCAGCCTCTCTCAGCCCTTTCTTGGGATTGCAGTGAGATACCATGCTGCCCTGCACACGCTGCTTATAAGAACTGGGGACAGGTCTCACCTACACGAGATGAGCTCTTTGTGCTAGGTACACCTTCTGCTTTGGCTTTCTATTTCTGATGGATATGTGTGTTACTTGGGCTTTGGACCTGGGCAGCCATGGGAGACTAGTGCCTTTTGTCTGGAGGGGAGCTGGCCACCCCTCATTGCACCACCCCACAACGTTT
The DNA here is from genome assembly GCF_036013445.1 of Caloenas nicobarica. Taxonomy (NCBI): domain Eukaryota; kingdom Metazoa; phylum Chordata; class Aves; order Columbiformes; family Columbidae; genus Caloenas; species Caloenas nicobarica. Next base: position 38,632,164 of record NC_088247.1, read on the forward strand.
CACTGCCTCACTACCAGATGAATCTCCTTGCAGAGAAACTGCCCACAGGGCTGGAAATGTCCAGTTGCTCAGATCATCGTCTTGTGCCTCAGATGATCTTACCATGCAACAGGGCATGTCAAGAGCTTCAGGGAGCCAGCACCCCTGGTGAGCTGGTAGGTGGAAAGGGCTGTGGGCTGAGTTAATGAAGTTTTCCCCCTGCCTTTCGTAGCTGACTCACAGCAATTAATGCACTGTAGAAGATGGCAGCTGTGCTGGAGCAGCACCAAAGATCTACATGATTTAAATTCTGTAATGATAAACACTTGTCAGATAGCTTACACTAATCAATCAGTGTCATCTAGTAGCAACATATTGCCATCAGACATGAACTCTATCCATGAGACTTTCACCTTGGATTTAGAAAAAATCTTGTGAGATGAGCAGCTGGGCTTGCTCTATTTCTTATGAACTACAGCTCTTAAATTCTTGGCTTACGTCTTTGCATGTCAAGGCAATTAATGTGTTTGTTGTTTATTTTTTTTAATTTCGGATTGGGTCAGTCTGCATATACATAGCAACAAAAATCATACCAATAGAGTCACATGGCAGGAAATATAAGGTTAACTTGATCCTGGCTATGCTTTTTATGCTTAACAAGAGAAAATCAGGAAATAAGGAGAGTGTTGGATTTAATTTTGAATTTCCTGCCCTTTGCTGTTTGTTGTCTTGAAGATAACACCACCTAAACATACAGGGTCTTAAAAATTTAATTTCCTTTTTCTGTTTCCTAATTCCTATTGCTTAGGCTTTCAGGCTTCTATTGTGACTCCTCTTGAAGTAGAGACTTTTTATTATTCTGACTGTGTTTTCTGATTCACACTGCATTCACATTCCTCTTGTTCCTTTCCACTTTTCTCCCAAGTGAAAGCTCTCCATTCCCGCACACGGAGTCAGCCTGGAGTGCTAGAAGGGAAGTACAAAAAAGGGAATCTGATGATACTGCCAGACCTTTTGTATTTTCCTTTTCACTCTCCTCTCCGTGTCACCGAAGAGGACTGTTGCCCAACAGGGCATGTCGGCAGACCTGACGTAGGGTATGTTTGATCTCAGCATCCAATGTGCTCCGCAAGAGCAAGAAATCCTCTTTATAGAGGCCAAAAATAAATCCCATCTTGTCATCGCACCTTAAGACCAACAGGCACAAGTACAGATGCTTTCCTCTGTTGTGACTGAGCTCACCAGTGTAATTTCCAGCTGCTGCCACCTCAGCGGAGGAGGGAACTCTGTCAGGGTTTTGGCCACAGTTGTGTCCTTGCTGCCCTTGCCATTTGGGGGCTGGCGGTTGCCCATGGGCCAGGGAGGTCATTTCCCATCTCACAGTGGATTTTCTGCAAAGAAAGACCAGCAAATTCAGAGGAATTCAGCAAGGGATGTGGTCGCTCCTTCCAGGGCTCTTTGAGGGCTGGAAGTTTACTCTTGCTTAGTTAAAATACAAGGTCTACAGACAGAAAAGCATCTGCTGTCCTCACACATTTGTCTCATAGTCTATGCTATTTTGTGCTGACTCCTTCAGTGATTATAACCTGCACAATGTTTCCCATAATTGGATTTTTTATATGAGCTGTTTCTTTTGTTGATGCTAAAAGGGCATCACCTATTCTTTTAGTGTGGCCTGGCAAGCAGCACTCTGCAGAGTAGGAAATAAAGCCACATTTTCATAACAGAGGGTCTTTTGTTAACTCTAGCCAGACAAACTACCTCCCACTTAAAATCTAAAACAAATTAAAGTAAATGGCTCAGTATATGTGGAAATTATTTTCTAATAATGGGTAGATATTCTTGTTTATTATTTATATGCATATAATTCCAGTAGCAATTAACATCTTAATGAAATCTTTATATAGAATAATTTTTTTAATGAAAACACAATTGTGAATATGATTTGCTGCTCCTAGCAAACCAAGCATAATTAGATCCAGTTTAATAACGTGCAAAACTATTAATGTATGAAGAATGCACTCTGAAAACATTCCTGCGATGACATAGGATCATCAGAAGAAGCTGAGCGCACTTTTCCCAAGGTCCTGCAACACAGATAGGGCTGAGATGCTGTTGCAATTACATCACACTGATCCCATTGGTGAGATACTCAGCCATTTATTTGCAGAAAGCCTGTGCACTGTGAACCTTTATTTGCCTTTTCTCACCAGAAGATTTTACCCCTTGAGCAAAGGATGAAACCTCTTTCAAGTTTAGATTTCAGGAAATTTAAAGCTCAATGAGAAATCAAGGTCTTGTTTGGTTTGGGGATTTTGACATATTATATCCACTGGTGACAGCCGTTGATGGGGCTTTGTCAGCATTGTCCCCAAGTGCACAGAGGAAAAGGTGCTATTTGCACTGGTGGAGATTAGCCAGCCTCCGAACAGGAGTAAATTGCACAAATGCAAATCACGGCTTGCTACGCCTTGCTGACTTATGTCCCTGCCCATGGCAGAGGGAGCGGACTACATGATCTTTAAGGTCCTTTGCAACCTAAACTATTCTGTGGCTCTGTGACCTGCCTAAAGGATTTCACCAGTGCCAATATGTTGGCTCTGCAAGTGGAGCATTTCTCCAGGGCAACCTAAAGCTAGTGGCCAGCAGGTATTTTGATGTGACATGTCACACCTAAAGCAGAGCAGTGGACAAGACATTAAAGACATGTAAATATGCTTTGGATTGGCCTTATGTGTACATGGGCCAGGTGATTCATGGGCCCCAGCGTCCCTCCCAGAGTACACAGGAGCCTCTGCAAAACTTCTTTGTAAGTCTGTGTGAAATACATGAGCTTATAGCAAATGTTTCATGACTTCTGTCCCAGTTTTTGTTTGATTTTTTGAAGTGAAGTCATCATCCTGTTCTGCTCAAACTCACGCTGGGCAGACCAGGAGAGGACTGAGGTGGGAATCCTCTCTGGATGCCTTAAAAGCTTAGAGGCCATTCGAGGTACTTCAGCAGGCTTGGGCCAAGGTTAAATCCAGATGGGCTTTCTCTTCCTGAGATCCGTTTTGCCATGGCCTCACCATTATTTATACATCAGGACTCACATTTTCCAGTGTGGCTGTGTACAGCCGTTTTTACACACCTAATTAAGCACAGAAATGTGTGTTCAGTGTTCTAGCGATGACAGAACCACCCAATAATCTTTAGCACTTATGTACATATGAAATGGTGCATACAACATCAAAGCTGTGCACACACATTAAATAATTCATCCTTATAATAACCACTGGAGGTGGGAGGGATAGGCATTAGCTAAACAGCCCATCCCTGTTCTGGCAGTGAGTCACTGGCAGGGCTGGGGTTAAGCGCTGTGAGGGTACGGTGCCGAGCTTTGTGCTCCATCCATTAGCTCTCACATCTCTGCGGTGGATGTACCTGGCAGCTCGTATGTTATTTGGAACATTTCCTACTCCAAGACATTCTCCTGTGGGAGGCAGCTACGAGTCCACGCGAACAAAATATTCCGTAAAAATAAACTCGTGATCCCCGGGTTGGAGTGGCTGGTGCTGTTGAGGCAAGACAACGCTACACAGGTTAGCGATGCTGCTGGAGTTGCTCGTGACACCAACACCCATGAGCGTGTTTTGGCACCGAGAGGCCACACACCCACCCGCTCCAGCCGTGGGCAGGGGCACCCGGGTGCAGGAGCATCAGGGCTGGGTGCTGGGTGAGGGGGAAAAGCCCAAAACAAGATGAGCGTGGCAGCCGTGTCAGTGGCTTTCTGCTCTGCCATGCTCACGACCAGAGTACAGCCCTACCTTGGTTGCCCTCCTGCTCGGTGTCGTGATCAAATTCAACCAGCTGTCACCAAAAATGACTTAAAAGCAACAACAAAATCCCTTTCAAAACAGGAGGTTTTTAGACTAGTGGGGGCTCCTTTCCCCCTCCCTCAGCCTTCAGGCAAAGTGAGCAAATGGAGCACTACTGGAAAAATGAATTTCTCTGCAGACATCCTGTAGCTTTATGACGAGGATGCATCCTCTTGCGTGATACTATTTGCACAGTTCTGTTCTGTGTCACATGCGTTGGCTTTTGTTTGCCCGTTCCCCTGAGCCGCGAGGTGTGTGACACCTCTGAAAAAGCCCATCTGCAGAAGGCAGCTTTCTGAGGCTGGTGGAAACGGTATCCAATGCTCTGGGAAAGAGCCAGCTCAGATGCAGTAATAATTTGACGTTTCACTGGCTGGGGATGGTAACTCTTGCTATTCTGCTTGCAATTTGCAAATTGTGCATTTCTGACAGACACAGCTATTTTTCCAAGAAGCCTTTAGACTTCAGACATTATAAATGTGTTGCTGTTTTATTTTAATCTAGGTTGCCATTTGCTGTAGTTATCTTTCTGGTCAATACAAGTTTACTTGTGAAGTTTATATTGCCCTTTCGGGATGCTGGCATCGAGTCCATATATTCTTTAAAAAGCCACTTTATCTTCAAAGAAAACACCCTAAAATTCCTATACATAATCCAGAGCTTCATACAACATGCTAGAGGCTCTGGAGAGACCTAGATAACAGGGACCATTTTCTATCCAGATATGTTTGGACATGTGGAAATATATTCCATTTTCAAATAGATACACCCTCCTCCTGTAACATGAGTCAAGAGGAGAAAGCCCACACAGTTGTTTTGGTTACTTAGGAACTTCCATGCCTGATTAATCAGTTTCTCTCCTCTGCTTCGAGGAACCTAATTGAACTTGTCATTTTATTCCTCTGAAATGTACTCATAGATTCAAAAAATTCTGGCATTTCTAATATTTACTTTCCACACTGCGGCCGCCAAATGTGCCTCCCTTGGGAATAATATAGATTAACTTCCATAGTATCTAAGATTGTCCCGTTCATTTTCTGGTCCTTGCCAATGGGGAATGGAGCCTCTTCTGCTCTTTTGGTGCAGTTTGGCAGGAACTAAGCCCATTCCTATACCATGGAGTCTGCCATATCAGAAGTGCACATCCTTCTCTTGCTCCCACCATATCTTTTCCCTCCAGCATCTTCCAATTACAGTATTCTTTCCATTACCATTAAATTTAATATAATCCATCAAGTAGTCCCAGAGGGGATATCTTTCACTTTGGATTTATCTGCTAATAGACACATGGTAGCAGACGATCTCACTCTCTCTCTTTTCTGGGAGATTATTAATTACTAATGCAATTTTATCACAGAAACCTGACAGTCTCCAAACACAGCATCGTATCTCCCCATTTCAGTTGAATTTCTCCAGTGTAAATTACTGCCTAACTCCTGGTTTCTATAGGTGTTCATCACATTCCAGCATAATTTGTAAAAAATAGAAATAAATTATTTTATGTATGTCTTTCTTCTTCCTTAGCTCCCCATCCATCGTTTTATTCTTTTTTCTTTGACGCATTTATACACTCATTTTTCATGGGTTTATAAATGTTGCAGTGGGAGCTTTGGATCAAATTCTCAGCTATAGGCAACGGGCTCCCACCTAGATGAATAGCTTCTTAGGTTTAAGGCCAGAAAGAAACATTAGATCATCTGTTCTTACTTCCTGTATATCACAGGCCATTACATTTCACACAATTACCCATGTATTGAACGTAATAGCTTCTTTGGCTAAAGCACATCTTCTAGAAAGGCATTCAGCCATGATTTGAAACTCTCCAGAGATAAGAATCCACAGCTTCCCTTGAGGATTTGTTCCAGTGGTTAATTACCCCCACTCTTAAAAATATATGCCTAATTTCCTATTTTAATTTGTCTGGCTTCAGCTTTCAGCCACTGGCTCTCGTTATGCATTTTTCTGCTGGTTAAAGAGCCTTTTAGTAGCTGGTATTTCCTCCCATAAAATACTTCACACGCTACAAAAGAGTCATATTTCAGTCTTCTCTTTGATAAAAAAACAAATGTTATGAGCTAGGTCTCTCACAGAAAAATGGATTCTCAAGCCATTAAATCATTTCTATGGCTTTCTCGGCACCTTTTCCAATTTTCTCACACAAGAAATGACATTCATGTGTCTGGTTGTGACCTGCAGGAGGAAGCCCTGCTGCTTTCTCCTCTGTCCATTTAGGATACAGTCCAGGTGCCATCAAGACATGGTCACGCATAAATGCAACAGTTGGGTCCAGCCCTTGTAGGTGTTGAGCTTTCTCAATCACTTCATCACAACCTGAAAACTAAGTCTTGTCCTTCCCAGGACACGGAGGCTCAAGATAGTAACAAAGTCTTCATCCAGATGCATGTCCTCCCTGCTGCCCTCCCAGCTCATTATGAGATTGGCAAGAAGGACCATGCTGCCATGTGTACCCTTGGCTGAGCCGGCTGAAAAACCTGCTGCACCTGGCAGCGCGTCTCCCCTGGGCCAGATATGCATCAGGGGACTCTTGGCATCTGATGCTCTCCATCTGAAGCAAACCTCCTGTGACAGGGTACAAAGCATGGGGTGATGGATGAGCAACCACACTGTGGTGTGGTAGATGGGCTTCCTGGGCATGGTCCCTCAAGCATCCACCACAGAGAATCTCTTTTGGTTTTTTGTGTTGTGCTTTGCTCCCCTGAGGATTGGCAATTTCTCTGCAAATAATGGTACCTTCAGAGAAGAGGGTCTTGAGTGGCCATTCCCATCTGTTACTTGGGCAAGGAAGAAGCAGCTATTGAACAAGTAGACTGACGTATCTAGCCTGTCCAGGACTAATATTTATTTTTATTACTGATAAGTAGCTGTGAGTGTCTCTGAATGTCTCTTCTAGATAATGAAAGCTTCACTTCAAAAAAAACAAACAACAAATAGCTTTAAGGAAGTTTTATGACCCAACTGGGAAGTACTGTTGTTCTTGTGGCTTGCGGACCCCAAGGACTGGAAGCACTTTGCATTGGGCTCAGGCTGCCTCAGTTCCATCTGTGCTCAATTAAATTCTAGCCAGCTAGTGATAAGCATCACTGTGCCTGCTGCTGAGCCCAGCATGGCTGTTGCAAGAGGTTAGATGTGGCTGGAGCCTAAGGCAAAGGGTAGATGACTGAGGCAGCCAGCCCTTGCCCATTTATTCAGACCAGGACCAGGGTTCTGTCCCAGAGCTCCTATTATAGAATCATAGAATAGCTTGGGTCAGAAGGGACCTCATCTAGTCCAACCCCCCTGCAATGAGCAGGGACATCTTCAACTAGATCAGGTTGCTCAGAACCCCATCCAGCCTGGCCTTGAATGTCTCCAGGGATGGGGCATCTACCACCTCTCTGGGCATCGTGTGCCAGTGTTTCACCACCCTCATTGTAAAAAATTTCTTCCTCACGTCCAGCCTGAATCTCCTCTCCTTTAGTTTAAAACCATTACCCCTTGTCCTGTCACAACAGGCCCTGCTAAAAGGTCTGTCCCCATCTTTCTTATAGGCCCCTTTTAATTACTGAAAGGCTGCAATAAGGTCTCCTGGGAGCCTTCTGTTCTACATGCTGAACAACCCCAACTATTTAGGTGCATATAAACCTTTATACTCCAGAATAGAGGTACTAATGGTGGTCGCTAATGATTTTAAATGCCTTTAGATATCAGATGCTGCCAATGTATGCTGAATTAATGAGCCTTCGGGTGCCTGAAGTTGGCATATGATGGGATTTAGATCTGCTTATGGCTCGCGGCAGTACAGGACAGAGGAGGCATCAGGACAGAGTTGCATGTGCAGGAGCACAGGGCCCCAGCCCTGTGACTGTCATTGCTGTGTTGTGTTCCATGGTGTTGTCTTCTAGCATGCATGCAGGGATGGTGACTGGTGCCAGGCACTTTCCTTCCAGCCATGCCAGCCAGCAGTGAGAAAGTGCTTTGACTCTGCTCTTTGAGCTTCATTAGCAGGCTCCAAGCATGCATCTCCAGCCAAGAAATCAAAGGCAGTAAATACATTCAGACTTTCAAAGCAAGGTTAGACACTGTGAGGTGCACTGGAAAAGACTGTTTCCAGGCTGCTGATGGCAGTGGGGAAGGAAGAGGCGATGCTGAGTGCACTGCAAGATCTGCTCCTGGCTGACAAGCCATCAGCTTCAAGGTTTGGGTTTGATCTTGGAGCCCTGCCAGATGGGTTGAGATGTGGTTTGCTGTGTCACTCCCAAGTACCCCCTTGGACGCCTGAGCTCATGGATGTAGTAGAGAGGAAATATCTGTGCTAACTGATAGTCCTTAGATCTTGGTCTTCCACAAACCTCATGGCCAAGCTGCAAGGTCCTCCCTTTGGGCATTTGGAGAAGGGAAAGATGAGGCAGGGAAGAAGCTTTCTTTGATGTTGAAACATTTTGTTTTTCAGGGAGGGGGGATAGCTATTTATTTACTTTTGATGGAGCCAAGGCAAACCATTTGTTTGATGGATTAGGCAGTAAGTTTTAATTTGTCAGGTTGCCTAGGGTACAGGACAGTCAGGTTAGCTGGAGCAATTGTCTCTATACAAATGGAAAGAATAATGTCCTGAAAAGACAGCATTAAGGGGACTGCTCTCTCCTCTGCAGACCATTCCACAATACTTAGCCTTTAAATCCCAGTGAAGTCTCTTGAGGAGACCTGAGTTAGAAGTAAAGGCTTGTGTGGCCTTTTAGCTACAGACTAAATACAACTCTAATAATGCAGCCTTTGACATATGCAATACTGGTATTTTCCCTCATAGGAATGGTTGGATAAAGGCTGTTTATTTTTTGTGCTGTTGCTAATACTGCAAGGCTCTATTATTATGAGTTGCCAGGTGTAACAGCAATATATGTAAAAACAGGCCATTAACTCAGTGACTTGCAACGGAGAATATGACTCTACTCCTCTTTGGCCAGAGAGCTTACACATTAGTGGTAACATCTGGCTCATTTGGTCCTCAGTTTATGTTAGGCTGGATTAAGGGTGCACGACCTACACACGTAAGTTACTGTGAGGAGGGGATAGTCTGGACTACCTGGGATGATGATGACCACCAGCTTCTCACGTGCATCTTTGCACCCCAGCGAAAATGTGTGGTACCTTGCCCTCCTGTGAAAGGATATGGTTGCAATTACTTTTGTGGAGTAAACACATCCACACTCAGCAGTGCAACGGACTGATGTATGACTGGCCTCTATTGCTCTGCTTGCGAATGTGGTAGAGCTCTTCTAATTTACAGCAGCTTCTCCTCCTGATTTATTTACCAACCCAGCCTCCAGAGAAGATTGATTTTTTGGATATAGAACTAGACAGTTTCTTTTTTTAACAATACAGGCCTATAAAATCAAAGTGTGACTTGTTTTTTCTAAGAGTGAACGTTTCCCAAGTGCTCATGTTGTCATTGGTAGGGACTCAAACAAAATTTGAGGAGAGAAAAGGCACCAACTGCTCACACTGCTGAAGGGGTTGTAGTGGTTGTCCCGCCTGAGCGCTGCAGATGCACCTGAGATGTAGTTTGCTTCCATGATTGCCCACCAGTTGGTCAGCAGCTCCTTCTGCAAAGCATCTCTGTGCCTCTCTGCAGTGATGAGAAGCTAACTGCTTCGATTCCCAGAAACTTACCACTTTGATTCCCAGTAACAGCGATGTAGAAGCGGATACAGCAGTACAGCGAGGGGCAACACGAAGCAGGCAGAGAAAGGAGTTTGCCCCACAGGTGATGGGCACCTGTGCCAAGGGGTGCTGACACTGCGATGCGAGGGCTGCAGCAGCGCCAAGCTGCCTGCCCTGGGACTGCGTGTACCGGTGCAGAGAGGTGTTCACCGTGGCATGCCCAGGGCAAGGCGTGCCCACAGCACCTCGGTCCTGTGGGTGGTAGACAGAGGGATGACTTGCATGTTCTGCCCATCCACCTGAACACGAGCATTTCCAAAGGCTCAACATGGATGTAGGTATCTTTCAAGAGAAGGAAAAGCCAAAGGGAATTTTCCAACCCGACTGTTACTTTTGTTGTTGAAAAAAAAATGCATTCATGCCAGCAAAGTGTCTTGCACTGAGAATGAGGAGAGTTTTCTTAGTTCTGGTGAGGACCTTGCCTTTGCAAATGCAGACGCAGCCCCGGCAGTTTTGGTGCTTCAATTGGCTCTGAAACTCAAGTTGCCCTTAGTGCTTGTATTTGGAAATGCAGAACACGACAACCCCGAAAGTCCCATTACATGCTTGGCAGAGTAGGAATCTGGTTTGATGGAGCTGTTGAGTTGCCCATCTGACAAATCCTGTGCCAGCTCCCAGCTCTGAAACCCAGGTCATGCAGTCTGGAAACAATCTGGCAGGCATAACATGTCCAAAAAACGAAAAAAAAAAAAAATTAAAAATGTTATTTTTTACCTGGATCAGTTCAGCTGGATCTGACTCACCAGGCAGCCATGCAAATGCTTGTGTTGGCACTATGGAGGAGGCAACATAGGGAGGAGAAAGAACAAACTGCCAGAGAGCAAGGGACCACAGAAAATGTACATCAGCTCATGTTCTCACGCTTTGCCATTGTTCACTTTCCTACAAGAAACACTTTCATATTCACTCCCACCTCCACACTCTGCTCTCTAGAAGGCAAGTGCCCTGTTTCTTTTTGAGACATCAGTCTACGCTTTCGTAGTCAGCAGAAGGATTTAAGCCTCAGCAAGGGCCAGCTGACACAGCAGCTAAGATTAGATCCCAAACATCTATTTAAAAACCTCATGTAATCATCAAGAAAGGGCAAAGAGCAAAAGCATAAGAATAAAGCAGCACTGAGTTTGAAGGCCTCCTCTGTCCTTTCTTATGATAGCCAGTAGCTTCATCTTGTTTGCAATAATAAAATAAAGCATCTGCAGGGCCCAGCAGTGTTCTGTATGGGATTAAAAAGAAACAAAATCATGGACACTCTCACTTCAAATCAGGGCTGAATTTCTTGAATGAGAGAACCCGAAGGTCTCAGTGTAGATATCTGTTTAGAGGTCAGCTGTCGGTCACTATAAGAGTGGTCCTTTCCACCACCAGATGCAACCACTGCCTGCATTGCCATTGAGCGAGACAACTCAGTCCTTTAAGCTAAACTAGATGCTCAGCTTTCCCAGAGGAACATGGGGTTAAATGGTTTGCCTGCAGATATCGCTTCCACATAAAACTATTTGAGCTAAATGCCCAACTTGTAGGTGGATAATGTGGTGTTTTCTGAGTCTTTTATGACATTTGCTCTTAAGCTAGTCTTTCTGTAATCTATCTATAAGGACTGTAGAAGTGTGGTTTTTTAATCATCTGCACATTTTCGTCAGCCCCAGGTTCCTGAGTGAGGAACACCAAAGCTGCAAGTGGAAGCTTGTCTTAAAGAACCATTTAGCATAAGAAAAAGCAAACGTTCAAGCCATGCACAATCCACACTCATGGCTGATGAAGCACAGGCAGGAGGAAGCCAGTTCCCTTTGCAAGTGCCTGACCATGGGCACCAACCCTTGGGCGCAACAGTTTTGGCCACGTCCCTGCCAAGGAGCCCATCATCACCTGCTCAGGTGGGAGTGGGGGGATTGAACCTCAAGCTTTCTTCCCCCCCAGCAGCATGCACCCAGCACCTCCCAAGCAGTAGTGGGATGTAGGTCCCTGGGGAAGGAGCGGTGCCCCGGAAGGCTTTGCTCTTTTTCTCATCTCCTGCGAGGCTTGCTGTGAAGTGGCAAATCCTCTCCCTTCACCTCCTTGTCCAGATCAGCATTCTGCAGCGCCCGGGCGCCCCGGCCCCGCTGCTGCGGGGAGCTCAGCAACACCACCGGCTGCATGCGGAGAACAGAGACGGTCTCTCCCTCTGCCAGAGCTGTCAGGTGGTTCCAGTGCTATAGTAAGAATAAATAAAAGCCCTCAAATAAATAGGAAAAGATAAGGAGGCAGATAACTGTAATTCTCATGACTGATAGTATTACCCAATTTAGACATTAACATTCTGGCTAAAGCTTTAAACCTTGGATTTACTGAGCATGCCTGTTATTAATTTTGCCTACTCAGACTGCATTGGTAGCAGGCAGGTGTATAATTTAAAAATGACTTTGAATTAGGTTACAAGTTAAGCATTGCAAAGACAATGATTACATTTTTTTCCCCAGGCTGCTGACGAAGGGCCTTACAGGATTTATTATTACTCTTGTGAAGGTTTGGGAGGAGTATTTACTAGATGGATTCATAGCCTGTCTGATTCCCCACATTCCTCTATTAAAATGATACCCCTAATCCTTGTTCCTCAACTAAGACATGACGCATAGCAAGTCCCCACCTCTTCATTATTACCCTGCTACGTCTTAAATCCTTTCTTTTCAGAGTTCCAACCAGAGATACTTATTCTTCATTCCTTTTTTGAGGTTTCTGCTTTCGACCAGGTTACAGCCACCCCTAAGCCCTGCCTTGGAGGACGGGGATGCGGGGGCATGGGGAGGTCATCACCAGAGACCCTTGCAGCATTACACACAGAGCAGCTCCGGGAACGGCCTGCCACAAACTAGAACCAGGGCATTTCCAGCTCCCTTCCCTTCTCCCTCTCTTCAGGTCAGTGGAAAGTGGGGTATTCCTGTGGTGCTGAGCCCTGGAGACACTTAGAGTAAGATCCACAGGGAAAAAAAATAGCAAAGGCAGGGCTTGATCCATGCAGTTATCACTATAAATGGCAGAAGAGGTTTCCCCTTCGTGAAATCAGCGGCTGTGAAGTTGTTTCACGTCGTTGTTGTTGTTATTATTATTATTATTATTACTACTACTACTACTACTACTATTATATGTAAAGAGATTTCTTTATTTTGGGGAAAGATTTTTGAAAATGTGTGTAGCCTGTTTTCACCATGCATACACATATATGCATTATAAGGGTACATATGGGGAGAGGGAGAGAAAGCCGTGTCAAAATGGCATCAGTGCAAGCGGTCAGAAAGCGACTCTGTCAGCATTACTGTCAGAGCAGTTTTGCTCATGATGTTCTCTACCCCATCTGCACACATATCGATAAATAAATTGCTTCACTCCCATGACAAGTCCATTGAACTCCTGCCAGACTTATGATTCTGCATTGACCCACCAGAATTCAAAATAGATTTTCTTGGAGGTAAAAAAAAGAAAAAAGAATATAGAGGCTGTTATTTATTCTGTCTCATCTCTGTTTTAATGTCAGTGAAAATGCAAATACAATGGAATATAAAATTGCACTTTCCACGTGCAAACTCATAGTTTGAAAATCTGGGATAAGATATCATTTCTGCTGAAGTCAATAAAAAATTCTTAGTACCTTTATTGAGATAGGATTCCAAACCTTGATATGCTTTAACATTAAACTGAGTGCTGCTCTGAATGCCAAAGATGATTTATCGGAAAGCAATACCAGGGCATGTCATATCTAGTCATTAACATTACCTTGGGCTTATTATCACTCTTTCTCCTAACTGAATTTTAAAGATTACTATTAGACAACTGTTCACATTAAGAAGCCCTGTTAAAGGCAATCATGTGCTTCATACGTTGTGCTGCTATTTAAAGAAAACTCTGTTGATACTCTTTATATAAATCCATTACCTAAAAAGACCAATGGACGAAGGCAGAACAGAGGAAGACGTATTCTAAACTGTTAAATAAAGCCCCCCCCCACCTTTCTTGAAAACAGGCAATTTTTTTTGCTTCTTTTATAATCTGCTGCCAGATATGATGATTTAATTTTTAAATCAAGCAAAAGCTGGACTTTTATCGGAGACAAAACATATTTTTTTAAAAAAACCAACAAAACCCAGATGTTTTATTGATGATGTATATGCATGATGATATTGTGACTTCTTAAAACAGCTGTCAGAAGAGTGGAAATAATAATGGATGTTAATGTGAAAGGGTGAAACATTGACACACTTCCTGAGCTCGTATAGTGTGGGAAAGCAGTCGTTTTGAAAGTTGTGATTATTTCTCCTTGTGTTGAATTATTTTATTATTTCCTCTTGGTCCTCTTGTAACCTAGGTGTTACCATCAAGAGGTGAAGAGCATGTGAATACAGAAGGAGTTGTCTCCTGGCTGCTTTGGAAATGACAGCTTTCAGCAGAAATATTCAGATTTCTTCATTTAAATGTAGTATGGAGCTAAAGATTAAGAGCTGATCTTTCATTTCTGGTTGCTGTTGTTTTGCCAAGGCTTTCTCAATTCGTCAGTGACCTAATTTTTAAAAATGGTACAACCATGATCCAAGGCCCCAAGACAGCCCCACTTCATCCTCCAAGGACCTCCGCTGTGTTCAAACCACAAATGCAGAGAATTGCCCAAGTAACATGAATCTGGGATTAAGTCATATGAAAAACTGATCCTTGGCAATGGGCAGAGACCTTTCTACAGCATTTGTTGGGCTTTGGGACCACAAAGAGATTATAAGTGTTTTTTTCAACCCCTTCTTTCAGTCGTGGATGAGCAGTGGTGGGGCACTTCAGGTAGCGGCACGGCTGAGCTGGCTCTCCCTGCACAGCTTTTGAGCATCCCTGCTGGACCACTCCATCACCCTCCCTGCCCAAATAACTCTGTCCCCACTAGCACTGGCCAAAAACAGACTAACTTTTTGTTCGTCTGAAGTCTTTGATTGCATTTACAACCACCAATAACTTATTTAGGCCATCGTTGCTGTTGGCAGCGCTATTTTAGTTTGTATTCCTTTCTTCTGCTCTTTTGTGATTTGTTTTTCTGAAGTATATGGATTCGTCTTAATGTGACATCTCTATGCAAACATATGCATCTGAGGAAGGCAAAAGAGATTTATTGCATTTTGGCTAATACAGAGGAAAGGGGAAATTGCCTACATAATGAAACAGGAGATTCAGTTTCAACTATGTCATTTCTATCGTCTCCATAGTACTGAAAACACAAATATAAAATATATAATCTACCTTCTCCTTCAAACATATCAACGTACAATTAAAACCCACAAAGCCTGACAACCTGTTGTCAAGTTGTTTAAGCAGTTGTTTCAGAATCTGACAGACAAACTTATAAACAAAACGTAGAGCACCAGATTGTGGGATGAGGCAGCATCATCACGTGGCTTCCTCGGTTATCTCAAAATTCAGAAAACAAAAAAAGTAGAGGAATACTTTTTCTCCTTGAATAAATAACAGTTTAATTACATTCTAGAAATAAAATATGATATGGTAGGAATACACTGGAAATCTTACAGAAATACTATTCTGCTACTGGTAGGTAAATGGTCAAAGCTACTTTTCATGACAATCTGAACAGTACTGTGTACAAACTATTATACAGGTTGCTAATGAAAAATATTGCAGCAGTTGCAAGGATGTTACCAGCTCAAACAAACATCTAATGATACAATATTCTTCTAAGAGGAAGTAATAATGTTAGATTTACAGACAATAAAGAGTTATGTTCTTCACTTTGAAACACTGGAAATAAAAAGCTCAGGTAATCCAATTTCTTTACCTTGTATTATCACAAGGAAAGATTTTCCTTTCACTATGAAACAGCATCCCAAGAGACCCTGTAAACAGTTTATTCAAAGGTAGTATTTGAGATGTCACAGCAACTTCAATAATTGTCCTAGTCTACCATTACAGACTTTTTAGGCCACTGCTTGTACAGATGACTTTTTTTATTTTTCACTTATTTACATACATTCAGCCCAATAACAGCAGGTAAAATGCGTTGTCTATCTCACCAATAGACACACTAAAATTCTCATTGAAAGGCCAGTGTAAGATGTGGGTAGTGACTGCACAGCATTGAGGAGATTATATTATACAAATATACAATTAGACTGTTGAGAATCTAACTCTGCACGCATGTGACATAGATGGTCTTCTTGGTAGATACGCGACACTTGGAGTCGGTACATACACGTAACTGCAACTATTGTTGTTTGGTTGAAGATGACGGTGTGGGTGGCCATGGGACACAGTATCGTTTGTCTGTGCTATCCCTAAGTGAAGGCAGGCAACTGCAAATTAGGAATACCTAAAGATGAAGTTAAAGTACAGTTTACCCTGGACGGCAGATTTTTCTAATGAAAGAGTAGTTCTATTTAGTGCACAATGCGTAGGGAAGTTGTTGCCGCCTCTTTAATAAATGGTTCTAAGTGAACCAACACAGTTCCCAGAGCTTTAGAAACTCATTATGCAAATGAAGATACTGATGATAGACGGTAACGTTTCACAGGATGCTATTTCTTATTATATCAGTAAGCACCAAGTTAAGTGCCAAGACAGCCCCATTGTCCCATGATTTATCATGTAAAATTTATACCTTGAATGCACAACAAAAGTCCGTGAAATTTGCATTTAATTCACAACAAGACAGTTTCAAAAATGGCTCTTAAAATACCTTTACATTTCAAATGGGCTTTGCCTCCCCTTCTCCTCCAAGAGGACTGCTCTAGGATGGACTAGACCTAGATATGAGAAAGATCTTTCAGGTGGAGAACTTGCACGTCCTCCAGGGATCCCCTGCAACCCGCCGGTTTCGGCTGACTGCCGAGGCCCCCTCAGGAGCGTGGTGCCCTGTCCTGCCACCAGATAAGCTGCAGGGGATGGGATGGAGGAGGAAAGTCGCCCTGTGCCTTCCAGCTGCCTCTCAGCACCTCCCCTGATGAGATCTTTACAATGTGCTGCCCCTCACCAAGCCTGGACTCGGAGCCACTTGGGCCCCACAGAGACACTGGCTGGTATCGGCTGGGCTGTTAGTGCTGCCGGCTGCTCTGGGCTGCACCGGGCTACCAAAAATACCATGGGGACACCATGACGGCCAGAGACCCAGGGCTGCCACCCTGCTCTTTCCCTATGTAACCCCAAGGATGGATGGTGGGGCAGCACGGACCTGGCTCTGCACACCCAGTGCCATGGAGGGAGTCGCCCCTCTCGCGGCAAAGAGTCGGGCGGCGAGTGGGCTCAGCCGCCTTTGCAGCTGTGTCGGGAGAAATCAGCCAGAAGGGTGAGGGAACAGTCCAAAAAAGCAAGGCAGCAGAGAAGAGGACCCGAGACCTTCTGATTCAGAATGCAATTACAGAATATCCATGGCTCAAAGACTATCCCGTAACATGCTCCTTGTGAAAGTCCCAGGCTGCAGAAAGAATCCCACCATGGAACAGAGTCACCATTTTTCCTTCAATAACTTCTTCCTCAAAGCTGATAGTGTCAAACCTTCTCATCTGTATCCTGGTTTCACAGTGAGACTCACCTCATTTAAAGCAATCAGATTTGAATACTGACAGCCTCCAAACAAATTAACATTTATTTCTGGCTTTCTCAGTTTCCAGGAACACCATCGACAGCCACTGCAGTTGTCAGTGCGGGCTCATGCCATGCTCTGCCTCCTGTTTCCCCTTAATCTCATGTACAACTGAAAGGTTGCTTTCTCTAGCACATGGATACACCTCTCAGAGTTGATTGGGTTGGTCTCGATATGGTACTTTCATCAGTAACCAGTTGGAAGAACTCAATTTTAGAAAACAGAATTTGTGTGCAAAGCGTGCAACAAGAAATACAGTTTACATTTGGTCATAGTGTCCTATCTTAGTTATGCTACCATGACTCACACTGATTAGGATACTTACGCACGCACACACACATACACACACATAGATATTTATTTATATACGCGCTCACACAATAAGAAAATGTCTAAGTCTGACAATATTTCCTCCTCTTTTAGCGAAGACGGGAGTTTGGCATCTCAGGCTCTGAATCTGCTTAAACCTGGGATATAGGAATGCGACACACTTCAAGTATACATCGACTGCACAGTGATAACATCGCACATTGAGTCTGACACGTGCTGTCTTCAGTGGTCCAGCACCAGCACGTGGCTTAAAACCAGTTGCCCATTAAAGGAGCAAATATCCAGGACCTTTGCTTTTCAGTGTTCGTATTCACGCAATGCCCAAGAGCAAGGCGATAGTCTGTACAACCACAAATGTCCTTCTGTATAAACGCAGTGGTATTTAAAAGTCTGAACCAGTGCATCCCTCTCTTACATTCCTCCTCTATTCCTTTGTTGCTGTTACTCTTGTATGCATGTGAAAGTAAAAGGTAGTGGGGAAATAATTTGAGTAGAAGAACACAAAGCCTCTCCTCTAAGTCCACAGAAGACCACTAAAAGTGTAAAATTTCCAAAATAGCTCGTAGGAATTCTTCAAATACAGTAAGTGTTTTCAATGGGGGTTTACATATCACATTTCACATTATTTCCACAGGAGTCTACCTTATCACTTTGTTTAATCAGACAAATATCAATAACACATAATAAAACAGCATACAATTCACGGGACACGACACGTTTTACAAAACCTCTAAAACTGCACTGCCGCTTTTGGAAAAAAGTGAAGACTTCTATTACTTACAGACATGAAATACACTTCACATTGAAATGAACAGCATGATTACAAGGCTTTTTTTCTTACTTGATGGCATGGGTTTAGGATGCATTCGTTTTCAATTAGGTTTCACAATTTTTCTTCACACCCCCAAAAGGCACCATTGCTAACCTGGTATTTTCTCTGTGCTCTTTCAGGAAACTTACTATCATTCAGTAAACACTTTTCGAGAAAAAAACTTTTTAAAATTTAGCTTGACTCCCTAATTGTAAAACCTGAAGAACTGGCTGATGGTAATGGTCTTAACACAATCATTGCTCAGCTTACAATGACAAACCAAAAAACTGTTACAGGAGGGTACAAACACGTTAAGCCACGGGTTTGGTTTTCTCTGTTGTTGATTTTTTTTTAAATTTTTTTCTCATTTTTTTTTAAACCAACTCCTTTTCTCACAACGCTGAGAAGTCTCTGACTTTACAACGCTTCAGCAGTCGTGTCTGTGGAGACAGACATGGTAACTTTGGCAATCTTAACTGTGCTCTTAATGCAGCTCTCGGCAGCCCTGTGCACGTTCCCCGCGTTGTTGGCGTGTTTGTGCTGGCAGTCAGACTCCATGCTGTTATCCAGGGGCTGCGCCGTCCCTTCGCAGGTGGGGAACATGCTGCGGAAGGCGTGTCGCAAGTCCTTGCTCCTCAGAGCGTAGATGATGGGATTCACTGTGGAATTCAGCAAACAGAGCATGCTACAGAAGGCAAAGACAGTCTTGATGAGCTTGTTCATTTTCCCAAAGACATCGTACACCATGATGGCGAGGAGAGGGCCCCAGCATATGATTAAAACGACTAGGATAAGGACTAAGGTTTTGGCTAACCTGATGTCCATACGAGTTTGATCAGGCCTAGTGATCTGTACCTTACCATCCTCCGTCGACTGAATGATGATGCTTTTCTGCGTGCCCCGCTGAATCATGCGAACAGCGTGGCTGTGAGCCTTCCACAGTATGTACATGTAGGCATAGACAATGAACAGCAAGAGGACGCTGGTGACCCCGATCCAGAACATCAGGTACGTCTCGTCGATGAGAGGGAATATGTCCGAACAAACAGAGTTGAGCTTTTTGCAGTTCCAGCCGAGCAGAGGAAGAACGGCTATTACAATGGCAATGGTCCACATCACACAAAACGCTACGACAGCCTTTGGTCGGGTAACAATCCTTTTGTAAGCTAGCGGCCTGTGTATAGATATGTACCGGTCTATTGCCGTGAGGAAAAGGCTACCTACGGAGGCGGTGAAGGAGGCTGTAACTCCACCCAGTTTGAACAAGAAGACGTTGGGGCTGTCCTTCCGGTGGAAAACATGGAAATCCACAAAACTGTAGACAAAAATCACGCTGCCCAAGAGGTCAGCCACAGCCAGGCTGCCGATGAAATGGTAGGAGGGTCTACACCGGAGGCTTCGGGAGTGGAGGATGACACACAGGACGAGGAGGTTCTCTAGGACCGTGAAGGTGCCCAGGGTGAGCGACAGCACGGCGATGGCCAGCTGCTGGCTGGGGTTCAGGATCATAAAGCACTCCATATCCATGAAGTTCTCCCCACACTGTATGTTCTCATCATTATCCTTAAACGTGGACAGGGACTTGTTGTAAAACTCTGTGATGTTGACCTGATCTGAGGGAATAATGCTCAACAGGGGATCATCTCCTGCAGTCATTTTTTCTTGGAAAGGATCACCCCTGAAGGAAGAGAGAGGAAACTTCTGGGGGTAGTACCCCAGCTTGGATGCCAGGTCACCCTTCATGTCTTCGTACTGGATATCGTTGGAGCCCACGTAAAGGAGATCTGTGGTGATTGTTCGAAAAGTTGTATCTGCGAGGCCATCTAGGATTGACTTCATAACCTCAGTCTCGTTGGCTTCAGAGAGATTGGGGGGAAGGAAAAATGCATCGGAGGAAATCCTAGAAGGGGAAAAGACCAAACTTCATTAAGATAAAAAGGGAGACAAACTCCACAAACAACTTAGTCAAACTGTGCCAAACAAAATGGACCTTTCTCTTGTATTCAGTGCAGGTCCAGCCTTTGCCACCTGCAGGAATCAGGTTGAGCTGAGCACTTAGAAAGAAATCACCCGGATTTCACTAAAACTGAATTACACTAAGAAGTGATGTGAAAAACGGAGGAGCAGGGAATTGAGTATTCCACAGGAAAGTAATTTTCATTTCTCATCAACACCTTCTGAGTCACTCCACCAGAAAGGTATTTTTCTCTATATCTGAACTTGGCTTCTGATTGCAAAGTACCTTGCAGACCAATATTCCTTGAACTTGCTTCATTTAGATAATACCAACTGCCACTGCAGGAGCAGCATTAAACTGAATCATCGCCTTCATTGTTTTTCTTTCAAAAGGCACCAAGGGTTTTGAAAACCTGACAACAGAGAAGGAACGGTGAAAGAGCCATGCATTCTAAGTTTCACAGTTCACCCAGTATGTCTGTATATTCACATCACACTTCTACAGCAACCTGAGGTCTACTAACAACCTGAATTTTTTATCGCAAATTTATTAGCAAGGTGTTTCATCTACAAATACAGGGATCTGGATGTATCTGCATTACTCTATTCCTTCCTTCTGCTAAGCATACCAAGGCAACTGGGATGTTTGGACTCTATGGGGGAGGTGGGTTGTTACCCAGCCCTGTCCATACTTTCAGGAAAGGTGACCAGCACTGCTGTCAGTGAACGCGTCAGCGACCCATTCTGTGTGGATCAGAAGCCTCAATCAGAGCAATTCACGCTTGCCTAGAAAAACATTGCACCAGGTTTGGGTCAGAGTGCAGCTCTGGCCCAAACTCCAAGCAAAAAGGGGACCAGGAGCCACTGTTCCTGTGAGAAGCATGGAAATGTAACCCTCCTCATTGGCGACACCCTGAAAAACATTCTGCCCCCTCAGAAACAAGGAGCCCAGCAGAAGGTCCCCAGGTCTCTGAACCCCGTCATGCCCAGCCTTTGCTTGTGGATGGTGATTAACCACAGCGTGTAACTCCTGGTCAGGGGACCCTTGGGAGAGCACCCTCATCGGCATCTGAGCATCCTACCTGCACCAATGTGTAAGA
Source organism: Caloenas nicobarica (assembly GCF_036013445.1). Taxonomy (NCBI): domain Eukaryota; kingdom Metazoa; phylum Chordata; class Aves; order Columbiformes; family Columbidae; genus Caloenas; species Caloenas nicobarica. The sequence continues at coordinate 38,653,512 of NC_088247.1, forward strand.
CAGGTCTTACAGCTCTTCTTAGGCTGTGCTCCTTTATATAACTTTGCCCATATAACAAGCTTTGAACATGCATCGAACACCTGCTTTAGGGCCCCCTTGCACCACCAGAGTGGCTGAATGGTCTGAATGTAAATAAGAGCCAGAATCATTGATTCGGTGTGCTACAGCTATTCTGTGTCTGCTATGGGACACCTCAATGCTTACATCAGCAACAGGAGCAACATCAAGCTTTTTCATGCTTTTAGAATGGAGGAAATTGTTTGTGACACCCAGGAAATCACAGATGACATATACAGGCTTGTACTGACTTAACCTGTTCACTTTATACAACTGACAATAAACATCCAGAAAGGCCACGAGAGATTGTCTGCCAAAACCCAGAGTACTGATCACCTCAGCTCCTGAAGAGAATTGCACACTAGGTACTACAGCTCATTTTTCCCATGAAGACTAAAAGAAAGAAGAAAACGATGCATCTCTACATCAAAACCAATACTTAAAACCAGAAGAAACCATGAGCATTTCCAAAAGAAGCAGAGATCATTTGGCTGATGGGATATTTACGCTGCACTTACATATGACGTCTGCACACTCGAGACTTTCTCCATAGTTCATTAAAGTTTTCCGTTTGATTCAGCACGCCTAGACATGGGGTGTTGAAGGAAATGTAGGAACCTAGACCCCCAGAACACACTGCAACTCCTGTGCTGCAAACAAGGACGAGCATAACAAGCCCTTACAGGATGGTCTAACACACAACGCAGACTCTTGCCATGTCAGCTTTTGCAGACATCAGTGCTCAGCAAATAACAGCATAATTGTTAGACAGACAAACAATATTACAGAACGTGATTTTGAGGGTTTGAGCAGAGAGGGAGGGAAATGTCACTGAAGCGCACATTAAAAATGAACAGCAATAATCTAATACGTAATGTACTTTTCATCCAGAAGGTGCTTTCCAGCTGCTCCTAGTAGAATTTGCAGATGTTACATGTTGCAAAGATGATCCTGCTGACAACTGACAAATCTGCTTTGGGTGAAGTCTGGCAACTTTAAATTTGGCATTATAACACCAGTTTAAAACCAGAAGTGAAGAATGTGATATTCATTTGAAAACTACCCAAAAATATTAAATAAATGTAGTAGTTCTCTAAACATGTAAAGATGGCTGTGGCATTCTCTGTTATTCCAGCTTATTTCTGACAGAAAAAAGACAACCATCTTAATGATTAAAGCCACAGCCCCATGGCGAGAAGATTATCTTTGAGTAAAGCTTCAAAAATTGTATGCAACTGAGCACTTCTGCTAGACAGACAAACAAATTGTTACGAGGTAGCTGGTCCCTGCTGGAGTCATGTTAAGTACAGACTTGCTCAGAATAAGGTGCAAGCTGCCATGCAACCCCTACCTTTGTTTGAAATAGAAATGAAAGAACACGAATTCCTGTGTGCTCTTTTGAAGGTGGCAGTGAGTTATGTGACAATATCACTATGCATGCATATGCTATGCTAACAACATAGTTAATGGGATCAGGAGAGGCAAGTCTTACTCTGAATTTCAATGATTTTTTTTTCCTTCTGTATTTTTACATTGAGATTATTACAGTAATTTCCACCTTATTGTTTCTGCAAAGAGAGTTTTCTTTGAGAGTACTTGGGAGTTCATTAGTGGTGTAGTTTAGGCTTTGGGGGATGCAGCTGACATTAATTTTGTTTTTGTTTGCTGCTGGGAATATCATAATTGGAAATTTCTAGCAGTATGTGTGCATGCACCTATTCAAGTAGCAGTTGATTTTTATTAAAGTTGCAGTAAAACAGCCATTCGCCTGATCTGGAATTGCACTTTACTGGAATTTCGTTTATTTTAATTTAGATACTAGCTTGCCCCACTATAAGCTACATTGCTGAAATGCGCTGAAGCGATCAGCGAGGTTTTCCATGGCTGCCCCAGGAAAACAAGACTGGTCCTTTGGCTTTGGGGTATCAGGAGAGCCCAGGTCATGGTTTGAGGTGTTGCATGATTTGACATAGGCTGAAAAGCTGATGGTGGGAGCCGTGCTCTGGTTCCTGGTCTTTTTGTTTGGTTAGGTGGGATGTGCCAGTGTCACAGAAATTTTGGCTCTGAGCTCTTCTGACCAAACCTGGAGCAGCAAGGAGGCACTGCTCACAAGAACGGGACACCGCACTCCACGTGGCCACACCGCTCTTTGCAATTGGCCTCAACGCAACCCAAATCTGTATTACCCAGGACCCATCAACATCTCTACATGAAATACTCTGGGAACCTTTTCACGGCCTCCCTCGTGGCCAAGGGTCGCCTGCACAGATCCCTCCTCTCTGGATGGGGCTGGGGTGACGGCTGTGTGCCGCAGCAAGGTCCCCTCGTGGGCAGGGTGGCAGCAAGGGAGAGCCTCCTGCCCAGCTGAGGGAACATGTCTCTGCCCGGCCAAAACCCGCTCTTCCAACACAGCCTTTGAACCTCCAAAGCTCTCAGGCTCCTTCCTTCCTTCCTTAAATGAGCTCTACTAACTCACTCATTTTAAAATGGCTTTAAAAAGCACAGAAGCATTGATTAAAGATGAGGGAGATCCCATGCTGATGGCGGCACTCAAAATTTTTTGTGTATTTCCATGACAGCATGCAGCATTTCACAGTAAGTAATGAATTACGACTACAGATAAGGATTAAAGAATAGATAAAAAATTCAAGCATCTTCTGTCTTGAAGGCCAAAACCAGAAACCCCAAAGCTGAACACCATTTTAGACTTTTCTCCCATCAGCCCACAGCTGTCGATGGGCACTGCCAGACGAGCTGTGCAAAGGCACTGCCACTAGATGGGGTGGCTTTTACAAACACACCGCTTAGCTCATGCAGGGACTTGCATTTAACTTCTTCTAGCCCTTTTCTCCCAGCCTCCTTTTCCGGGGTTTAAACATATGAGGTGTTAAAGACCAGCTGAAGGTTGAAGACACAACTTCGCAAGGCTTTGCGCTCGAAACAAAAGAAATAGTGAAGAGTTGAGAGGGCAAGAAGCTTAAAAGAAGCTTGGATGATATCAGAATATAAAGAACCCTTAGGTAAAATATAAAATATATATATGTAAAAGGCTGGTAACTCATCTTGGACAACAGGAACAATTATACCTCCCCTGGACTTCTTGTTGGTCCACAGGACCAGGTCACTTGGGGAACAAGAACACGACTGTATTAAAATGCTATTACCTTTCTTCTCCTGCTGTTCTGGGACAGAGGGAGAGCTGGAAAGTTTTTATTGTTGACTAAAAAAAAGGGCTGAATTTATTATAATTTTCAAACCAGGATGATTGATAGAGCAATTTTAATAGCCTGAATAGAAACAGTGAATATTTGCGTTCTTCCTCGGAAAGTAATTATGAGCAATACAATGATGCTACTGATAACTGCAAAAATGTTGATGTGGTAAGAAAAGGAATCAAAACAAGAAAGGGAAATCCACAATCAAACCTTTCTAGCTTCTATTTTAGAAAATATTTTCATCTCCGTGTCTATACATTTCTTCTATGATATCCACAGTTAATTAAAAACAGGCTAAAGGACAAGTAGGTATAATTGAAACATAGTTTTTGAATGCACAAAAATATGTAAATGTATTCTCCTTGCTTACATGTCATAAGGCTTCTAAGTCCTTCAAAGGGCTTTATCTTCCAATAAGTTTGCATAGGGCCCAGTACACTGGGACTCCTACCAAACTGGGTGCACAAACCACTACTGCAGAAGAAACAGCACTAATTCATATTCACGTGTAGTCAGCTGAAAAAGCATGAGAGAAATGAGATCTACCATAGTAACTGCTGGCTGCCAGGAATTACAACTGTCCTATAAAATGAAAATTTATATGGCTAATAATTACCTTATCCCATATGGCGATGAACAATACTGCTTCGAGGACAGAACAAGGTTTCTAAGCCTTGGAGAAAGAAATGTGCAGTCTGAGAAATGGCACTCTAAGACTCAGTAACACCAAGCAAGAAAAAAACCCATGCTGACAAGAACGTGAAAGCAATGTTACCTCTATCCTATTTACTGTTTTACTACTCCGTCTCCAACACTGTGCTACTGCTAGGCTATAAATGGCAAATATGCTGTCACTCCTAATACAGGAAAACTTAAATTCACTTCAGTGAATTTTCTTTGTGTGAGGGATTGGGAAGGAGCACAGAGATCAGGTGAAGAGCAAATGAGGGATGCTATCTTCTTAGCTGCAGCAAGGCACTATTGGCTACGGGTTAAACTGGGGTGTGCAAGTACTGAACCAAATTTTGTTCTTACGTAGCACGATGATATCTTTGACAAGTTGAACCTTAATCAGCAAGAAACCACAGCTACATGGTTGTGTTAATTAACATACCGCTTGCACACTAGCAGGATAAGGGCTGGATTGTTCTAATTTGGGGGCAAACTGCCCCTACGTGACACCACTCAGCATCCAGCAGCTGACAATCCGAACAACAAAACCAAAACAATGGGTAAAACAGAGCATTAATCAGTGACCAACAATGCTTCTAAAAGAAATAACATTATTTCTTCCCTCCAAAGTTTTGTTGGTGAGATGTGTGTACCAGTTTTAGCACAGCTGACTTGCAGGCAGAGAAAAAGAGGCTGTGTCTTATCTCTCAGACAACCAGGGTATAGGCGTGGGTCCACGATCAGAGAAGTTCAAAAGCGAGGCTGAAGTCCTGTGCCGTTTGATGCAGGCAAGGGTCCCAAACTTTGCTTTCCTGCAAGCAGTGCTGCCAACCTCCCTGTTCTGCTGCCCGTCACTAAACTGTTCCAGTTGTTCCACGTTGGATCAAGAGTCAAACATCAGGAACTAAAACCACCTGGGTGCACATCTGGCAGGTGAGAGGCTTAGCTTGAAGCCTTTTCTCTGAATTAAGGGAACGAAGGAAGCATCTCCCACATCCCACCCCGCCGCAGGGGGAAGCGCAGGGACAGCTGCCCCCTCTGCCCGTGAAAAACCTCCAAAGCTCCTGAGTTCACTCAAAATCCCTCGGTTTGTGAAATACAACTCCCTACACACACGTTTCCTACCAGGTTTGAGACAAGACAAAGTACTGAAGACACAAACCAGCAAGGGGACCATGAGGGTCACATTAATGGGAAACTACGGCTGCCTGGTCTGCCCAGCTTTTGGGAGAAAGGAGGAAAGGCAGAGGTGGCTTTCTTAAAACAACAAGAAGATGATATGAACGTGGAATTTTAACATCTTTCATAGTTTGCTTTATATATCTTAATTTCATTTAAAGACATAGTTTTGGGAGAGGATGAAGAGGCTTGCTCAAGTATGAAATGTTCAGATGAAAGGGAAACAGTGAAGCAAAAGTAAACTGGTATTTGCTTAAAATCAGCTCCAGTTTAGGGACCCATTCCCCAATAAAGCAGAATGAGCAGATAATACAGCTAGAGTTTGATACAATGCTATGGTACTTACATTTCATTGAGCTGATCAATTTTGAACTCTCAAACTTTTTCTTTTTCACAAAAGGGTTTATCTTGGATTTCAGTATTCCAACAGAAATTGCTTCATTTCCAGCCTCTTTTCTAGCCGTTCTCTAATCCCAAAAGGTGAAGGCACTTATTACTGCTAAGCAGAATTGACATAAATGTTAAATGGAGACAGAGAAGCCCAACCAGGTGCAAAAGAGATGGGGGCTGAACACTCAGTCTCCTGGAAGTATGCAGAAGAGACAGCAACTTAGCACACAACATATAGTTGAGGGAGAAAAGTCATTTGAAAGAGAAGAGAAGAGAAGGACATGAAAGATGTGGGTTCCACTGGATGCTAAATGCAAAAGAAGAATGTAACATCTAGAGGATGAAACTGGGGGAAAACCACATTTATTAGGGGAAAAAAACCCCAAACAACAGAAATAACCACTCCAAGGAAACAGCTTTTGTGAAATGGCCAAAGCAGAACAAAAAAGTCAAGAATTTGTTGCTGTAGAAAATGATAGTGAACTTTATTAAAAGAGTAAGGCTTAGAGACAGGTAGCAAAAACACCAGGCTCCAGGGAGAGCTCTCCTAAACTGCAGAGAGTGCAAGTCTGCTGCCTCTTCCCCTCACAACAAGCCATGGCCATAACAAGTTTTAATCAGAGACTTTGAGAGAGATCAGGGGAGATGCTGAGAGCACAGGTAATGCAGGTTAAGTGATTGGTGTGAAGGGGACTGAGAGAACTACTGTCCTCATACAGGGAATGGGACGTCTCCAGGTGAGACGGGAGCAAACAGGGGAATGGTAAGAGGGGAAGATCGAGGTGGGGGGAGCTCCACGAAGGCAGAGGATGCAGGTTTTAGGGAAAGAGAAGAATTGCCTTTGTGATTGGCTTGGGGAAGGAAAGCAGATCAGGTGAAGGAGAAAACTCACGAGACAAAACCTCCTTCCTCTTCTGAGATTTGTGAACTTCAGAGACATCTCCATAAGCCAAAGGATATGGCTAGTGGGATTTTCAGATCTCACCGTAAAGAAAGAACAGACCCACTGCTCTGCAGGCAATGACTTGCTCTTTTGAAAGTCCATTTCTGATCTGTATTCAAACAGCAAAAGAGGATGCAAAGGGCTCCGAGAAGCCATCCTCAGTAAGGTCACAGAAAAGGACAGTGCTGTCCCCACTGACACAAGGGACCGAGCTGGCAACACCCAGGAGAGATCAGTTGAGCAAATCAGGTCAGGGACATTAATGAAAATCAAAATGCTTAAGGAAACTGAAGTACAGAATACAGGGCTCAGAGGTGGAAAGGAAGACAGAGAGCTCAAATGAAGCCACTGGGTGACCCATCCAGCGGGTAAACACACCAAGAGGGGAAAAGGAAAGAGGGGTTCACAGGCAATGACAGAAGTTTGTGCACAGAAGGTCAGCAACACATTGCAAAGCAACTTTCCTTCCACCTCAGTCCTCAGGAGTCTACTTCTCCCGAAAATTGTTATTGGACCACCAAGTACCAGCAGCACTCAGAAGCCAGGACAGAAAGGCTTTCGGTAAATGCGATGTCCCACGCCATTAGCATTAGCGAACGATGAAGATATGCACTCCAATTAAAAAATGTAAAACATTCTTTCATTTCTGGAGCTGTCTGGCCTTTCATAAAATTTAAATAAGCTCAGATAACTCTCTTCATAGCTACATTCAGAATATAATGATATTCAAATATACTGCCTTCACACACACAAACAACTTGTGAAATTATTTGCCAGCATATTAAGCCACTACACCAGATTGCTTGGCAATGGTGCATGTCTTTGAAATATGCAGATGCTTTTCTTTTTTAAAAAAAGGACAGAGGGAGAGAAGAGGAGAAGTGAGAAAGAATTACAGTAGAATCTGATATCCAAGTAGCCAGAACAACAAATTGCGGAGAGACTCCAACCAACATTACATCAGATTTGGAGAAATAGTTAAAAGATACTGAGAGATGAGTTACGACTTTTTACTTGTGTGTGTGTATACATATATTTCTGTGCATAAACTTACAGACATACACAAACACATACACATGCCTAGAAGAACAACTATGCAAAGTCTCACAAACACTGCAGTAGCATTTGTCATGCGTAAACACAAATTCCCAGAGCCAGAGGACAAGCAGACAAGCTAGAAGTGTAGGCATAAAAAATAAGGCAAGATGAGTGCTGAGTATCTTTTTGAATTCCCACACACGCAGCCTTCTTGGGAAAAGGCAAGAATCTAAAATGGGTACATTATCACAGAGATCATGTAAAAATTATTTTGCATGTATATATACATATGGGTGCCTATATACACACTCCAAACTTCTTCCACCTATTTTTCCAGGCACACACATAGTCTGGACTCCAGTATTATATTGTTTTAAACAGAGGCAGAATTGGCTAAAAACAATTAGAGCACTTTTCACACATTCACGACAACGGGAAAGTGGGAGTCCCCAAGCCCCTAAGCACAAACTTCGACAGGTTTCCTAAAATGCAGAAATTTGAAAATGACTCGGGCGAGGGCTGAAGAGGAATTGACAGTATTCCCTACAGAACTGCTCCTGCTCAGTACCATGTAGTGAATAAACATGCCTTTCTTAAGAAGAATATAAAACTGCCATAAAACAGGTTAACACAGGATGAGGTACAATTTGATACCATCTAGCCTTAATCTACACAAAGAAGACAACGTCCGAAACATATGAAACATCCAGTTTCACCAACAGTCCAGCCAAAGTATAATGAGTGACATTATATTAACACATGCATAATAGTGAAATACCTATTTTATCTGTAATTTGGATATTGGTAGCTTGATCAATAAAGGATGTTCCAGCCGAAGAGAGGCAGAACCAGGCTTGGTGTGTGCATCACCATAATGCCCTTGCATGAGGCACAAATGGCAGAATAAAATGTGCTCCAACCTTATGTTGCAAACCAAATCATTTTTCATGGGCAACAAGGGTACCTTTGGGAAAAAGAAAAAAAAAAAAAAAGTTCTTTCTAATGAGAAATTGATTTATAAGTCATTATAACCATTTCAAAAGGACGGGTCGTGGCTGGTTTCAGCGATCATTAACAAAGCCACACACTTTCAAAGAGCCTGAGTTCTGGGGAGGTGAAATTCTTATCCCACCAACAGCAATCGCATGTGCGCTTCTTGCAGCAGTACAGCGTCAGTCTAGAAATGGAGACGTAAAGAGCAATACTGAGAAGACAGTTTGTCACATTTTTAACTTTGCATTAATAGCAAATGCTGTTGCTGTCTATTCTGACACATTTGCAAGCTCGCTTTTAAGTATGAGGGGCTGGCATGTATTTCCACTATAGATAGGAAAACAAGAGCAGCCTTGTTGTGATTAAAAGGGTCTACTTCCCTCTGCCTTCTGTCTTCTGTGTCCATCTGCACAGCTGCTTTGAACTTGGCCAAATCCCAGCGATAGGGTCGCCCGCAGTACATATTTTAAATCAGCAGCAGACTGTGCAAATTTGCTGCTACAGAAGAGAAAAATCTCCAAAATCTCACTTAAATGGTTGATGAGTGGTTGTGTAGAACATTCATCATTTTACATAGCCTAAACTAGTTGGGAAATTGAAGCAAAACATATCTAAAATCATTTACTGTTTCAGAAGGAGACTCAGATAAAGCCAATATAGACATCTGCAAAGAAATGCAGAGCAATTACCACTGAGAAAAATTAATTCTGTGGATTCCTACATAGCCAACTGCAAGCCTAGAGAGAGGTCACAAAGTTTGCATTGAAGAAGTTACAGTAATTTCTCTTAAAAAGTGCAGAAGTAGAGAAACTAGGTGAGCGGAAAATAGTGCACAAGACCTGCAGAACCACGAATGGCAATGTATTTGTAAAAATCTTGGGCAGTACTAAATGAATACAGGGGTTTGGGTTCTCCCTTACCTCTTAATCTCCTCACCTACCTCTACTTAATAGAAAGCCATCCCAGCTCCCCTTCCCCAGCACAGAACACTTTCAGCACCAAAATTCCCAGTGGGGTGACAGTCTGCAATCATTTTGGGACAGCCACATTAAAGGCTAAAAGTCAGAAATGACTAAAAAAACAAAGTGATTTCATTTCTAAACTTCTGTTGTCCAGTCGGAAACCTGTGAACAGAGAAAAGGAAAGGCTTGCATTGGCCAAGACCTGCCATTCCTTCAGCAGGGCATGAAAGCCCTTAACGGGCTCCTTTATGCAACTGAGCAAACATAATTCACCAAAGAACAACAGCCAGGATCAAAAGGCGCCCACCGGCTCATTCTCACGATACTATAACCTGCTTCCACCTTCACCTTGAGTTTTGTAGGTATTTTGGTTTGCTTACTGTGGATTTAGGTGTTATCAAATGGTTGATAAGGTGAATTCACAGCAAATAGTCAATTTCCTTACCTAGCGGACTTTTCCCCCCCATCCCCGCCCCGCCCCGGCAATAGATGCCTGCTGGCTCAGTCAAACAATTATTGCTTTTATCAATTCTGCTTTAAAATGTTTTTATTCAAATGGTTCTGCCTCTCATTCCAAACACCAATGGATAATAAAGCAAAGCTGTTCCTGGTTGCTACAAAACTAATTTTAACCTCAAGCAAATCAGGAATAACACATTCATCTTCTAAACTGTTTAAAGATGTTACGTTCATTTCTTTTACAGCTGATTTAATAAACACTGCCTGCATAATAAATATTCCTACCATGGTCACAGGGGTTTTTTGCTTTCTTGAAAAGGGAAAACCCATGCTGGCAGTCCACACGAGGTGTAATCAAAAAAGAATTAAGCACGACCAAGTAATTTTTACGATGTTGCACATTTTGTTATTAAATATCGTATTAAGTATCACTTTGATCCTTCACATGCTCTTGGTACATGTGAACAGCAATGCCACCCCCAGCAGAGAATGTTATACTCCTTTAAGAAAAGGTGAACAATAACAATGAAAACAAGATGATACATCTAGGGGGGGGAAGAAACATAGCTACACCTTTAACAGGTTAAAAAAGCCACACTATGTTGTTTTGTTTCCTTTTTTTTTTAAACTTGTAGATACTCAAGGAGTATTTTGCTATCTGGCTCTATGTTATATATGTCCCTTTACCTTCTGACAGAAGAAAACGTACACCAAAACTGTTAATATGATCATTTGCTGCTATACAGAAAATAACACTGATGATAATCTTAAAAAAGAAGGAAAACTATGGACTTCATCTTCTGACACCATTTTACTTAATCAAGCTGAAATCACAGTAACGAGCTCGCTCCTGCCAAAGGCTTGGTACATACCTCATCCAGGGGTGCTCTCAGTGGAGATTTGCAGACGTCTTTGAGACAAAAAGATGCCCATTTAAAATAAGCCCATCTGGTTACTCGGAATTATTTCTCAACAGCTGAAGATTTCACATGACAAACACTGCGTGAAGTTTAAAAAGCTCACTCTTTTTCTGCTGTTTTCCCCCCAGACCTCCGAATTTCAGACAAAAACAAGCTAACCAACCAAAAACCCTACTGGGATATTCTGAAGATGCTGGATGCCTATGTAACATCTCCTAACGGAACATCATTGCGCACGAAATCACGAACCGCCTTTTATTTCGGTTACAGCTTCAATGGCAGAGTTTGGGGTGAGAAAGTGCCCAGGGAAACCGGACTGAACGCCACCCGCTCTAAATCACCGGTGGGTTTGGACGAGAGGACAAACCCCCTATGTCGGAAAAGGTCCTGTGGGGACCCGGGAGGCTGCCGGCTCCGCGCACAGAAGAATAGACGCGTGTCAAGCACAACGCCACCCGCCCCCGGCACCTACGCCCGCTGCCGCGATCCGGCCGGGAGCACGACAGCGAACCGCGGCACCTCGGGACGCCGGCTTTTCCCGGGGCAGCCGCCAACTCTCCCCAGCCGCCCGCGGCAGCGGAGCGGGGCCGTGCCCGGGGCGAGACCCGCGCTCCCCACGGCCCCCTCCGCGGGTCGGGTCGCGGCGCTGCGGGACGCGGCGGCGAGTGCCGGGGAGGGACGCTCCCGCAGGCAGCCGCCTCCCCTCCCGTCGCTCCGCCGTCGGGGTAGCGGTGTCACCTCCCGGACCCCCGTCACCCACGCCGCCAACAAACTTTAAGGGGGACGACCGCCGCCCGGCCCCCGGCAGGGGACGCGACCCCACGCACCCTCCCGCCTCGCCGCCCCGCACCGTCCTTACCCTCCGCACGGCACCGGCCGCGTCCCCCGCCTGCTCCGGCCGCGCCGACCCCCGGCAGGGAGCGGGAGCGCCGCCCCGCCAGGGCACCCCGGCACTGGGGAGCGCCGAGGAGGCGGTGCCGGCGAGGCGAAGGAGGAGGTGGGAGACTTCTGCCTCCCCTTCTTCCCTGCCCTCCTCCCTCTCCGACCACCGCCGCCCTCGCTCGCCCGGCTCAGGCGGCGTGTCGGGCTCCGCCGCCCCGCCGCCGCCGCTCCATGTGCCGCCCGCCCCCCCCAGGCCACCGCCCCCGGCCCTCCTCCGCCGCCTCCGCCCGCCGCCGCCTCGGCGCGGGGAGGCAGCGCGGGAGCCGCCGGGCGCCCGGCGCGGCTCCGGCACACGCCGCCACCGCGTGTCCCCCCCCGCCTTCCGCCCCGCTCCGGTCCCATTTATGAAGCCCGGCTCCCATCACGTGTCAGTGTGCCTTTTGTCCCGGCCCTGGCAGCGGCCGCGGCGCCCCGCACGCGCGGGCAGCGCCGGGGGACACGGGCGGCGGCGGCCAAACTTCGCCCCGGGGGAGGGACGCGGGGACACCGGGGGACACCGGCGGCGGGGGGGAAGCGGGGGGCGGCGGGGAGCTGGCCCCGGCCGCCCCGTCCGGCTCGGGCCCTGCCCCGCGCCCCCCGCTGGCCGCCTGCCGCTCTCCCCGCCGCGGGTCCGGGGATGATTGATCGCGATGAGCCCCGTCGTGCCGGCGCCCCGCCGGGCGCGGGGGAGCCGGGCCGGGGGAGGCGACGCGCGGGGCCCGCAGCCAATGTTGGAAGGCAGCGCCTCCTCCGGCCCGCGGGGGCGGACGGCGCGTCCCCGCCGAGGGGGGCAGCGCTGCCCCGCCGCGGGGCCCGGCCCGGCCTCCCGCCCTCTCCTTCGCGCCGGGGGCAGAGCCGGGCGGCCCCGGCCTCCCGCCGGTGTGGGGCGCGGACCGCGGGGACGGGCCCCGCGCTCGCCCCGGGGCCTCGGGGCTGGTGCGCCCAGCGGGCTGGGTGCGTTGGCGGCCGCTGGGCCATCGGCCGTGGCAGCGCTCGTAGGGCGTCCCTGAAGGCCGAGCCCCTTCCTTGTGCCAGTATGTCCTGTGAAACGCCAGTGTTACCATCGTTTGTTTCCCTTTTCCTTGCTATCCTTGAGCCCTGCTTTGGGTATTTTGGGGCTTACGCGACAGCGGTCACAGCAGCCCTCAGACGTGCTGGGGAATCTCTCATCTCTGGGACACAAAATGGCTCCAAAGGCGCACGGGCAATGGGTAAAACCAGGAAGCTGGGCTTTATTCAACAGCCAGTTCCTAAAGACACTCATATCCAGCTGGCTTTGCTCCGCATGCTTCTGCCTCTGCAGTGTCATAAATATGTATTTGCCTTCACACATATTAATACAGAAAAATGATAAATATTTATCGTTTGACATAGTGTCTGTAGACATTAACTGGTCCATCTACTAATCCACATGTGGAGGAGGAGTATGCCATACTCCTCATTTCTCAGGAAAAAAGGCACTCAGCTCTTCACAAGTGAGGGTTAAAGATTTTGGATGGCATTATTTTTCAGGGGTGCCCAACCCGAGGTGTTCCTGCCACCTGACAGGAAGTTTTGCTCTTGAAGGTCTCTCGAGCTGGTCCGCCAAGGCACCCAAAATCTCAAGGCTCCATCCGGGGCAGCACATCTGCTGAGGAGTGCAGACCCAGTCTCACAGTCCAGCGTTTTCCTTGCATCTGGTCCCACAGTGAGTCCGCAAGATCGTAATTACTGCCTATATTTTTTCCACCGCTGGCTCTTTCCGATGGTAATTGTTAAATTAACAAGAAAGGAGATAATTTCAAGTGGCATTCCTATGAGAAAAGTGGAAAAGAAAAAAAAGGCTAACTCATTGGTGCCCAGATCGAGTTTCTGATATTAGTCAGTCTGTCTGTTTGGTCATGCAGAAGTGGTAATGTGTAAAAAGAACTTTATTTAACACTGCAGTAAATCAGAACAGATTTCTTTTTGGCTGTGCATTTCAGAAAGCATGGACTTCTCCTCCGAGGGCTAAGACTTGTTTTTTAATTTATTGAAAGAGTTTGGTACTTTTCCTTTTAATGTGAACCTACCAGGTTAAGCTTCTTTTCCTCATTCTTGGAGGGACACATCCCCTCGGCAAAGGCAAATCACATCCAGTGGACATCGCTGGACTGATATCAGCCCACAGAAAGAATTTAAGGGCGAGTGTTACTGCTCATCTCATCTCCGCATTCAGGGCTTGCTAAAGATCCCCATCCTGAACTGGGAGTCACTCCAATCTCAGGGTAATCCTTCTTTCTGTCACTTCTAAACTAGGATGGTAGAGAGGGAAATTGCAGTGTTGAACATGTAGCCATGCCTACACACTGAGGGTTTTTTTTTCCCCCTAAAATCCTCCACAGTTGCTACTGCCAGTCCAGCCCACAGACATGGCAGTTCCACAGGAGACAAGACGTATGGGTAGCCAGAGGTAGTTCAAGCACCAGGTTCTCAACCATCTCATGGTGGGACCCCGTATGCCTTGTACACCCCAGCTGCTTTTCCAGGATCTTGCATTCAATTTAGCAATTTGGCAAAGGGAAGATTGTTGCCATCCTGTGACACCTGTTCCCAGCAGAGCTGGTTGGAAAACCTCTGAAAGAACAGCTTTCCACTGGAAAATGCAACCCTGTCAAAATCGAAACGCTTTGCAAACTTGTGTCGGTTGCACTGAAAATGTCATTTAAAAAAAAGTAAGTGGTGGAGGGATGTTCCAACAGTGTGGGAACATCTCATTTTGACATTTCCAAGCTAAATGCTTCAATTTCTTCCTTCAAAATGAGTTCTGGTTTAAAAATATTTCATTTTATATTATATATATCAAAATAACACAAAATTTGAAAAGCTGAATCACATATTTCCATTGACCTGAAATTAATGTTCTCCACAACTTTCTCAAGGTAAAGAATTCAGCTATTCTGATTTGGAGTGAAATTTTAAATCCCAAACACTCAGGGAAACTAAAATATTTGAATTTTATTAGGCTCTCAACCACATGGTGGAATTCCAGAACACATCGACAGTCGCCTTTTTAAAGTGTATGGTTACCAAATACTTTAAATAGTGAAGGGCTAGTTGCAGTCTTGTCTTTACTCCTACTTTAAGCCTGGCTGCCACTGAAGAAAAAAACATTCAGTAACAAAGATGAGGTCTGAGGGAAAAGATGGGGGTGGACATAGGCCCTGAGAGTTGAAGTTCTCACTTTTCTTTTGGTTGCTCCCAGTTATCATATTTCAAAGCAGCATATTTCAGGCAGGTATCTGCTGGCCATCTCCAGTACAACTGCAAATGGAATTTCCTTCAGTTCTCATTTCACGAAGAAGAGGGAAGCGGGTAACAGATGAGAGAATCCAGCTGATGCCATGCTTTTTCAAAATCATTAATTCCACCAATTCTTTGCCCTCTCAGAATTTTTTTCCAAATAGTTGTATTTCATATTTTTATGAGAAGTTAACTTTTTTCGTCACTTCATGAATGTTTTATTCCATCCGTGAAGCATTTTATTTATGTGTTTAGGTTGATTAGAGGTGCCTAATGAGTGAGCCTGATGATTTACTTAGCAAGAATCCATACAATGATCAGGTTAGATGCTTCAGTCGTCTCAGAACTTCAATTGCTTGCTTTCTGGAGTTCTGTGACTGCTTTCAAGATTTCCCCATCTCTTCTTTTGAAGAGTATTTCCTGCTGCCATCTCATATTACAGGCTTGGAGCTTTTGCTCACTTTTATCCTTTCATCCATAGGTAGATACAACTATCAAGCAAGATATAAATGATCTTCCAAGAGGCACTTGGGAGGACACTGGCTTCTAACACTCTGATCCTGTGTCCTGTCCACAGGCAACTGGGTTTTCGCAAGGTTTGTGTGGCAGTTTATTAAGTCATTGTCGAATGAGAGACAAGATTTGGTCTTATGTCCATTCCTAATTTAGAAGACTGTCTGTTTGTCCCAAAGGCTCACCTTTATCTGTCCAGTTTAGGAGACTTTGCTGCTAGGATAGCACTGAACACCATGGGTGCACACAAGCCCTTCCACCATTTCAGAGTCATAAAAATCTCTGGAAAAAGTTGAGGTGCGTCCTCACCATAAATACAGTTCTGCTCCTGCACATCTCGAGGCCCATGGTAGAAATTCCTTTGGAGAAGGAAAAGGAAAGGCTGAAAAACAAGACCTTAAATCTTGACTATTTCCTGCAGTAGCTTTCTCTTCCTACACCACAGAGCCTGAGAACCTGACACATCCAGGTGCTGCTGCAGCAGACGTAAGGGCAAGTGCTCCTAAGGCAACATGATTTTTCAGCTTTTCTACATTTTCTCTGCGAGCTATCAAACTAGCAAAGTCAGTTTGGGACCCACCAACTCCTGATTCCGCCCATCACTTGTTTTGTGATGTTGGCCTCTTTTTTTTCAGTTGTGTTGAACACCCGCAACTTTCACTGAGTTCAGCAAGAGCTCTGGGAGCTCAGCACCTCTGGACATTCTGCTGTTCATCTTTCTGTGCTGGTGCTCCCCAACTGTAAAATGAAGATAATAGTATGTCCTTTCTTTCGCCACTCTCAGGTTTTTCTATTTAAACCATAAGGTCATCAAAACCAGAGCTGTCTCTTACTAGTAGTTTGTGAGCAGCTATTACAACAAAGTCATAATCCTGGCTGTGACCTGCAGGCACTAACACATTGCAAATAATAACAATAAAAACCCAATCAGAAATGTTATTGTCCAGGAGTAGCTTTACTGCCATCCAGCAAATAAAAAAAACCCAAAATGGTCCAGGGAATGAAAGAACCCATGAAAATGTGCGGGTTACCCAGGGGCTTTGCTAATTATCCAGTTCCGTATTTAGTCAAATGTTGTTCTCTCGTGAAAGGGTTGAGCTGCCAGCAGGCAGTCACCGTTTGTGTCACTGATGAGACACGGCAGTGTCCTTGTTTTGGGCTGTCCCTGCAGCTCGCTTTGGCCTGTTGCTGGGGTGGTGTGGTAGCCCTGCCCCTTCCCCAAGCCTGACCTTGGCTGTTCCACCACACCAGCCCCTGAGAGCGGAAGATGTGCTGCTGGATTTGTAACGCAGATGGACACCAGCTAGGAGCAGACCGAGACCACCAGCTCATCTCACACAGGAAAACGAAGAGCTCTCATATGGTAATGACTTTGTGTCACTGCTGCCCCTGAACCAAATTAGAACCAGTGATGCAGGCATTCAAGTCTCTCTATCCCATCATTAACTATCCCCTAAAGCTATCCAGATCCCTAAATATTATCCTCTTCAGCTTCTTGCTTTGTCCTTTTAAATTGGAGTTGAGCAATGATGAACCAATTTAACCAGTGTTCTATGTAATTTAGGTTATGACGTGAATGAATTAAGAACAGGAGAGAGACATGTAACACAGTTGAGAATGCATACGTATCTAAAAAAATTATGTTTACTACTGAGGGTGATAGTAGCCATACCAGGCAGAATGCATTTGAGCTTAATCTTCTGCTGTATTGATTTTTTGTAATGTTTTGCCTATCCTGTTGTGGGTGGCACTGCAGGGTACTAACAAGGTTTTTTCTTTTGCTCTGATGGCAACGATACTGTGCTGTATCACGTTCCTTCCACCAACTCCTGACAAAGACGGCAGAAAAGAAGAGCCAGAAGACTGGCGAGCACTCGTTATGGAGAAATCTCTCTTTTAATATAAAGACTTCCCCAGATTCAGAGATGGGGAATTGCTTATCTGACATCTGTTGCCTGCCGCACATTTGCTGATGCCTGGGGAAGGACTCTTAGAAAATGGTCCTTTGGGCTGAAGGCCACCATCCACTCCTCCTTCCTTTCTCATTCTCTCTCTGATGCCCAAGTCTCAGCTCCGGCACACTGGGAAGAAGCTGCTGTGTTCATTGTGAAGCCATGACATGGTGCTCCCATTCAGAGCGGCCCTTCTGGCTTCAGCAGCTCTAATTGGCTCCATGCTTTGAACCATTCGGCACTGTGTGCTCTGCTCAGTGTGGCTTTGTATTGACTCACTCTTCATCACAAGTCTCCAGAGCAAATGGCAGTAATCTCATGAGTGTAAAGATCATGATTCTCATATATCTTTTTTTCTGTGGAGTTTGAATCTGTGGCTGTAGCTCTAGGTAAGGGGGTCATGAGCTGCTCTGTTAATGGTGCATGCGGCTTCGGGTGCCTGCTGCTGCATTTTTGCGTGTTCGTTCAGATCTAAAAGCTGGCCGAGGCACATGACTTTCTTTTCTCTCCACCATCTGAAAATTACAAAATGCTGGTCCAGGTGGAAAAGGGAGGTTGCCGGGGACGAGAGTGAGTATACTGTGTTAGAGAGGAGGGGCCTCTTTGACCTTGAGGATGCTGCTTTTGAACCTTATATTTTATATTTTTCTAGCACAAAGGAAATCACTGCTGCTCCTAAGTGATCTTTCAATGCAGGGAAACACCCTCATTAGTGGTTTTTTTTCACCTTCTCACCTTCTTTCATTAAACCATACTCTTTACAATCCCAGTTGAACAGCAGGGAACATTATGAGCTGACTGAAAAGCATTTTCCTTTGTTAACATGTTTTTTCATCACTGAGCAATAGAACAGTAATGAGGACACAGATCTTCTTTTCATTATAAATATGCATAGAAAAGTGTATAAAAAAAAGTAGGTTCCTAAAATAAATAAATAAATAAAACAGCTGTGTAGTGAAGAGAAGGAATTAAGGAAAACAAGATGACAAAGCTTTTTCCTGATGCTCTACCTTTGCTAGTGTATGGAGGCATCAAAGTCAGGAAAGTCTCCAAGCAATGTTGGGTGCTGTCAATGTTGCATTTAATGGAAATAGGCTTAGGATTGTATCTGCAACTTCTGTGCAATGCAAATAGATACCATTCATCAGTATGGCAAACGAAACCAACAAATAAACAAACAAAACCCAACTGAAAACACAGCCTAAGATGACTCTAAAATAGATTGGTTCTTTCGTGGAAATACACAGATTTGTTTTCTCTCTTGACTTTTGTTCACATTTTCCTTGTTCCTGCTAGATACAAAAACAACCCGTCACGTCAGGTTTTAAATAGGGACAGTATGTATCAGTAGATGTGACATACATGTGCAGCTCCAGAAAAGAGAAACAATTACAAGTTTGGATGGGAGCTACACATTTGCTAGCTCAAGTTCCTTCAGAGATGTAGCTGTGCGGAGGAGGCACTGTTTCTGTGTACATGTTTGAACAGCACTTAATAAAATGAGGCTGTTATTGGAGGCTGAGGGAAAGAGCTCAACTGCTATTGTAATCACTATAAATCCCAGCTATGACAAAACGCACTGGAAGTAGCAGTGTGTAAGCACTATCCCAGGGAAAGGCACACTGCTGCAGAAGGAAAAGGGACCTGGTAGTTCATAATCCACTCTCCTCATCATCCCTATGGGATGCAGAGGGCTGCAGTGGGTCTTTTCCCTGTCATAACACACTCTGCTGGGTGCACTGGTACCGCTATGCTCCTGGGTAGCCCAGGGAGTTCCTGCCCTCAGCCTCTGCTCCCTCCCCAGGCTGGGTGATCCCATCAGTTTGCCTGGCACAGGGAAGCGTGGTCAGCCCGGAGAACCTGCTTCTCCCTGCATTTCAGTAGAAACGTGCAGCGACTCCAAAGGAGAAGGAAACACAAACTTCACTCTCTTCTTTTGTACCAGCCCTCAGGCTGGATCACAGTCTGGTCCTCAAGAGACAGCTTGGCTATTTCTTTTGCTTCTACCAGCTTTTCTATGCCTTTTCCACAATTATTATGATTACTGTGGCTACATTTGCTCATATGGTCAAAGATTGCTAATGCTATCTCTTCCTGACCCACAGATTATTCATTGTATAGAGTGTACACTTGTGTCTTTGTTTTTGTTTAATAAAGCACTTCGGTCGTGCAAGCACTGTCAGCTCAGGTTTTGTTATTTCAGGATATTCTCCTTAAATCTTGTGGCCCCCGTGTTCCTGAGAGGTAGCATTTTCAGCTCTGTGAAGCAAGTTGTGTGTGTGTGTGCTTTACAACCACAGGTTTAAACAACACCACCCAAATCACAAAGCTCAAGCTCACTCAACGTTTTCTCTACCAGGACAAGGGGGAACTGGATGCTGACAGCTGGTCACTTCACAGCCCCACACTGTCCCTGGATCCACTGGAAACTACATCCACCTTAATGGCAGTGAGGTTCTGGACACAGATCAGCCTGGGACCAACCCATGCAGCTCACCTTGTGGCATTAACTTACAGAAGAGAGCAGGATAAACAGCGGGTGGAACAAGGGTTCTTCAGAGGAAGCCTTCCTGTGACTGTGTTTTGGCATGACCCCATCTTGGAGCCCTGCTGAGAAGAGTTAGATTTTCTTGCATCATTTTGTGGTTGGGAAGGGCTTTTTGGCTTCCAGAATGAATTCACTTTAAGAAAACACTAAACAAATTAAGGGTCAGAAGATGTGTATTATCTCTAGGAAAATTAACAACATGATGTCTCCCTGAGAAAACACTGTCTTGGAATCATCCTTTATGGTTGGCTGGGGAAAGCGAACTTCTGAACTCCAGCCTGGGGAGGAGATTCAGAAATAAAATGTGCTCTTTTCATAGCTACTTCTCTACAATATATAGATCCACAACTCATATTGCAGAATATTAAGAAAACCAACAGGATCGTTTAAGGACTAGAAGATGGACTAGATTATTTTATTATCTACGTTCCAATGCCCTTTTCCTGTTTCTGAGGCCTGAGCTTATCTTCTGCTCATCTATATTGGCTCTGGCTCAAAGGGTCATATAACCAGCCAAGTCAATAGCAGAGCTTTTAGCACCAGCACCAGGAGCCATCTTGGACAAATAGAATTGCGGATAAATTCTTCAGTTTCCCCCCTTCCTCAGCCATTTATAAAAGCTATTTTTATTAAAACCTTCTTGGGTACTTCTCCTGCTGCAGCTGGGAGACCATGTGATGAGTGTTTTCTATAAAACCACAGAAGAAAGGGGCAGAAGTCTTTTATTTACTTCAGCATTGGCTTTCCTTTGTTTCTGCAATGCTTGTTTTCTTCAGGGTGACCAGGAATACTAGAACATGGCAGAAAAGCCCTGACAGATGCTGCAGCAGCAGGATCTCTCTGTTCAGAAAGTATTTTTCGATGAAAAGGTGTAAGACATGTTTAGCTTGTTTGTCAGGAAATTGTTATTCGGTTAACTCTTTTTAAGAGCAACACAGAGAGACCGTCTATTTTAGACCATTAGGCTATTTAGGAGGCTAGCCTGCTGGAACGCATTTGTCTATTGTATCAAGTAAGAAATGAAATAGTGTGGCAAGGTGTACTATCCTGTCACCACAAACTAGGGATGTCTTCTCTCATTAATAGTGGTGCAGTTGTGGTTAAGACACAAGAGTGACAAAAGACATGAAGCTCTCCCACGTATTTACGTTGTGTAAAATGTGAAAGAGTCCTAGTCTGCACACTTGCCCAAGTTGGTTTTCTGCTGGATTCAGTCCAATAGGATGACCTTAAAAGAGGAATTTCTATAGCAAGAATCGCAGAATCAAATTCTGTTGTGCCTGATTTTTGTCCTTTATGCAAGTCTGTGTAACCTGTGCCTCCCACTTGCTTTGTACTCCCCCCCCACAACACACACACCTTCACCCCTTTGGAATGGGTATTACTATGGAAACAATTGTGTCCTTGCTATTGTTAAGGGCAGCTGAGTGACATCCAGAAATCCCATATACCCGCAGAAAATTGTAATAGTAAATCATCTGACCAGCTATTCTTAGCCATTCTCTTTCTCATGTAAGAGAAGGATGATATATAAAGGGAGATTATGTGAAGGAGCTTTTTTGCTCGTAGAAATTTATGACCGCTCAGCTGAAGCATAAGAGTAAAGGTAAAAAAACCAAAGCATTTCATGAGCAGCAGAACTAATGAAGCCTAGTTCCCTATGGATTTGTATCCCGTGGTTGGATTCTCTGATGACTAATACAGCGCTAGTGGCCTAATCACTTTTTTTTTTTTTTTTTTTTTAGCTGGCTGCCTTTGTGCCATGTGGATCCTCAGGTATCTAATAACAATCGAGTTCAAGTTGCAGCTTTTTGTCAATGAGCGTACTGACAATAGTCTATCTCATCTACCACTGGTTTTCATTAAACTTGTAGAAATCTAACATCTGAGATTGCTATACTTCCATCATACTTGGTTGAAACAAACTATCAGGTTCAGAAAGTATTAATGGGGAACAGACAGATACAAACACATTGATCCTATGAACCTCCTTTTGTTGTGAAATCAGCCCCAAATTTTGCTTGAATGCTTGCTCCTTGTAAAAATGTCTCTGTGCCCATGTTCTTCAGGCAACCATGTAGCTGATCTTTCTCTACTTCATAGAAGATGATGTAAAGACTTTTTAGTCTTTTGTAACCAATGGTTAAAAAAGGCAAAGTTGCAGCAAGGGAAATTCACATTAACTATTAGGATTTTTATTTTGTTGTTGTTTTTTGTTTGGTTTTTTGTTTGTTTGGGTTTTTTTTCACGATGAAGGTGATGAAGCTGTGGGGCAGGCTTTCCTGACAGTATGTAGAGTCTCTTGCCTTTGGAGATACTTGGAAGTTGGCTTGGGAAAGCCCTGGGCTTCCTTCTGTGACTTCTGAATTGAATGGGGCCTGGACCATATGACCTCCAGATATCCCTTCTGATCTAGGGTTTCTGTGCTTCTGTATTACTTATTACTTTAGATTTCATTTCTGTACATCTCTGTTACCCAGGAAGAACCATAGTCAAGGTCAAAATTCTTCAGGAAGATGATGTTCTGATAAACAATGTGGGCACGCTGGCATGAACAAACCGTCCATGGAAAAGTTCAGACTCATACTGTCTGAGACAAACTAGAGCTTTTATATTGGGTCTTCCGTATTTTCTGAATATTAGTTTCCTCATCAGTTCATTTTAGCTGTGTGCAAAGTCACTGTGACGCTTCCTATTATATAACAAGCTCCAGCTTTTGCTACCTCCCTCTCTGATAAACTGGAGAACGCAATGCAGGCAGCAAGACTACTGAGTCAGTGTCTCTTGCAGATAACAGATACTTTGTAAGGTCACTATTTGTATAATTTTGGCTATCATGCTCTGGAAAACTTGACTGAAGTGGGAGAAAAAAAAGGAAAGTCTTATTTTTATGGAGCACACCACTTCTTGTAACGTGATTGCCTGTCCCAAGTGCAATCAATCTATCCATTGAGCTGGCAGTGTTTACAAGCAGATGAAAGTCTCTACAGATCTCATGACTCCAAATGTTCCAGAGCGTCATATTGGGAATATATGGACATAGAAACATAAAAAAATTACATACAAATACATATAGAACTATCATAAATGTGGGGGTTTTTCCTTACTGTTTTTTCTTTCCATTGGTATTAGTGCAGTGAGAGATGGTGAAATAGTACGTTAGTAATGAGCCAAATGGCCGTAATAAAATATGTCCAGTGACAACACTACGTTTAATTCTTCCTTCATTTCCTACCCCTGCAAATTTATCCATGCCTTCTCTTATGGCATCCCACACACTTGGAGCAAATTGCCAAATCTTTCCACCAGAAATCCAACTCCCACGGCACTGTTACTTAAATAATTGGGGGCTGGTGGCAGGGTTAGAGAGAGCACGCTGGAAAGCAACAGCCCTTGTAACATAGGGTTTAGGAGCTTAGACCAAAGACAACAGGTGGACAAGGACACAACAAACAGCCAGAGGCAGCTCAAGGTATCAATGGGGCGATTATGAACAGCGTGACAAGCAGCTGTCACAGCACACCAGCTGCCCAGCCACCAAAGCCTCACATTGAAAAGAGGAAAGAAAGAAACCAAGCCACCAATAACTGGCCCTCCTCCCTGAGCCTCACAGACAAAGACAAGTCTAATCAGAGCTGTTACATCATTGTTTTTTGGTTACTCACGTCCTTTCTCACCTCCACCCACTTCCCAGTGGATGTTATACCCTCATTTGTCTGTCCTCTCTTGTCTTTAAGGCCAGGCTGTTCCACATGAAAGGCATGAAGCAAAACTTTCCTGACCTCATCAGGAAGGAAGGGGAGATTTTAGATATTGGGAGGTGGAGGATGGGACGTGACATGTTAAGGGCAGGAATAGGGGAGTAATTTTTTTCTGGAGTACATCGTGGAACTATGTGAGAATTTGCAGAGGTGAGGTTGATAAGGATCTTGGGGACCTGAGCGGGAAGGAAGGGAGGAGAGTGGAGTGCCCGTATTTGTGTACTGAGACAGTGGTGCACATCAGAATGGGAAGTGACCGTGCTCTGGTCCCTCGGTACAGGCTGAAGCCTACATCCATCCTTCAAGGTCATCACAGCAGCAAACTTGCTTATCAGTATGCTGTACTCCATAATCGCTCCCTGGGAGTGGCGGCCATTTGTATATTAAGACACTTAAAAGTGAGTATTTGTCTGCACATGAGGTGTCTGAGCTTCATGGTAGTCTGTGAAGTCCCAGTCAATGCAGTTAAGAGAACATGGCAAATGACTCAACTGACCCACTACTGAACATACTTAACTACACACCTCAGCTGCAATCCGGTCCTCTTTAGAGCATCCTATTTTGCCTACATTGCCCTTCCAGAAGTGTATGGATTTCCTGTAGGTCCTGATCATATCTGCTGCTCCAGTGTAGACATCTCAGATAGCCAGTCAGTTTAGATGCACGTAGTTTTGGAAACCCAGTCAAGTTCTATGTTTATAAGTTGGAGCTGATTGAATAACTCTGCAAATTCCATTGACTGCACTGACGAGCTCTCTACTGACTTACCTTAGGGACTTGGACAGCTATAGTTAACACCTAAACGCCTGCACATACATACCAAAATGTTCAGTGTCTTAATCTAGGGTTGATTCAACTTTGGCCTCTCTTGTAGTGA
The DNA here is from genome assembly GCF_036013445.1 of Caloenas nicobarica. Classification (NCBI taxonomy): domain Eukaryota; kingdom Metazoa; phylum Chordata; class Aves; order Columbiformes; family Columbidae; genus Caloenas; species Caloenas nicobarica. The sequence continues at coordinate 38,678,173 of NC_088247.1, forward strand.
GACTCTAGAAAACAACAGATGAAAGTCATAGCAATTACTACAAGGACACAGCTGTTAATTGAGAAACAACTTAAATTAGCACATGTAGAGCTCTGTGCCACTACAGTAAATCAGCTTCCAGCACCTGAGCTAATGTGTTTAAACTTGTCTGATATCCTTGTGTTGCGTTGCTGCCTGGAATGGAAGTGCGCTTGAAGATTGCTTAGGCTAATGTTGTTATTGAACCACCATCTCCAGGATCATGAGGTTAGTGCCCTTTGCAGGAGAAGTAAAAGTTAACTTGGTGATGTAATCTTGCGTTCTTTAAATGGTACTGAAACAATCAAACATATAAGTTAGGATTCAAAACAAAATGTATTTCTCCTGCAGTTTCTCTTGGGGAGAAGGAAAGAAGGAAGGGAAAAAAAAAAAAAAAAAAAAGGAACAGTGCCAAATGACTAATGTTAGCAATCACTTGACCAGCACTGCTACTAGCATGGAAGATGTCCCCAGCCAAATGCTGAAACCAGCTTTAAGATTAGCTTCAAGCTTAAAGTAGCTTTCAAATATATGGAAAAGAAGAGAAGATGAGCATGTGATGATTCTGTGCTGGGGGAGAAATTAGTTCTAAACTAGAGTTGGTGGAAGGTAGAAACCTAGGTCTTTAATGTTGTGCTTTTTAATAGGACTCATGGTTCTCCTGCTTTTTCTTACAGGACAAATAAGGTAGCAAATCCTTCAACGCTGCCTGTAGATTAGTGAAGGACAAGCTGACCCCTGCAAAGGAGCGTGGTATGAGGCTGCCCATACTAATACTTGCGCCGGATCCAGAAGCAATACAGTGTAGCAATAAAGCATGGCTCCAGAACTCAGCACACATGGGCTTTGTTAGGCGCAATGGTGCACAGCACAGCTGCTTTGTAGGTTTGATCCCAGGTAGTATCTTTGCTGTGTAGGAAGAACTTCTTCAGGTATCTTCATCATGAATTTTGAAGGAGTGTCTGCTGTGGGCTCCAATGTAGACATAGCCGAAATCTTAGATGTGAATAATAATTAATATGTGGCACACACACATATATACCCAACACACAGTCACAAAGAGACATGAGTAAATGTGGCTTTGGAAGAGGAAAGAGTAGCGATCGCAGGCTATAAGGGCATTTGCAAATGACTCACGAATGTCAGCCAGGCTTTATTTGCATTAACTAATTTTCAAATCAGAAATAAATGGATTTTTGATTGGTTAAATTACACAAGACTTGGTAAAGGAGTAAGAGAAAGGAGAAGCATTTGAAAAATGTAAATGCACACTACAAAATCCGTGAACATTATGTAAGGATTTACAAATCAGCCTCACATTACTGGGTAGTAGAAACAACCATCTTTTACCGTTTTGCTGAAACCCTCATAAAGCTTTAAAATAATTTAAGAAGGATAAAGGTGGTCTCAAAAATGATGTTAGAAATGCACCCTCATATTTCAGTTTATAAGGAGCCTCTTAAAAATAATTCCACATCCTTATTATTATTTGAAGTAGAGGAAACAGAAGGAAATCTCTCTTAGGATTCAGGCAGGTGAAATTACAAGCAGAACTTTACAGTTTGAAGATCAGACCCTCAAAATGTCCATCCTAGCAACTGAACTCTCATCAAAACTCCTGCTACCTGCTGAAGGAGGTTCGGCTGATGGAAAAAAACCACCCAATTTCTGCTTTGTAGTTAAAGGTCTAGATTACTTTCTGATTGTCTGAAATAGATGCAGTCTCTTGTTAAGTGGTGGGTCTTTTACTTTGAAACACAGGCTTTCTGTATTCAGTTCATCTCTTTAATTTGGCTGCTTCCTCCATTCTCCTTTTGTACATATTGCATTGAAATCTCCCTTCTTGTGACTGGATGTAATCCCAGTCCCAGTTCATAATAACAGTGGTCGCTGGTGGTGAGCAGTTTTCCAGGGGGAATCCATTATCCAAGGCATTTATAACTGGGCTGGACAAAACACTCAAAAATGTGTAAGAGGGAGAGAGAACAATTCTGCAGTGCTGACGGTTGGGCTGGATGACTGAAGGGGTCTTTTCTATCTTGGATTTCAATGCCAATTATGGAAGCACACAGTCTAATGAGCCAGATATTCAAACATCTTCAGGCAAAGCTTGTTGGCCAGGAGGAGTGTACGTTGGATGCTCAACTTGATGCATCTGAGAGAAAATCACTAGTTTTCCAAAGGCCGTAATAGGACAGAAATAGTACTGGCAGTTCTGGATATTTCTCTGTGAAAATTTGTACCATCAGTTATATAAGTAACCAAGTATTTTTTGCATCAAAGGCTGTAGTGAGCAATTTTAGTTACTTTTCCCTTCAGATCTTAGTCTTGCTGTCTTTATATGGATGTCATTAGCATATCTCAACACTCCAAAGTCTTTTTTTTTAATAAAATCACATGGTTTCTGACCCAGTGTATTGCACTATGAATTCTCTGTATTGCAGAATGTCAGGCAAAGGACCCCCAGTACTGGAAATAATGGAAAATGAAGAACAATCTGTTTGATGGGCTGATCCAGCTTCTTTTACCATATCTGGACTTCATCCAGCATTAAAAATACCTGTTGAAGAGCTATATTGGGGAAAATTCTGCCCTATCCACAGGGAGAGGTGATGTTCAGATGACAGTTCAGGAGGGGATGTTGCAAGGCAGGATAATGAGGAAATGCTCCACAGGGGACCCTGCCCAGGAGGTGTGCAAGTGGGTGCTGTCAGGGTTGGGTTTCAGCAGGACCAGCTCAGCCGTGGGGCTGATTTTCTGCCATGTGATCCCACGCATTGTCTTTAAAGGGGGAGAGGGGTCCCCTCACCCACTGCCCCAGTAAACTCACCTTTGGTTCAGTAGCATTTAGGACTTTCTTCAGAGGCAGGGAAGAAGTCCAGCGATACTGATGCCATGGGGATGTGAGTGATGTAAGTGGCTACACAACTGTGTACCTGCAGAGACGCTTAATCCTCCTTTTATCCCACAGGGGTAGCAGGCAGGTGACAGACCAGCTCTGTACCAGATTTGGGTGTTGATCCCACAGAGTGGTACAGTTAAGCCAGTCAAAAATTCTCCGGGAGAGTACTTATTTAATGGCAAAAAACTGTTTGCTGAAATTGAAAGGATCTTGCTGATGTCTACAAACTTCCATTGTTAAAAAGTCCTTAGAATTAGGCATTTTTCTTAGAATTAGAGATTTCAGTAAGATTTTTCTTTTGTTTAGAAACATTTGATTTTCCGTTTCATAAACTGACTTTATTTTCAAAATGTTAAATATTTTATATTATTAATAAATTAATGTGTTTTGATAACTTATTTTATACTCTCTACAATGCCAATTGCTAAATCAATTACCAAACCAATTATCTATTACAAATGACCACTTTGCATTGTTACCAATGAGAAAACCAAATATGAATTACCAAACCAATTAGAATACCAATTAAGAATTTCCATTGTAATTACCAGTCACTAGTAAGAATTACCCCAATGGCCATTTGGAATAGCAATTGCCAATTAAAATGCCAATTACCAAAACAAATACCAGTTACAGTAACACTTACCAATTAGAATACTAATGAATTATTGCATTACCGTATCTGATATTGTTTATAATTAAAATAATTATTATGCTCTATTAATATATAAAAATTAAATTACAAAATTGAAAAACTCTCCAAATCAAAACAGAAGCAAAACCTTTCAGCTGATGGCAATTATATTTCCTCACAGGAATCTGCAGTATGGGAAGTTTAATCCTGGGGGCTTTTTATGCCAAAGATGAACGAAAAATGTTGGAATTCCCCATAGAATGGAAATTTGAGGTTACCATTTGTAGCAGCAAACTCCAGATCCATCAGAAAGTCCACCTGTTCCTAGGTGTTATGGCATCTGACCTTGGCCTTCCTGGTCCTGAATCCTTGGGGTAGGAACCAGGGCTGCTTATGCTCCATGGGAGATCCAGATGTTTGGGGCACAAATATCACAGCTGTCACTCTGTTCCATGCATGATACAGAGGTGGATGTCTTCTCCTTCAGCATGAGCAACCCACAGAGGAACGCTCCTTCTTCAGAAAAACAACTGAGAAAGACACTGCTGCTCACTGCCCCTGCTTTTTTCTACCAAGACGGGCCTGCAGACCCAGGGTTAGGCCAGATTTAGCTGGTTATGGTGAGTTGACCCTGGCTGGACACCAGGTGCCCACCAAAGCTGCTCCATCACTCCCCTCCTGAACTGGACAGGGGAGAGAAATTATAGCAAAAGGCTCACGTGTCAAGATAAGGACAGGGAGATCAGTCAGCAATTACTGTCACAGGTAAACCGGACTTGACTCGAGGAAATTAATTTAATTTATTGCCAATCAAATCAGAGTAGGGTAATGAGAAATAAAAAACAAATCTTAAAACACCTTCCCCCGACCCCTCCCTTCTTCCTGGACTCCATTTCACTCCTCATTTCTCTACTTCCTTCCCCCAACTGGCACCGAAGGATGGGGAACGGGGGTTGTGGTCAGTTCATCATACATCTCTGCCGCTCCTTCCTCATCATGAGGAGGACTCCTCACATTCTTCCCCTGCTCCAGCATGGGGTCTCACCCACAGTAGACAGTCCTCTATGAACTTGTCGAATGTCCTTCCCATGGGCTGCAGTTCTTCACGAACTGCTCCAGCGTGGGTCCCTTCCATGGGGTGCAGTCCTTCAGGCACAGACTGCTCCAGCCTGGGTCCCCCATGGGGTCACCAGTCCTGCCAGAAAACCTGCTCCAGAGTGGGCTCCTCTCTCCATGGGGTCACAGGTCCTGCCAGAAGCCTGCTCCACTGCGGGCTTCCCATGAGATCACGGTCTCCTTCAGCATCCACTTGCCCTAGTGTGGGTTGCTCCCTGGGCTGCAGGTGGGTATCTGCTCCACCGTGGACCTCCATGGTCTGCCACAGGTCAGCTAGCTTCACCATGGTCTGCACTGTGGGCTGCAGGGAGCACCTCCTCCCCTTCCTTCTTCCCTGACCTTGGTGTCTGCAGAGTTGCTTGTCTCACATATTCTCACTCCTCTCTCTTGCTTCAGTTGTGCAGGTTGTTTTTCCCCTTCTTAACTATATGATCTCAGAGGTGCTACCATGATTGCTGCTGGGCTCAGCCTTGGCCAGCAGTGGGTCTGTCTTGGAGCTGGCTGACACTGGCGCTATCGAACATGGGGAAAGCTTCTAGCATCTTCTCACAGAAGCCACTCCTGTGCCCCCCTTTCTACTAAAACCTTGTCACACAAACCCAATAAACTGGTGTTAGTAGGAAACCTCTGTTCCAGGAGATTTTGTAGCCACTCGGTTGTTATGGATGGGAGGCAATGCTCTCAGTAGTGCTGGTGGAGCGGCCTGGCCTGGAGCCATGAAGCTCAGCAGGGAGGCTAGGGTAGGGATGGAGGAGCTCCAGGGCTGACCTGAGCTCACGCTCCCAGCCTTGGACCTACGTGTGCTGAATGCCAGGTGCATAAACCGGAGTAACGAAATCCTTTCCTCTCACGATGCCCAGCCATGAGAGCACTCTGGCCTGCAGCAATCCCTGACCCTGGCCGCTGTCTGGAAGAGCACTGTTTGATCCACACCAAAACCTTTCCAGGGCCCAGACTAACTATTTGACAGTGCAGGGAACAGCGTGAAACTCCTTGTGCTTGTGTCCTGGGCATGTTTCACTAGAGGAAATATAAAATGTTCCAGTTTTTGGTTTAGGCACCCAGTGCAGCCGGGGCTTAGCACTGCCATTTTTAGAATGGGCTTGGGGACTTGATGCACATAAACAATGAAACTAGTGGTTTACTTAGAAATCAACTAGAATCAATGTTAGGGATTGGAAGGGACCTTGACAGATCATCTAGTCCAATCCCCTCACCGGAGCAGGAACACCCAGATGAGGTTACACACGAAGGCGTCCAGGCGGGTTTTGAATGTCTCCAGAGAAGGAGACTCCACAACCTCCCTGGGCAGCCTGTTCCAGTGCTCTGTCACCCTCACTGAGAAGAAGGTTCTCCTCAAATTTAAGTGGAACCTCTTGTGTTCCAGTTTGTACTCATTGCCCCTTGTCTTATCTTTGGTTGTCAGCAAGAAGAGCCTGGCTCCATCCTCAAGACACTCACCCTTTACATATTTATAAACATTAATGAGGTCATCCCTCAGTCTCCTCCAAGATAAATAGACCCAGCTCCCTCAGCCTTTCCTCATAAGGGAGATGCTCCACTCCCTTCATCATCTTCGTTGCTCTGCACTGGACTCTCTCCAGCAGTTCCCTGTCCTTCTTGAACTGAGGGGCCCAGAACTGGACACGATATTCCAGATGCGGCCTCACCAGGGCAGAGTAGAGGGGGAGGAGAACCTCTCTTGACCTACTAACCACCCCCCTTCTAATCCACCCCAGGATGCCATTGGCCTTCTTGGCCACAAGGGCACAGTGCTGGCTCATGGTCATCCTGCTATCCACCAGGACCCCCAGGTCCCTTTCCCCTACACTGCTCTCTAATAGGTCATTCCCCAACTTATACTGGAACCTGGGGTTGTTCCTGCCCAGATGTAAGACTCTACACTTGCCCTTGTTATATTTCATTAAATTTTTCCCCACCCAACTCTTCAGCCTGTCCAGGTCACGCCTTCTGGCGTGTCAGCCACTCCTCCCAGTTTTGTGTCATCAGCAAACTTGCTGACGGTGCACTCTCTTCCCTCATCCAAGTCATTGATGAATGTTACCTAACTCTAGCACTAAACCATGTCCCTAAGAACCTCATCTAAATGCCTTTTAAACACCTCCAGGGATGGTGACTCCACCACTTCCCTGGGCAGCCTGTTCCAATGCCTGAAAACCCTTTCTGTGAAGAATTTCTTCCTAATATCCAATCTAAACCTCCCCTGGTGCAACTTGAGGCCATTTACTCTTGTCCTATCACTTGCTACTTGGGAGAAGAGACCAACACCCTCCATGCTACAACCTCCTTTCAGGTAGTTTAGACAGCGATGGGGTCTCCCCTCAGCCTCCTTTTCTCCAGGCTAAACAGACCCAGTGCCCTCAACTGTTCCTCATAGGACTTGTGCTCCAGACCCCTCACCAGCTTCATTGCCATTCTCTGAACTCTCTCCAGCACCTCAATGCCCTTCTTATGATGAGGGGCCCAAAACTGAACACAGTATTCAACGTGCAGCCTCACCAGTACCCAGTACAGTGACACAATCCCTTCCCTAGTCCTGCTGGCCACACTATTCCTGATACAAGCCAGGATGCTGTTGGCCTTTTTGGCCACCTGGGCACACTGCTGGCTCATGTTCAGCCACTGTTGCCCAACATCCCCCCATCCTTTTCCTCCAGGCAGCTTTGCAGCCACTCTTCCCCGAGCCTGTAGCGCTGCCTGGGGTTGTTGTGACCCAAGTGCAGGACTCAGCACTTGGCCTTTTTAAACCTCATACAATTGGCCTCAGCCCAACGATCCAGCTGGACCAGATCGCTCTGTATGGCTTTCCTATCTTCCAGCAGATCAACACTCCCACTCAATTTGATGTCATCTGCAAACTTACTAAGGGTGCACTCAATCCCCTTGTCCAGATCATTGATAAAGAGATTAAACAGAACTGGCCCCAATACTGAGCCCTGGGGAACATCACTCGTGACCAGCCGCTGACTGGATTTGGCTCCATTCACCACAACTCTTTGGGCCCAGCCACCCAGCCAGGTCTTTACCCATTGAACAGTATACCCATCCAAGCCATGATCTGCCAGCTTCTCTGTGGGATATGGTGTCAAAGGCTTTACTAAAGTCCAGGTAGACAACATACACAGCCTTTCCTTCATCCACTAAGTGGGTCACCTTGTCATAGAAGGAGATCAGGTTGGTCAAACAGGACCTGCCTTTCACAAACCCATGTTGACTGGGCCTGATCACTTGGTTATCTTGTATGTCTATTTCTGACCAGTCTCACATCCAGCAGCATCACTGAAGGGCTGCAGCACTGAAGGGCTGCAGCAGCTCCTCTGTTTTTGTGGGGACATATCAGCTGAAGGACTGCCACATCACACTATATGAATATATAATCTACTCCCCAAGCTGTATGAGATCCCAGCAATACACAGACTATTGCTCATTAGATAGAATCTGGAAGTCCATATGCTCAAATGATGATGTGTGATACATTATTCACTCTTGCAGTTTCTTTATAATTACCTGTATTTGACTTGATGGGGCACGTAACAGCTCCTAGGCACCAGTCAATGTATTGGAAGCTTCTCTGAGAAATCCAAAATATTGCAGACTAGTGGTTTTTTACGTAGCCGAGCTGTTCCTTTGGGATATTCAGTATAGAACACAAGACCTGTCAGAAGTCTATTGGTGATCCAGTCTCAGCGGGCCTCTTGGCAGATGCCAGAACTGACAATTATAACCATCCGTGGCAGAGTTTAGGAAATTACAGACAAGTCTGTCTGTCTGACTTGGGGATTCAGGTGTTTCAAAAGTGCCTGAGCATAATGTCACTTTGCGTGAACACGAATCACAGTGGGGTGTGTGTGGGAGGCGAAGGGGCAGTGTGGGAGGGAAGGGACCAATATGTTTATGGATTATACTTGTGCCGTCCAGATTCTCAGCTCCTCTGGGGAGTGTTGAGATCCTTGGCAGTGTTTTAGTACTCCTGGGAGGGGGCAATGTGGCATCTCCTCCAGGTCCTGCTGTGGTCTCAGCCCTGCCCTGCATGCTCAGAGCATCTCAGCAGAGGTCTGCAGTGCTTGGCGCAGCCACCTTCTGGTGGTCTTTGCCGTGCTTGAACCTGGGGACTGCTCCAAGAGGAGAGTAAGTGAATTCTGGAGCCCTGTAGCACCTCTGTAAAAAAGGTGGGAAAGAGCAGGAGCAGAGCAGACATATTCCCCCCAAAATGTCACAACATGCAGTAACTCCTGAGAGAAAAGCATCTGAGAAGGGAAATATTTATTTGGATTAGCAGAGAAAGTGTGGCACAAAAAAAAAAAAAAAAAAAAAAAAAAAAAGTCAGTGTTCTACTGCAGTTCTGGCTTCCCAACAAGTAGTAACAAGTACTTAATTTCTTTCCTGGACAGGGTTTAAATGATATTTGTCTCTTTCCAAAAATGCAAGTGTAATTCTCTTTTCTCACATTTCCTCCTGCAAGATCTGAATTTAAATACTAATCCTGGGTGCTGGGACTCCAGAAGTTCAGCAGAACTTTGATTTTCCCTGTGCAAGTTCTATTTGTGGCCAGCAAGCCAGCAAAGGATTTTCCTGTAAGCATTTGACTGCAGAGAAACATACCATCACTTTTTGCTTCCATAGTAACTTTCATCCAACATGAACAACTTACAGTAGTAAGCTGGTAATATTATCCACGTCTTCATAATTAGAGACAGAGATTAATCGTCTGGTCCAAACTCTTATTAAAGATTAAAATGTATCCCTATGCAATGTCTCTTCAATAGAGCTAAACCAGAATGGACTTTCCCTGGACTCCTTAAATTGAGGGATAAATGATCATATTTTACCTTTGCATGGTCAAATAATAGAGGTGTTTGCAGTGCTCTGTTATTTTCTCTCCAGTTTATGACAAAGTAGATTTGGGAACTGCAAAGCAGTTGGCCAGCTCAACAACGTCATTCCATAGGATCTTTTGGTACCTGTTGGTCTGCTTCTCCTCTCAGCTTTTTTTAGAAATATTTAGGTAAGTGTAATGGGTTCGTGCTGCCAGTGGGTCTATTCTGGTCTACTTATTGTTAGCTCATGTCTGTTCTTTGTCATACTACAGTGCTGCCTCTGTTCTTTTTGAGGTCTTAAGGTCTTTCTGAGATAATTAAGCATCTTTATTCATCAGAGAATCAAAAAAACACCCTTGCCCATCTCTTGTTTGGGGAAATATGGGATTGCCCTCTCTATTTATAGACTTCTAGATGAGTTATCAGACTGAAAAGAAAATATTTTACTCTTGGAAGTACCATACACTGTGGGTTTGCCAGTTTACAAGGTAAGCATTCATTAGACAATTAGACTTTGGAGGCAAAAATTAATTCAGCAGCTTCATGAGACTTAATAAAACTGATCGGTGGTGGAGCCCTATTGCTGTGCTATGAATAGGACAAGGTTCAAGTCTGGAAAAGGATATGGGCAAAATCTCGTAACTCAGTACAGGAGTAAGGACCTATAAACCTGTGCTTGCTCCTGCAGATGGCTTGGATCTTTAACCACCTGACAGCTATATTCTCTAGGATCTTTAAGTACCTGAGTACTTCATCACAGCTTAGGAACTCAGCCCTTATCACATGCTTAAGCCCAGTGACGACCACAAACTGTGTATTTTACAGGTGGTCCAGACTGGGAAGTGGATTCTTAGCATAAAGTGGGGGTAGAGAAAACAGGGACATTTTATTTACCTGCCAGCAGTGTGCTGAAGGCACTTACCTTGGCTGTAGCAAAAACAGGTTCCATTTCCTCTCCTGCCAGCAGAAGTTCATATCCACATTTTCCCACCTTTCTGGGGACTATCCCGCTCTTGAATCTTGCCTAAAAAAAGAACCTCTTGGAGCAAGGACTAGCACCCACACGTCCCCATGCTAGGAAAAAGTAAAATTTAACAGATTTCATACCTAGTTCTGAAGAATGACCAGTTTTAAGAGGAGAGAGTGGAGACTTAGAGAAAAGGGACTTTCGCTTAGGATCTCCATCATCCCAAGTCCTAGTCATGAGGAAAGGGGAGGAAGTGGGAAGAAGGGAACCCCAAGTGCACTGAGCTTCTTGAGCTTCAATTGCAAGTCAGCTATTTCTTGCAGCATGCATGCGTCCAGGTCCTATGAGGATTACACAGCCAGTGTCAGCGTTTCATAGGGTGTAACCTACACTAAGCTGTATGCTCAGGCCTCTGGCTCTTCTGGCTTTTATTCAGAGGTGCAGAGAACTCAGCACCTCATCCCTGGCTCTGGACTCCACCTCAAAGTCCAGAGTCAGGATTCATAAATCATCTCCAGCCTTAAATCCTTGCCCTACCTCTAGCAGACCATGCAGCCTTTAAATTAGTGCCCAGGTTCCTGCCTTTGAAGGTCTTTAGCTTGCACGAGTCACAGCAGGAGAGAAACCAAACATGGGGCTCAGACCTAGAGCCTCCAGGAGCTTGGTTGTGCTTTATGTTTCCCTCCCCTGCTCTAGTGCTCGGTTCTCCTCCTGGATAACTAATTCTGCTTCCCCAGCTACCTAGGGAGGATTTAACAAGCTGAACCTGGAGCAGCTGCCGGCAGAGTTTGAACCTGTGCTAAGAATACGGGTCAGCAGAAAAGCATGATTACACAAATGCTATTTAAAGCATTTCGCTAGAATATAAAGGCCGTAGAAGAAAGGAGAGGAATCTGCTGGGTCAATCCAGGAGCTGTGTGTCCATCCATGGAATAAAAAAAAATCTTTTAGAGTTTGCAGCCGGTGTCAGTAGCCAACAGGCGAGAGGCCAGGTGGGAATGGTGTGTGTGGCCCAGCCCTGTGTGGGTCTGAGCATTTCCCGGGAGGTGACAAGAGCTGTCATCACCCCGGAGCTCCCGCAGTGCTTCGCAGGTTTGGGTGTGGGGTGCCTGGTGCCATAAACTCCCACTGATGGCAGCTTCGATTGAGGAACTGTGAAGCATAGGACTGAATGTGCCACACATCCACCCCCTCTTTTCGCCACAGCCCACCAGGCACCCTGCACCCAAACCTGCAGAGCACTGTGGGATCGCAGGCAGGATCCCCAGGATCGAGCCCTGCATCAGCAGGATGCTTCTCCCTCTGCCAGGCTTTGCCTTCATGGCTGACGGCCTTTCAGAACAACAAACGCCACTAATTTTGTACTAATTTCTTACAGGGGCCCTGCCAAGGTCAACAGGCCTAAAATTTCACACACGTGTGCTACCCTAAAAACATTTAATTTGGTCTTGGTTTTGTTTTTCACATCTCTATTATTGAGGGGGAAAAATACCACTTTCCAAAAGGAGGGATGTAGCCGTATTAAAATCCCAGCTGGCTGAACTGCTCACAACAGATCCAGCAGATGCGGGCATGCTGATGGCAGGGTTTTGCGTGCCAGCTGTGCCCTCTCTTGCCTCCCCGTGTCAGCTCTGTCACTGATAGCTGGCAAGGGACGCGGGGCATAAGGATCCTGCGTGCAGAGTTCAAGAGACTCATCTCCAGGCAAGTTTCTGCTGGCTCGCGTTGGGTACCAGGGAGGAGACGATATCCGTATTATCGAGGCTTGCAAGCAGCATAACCGTGCTAGCAGAAAACCCTGTGTGCTGAGTTAACTCTTTGGCACCAAGCTGATGAGCTGGGGGTTTTTATCCTCCTGCAGCCTTGGTCTCGCTGCATCCTTCAGCCCCAAAGGGGATTCTTTCTCCTGCTGCCTGAGCACATACTTAGAAAAACCCAGCAAGTTGAAGCAGGATCAAATTTTGGTCTTGTCAACCTTGAAAATGTTCCTTTAGCTCCTCACCACCCACACGTGCTGCATGTATTCATACACATATGCAAATAAGTATAGTCATATGTGAGTGCATACACACAGAAAGACATACACTTGCACGTACATGGGTTTTGCATAGTAAGCATAACATTAAAGTATAAAGGACCAGAAGGATGTATAAAACAAGAAAGGCTGTTGGATCAGTGCAGGAGGTTTAAGCTCATCAGCCTGCTTTTTGTCATCTTAATTCTCCAGATCTTGTCAGAAACTGTGTTGCCATTGTCATTATTATTTTTTCCTTCTTTCCAAAAAGTCCTGTGGTTACCTGTGGGATGAACACATAATTACAAATATTGACTGACTTTAAGGCAGAGAGCAATAAAACATTGACTAGGGGATAAAAAAACCTGCTCCTCAAGTTGTCATACGTTGCCTGAAGGCAAAGTGCCAGCAGAAAATACACAATCAAAAGGAACTATTTTTATCCAAAGACAATTTCATTTCCCACTCTTATTCTCAGAGATAGTCACTGTTTGTTGTTATTACCTGTAGGTCTGGTGTGCCCAAAGGCCCAGTCAGATCAGGGATACACTGTGCAAGGCACTGTTCAAAATCTAGTAATGCTGTTGATTTTCTTTTCTCCGAAGATTACCTCCTACAGCAGACTCCAGGGAGGAGGGCAAGCCACAAGGTCTTATCTGCTGCCAGGAACATCCCGAGAGGAGGAGAGGAGTAGCTGCATTTATCTAACGCTGTCCTCTCACTCCTCTCCCATGTGGATGAAGATTCTCTGAGGCTGCAAGTTTCTCTGAGGAAGAGGGGGGTCCGAGTTTTTGGATCAGTCTCAGAAGGGGCGGCTCCGTCACTCCCACTGCCACAGCTCTGTGCTCTGACTCCAGGGTGAAGACCGCACGGGCAGCTGATGAGGTGGCAAATAAAACATGTCTTCAGTCATCAGCAGCTCTTTCTGTTCGCAGTTCTGGTCTCCCCAGACAGCTGATACTTTGCATACCCAGAGAGCTGGTATTTCTTAGCAGCATCTTCTTGCTGCTGGCACCTGCACTTTATGTTCTGAGTCAGACATCCATGCTATATTGGCACACACAGTACCATTCTCTATGGCCAATAAAAATGTGTTTGTGCCTGTGTTCATGGAAATGAGTCCCCATCTCTCCTCGACAGCATTTAGCTTCTGAGTTAGTTTTCAGATGGGAGGTAATTAGGTCCTACCAGGGGTCTGGATTTACCGCTAGCGCTGAAACCAAACAAATGCATGACACGTAACTCAATGTTCTCCGTTCCTGAAAGCTATCTCCAGCATTTGCCTCTTTGGTCCCAGCTCTTTTCCCGTTGGAGCAGGTACCACCAGCCTTTGTGTCTCAGCTGTAGATAAGGCACCTGGGAGAGCGAGTGAGGAGGATGTTGGCACAGATTTAACATATGTTGTTAGCACAACACACAAGCATATCCCTCAGGCTACTTCACTGCCATCTCTAACACAAGCAGTGAAGTCTTTTATAACAAAAACATCATGCTCATTCCTTTAGCCAGGCAGAGAGAGTGCAGGTGTGTCAGCAAGGTTTGCTTTTGCATCTCCCTGTGCAGATTAAAGAGAGATCCCACAATATGTCTGCCATCCCAGAACATGGTTTTGGGGATCAGAAAAGTAAAAATATTATAGTAAACATTCAGGGGCTGTAAACCACACTGCTGAGATACCAGTGGATGCCCGGCATGAGTTCCCAGATACCTCAGTGGTGAGTTCAAATAGCGTAACTGCTTGATGGATAGAGATCACCATCCAGCCAGCTAAGCAATCAAAATCAAATGCAGAGTTATTACTGTAAGCATGTGGGAATGTTATCAGGAATACTAGATACAAAAGAGCACTCTGGTGCACTTTAATTCCTCTTACATTCATGATACGTGCCTGTCTTAGCTCCTGCAATAAATTCTCATCAGTTGGTGCTCAATAGGTTGTGCTGCCCCAGTGATGCACATTAACATTTTTTTATCTTTCTGATTCTGCTTTTGTAATTAACCCAACATTTTGAAGCCTCATTTACTGATTCTGTGTGATATATTAACTAAATCTAAAGTCTTCCAATGTGAATCCTCAGAATGTGACAACCAGAACAAACATCATATCAGCTCCATGTACAAAGATATTATCTTTAATCGTCATAATATATAATTACAAATATTCACATGTATGTTTTTACACATTTATGGACATACACAAATTTACACATACATGGGTACCTTCCTTACATTGAATGCTGGGGGATAGATACTTGGCACATACTGTCCTAACGGATATTAATTTTCTTGCTGGGGAGACATCTTATTAAAACCTATATTTTTTTAAGTACAGAAACTCCTGGCCTATAATCTCCCCTTTTCCCCACTGAAAGAGCAATGCTGGAGCTCCGACATAAATACATAAAAGCAGAAAAATTTGAAGTTAAAGCTTCTGTTCTCTGAATGTGTGTGATATATCATACTTTGACCTAAAGATTGCTACAGCATCTAGACATGACTAACAGAATTAAGGTCAGAACAGAAGATGAATCTCAGAGGATTTTTGTACTGGGCTTAAGACAAAGAATGTTACTGACTTTTCAGAAGCAGAACTGGTGGGGAAAGATATTTCTGTGTAGATTTAAAGAGAAAGGAAGGCTCTTGTTTCATAGCTCCGTGCATATGCGCATGGACATGCACTCACGCATACAGACACAGATGTGCTTACACACTGCTAACAGAGAACATACGTCTGTATTTTTTAGCCTATGGTATTCATATTTGTATTTTTTAGTACTATTGTGCATGTATTGAAAATTTGTTAGCCTACTTTTTAGCCTATTGTATTTCTATCTGTAGTTTCTAGTGCTATTGTGCAGGCATTGAAAATGTGTTCTTAATGGTCATTTACAGACTTTTTTCCCCAATCCTACCATTCAAACAATTTCACCTACTTCTGAAATTTTTCCTATGAGGATATGAGTTTCTATCACTAAATTATTACTGAAATGGGGTATTCCAGTGTTATACTTTAGTGTTCAGCTTCATGTCAGAATATTTAAGAACAAGGCAGGCATGATGATAAAGGACTGACTCTCTATACCCTAAATCTGTCAAAGAGTTCTCATGGGAGCAATACTGCCCCATACATTTTGAAATGTAGCATTTCTTATTCATTTCAATCATTTCACCTTTTACCACTTAATAATGATGGTTAATAGCACATTCAAACGATTAACCAGCTAACCAAGAATGAAAATAAACACTTTGGGCCACTTTATTTAAATTTGGGAAACTGACCACATTTCAAGAATTAAGAGAGAGTCTCACTTGACTGACTGTTCAGCTAGCACAGTGTTGGCAAATTGCACGACTAGTTCTGAAAAAAAATCCTCTAGAATCTCCCTCTTGCTAAAAATGCAAATATCTCGATGGTTTTTTTAATGTTGCAATGAAACAGAAAGTTTCTCCTGGAATGTGTTGATAGAGAAATATTAAAGGTTAACCTTCCCCATGTTGCAGAAGGTCAAATGTATCCCCTTCCTGGGGATTAGCTCTCTGGCAATTCACGCTACAACAAAACATATGCCTTTGCCTCTCTTCTCCCCCAACCCTGGCTCTTCTTAGGGTTTCCTGCAGGACTCCCATCTGTTAGACCAGTTATTTTCCTGGTGTGTGTACAGCAAGAGCTATAATTATCTAGGTATAGATATGTAAAAGATAGATGATACACATAAATGATACAGATACGTATATTCATACACACGTACCTACACTTCTGTAATTCTGGACTCTTTGAAGCCTCTGACAGAATTACCACTGATTTCAGCAGAGCCCAGATGCGTGAGTTTATTTGCAGGTGTGACTGAATATTGCGTTAACAGTAGTATCGATCTGAAATTTTCTGACAGAATATTTTCCTGTTAGAAAATGCCAGTTTGTCCAAAGGGAAATATTTCATGAAAATGTACTAATTATGATGACACTTCTCTTCCAGACAGAAATTTTAAAAAGCGTATTGATTGGGTCAAGATGTCACCCATTTTGGACATTTTTGGAATGGAACATGCTGATACCTTTTTCCAAACTATTTTGCCTGTAGAAGAGTTTTTGTACTATTTGATATATTTTTCTCTCAATTAAAACAGTAGAACAAAACATCGTGGGTTTATAAAAATAAAACTCCTTAGTCAAAGTATAGATTTTTTTTTTTGGTGGAGAAATGTTTCGGTGAGAAATTTGAGAGAGGTTTTCTTAGATTTTACCACATCTTAGGAAATTTTCTCTTTTTTAGTCGTGCAATTGTTAGTGAAACTCAGTCCTAAAGAAACTAATTCAATCACAACCGCATCTGACATGGATTTTCCACAGAGGCAGGCTTGAACCATCTGATCTGAAATGGAAAGCTGAAGAGAGAGCCATGGTCATGGTTTCACTAGCCCTACCCAGGGCACTGCCGAGGCATCGTGGCTTTGGGCTCTGCACAGGCTCTGGATGCTCTGGGAGGTCTCTCCAAGGGATCACTGACACCAAAGGGAGCTGGCTGAGGGTCTCACACCCAAACATACTGCCTCAGAGTTCCCCTCCACCTGCAACTTATAAAACCTTCAGCATATTTGCACTGCTTAGCCAATACCAACATCATATCAACAAGGGAGAAAGAAACTGCTTGCAGTGCTTTTTTAAAAAAATGGCATAATAAAGCAATGGTCTTTTCTGCGACACTTGCCAGTAAGAGGCTATTAGATTTTTTTTTCTTTATCCTTTAGAAACCTTGTGAATAGATTTATTAAATCTCATTTGCTGTTAAATGTGCTACATGGCACTTCATAAGTGGGTTGCGTTTGGTGCTGAATAAAAGAACATTGTGTCATGAACCTCTCATTATTTTAATTTTGATATCTATAGTTGGCATTTCAAGTCGATGAAAGACGTGTACTCTTCACAACAAAATCATATTGTTTTACTTCATTGTGAAACATTTTCACAGTGAAAAAAGGACCACATTAGAGTTCTCAATTTTCCATTACAGATAGACAATTTTATTGTCAGGCTGATAGTTACAGGATTATGTCTTTTCTGGAAATGTTGAAAAGCCTGTCACATTGTAGATAAATTTCAATCTCACTAGCAGCAGAAATTCCAAAATACACTTCAGGTGATGCTGTCATGAACAGCAGAATCAATCCAGTAGTTCAGAATGAGGCAGGATTAGGGAAAAAGTTGTTTTGTTTTGTGGTTTTTTTTTTTAAAAAGACCACTGCTCACATATGGAAATTAAAACAGCCACTGATGACTCCACAAAGAGACAGCTCAAATTATCCTCCCAATTATCAGGTAGAAGACTGCAAATTATACTCCCAGTTCACAAAGAAAAGGCAATCTAGAGGAGAAGTGCCGATTTACATAATCAATATAATACAAATTCAGGGAGGCCACTTTCCAGCACACACAAAAAAAGAAAGCGGAGCAGGAGACAGGATTTGCACTAGGCAGATAATGGAAGAAGAACCCTGCCGAGAGAAAACTGAGATAAAAGAAAAAGGACTTTAGAGAGAGAAGGCAGGACAGCACCACCTTGCCAGCGTGCCAGCCGAAGTGTCGGCTCTAAGAAAGCTGCAGTGGGGGAGATGATTTGAGGCATCTTTTAAGTTTCATGATGTCATCCGAAATGCAGAGTAAGCCCTCAGACTGGCTTCTTGCAGTCTAAAATATTCTTTGCTGGAAGTCACAAGCAATTGATGGTTTCCAGGAGTTATAGGCAGATCCTGAACACATCTTTTAATTGCAATATTCAAATTATAAGTTATAATGGTCAATTACAATTATAATATTCAATTGCAATATTCCAATTGCCTTTGAACTGTGATGATCCAATGAATCAAACTACTTTCTTCCCAACCCCACCTCTTTTTATGGTGTACAGGCTCTAGGAGACAGGGTGACAGTTCAAGCAATTGAGAAGTATGCCCCAAACTAAGTCACACTGAAAGAGTCCTTCCCCTGAGCATCAGACAGACCTTAAAGAGCAAATACCTCACAGTTATTCTCATATGGATCATAGACTCATAAAATCATAGAATAGTTTGGGTTGGAAAGGACCTTCAAAGCTCATCTAGTCCAACCCCCCTGCAATGAGCAGGGACATCTTCAACTGGATCAGGTTGCTCAGAGCCCCATCCAGCCTGGCCTTGAATGTCTCCAGGGATGGGGCATCTACCACCTCTCTGGGCAACCTGGGCCAGTGTTTCACCACCCTCATTGTAAAAAATTTCTTCCTCATGTCTAGCCTGAATCTCTCCTCCTTTAGTTTAAAACCATTACCCCTTGTCCTGTTATAACATGCCCTTCTAAAAAGTCTGTCCCCATCCTTCTTATAGGTCCCTTTTAAGTACTGAAAGGCCACAATAAGGTCTCCCCAAAGCCTTCTCTTCTCCAGGCTGAACAATCCCAACTTTCTCAGCCTGTTCTCACAGGAGAGGTGTGGTGGCCTCTTGGTGCCCTCTTGCCCCTCTGCAACATGTTCATGTCTTTCCTGGATATTTCTACCTGCTGGGGAGAAGCTGAGCATTGCCAGACATCACTGAAGCCAACACCCATTTTGCAGATGTGACCTAAAAAGTTGATGAAAGTGTTTGTTTGGGCTTGTAGCTGAAACTGCAAAACCTGTAAATGAGAACGAACTGAATTGTATGGGTCACCATTACACTTGGCAGAAGGTGATTCCCATGGGACTGTGAGCATGGATTATCAGGGAGCTGGCCCTGCAAGATAGGCTTTGGAAACTGTCCACAGTCTCAAAAGGGCTTGGGCACATTTGTAGCTGTAAGCATATTTCCGTGGCTCAGTGGAGTCACTGGGACTCAGTGAACTCAAAGCTGGGACCAGACCAAATGAACGCTGGGAAAGCAGTAGTGATGAGAAAGGGTGAAAGCAGCTGAAATGCAGTGCTGGAGCAAATAGACTGAGCTGGGAAAACATATTTCGGTGCTGTGGCAGAAACTCCCTCCTGCTTCCATTGGCAAAACTCCTTCTGACTCCCATCAGAGGGGTCCCAGCCCAAGTGTGGAGCACTGCATCCTCCAAATTGCCAGAAAGGGACTGAAGCAAGCCAAAATGAGCCACCAGAGAGCTGACCGTAGCTCTGCACTGCTCCAGAGCACAACAAATAATGCAATACTCACAACCTTGGAAGGAAACTAAAAATAATTTTTCAGGGAAATAATACGTTCTTTCTAATCTGAGTCAAACCTAAAAATTAAACAGCTATAATTATCAAACCTAATTTAATTAAAACTAGCTACTCACCATCTGGTGTTATTTGTATAAATTTGGAAATCTACTATTTCATATTAAATTCCTCCATTTAACAAATTATGTTGGAGAATCTATTTCTCCACTATAATCATTATGTAATTGATCATTTTACAAATTATATTTCCTTCCACTTCATAGAAATATATTTTGTGTAATAACAGGGCAGATGATCATCCACTTTTTTCAACAAAACTGGATTTAAAATTGAGACTTGCAACATCAATAAAAAAATAATTCACTGAAGTAGAAAGAAATATGATGAGGCAAGATTTTTTTATTTCTCAGTGTGGTCATTGAGAGTATAAATGAGAACTCCATGAGACTTTTTCTGCATGTGTAAGTGTATATGCAGATATATGATACTATATATGTATATTTCTATTATGTGTATACACGGATTCTATAATAGCTACAGTTTGATTTGAAAATGCTCTGTGCTTTTCTGATTGAGTGTGGAAATGTACAATTGTAGACTTTGAAAAAATTATTGTAAAAAATATATTTTTCTTTCTCTCCAAAGACATGTGATGATCATTTATACAGTGATATGTAGAACTGATGCTAAAATAATGAAGAGAACATAATGAGAAGACTGCAAATTGATTAACACCAAAATATGAATATTTGACCCAGCTAGTATGGATTTCTCAGTGCCTTCTTTAAAAATGTCCATAATTTTTGACTTTAGGTATTTCTGTAAGAAAGCAGAGCAAAGTATAAGTGTCATAAAAGAAAAATCCTTTGTAATAGGCTCAAGTGGGTGTGTTTGCAGGAGAATATGCACAATGGGCATCTATAGGAGGCTGCAGGATGGAGAGGAATCGCAGCAAAGTGTTGAGGCAGCAGAATGGGTGCAGTTTAGGGCATACGCTACCTAAATTTGGAGACATGGAGTTTATCCCACTTGCTTGTTGATCTATTATACTCTAAGAATTCGAGTTTGTCTCTTCATGTATTCCTGATCAATGCAGTTTGGAAGCACTTCTGGGCAGCAGATTGTTCTGCAGTTGCGCTTGCTCAGCACTGGGGTCAAGAGACAGGAGCTCTCAGTGGCAGCCTCAAGGCAGCACTATGAAAATAAATAACAGCAAAACACAGAAGACCAAACGCATCATTCAGACTGGATGGAGGGAGAAGGGAAAGGAAGCAATGGAAAGAAAGCTGAAGAAAAAATTTCTCCCTAAATCTTAAAAAGACACATTTTTGAAAAATATGCTTCCACCCACAGTTTTGGCATGCAAAATCACAAGTTAGCCCTTAAGATACCTGTTTGTGATTCCCTAAAAATAAATGCCGGGAATTCCCTAAAAATGAACGCAGGGGCACTCCTAAGCCACCCAGAGTGACCAGAGATCTTCCTCAGAGTGAAACATTCATTAGCAACAACAGCATTTAGAAATGATAAGGGAAAGAGTGCTCATGTTTAGCTTGTTCAATATACATTTATATTCTTCGTAGGAATCTGGGCTGGCCTGAGTTTCCTGGGCCACCCTAGCAAGCAAGATGCTTCCACCTCTCTTTCTCTTCTGCAGCACCCAGGCTTTTCCCCCGCCAGCCCGGGCTCTGCCCCGCAGTTCACTGGTTGCGATGGGCAGCTCCGTTATACAAGAGCTCTGTTCCACTGACAAATGACTTGCACAGATTCACCCCCTTTTTACTCATCGGTATTTATAGATTAGCACACAGCAGCATCCAGCCCATCACGTTTGGTACTTTGCTATTTAACAAGCAAACGAATCCGGCACAGACAAGTTTTGTTGTTCGGCTGCTGTTGGACACTGCCCCGACAGGAGCCTAAAACCACTGATGCTCTTTGGGCATGAACCTCTTCAAAGCAGAAGGGACCAAGCAGGGGAGCACGAAGGAGCCCAAACACAAGATGCTCAGATGTAAGCAGAGAATGCAACATGACAAACTGCTAGGTTTGGTTAAATCGGGACTGTTAATTATAGCAGTTTAAATTGGGTTCTGACTCAGATTTTGAAATCATAGTGGCAAGATGACAGCCTGGAGAAGGTGTTTGCAAATGGCTGACTCAGAGGATGATGATCAGCACGACGGTGCCTTCTGCCTGTGCTAGTACTATGTGTTTATAGGAGCGATGTTATAAGGTGACAGTTGCCAGTTCAGCTCCACCCCTTGGTCTGTTCACCAGACATTACGAAGCCTGGAAAGACAAAGTGAGCAAATGGAGGAAGGAGCATATTAATTGGGTGAGTACAAAATGGCAATCCGCCATCTCTCTTAGTGCTCTGTCCTCTCTTTTCCACATGTAATGCTGGTTTTCCAGATTTTTCTGTGGGCATCCAGCTGCTTCTGGCTTGACTTGATGAAATGGCTTCTGAGGGAAGAACAACTGTTTCCTAAATCCTCTCTGTGAGACAGAGATGCAGGATTGCCACCCGGTTCTCCAAAATATGAGGCCGTGGATAGGAGAGGCCAGAGCCCCTGGTCCCTGCTGGGAGCCCCTGGGAGCCCAGTGCCCGTGGTGGGGCTGCAGGAGCTTGGGGCTCCCAGGACCCCTCTGGCTGGAGCTTGGGAACCCAGCGCCTCCACGCAGGAGCTGCCAAAGGGATGGACACTCTGGGGAAAAGCTGCCTGATACGAAGGTGGCCAAACCTGCCACAATTTCTGACCAGATTCCACAAAAATTGGACATATGTCCCGGGAATACCAGATGCTGATGGATCCCCAGTGTGGTCTCTCCTCTCCCCAAAGTGCTTTTGCTTTTTTCTACCTGTTCTCCTGGAAGCCCTTTCATTCATGCCTTCATGCAAAATGAAAATGTCCAAGATTTCCTCTCTGTGTACTTACAGTGCAGATTAACTCAACTGTTCAAACGGTTGCTGAAATTCATTTGCAAATGTTGTAGGTGACTAAGTTTTGTGACTGTAATTTGTGAGTTACAAGCAGGGGTCAAAAATCTAATACCACATGAATAATGTAGCTAACTCTTGCTTTGATCTCAGAAATCCTTGTACATGTGCTTGGCTGAGTGCGCTGTCAGCCAGCCACTGAACGGCGAGCGGGGAGGATTTGCTACGAACTACTTGTGGCTGAGCCAGAAGCCAAGAAGTACATACACTAACATCACTTATCACTTGCTCGTAGAAATAATGTATACCTCCTGAAATTACTGTTTTCAAATCTCTAACTCTGCTCTAATAATTACTAGAATTGAGAGACTAATATATTCAAAGAATTACTGTTTTTCATCCATTGAATAGCTGAGAACAGATTGTGATTCCCTGGTCTATTTGTTATTCAAATGAATTCAACTGATACCTTTTCTAATCTTTAACTCTGTGGATTGAAAGCGAACATCCACAGTACCTAGTTGCTGCTGCTCTGATAAATCATATGCATCGTTTCTGTTTCCTGACAGGAACACTCTGCAAATACCTAGCCTGAATCCTTGTTAATGCAAACATACAACCGGGTTTTCACAAGAACTTATGTATGTGGCTTTAAAACCTGTTTTTTCATGCTATTTTTTTTTCTTTCCCCATTTGTTGCTGAAGGTCTATTCCCCAAACTGTCACAGAAAATGAACACAAAAGGAATTTAAGTGGGGCCAAAGCAAACTTATTTACTTTTTTTTTTTTTTTCCCTTCCCCATGGAATATCT
This sequence comes from Caloenas nicobarica, assembly GCF_036013445.1. Lineage (NCBI taxonomy): Eukaryota > Metazoa > Chordata > Aves > Columbiformes > Columbidae > Caloenas > Caloenas nicobarica. Next base: position 38,701,586 of record NC_088247.1, read on the forward strand.
ACGAACAGACTGTGATTAAGGCCCTGATATAGAAAGGTGATTTATGGTAGGCTTAACTTTAGATGTACTGCCCTGCTCCCATTGAATTCAGTGTGGCTGTGCCAGCAAAAAATGAAATACGAGCATTGTCTTGGGAAGATAAGGGCCTAAGCTAAGACTATCTGAAAACTTTCTGAATTATTCAGCTCTAATAATCACTGTTTGGACACTACTCCTGAAAGAACTAAGTCTGCCATCACTGCTTCCCTGTCCTCTAGACAACATGAACCACGGAATATTGACATTGTTTCCCTGTGCAAATAAAAAACCAAAGATAACAGTGAGCATCCACAAACATATGCCCTCTGTGAGGGAACATGCCAAAGAGACACAAACCCTGGGCAGAGAACAGTCATTGTGGATTTCCTGGAGGCAGCCAATGGTATTTTTCACAACGTAATGTATTTCACCGACAATTTTTTTTTGATTTATAATAGATTTTATATTTGGAAGTAAGCAGGAGCATTTCTCAAAAGGCTCCCAGCAGGATTTCACAGAGTTTTGACTGCGTGTAGCTGAGAGGAAAAGGATGGACAGAGACACACCTGTCAGATTGTGTCGTCCTATTTATTAATCCACAGCAGAATTCCTGCAGATGACAACAGGGAGTCTGGCCACTGGCAAAGAGAAGAAACCGATCTTCATATGTTAACTGAACTGTCATTATAATTCCCACAGCAACAACCCACAATTTCCTGGAAACTGTTCCTGTGTTGGGAGGACTCTTCTTGGTGGCTTTTGTGCCACTGCTTTCCAGTGTGGGAGGCCATCCTTACAACCACACAAACAATGCACTGCTTTCAGAGTTATTTCTATAGAAAAGTCATATAGACGCATCATGCGAACTCACTCCGGTTCTCAGTCCCTGGTGCAAAATGTTCTGAAGGTGAGGCTACGCCCTCTAGCAAAAGCATAAAATCAGAGTGGAGTGTCTTTCCCCAGCTACAGACCTATGCTTAGACATGTGAGAAATGTTCTAACATACATTTGTACCTGAGACAACTCAGTCAACGGAAGAAACAAGGCATAATTATGGAGATTTACAGGGTTTTTTTATGTTCTCCAGTGTAGAGATGTAGTGATGGATTTACCAGTCAGAGAGAAGGCTGGGAGAGAAGACAAAGCAGAGTGTTAGCATCTCAAGATCAAATTGCAGTCTGGATGACCAGCTCTTTTACTATCTATGGCCATCTTTTTTTTTCTCCCACCCATATTAGCCATCTGACTGTGATATATCCCAATGGTGTGTTATGGTATATCAACTTTGCATTTCCCCTCGCTCCTCTGAGCTCTGGAGTCGTGGCTAAGTTTGCACCACAGAAGACACTCAAAGTGTATTTAAATCTCAGGTAAGCTACAGTCAGCATTGCCAAACTCCAAAACAAAATGCTGCCACCACACGTGGCAATTTGAACAGGTCTGGGAATGTTCCCCGTGCCTGCTGCAGACATGGCTGCTCCTGCTTGAACCCTTACTGCGGTGGAGAGGTTCAACATGGAATAAGCCAGTTTTTGGCCTCTCACTGTGGTGAGGTGGTGCGGTGGATGGAGGAGGCTGGGTGGCTCTGAGAGCTGAACGCTGGTCCAGAGACTATAAAAAAGCAGATGGGCAGGAGGCAAATTAAAAAAAAAAAAAAAAAAGGTAGGAGACAAACGAGGAGCGGGTGGTGAGAAGGTCTGGCAGGTGCTGGGGATGGTGTGAGGATGCTGGAGGGCACATGCTCAGCTCTTTGTGCTTGTTGCACCTTCCCAGGGTGGATGGCCTGCAGCAAAGCAGCCGTAAAAGCAGGCATTGTTTCAAAGCACTTACCCAGTCATGCTTAAATGGTTTGTACATGTTTGTTAGAGGTTGGAAGCAAAAACGTGAGTAAAAACACCAGGCAAGCCCTCAGGGTAGATGCACTCTGTGAGACAGTGTAATATGGTCCCACTGCTTACCAGCTTTGCACCTGGTTAACTCTAGGTCAGAATGAAGCTATATACTCAGAAATGATTATCTGTGACCCCAGACAGAGCATAACCTTTCTATCTTTAGACTCCATTGAAACGGCCATACCCTGATTATGGAATATTTTTCCGCTAGTTAGGAATGCAGGCTCTACAGGTCACTGGAAGTTCATACTATTCCCTTGGCATAAGCAGATGTCTTCAAGATAAACCTGTACTAAACACGTCAACAGCTCCTCACTATCTTGTATGGTCTGGGAGGAAAAAAAAAAAAAAAGGAAGGAGAGACAGCAGCTTGCCAAAGACTGAAGAGCCAGATGACTCCAGGACCTGTATAATTATTTATGAACATTAAGTAAATAATTGCCTTTCAGGCTCCTGGGCTCTACAGCATGTCTACCAATCTGCGAGCAGGTCTTATTGGTGAGGTACCAACGTGAGGCGAGGAAGGGGTGTTGCACAGCCTGTCAGTCCTGTGGGGCTGTCCTGGCTTCATGCAGGGCCAACATGGGCACCTGTACCGTGTCCCCAGCCTGCAGGAGATGGTGAGCACAGCACATAGACTCCCAGGTAACCATCATCTCGAGAGCCTGTGCAAACCTGCTGCAGCAATATCTTCAATCCTGTTTCTTCCTGCCCTCTATTTTGCTCCTTTTTCTTAACTTTATTTCCCACTACCCCCACCACAGCCTTCCTGCTTGCCTTCAGCTGCTACCCAGATTCTCCAGTCCCCTTTATATCTCCTTCATCTTTCCTCACTCACCTTAAGCAAACGCTCACATCTTCTCTAAACTTTATTCCTGCCTGCTCTGCTCTTTTCCTGATCTATTTTCCCCTTTCTCATTCAGAGGTATGCCTTATTCCATTTGCAGTTTATCTAGGATCCTCTTCTCATTGTTCTTGCTGTGATTTTCTCTTCTATAGCAAAGGTCTCCCTCCCAAAGGCAACCGGTCATGTTTCCTCGTGAAGTTACCTCCCTCTGCCCTCCCATCCATCTTCTTTGTACCAGCTGCTGGGATTCAGCTGGCAACCACTGTGCATTCCTTGCTGCCCATCACCCTCCCCAAATACTTGCTCAAGGGAAGAGAGAGTTGCTGGCATTAAGGTGCCAGCAGAGAAGCGAGGTGACAGGCTCTGAGCAGCTGTGATGACTGTACCAGTCCAGAACCATGCCCTTACTTTCCCAACAAACAGCAAGTATTTTATTTTGTTGGCCAAGCAGGATAGCTGAATTGTTCACATCCTCATGGCTTATAAATCTTCATGTGACAGGTCATGATAGTGAAGGCATCTGCCATGCTTTGCTCTTCGGGAAGCAACTGGCTGAGTTTCAACTGCTATAATACATAGTGCTGTTTAACATGAAGATAGCCTATCTCAGAGCTGGCCGTTTTCTGGAAGGATGATATACTGCCTAGCTACATTGAGCCTGCACCATGAACACTGTAACCATAGCCCTTATATGTTTTTATCCCACAGGATGCTAAGGCATTTGCAGTCGATACAGATGCAGGACAGTGTCAGCTATCCTTCAAGTGCTGAGCTGGAATTTTGTCTGCACTGCCGCACAGCCATTTTCACATGAAAATAAGTGATAAATAACACCCCTTTATGTGTCTCTGTCTGGAGATTAATGGGTGAATCCTTCCCAGACTTCTGTGGCATGAGCAAGTCTTAGATACACAGGAGGGTACATGAGAAGCCCCCAAAGGGTAAGGGATCTACCCAAAGTCAGCATTAGTTGTGTACGGTGGGCACTGTGCCTGTGAAGTAGAAAAGGAATTGCCAAAATTCTGGAATTAACATTCTGCTTGAGCCATGAAGAAGCCAGGGCCATACCTTTGTGTACAAATGCTGCTGGTGGGGCCAGGTGAGACAGCAGCAGTGGGGAGGGGGCTGTGGGGAGCCACACGCTGCCATCGGAGTCAAGCTCAAGCAGGTCTGTACAAGCTGGTCACCACAGAATGGACACATCTGCCCTTTCCCATGCAGGAAAGCTCTGTCACCGGCCCTCTTCCTCAGACCAGCAGACACATCTGCACACAGCTGGCGAGGAGACAGGAGGAGCAGCCAGGGATTTGCTGTGGTACCTGTATTTTCCTTTTTGTTAGCGGAAGCATCATCTCCGGTTCCTCCTTTATCGCCTTGATTTCTTAGTACCGTTGCTGCATGAATGGTAACATGGTAATACCAGCAGTATTGAGGCACTGCTGTAAATAGGGGCATTTTTAACTCTGAACCCTTTTTTTGTCTTTGGTAGGACAGTTTATGTATTGTTCAAAACAGTAAAGGAAAAAGAAAGGCAGGAAACCTATTTCTCAGTGACACCTGTGATGTCTGTTAAAATGTGTGTGTTGCTGAAGGGGAAACATCTTCTCATCTGCCACATAAAAGAAATCAAGAGATAACATCTGCTGAGAAGTATGACCCAGGCACTGAATGGGTCTTGTTCCATATCCTCAGATATTTGCACGATACAGTATACAGATGTTATATCTATATACACTATCTTTTTAAACAAGAAAAATACCTTATTTGCTGAAGATGACTATGCTTCTCCTTTATTGTTAACAGAGATATTTTGACTGGCAGAGTCACTCAGGTGGGAAGGGACCCCAGGATGCATCATGATGACCTCCTTGCAGGCGGCAGGCGGTTGTTAGGTGCCCCCAAAGTTGCCTCTTCTGCAGGCTGAACAAGCCCAGCTGCCTCAGCACCTCCTCATTGGGCAAGTGCTCCTGCTCCTGACCATCTTGCTAGCCCTCTGCTGAATCGGTTCCCATTTACTGGTGCCTTTCTTGTGTATCAGGGAGCTCACAACTGGATGCAGTATCCTATGCTGTCTAATGAGTAAAGAGGGATAATCCCTACCCTTGGTCAACTGTCTCCCCTGAAGCAGGGGGGTCACCCAGAAATGTCACAAGCACCGCATGGAAGTATATTTCCATGATATGTGTAAGCACCAGGCAATTAAATAGTGCTGTCCCAGTGATTTGTTTGTTCCAGTTGGGCTCTCAATAGATTCCTACTTCTCAAGGTCTCTGCATGTTTTGGGAGAAAGCGCAAATTTTTTTGTCCAGTGTCATGCTGGTCTTTTAAAGGCTGACATCACTGTCTGCTGTTCTTTTGCCACAAAGGGAAACTGCGTATTAAGTTTCCCTCCTTTTCTCTTTGGTACTTAAATAGCCTCTGGTATCACAGTACTGGAGTAGGTTACAATACTTAATATAATTTACCTTTCATAGTAGTCCCGTGAGACAGGAAACCAGTTCCATTTTGAATTTATGAATATGTAAATGAGGCACGAAGAAACTAATAGCCTTGCCCACAGAAAGGTTGTCACAGAATAGGATCTTGAACCCGTACCTGCTCAGCTAAGAGGCTCTATGTTCACGCTATTTATTCTTTCCTGCTTCTATTTTGGTGTCCTGTTACATTCAGGGATGAGCTGACCTGTATCACCACACTCAGTGGAGATGTGCTGCAAGCTGCAATCTGATCCCGCACACCTATGGAAGACGAAAAGGGCTTAGGCTAATCCATCAGCCCATCAAAACTGGGAGCCCCAGGGGACACTGAACTTTGGCATCTCTTTTTTTTTTCTTACGCTGCCTCAAAATTATCCAGTTTCTCGTTCTATGACATGACAACACAAAGCATTGCAGAAAGTTAATTCTTTGAGTGCTGAACAAGGAACACCAGTGAACAAACATGATCTTCCTTACAGCTACTGTGCTTTTCTGCTCGTTGTTGGCATAGAACATTCTCTGTCCCTCTTCAGCTTGTTTCAGTGCACAAATCACAAATTAATCTCTCCAGTCTCTGCTCCCCATTTCATAAAAAAAAAAAAAAAAAAAAAAAAGAGTATGGAAGTTCCACAGAAGCCCTGGAGGGAAGTGACACAATCCCAGATGCTGTAGGATCTATGTCCCAGCTGCAGCAAACCTGCGTGTGGCAGCTGCTTTTCCACAGCCATCAGCAAGAGCAGCTGGAGGGGCTTTGCTGTTTAATGGCTCATCCCCCGGGAAGGAACTAGTGTGAGGAAAAGCAGCAGGCATTACGTACAAGGTATCACATTGCCACACTTTACTGTTTTTTTTCTTATAAAATGAGCAAGAATGCAGTGAGAAAGAAAGCAAAATTCGACAAGTTCTCTTGCATCCTCCTCTGCCCTGGATATACCATGAGATATTGCCACCCCCTAATTATGCTTTTCCTTTTCTGCTTGAGTCCATAGGAGATCAAGTTATTTGCTATTGTTTGACCTGTTCTAAATACCCTTCTCAAAGTGGTGAATAATAAAGGTGGCCTATAAGCAAAATAAAAATGAAAAATAATCCTGAGCTCTGAAGCCTGCTCAGTGAATGCATATTCCTAGTGTTGTTTGGTTTTGTTTTTGTTTTTTCTCATCATCTGAGAAAGAGATATACATCAGGAGAAATAAAACAAAATAGAGGTTTATATCCTCACCAAAGAAAAAGCAGTTTCTATGTTCTTTGTCGCTGTGTTTTGATATACGTTTAGTTGTATTATGTCCTAGGATCATCTAATTTCCATATAAAGTGTAGCTACTTTCAGGTTTACTATATAGTTTTCAGGGGAGACTTTGATTTGTGTGCCCCAGGGTAGATCTGAGAAATGCATAATTTTCTTTAAGTCCCTTTGTCATGCACCTTCAATAAATTCCTGTACAGATTACAACATGGATGTTTAGTCAGAGGTCTGCACTCCCACGGAGGAGACTGGGAGGGAATAATCAATGTGTGGACCAAAGTGCAGAAAAAAAAATGGTAAAAGAAAAGAGAGGAAGAGAGAGAGAAATTCCATTAAGAAAAGTTACTGAATCAAAAATAATTTATCAAAAGTAGACTGGTGAGAGTGGCTCTTGAATTTTTATGAATTCGTGGGGCACACAAGTCAGTCTGCTTTGGACTGTAATTTCAGGTAATAGCAGAAGTGGGACCACTGGGGCATACTCTGTCACTGTTTCTAATCTTCAGTGCTCTGGAACACCAGTTACACATCAATTCAATTAATCACCAGTGATAACAAAAGTTGGTTTTTTCCCACTTTAGAAAAGTTGAAATTTTTTGTGATGAACTTTATCAGACGCAATTTCTTTTTCCCTTGCGAATACAATCTTATGAAGTTCATTTATACAGAGAGCATAAATCCTGTCTCCTACTGTTTTCCCATGTAACCTAACGTGAAATATGGCTTATAGCTCTGCTAATTCTCAACATTTAGTGCGGATTGATGAAAGTAGTTCATCACTCACAGGGATACACCATGCTCAGAGCAGCACATATGGATCAGGGGGCATGCACGTGTCAGACCGGGGAAGGTACATGCAGCAGCGTGGTGGAATGACACACACAGTCTCAGATATACCACAGCAGCCAGGTGTCTTAATATCCCTCATTGGTGATACTTAGCATTAAAAAATGAGTACTTCCCATTGTACAGCAAAAGCCGCTCTTTTTCTTGTCACTCTTCCCCCTCCACAGATTTATCTCCTTCTTTTAATGACTCCCTTTTTTCAATTTGTGTCGCTCTCTGACAGATAATACTTTGTCTCCCTGTTCTCCTGGCTTGGTGTGCCTCTCGCCTTGTTTGCTGCTCATTATTTGCACTCCGGCAGGATGTAGATACAAGAACTTGCCCATAATCAGTTCAATAATTCCACTTCAAGTCCAGCCATTCTGCTGCCACATATAATCCTGACAACTCATTATCCACCAGCCCAAGTAGGTCTGGCTCTTGCATATCAGCTGTGCTGTGACCTCAGCCTCCTTCACTTGCTTTCTACACTTTAATTCACTATTAAACTCCTCTTGCCAAGTTTTACCTTCAGCTGCATCAGTGCAACGGGGAGGGAAGGAGTGCAGCAGGGCGGCAAAGATGCCCAGCTCTTCCCAGCTCCCCGAATGCCTCCTTTCCTGGTGGGAACACACAAAACTGTATTTCCAGCTTGGGACATATAAAAGATTAGAGCTGACATTTACATCTATCTGAAGCCTTGAAGATAACATTTACCAGCCTGTAAGGAAGGCAAGTGTGATCACCCCCATGTAATGGATGGGTAAACTGAGGCATGGGGTGAAGACATGAGCTTGCCAAGGGAAGTCAGCCCTGGGCCTTAGACCAGCATTTGCAGCTCCAAGGCCAGTTGTCCCGGGAGTGAGACGCACCCTTTTACACCCTGCAGCACTGGCCAGGAGCAGAGCAGAGCCATGGCCCCAGGGACCCCCAGGCACCACCTGGGCTGGGGAAGTTTCCTTGCTGCAGCATGCAGGAGGATCTCATCTTGAGAGATGAGACTGGGGATGGTCTCCATGGCAAACGGGAGTCTCTTGACACATCCCTCGGCAAGAGGTTGGAAAGTCAGACATGTGATAAGCCAGGCAAGGACCTAGCTACAGCCTTCACAATGAGGCAGGAGCATACTCCTATAGTTATTGTGCCAGTGTGAAAAGGAAAGGTTGAATATGAAGTTTCCCAGGCAGCAAACAGGTCTGTCTTGTATCTTCCTCTCCCCTTCAGTCAGGAAAGAACAAGTCTGTATCGAATCATGGAGACCCTATATATAACTAAACACAATGTTTCTTCTTGTGCAGTAGAGGACAAGCAAAATTTCACAGCCTGATTGCTCTCAGATGGTTTGTGTAAGACTCAAGCGTGCGCTTGAAGCTGAACATTCATGTATAGCTCAGAGGATGAATCAGGGTTTTGGCTCTGGTTCCTGTTTAGAGACAGCAGCCCTAGTGATGACCAAAGTGGTGGCTCTTACATCAGCTCCTTGAAGTGAGAAATGTCTCTGACTCAGTGTTTGTGCCAGGCCATAGAGCACCACCTGGCTCAGGCATTCAGGTACTGTCATGACACGAATAACGTAAAGAGGTGGTGTGATCTGAGATATCTTTGGACACTCAGTAGAATAGTTAGAAATATTCACCAGCCTGAGCTGGCTGTGAAGGTCACAACCAAGTGTTGTGCACTCCAGCACCGTAAACCTTCAGTGCACAGCAAACCATTCCTTTTTGCAGCACCAATCTACTTGTAACCTCCACAACAAACTTTTGCTGTCCCACCCTGTATAAAGGACATGCTGTTTGGCCAGCACCATTCTTCTCCATCCCCAAAAGTGCAGCCCATGGAAACAGAGGCAGGGTTTAGACCACAATTTCCAGTGCGTGACTGGTAAGTGATCCCTGCAACAGTACCCAGGACCACACAAAACCTAAATGCGTCTGTACGCATCAGTTCTGTACAATCCCAGGCAAGGCAGGGCAAGAGCCAGACATGCTCCATCCCGTCCTTCAGCACAGGCAGGCTGCAGCTTACATCTGGAAAGGTGGGAAATGGCTACTATGCCAGTAGAACTCTGGCCTCTGGTGAGGCACAAGTCCCATCATGAGCTGAACATATATAATTACCATGATCTTTCCTAAAAGGGCCCTGCAGCAATTAGTCCATTTAAGCAGAAGCTGCAGTTACTTGACACCGGCGATGTCACTACATCAACATTTACCATTCTGCATGTAGCTCTTTGTGGCTCCCAGAGCTCTTGCAGCACTGACAGCCCGTACGACGTAGGGCGCAGCTCATACTCTGCAGAAGCTGCAAGTTCCTGCTCCAGAGAGTGTACCAGGCAGATGGGCCTCAGCGGAAGAAGAGAGGTGATACTTGCTATACAGCCCTTATTTTTAAGTCCTGAAACTGACAATTGCCTTTAAAAGTCAACTGACTCACTGGTGAGTGAAGCCATTGAGGCATACGAGCCAAGGCAGCAATGTCTCTTTTTGGCCGTCTCTGCTGTGGTCAGTACTGCCCATTTGGGGATAACACTGTTCACTTTGGGAGGGTGGAGGCAACTGGCTCCAGGGGGCTTGAGGGCGGGGAGGGGCTGTTCACACTTTTTTTTATATACTCTGAAGATTTGCTTGTTGAGTGCTTTTGGCTGGATTTGGTGCAAATGCTTAGGTCACAGAACACCTGTTGTCATGTAGACCCATTCTTGTGCTCCCTCCTCGTGTGGTGCAACATTCTCAGTTCTTTTGCAGTGATTCTGTTTCCACTCTGATGCCCCTAATTTGGAAGGGTCCAGAGGGCACAACAAAACTGATGGTTTGAACAACGGGGCAAGGGTTGTGTGTGTTCTTGGAGGACAGTAATGTGTCTCCATGGTTTGCTGCTTCTTCTCTGTCTTGACTTTTTTGCACCCTGACTCTTTTATTGTTTTCTCCAACTGCCTTTCTAAGCACATGTGCCAAGCTGACTGCAGTTTTTTTCATGTCTTCCATCAAATTCATAAGTTGTGTTTTTTTCTGGGTCTCCTTTGTGGATGCTCTTGCATGACCCTTACAGAAAATTTATGTGACAAGAAAGGAAAAGACTTTACAGAGTAAAAGAGCAGAGCCTCTCACAGCAAAGGGTGATGATTCAGAAGGCCTTGGGTGGCCAATGGCTGGCTTCCCATGGAAGCCAAAGTGGGATGTTAAGCAGAGGAGAAAGCAGCGGCGATGGCTGCCTGCAGTGACTGCAGCCGGGCTGACCATGGAGCAGGGCTGAGGCAGTGGCCAAGCATCAGGCAGGATGAGGACTTCTCACTGTGAGAGACCATCTCACTATGAGTGACCATCACCACTCCCTGGCCCAGCCTCTCCTCCTCTCCTGTGGCACCACTGCTTTGTCCCACCTTCCTCTTCTTCTGGGGGGTTAGCCTGGCCGTGTCCCCACACTGGGGTGTCCCCACCACTCTGTGGTTAGGGACCTGCTGCTGGCACCATGCAGCCCCAAGGCTGACCAGACCTGCCTTTCACAACCATAAGCTCTTTCAACATTATTTCTCTTGTCAAGCCTGGGAAGTATATTTTTATGGAAGGGTCAGGATAATGTTGATGGACTCTCCCATCCCTTTCCATATGCAATCTGCTGTATCTCTTGGTGGTGTCCCCATTTGTCTCCTCTTTCCTACCTCTGTGAAAGGGACTTTCACTAACCCATAAGTCTGGCTGCTTTATGCACTTCACATCTCTCACCACTTAACATCACTTACCTGCCTCTGCCTTCCCCACACTCTATGTCTACCTAAGGCCTAGGCTCCCAGGGCACCTTTCAGAGTCCCTATGTTTCTTAACATATTTAAAATAAATCTACAGGAAGAAATGGGAGAAATATTAGTGCAGAGATGACCCAGCACTCGGGGACAGTAATTAATAATCTAGGAGCTGCTGCAATGACCTGGATGAATTAGAGGAGCTGTCAGGAAGGAATGGAATGCAACAAGTATAGGCACAACACAGTTAGGAGAATTACAAGTGCAAATACAAAACAGGATATCCATGACTGGACAAAAGCAATGCAGGGAAAGAAGCTGGGGTAATCACTCATGAAGAAATAAGAATGCGTAGTTAATGAAAAGCCATAGTTAAGAAAAGGCAAATACAGTCTTGGGATGCACAAGAAGGAAAATGACGTGAAAACTATTACCCAGTGTGTTTTGCCACAGCAGCTACCGTCAGCTAAGATGCAGCTACCAGCAATGCTGGGTTTGTACCTCTGGAAAGTGAGGACAGGAATCCATGGTTGGAAACCCTACTCAAGATCTCCCTTCCCTCCCTACACCAGCAAAGCCTCTGTTTTTTAACTTACACACATACTACAAGGTCAGTCAATTTTCAGGCTGTTTCAGGGGCTGAAAGAGCAGGGAGAGATTAAACCTTATTTTCTGGATCAGATGTGAGTTTTCACATCTTTATAATTCACGTCCATGTTTTAAATCTCTTGCTAATACACAGAAGGCTGAGTCCTAAAGCTGTAGCAAACATGTGCAGGGACAAAGTTTATCTCCTGCTCACAGTGTGCTCTTGTATACACTGTAGAAATTATACCTGATGGTGGGCAATGCAAAAGGAGATGTGACATTGCTGAAATGCGGGTGGGAGTCAGCTGAGCTGCACCCGGGCAGCACCTAATGTCTGACTAAACCCACATGGTGACTCCTCTGATTTTCATGAAGTTTCTGCCTCCGACAGCTCCCATACTGTATGACCAGCAGGTTGAGGAGGTATGGGAGGAGAGCCCGCAGTAGGCAGGTTGTTGAGCCTCTGAAGGTAGCAGGTGGAAGGAGGAACTGCAAGACTCAAAGGTGAGATGTCCAAAGCCCATAGTGAGCTCTTTGCAATTGCTTGCCTGCCTCAGCTCTTTTGGAAATCCTCTCTACTCATAAGAAGAGTTACCCACTTAGGCTACTCAAGCCATTGCTCTCAGGACAGTGGGAGAGTTGCCCATAGTGTGCACCAAAAGGTGCTTCAAAGAGAAGACAGCTGGTGAACAAAAAAAGTAGTGATTTTATGATGAAACAAGGCTAACTTAAACTAAAGTAAAAGCAGTATGTGTAATGGAGAATGGCAACAGAGGCACTGGCTGGGTCCCAAACATGGACAGACAAGATAGTCTAAGAATGCAACAGAAATGGAAATGCCAGCAAGTGCAGTGAATGGAGAAGGAATATTCTGTTGTTCTTAATAACGTCAATGGAAAATGCTTGTTGCCATCAGACTCAGAGAGGAAGCTGTACATTTCCCAGATGTAACCATGCATCCCACTCTTTTCCATCGTGGTGACAAGGTGAATCCTCTCAGCCCCGTATCATGGGGACACTACCCTGGTCTGACTGCAGCTTGACCATCCATCCACCACTCTCACCGAAGCTAGGGGTGTGCTGGGGCACAACAATGGAAAGGAAGGGCAAGGGTACCTCCAGCTGTATTGCAGGGAGGCCCGTGGGCCTGATTTTGCTTGCTCTCTTCCTTTTTCCTGTGTTGCCCATGTCAGCAGACCATCCTCTGAGGAGGCTGATGGATGGGGCGTTGGGATAAGAACTGAAATGAGGAGAAAAATAATCAGTGCTCAGGAGAAGATGAAAATGATGAGGGAGACAAAGTGACTGTCTACCCACCCAACTTCCTTGAGGCAAGAAGCTACTTTAAAAGTCAATATCCCCTCTGTTTCCTCACCCACCTGTTTTGGCAGTGAGATCCTGCCTGAGTTCTTTAAAGTCTCTAAGTGGAGGGAAGGGAACAGGGGTTGTGTTACCTCAGGAAAAACATCCACGCTGATAACTGCCTGGTCTATGCTTTGATGTAGTGAAACTTGAGTATGTAAGTACTACCACAGTAAAACTGGACATGTTGGGCCCTGTGACCATTTTGATGGCTTGGTAATTCACTTTGCCTGCAGCTCTGGAGAGGCTGCTACAACAAAATCTTACTGCTGATGCACGGGAGGTCAGGCCTGTCCTTCCTGTCACAACTGGGCTATAGCAGCTGACATTGTCATCGTAGGAGTGGCTTTTTGCCCTTTGGATGTAGCGAGTGCGTGTTTTCCATCTGCAAAGCAAATGTGTTTCATTATTAATACAGTGCTGTTAAGAGTGCGTTGCACTTTAGAGACATTAACTGATTGACAGGTCCCTGACCTAAGGAGATTTCTTTCTGTGTTTAAGCATTGCAGGACAGGTAAGCATGGCAAACAAAGGAAGGGTTGGATGCAAGAGGTGGAAGGGCTAGAAAAATATTACATGCTAGTGTAGTTTCTTACACACAAATCTCACATGTGCTGCAACATCACTGACACCAAGAACTCTGTAAGGTTCAAGAAAGGTTTTGGGATTTTACTGTTATGAGGAAGTTTGAGTGGTTTCTGGTGAGTACGTCTGATCCAAAAACCTTACTGAAACCACTGGAGAAAGCAACAGCTTTCCATGAGGGCTAAAGAGCTGGTGATTAAATACCCCTTTACTCAACCATAGCTGGCCAAAGAGAAACCCAAATTATGCAATAATATGATGGTCATGTCACATAGTGGGGGGAGTCTTAATGTAAATGTTTGAAGGCATATGCTGGGGCTGCAAGTCAGAGGTAAAAAGACAAGAAGAAATCCTTTAAGAGGCTAGAGTCTGGAAACAGTAAGTGGAGCAAACCATAGCACGGCCTCAGGAGAAGGCAATGAGGCAGACAGCTCTTTGGGCAGCATTCCAGCTAAAAAAAAAGTTTTGAATTTTTGTTAAGGAAAGTGCTTCCTTTGTCATGCCACCTAAACAAACAGGGTTGCTTCAGAGAAATGTCTGATCACATACTTACAAAAGTCAGGGTGAGGCAGATCATCTGCAGCAAATACAAGGGCAGAAGCTGCAGGAATTAATCAAGGGGATATCCAACTAGCAAGGTAATAAAGTCTGTCTGAAGTTATCGCCACACTGCAGCCTCACCTAGAGCTCTTAATCATGCTTTAGCCCCAAATTGCCTATTATTCATGTACGAAATCCTTAGACTTGAGCTCTTAGTTTCTCCATGACTAAGGATACATTTTTAAGCTATTGGGCTGCTTCAACCAACAGACTTCGAAGTGGTGAAACTTCTCCTGTCCGTATCACAGACTTTGTGCAATGATCGGTGGGCAACAGCAGGTAACATTAACGTCTTGTCTCTCTTAAACTCCTACCTGGGGATACATGAATCAGCCTCTGGAAGGGCTTGTTCCTTTCTGCTCTTTGTACCGAGACCCTTGGTGTTCAGCCTCAGGACACAACTAACCTTTGCTAACATGCAGTCCTCTCAGTCGAGTGAGGCAAATCACCCTGGAGCTTGGCTGGCAGCAGCCAGGAGGCCTTTGTGAATCTGCTGGAGATGATGCAACACACAGAGGTGCTCTTTCCTTCTCATGGGCAGCTTTCACCCCGTCCTGCACATTTTCTGCCCCCTGCCTATTTAGTTGTCTGAGACATCCACAGGCATGTTTTGTTTTCATAAGCATAAACCACTTGTATTCCGAAAACAATTTGCCTTTTATTTGTGGGAATCTGGATGGAATTGCACTAGATAAATGTGGTCTTAATTGCCCTCGCAGGCAGTTAAAATGTTTATTCTTTTCTTGCTTTATTTTGTTTTGGTGGTGGTTTTTTATTTCCCATATAGCTATATTAAAGAGAAATATTAAGCCTACACAATGTATGCAAACACATTTCGTTGCTTGAGCAAGAGGAATCCGAGTTGGGTGACATACTGTAATTCATCAAAAGGTCTGACACTGCATTATGAAAGGATACTTCTCTGTATTTTGAAAAACCTTTTTCTCAACAAACATTCAAGTGCATTGTTTGATCAAGCAATAACAACACTTTAATCTACCTTGTGTACTTTCTTCAAAATAAGAGGTCAGAGAATAATGGTTCTCTCTGTTTTTAAAATGAATCCTTTTAGAAATGCTTTTAGAGGCAAAGATCTGGTGCCAGGATTTTTCTTACTTGGAGAATTTAGCATTTTGCTGGAATAGAAACCATCTCCTTGAGGTCCAAGATGACAGATAATGGGACTTATTCTTTTGGTGTCACCAATATGCATCCCACAAAAATGTACTCTTCCCCTGTCCTTCAGCAGAATCAGACAATCATGTTCTTGAATCAAGGTCTGCTAGAGTTACTCTGAACCTCTCTGCTGATATCAATCAGCTCTGGATTAGGCCTCCAGAGGATAAACGAAGAAGTATCTGGCCCTGACTATTTGCATCCTCATCCCACATTGACTCAATGTGAAGCAAAGGACACTTAACACATGGTGCCAAGAACTCAGCACTCCATAAAAACTGAATTAAACAAGCTGGGAGATGGGTAAGACACAGATGTAGAGCAGCCCAAGCAATGTGAAGATCACCAAATTCTCATCAGCCTCACTCACCGCTCAAGGACCACAGGTGGGTGGGGGACGAGACTTTGACCAAACAGGTACAGGATTCTCTTGTTCCTCACCTACATGTTCTGCTCCTGAAGATGATTGCCACAAAATATTACTGATCTCAAGCACTGATTTAGGAGCACCTCAAAATCTTGGACGCTTCTACCAATAGCAAACAACTATGACCCTACTTTTTTTTTTTAAATAAAAAATTCGTTTAACACTGGGATTCATTTCTCCCAGATTTAGCTACTTGAAGAAAAGTGTGTGTTCTAACCTAGTTATCTGGGCTCCTTCTATGGCTACCAGGCAGCAACGGGTATCTCCAGCAGCCAGGCCATCCCACCCATCTTCCATGCCTCCCTCCCAGGAATGTAAAGTACTAGTTAAGGCTTTTAGATAGGCAACACTGGGTAATATAAATGCCTTCTACAATGAGGCACAGGTATTGAACTGTGCTTGATGAGAATTTCATTTACTGTGGGCTGTTAGCCTCAAAACTGTGCAGCATAATTCTTTTCTCTCTTGGCCGTTCCTTTGAAAAAGATTAGGTGCCTGGCAAGTTTTCATATTCATTTAAGAATCTAGAATGCAGCCAGATAGCACAACAGTCAATCATGACTGTTTTTATCAAGACCTCATCTGTTTCAGGATGTCAGTGGAAGTCTTGCTTAACCAAGAAGGGCAGAAGTTGCCCTGCACATTTTCCCCCTCCCTCTGGCTATTATGTTTCTTTGTCAAAAGTTCCTGTATTTCATCTGTAGTTTTAGGAACAACATTTGCTGGAAGTTGGAAAAGTGGAAGCTAAAATTGGAAAGTCAAATACAAGAACGAGTTATTAAGGATTATTAGGCAATAGTGTAGCCAGGCCACCGTTTGCATCAATCAAAAGCTCTGGATATGTATGGCCATGTTAGGCAAGGTAACGGTGGGAATGATATAATAAAAGGAATTCTGTAAAGGTAAGGGGTCAAAGTGGAGAGCCGAGATAGTCTTTTCTTACCTGTGATTTTTAAGTATGCCTAATGACACAGGGTTTTGAAAGCAGATGAGGGAAAAAGGATCTTTCAAGTTTGCCCATTTGGCAGACATTAATTCAGCTGAGCTAAGCAACCTGTAAATGGAACTGACAAATGCTATTATCCCAGGTGCTAAGTTTTTTTCTCTTTTATTTTTAATGAACACAAGAACGATCCGAAATTTTTCCCACATAAGACCACATCTGGGGATTTGCCAGAAAATTCAGGGTCACTGATTTGTTTAAACCAGAGCAAAATACAGCTTCCTTCATTTTTAATAGGCAAGTAAGACCTGCATAGAGCACAGCCCCAGCATGCCATGCTGAGCTGCTGCATGCAGCAACCAGAGACACGGTTGGCCACCTCCAGGGGCTGCAGCCAGCTGTTAAACATCTGTAAGGCTGAAGGACTCAGTGGTACAGGCACACTGGGTCCATTGCACATCAGCCTTGGCTGATCCAAAAACTGTTCTCACCCAAAAAGTTGTTCTTTAAAATGAAACTGACTCTGCAAAATGATTTTTCACTTTGTATCTTTTAACAGAGAGGAGCGCCATCCTTTTTTTTTTTCTTTTTTTCTTTTTTATTTTTCAAATGGAAGACCATAATTCTAGATTCTATGCAGCATTTTAGGTAAATTTCCATCCCTTTTTTTTTTTTTTTTTTTTTTTTTGGTCGAATATGTTCCCATACTTCTGGAAGGATCAAGTGGAGATAATCTAAGTACCATAAATAATTTTATGAAGCCAGAGGTGATTAAAAAGTAAGTTCCAAGGCAAAACCACCAAAGCACTCAAATTTTTGTGAACCTCAGCCTAATTTGCTGCTTGTTGATACTGACGCTGCACATTGCCATTCTGAGATGGCCTTGTGTGTCTCCCTGATGTTATTGATTAGAGAAGGTGCAGAGATAAGAACTGGGCTCAGCATTTTGCATTGTAAGGTCACTTTTAACAAGTAAGCTCATATCTACCATACCAAGCTATCCTGGAGCATCTTACCGTAGTAAATAAGCCTTCTTGAGTGACTTTCAAGCATGGGGCAGTTGGCCTTTTACTATAGACTAGGAAAAGTTTGGTTGTGTATGATCTCCTCATCTCTTTGCTCCTCCATCTGTGAGGGCCTGTCCTGGCCAGCTCTGCTGCCAGCCCTGCTGAGAAACCTGCCTGCAGCCTTGTGCTGCTGGGGGCTGCAGCCCCTTCCTGCTGGCTGGGCATCCCAGGGGTGTTGGGAAAAGGAGAGCACCCAGCCGCCATCCAGAGCTGATCTCAGAGCTCATAAAGCTTCCCCGCTTGTACAGGTTCTGAGAAATCGTACATAACCCATTACGCAGATAGCACGAAGCAGTAGGCAGTTGGTAAAGATCAATAATACCCAAGGAAAACCAGTTTATTTCTATTTCAATTAGTTTATAAGAGCACTTGCATTTCTGAAACTTCATCAATGACGAAGTAATTTGCATTTAACTCGGTTATTATGTTGTGGGATTCACCAGAGCTCTTCAATTCAGGTTGCAAACTGTATTTCCCAAAACAGGCAGGACAAGCTGTATATTAGTCACTGTTCTGTCTCACAGCTGCCTGGACCTGGCTGGAAAAGGAGAGGGACCTGCACAGCAGCCCAGGCTCACAGGCTCCATCTGGCAGCTCCTTGGTACCAGCATCAACTGGAAAGGAGCTTTGCTGAAAAGGACCTGAGGGTCCTGGTAGACACCAAGCTGAACATGAGACAGCGATGTGCCTTTGTGGCAAAAAAAGCCAACAGTGTCCCGGGCTGCATTACAAAGAGCATTGCCAGCAGGTCAAGGGAGGTGGTCCTTCCTCTCTGCTCAGCCCTGGTGAGATGCTTGGAGTCCCAACTCCAGATCTGGGCTCCCCTGTACAGGAGAGACATGGACATACTGGAGTGATTCTGGGAATCATCTTTGTGTCCCTTTACCGTTCTCACTCCAGTAAAGCCTGGAAAAAGGAAAACATCTCACCAGCTGGGAAATCCAGGTCGTGCTGGGAAGGGACAATGTGGCTTGAACTCCAATGCAGTTTTCTAGGCAGCACGGACCCTTAAAAGTTGTTTCGCATAAAGAACACAATCTATATATCCCAGGTGGATGGTAAAAAAAAAAAAAAATGTCTGTCGCCTGAGAAACTCAGTGTTTTAGAGCTGGCGGGCTGTTTCTGTTGGAGAAAATCTACTCCTCCACACTCAGCCTGCAGTGCTGCCCCAGCTTGTCCTGGAGACCCTGGCTGGCAGCAAAAGCCTAGCTACCTTGCGTCACCCTGATGATGGCCTGTTTCCAATGCCAAGATGTCCCCAGGTTAGCAGGAGTTCAGACGTGCCTTCCTGGCAAATCAGCATCCTTAGGGCATCCCAAAGCTGCCATGGCTATAATGAACATTCAGACAAAACCTCCTGGGTGCCACCAGAGAATAGAGGAATATCCATAAAGTGCTATGACAATTTTGCCACACAAGAATCATTGTTTTCATGCTCTATAACTGCAGGGGTAGTGGGATGACGGGATCACTGTCAGTTCTGGCTAGTGCTGTGTAATCTGAATACATGAGGAAAGAAGTGTTACCTTCCTTATCTTTAACTAAAAACTGTGATGATCTCTGTATGTGCTGTATCATGATGTTCTTTTGTCCTAGTTTCCACTTCCACTTAAAAAGATGGCCGGTTAGCCACACTTGTAATTACCTACAAATTGCCAGTCATCTGTAGCTTAAGAAGAAAAGTTTCACTGCTACAGTTACTACTATGGTGTTTTCTCTTTTTAGAGGTTCTGCTATTTACTTGTATTTACTTAATATTTCACTCTTCTCATCATGGGAATTTTTCTAAAAATCTGAAGTGTACTTGGTATTCTGTAGTTTGGTAATATTATAGCTATGGAAAAAAAAAATATATATTTTTTTTTTTTTTTTTTAAATAAACCAAGAATCGTGCATCTAGGCAATGTATCAGCCAAGAATTTTTTTTTCCCAGTGATGAATCACTTTCTTCACACCACTGTACTCTAGCCTCATAATGACATTCTTTACCACAACATATTCAAAGCCTCTGCTTGTGAACGTATTAAGGAGCTGTTGTTATAATAAGGATAAACAGGATGGGAAATCTGGTAGTTAGGGCTGAGCTGAGTTAGTTACTCTTTAGGATAAGAATTCTGCATTCATCTGTCCATTGGACAGTAATAGAGAATTTGGATTAAAACCAGATGTTAATATCTGGGCTTCCCCAACTCTATTCTGAAAGACTGTCATAGAGTCATAGATTCACGGAATGGTTTGGGTTGGAAGGGACCTTCAAAGGTCACCTGGTCCAACCCCCCTGCAATGAGCAGGGACATCTGCAACTGGATCAGGTTGCTCAGAGCCCCGTCCAGCCTGGCCTTGAATGTCTCCAGGGATGGGGCATCTACCACCTCTCTGGGCAACCTGGGCCAGTGTTTCACCACCCTCATTGTAAAAAATTTCTTCCTCATGTCTAGTCTGGATCTGACCTCTTTTACTTTAAAACCATTACTCCTTGTCCAATCATTATAGGCCCTACTGAAAACTCCATCCCCATCTTTCTTACAGGCCCCTTTTAAGTACTGAAAGGCCACAATAAGGTGTCCCCAGAGCCTTCTCTTCTCCAGGCTGAACAACCTCAAGTCTCTCAGCCTGTCCTCATAGGAGAGGTGTTCATCCCTCTGACCATTTTTGTGTCCCTTCAGCCTGATACCCCCACAAAGATTTCTTCATCCAAAACTCATATTTTACCCAGTCCCTGGGCTTTGAATTGTGCCCCACTCTGCTATAATGATCTCTGTATTTGCTATATCAGGATAGCCCAATTTCAGAGGCTGACGTCTTCCTCACTGCAGATATCAACAATCTCATGATTTTTAGCAATGTAGTAATGCAAATAAAGGCAAATCAGGTTGCTGAGAGGCCCAGTTGAGTAGGAAGGATTTTTGTAGTTGATGTAAAGAATTGGCTTATGGTGAAAATAAAACATGGAGTAATTTGCTCTCTACTCAGAAAGGGCAAACAGTTTTATGTCAGCAGAGATGTTCAAGCCAACTTTGTTTTAGCTGGGAAATAGATCATAAAAGATATCAATTCTTAGTATCTTGGGGTGTGTACAGAGTAAGTTCTGGGATCGTTGTCCTTCAGGGGATTTTGATGAGACATCCGCAATAGTATTATAGCGACACATACATACCATAATGATGATAAGGTAACCATGGCAATGATGATAAGACAGAACTGATTCCAACATACACATGTAAGCCACAGAGGAGAGCTGCATGACCATATACAGTTTAAGAAAATGAATACGTCAAGTACACATGCTCAGGTCTAAAATCTTCTTGTGCGAAAGGTAGTTGCTTTCCCCATGAGAATATCAGAGTATCGTCTACCCTCTTCTTCCTTTTTTTCTTGCTAGACCAGAGAAATTGTGAACCTGGAAGGTATAATAGGCAGTTAGTTTGGCTTATTAGGGTGCTATTTTTATTTTAGCAATAGAGTGAATTAATGCTGGTTTTGGCTTCTGGACTAGTCACACAAATATCACAGTAGTCATTTCCACGTGATCGGACAGGTGAAACAAAGACAGGACAAAATGTCCAAGCATTTCTACTTTTATCTGAAAGAAAACCTGAAGTCAGCCTCAGTCTTGCTTTGAAAACGAAGGACAGCAGTTTGTGTCTGGGAAGCCTGTGTTTCCACTAGAAGTTGACCCTGAAGCAGCAGGTCTGGGCACGGGGGTGACGGTGGAGCCACGTGCTGCACCGGCCGAGCTCAGGCACATGTGCAGCCTCCTCCTTGTGCAGCCACGGGAGCCCAGCCTCTGCAGATACGTTGCCAAGTCTCAGCCTCTCTCAGTCTCACACACATCATGCCATCATCCTGCTGCCACTGTGATCTCATATAGGTGAAGAGGAGAAGCAGGTAAAGAATAGGAGACCATCAGTGAGGGTCTTTAGGGATGAAGAACAGTGGTTCTTGAAGCACTAACCAATCCTATAAACCTAATGTAGAGAAAACTCCCGTTGTTTTTAGCAGGGATTTTCCTATGTTGGGTATTGCAATGCATTTCATAGGCTTTTGATTGCAAAAATGGTCCACAGGTCCAACAGGCTTGGATTAACATTGTTAAAGACACTGAGGTTTCCACTCTTCTGTGTTTCAGGCTTGCAGCTTCATGGCAGTATCAACTGTAGTTGCTCTTTTCCTCTTTGAAACAGAAAGGAAAAATACAAATTTGGAACACTACAAATCTGGTTTGCATAAGTCCTTGGGCCAAAGCCATCTCCAATGTAACTCTATTGCCTTGAGTCATATATATTTTCTTCCTGTGTTTCACTCCAGAGATGTAGTGACTGCAGGCAGTAAAATGATTTGGTGAGAATGATTGCAGAGATTATCACAAACAGATCCTGATCTCTAATCTAATCAAGATCTCTGTCTACACATTAAGTCCAAGTTCAAAGCGCTGTGCACTAAATGATGTACTTGGCATCTCTTGGACCAGGCAGCAGAAGCAGGAGATGAATGCATAAACCAGGAAATGGATCATGGCCAATTAGCGGTGCAGAAACCGTAGCGGGTCATTTCCAAAATAACAAATGAGCCTGGCAGGCTGACATGTCTTCGTCCAGTGGCCTGAGTCAGGCACATGATGAAGACCTTACTCCAATGTGCATGGGCTGCTTTGGGTGCTGCAAGAGGGGCTTAGGAGGCCATGCTAGTCTCCAGGCACAGCACAGCTGAGTGAGTGGAAGAACAAGAGAAACTTGAGATATAAGTCAAACTTGTCACTGCATGACATTTACAAATCATCTGAACTATGGTCCCTATTACTCAGACCCTGCCTCTGTCCAAGAGGGATGTCTATCCAACAGGGAGGAGGTGGGGAAAGGCAAAGCTCAGATTTCAGCCAATTCCTTCCCCTGATCTTTTTCCCCAGTTGTCAAGAGGAAGGAAAAAAAAAAAAAAAAGGATTCGAGAATCTGGGAACATCTAGCCAGTGAGAGATCCATGAGCCCAGACGAGCTCAGAGCCCACAAGGCCAGACAAAATGAAAATAAACCATCCAAGATGCTTCCTGTCGCAACAGGGCTGCAACATAAAGAAGTGAAAGGGCAGAATCATAGAATGTCCTGAGTTGGAAGGGACCCACAAGGATCATTGAGTCCAACTCCTGTCCCTGCACAGGACAACCCCACAGTTCACACCATGTGTCTGAGGGCGTTGTCCAGTCTCTTCTTGAACACTGTCAGGCTTGAGGCTGTGACACCTCCCTGGGGAGCCTGTTCCAGTGCTCCACCACCCTCTGGGGGAAGAACCTTTTACTAAAGTCCAAGCTAAACCACCCCTGGCACATCTTCCTGCCATTCCCTCGGGTTCTGTCAGTGGTTGCCAGAAAGACCAGCCCCTGCCCCTCCTCCTCCCCTCGTGAGGACACTGTAGACCACGATGAGGTATCCCCTCAGCCTCCTCTTCTCCAGGCTGAACAGATCTAGTGACTTTAGGCACTCCTCATATGGTTTCCCCTCTGAACCCTTCACCAGCTTCATGGAGACAGAGAAACAGAGGCAGAGCAAGATGATGGGGTCTGCCTTGCTTTGCCCCTGACCACAGCAGTGAGCACTGACCTGCCAGGAGGAAAACGGTGAGGCTCACAGCTGTCCTGGTGGGCATCCACAGGTTGATAAGGTTGGTCACCTCAATGTACAGAGAATCTGTTCCGAGGTAAAAATTCCTAGTAACAATAATACTAGGGTTTTAATGTTTAAAGATGTCACTGTTAAACGAGAATGATCAAATTAGTCCTTTGTAACTTCAAGTCAACGTGAAATAGAATGAAAGATGAAGGGAACAGAAGCCTTTTTTGTGACATAAGAGGGCACATATGAGAGAGGCAAAAAGAGTAAAAGAGAAGAGAAGAGAACAGGGAATAAAGACACCTGAAAAGCTTTTCCTCACAGCTTTTGTTTAAAAGAGTGTTTATAGGCACTTAATCTCTTGTTTGCCAGGCAAAGAACAGGTAGGAACTCAAAAGAATTTCTACTTAAGTCCCATTATATTCGTTTTCTTTTTTGAAACCTTCCTAGATTTGTTATGTGCCATGACAGCATTTGGAAACCCTTTCAATGACTTCTTGCATTAGATTTAGTTCCATCATCAAGGCCTTCAGGAAATAGTCTCCTCCGCAGAAACACTTGGAGGCTGGGAATTAAAACCTTTGATTTCTGAAAGCTGATACATGAACTGATGAGCTATAGGTGGAAATGAAGATGAAGGCAACCTTCTTGCAAAAAAAGGGGGTTTGAACTGCAACCTGGAATTAGCCTGTGTGACACGTATATCTAACATCAGACCACTTTTACTCATTCTGCTTTCTGTGCTTGTTATTGAGGCTATTACAGATAAACATGTTGACAGCTCATGTTAGGAAAAGAAACATCTCAGCTCTGCAGAAAACCACCCTCAAAATGGTATATGTGGCCGCATAATCTATACTAATCCTAGGGCAGAAAACTGTGTCTGCTAGATAGGCAGAAAAGTCTTCAATATTATTTTCTAGTTCTTGAAGTCTTCAGTAAGGAACCACACCAGGCCTATCTGTGGTGGGTTGTGGTGAATTGTTGAGCAGTTTTGTGTTGAGATTGAAGCTGTGGAGAGAATCGAAATTCTGTTTAATGTAAATTTTCAAGGTCTTGATGTCAGTTTTCACTGTGGTTAGGCATAAAACCCTTATGCTTCAAAATTCTCCAAGAAAACATTTTGAAGGCTCACTTTAGGTTGCTTAAAATACATTTCAGCAATGATACTTCGATTTCACTTCTCAGAGGTGGTGTTACAATATAAAATAGAATACAAAATTAAACAATTCAAAGGAAGACAATGCTTTGAAAACAAAAAAAATGTGATGTTTAATTCCAAAAATGTCAAAACATGATAGTCTGATATCAGAGGTGCTTTTTCTGTTCTGGCTGAATTTTGGCAAAATCTACATGCTTATGTAATAGAAAATGGTACCATTAGTGTTTTCCTGTCCAACCTTCATGGATGGCTACTAAAAGGGATATAAATTATTAACTACTTATCAATATTGACATTTCCTTGTTGTACAAACAAGTTTACCAAATAAGTAATGTAACTGGCTCAATGACATACTTTTAAGTGAAAACAGCACCTTTCTATAAGCAAAATTTTATATTGCTTAGAAAAAAATTTTTTTACAGACGCACCTTTTAAAAACTGCACTAAAAACTGTAAAAGATAGGGGAAAGATGAAAAAAACTGGTTAAATCAAATAATCAAGTGATTTATGTAAAAACCACAGGTATTCTGTAGGAGATTGTACTATTCTGTAATATGGCCATAACGCTATTTGAGCCTATGGTATGAGATAGGGAAGTGACAGTGTCACATTCTGCTACCAGCCTCTGACATGACAGGTGCATAGATAGAGTGAATGGAAGCTTTAGGAGGAAAAAAAACCGCAAGAGTTCAAATAATGTATGCATAAAACAAAAAAGTCGCCCTTTACTAAGTAGACCCAGATACTGTTGCTCAAGACCCATGAACTTACAGCCACAGGGGAAATCCGGGATCCATAGCAAAAGAGGCTTTCTGAATTGGAGATTGTCGTGAATTGAAGCTATACAAAGGCAGTGAACTCCAAAATAATATAAACACTAGGCCAAACATGAAATTCAGTATGTCAAGAGCAACGGGAGGGAATATTAGAAGTTGGGAGATGTCACCCTGGGAAGGAGGACCAGGACAGCCTTCCAAGGGAGTGGGTTGACTGAAGGGCTGCGTTAACTCATGGGCTAGATGAAAAGAAAGAGGAAGAGGTAAGATAGTACAAAATGTGAGTTTATGCACTTAAAATAACAGCTGTAAGTTTAAGTTTCCTAATTGGAAATGACAGAGAAGAAAGAGATGGGTGGATTCCTTTAACTATAGCTATGACATTACCACAGGTAGGATAGGCCAACAGAGCTATTTCCATTAATGCATGAAGGCATTACTAGCACAGTACAAACTCTGCGATGGAGACTTCCTCTGGATTTTTGCACACAGCTGTAATTACTCTTGTTCCAGAAGGCAGCTTAAAACTAGCTTAGGCAAAGGAAGGGCTGTTAGGATGATCCAGAGAATGGGAACAGCTATGCAAGTGAAGTCTAGCGGAAGTCATGTTTATGCTGTAATGAACCATAAACGCGGATACTTACAGTTATGAAAATATGGTGTTTTCCTGAAAATATTATCCTGCAAGGAAGCAGCGTAAATCACCCTATGCAAAATGCCATGCCTGGGTTAGCTTGCTAAAAGCTAATCCAGATGTTTTTCCACTGCCCTTTATCAGCCTATGGAGGAGTCTGGCACGTATAACCTCAGAAAGCAAATGCTGAAGCGGGATCTGATTGCCATCCCTAAATATGCTGAAGGAGGAAGAGGGGAAGCAATAGAGCAAAAAGAGCTAACAAAGCTCAAGGGCTGTGTTAGCACCTGGACAAGTGGTAAAAACTGGCCATGAGCAAATGCAGACTGGAAATCTGAAGAAGGATTTTAAACATCCAAGCAGGACAGCTCAAGGATGACCTTCCTATACAAAAAGCAAGAGCAGAAATCTTAATTGATTTTACAGTTCAGTCAAATTTGAGCTCAATTAATATTTTAAAGGGATTTCATGGCACAGCTGTTTGAAATAATAGAGATCTGGGTTCAATGATCCAGAAGATTACTTCTAATCCTATCTTACTAAAATACAGCTGTAAATACACCCAGAAAACATGTAAGTCCACCAAAAAATCCTCTGAAAAAAAAAATCGAAATGGGTAAAATAAAAAGTAGGTGCAAAGGGCAACATAATTGTCCCAAGAGAAAAGAGAATCTGAACTGGAAAGCAAGAGATGCGTAAGGAAGGGAAAAAGCATTAGGCAACACAACAGAGTATTCTAGTAAAAAAAGGCATCGTTGGTGTCAGAAATGTTGTGGTTTAGTGTCCTTATTAATAATCTATAGGTAATGTGAGCTGCACACAAAGAGCTCTCACAGATGACCCTGGCTTGGGAGGAGCTGAAAGGTAAATCAGGACATGGAAATAACAGAAAACGACCTCCTGAGACTGGGGACACTACTAGAGCAGACAATCAAATGAGTTCCCACTTGTAAGCGTGAAAACATACCTGAGGCAAAATCCTCCAAAACACTTGTAGTCAATGGCAAACTGCTAGCAGGAATACTAAAACACTTTGCAATGAAAGTGGGTGGCCAATTGAACGTAAGTGCATATTACAGTTTGGCTGCAAAAACGCTGATGCAATTTTAGGGTGCAGTTCCCTTGGTATTTGAATCAAAGGCAAAAAAGACCTATTTTCTACATCATTTTAATGCAAATGTATCTGGAATAATACACTCAGTTGGGGGAGTTGCTATGCATGGACAAATTGGAACAAGGATGGTAGGAAACAATAAAAATTATCAGGAATCTAGACTGACTGTCTTAAAAACCAGATTTAAAAGCTCTGTGTGCATGAACAGTAAAGGTCCTTTCAGCCCTGTTTTTCTATGACTGCATGCTAAGCAGGCACAGAGTTAGAAGATATGAATGCCAAAGGGGAGGAAACAATTTAGACTGCTACATAGAAACAGAAGTGCCAAATGGGGTGAAATTAGCAATGTGAAACCACGGGCTGACTAGCAGGAAAATCTGTTGAGATGTATCCAGCTGTAGAAAAGCTGCTAGGGGACCTGGTGAAAGCCTGGTCACTCAGGATTTTTACAACAAGGCTGGACAAAACACAAGAAAATGTACCATAGGGAGCAATTCTCCGCTGGCAAAGAGCAGTGGAGCAGATGATCTAGTAGGCTCCTTGCATCCCTAACCTCTACAGTTCTATGATTTCTCACTGTACAGCACATTTCAAGAGGAAAAAGAAATAAATTGAAGGTAAAATATCAAATGGGTAAAAAAGCTGAAAAAACAGGAGAATGAATGGAGTTCGGTTCTCCTTGCTTTTCTGTATTTAAAGGAGTTGCTTCTGGCACATTGTTTTCTTGTCAGAGGCACTTCATTTTCTCTTTCTCTCACTTACCATTTTCTCTCTCGCTACAAAAGCAGAAATAGCCACTTGGGACTGCTGATGTCTTTCTGAGGAAGGATGCTGCTCTTATGCTTTGGAACAGCATTAAGGCTCCGGTCAGTGAAAACATAAATACCTCATTGTTTTCTTTGGGAACAGATTTCTTTTTGAAGCAAGCTCCCAGCAAGTACATGCATCATAGTATATGCACCAGCATATCAGCCCTGGTCCCTTCCCGCACTGCCTTCTTCCTCATTCCAATACAAACTCTCATTTTATCGCTCTGTTCACCCTCTTCTTGCACAGGTATCCTGCTCTTTCCCTCATGCTGCCTCCTGCAGCTGAAACACCTTTTCCCAAACTGGTCCAGTGATCTTTTGCTCTTTGGTCTGCGTTCAGCATTTCTTAAAAAAACCTACTTTTTCTTTGCAAAGGATTAATTAGCCGACTAAGGTCAAGTCAGTCATTGAATTGCAGGGTGTCGTACGTTGGAAGGGACCTTTGAATATCCCCTGGTCTATAGCCCTGACAGGCCAGCTTCAGAGTTAGAGCATGTTACTCAGGGCCTTTGTGCAGCTGGGACAAATTTCTGACTAAAATTTAGGTGCATCTCCAAGGATGGGGATTCGACAACTTCTCTGGGCTGCCTGCTCCAGGGCTTCGCCATCCTAATTGAGAAAATATTTTTTCTTTAATCCAGTCATAATTTGCCTCACTGTGGTAAGACCTCCCCACTCTTTCCATTTGCTGGACTAAGCAAGCCTGATCTGCCAGTCTCTCCTTGTACATGGTGTGCTCCAGCCCCTGACCATCACCATGGCCCTCCACTGGACTCCCATTATCACATAAAATACATATAAAATAATATATACACATAAAATACACATAAAGTAATAGAATGAGTTTGGATGTCTGGAAAAGTAATCAGCTGATTTTGGTTTTCTCTTTAGCTATTTGCAGGTTTATTGTAAGTTCCAAGAAACTTACTATAAACTCTGAAAAAAACTTCTGCCTTTTTCATGTTTCCAAGACGCTCTTTCAGAAGAATCTGACACACTGGGAAGAAATAAACTAATATTAATGGTGTTTTCCTGTCTGTGTGTACACAAGGCTGTTTTTGGGGGAAGCTGAGCATTCACAGTTCCATCCTAGCTTCGGGGAGGACTGTGTGTGAACAGCACTTCTCAAAAATCGGGCACAGTAGTTTGGCTTTTCAATGTGCATTTGGACCCATCCCATTTATTGTTAATGGGAACTGTGAGACCTCCGGTGACTTTGAAATCTTGATCAGTATATACATTCTGATGACAGGCAAATGTGCTTTCAAAGAGAATAATATACTGATTTTCAGAAGTCATGGCAGCTTTGATGCACAAACGTGTCAGATAGATATATATGTAACATAAGAATATGCGCTGCTGCCCATCACCTTGCTCTGTCCTGGGGCACTTTTACATGGCACACTGTCCCCCTCAGACATCAGGGCATCCTCCATGTAAGATCAACAGGGGCAGTGAAACCTTTAGGCACAGCTTCAAAACGCTATCTAAGCAGGGACCGTCTTTGCTGAGGTGTTAGTAGTCAGGGATTTTGGGAGAAAATGAGTAGAAGGAGTTGTAAGTGTAACAAGGCAGTTTGTAACTGTGTATGGCAGAAAGGGTTTCCCAAAGTAGAAGCTTTCGCAACATCTCCTAAAGACAGATTCATAATATTACCCCTCAAAAACCATTTTTAGGTGACAGTAATCATCCAAGTGTGGTTTTGGTTGTGACATCTTTAAACTGGGTGGGTCTTTTTCACAGGGAAATACTTTTTCCATTTCTTATGCAAGTCACGCTTTCTGTACAGAGACAACAAATACTTTATCTGTCAACAAACTGCAGCCAACTTCATCTGCATGGCTGTGATTTACCACAGGGCACAGCTGCAGTCGCACAGGTAGAAGGGAGCTATTCAGCCTGGTGGCATTGTCAGGATCTTAGAGCTT
This sequence comes from Caloenas nicobarica, assembly GCF_036013445.1. Taxonomy (NCBI): domain Eukaryota; kingdom Metazoa; phylum Chordata; class Aves; order Columbiformes; family Columbidae; genus Caloenas; species Caloenas nicobarica. The sequence goes on from NC_088247.1 coordinate 38,731,405, forward strand.
CTGCCTTAAATTGCCGAGCAGAGGCTGGGACAGTTGGCTTGGTCAGGGCTAGCCAGTTCCTAGACAAGTGTCCTCCAGCACATGGCTAGTTTTCAGAAGAAAAGCAAACCTGGGAGAGGAGCTGACGAGTAGCGGGAGGTCTGAGGCTGCTTTGGGCCCCAGTGTTTGTTCTTCTTCCCTTTGCCATGGGTCAGTCCTTTTCAACCTGCTTCAGTCCTTTAACAGCCTGGCATCTGGAGCTGGCACCAACCCAATTTCAGCTCAGGACATGATAAAAAAAAGAGTATTAAAATCAAGCTGAACCCTAAAGTTGCCTACAGAGAGCACAGAGTGCAGGCTGTGGAAGAGCGGGGCCTCTTTGGTGTCAAGCTTGTTGTTGAAGAGGTGCCTGGAGTGTCAAAGGGAAGAGGATCTGCATGAAACGTCTGTCTTACAAGACCCGAGGTAAAAAGATTCCTATTTGCCTTGGAAAACTACTGGCGGCGTATACAAATTTGTCACGGTTTCTGATATTAATGACAGCAATGGAACATGGGACTTTTAGATTTCACACCTCAGCTTCACACCAGCACCTTGCTGATAGCTCAAAGCTCACAATCCAACTGGTTCAGTTCAAGTTCAAGGATCTTCTCACCTATTTTTAGTTAGCTAAAGATCTGGTATACAGTCTGAGCTTGTAATTTGCCTTCCCTTTAGAGACAGTGGAGTGAGACATGACTGGTGGGTTATCCCATCCTGTCCTGAAGGACTCTGGGGTTGGGTGTGGATGTCACACTGGGGACAGCAGCTCTCATTGATCTGCAAGCAAAGGTGGCAGGTGCTTGAAATAGGTTGTGAAAGCAGCTTTGCTCAGGCAATTTAGGAATCTGCTTTGGTGCTCATCTAAAGCACTAAATGTCAGTGGGGGAAGATGTGAACCATATCTTCACTGCCAGGTTTGCCCACTGTCTTTAGAAATTACAATGGGGTATCTGGCATTTTTTGTCTAGGCATGCCAGTGCATGAGCACCATTGTTTGCACAGAATAGTCACAGGGATATAAAAAATTGATACAAGCCAGGAAGTTATAACACTTACTTGCAAACCTCTCTTCAATCAAAATTTGAAAAAAAAAAAGTACTGAACTCCATCTGACTTTTAAAAACCTTGTTTCCCTCAGCAGGTCAGTCCTGACAGGTGTGAATAGGACACCGTCCTGTTTAGTGACCATCCTATAAAGGAAACTGTAATGCATGCAGTAAACGAACCCTGATTTTAAGTTTGAGAGTTACATGCATCCAAACCATCAGGCTTGTGATACAGCTCCAACCTCCCTCTTTACAAAATGAAGGCTCAGGCTTTTTGTGTTGTCCTGTGCATTGTCCCATGGTTCTCTTCAGGCTATATGGCCCTTGTATTCCTGTAGCTGGTGGGAAGAAAACGCAGGTTTAAAACAAAGCAAAACAACCCAAAATTCCAATATTTCATCCAGAGGATAAAAAGGAATATGCTGGTGACTTGTTATTCCGCACAGAGTGCCCATTACTTTTGTTGTCTTCAAGGCAGTAGTCACTCACGGAGAGCAGGGCGATAGTATTTACATTGGGATTTCAAGGAAGACTGCTCTTATAAATTAGTAAAAGGCATGAGTCATCCCAGCACAGTGTTTGATCCAAGAGATGCAGTTATCAGCCCAGCATAACACTCTAGCATCTGTCCAAAATGCCGCACACCCTCATTAGCACACTATTCCTGGGAGCTAAGCAGGCGGAAGGTTGCAAAGAGGTGCTATTGTTATACCAGGAGTAATTCTTATGTTTTATTGATACCCAATAAACTGTGTGTTAGCCTGAAAGCAAAGACAAGACAGAGGGAGCGGGCCAGTGGAGATCTCTGTTATACAACACTCAAACACAGGGAGTGGAACTGGTCAAATCCTTTCCAATTACTTTTTTTCAATAAATGTCAGGTTTGGGGAGGAGGACCATCTGAGGGATTTAATAATTAATAAGAATGTATTCATCCCACTGTACAGCTGGACACATCACCTATGAATAAATCCCCCAGATAATATATTTGTGGATCTTCATAATATTTTTTCAGTCACTTTTTTCACTATGGGTTTGTTTTTTTTTTATTTCAGTCTAGTTCAAATTGCCCTAGAAATTTCCCAGAAATGAACCAGATAACCACTTAGGGGAAAGGGAAGAAATGCGTGGACCTCGGGTCCTTCCCCATTCAGGAGCAGAAGCAGCATTTGCAATAATTAAGGCTTCTGGCAATGCAGGGAACCTGACTGGTGAGCCATGGAGATTAGGTGATTCTGCAGAACTCCGTGAAAGACAGACAAATATGGGTGCTGTGCACAAGCTGGGAATTACTGTGGGTGTCAATTAACCTTGTAGATCACAGGGTTTATTGGACTGTATCATTTATCCCAAAGTAAAACACTGAAAGAAAGGAAAGCATCATTAAACAGCACAGCCTTGCAGAGTTTAGGCAGTGAACCAAGTTTCCGAACAATTTAATTTATTAGGGACCTAAATTGTACTAGATTATCAAATCAAGTGGAATAGAGGGAGGCAATGCATTTTCTGTTCAGTGCCCAGAATGTAATAAGTGTGTTATTCCATTCATGCCATGAATCAGCCTGAGTTATGAAGAAAAGAGGATGTTTCCTCCGTAGGATAATTTTCCGTTTTTTATCCATTTTCAAAAGCTGTCAAACAGCTGTCATGAAGGAAAAACATTGCTAGTTTATCACTGAAGCTTGAAACCTGTTAAATGTGAATGTAAAGTGGAGCACTACATATAGTCCCAATACAATGGGAAGAAGCTTAACTGTTTGAAGTCTGTCTTTGTGGAGATTATACGCTGGCAGAAAAGGACAATAGGGGAGTTTTGCCTTGGGAAAAGAAAGACTGACAGGTCTGCATGTTTTTCCACAATCAATATTGTAGATGGAGCTCTTCATACACGGTGGGGTTCAATTAAAGAAAAAAACCACGCGAATTTGGGGAAATTCCCCGATGAGTTCAAATCCTTCCCGGGAGGAGGGAATGTTTTTTTTCAAGATGAGCTTGCATGAAAAATTCATGCAGTGGATGGATACATTCATACAAAAAAGAAATTTGATAAATAAATAATTGTCTTAATTCTTACTGCCTCACATAGCAATTGCACATCCATATTGACCACTTCAGTTTGCAAAACTAGTCCTTAGTGTAAACATGTGTAAAATTAAATCATCTAGGAAAACAAAATAAGGCAAAAGGTCACACATGCTAACTGAAGCAAGTAGTTCATACTAAAGTCTCTCACAACATCCAGGAAATAAGACACTGCCACATGCAGCCAAGAAGCTGGTACAGGGATGAACACAAAGGCACAGACAAAACACAGCATGAAAATGGGTGATAAGCGGAGATTTGCAGCCATCAGGAAGGAGAGAAGAGGAGGCAGCTGCAAAGACAGGAGGCCGGAAAAGATAGACGAATTGGGCTGGAAATATATACAGTTATGATAACAGCTATGAAAGAGATTACGTGAAGCTGCAATTAGCTAGCTGTGCTCCACTGCTATTCAGTCATACTTGCATCTCTCTCCTGCTTTTTCCCAGTATTGACTGTGTGGAGAAGACAGTTATGTTGGTTGGAGAAGAGTTGTGTACACAACACTTGGGTTGGACAAATGAAGTGCCAGCCTGGTCTATGGTGTCTGCATCTCCAAGCCATGAAGAATTGCAAGACCCTCCACAGGAACCCAGGAAAGCCCATTGCCTATCGTAGTCTGCCTCTCCACCACACTCCACCTCCAATAGGAAAACAAAACCATAGTGGATTAAATGCAACATTCCCTATCCTTCAGACTCAATGACATTTTTGTAGCCATTTTTTTGTCCCTGTCAGCTCCCCTCACTCACCTTTTTTCCACTTCCCCATGGCTATTTTCTGTGTTGTCTCGCATAATTTTCTTTCCTTAGCCAGTTCTTCCCTCAGATACCTGCAGCTCCATGCACGGTCCGGGAAACCTCCCTGCACCTTTCCCCACCTGCCAACTCCCTGTCCCAGCCCCTCACCTGTGCCCCCTGCCCCTGCTTCTGCTTTCACCCAGATAAACTTTTCAGTGTATTTTGTTCACAATTCATCTCTTTACAGTTAGCTTTGGTTGTGTGTTTTTGTCTGTGCTAAGGAAAGCCCTAGGATACAAAGTTGAAATGGACTTTTCTATGTCTTTTTTTTTGCCATATGCCAAAGGGGACTCTCAAAGGCTTGCTCTGGGAGGTCCTCTTGAACTGCTCCCTGGTGACAATGAGTTTGGCTTCCAAAGCTGACCAAATAGACAGGTGGAAAAGATACCACCACCCTCCTCCCCTGCAGGAACAGGAATAATCCTAAGAAATCTTGGTTTTTTCTATTTTTTTAAAGAAAAAACAGAATCAACTCCCCATCAATCTATGGTGCTACGTGAGCCCATGCTCTGATTTGACTAGTAACTGGGTGAATAACAATGTGTAGTAGAAAATACTCATTTTTAAAGAGTAGCATAAAAACTAGAGGTTGATGCTTATGTTTACATCCATACATTCAAAAGGCATTGCTTTACCCCAAACCATGGCCCACATTACACTATGTGTTTCACCACCGAAGAGCCCCTCTGGGAAGGAGGCTGGTGAGCAAGAGAGCTCCATGGTCACTGCAGTGGTGAAGACAGGTTTTGGCGAGCAGTGCTTGGGCAAACAGCTAGGTTTATGTGAAATGTCCTGTGTCTCTGGTTTATATATTCGTAAAATTCAGCCTTGCTGAAGAAACTCATGTGCCTGTGTATTTTTCAAGGTCTTGTCCAAAAGACCCCACTACAGAAAACTCGTTTAATCTACCTTAGAGGGATGAAGGGCTGAGTCAACTCCGCTAGGATTTGAACCTGTCACTCTGGGGAGCCTAATTATTGCAAATGTGGATCTTAGACTACTAAACCCTTCCCTCCTGCTCTAATCACCTCTCAAAGAGTCCCTTTTGATCCTGGAAGGTTACGCAGCACCTGTGATAAAGGCAAAGTATTTAACAAAGTCTCTGTAAGTGGAGTATATCATTATTCATATTACAGCAGGTTTAAAAGAGACAGGCAAGGATGAGAACATTGTGCTGTAACAAAGATTACAGTAGCAGTGCTATGAATTGCCTCTCTGCTCCAGTCTCTGTTTTCCTTCTACTACACAATGGAAAAATGGAGCGAGAGGAGAGCTGAGCTAAATTGCGCTCGCTCCCGCCGTGTTGCACCCCTAACCGTGTGTTTACTTGAAGCAGGTTTCATCTCTCATAGCTCAGCCACAGGCTAGTGGGCTGCACAGCTGGATGGTGATGTCTGAGGAAGGCTTGTCCTCCTCTGTACCCATGCCAAGTGTCTCCAGGAGCCACCTGGTTGGGGATGTTCCTGCTGTGGGCCCATACTTGCACATCCATGCTGCAGGAATGCAGGAGACCTGGTCTGCGGGCATTGGGGGGGATGATGAGGAGAGCACAGGTGTTTGCCCAGCTGTGGGGCAGCAGCTGGATGAGGTATCTGTAGCAGGGACTCCTAATGGCAGCTGCTTGAGTTTCTTTGCTTATCTCAGAATGCTGGTAGTATTTCTGCACAGCTTAGAAGGCAGAAGTGAAAGCTGATGAGAATCTCTTGACTTTTTTTAACAAGGCTCCTGGTTGGAGGTGGAAGGAAAAGCAGGGCTGGAGAGTAAAAGGAAGCCATTTTTTTTTCAGACTCTGAGCTTTGAAGAAAACACACCCCATGCTCCTCCTCAGAGTTAACATTGCAGCTAATAATTTTGGCTTTTATTCCCTGGGAGAAAAGGGAATTTTTGTCCCTCCCTCCATCCCTCCCCTCCTCCTTCCATTACCTGAAGGGGATGCACGTCTTCTACTGACATGCAGATAGACTAAATCTGAAATGCTAATGGACTGGCAGTGTTTGCAGTGGGGTGAACAGTTTTCTGCTGGAAGGCTGGTTGGCAGGATACCGTCCTGCAGTCATTGAATCATTGCACTGAATCACAGCCATGTTGGCAGGATCCCATTCTGAGGAAGTTCACAGTACTGTCAAACACCTGCTGTTGCCATTGAATGATATTATGCAAGATCTGAAATTCTATTTATCGAGATCTCTATTTGATTTCTTTTCTTTTCTTTTCTTTTTTTTCCCCATCCTCTTCAGTCACCAGAGTCTCAAATGACTGCAGTAAAACCTTTTCCCAAGAGCATTATACAATACTCAGCCTGATGCCAGGATAACTGTTCTTATAGGGTGAAAATCCGCTCTTCTGTCTTTGCACTGATGCAGAGATGCCAAGATAGCACACGATAAAAAGACATGTAAGCATTCCTACAGTGTGGACTCTGCAAGGTTACTCAGGTAAGGAGACCAAGCAGACTTTGACTCCAAGAAGCCCAGCCACTCTTTCTTTTTTCCTTGAAAGCTCTGTTTGTACAACCTGATGGGAGATGACACTACTATAAATCAGTTTTATCTCCTAGTCCTCTTAGACAGTGATTGTTTCAATATAAGAGACTTCTTGAACTATCACAGAATCACAGAATCACAGAATGTTAGGGATTGGAAGGGACCTCGAAAGATCATCTAGTCCAATCCCCCTGTCAGAGCAGGAACACCCAGATGAGGTTACACAGGAAGGCGTCCAGGCGGGTTTTGAATGTCTCCAGAGAAGGAGAATCCACAACCTCCCTGGGCAGCCTGTTCCAGTGTTCTGTCACCCTCACTGAGAAGAAGCTTCTTCTCAGATTGAAGTGGAACCTCCTGTGTTCCAGCTTGAACCCATTACCCCTTGTGTTACTGTTGGTTGTCACCGAGAAGAGCCTGGCTCCATCCTCGTGACACCCACCCTTTATATATTTATAAACATTGATGAGGTCACCCCTCAGTCTCCTCTTCTCCAAGCTAAAGAGATCCAGCTCCCTCAGCCTTTCCTCATAAGGGAGATGCTCCACTCCCTTCATCATCTTTGTGGCCCTGCGCTGGACTCTCTCCAGCAGTTCCCTGTCCTTCTTGAACTGAGGGGCCCAGAACTGGACACAATATTCCAGATGAGGTCTCACCAGGGCAGAGTAGAGGGGAAGGAGAACCTCTCTCGACCTACTAACCACCCCCCTTCTAATCCACCCCAGGATGCCATTGGCCTTCTTGGCCACAAGGGCCCAGTGCTGGCTCATGGTCATCCTGCTGTCCACCAGGACCCCCAGGTCCCTTTCCCCTACACTGCTCTCTAATAGGTCATTCCTCAACCTGTACTGGAACCTGGGGTTGTTCCTGCCCGGATGCAAGACTCTACATTTTCCCTTGTTATATCTATCATGATGGGAAGTTTGGTTTACACACACCTAAGAAGTGAAGAATACGAGTTTATGAGAGTTAAAGAGCAAATACATTCTTCTCTCTAATAGCTTATAAGATATAATAATTTAAAGTGGTATTTCCCTGGCTTGCTCCATGCCTTCTGTCCTGCCATACAGTCAACTTCACTTGGATTTTTGGAGTCCTTTCACAGAAGCAGTCATTCACATGTTAAGGAACCAACCTGAGCTACAGCCTGCCTCTTTGGCTTTACTCCCAGCCCAGGTGGCATCAGGCACTGCTGGCACGTCTCTGCCCCAGGACAGCCCCAGCCTTCCCCGCTCTCCAGCCGTCTGCATCATGACCAGATCTGCTCCTTCTCTTTACTTCCATGGATCTGCCCTCCTCTTTCCTGAAATCCTCTAATTTTGGATATTCTACTCTGCAAACACAACTCACTGGCTGGCTCTTTCCTCAACTGATTGATCTGCTCTCTGCACAGGAAAGGTCTCTTCCTGTCCGAACTAAAATATCTGGTTAGCAATGTCAGTGAGTTATACCAGGTTGCAACAGAGCTCATCCTCTCAAATGCCAGGCTTTCCTGCTCATTGTTTCTTGAGCAATTGGGTAACACTGCTACCTTGGATCAAGCTCACAGTCTGGGTGTGAACTTCTCTTCAGCTTCTTGCATCCAGCCCCTAGCTTAAAGTCTCACCCTTTTTTTTGTTTCACTTGCTTGTCCACTTACACAAATAAAACTCTCAACCAGGAGCTCATTATCTTTGGTCTCAGTTCTTGCAGCATCCTTTTCTTTAGCACTAACACGATCTTGCCTGGCCAATATTCCTCTAGAGCACCACTGCAAAGATCATTTTCATAGCCTGTCTGCCCGTGTCAGCTCTCATGGTGAATCCCTCCACTGGCTGCCCTTTCTCTTTTGTGTAAAGACCTTGCTTGTCCCTGTGCTGTCATCTTCTTTTCAGCACTTAAAAGATGACTTCTATCTCCTGTTTGCCCGTGAGTCTAGTCTCTGCTGCCCACCTTGAATCTCAAGTCCCTTTTCTTTCATACCATGTTCTCCTCCACGATACCCCTTGGAGTTTCAAACGCCATGTCCCTAAACGGGTGTAAAAAACTATTGTTATCCTTGAAATCCTTACTCTACATTCACCTTGTACAGGAGAGTTACAAAAGCCTTCCTTATAGTTAGGCTGGCAACAAATTCTTCCTAAGGACCAAGAGTCCTCCTCCAGTTGCTCCTTCCCCGCTTCCTTCCTCTCAAAAGAAATTAGCATCTCTTCAGCAGATTGTGACACAATAGGATTTAACAACAACAAAAAACATTTCAAAGAGGTATCTTTAAAAAAAACCAACCAAACAAAAAATCCCAAACAACTGTAAAAATCTGCAAGTCACACACACAATTGTACACATGTATTTTAGAACAGAGCCCCACAAATTGTTTGTATTTGTAGGAGAGATGTGACTGAACCTGCAGCTGGAGTATCAGATATCAGCTGCTGGGATATCAGCAACTAGGATACCGGCAATGCAGAATTGTGCCCAAAATCACTTGCTCCCCCCAGTCACGTGTGAAGCCTGTAGCAGAGAGAGGGCTTGGACCCGTTTCACAGATCCCCAGTTAGTGCCAAGGCATTAATCATCTGCAGACTTGCTGTGCTGTCTTCAAGCTAATACAAGCTATTTCACTTCTAAACTAAGAGCTTGGAAACAATGGCTTTTAAAACCAGGAAGCACCATGGTAATTAACATGACCTGTCTATCACCGAGATTATTAAACTGCATTCTAAATGTTTTGTTGCTGAAGATTAATTATGTAAATCTTCATAGGACTCTCACACAACTGAAAGAAATATTAATGTTTGTTCATCAGCTCTGGTTTCTTCTCTCAGCTACTTCCTAAAGGTTGTTTGAGTTCTAGTCTGCTACCAACATCACACAATTGCCAGTAACAATAGTCACAAAGCTTTTGCTGCAAGTAGCTAACGTCTCTGTGTGGAAGTGGTTGACCAGAGCTTGTAATGGTGTTTCAGGCAAACACTGTCTGGACCTACAGACATGGCAGGTCAGGACCTGCAGCTCTGGCTGAGGTCATATCTAATATAACCTGCTCTTCGTTCAATGATCATTAGTTGGCAGGTGATTAATGGAAGATATTGCTTTGTTAAGAATAAAAGACCATGAAACTTTAAGGCTATTGGAACATGGTGAGCGTTTTTGGACTACTTTTTCACAGTGTAACACAGATGCCATTTAGAAAAACAACTTTAAAGTTTAGCGGAGACTTCTTAAAGCTTCTTATGTGCTGCTGGCAAGCAGAATCAGCTGAGAAATACTAATTTTGCAAAAGGTTTCATGGAGTTTAATACAACTACTTTCAGTATGTCCAAATGTAGGCTCAATAGAAAAGTGTTTTGGGGAGAAGGTATTTTGTAAGCTGTAGCCCAAAGTGAATAAGCAGAGCAAAAATGCCTCAGTACTTATGTTCCATGTCCGTAAACTATTACTTTAAATATTATTCACTAGAACTCCTTGAAAATGTTAAGGCAGGATTCTGGCCTCAGGGTTAGTTGGTCATGTATGTGCTAAGTGGAGCTCATTTAATGTCTGATGCCCACCATGAAAATTCTGTGCAGAAGCAAGTCACCCAATGAACTCCTTGTGTTCAGGAGAGATACAGGCATTTTAAGGGTCTGATTTATCTCTGAAGCCTTTAGGGTGAGAAGAAATGTCTGTTCCATACCATTAGCCCTAAAGGAAATGGAGGTATGTGGTTCAGATATAGATATTTACACTTGGTTAGAACAACTGAGCTGTTCTAGTCACAAACTATCAGGAGAACAACAGTGTTCCCAATGACCATAAGGCCCATATTTATACCTGCACTCCAGCTGAGGTCTCTCTGTCAATAGCAAAGTGCTAACATGAGCCTGTGTTTTGGGAGCTTGGTGGAAACATGCTGGTGTGCTCAAGCTCCAGCTTCAGTTTTTGCCACCAGCACCTCCACTCCTCAAAGTCACAGGGTTTAGCAACCCGAGAATCCTCCCCGACAGAAATGAAGCTACAGTGGGAACACCCCATTACAACTGCACAATAAATACTGTAGGATTAAAACAACATTTCTGCTCAGCTGGAGGGGAACTCAGCTCCTTCTTGATGCCAGGAGATGAGGAAACAAGACGCTTAAATAGGGAGCAATTAATTCTGCATTTTAAGGTACAAAGGAAGGTGAGCATGGGTGGCCATGCAGTTTCAGATTTCAGGATTTCTCTTTTCTGCTGTAGGCCTCACAGACATATGACAGTCTACCTTTGCTGCAGAATTGAATTTTTTTTTTTTAAATGTCACTTTTGCTAGGGTTGAGACATGGGAAACTAATATGAGAAATTTGTGTCTTGTCGATCTCATATATCTCAGTACATTGTTGACCTTGAAACAGAAAGAGAAATAAAAGATATCATTGATTTTCAGTCCTTCCCTAATGATCATGTTAACAGAAAAACCCAGCTACCTTGTTTATTTTATACCATTCCCAAGCGCTTCTGTGGTTCCTCAGGTGCCAAACGCAACACTTATTAACACCCTGTTCCCTCGGGCTCCTCGTGGAACACTTCATCACCACCGCTACTGGCTTTCAAGCATAGCTGCACAAAATTAAAAAACAAGCGTGTTAAAAAAAATGCATGCAAAATGCAAAACTAACATGTGAACAAACAACAGGGGCCACTCTACTGATTATATTTTCAATGTCATGTTGTATTAATTAAAGCTTCCCATCCCTTAATTAAAGGGAAGAAGCCAGAGAATCTCCACCATGTTACACAGGGTGACTGCATCAAAGGGTCTCTCTGAGGGGTTTACAGCTGCACCGCCAGGTAGCACCCAGGGCTTTGAGTGAAGAGATTACCCTCATCAATGGCATTCAGAGCTTGGATCCAGATTTCCACAAGGTATAGGCGTGTGACTCAAGTTTTTGGTGTGGCCCCATCTTTAATTAGAACCTGCTTTGGCTTTCCCTAACTCAGCTTTAAACTTGGCATGGACCTCCTGCATATTGAGATGACAAGTAATGAGGATTTTTATTAAACTTGAGCCTCGGATGGCTGGGAGGAGGGAACAGCCTTTTGGCATCAGATGGAAAAGGCTTTTGCCTCTGGACTATTTCTCAGCACGGAGCAAAGAGCTGGGGGAGGAGAAGGTGACGGGAACACTGTCAGTGCCGCCACTAATGGGGCCTGCCTGGGGCAGGCTGTTTGGTATCCCTCAGAAGGTGACCTTGACTGCTAACATTTACATTTGAGCAGCCATTTGACATATTTGATTGTGTCTACAGCAAAAAATGCATGGTTCTGGGAGAGACATGTAGCTCAGATCAATGTCTTCAACGCCGCTGTCTCGTCTTGTCCTGACATACTCTGATGTTTGCTACTTAGTCTGAAAATGCTCGTTACAAGAACACCAAGGCACTGTGCCTTCTTATTAATCCAGGTAATCGATCTCATCAGACACCACCTGTACAGGCTAACTCAAGGTACAAGCTGCAAATTAAAGACCTTCTCAAAACAATTAAGTCATTCAAATTGGTAAGAATAGCGCTCGTTGTCCAATGAACCAAACGGCTGGCAATTCTTATGTGCCTTTGGCATCATTTATCAGCCTTGGACACGTGGAAGAGACTGCAGATGTCTGCCAGAGGTATCACTGGGTCGGGTCCTGGAAAGCTTTGCATCTGCAGCTCCTGTCATTTCCTTACCCCACAGGATCTGTCTTGCAGGAGGTGGAGATTTGAGAATAGCTCCCAGCCCTTATTGCCACATGTTTCAGAAGCTCAGCAGATGGCTGCGTGCTCCTACCACCTGGCCAAAGGATGTTGTCACCCTTCCAAACAAATGGCATTAGCACCTCTGAGGGACAGGCCAACCCACCGATGCTGATGCGCTTTAACTCACGATATAAGGATGGCTAAGAGTACACATGGGGCTAGATATGACGGCTTACCAGATGGGTGGTAATTTGTTAAGCTGCTATAATGCAAAAGCTTTTGATTGAGTATTCATACCCTAAGATCTTCAGCCAACATGAAAGTAATTTTGTTTGCCTTTAATACAACTGGAAAAGATAGGAAATTAAATTTTTAGGCCATAGTGTGTGCCAATCCCTTTATTTGTTTTGAAACTAAAAACCTTGTTCGCCCTTTCCTCTCTGCCGCTAAAAGTTCAATCACTTATTATATCAAAATAGTGATGCTGTTTGTCCTGGCACATTAGCACTAAAACATATGTTATATTAAATATTAACCGACTCCTAATTGATGGGTCATTTGGCCAAGGAAGGAGGTAGCTTCATATTATCAGTGGCCCGTTTCACTCTTCTGGTGTCTCAGTACTTTGCTCTTCAGCTAGCTTATCCTGTTACTCTGCCTCTGTTGGCCTTGAGCTTGAGAAGCATTTTGGCATCCCCTTAACGCAGTTTTGCGCTCCCTTTTGCATCCCGATTTATGTACATCAGGACTATCCATTGTGGGCAATATTGCCTGGGGTGTGAGCTGGTAGATTGAGCTCTGGATTTTAATTCAGTTTGGCAACTGTCCTCCCACGTGAACATAGGAAAATCACTTAAACTACCTTGTGCTTTTATTTCCCAGGTGTAAACTGCAGGAGAAGAAACACTGATGTTTAAATTACTAAGGTGGTCCCCTTACTTGAGGACACAGGAAAAAACATGTGTTGCTAAAATCTCATGCTGGAAAATCTTTGTCAAAATAATTGCATCCAGTTATACTGTTGGCAAGCTCTTAAATATGAGATCGGTTCTTTCATTGTACCTAGAGCTGACGAGTGACACACGGGTTACAACTACAGTGTGAGATGAATAATTTGCTAATTAATTGATTGTTGGTGATTTTTCAGAACAAAATGTGTAACACTACCTTTATTTGCAAGTCAGGAACCTCAGGCCTTAAAATACCTTCCAGGTTCCTGAGTGAAGCAGGCTTCTCCCTGAGTGCTGTAGCTGGGCAGGTACAGGGAGAGAACAGTGGGAGGATCTGCGTGGTGTCAGCGACGACAGAAGTCCAACCTGCTAGGGAAAAGGATGGTATGCACTAGAAACTCTGGCCATATTGCAGTCCAGTCACTCTTTATGCTTCGTGACAGCCAGCACAGACAAGACATGAAAGTGTGCAGTCAGATTTGTAATTAACATTCCCCAAGCTTCTTGGTTGTTGATCCTGTCCTTGCAGCTCCAGTTGTACCAAACTGGGCGACCTCTAGTCTCATAGAGCTGGACCCATGTCCCATGTTTCCCCAAAATCCTAATGCTGCTGGTAAAAACTCTGAGGCTTCAGAGCAGAAGCCAATCATTGACAACTCAGGGTTGGAAAGAAACTGCCTTAATTAACAGTTTTTCCCCAAACTGGAAACTAACCTTGAAGCACTGGATACCCATCTTACTGAGAAAACTGAATAGTGTGGGTGAGGATTCTGTGTCCCATGGTGTGCAAAGTCCTCTATCCCTGAATTAGACAGAACAGGAATAAGCTGAGCCTCTCTGTCTTCACTTACCTTTTTGCTGCTCTAAAGATGAGATGAGACGATGGATGAGAGAAGAACCACTGAGGCACCTCAGCCTGGGCTGACCATCCTGGCCATACAGCCAGGCTTGGCTTTCAGGTTCAGAACCAAGCTAAGGAAAAATGCTGATGGCTGTGGTCAGGAGTCAGTGAGGCAGTATGGCCTGAAGAGTCATCCCAAAGTTACAGTCACTGAGGAACAAACCACCCCACTGAGCCGGAGTGGCCAGATCTGCTGTTAGCACAGCTCTGGATCTGCTCACTCAACACAAGCTCTTGTAGAAGGGAGAGATTAAACATCAGCCTGGACGTTTCAATGTCTAGAGGATTTTTTTTTCCTTTTTTTTTTTTTTGAAGAACTCTAAAGTCCTCTTTCTGCAAAGAGTTAATTCTCTGTTAGGAAAAAGAATGCAGTAAAAAAATCTTTCTATTGTGCAGGCCCCAAGCTTTTGAGATGCTTCAGTGGGCTACTGGGAAATCTCTTTAGGATCGAGTCTGTCTGGCTGAGCTGTCAGATTGACTGCTAGAGGCACAGCTGAGTTTCAAATGCACGAGTTGTATGCGTGCGAGACGCATCCCAAAAAAGGAAGATGTTTGACAAGTGAAGTGTTTTTATTTTATGATGGAGAACGAGCAGGAACATCAGACAGGTAAATCGCCCTGCCAAGCATGAGAGTTCCTGACTGACAGGCTCATCACCTGCCCTGCCTGCTTGAGAGGATCCAGCATTTATTTCTACAGAAAAGCTTCTGTTTAAATTACCATATGCTGACTTTTCATTACTGATTATAATTGCAATGTGCAGGTTCGGAAGAGCAAAGGGAAGCCTTTGCTTTGCAGACGGAGGAAAATGGGAAACAACTCTTCTTGAACTGAAGAGAAATGAAGGAAGCTGGAGGGAGTAAAAGAAAGCTTGCAAATAATCAGAAGTCAAACCCAAATGAGCTGAGAGAGAGAGGCAGAGCCAACACTGACATTTGTCAAAGTTTAGCAATTAAAATCGCAATGTACCAATTAAAATATATGTCAAGGACTGACTCACTAACATGGTCCAGCAACTTAAATACCTTTATATCTGAATTTTTGAAAACAGAGCACTGTAATTTGAGGTCATTTACTACCATGCTATGGTGCAAACATATCTGATTAAGTATTTTGTTTAAATGCTATGATAAAAAGGCCCAAATAAACAAACAGACTAGAAAGAGAGCATGAGTACATCAAATAGTGTGATACCAAGTGGTTTACCTGGCTGAATGTGAGATGCTTTCTTTAGTTACAAGTGCCAAAGTCACCAGTGAATGTGTCCTTTCAGCCCAGAACGGGTGAAGAAAAACCCTGTAGCACAACATCATGTATTTTGTATGGACCCTATTCAGCGAAGTGTTTAAACATGTGCTTTCATCTATTACTATTCAGCAGTTAAGTACTTAACTTGTACTAAAACCCAGGAGAAGATAAAGATGTGCTGAATCAGAGACCATACACTGCATATTTTACAGCAAAACTATTTTGGCAGTGCTTGAAAACACTTTAAAATTTTATTGGGACCATTTTGAGAGATCTCTGCTTCTCAAGCACTAGTTACTGTAAGGTGAACTGTACACAGCTCAGAAGGAAAGAAAGATTAAACTTAATTAGCCCAAAGTGATTCAGAAGATGTCCAGAATAACTTTACTGAACATAGATAAAGGTTTCAGCTTTGACGTCTGATATATGAAGAATATTCAGGGCTAAAGGCAAAAGCTAAATATCTCAGCAGAAGGCTTTGAAGCTCCCCTTTCCACTACCGATACAAGGTTCACATTTCTATCCAGAAAAATTGTAAAGCATTTGATCCTCAAGCAAGGCCTGGTACAAAACTGAGCCCTGCCTGCGGTGGCAGTCGAGACAGAGTAACCCCAGGGGTGAGAGCAGGGAGGATCTTTGGAAATACATAAACGGGAAGGATATCCAAAATGGCAGCAGCTGGGAGCTGCTCCGGGGTGGGATGTCAGGATGAACCCCCTGGGAGATGCGATACTGCACAGAAGGCAGGGGAGGAGGTCAAACGTGCAAGGCCCAGCAATTTGTCAGACGGCTAACGCCATCATTACCTGTGTGTGCGTGCACGTGGGCATGCCTGCCTATAAATTACAGTCACAAATTTCCAGGCTAAATGTCCTCTTATTGGCAGCACAGAGCACTGCACCCCCCTGCTATTAGGGGATATTGTTTTATAATGAGCAATAAAAGTTAGCTCTCACAGTGCGAGGATGCAGATGAGTCACTGCTGAAATCGGCAGCGAAGTCGGTAGTTTTGGTTTTTCTGTATATTACACATTTTTCCTCTTTTCTGACATCACTGGGAGGAAGAACACTGGAAGAAGTGTGGGCTTGAAAAAGGAGCTAGAAGCAGAGAAGGGCTGGGACAAGGGAGACAGACGGGGAGAAGAACCGGTCCCTCGTTATTGTTACCCAATGTGAGGTTCAGAAGAGAGACCTTCAGGAGCCAGGTACTTCTTGAGACTCCCTGGCGCGCAAACTTCCGTGCTGCCTGCACTGATGCTGGACCTCTCCAGTGTTGCCACTTTTGGCAAGAGCCCTGCGATTAGAGCGGAGCCAGCTCTCCACGGACACAGGCACACCAGCCTCAAACAGCGGACATTGCCGGCAGAAGCGCGCCTTGCAGCACCGTGGAACACTTCTGCAACATCAGTGGAAGAAAGGAGGTGAGAGCAGACAGAAAAGGCAAAATCAGAGTCTTTCTTTTCCCAGTGGAGACAGGATCAGGCCCAGAAGGAAGGGAAACCCACAGGTACTTCCACAAACTGGCTGCAGAGAGGACATCTTGTCACGGCTGCGTTGCCCCAGCGTTCCCACAACCATCCCGGGCTCGGGATGAAGACACTTTCTGGCAGCTTGCAGCTGCCACTCTCAATGCCTTAGAGAGCTTCCAGGACCGGGAACGAAGGACCTGAGAGCTTCCAGGACTGGGAACCGAGGAACTGAGAGCTTCCAGGACTGGGAACTGAGGAACTGAGAGCTTCCAGGACTAGGAACCAAGGAATTTCAGCAGATGCCACTTGAAGCCTTGGCAGTGGCATTGCCACCCCTCACGTACACTGTTGTGCCTCCGTCTCAGCGAGCCTGCCAGCAGTGGGAATGGGAGAAGGTGGTAAACACAGCAAAAATGTCAGCACTGTGAAATGCAAACATGTTCAAAATTTCCCATGTAATCTGCACCTAGTGCTTTCCTAAGACCCTGATATGGCCATTTCTCTGGGCCTCTCCCTTGTTACTATCAAAATGGCCATTTGTTTAGACTCTGTTGAAAAACATCAGCTGCTGCACCTCTGAAAAACAGTGAGGAGAGTTGGCGTTGGGATAGCTGATAACAAATGCAAGGTAATGAACACTGAGAGAAACCATTTGAACTACTTGTATGCGTTGCTGAGTTCTGAATTAACTGTAACCATTTAGGAAGGAGGCCCAGGCAGCTCGCTGAAAACCTCTGCTATTTTATGCTGGCCATTGTCTCAGACTCTATGGGGAGATTTTTTCAGTATTATTTTTGTGCCTTTATATAAATGGAAGGCCTTTGTTCCATTCTGGTCATTTCAGATCCAAAAAGAGATAAGGTAAAAATAGCAGGGGCCTGGGGACAGGTGACAGAGGATTAGAGGGATGGGAAAGCCAGTGTGTAAAAGAGATTGAGATGTAGGATTTGTCACAGTTCCAGGGTTAGCTGCTCCTCTGACCTCTTTCTAGCATAGAAGCAGGCTCTGCCTCCTCAGGCCCCTGTGAGAGTCTGTCTATCTGTCTGTCCCTTTCCCTGCAAACAGCTTCCTGACAGCTTAGTGAAGCTCTCTTTCAAGGAACTAGCTTTTTAATGTCCAGCATCCTTGGGATCTTTTGGCTCCTGGCCTTAGCAAAAGAAACCTGCAGCTGGACCCTGGAAATAGTATCCTCCCAGCTCTGGCTGTCTTGTCATGACCCCTGCCATGCTAATTATGAATCTGGAGGCACTGTGCAGCCCTCCAGCCAGTTCCCTAATAGCACTATTATTAAACTAAATCAACATTTACATAGAGTAATATCACAGCCACCCCATCACGTACCTTATTCTTAGACTTACAAAGGAGCCCTGCATCCTCCACAAGGTGATTCAGTGGTGCTGATCCCCACTTGGAGGCCATAAGACTTGCTTACTGTTTTCGGCTCCATCACTGCCTTCCTGTGTGACCCTGCGCTCCTGAGGTGGGATTCACCTCATCTAACACTGGGCATCTAAACCTGAGGTCACCTCGATGAATTACGCCTCCCATAGTCATGGAGGAGAGACAGCTACAATGGATGACTTAAGCCTGTATCTCAGAAGGAGACAAAAGGCCCTCAGGAGGCATTTGTTCCTTTATGGATGTGGACGGAGGCCAGATGATTAGCCAAGGTCAGGCGCATCCTTTTTATAAAGTAGTGTTTATGTACAGCTGAATTTTTATATGGATATCTGTAGGTGATACCAGCTCGCTCCCACCTCCTACAGCCCTCATGGGGAGAGGGCAGAGTTTCACACAGCTTGCAGCTGGCTAGTCATCTGAATTAGCAGGCTGTGGGGCTCAGGACCAGATGTCTCCATCTCCATCGTCTAAGACGTGGACCGTCAAGTCTGGAGGGCTAGTCCTGAGGCTTGGGGAGTGGCAAACACAGCCATGAAAAGCCTGGATGGGGAAACTACATATCCTCTGCTCCTCCTATGTAACAGGACAGGTGTCAGCAGGCAGGCAAGGGAAATTGCTTTGCTCTTCCTCACTCAAAGCTGCAGGGCTGAATGAATATAACCAGGAGAAGGTTGATCGAGGCTGTAGTGGTCCACAGGAAAGTGGACTAAGTACTCCTGAGCCACCAAGAGAAAGCCACTATGCTTGCTTCAAGCAAACTTAAAAGACTGAATTCAAAACCACCTAATGTCTCTCACTTATCAGGCCGCCCCAGGTTAACTTGCTGCCATCAGAGGAAAAGCAGGCACTGCAGAGTGAAGTGATCAGCAATTTTACCAATATATTATGTAAACCTTCTGGCTTTAAATGCCCTGGTCTGGGAATGATTTCGTACCCTCATCAATTGGTCTCCCAACCAGCTGAAGAGAAAAAGGAAAATGGCATAGGGCTGCTTTTGTCTCCCAGTCCCTTACACATGTCAAACCCCAACCTGATGCCGCTGAGGTGTGAGTGGCTCTCTTCCTAGGGAAGCAACCAAGAAGAAAATCAGAAGAGATCTTCTTGTAGGGGCAACCAAATTCTTGTGAAGTGTTAATGGAGAAAGATGTTACTGTAAACATTAAAGAATGAATTGTGCTTTCAAATCTCCTCAACTATGGAAATGTAAAAATCACCTAAGTTCTCATTTTTCATATTAATAAGCCTGATTTACACAACTGCCCTTCTTTTATACAAACACTTACCATGTTACATACCCTTCCTTCCTTCACCGTCATAAATTATCTTGTAGATGCTTCCTGTGAAGTTGCTAACCATACTTTTGCTATTGATTTTGGCTCTGCCTTTTTCTAGAGTATATCCCCTTGCTGATCCACCTTAGGCAAGCAAGACAGTGCTTTGGTCAGGGCTGTGCTCCCCCCAGGGAGCATCACTCTTGTTAGCTGTAAAGTGTCCTTAAAAACACACCTTTTAATGATGCTCCCCTTTGGCTTCTACCACACTCATGGCAAGACTTGTACTCCATTTTCCTGTAATAACTCAACTGCCACCAGGTTGGTGCTCCTGACAGTTACATCCTTACCAAGACTTTCCAGACTTGCCCCAGCTGGAGCAAGGAGATGCAAAGTGACAGCCGTGCTCTGGGGAAGCGATAAGGGCTCACCTCTGCGGTGACCCGGAGTATTTCCCCTGGGGATATGATAGGCAGCAGGCAGCAGAAGAGCACATGAATTAATGCTCCCTGCAGCTCCCTGGGGTGGTGTTATTCACTTGTTTTCCTACACATCTTTCTGCAGACCTGAGCCCATACATGGTTACCACCTTAATCTCTTTCTTTAGTGGACTGTATCAAACTAAAATAGAATAAAATTTGTTCCCTATACTAGATGCTCAGACAAATAGAACTCTTCAGCTGAGTGATTTCAGATGGTAAAATAATTGGTGCGACTATACTTGGGATAACTATATGCATGCAGAATGCAGTCAAAGCATTTATGCCCTTTACCTCCAAAGGACACATCTCTACCCAGTGATCTACAATAGCATTTTTGCAGGCTCAGCCAGTGGAAAGAATTGATAAACACTCAAGCGGCCTCATTTATATTTCTTCTGGTAGGCAAGGGTTGCGCATGCACGTGAGCACAACCATACACACACACACCAGCCTATACCTAAAATTCTTCTATTGCTATATAATACCTCTGATGTATTTTAAAATATTATAGACTACACAAGCTCCTCCCTACCTTGCATACCAGAATGAGGAGGGTAAGGGGTTGCAGCATCACAAGCCAAAAGCCACACATAAAAAGGTTCTACCTGAGATCCTGGTTTATTTCTACAGGTCAGTACCTGATTTTGGTAAAACATGTTAGGAGGCTAGTGTTCCCCCAAACATGAGTGGACTCAGACACGTTTGTTTCAGAGACGAAGGCAATGCCGGAAGGATAGGATGGAGTTCAACAGCAACCACATCAAGAACAAAAAACAGGATTTCATCAAGAACAAACCAAAACAGAACAGAGCAAAACAAAACATCATTTTCTGAACAGCAGGACATAGAAATATGAGAACATCCCTTCCTGGAAACATGCAGTTTTCGTGAGTCCAGGACACACGACCTTACCCTGAAAATTCCTGAATCCACCAGTCTAGCAAAAGTAATCTTTCCCCCGCTCTTTTGCTTTCTCTCCATCCCTCTATATAACAATTAAACACATGTAATGCAGGGCATGTTACTTCTGGCATGATATTTTTTAATATATTGATATTTAATATATTGATAAAGCAGGCTAGATCATGTAGATACTCCACACCTTCATGTCTCCTTTAATATGAGCTCTCCAAAACAACTTGAAAATGAGAGTGATGTGCTGAGACTGTAGGAGCACCATGCTGGCACAGAAGTCCTGTGGCTGACAGCCAGCCTTCCACAAAAGTGACCTCTGAATGTCTCCCTTTCAAGGCCCGGTCACCACCTCACCATTGCACCCTACAAAGCAAGGAAAGTAGTCAGCCATAAGTAAAATCTAGACACTAAATACTACACTGTGATCTTGAGATTTTGCTGAAAGAGGAGGGTATTCCTGGACCAAATTAAATCCCTTCCTTCGGACATGGTCACTGGAGGAATGGCTCTGGTGAAACCACCTTCACTGGCCTATTCCCTGAGGACCTTGTCAACTCACGTTACTGAGACAAGGGCAATAGTATTTCCTGACTTTTGAGTGGTTACAATTCCTCTCAAGTTTTATAAATCTCATGGTAATTTTTTTTTTTACTAATAACAGATAAGTGCATGCAAAGCTGGTAGCCTTCAAAACTAGAGGTGTCTATCTCACCTACAAAGGCTAGGTTGGCAGCTGCAGACACAAGGTCTAAATTTTAGGGAACTTCTCCCTAGAAGCTGTAGTGGGAAACTGTAGTGCACTTGCTGATGTTTGAAGAGCTGAGGCCCTTGCAAATGGGGATCAGTTTGCTGATAAGCAGTATTCTTACTAAAGGAAGAAAAAAACCCACTCTGACAAGGTAGAGTAGTAATGCCTAATTGTTAAAATATAACTACAGCTTGAACAATTTCAGTCTTCTGGAGGAGGCTAGTGGGTTGCTTTTCCCATCATGCTGTAACGTTCCCTCTCAGTCTGAGATTAGTTTTTGACAAGTTGCAAGGCCTGATTCAGGCTGATCTGATCTGATGGAGCGACCTATTTCTATTAACTGCTCCCTCTCTCCTGCTGCTCACCTCTCTGATGGTCACTCTGGCTAATTCCCACAGCTCTGCTAACAGCTTTTGTTATTTCCCCTCTTGGGAGAGTATCCATAATGGTGAGAACTGAACATACTTTCTCAGCTCACAGGAATTTTTAAAATCATTTCTCCTGTCTTATACACCTCACAGGAAACTCTTAGACAAAATCTTCTCCTCTTTTTTTCCTAGGCTCTAGCCTTCACACCCCCAATGCCAGGCAGTATTGATGTTGATTCAATGAACCTGGGCACCTTTAGGTAGAGTTAACTGGCCTAGATTTCTGTATGCTATTTCACCTGCCAATTTTTCCCTACTTAATGTTATTACTCCCATTATAGTAGAAATGTCGCCTGAGCATATGCAGGCTAGCCCACCATTTCCAACATTTCTCCTCCTGTCCCTCCACCTCGTGCCAGGTGAGGGTCACTCCTCCTGCAGGATCCCTACCCTGGGAACATGGAGGGGATGTGGGAAGCAGGGTAGATGGGTGTTACCTTCACTCTCAGCTTGGACCACAGCAGGTTGCACACATCTGGGGAGCATTTTTTCCAGAAAAATTGTGCAGCATCCTGCCAGGTCACGAAGCTGTCAGGATCTGTCCATTCCCGGACTTCCTTTACGACTCACTGTGAGAAACAAGCCAAAAGCTCCGAAATTTCTGGGATTGTGCAAATCCCCCTTGTTTTTTGCTCTGGGATTAATCTTCATCTTTTATTGTTTGTTGGTGCTTTTTTCTCTCCATTCTGCAAGCTATTGCCCTTTTCAAACTGCTTGACAGAACACTGCTCCACGACACAATGCCGACAAGCAAAATATTGAATGGTTAAATGTTATTTTCTAAAACAATATGGGACAGCTCACCACCAGAAAATGGACCATGGCCAGAGACACTGGGAGAAATCGTGATCTCAGGTTAATATTGGAACTCGATGTAACAGTGGTCTAAGTGTCTTAAAACAGGATTCTGAATCCTAAGAGATATAATGAAAAGGCTTGGATTTTTTTACACCTAGTCTTTACACTAGGACAAGCTGAAAAAGCTTTGAGTTTTGTTATTGATTCTGACCTAATGTGATATTGATATGAATTTTAAATGCTGCTTGTAGGTCCCGGCAATTTTGTATTGTATAACATGATAAAAATTGGACAAGACTTTACTTGGTTCCTGTGTGTGAAGCTCTAGCAGGTATGTGCTCTTTATGTTCTCATGTCTAATCAATATATTTTGCTTTTTTGGATTGGTCACAGTCACTGCCTAAGGACTGATTAAGTTTAAATGCCAGGACTTTACTTCGTACTGCTGTTTTCTCCTCCATTTCTGTATAATCGCTGTCATTCTGGAGAGATTAGGTATTGTATATTGAGGAATATATTCACAGGTCTTTTGTGTTTGCCTTCGTAATAATAATAATAATAATAATAATAATGATAATAATAATAACAAAAGTACTGGTGGTAGCAATAGTACAAGCAGTAATAAAAATCTAAATACTTGTCCTGAATAGCGTCCTATTGTGTCTGTGCTCTAATCCTTGTAAATGCTTATCATCTTTTGTCTTCCTAGAACTAGAAGATGCTTTACTCTTTCAAGTTTTTCTTCACAGAAACTCCTTTCAAGGTTGAGGCATTGTTGGAAGCTAACAACAGTGGCTTTGAAATATATCATTTAAGCCAGAGAGTGACAAACATGCTACCCCGCTCCTGGGAGAGTAGCTGTGCATTCACTTAATGAGGTAGCTGAAGACATCTCCAGTCCTTTTCCCACTCTGAGCCCAAATGCCAGAGGCAAAATGGTGAGCTTTCCTTGTTGTGTGCAAAGATTTCAAGCTATGTGTCTCCGTGCATTTACAGTTGTTGTCACCTTTCTGGAAGGGTCATTTTGACTTGCATGATTATTAAATCCTGTCTCCTTTTTTCTATCCAGATCAATTATAGGCCAACGCATTGAAGGAGCAATATCTGCTTGTAAAATGGAATGTGATGGCGAATATCGTTGGCAGGGAAAGACAATATAAGCTTGACTGTATTCTGCTCCCTTTTGAGTGCGTGACACCTCTTGGTGAGAGGGTAGCGGGGTCTCCATGACCATTATGCCTGTTACCATTCATGCAGAGTGGCAATAAAAGCACAACTCTACCAATTATGATAACTGCCTGGTTCAGTGGCACTGAACAGAGGCGGGAAAAGAAGTGTCACTTAATGATCTTTGCATGCAAACTACTGCAGACAGCCATATAGGAACAAGGAACCTCATCTGCCCCAAAAGATGCCTTGACCTGAACAGTTCATTTGTTTCATAACCATAGCTGTGTCTTATGCACTACTTTCTTTACAACAGACACTTCAAATATTTACTCCAAAAAGGCTATGTAGCCTATGTAGCATCTCTCTATGTTATATTTGGAGCATGTGCTCAAAGAGAATTCTTATAAACTCTTCTTCGTGTAGCACTTGGATAATGAGTGTGCCTGAAATACTAAATATAGGGTAAATGTCTCATGCAGAAGCAAGAATTTATCCATGAGATACGTTACAGATTTATGATGCACAGCTCATTAGGTTTTGTTATCTGATTCACCAAGGTTTCAATGAAGACAGATTGCCAAACAGGAAAAGAGGCAAAGTAAATCCAGTCAATTTATTCTGAATGATCTATTATTTCTATATGGCATTGTGTTGAGGCAAGCCTGCTTTAAATCAAGGCATATGCAATTGGCTTATGCCAGTTTGATTTGATGGTACTTAGCAGTCCTCATCAAATGGTATTTATTTCATCAAAGCAAAGGAAACAGAAACTTGTCCAGAAATTGGAAGCCCCACTCATTAATCTAATGAGAGCTGTTCTTTCTTCCCATTTCACTTTCATGCCTATTGGGGACAAGAAGGCTCTTCGTTTTATCATCGTTGTCCATACAGCTATCCCACACTGCAGAATCCATGATGACTGCATTTTCGAAAGAGTATCTCCCCAGGGACTGTAATTATTCATCTTTCAGGAGACACAAGATCTATAATACACAAGTGCTGCAGACAAGAACTAGTTTACAGGTTTATCTCATGACTGAAAGTATAATCCATCTTCACTGGCATGATTTAGGAGGTGCTGCATAAGAAGAGAAAGAAAGTGGGTCAACTCCATTCCAACTTGTATTCCCTTCTTCACATAGGTCCTATTCTTTTAATTGCTCACTGAAGAGAATTAACGCTTGAGTGAGCAGGAGAAATGGGCCCCATTTCCTGTATCCTGCAACACAACTTGTAGCCATTAGGATGGTGCCTGCACTAGGTTTGGACTCCCTGCGAGCCTTCTTTCCCCAGCAGTGACCCAGCCTGACACCGTCTTTGCTATGAGGAAGCAGAATAAGGAAGCCTTGCTTCCGATGGAGGTATTGCCTTGAGATCTGAAAATCTTGACATCTCCATGACTTCAGAATTAAGCTACTAATAGAGATCTTGACTGCATTATTGGGATTTCCCTAATGATTAAATGGCAGGCTTAACACTTTGAACAGGGATGCCCAAGCTTCCTATGTTTCCTTTACTGAATAATACCTTAAGACACTTTCTAATGTCTCATCCTTACTCTTTTTACAAGTCACTCATCTCTTACTATGACCACAGAATAGTCCCCTAGCAATTACTGCTACTCCTTTCCCAAGAACATTTATTCTGAAGCTGGGACTTGGGGTAGTTTAAGCTTCTTGGAACGTAATTCAGCATCTAAAGACACTGAAGTCATGACGTTGCCATCTCTCACCCCATATCAGTTTGGAAGTCCAGTTTGGGGGTTTAAAAAAAAATCTGAATGAACATGGCTCCAAACCAAGAATTTGGCTGGATAATAATATGACATGTGTGGCTGTATCACTTCCTAAGCACTTATTTTTTTCCTCTTCATCCCTACATTTTATTTCCATGTATGCTGAAGTCCTCATTGTAAACAACACATTCCTCTGTGTTCGTTCTCCCTGCACCCTACAATAAGCATCTGTTTTTCCTAAAGGATAAACATAGCCTGTCTTTTTCATTCTGAGACATAAAATGTTACTAAACTTCCCCCAAAAATATGTATTTTTTATACAAACCTTGCTCAAATCTACTTTCTGTGGTCTTACATAGAGCCTTGCTGGGCACCAAGTACTATCCAAAAAAGCTAATAAAGGGTTACTAACATAGAGAGCACAGGGTCTCTAACATCAGGTACATTAGGCAGCAGGCATCAGTCCTGGGTGCTCACATTGCAAAGTATTTCAAACCAGAGTCAGATAGGCAGGAACAGTTAAACTGTGTTCTAGACATCTAAATTTAAGGATCTGCATTTCTCCTGATGTAGTGGCTGACATTATTGATTCTGAAAGCAGCAGAAGGAGCGTACCTCTCTGCCTTGCTTTTGCCATTAGAGATTAAATCAGCTCTGCTGGACCTCTGCAGGTAAAAGTGACCAAAAAGATCTTAACATACCAGTTCAAAATTACAAACAGCAGATTTAAAAGGCCTAAATACAACCACTTTAGCCATCTGAAGCTGTAGTTTATACTATACCCCTAAAATATAATAAGATGGATGGAGACCCTAAATCTAGGCTTCTTTGAACATGTAAATCCAAATATCAGTGTTGCACCTAGAGGCTTTGTCTGATTTGGAGCCTGTTCCCTGGTTAAAGACCTTCCAGGTAGACAATGCTGGTATATCAAGCCACCAGTCATTTGTTAGGCAGAATTACCGATTTTAGTAGGGAGTCACCCTTCAAAATAAATCTCATTATTTCACCTATATGTAGGAAAAATATCCTCATATCCAATATTCATAACTCATTCAATTTATACCACCTAAAGTGAACTTAGTTCAAAATAAATTGTATTTATTTTTCACTATTTCATATCAGCGAGTGAGCTGGCTGATTTATGTGATCATTTGTATCACCATAGTGTCTAGGAGAACTTGCTCACAATCAGTACCATCACTTTCCTGTCTCACGTGGACTATCACACAATTGAATGTTGCAAACACTGCAAGGAAATAATGGCAGGCAAAAAATAAATACAAATTAATTAGATCATTTTCATGAGTCCCAAGTATTGCAACACGAAAAAACAACCCACAACTAAATGAAATATTGAGTCCCACCTACTCAGACCATATCCCTTAAATTATATCGTCCTTCCAAAAATAGAGTTCATTTATTTATTCTAAAAGCCTTTCAGGTTTTCAGTTCACCTTCATTTTCATGCAATTTTAGGATAGTAAATTGTGGCAGGAATTGATTTGTCTGGACTCATACATTGTTAGCTCTCTGTATCTGCCTCCCATGTTACTATAGTTTCTCCCTGACACCTACCCCTCTTTGACATTTTTCTGGAAGGCTGACCACTGTGCTTCAATTTATTAAGCCCTCCCTGTGAAGATATCAATTGCCTCCTGGCAACAGGGACATTATATATCTTTGGGGGACGGGCGTATTCGACAAAATTTTCTGAGTGAGATATGCCACTTGCCGTTAGCTCTTTGGAAAGGAGGACACTACTTACCCTTTTCTTCTTCAAAATTATACAAAGGCAGAAATACTGTCTTTTCTGTCAAAATGGTCACTCGCAGAGAGGTGAAAAGCCAGTTTTAGAATAGACGTACAATAGTTGTGTCTTGTTTTTTCAAAGAAAGAAAATCTGTTGGAGGGGGAAATCATACACGAGACTGTGCCTCCCATACACCACCACTTTCGTCATGAAATTTGCTTGGACTCCTAATGCAGCCAGGACTCCCAGACACCAGAGGCACGCTTGCTGGTTTTTACATACTATACCTTGTTTACATGGAGGAAAACAGCAAACTTAGTCTTGCCAGTTATCTTAAAAAACTGAACTGGGTTGTTTGGGACATTATCAAAGGACTAGACACTAACTCATAGACAAATGTGTTCTTGATCCAAATCTGTTAGTGACAAGAGGTTGCAATCGTTGCAGTGCTGAATGTATGCATTCGCATGACTAGAAGATGCTTTACCCATTTTTAAACCCATTTTTTAAAGAATATATATTGCAATACTCACAATAACTGGACACCTCAGTTGCGGACACCAGGACACTGAGGAATTAATGGGCAGAAAGGGAACAGAGATTAGTAACAAGAAAAAATGATGTGATACTGCATCTGGAGAACTTGTAATCCAGTTCTGGAGTCATATAAATACTGAAATAGAGTGAAAACTGAGACAGAAAACCCTCAGGCAAACATTAACTTGTGAAGCCACAAGCCCGTGTGTGCCAACACCACAAGTCCTACTCCTTTGGGACCATTTGCAGAAAAAAACTACCTCACAGCTGCCTCCATCATCCCCTTATTGCCCTGATCTCCTACGAAGACATCCCCAGAATGAGGCAAAGAGCAGCTCCTTGTCTGTGCAGCGTGTCGTTCAGCTGCAGGTTCCCCCACACCTGTGCAGCTTGCAGTCTAATTTTAAAAGAAATTGAGGTTGTTATGATGAACAATAGTGGTGAGGGTGGAGACAGAGCAAAGGTAAATTGTAATAAAACCGATGCTTTTAGTGCCAAATGAAGCTCTTCATGACAAAGTTTTCTTCTCATTGCGTGTTTCTACAGCACTGAGCAGGATGGCGCCTGGGTTGAGGACGGGATATTCTGGTAAGGAGGCTGTGACAGTGGGCAGCAGCACAGAGGGAGCTTGTCCTGGCTGTCAGGTGAGGTGAAACCCCTGGGGAAGCAACGGAGACCTTGCTGCTTCCCAGCAGCAATGTGGTGTGGTGGAACCCCTGGGCACAGACTGGGCAGCGCCACAGTGCAGAAACGCTTGGGAGGATAATGAGGCCTGCCTGCAGCAGGAAGCAAAGTCTAAGTCAGGGCTTTGGGGTTATAGAAGAAAGATGACTTTCCTAAGAACCTGCAGAGGACCACAAGGAATTAATAGATTGAGAAGCAACTGAAAGCTGCTGGATGGGAACAAAGAGTGAGCATTCTTCTAGTAACCAGCTTTGTGCTCAAGCCTTTTGTTTAATCTGTCACAGCCATCAGTATCCTGGTTTGTTCTACTCTGCTTAATTTGTTGCAGGTTTTTTATTTTTATTTAGTTGTACACTTTTGTGTAATAAAGCACAGCTTTGGGCCTCGGATACCTTTCCTCTGTTTTAACATGCTCGCTTAAAAGAAAATGTGAGGTGGATCCCTCTGAAAGTGTCAGCTAATTTTTTGAGCCAATCTAATCATACCACTGATGGAAACAAAACTAAAGCCAAATCAAATAGACTTTGCAAGGCTCTACATTGAAGAGCACATAGCAACTGACGTGTAAGGCTTTTCAGTATCTTTCCACTGTGAGTAAACCAGGTAATCTACTAAATCTAGAAATACCCTCAATTTCACAGTCTGTTGGATCTGCTTTAAATGGCAGATAGCTGGAAAAAAAGTAAGATGGGATGAGGTGTCCAGTTGTGTTGTTGGAAGAGACAGTCCCTGGGTAGTAAGTCAAAGGCCCTATGTGGGGTGGTACAGTGCAAGTGATTTCGTAAGACAAAATGTGGGCTTACGTACCTTGCTGACCATCCGTTTGTGGTTAAGTGAAAGGACATACATCACTGGAAAATATTAATAGCTAGTCTTCAGGGAAAAACAGTGGAATACAGTCAGCATTAATCACATTCCTGACTCTATCTCAGGAGCCAAGAAGAGGTCATTTTTTTTTCCATCAGGAACATCTTGGTACTTAAGGGAAAAAAATGCATTCACACTTAAAGGTTTCTGTGGTGTAACCATAGAGATGTGTTAATGTAATAATCACACACAGCCATGTAGGGGCTTGTGCCGTTTTGTGTAAAGGGAGTTAGAAAAGTCCAACCTTTCTCTACACAGACGTACCCTTTAAAAAGTAAAGATAAGCAAATATTTAAGATTTACAAAAATAGAGTTTTTATTTAAAAGTTAATAAGCTTAGTTCTACTAAAAAATATTTTCTTTGTGGTCTAAATTTGTACCAGAATCCCCACATAGCGCAAATCAGTGCACCCAGCGCTGCTCTGGAGATGTGCACCTGCTAAGAAACCAGTCCATCACTTCCTCGGGGCTCTGACATTTTGAGGACTGTGCTATGACATGCACAGCAATTCTGAAATGCCAGAATGATCCTACTGAGCACAATAACAAAGTTCGGTTTCTCCATGCACATGCAGCATAGATTTCAGCACACAAGTTTTATTTTCTTGCAACATGAGTGTGCCTCCTCTAATTTTGCCAGGAATTGCAATGGGCCTTGATGCACATGATCCTGGCTCAGCAAACTGATTTGTTACACCTTCTGGACAGGACCAAAATTAATTACACTAATCAGCTCCTTTGATAATTCCATAGACTAATGCTCTCAGGCGTGGTGTGGAACCACAAGTACAAATATTCTTAGTGTCCAATAGTTTCATACTACGGTGAGATAGCTTAATTGACAGTTTCTTTGCTGATGTGTACACATGTACTGTTAACATTATACTGAGCAGACATAGTAAAACCCAGAAGAATGCACTGTTTTCTATATTTGTAAGAAGTGAGCCCACCTTTGTCGGAACCCACCCCCAGCCCAGCACAAAGACATCTGGTAGTTAACAGCAAAGCCACAAATCATCTCTAAACTCACCTAAACAAAGCCACAGATGATCTAATCTATTGCTGGTGACGGTCCTGCTTGGAGTTGCTCTAGGTGGCCCCTAGCAGTCCACCAGGAGCCCATAGGAAAGAGAAATCCTTCTGGACTTGAAATGAACTGGGGTTGTTTGGGGAGGGGGATGGTGAAGGAGTTTAAGATTTTAAAAAATTACACAAACATTTCACCCAGGAATATGTCCTGAACTCATATTTCATATTTCATTTTCAGCTCCCTGATGTGCTCAAAAGTATTATTTCTCTAAAAGGTGAGAGGATAATTACCTGTCTGGGTAACTGGTTTCCATTCTGCATATCCCCGTAACTCCTGTGAGTTCACAATTGCAGATACACGTGGTGTACGGCAACAATACGTTAACTTGTTTTTCTGCTCCTAAAAGGGCTGTTAGTCATTTCTTTCTTGAACTGTGGCACAACAAAATATATATTGCACTCACTGGCAGGCAGTTCTCTGATCTTCCACTTCTTCCAGCTTCCAGTAGCACTGTTCGTTTATATTTGTATTTCAGCACTGAATATGCACACACTGGCGAGCACGGAGCCCTGTGTGTCGAAGGCTGCACTACTACACGGCTCCAACTTCCTTGCCCTGGCAGCTGATGCCACATGGCTCTGCAGTTTGCTTGGGCTATGCTCAGCCCATCAGGGTTGCAGAATGAGGAAAATGTGGACAATTTTTCAGAGATCTAGAACATGCCCTACACAGGGGGCTGTCCAGAGAAGCCTCTCCACGCCAGGTTGTTATGTCCCCTCCTGGAACTTCATCAACCCAAAGGAGACGGCATACAGGGTAGGGAACAGCTGGAGTTCTGACTGAGCTTCCGTACATGCCACGAGCAGTTAAGAGCAATAAGGAAAATTGTATTGAGTATCCACATTCAAGTAGGGAAGTAACTTTTTCCAAGTTTTATTTTCACAAAGGTGTTTGGGCTCTTAATAGAGGCACCTCAAGGACTGAACAGTCAAGAACTTGCTTCAAACACAGACGTATTTGGGAACTTTGTACAGTCACATTATTTCAAGAGAACTGTTTGACAAATGAGAGCATGGCGAATGCTAAACAAAGGTGATCTGTTCAAATAATGTCACAGCCTGAAAGAAAATACCACTATCAGAACTAGTCAAGTGTGCATCCGTCACAACTAATAGCTTGTGTCAATCCTCCCTGAGTGACAAGGCTTGTGCACGCCAGCCCGGCAGCGGCTGTGATGCTCTGAGGGGCTGCAGCGAGGCAGAGCACCAGCTGGGACCCTCCAGCTGGCCGGGGGCTGCTGCAGCCCCAGGGGCTGTGTGTGCACTGGGAGGCACAGGAGCAGGACCGGCAGCGGCAGAGCGCTGGTAAGGAGGCTGATAAAGCATCCTTGAAAGTACAGGTCATAAGGCAACGCTAAGCTAACATGAGGAACCAGTTCATTTATTACTTGACAGCTGTGATGGGTGGGGTTGGAGAGGGAGGCATCTAGGGGTCCCTGAAGAACTTGCACTGCTGCTGTCCACAACAGCATGGATGGTATCAACAAACATAAAAGTATTAACAGCACTGCGACTCTGGCAATTTTCATTAAAAAACAAAACAAAGCCCCAAACCAAGCCTTAGCTGAAAAAGGTGCAGTGGCAGAACTGTGAATTTCCTTCCTTTTCTTCCTTTTCTTGGTTTAAGTCATGCCCAGTTCAAGTTACATGAACAAATGTGTCTTGGATCTGTAAGGGCTTTGTTGTGGTTACCAGGAAAATAGAAAGGAACGACTGTGCTAGTGACTTTTTTCGATTAATGAAATAAAGGGTAAATCACTATGAAAGATGAGCGACTTGTACAGAGAATATGTGATATTTTTCTTCCTTTTCCTGACTACTGCCCCTGTAATCATATAAGTAAGTGAGCAGAGACTGCACCAGCCTTTACAATCCCTCTTCAAGGCACTTAGAAGGGATGAGAACTCTTTCTGTCTCATTTGCAGGCAAACTTTGCAATTCTGAAAGTTCCTACCTCAAGGAATCAGATTTTTGATATAAAGCAACCATAGGGGGAACGCGACTCTGATGGGGGAAGAAGGGAATGAAGGCTGATTAGGTCACTGGTGTGTCCACAGTGTTAATAGTGCTTAAACTGAGGCCAGGGAACAGGGCAATGACCTGACCGGGCCTCCTTGAACACTCCCTGTAGAAAGAAAGTGGAAGGAAGGGAAAAGGAGAAATCCAAAGAAGAAACATGGTGAAAATCATGCAGAACAAGGTTAGAAAGAGGAAGAAATACAGAAACAGAATGGAGGAAGGGAAAATGCTGTATCAAAAAGCAGGGAATGAACTGTACAATATGCCATATAACAGGGATCAGTCAGTCCTAGCTTGTGGTTTGTTCTTCTACTCTTCTTAACTGTGCAGGGTGCCTGTTCAATGTATTAAAAAATAAGAAGTTTCTTTATTTTAGGTGGGTTTTTCAAGCTTGAACCACCTTTAAAGTGCATTAGCAAATCCTTTAACACCGAACACAGAGGAAAGGCCAGCTACAGTTCTTCCTCCCCAATACACCCGGTCTTCAGCACCGTACTCTCTGCCCCAAAAATACATAGTAAGAAAGAGGGATTCTAATCTCTACGGACCATTGACTTCAATGGGCTTCGGATTGCTTAAGCCATTCACTTTTGTATTCTAAAGAAACCAAGAGAAAACTATGAAGATCAGAGGCAGCTGAATGTCTTTATGTGTAAAATAACTTGAAAAGCAGGGCTTAACCCAGCAAAAGGGAGAGAAAATTCAGTCCACCTACTCTATCCAGCCATAGATTTGTAATCGTGCCACTTGTGATAAAACTAAAAGAAAAAAGTTAAAATTATATAGGTAAGGGAGGAGGGTCATGAGTCTGAACCAAAAGCCTGAAAAAAATTATTTGAGAACTTCATCTGTCCCTACTGATTTCCTTTGAAGACTGACAGCATGTGGCATTATGTTACTATAATTTTCTCCAAAGGAAAAATATGACACTGTATTAACATTAAATTAATCAGAGAAGCCAAATATATCTGTATGCACAATGCGTCTGCATGTCTATCTCAGAAAACTTTCTACCCCAACCGAGCACCAGCTGGAAGAGAAATTCTTGCAATGGAGCCCTTTCTGTTTAATCCCTTAATCTTCTCAACATCCTCAAACAGCAGGGATTCTCTCTTAAACCCCACTGGAAAGTAACATCTGCACTGTTGAAAGAGAGGAAGCACCAGAAGGCAAGCCACTGAGGTCTCAGCTCTCTATCTCCCTCTCAATAGTTTTCTCTTGAAGGTGCCTGTTAAGGACAGTTTCTATTTAACAGCAATGACACAGACCAGGCAAAACCCAGGGGCTGAAATATTTCTACTTCTGAGCAGTTATGCCTCCCCATTCTTATGCTATGGCAAAGGCAAGGGAACTTTATATGCCAACAAGACCACAGGCATGGATTAACCCGCGGAGATGGATTAATCCATGAGTGTTGTTGTGCCGTGAAAGTTACTAGCTTTCCTCCCTTCAACCATTCCTTCTTGTTACTCATGTTTAGCATTTTGACAGTTTAAACCACAGTGATGTTCCTCTCTGTGACTTGTCCTGACTGTTAGTCCTGGGGCTTTATTATGGGTTGCAATACCTCTTCCAGATTTGGGGTTAAGTGACGTGGTAGCCCAGATTAGTTGAGGGGCTGCCTCCCAAATGCTAGGCCCCAATTTCATGGGTCTCCTGGTTAACCTAGACATACAAAATCCTGTGTGAAGTCAGGCACAGCACTCACAGTCTGGCAGTCTTCTTGCAGTCTAATAGAGAGGAGACAACATCCCTCTCTAATTAGAATTAGATGGAGAATAAGAATTAATGTATAGAATTCTTATGTATTAATGTCTTCTAAATCCCAAATCACCCTAATCTTGGATGACCAGATGGGTCACAAATGTCACTCACTTCATTCTGGTCTCTCTTTGAATATCTGACTTGTTTCGTCCCTGTCCCTTTCCCCCCGCCTGCTTTTCAGTTCTCCTAATGCTGCAGTACAAGTATCTGCTGCAGAAAGGACAGGTGCCTGTAGCTTTTCTTATGCTGTTAGACTGGTCGGTTTCTGAAACAGCACCCACAGCCAATTAAGGCAAACTTTTTACCAATGCCCAAGAAAATTTTCACAGAGATTCTTCATACTTCCTTCTTTAATAACGCTCCAACTGCACAATAGTATTCACTTCCTCTGGAGAAGAGAGACTGACCCATGTGACATCTTAGGGTAAAAGCTGCTTTTTGGAAGAAATACAAGATTGAGACTCAAAATCATGCATATACTGAAAAAGGCAGGTGCACAGTGATAAGAACGCTCCTTTTTGGTCTTTGACACTTTCATTCTTCCGTCTGAAGTCTGTAATTTATGATAGGATGTACTGTGACTTCTGGTGAGGATTAAATGTAAAGAATGCTCTAGTTTAGCTTTCTGTGACTTTGTTTCATGGTTGCAGTAAAACTGCTGCAGGGCCCCAGAGCTTCCTTCAGTCTCGGCTGGTAAGCTTCTGGCTCCTCACCAGGGTGAGATCTGGCCAGGAACCAGTGGGTCGCTGAACTGCAACACTACAGAGAAGGTGCCCAGGTGAGACATTTAGATGCACTGCTGTCGTGGTCCGCAAGGATATTCAGGAGACTAGGGACCTAAGTGCATATACAGCCCTGGGGCCCTGTGAGCACAAGTAGGGCAGAGTGCCTGCAGGTATTCTCTCCATTCAAGTGATGCTGATAATAGTAACCACCTTTTCCAGAGAACAAACCCCATTTTCCAGGTTGTGTGTGCCCAAAACAGACCACAGCCTTGAAGCAGACCTTCTTATCCCCTCTCTCTTCCAGCTGAATCCATCACACAGAAGGCACCAAAGTATCCCAATTTTTCAAACCCGGTCTTAATAAAAAACACAAATAATAACTCAATGATAGGTAAATTATTTCAATGGGGAAACTGGATTGAGTTGGTGAAACATTAACTAGAAAGGCTGGTAGACAACCTACTTTTTAACCACCAGGTCCTGGAAAGGCAAGTCCATTCCTCAAGTCCTTGTCCAACTTTCAGTGGCTTCCTGAGCCAAATAAATCCCACCAAGGTTTGGCATTAAGCCTGCTACCCTGTCACAGACAAGCCTCCTTCTCTCACATGCTTCTCAGTCTGCTCCCTGCTTGCTGCCCCTTTTGCCCACTGCCCACTCCACCCCTCATTGAGGAAGGCTGTGCTGTGCCCACTTCTTAGGAAAAAAGCAATTGTTTTCCCTTCTTCATCTCCTGTCTTGAGGTTTTGGCTGGACCCAGAGGGCAGCAGTGAAGAACTTCTCACTCTCATAACCTCTGTAACACAATGTACAATACACAGTAGTGGGAAACAAATAAATTAGACAAGGAATACTTGTGTTCCAAGGTTGTGGTATGCTCCACTGTTTTTATGTCTGCAGTGTTTCTAGTGGGGGTCTTTAGAAAGCCAGAGTTAATGCAATAGTTCATGAGAAGCAGAGTGCAATTAATGAAGGCTCCTGGAAGCATGCAAGGCAAGAAAATCGATCCTTGGAAACCTTGGCCTTACCCTGGAAAGAAGTGGTTTATGATCATGATGCTTTCTAACCTGTCAGCATCATGGTAATATATAACAAAGGCTGCTGCCATTCCTCCCCAGAGCTGCATTGGAAACAAGAGTGCATTAAGGGGCAGAGGACACTGTATTGTCCCCTCAGCTGTCCAAATGTGAAAAGAGGTACACTGCATGGCCAAGAAGAGTTGTTGACGCACCAGCCCAGTAAGAGTCCCCATGCTGTTGCATTCAGAAGGTCAGATAACTTCTCTCACTGTTTCTTAACCTAGAGGCTCTGTGGTGAACTTTGATTTGTGGTCAGCATTTTTCATTTCTGTCCTGACCCAGATCCTGAGTCTTTGCTCCAAACTGGCATGAGATTGGAGGGATCAGAGGCCACTTTGCCCTTATTGTTGGTGGCTAGGTGCAAGACTGCCCAGGGCGAGGTGGGGTGGAGGGGTTGCAAAAAAAGGCAAGTCTCAAAAATCGGTATCTTTACTTGGGAAATCCTAAAATGTCACTGTATAATCTGATGGTGCCAGGGACACACAATACACTGCCCTTTGGAGTGAACTGCTCTGCTCTCCTGAGGGCTTTTTACTGGAATAGTGGTGGGGTAGCGATGTAAGCATACGCACCTCTCACTTCCAGTTCTCTTGATCCCATTGCTTTGATTTCCAGGCTCAGTACTTGGAAGCTGAGAGTAGAAAAGAACAAGTTGTGGGAATATATTTAGTTATTCCTTAGTTTTTTGTTCGGGTTTTTTTGTTTGTTTTGGGTTTTTTTTAATTAGTATATCTGGAAGTGTGCTGAGAATGGGGGGGTTCTGCTGCAACACTGTTACTGAGATCACTCGTGAACGCTTTCTCATTAGCCTGTGTAATGGGAAGCCAATCTGCTGCTCAGGAAGCACTGCAAATGATTTTCAGCTGCAGATGATGCAGCCTGGCTTTGAACTGCTTAGGCCTTGTTGTAACAGAAGCACCAGCAATATTCATTTAATGTGCATTGACCTTTCCCTGACCTGGGAGCGAGAGATGGTTCGTGCTCAGGCTTATCACCATGCCTTTTTCTGTAAAGGTTTCTGCTTGGCAGACTAAAATGAGGAAAATATTAAATTCTGTTTGCAAAAGGTGCAAAGTTTGTTTGGCTTCAGCACAGCACAGGGAGAGAAGAAAACTTGTTTATTTTCCCCCTCCTGTAGCCATGCTGAGCACACATGCCAACTTTTGAACCTTAAAGGGCAGTGATATGGGGTGAGGGCAAAGGAGAAGTCTGGACAATGGGCCCCCCTAGGGCATTAAAAAGAATTATTCCCCTCGCCTTCTGTTGCTGCAGTAAGGCTCACAGCACTTGTCACTCACCAGACCTGTATCCCAGGGGATGGGTCTGTGGATGACAGGAACTTCCTGAATGTAAACAAATGTAGACAAATCCATCGAGTTTCATGCTTTGGGCATGAAACTCTGAACCAGCTCCTGCCTCATGCTGCCTCTGTGCCTCAGCTGGTATCACTTGTATGTGCAGTTGCAGAGCCACAAGCTTTTCATTTCTGTGTCCCATCATGGCAGAAGAGACACTGCGGATGTGCCATGACGTGGGCCTCCTGACCTCAAAGAGGCCTGGCATACTACACAGTAGCAGGCCAGCAGTGCCATAGGACCCAATGCACCAGAATTTGAGCACTCACAACAGAGTCATAAATGAGAAGAAGGGGAAACACGTGAAGGGGCATGAAGAAAACATGTGTCCCTTGCAAACTAGTCAGAACTCAAGGGAAGAGATCGCGAAGAAGCAGAACACAAAAGATTACTGCTTGGCCAAAAGCATAACGTGTCCTACTTGGGTTGGATAAATTTTTGCTGACAATACTACACAATCATCATAGTGCCCAGCTGGGCCGATAGTGCCTCAAGACCTGATGGTATAGTTTTATCTTGTTCTCCATTAGAAGGCCACTTTTGTTCTATTTATTCCCATTCCATCTTGTTTTGTGCCTCCTTGCTCTACAGATTACTTTGAGAGTTGAGAAAAACACACTGCAGTTTCAGTTGACTCATTGGAAGAAGGTCATTATATCTCCATTTCCTTCTTGGCCTTTCTTGCTTCTCCAGTTTATGGATTGCTGCCGTACTCACGTGGCCTTTGTTTTGATCTCCACACTATATGCTAGGATCATGGAATCATAGAATCATAGAATATCCTGAGTTGGAAGGGACCCACAAGGATCATTGAGTCCAACTCCTGTCCCTGCATATGACAACCCCACAGTTCACACCATGTGTCTGAGGGCCTTGTCCAGTCTCTTCTTGAACACTGTCAGTCTTGGGGCCATGACACCTGCCTGGCGAGCCTGTTCCAGTGCTCCACCACCCTCTGGGCGA
The DNA here is from genome assembly GCF_036013445.1 of Caloenas nicobarica. Lineage (NCBI taxonomy): Eukaryota > Metazoa > Chordata > Aves > Columbiformes > Columbidae > Caloenas > Caloenas nicobarica. The sequence goes on from NC_088247.1 coordinate 38,769,856, forward strand.
AGAACCTTTTCCTGATGTCCAGCTTAAACCTTCCCTGGCACATCTTCCTGACATTCCGTTGGGTTCTGTCATTGGTCACCAGAGAGAAGAGATCAGCACCTTCCTCTCATCCTCCCCTTGCTAGGGCTTGAGAGAACTCATAAAAGGAGCAAATGGGTATTTGTCAGAAATATCTATGCAAAGACAGAGCAGGATTGCGCCAGTGAAGCCTCAGAGATCCTGATCTGGATGTGCCATGTTGAACTGTTCTTATATCAGTTGTCACCTTGGCTGATCATGCCAGTAAGTGTTGGACTGGTGCCCCCTGCAAAGGAGCTGTGAAGGAAGGTCTCACTTTTCCAAAGTGCTGGACAATTAGCTGCAGGGCTGTGACTCTTCCTCTAGTATATTTGCACAAACTGTGAAGTTTAGGAGGGCTAAGGGTTTCATTCCAGCTATTTATCCTATGTAGAATCAGAAACCCAGGAAGAAGGAGCTAAATGTATTTCTGGCAATAAATCAGTTTAAATAAACTGCAGAGTCACAGGACAGAGTCTTGCTGCACAGAAAGCCCAAGAGAGGACAACACTAGAGTCAATTGCAGTTACCCGTTCAGCCTGGCACTTTTAAAGCTCACCTCTCAGCGCTACTGCCAGCTGCTTTTTTTGACAGCAAGCTTGAATGTTTACATAAAATTAATAAAACAATTGCTTGTACCATTGATTTCTGGGCTTTGTATTTCTCGTCCAGTGTGCAGAAAGCATCCCTCCCCCAAATTCTGTAAAGGCTTCAAGTTTGATCAGCACAGTATAATCTCTGCCATCTGTTCTGAGATCCCCTCATGGGTCCTTGCCCCAATTTGAGATCAATATGAACATATCCTCTGACAAAATGACTATACCCAGTCTCAGCACATTCCTGTTTCACATTCTGCTAAGTTGATTATAGAGCTAATTGGACACAGGGAAAAAAGCAATTTAACTTCCCTAGAAGATGACAGCACTGAAATGCCCAGAGCCATTGAGAGCAGCTCTATTCAGGAGCTAATTTTTCCATCTCGCTTACCACAGGCAGGCTTCATGCACTGGAAGTTTTAGGGCAATACTTTTCATCAGAAAAGAAACAAAGTGCTCGGAAACACAGTGCACCAGCCCGGGATATTAATTTGCTCATTCTATAATCTTCATCGAGGTATGCCTCAAATGGCCCTTTTCATCACTGGGAAATCTAAGAGCCAGCAGCATTACAGCTCCTAAGAAAAATTAGGTAGAGGATGGAGTGAGCCCACTGCCATTCTCTAAAGATAGATGAGGAAAACGGGGTGAGAATGGAAAAAAAAAAAATGAAAGACTGAGGATTTGGAGCAAACTATGCAGAGGAATAGAGGAAGAAAGGAAGACAAGAGGAGAGGCTGCTCTTTCATTGGGTTTGCTCCTTCTTGGACACCTAACAGCTTTGGGAAGGGTTTTCTGGTCACCTGGCAAAAGCCTGCTGAGCAAAGAAGGAGCTGAAGGCTGCTCCTGAAGTATATCCCTATGGTTTCTGAATATTTTCAAAGGACTTGTTTCCTCCTGGTACTCAACAATGCTGGTTCCCCATGGGTGTGACAGGGAGGACACCCCTTTTTAAAAAGTTTTATCCTCTTGAAGGTCACCTCAAACAACACTCTGAAAAGAATGATGCAGGTAAAAGTTGTTTCAGCCTCACCTACGGGCTCTAGCAGAGAGAAGAGCAAACCCTGCTGCTTTCTGTGGCACCAAGGAAGTGCTCCCTTGCAAAAAAAAAGAAAAGCCTTTATACCCAAAATGTCTCAGTCTGTTGTGTGACCTGAGCTTTACCAGATACCTAAGCCCTGCTCCCAGCCATCTGCCCGCAATGGGTACGAGGCTCTGTGGTGGGGGCAGGGAAAAGGCCCCCTTTCCCAGGCACTGCCCTAGGAAATGCAACCTGTTGTGTGTCAGCATGTCACCCCCTTCCCCAAACAAAGAGCAGCTGGGAGAAAACCTCTAACCCTAAATGTAGATTTATTAACACTCAGCACCAGGAAAGTCAAGGTCAAGGGTTAAAGCTCGCCTTTATCCATCACCTCTTGATATGACCTTGGTGGGGCTTTTTGCAAAGGGCAGGGACAGTTGACGTTGTAATGAGCTGCTCTTCCCAGGAGACCCAGCATGATGAAAAAGTACAGAACATCCACCTTCATGTACCAGTGCAAGAATACAGGCTTGATTGGTAATAAGTTTCCCATTAAAAATACATGGGAACTTACCTTGGAGAGACAGAGAGTAGAGCCCACAGGATAAAGTCTGTTCAGCCAGATTTTAATGAAGGTAATTACATCCATGTATTTGAAGCTTTCCTTCCTCATTCTCCTCCAAAGAAAACAGGCTCATTTCATGGAGAAAAATCAAAATGAAAAATAAATTCACCACTGTTATTCTTTAACTGGGTCATTACATTTTGATATTTGAATGACAGCATTTTTAATACAACTAAGATGGTGCATATTTAATATTAGCTTACATACAGGTATAATAGCTACTTTTCAGAATGAAGTGCTTTTTAAATTCTGAGAAAATTAATAGTTTCTAAAGAAACAAGGAAAATACAACTTGGGTGGTCACTGAAACCATTAATTTTAATGAGTTAGCCAATATATTGAATCATGCAAGGGAGGATCTAATGCTGTTTTATCCTGAGGAACTACTGAGGTATTTATCCATCTCTCAGTCAAGAATGGATGTCACAAGTTTTGTCATTTGTTTGAACTTAAATTCAAAACACAGTAAACAACCTGCTCTTCAGTGGTCTCCCCTTTTTCCTGTCCCCTCCCTCCTCCTCAAACATATATAGAGGACCCATAGCAGTTTGCTCAGTGGATCTATGGATTTTACTCAGTGGATCTACAGAGTTTGCTCAGTGGATCTATATTTCTGAACTTGAACTCCAATCTCATATTCATAACCAATGCAATCTGAAGCACGGAAATTCACAGCAGCAAAACAGCCTGTCCTGCTCCACTGGTCCTCTGTTACTACTGACACCAACACAAAGCCTTTATATTTATACAGGTAAGGACGGCGGATAAGGCCAAGTCAGTCACCACTCCAGGCTGGAATGATGCCAAAAAATACTGGCATTTCATGTGGGATAAAGGCACAAAGTCTATGCACATAAACCAGTTTACATCCCGGTTTGCTAACAGACCTAACCTAGCAGGAGTAAATTGTTCTCGTCTGTGAACATTGCACATTTTACCTTCTGTGCAGTACAGCATGTTCTGAGGTGAAGTCACACATGCAGATGGAGTTCAAGCATAAGCCTTAGGAAAGAGAGATGCTTTGGAGTACTCAGCTCATGATACCTCTAAAGGTGCCCAGCAAGTTCAGAGCAGACACTGTAAAAACCAGCTCTTCTAAAATTGTCTCCCACTGGGGACCAAAAGACAAAGGAACCATAGTCACTACCATTTTTTAAACTTTGGCCTTGGTTTAGAGAGCTGAACTGAGAACACGATATCATGTGAACGACAACAGCCTTGTAAACTTAAAGCAGAGACCTGGACCTGCAATTCGCCTTAGCAAACAGCTAGAGGTGCAGGGCCAGTCACTTCTCCACCCACTTCCATCAGCAGCACTGGTGAAAGCAGAGGCACAAAACACCTGCCACAACACGCACATGCTCCCATCCCAGGAACCAGCACACCAGATGGTATAAAAAAAACCATTAGACAGCTCAGGCAAGAGCCCTGAGTCAACAGGGACTAACGTGGTGCTGAATCTCAGCTGACTGTAAAGCTGGGTAGATTTGGACAAATGGCTCTCTGGGTTTTTTTGCCTTTCTGCTCATTCTGCCTTTCACTCGGCCCTTCTGGGAGGCAGGCACAGCAGGCCACCACCACAGCACTGGGCTGTGCTCCCCTCCACCTCCAGAAGCTGTAGGGAACTGGCACAGCGGGAGCTCCCTTGGTAGCACCCACCAGTGCCCAGCCCCGTCAGGACAGATTTTGGGTTCAGATGACATTAATCTACAAAATCCTTTGAATTCTCCCTGGGCACCTTCTCTGTTGTTTAGGCAAAGTACCTCTCCCAGAGCACTCCATTCTTTCTCAATATTTCATTTAGAAGAGGAATTTCCTTACCCAGAACCAGCAGATATTCCCCCTGCTCCACCCTTCCCTATCCTCCTCCCTGCCTCCATAAAACTATTATTTAAAAACAGGAAAAAATACTCTGGCAAACAATCTTCCCTCCACCCTCCCTGATATCTGTTTAAATATCCTTGACTGCAAGACATTCAGTACAGAACAGTCATCAATTTTTAATTCATTTAATCTCTTGGTAACAGTGTTCTCGTGAACTGAACGGCCCCTGAGGAAGCTTCAGAGAAACCTCAGACTAGTGTCTTTCACTGGATCCAGGGATGAGATTTTGTGTATAGACTGGACTCTATGCAATCGTATAGATTAAAGAGGAAAAATAATATTTAAACCTGGGTACCTTTCACCCCTGACTAAATCAAAACACATTGTAAGCTGGAACACAGCACAGAGTGAAACAAGCACCAGGGAGAGAATTCCCTGCGTCAGAGTTGTTCATGATTCAGCAAACTTGGGAAGGAGCCCTCTGAGTAAATATGTGGGTTGTCTGCACTCCTGGTCCCTCTACTGATTCGTTCTTTTTCCAAGAAGCTCAGAGAACATCCTAATACACTGGCAGTAATTAAATTCTGCCTGCTTAAATGCCCTGGAAGCCTCAAGAGGGGATAGTTTTTCTCCTCAAGCCTGTAAGTGTGGGTGAAGCTAATACTGTGTGTATCTGCATCGTTCTCCAAAAAACTGTCTTTCAGGAATGGGCAAAATGGTACCCGCATACAACATGAATGTTAATTTACTCTGCAGGTGCTTAAGGACAGGGAGCAAGAGGATTCTTGGTTATATTCAATCATGTCGTATAATGGTAGCACCCAAACACCCCAGTTAGAAGTGGCTTTCACTGTACTGAAGTGTTGCATGAAAACAGGGAAAGAGCAAATCCATCTCCCCAGTATCTCATAATCTAATGAAACAGGTTAAAAAACAACTTATGGCTCCAATTCTGTGACAGAAATTACGCATTTTATCTGAACCAGAGCTTTCTCATCATTGGATGAATAAGAACTGAATTTCTCTGTGGAGGCTTCTGGAAGGGAAAACACGTTTGATCATACTAGGTGTGAGAAGGAACTTGATGCATACATACAGCCACATCACCTCTATAGCATCCAAGCAACACAAAGTGTGCACGCACACATAGCTCTGGATATCCAAAGCAACTGCTCTGTGCCACCGGATATCACAGATAAATGCAACGCTAACAAGAGTGGCAGGAGAAAGAAGCCTAAAACCTTCAACCTCTCTTCCCACCTCCCTCAGCCCCCTCCCTAGTAGAGATCCCTGTCTGGTATTTCATCACCTGTAACGCCTGGCAAGCTGCACTGTAGGGATGGGCATGGCCCAGTCCTGCTTGGCTTCTAAAGGTCGATGCTGAATAGCTAATTCAGCAAAATCAGTTGTAAAAAGACTGTGACGTGCTACACTAAATCACACACCATAATTTCCTGTCTTTCCATGTGCACCTCAACGCAACAAGCAGGCTCCTACTGTAGTGACAGGCAGCACAAGAAGACAAGGCATTGCGCTACAGAGCTACTCAGCAAATTAATATGTTTTCTCAGGCTCCTTGAGATTATGCAATGCATAGGACATTTAGGGGCCTATTTTTCCAAAAATGGTGACTAGAAAATTGTGATGCAAAACCTGGCCTCAATATTTAAGCACTAAAGTCTGTGTCAAAACATCCTCTGGTAGAGCTGCAGCTCAGCCAGACATATGGATACTAGGACAATTTGCATAGTTACTATTTCTTGCAGAGACTTCCCCTAACCTGTGATGCCTTTTTTCTGACTAGGTTATTTGTCATTTGCCAGCAGCATCCCCTGATTCTTCGCCTGTGAACCTCCTGCTCTGTTTCACACTATTAAGAACATTATTTTCCATTCTCCTGTCAGTGGAGAGTGCTAGTGATTAGCACTGCAATATCTGGTCCCCTTTATTGAAAATGTTAATCCTTCCTTTTTGCAGAGTTTCTTTAGCCAGGGGTGTTAATACTTGGTTAATAGAATCAGGCTGCCTTTTTCTTCATCTTTTGTGTGCATGTGTGTTAGGGAGGGATTTTTTTTTTTATCTTTTGGTCAGAATTTATTATAGTCTCTCTTTTGATTCTTTTTCCTCCAGAGGGGCTGCTTTGAATTTCCTTGCTTTTTTTTGCCATGATTATCTTAATGCTTTTCCAACATTTAGCACCCAGAACACTCATTGTTCCGTCTTTTCTGATTTCTGCAGTCTTTAAGGGGTGCTTAAGAGCATGTCCTTGAAGGACCTACCTGTGTTCCTCATCACCCCTCCACACCTCAGTAAGAAGAGGACTGAGAGCTGGGACCCTTCCCTCATCCACTGCACAGATAAGGTTTTCTTTGGCATTCCACAAGCCTCCCTTCAATCTGAAGATCCTTTCAGCATTTGGATGGTGAATGGCATCAAAGATCACCACCCACCGCCCATAAGACATTCTTCCATGGAGAAAGCATGATGTGGAGCACGGTTTGTAACTTTGGGGATCACAGATGCTGTTCCAGGTGGCAAGTTGAGGCTGCTGAGATCCAAATGCAGACCAGAGAAGGCTGCAGGATGAAGTACAGGCAGTTTTGTATTGTGTTACAGTCATATAGTCTTTTAATGCTAATCAGGTAGTAGTTCAGTTAAGACTCCTCTTGTTTTGATGTGAAGAGCACAGATCCCATCTCCCACAAATTGCTGTTGTGATGACTTTCTTGAAAAGGAAAAGCATCACCTGGAGCAATGTAATCACCAAAGGGAGAAAAGTGCCAAGTCATCTGAAGCTTTGTCTTTCCTGATTGCAATCATATTTTATTATCAAGTAAAAAGAAGCACCTGTGACAATGGAGCTAGGAAGCAGTGGCTGTTCAGCATCTGTCTATTGTGGATATGGGACCCTGAGATGATTTTCAAGGCGGTCTCAGTACCCAGATGCTCCCCGACTGGAGACAGTTTCCGCAGGCACACCTAGAGCTGGACGGAGCTATGAGAACTGGTTGACTCCCTCCCTCCATCTACCCAGCCAGCTGAGGAAGCCAGGAGCAGTGGGAGGACACCAAGGGCCTTTCATGTCTCTTCTACAAATAAGAGCACGAGGTTGTCAGAGTTGACATTTTATTCCTTCCTTCTAAATTCCCATTAATATGTCTGTGTTACAAATAAGACACCCCCCACACACGAAAACGTGGGAAGGTGTTGCTCACAGAGGTGCAAAGCTCCTGTTATCTGACCCACTTAGAAATGCAAGAAGGTCCTTAAGACCCCTGCCATCCTGACGGCACTTCAGGTGCCTGCAGAAGATGCCATCCAGTGGCAGGAAGACAACATTACAGGAGCAGGCAATGAAATTGGCCTTTGACAACACTATCCTTGAAAAAGTTGTATCTGGTCGTGACTTAACTACATGATCGAAATACCCAGGATGTCTGTGGGCTGTGGTGAAGATCTGAGTGACATCCATCTCTAATTATGTTAATTGGACAGCTTTTTTTTTTTTTTCTCCAAAAACCCTTAGGCTTTTGTTTGCAGAGAATAAATAAAGAGGGATTACGTTTATCTGTGTTTTCCCAAGTCTTTACAGAATAACTGTTATGCGTAATTAAGTAATTTGACTGTCCTTGATGTGGGTGATAGCAAATTACCACTATAGGGTAAGACATTACTTATGAGGTTCCATTACATTTTAAGGCTAGATTACATGGATCTGGGATTTATTGATTTTTATTTATTTTTTGACAGGAACAAGTGGAAATAATGACCTATGAAGGTGAAAAAGCAATGTGCTCTGACAAGCTGTCTTTGTCTAGTAGCATTGCTTGGCTATATGTCTGTCTTCTCCACACAGGTTTCATGTTGAGCCAGCTGCATAGCAAGTCTCTTCATTTACAGCTTTCCCTTGGCCAGTGTCAAACATGCGTTGGTGGGATATATTCAGGTAGCCTCTGCTAAGCAATATCATCCCGGATTTGCTCTCTGTGATCCAGTTAACTGATAAATAAATAATTCACACTCTTCAAGGATCCTGCTTCCCCTATGCTTTGCTGCCTCTCAAATCACTAATCCATATACCGTTTTCTTAAAATCAGCTTCCAGTGAGGTTTCCCTCTATAGTTGTCACCACAGATTGATGAGTTTCTCTTCAGGAACCACAAAGCATTGATGTGCAGAGAGAACGTAATACCATTCTGTCTCAAAAGAGATTCTTTTGTCCATGATACAAATACCATTTCATTTACCTACTTTGAAGGTACTTTATTGAGCATGCTAGACCCTTACAGATTCCCAGGGAATATGTTCTCCTTACAACAGAGACTAGATGCTCCACTTAAAATTTATTAATCTTATTCCACCTTTGTTTTTTAGGTATGTATTAACTTAGTATAATCACATAAACATACTTCATACTAAACATACACACCACTCAGCCAACAGAAGGCTTGGAAATGTCCACAGCTCCTAACAAATGGTGAAGAGACAAAAATCTTCATAAGAAACATTGCACTGATGCATTTGTCAAGAGGGCTGGCCAGAACTGGTTATGGCCAACCACTGTGCTCTAGAAAATGTGGTACCAAGGCTCGGTCATCAAAACTGAAAGACAGCAATTAATTCTAATTAAAGTGTGAGGGTTTTTGTCTTCCCCTGGGAACTAGCACTCAGGGTGGAAAATGAACCTCTTTCACTAGACCCCATTGTGTGGCTTTGTCTTCCAAACACACTGAGAAAAAAAAAAAGGGAGGGGAGGGAGGAGATTTAATAAGTACATCTAGGAGAAACTTGGGATAGAGCCAAGAGTCGTGATCTGGACAGTGCCAAGATGACAAGCAGCACAGAGAGGAAGGACTGCTTCCAAAAGAAGTTTTGTAGACATGTTATCCCTGCCAAACCCTCCTCCCAACCCTGTAAGTAAGTCATGATGCCTCTGTCTTTTTTAGTATATGCAAAACCTCTGTTCCCAGAAATTAGAATGTGGTTGTGATGTTTCTGTTTCTTGAGGAAATCTAAGTGGATTTCCTCAGAGAAGCAAGCTGCACCCAAGGACAGATGCCAATGCACAGACAGCATTTTGAGTGTTCTTGTTCAAGGTGGGCACAGGGCAGCCCATGCCTCTAGATAAATGGACTACATTTGTCTAGCTTCCCAGGTCATGGGATTTCAAGGTTTGTTTCTCTGCTGAGCTGGCCTGGCACCCAGGCAGCAGAATGTGCTCCAGGGAAGGCAGCTACTTGCAACAGAAGTGGGAGAAGGTGGGGATCCCCCAGCCCAGTCTGGGGCAGCCACAGCAGCAAGCTGGGATGAAGCACTGGTTACCCACTGCTTTGGGTGAGGTTTAACAAGATGAGATGAGCTTGCCATACCTGCTCTCCGTCATGGCTTAAGTGCAGTCCTTCACTCCTCTCCTCCTTCCTCCCCTGTTTGCACTGAGATGTGTGTCTGGCTGCATCCCCTAAGCCAGCTCTGGCTCTCGGTCTTCCCTTGGTGAACTGATTCAGCTCATTAAACTGGCTGAAAGACAAATAACCATTCCTGTGAGAGGAAAAAGACAGGACACACTCCTCAGAGAAAGAGAGAGGCAGCCCCAGAGACTATTCTTCAGGCTGTGAGAGTGGCCAGCCTTGACCAATCCTCCCCTGCAGACAGGACAAGGAAAGACAAGGATTAGGATTCTTGTGTGGGTTACCTTCCTTGAGGTTATGTGCCACCTTCCTTGAGGTTATGTGTCCTATTCCCCTACCTGTATCCAGGCTGGCAAGCTAGAAATCACCAGGGAACTTCACCTGCCCCTCACACACTAGATAGACCATCTTCAGCATGCAGGCACCTCCTCTTCTCTTTTTCATCTCCCACATGCAGCATCACCAGTTCTTACAGCTTGCCACAAGTCCACCAACAGCAGCCATAGTCGTGCCACCTTAGACTAAATAGAGATGTCCAAGTTTTATTTCCACTGAGATGTGTGTGAGGGTTTCATGCATGCCTCTGAGGAAGGATGCCAATTATTTGGCTTATTTCAGTAGTTTTTGTAATACTGGCCTAGCCCTTGTCAAAACCACTAATCCCACAGATCAGAATATTAGATACATTGCCCTTTCTGAACAAAGGGAGCTCCAACTTCCTTTAGTTTCTCTCTTCTTTTCCATGGAGAGATGCAAAACTCGTGTCTTCTGTAGCCCAGTCATTGTCCCTTTGTTCTGTTTGTACAAAGCAAAATATAAAGAATCCTGAAGAAGCAAACAACCACATTTAACTATTTTCATATTCTTATGACAAAGAACAAGCATGTCAGAAAGCTTCTGCTTTTTCCCTTGGAACCTGCCTTTTTATGTAGGCACTTCTTAAAACACCATAAATTTTTTTTAAAAAAGCCCTCACTTCATTTCCCTTTTAAACTGAAGTAAGTGGGAGAATCACATAACAGAAAATAGAAGTTCATTTTCCTAAATGGTCTTTTACAACTGGCAGCATGGCAACTTAGAGCTGATACTGTCTCTTCAGGTCTTTGAGTCTTGGCCAGTTCACTGAAGGCAGAAAAGAAGAAAAAAAAAAAGCCCAAAATGTTTGCTTTTCTAAGTGGCTGCTCCTACCATTTTATGGCTGCTGCCCCACACTTCACTGCAGAGCACTGTTGTCCCACGAGCTGCTCATCTGCTCCCCAGCCCTGCGTGCACAGCTGGGCAGCTTGGCAGTCCTGCATGAACACCGTGCAATGCTCTGGTCTCCCGTGTGCGCTCCCCCTGACCCCCACACTGACTGTCTCCCCAGCATGCAGGCAGGCACAGCAATGGCTCTGTGCTCAGATGTGGATCCCCTGCACATTGCTCCTTTTATCTCTGAACCCAGCCAGTCGTTCCCCTCGGCCAGAGGTCTCTCCCACAGTGGTACACATGGGGTGTCACTGCTGAATCCGGTTCTGGTGGTTGCTGGACCTGCTCATTTCCCCCCAGGCAGTATTTTGCAAAGTTGCCAACCCTTACCTGACTCCACCCTGTGGGGTTCACCCTCTGCTCCCCTCACATGGGGAAAGGATGACCACCACTGAAGCACAGCTCTGCCATGAGCTTGCGCATAAATATGAACATCCAAAAGCACCTCACTGTGTGTCACATTCTTGTGACACAGACTTTCTTTCCTGGCTGCCCATTGAGCACAGCAGTTAGGCTTTAGTTAGTCCCTGTGTCTCCACACATTCACTGAAAAGCTCCTAAGCTGGAAAGATGCTGTGGACCAGCTCTCTCTCTCCAGACACCTAAACTGGGTCTCTTGACCTCATTAGCAGTGCAACAGATTTTTTTACAACAGATTTTTCTTACATCTGATTGCTGATTGTGTGGAAACTCCTGCTGTAATACTTTCTCCCCGTTTGATTTTTAACAGATCTGTAGACAAACCCACCTTATTCAGAGACATATCATCATCCCTTCTGAAATCCTAGAGTGTCTGAGGATAGCTTTTAATTTGGACAGCTGCAGAGAGCATTGTCTCTCTCCCCATTTTGAGTTTGCAGCTGGTGCAGGGATCAGGGACAAACAAAATGTATTAATATAAGCATTGAGTTATGTGCTTGCTGACTTCTGCTTCTCTCCTATTCAGAGGTAATTCCATCTTTGTAAAGGTTTTGCTCTTGACAGATATGCTTTACTCTAATATTTTTAATGAGTATTTGTTACAATAGTTGCATCTGTCAGTCCCCTGTGTGTACTGGGCACTGTGGAGATTTAACACAGAGAAAGGAGACGGTTGAATTCCTGGTGAAAGATCAAATACTTGTAGTCTCCTAAAAAAAGAAAACTTCATTTAATTCTTCAGCTCTTCTTACATGGCAGCACCCATTCTGCTTTACATGGTGCCAACAAGACACTTTAAAAATTCCTGGACGTAATAACCCCTTCTACCTTGGCAGCTCAGCAAGAACAGCTTTCTCTGAAATCTCCCTAATCAATTGAATTTGCCAAGTCTTTCGCTTAACAAATCCTGCAACTGCTTCCAGCGTTTTCCCACAGGTGATACCAAATTAATGGGTTTGTAGTCTCCTGGTGGGTCTCTTGGCCTTTCATTGTCTTATTAGGCACACTCTGGCCTGCTGGGAGAAATGCACTGCAGTGATAAAGATGCTGGATGAGGTTTATTTCATGTCCAACTTTCCTTTTGCATTCTTGGTCTCATGCATGTGAAAATGTTACAATGAATGTGGATGAGATTAAAAAGTTCAAAGTACCTCAATATGGGCACATCTCATTTCATGATTAATCCTGTGTTCTACATGTCCTATGAAGTCAATGCATGCTGTTCCAAATATGTCTTGCATTTAAGGTCTTGGCCCAAATTCAACAGTGTATTCTTAAAACATATTAGATTACTTAATTGTACATGCAAAGAAAATGTTCATAAGAGCAGTTTTAGGGCCCAGCAAATCTAACTTCATGCCTCTGTCGAATGATCCAAAACAAAACAGTATATGAAATCATTACATTTTTAAGCAATGATATTTTGAGCACACAACTGCTTTCTGAATGCTGTTTTCTCTGTCATATGTTTAGAGTCACTGTCCTTAAACAACAGACTTTTCTTAGAAAGAACAGCAACAAACAGGGTTTTGTTCTTTTCCTAAACAGTTTCAGCTCCATTCCTGCCTTGTACTAGAAAACGTTTCTTTTCCAGGTATTTTAGTAAATCCCAGAAATAGCTAATGGTTGCACCGCCAGTGCACACAAAAATGCTCACACTTCACTTTCCACATTCTTGGCCACCAGGCATGCTGCACGTATGACAGAGTTCACATCTTCTTCCTTCAGAGAGATGCCTCAATGAATCAAAACACCAAGAAAAACCCCTACCCTAAGCCTCAGGAAGGAGTTTCTTTCACAGAATCTGGGTTCAGACTGCTAATAATTTCCAGTTCACTTAATTTATGTGCCCAACTTCTCGTCTTGAACTGGTAGGTACCTCTGGCCCTAGGCTTCCCTTGAGGTCAGATATTGGTTGTTGGGTTAGAGAGGAGCCCTAGGACTTGAGGGTTCTGAAACTACCTTCTTCAGCATCCTTGGACAGGGATACTACCACCAAGCCCTTGCACACCCTGGGCAGGAAAGAAGGTCAGGCAGAAGATATTTGGGTCAGCCTAATTGTTGAGATACCAACCTGGGAGGGGAGAGATACAAATGTTCTGGGTTGTTTCTGTTTAATTTCTTTCAGACAATAGTCCAATATACACACAGGAATGCAGCAACTAACATTCTAGTTCTGGCCCTTGGTGTGGATGTCACCTGCTCAAGACAGTCTTGGATAAGATGGGAGCTATAAATCATGATGTGTGTTTGGCTTTGCATGCCAAGCATACATTCGCACATTATAAAGTCTGATTTTAACAATGCTGTTCTCCAGTATTCTTCAGTCAGCCGTTAATTACTTCTTTCCTCCTAAACTATTGGACTAGAGAAAACAGGGACTTGAAGAATTCTCAGGTTACAGTTACAAGCAGAGTATTTGAAGTAAGTGTCCCTATTCAATCAACAGCTCCTATGAATCTGATCACCCCTGTTTCTGGAGGCTGGTAGCACAGGTAGATCTCAGCATCTCTTGACCTTGCTATCAAAAGTTTCCTTGTTTGTTTTTTTTTGGTTGGTTGCTTGGTTTTTTTATTGTTGTTTTTTGGGGTTTTTTTTGTTGTTGTCTTGTTTTGTTTTGTTTTGTTTCTTCTGAAAGGCTTGTTTCTCCTGTTCTTACCCCATCAGCTGTTCCTAGACCAACACACCTTCCCTCCACTTCCTTTTTTCACCTAAAGGTGAAGGTAACTTTTGCTGGAGTGGAATTCCAGGGGATTCTCACCACTTTATCTAATAGCGAGCAGTTGGATAAATGTCAATCTATGTGCTGGAAGATGTCCTCAAAATCTTCTCACTAATTTTGATCCCCAAGTCCTCAAGCAATGCTGTCTCTTGAAAGGATCTCAACACTTGATAGATTTTACCTCCAACGACTATCATCAGTGCATGTCTCACAGTTTATAACTTACACTGATCTCAGATAAACCCTCAGTGGGGATAAAATTTATCTTCTTCCTGATAGTGGTTTGAAAATTCATATCTGTGCCAGTAACACCACATTTGGCAGTCCACGTTCCTGCTCCCAGCAGGCTGGCTACAACATTCCTCGTGCAGTGCTTGATTTCAGCCCACTCAGCATCTCCTCCATCACTCTTAAGAAGAACACCTCTGAGAAAATGGACCTGATGCCATTCTCTGGGGACATCATTTACATTCACTCTCAGGCAGTGGTGGTGATAGGTAATCACTGTCACATCCAGGAAGGTGTCTGGCACCGCTGCAGAGAAGCGTCAGCCCAGGCAACTCCTACGGCCTTTGGGACTTAAAAGGGACACAGTCAGGGCAAGAAATGTCCATCAGTGCTGCTAGCAACATATCTGTCCTCATCTTGTTGCATTTCACCATGCAGGATACATGCAGGATTCTGGCACCAGGGCAAAAGAAAACAGGTTCAGCAGAAACTACTCCTCCTTCCTCATATATGAGGAGAAAGTAAAGTGTAGAGCAAAAAAGGAATCAAACGAAAACATCAAAATGCTCTATTTGTTGTCATGCCTGCTGATACCCACATGTTCTGGCAAGACAGGAAAATCATTTCAGCTCCTGGCTATTTCTTTTCTGTCACTGGGTATTACCATGCCTTGTGCTTTTCCCATACTTCAGGCAGTTCCATGATCTCTTTTTATGGTATCTGGGTTTGTGACTTGCTTTTTTCTTTCTGGCCTCCAGACTTTCTCCCTAAGATATTTCAGATTCTCTGTAAGTCAGCCTTATGGGAGTATTAGCATTTGACCTAAGCTTCAATATGAGCTAGGATCTGCCCTTGGTGCAAGAAATTTTTATTTTGTTGTCAAGGGTTAATTAGCTTTACAGCAGTCCTTCTTTGTCTCCCACTCTCACTGTCTTAGAAATTTAAGGGGTTTTTGTTACACATCACAGCCTGCTGTTTTACCAGCTCTGAAATGGCAAGATTGACTCAGAAACCTTAGATCAATCATGAACTGTGTTAGGTCTTCGCCTCTTTACACTATCCGTTTAAAAACATGCTGCTCATTTCAAAGGCAGTGCAACACTTTTCAAATATCTGTAACAGTCTCATAGATAACTACCTCTGTCTGAGTGGATAGAAGATAATTAAAAAAACCCAAGTTCCTCAGGACCACCCATTGTCAAAAATAAAGCTGCCTACTGTCTCCTTGTTCCTTTGCAGAAATGACCTAAAGCTGTATTTGTACTTTCCTCAGTAATCTACCATTTTCTTGGAAAACTCAGCACTGGCAGTGCTTCCTTCTGCCATGCAATTCCAGAAGTGCTGGCCTCACGCAGTTTACCCATGGTCTTGTGTGCTGACTGGCGCTCAGGGCCACTGATTGTCCTAGAGATGGGCTCCCTCTGGCATCTCAAGTTCTAGCTGGTCAGCGTGGGGTTAGCTTGAGCCTCTGAAACATACTACAGCTTGTTCCAGCTGGTTCTTGGCAGAGTCCCTCAAAGGTATCATTTATTCTTGCCTTTTGCAATCATTTGTTGGTCAGATTGATGGTGTGCTGCCACCTCCAGACCAGCTCTCAGGTATTAGCATTCACAATTGTGTCAGGGTAAGGGAAATCAGGTCTCTCTAGTGGAGCAGGCTGGCTGACCCATGGCACTGGAGGACATCATGGTAATGGAGATCTTGCTGGAGAAGATCCTCGGTCCCTGTGTGATTGTTGTCTGCATCGTTCCAAAGCTGTCTCCCTGCTTCTGAGTTTTGCTGTTAAAGATTTCCTGGTATTTTTTTGCCCTGTCCATACTCTTTGATCCAAGGGCAGAATATCTATGCATTTGTCCATTGACCCCAGCTTCAGTCACACTTTCAGCCTGACTTCCACAAGAAATGGAAAACCTGAGCAGACATCTGTGGATATACCAAATGTAAACCCCAAATGGATTTTTGCCAGCATATTTCCCTCAGTATGAAGTGACACTCTTCTATTGGGACTGAGGCACTGCTGAACCAAAGGGAGAAAGCTGTAAATAGATGTCTCCACTGCCAGTGGAGAAATTTCAGACCATTTATGTCATTACCAGTTAGTAGTACATACACATTTCACAGTGCTGCATACTCGGTCACCAGCAGAGACAGGGCTGGGATAACATTAATAGGCTGGGGAGAACCAAACAGAAGATTTGGAGTGGCCTTCCTAAATAAGAATCAGCTTTCCCCCTGCTTGAAGCATTAAAATGTTGGGTCTTGAAATAGGCACTGTCTACACTGGGTCATATGATGAAGACAATGCCATGGAAGTGTGCGTCGGAACAGAGTGCTCTGCTAGGTGTTAAGTTCCCCACCAGGAAAGTCCCGCCATGAGCTCTGTCCTGTTCTGGATCCTAGATGCCAGCTGAGGCTGGTCAATGAAGGACCAAGGAGGCTGTCCTGATGCACATAGTCACAGAGCAGTGAAAAACCTCAGTCTTCAGCTACAAATTAATGAGCAGCAGGTTTGCCTACCACACAGCACAGAGCTGGGAGCCAACTGTGCGAGAATCATGTCCAGCTCTAGAGATTTGCCACATTACTGAGACAGTGGAGTGCTACATTAGCTCAATGCACTTATGAAGAGAAGAACCAGTGGCATTTTGGTTTACATTACCTCAACCTATTGTAACAGCGCTTCTACACAAAACACCCACTGAAGCAACTAGTGAAAAAGATTGTATACCTGGCTTATAAACTATTAAACTATTTATAAACTTATAAACTTATTTCTGAATATCCACTTGTGCAGCTTCATTGCTATTCCAGGGAAATGCAGCAGCAGAAAATCTTATGCAAGTATGTGACAGGTTTGCAATTCTTCTCCAAGTCCCAGCCGGTCAGAGAACTTCCAAATGCAATTACATATCCAGTTCAGCTGGCAACTGCCAGCAAGGTAAATTAAAAAAATCCCAAACCCCCACATATTCTTTACTAAGCACTGCAACATATCACCTCTTCCTGTAAATTTCTGGTGTTGCCAAGTCTCAACTATGAGAAACGTAGAGTTGGAAAAGTACCACAGCTGCTTCTAATAAGTTACTCCTGTGTTTTCAGTGAACTTCAGTATCAGGAAACATGTAATGGAAAATTCATTTCTTGCCATATTCCTTAATTGGGTTGCATTTTAATCAACCATTTAACCAATAATGCAAGAAATTTATATTTTGGGATTTTCTGTCTCAGTAACAACTCCTCCTCACAGATCCCACTTTTTCATAGCCATGAATCATGACATCACAGCCATTTCCATGGAAAGACATTTACCTCACAATCTTTGTTGCGTTATCAAACAGAAGCAGCTGGGTAATGTGGGTGAATAATCCTGTTCTGTATATTCAGCAACAGCAAAATGAATACTGAAAATTACTAGCAAACTAAATAGCTACTTCTATAAATACTCTCTTTTCAAAAGTTCACCCTATTTTAAAAGCCACTTGTTAAACGCTATTTAGTTTATATATAAAGTCGGATGGATAAAGACCAAAGTCCTTGAAGCAGACACTGGAAAAATACCTCATAGCTGAGAGTGAAGTAAACTTCCCTATCAGTTTGCCTTATCTGTATGATTTTTTTCCCCATCATCCATGAAAAGGCATTTTGTATTCTATCGCTACCACCTGCTTGGGTATTTTGTTTTTTAAAAAACAAAAACAAAAACAAAAACACGCAAACAAGTGTCCTGTACATCAGTTACTATAGCACTTTCCACCACTGGTTTTCATTCCTCTCAACATTGAGAGGTGACATTAAGCCCCTACTCAGATTTAAAGCCATCCATTTTCTCCACAACAAATTGAGACAAGTAGACAAGTGATAAGCAGTGAGTGATGAGCACAAAAATATTTTCCGGAGAGTCAAAGAACTCTGTTTAATCAGTATCAGTGGAAAAGAGTGTGAGCTACAGTAAGGAAATACCTCAATGGTTTCAAACCAACCTAATTGGGGCCAAAATGTAAAGCTGATACCAGTGAGCACACCACCTTGAAAGGAAACAAATGCCTTTCTACACATCATGATCTGAATTGCTTGGGTTCTCAACATGATGACCCACCATGTTGTTATGACTGACAATAGCACTGTTAACAAAAGAGAGCTCAACAGCATCTGAGCACTATGATACCACTCAGAAAATGCATCCTGCCCCACAAGTGGAAAAAACTTTGTGCTACTGAGACACCTGTCTTTGTGCTTAAATTATGAGGTAATTTCTTCCAGGAATTAAGTCATACCATGCATATTGAATGCAAAATGCAAGCCAATGATTTGTCACTGAAGGAAAATCTGTCTGCACGTGGAGAGAAAATGTGCACCAAGTAGCACTGAAAGCTCTGGAAGAGATTTTGGATAATAGAGCTATTCTTCTTCCTTCACACTGAAACAAGTGAATGGGAACTTTTCCCCCCTCTTCTCTCTTGTAAATATTAGAAAACATTTCCAAAGCTTGGCTATTACATTCCCTGTGCTTAAAAGCCCCTGTTTTTTTCTTTGTGTGAAAAGAACGTTGAAGCATCACATTTGCCACTGAACGAATGCATTTGCCAGTTCTCTTAAATGCCAGCACAATTGCTTTAGCAGAGTTAATAAGGGGGGTGGTAATCTGAACAGCCTTATTTTTGTCCTTAATGTTCACCCCAAAAGGAAATGTGTTTCTTACTAATAATAGTGTATGTGACAGAAAATACCAAGTACATGCAACTGTTCCCATTCACTTGCCAAAATGGATAATTCACATCAGGGCTTAAAAAAGTGAAACTAAACAAACAGAAAAACATCCCAAGTAAACAAATTAAGCCTTCACCTCCTACCAGCAATTCCTCTAAACCTGAAGCTTGAATCTAAATTATTTTACCAGTGATCAGGAGGTGGGTTAAAAGGAAGAAGAGAGCTTGTGTTTATATTTCCTCAGGACCATGTAAGGAGCTACCCTGTCTGTCACATTTTTTTCTTCAGCCAGCCGTTGAGTGCACGTGTAAACCAGTGTAAACCAGACCTGTGGAGGAAACAGCTTATTCACACACAGACTTATTTCTAGCCACCTGTTTTTTATAGTGCCCAATGCGATTCTGACAGGCTCAAACTTTTAACAGTCATAAATCCACTTTCCTCCCACTTTCCCCCTGAGAAATTGTGTAACTGAGCTTGAAACCAGGGAGGCTTAATTGAAATTTATTAATAAATGTTGCAGGTTTTGTTTGGTTTGGTTCCTGATTTCCGAAGCTAGATGTACTCACAGTTGCACTTCCAGGTTTTCTGTAATCAGAATGACAAGGAATGACATGCTTTACACCCCCTTATTTACAGTGGCTGAAGCTGTAGGGGGAAAACAAAAGTGATTCAGTATCATACAACTCCAGATGTAACTGAGATGTGGCAATGCTGCTGCCATGGTAGTTCAAGCCCAGAACGCTTAACCCACAAAACCCCAGCATACAGCCCGCTGGGGTGCTGGGAGTGAAATGTCACAACTAATCCAAGCGAACAAAATGGTCTAAGATAGTTAGATGAGGGCACATGGCTGCATCTCATTGACAACTTGTCTCATATTAGCAACCAGCTCTCAGAGAAAAGTCTTCTGCTGCAAGTTTAACAGCTACCATTCCGTCTGCTACGTAACCAGGTCTTTCTTCCCCAAACTGGGGAGACTTCATCCCACCAGGAGAACTGTACCAAAATAAAGTAGCAGGGGGACCCTGTGCCTGGGCTGCCCAATATACCACCAATCACAACACATTGCCAAGAGCTGGTTCTTGCAGGCCAGAATGGGGCTCTGCAGGTGGGCTCAGCCTGGGGCCCAAGTACACCAAATCCACACTGTTTGCTACAGGGAATTCACTTCGTGTCTTTTATTCACCCTTCTGGACACAGTGTCACAATGGGAAATTCTAGTCCCATACTGTGAGTATTTTCCTCCATGGAGACTTTGGTTGAATCCACTTAATATGAACCAGCAGCTTAGCAGTCAGGTCCTGAAGATCTGTTTTTGACAGCCCAGGACCTGAGAACAGATTCTCCCTTTCCTCCCCATTCGTGCTCTTTGGATGTCAGCATGTTCCCTGAGCTCAGGCATCCCCGGCTAACAGGAGCTGACCTGCACTTAGCAGCAGTGAGGTGTCTACCCACCACATGGAGGACTTTGGTATGATAGGTTCACACCCAGGTGCAGGTCCACTTCTCACCTGCCCTCTGTCTGGCAGCCAGACACCGAATCCACACTATTTCTCTTAAAGGATCATTTTATTTGTGCAGCAGGATCCCAAAGGCTGACCACAGCACAGGTCTGAAGCCTTTCTAGTCTCTGGTTCCTATGATATATTTATTCCTGTAGGAACGCTGTTTTCTAGTCTGATCGACCAGGAAGAACATGCCAAAATAAAGTAAGGACTAAAGGTTTACTAAATAAAAGTCTTACCCTTGACACATAATTCTTCAGTAGTAGAAAGCATTATCAACCAGTGGCGGGAAAAGAGCTGATCCGAATCCTTCCTCCTCTCCCTGCTTGGACAGGGTCAGTCCAGGCAGTGCTCAAGCCTTCTTGTTTCTCCAGGCTACTTCAGAAACACTTGGCTGTGATTTACTAAAGACAGTTTCAAAATAAACTTGTTCTACATCTGCCTTGCAAAGCAAGAATCTCCAGGCTTTCTTAGCTTGGCACACTCGGATTGACTCTCCTACCAGGTTGGAAAGGCCACCAGCAAGCACTCAAAGGCACCTGTGATGGCACACTCACTCTGTGATCTCTTCGGGACATCCCACACCTCAGTTTGAGTATACAATGAACAAAATAAACTGGCACCATCTAGACTGGCTTAGCACCTAAACAGAGGCAGCCTTGCAAGCCGAGCATTTCTATCAAAATGGCATTCATTGTCCAGCAAAGAAGTATCTCCCGTCTGTCACAAATGGACTGTTCTATCTATTCAGCCTTCAGTGAGCTCCAAGCATTAACAAAAAAACAGGCCAGTCTCCACAGATTACTAGATTTTTGGGGGAGGTAGTGGGGATCTGGGATCTACAGAGCTAGAGGTATGCCTGTGGGCTTCTGCGCAGTGTTAACAGCCCTTATACAAAAAAGCACCAAAATCCTGCAGTGAAAAAAATGCTCTTTTCTTATATGTGTTTAGAAGGAGAAGCCAGCACAACTGGCAGTTTTCTGAGTGCTCGTCTTACACCAGCCTTGGTGCATGGATGACTTCTCATGATTGGGTAGCAATGAGGCACGCTTATGGTCTGTGTGGTAGGATAAGTGGTCTCTGTTTAAGTCATTCCTAAAAAAACCAGACACAGGTAAAATACTAAATATTAGGGCTATTCCTAGCCTCATTAGGCTTACAGTCATTCCCAGCTCATGTATAATGATATCTAGTCTAATAATTTTCATTGTCAAGTGTAAAAATGCAGTATTCAAACCACCTTCTTATTTAAGATGGAGAGTTTGAAATGGAGAAAGTGCTAAGAAAACCAAAACAAAACCCAAACAGAAATAAAATAAAAGCTCTGTATAGCTTTTTTTTTCTTTTTCTTTTTTCTTTCTTTTTTTTTTTTTAATTTTTCAGTTGCTGAGGGTATTTTAGACTCTCCCTTTCAGAGACTAGTCTATTTTTTGCTGAGTTTTGAAGGCACTACTGAAGTAGTGGCATGGCTCCCTGGGCAGAGAACTGTCAGCAAACCCAAAGAGCTGCCTCACAAACCAGGTCACACAAGAAAACTTGCCATGTCTTGGGGAGCTGTCTCAGGGAGCAGCCATTTTCTGAGAGGAATGTTTCTTCCTTTCCCCATTTCTTTCACCATCCATATTTTTATAGAAGCCCTTCTAGCACAGTACTTATTTCTGACTCATACAAATTGGCTCCAAAGCTTGGGTAATGCCAAAAATGGGCTATTCATATTCATTCACGCTCTTGTATGCATCTCTGTTCTCATAAAATGGAACATGTGTCTGATGAGCTTATTTACTTTCTAAATGTGCGGCTAGGAAGGATAAAGAGCATGCAAGATATAATGGTAGTAGCACTGGAATAACATCAATAAGGCATCTGCAAATAGAAACTTCCCAGTTTGCCTGACCTCTGCCAAGTTCTCTGCAGTCTGGTTATAATGGTGTGTAAGAAACTCTTTGGTGTACATGCCCTTTAAAATATACAGGCAAGTACCTCGTTGGTTAATTCCCAAAATAATGATGCTGCTCGGTACAGAGATGACTCATTCCTAAGATGCCACTTGACTGGTTGCTGTTCACTTCCACAGGGAAGAAAACAGCTAAGTTCATCACCTGTGCTGTCAGGTAGAGCCCTGGACCCTAAGGGACTCCTGGAGTGCCCCCATCTGCAGCAGGCTGGGTCTGCTGTGACTCATCCTGCACACAAAACTCACAGTCAGCTCCCACACCACAGTCCAGCTGGATAACGCCATGCAGAAAACGCTTGGGGAGCAAATCTCTGCACTCTCTGGTGTACATGTGACATACAGCACCTCCCAGCACTGATGGACTATCCCAGTGCATGGCGTAAGTTCTCACCATGCTGGGCTGCAACCAGGAGAGAGTCCACCTAAGAAGACCCCACACTGAAAGAGAAGATGCTTCCCACCTAGCAGTCACATCTCAGGGCCCAACAACTCAGCAGTGGCCCTTCTCCTGTCTTCTGCTCTGCCTGCCCATGGGACAGGCTACAGCGCTTTGCACTGCTACAGGTGCCCAAGAAGAAGGCACCTGGGAAGTGTGTCTAGCTACCTTGGCCTTTCAGTGGGGTACCACTTCATCCGCAGGGCACTGAAGAGCTGCCTGCATTAGATTGCACCATGAAATGACAGACTGTCTCCTCTTTGATCCTTTTATCTGTTTACTTTTCCTTTTTTTCACTGAGTGATGGTATTATCATAGAACCATAGAATCATAGAATGGTCTAGGCTGGAAGGGACCTCAAAGATCACCTAGTTCCAACCCCCTTGCCATGGGCAGAGGCACCTTCCACTAAACCAGATAGCTCAAAGCTCTGTCCAACCTGGCCTTGAACACTTCCAGAGATGGGGCATCCACAACTTCTCTGGGCGACCTGTTCCTCAGCACCCTCATGGTGAAGAATTTCTTTCTTATATCTAGTCTAAATCTATCCTCTTTCAGTTCAAAGCCATTACTTCTTGTCTTATCACTACATGCCCTTGCAAAAAGTCCCTCTGCAGTTTTCTTCTAAGCCTCCATTAGGTATCGGAAGGCCACTATAAGGTCTCCCCAGAACCTTGTCTTCTCCAGGCTGAACAACCCCAACTGTCTCAGCCTGTATTCATAGGAGAGGTGCTCCAGCCCACTGATCATCTTCATGGCCCTCCTCTGGACTTGCTCGAACAGGTCCACGTCCTTCTTATGTTGGGGGCCTCAGAGCAATACTCCAGGTGAGGTCTCACAAGAGCAAAATAGAGGGGGAGAATAACCTCCCTTATGCTTTTTTTGATGCAGCCTGAGATATGGCTAGCTTTCTGGGCTGAAAGGACACATTGCCAGGTCATGTTGAGCTTCTCATCAACCAACACCCCTAAGTCCTACTCCTCAGGGTGTCTCTCACCCCATTCTTTGCCCAGCCTGTATTTGTGCTTTGGATTGCCCTGACCCATGTGCAAGGATCTTGCACTTGTCCTTGTTGAACTTAATAAGGTTTGCGCAGGTCAACCTCTCAAGCCTGTCAAGATCCCTTGGATGGCATCTCTTCCCTCCAGCTTGTCAACCACACTACACAGCTTGGTGCCATTGGCAAATTTGCTGAGGGTGCACTCAGTCCCACTGTCCATGTAGCCGACAAAGATGTTGAAGAGCACTGGTCCCAATACTGACCCCTGGGGAACACCACTTGTCACTGGTCTCCCCTTGGACATAGAGCCATTGACCATAACTCTTTGAGTGCGACCATCCAGCCAGTTCCTTATCCACTGAGTGGTCCATCCATCAAATCCATGTCTCTCCAATTTACAGATGAAGATGTCCTGTGGGACAGTGTCAAAAACCAGCTAGATGATGTTAGTTGCTCTTGCCCTATTGCCAATACTGTACCCCCATTGTAGAAGACCACCAAATTTGTCAGGCATGATTTGCTGCTAGTGAAGCCCTGTTGGCCATCACCAATCACCTCCTTATTTTCCATGTGCCTTAGTGTAGTTTCCAGGAGCATCAGCTCCACGATCTTGCTGGGCACAGAGGTGAGACTAACTGGCCTGTAGTTTCCCAGGTCTTCATTTTTTCCCTTTTTGAAAATTGGGCTGATGTTTCCCCTTTTCCAGTCAGTAGGAACTTCACCAGACTGCCATGACTTCTCAAGTATGATGGATAGTGGCTTAGCAACTTCATCCACCAGTTCCCTCAGGACCCACAGATGCATCTCATCAGGTCCCATGGACTTGTGCACCTTTACGTTCCTTAGATGGTCTTGAACTTGATTTTCTCTACAGTGGGTGGTTCTTCATTCTCCCAGTCCCTGCCTTGGCCTTCTGTGACTTGGGCATTGTGGCTATAGCGCTTGCCAGTGAAGACTGAGGCAAAAAAGTCATTGGATACCATAGCCTTCTCCATATCCTGGATAGCTAGGTCTCCCATTTCCTTCTGGAGAGGGTCCACATTTTCCCTAGTTTTCCTTTTATCACTGATGTACCTTTTCTTGTTGCCCTTGACATCCCTCACCAGATTTAATTCTATCAGGGCTTCAGTTTTCTAAACCTGATCCCTGGCTGCTCATACAATTTCCCTGAAATCCTCCCAGGCTATCTGTCCTTACTTTCACCCTCTGAGACTTCTTTTTTGTGTTTGAGCTTGTCCAGGAGCTCTTTGTTCATCCATGCAGGCCTTCTGGCATTTTTGCCTGACTTCCTCTTTGTTGGGGTGCATTGCTCCTGAGCTTGAAGGAGGGGATCCTTGAACATTAACCAGCTTTCTTGGGCTCCTCTCCCCTTCAGGGCTTAATCCCATGTTGCTCTACCTAGCAGATCCCTGAAGAGGCCAAAGTCTGCTCTCCTGAAGTCCAGGGTTGTGAGTTTGCTCTGTGCCTTCCTCACTGCCCTAAGGATCTTGAACTCCACCATTTCATGGTAATTGCAGCCAAGGCTGCCCTAGAGCTTCACATTCACCACCACCCCCTCCTTGTTGCTAAGAATAAGGTCCAGCATAGCACCTCTCTTCGTTGGCTCCTCTATCACTTGGAGACGTAGGTTATTAACACATTCCAGGAACGTATAAAATTGTGATGGGTTTCTTTAAAAACAAAATCAACCAAGCAAAAAACCAACCAACAAACCAAGCCACAGTAAGTTACACAAACTTTCCCTCCTCCTTCCTTCCCTTCCCCTTCAGTTTTCCCTTCACAGGGACACAGAGATGAAAACATTTGCTCAACCTCAGCTGAAGATTAGGTACATAAGGGAAACCTGAACAAGGAGGAGCCTGCTTTCTCTACTGCCATGGCCTGGCGAGAAGTGATGCCCCAGCAGATCTCCTGAACAGCACAGCCTTGCGTAGCATATCAGCCATGTGGCAACCTTATCCTCTTCCTGCAGGAGGGCAGCCCAGCAGGCTGGTTGTGTCACAGGGTCTGGGATATGGCATCAGCACCTGTCAATGTCTTCACTCTGATTTCTTTCGTATCCCCCAAAAAAGGTCTAAAAATCTCCAACATCCTGCTAAAACACTGCAACATGATTGTTAAAGTCAGGCACTACAAAATACGCAGCACTATTTGACAGGATGTTATACGTACCTTCTGCTTCTTTCATCTCTCATAAACCTCTTGATATTAGTAACCATTTTTGAAATAGCCTTCAAGATTATTTCAACATATGAGGAAAAAACTCTGGCATTTATCAAAGCTATGACTTCTGGTATTGCTTCTATTTAAATCATCTCCTTGCTTAAGCCAGTAAGGATTCCAGAATTGAAACATCAGGTGACACTGCAGACCTCTCTTCATGTGGTATAATATCAAAATGTGCACATGAGATAGTGGTTAACTGATCAGTCCTCAGACCTTTCTCTCAGATCCTAGATCTGAGATATCGTAGATAAACCAATGCCTACCAAGATATCACAGCAGAAAATGACAACCTTCTTTTTTTCCAAAAATAAGGAACCTGATTCCAGGTTTTGCAAATGTGTTCCTTACCCACGTTCCTGCCATAGTATCCCCTGTATTACAGGGATACTTACATTTGCACTAAAAGTATGATGGAATTTAAGAGCAGGATTCTGAAATATCCTTAGGGAATTTTTTTGTAAAAATGTATTCAGTGCTGCAAGTCCGCTTCAAAGGTAAAAAAAAAAAGAAAAAACAAAGAAAAAGGGAAAAAAATCAGCTCTTCAGAAGTATTTTTATGAACCTCAGGGATGAGTCATCTCTGGCAGAGGAGATTTAACAGGATGCAAAGAGGGTCTGACTCCACAGTGAAGCAAGGAAATCACTATTCCTTCAGTTTGACAGCTGATTTTTTTAACTAGGTCTCCCTTCACCATCGCAAAAGGTCCCCCCAGTAAATGACTGATAGTCCTCTTTTGTTTCATGTGGTGCATGGCCAACCTTGCTCACAACATGGGCTTGGGGTGTGAAATAACAGTGGCAGAAATCCTCTACTGTATTGAAAAGGATCCGGAAAGGCTGTTTCCTTTCATCTCGCCCCTCCCAAAAAATGCAGCTTCTCCAATAAACACCCTCACCTTTCTTCGTCAAGCAGAATATTTCAGTATCAAACAGACCTATCTCTAATCTCTCGAGTACCTTTCAACCTGCTTGCTACTAGGGCACTAAGATTCTCCTCTATCTCTGTGGCAGAGAAAATGAGCTCAAACTTATGCTTTCAGGGGTGCAGGTCAGTTCCCTGATGTATCTAGACAGAAGCCTGTAATCACTTGAGTTTTTGTCAAAGTGAGAGCTGAGAACACACTGCATTTCTTAAATCTACTTATTAACACGATAACCAATCTAATGAATGCCTTCAGATGCTTGAAAGCTGGAGCAGGAGCAAGCGTGCATACACATCAGGACAGCTTTTACAATTTTAAGCCAATTTGCTACTTGCCTGGAATTAAAAAGAGGATGACAAGTCCAGATCTGCAGAGTTTAATGGGAGCTAGCAAACTCTTAACTATGGCTGACAAGGCAGAGGGGGATGACATCTTCCCTACCACACACAGGATTTTCTGTCATGCTCTTAAATCTCTTTACTCTAAATTTTAAATAATGTATTACTGTCTGTAATTTTAATGTTTGCATATAGATTCCTGTGCCAGAGATGCAAGAATCCATTCTGGCTCATTTTTTGATCAATGGGTAAAAGGGAAGACAAAGTGTCCCCAGCTTTCAGTGCATCTAGCATTTGGAACAGCAGAAAATGCACTCTAGGAAAAGCCCTTGTTTCGATGAGGACTCAACAAAATCTTCTAACATCTCACTCAAGACAAATCGTTAAGAGGAGTTTGCTGAATGAAGAGCAGAACAGTCTCACCTCCTCGGTGGAAAGACCCTTTCCAGGTGTGGTCAGGAACAGCTTGTCCATTGTTCTCAGCGCTGAATGGCAGTCATCCACTTGGCCTCACAAAAGCCCTGGCCCGGAGTGGACACTGGAGTGTTACCTGCATGACACACTCAGTTCAGGGGGGAGAGAATCATAGAATCATAGAAGGGTTTGGGTTGGAAGGGACCTTAAGGATCATCTAGTTCCAACCCCTGTGCTGTGGGCAGGGACACCCTCCACTAGACCAGGTTGCTCAGAGCCCCATCCAACCTGGCCTTGAACGCCTCCCAATACAACACTTTTAAACAAACATGTAGGTTTAGTTGCTAACTCCACGCCTGCAGTGTGAAGGCTCAGAGGCCCTTAAACCTTCTCAGGTTTAGGTCGAATTGCTATTTCTAGGGGTAGAAGCAGTGTCTTTCCTGCCCCAGGCACAGCTATATAGTACTGTATGAATAAACAATAAAGCAAGGCAAGAGATCAGGGAAATATAATAGTGCTCTGACACCTCAGGTTTGGATTACTTACAAACTGCATCAGCTCCTGGCAAGGCTGACCTAACTCGTGATCCTGACAGCTCAATAAATTGAGTTCCACAGAGTTCACCACGTGCTGGTTTTCCGATGAAAACTTTAAAAATCAGGGGTCTTTTTGCTCTCCACAGCAGCATATTTCTAACGGTGTTGTATAAGCATCATGATTTCTTTTGCTGCTTTGAGCCAAGTTTCTTTCCATGCCCCCCATCATGCCATGCATCGAGCTTTCCTTGGTTTTGCTCTCCACCCAAGAGGAAGCCGTGTTTCCATGATGTATTATTAAAGTGCGTATGGTTTTTTTGTGAGCTACCCTGGTACCCTTCAGTAAGGAGACACAATCTAAATGTAAAATAGCATTACTGTGATAAATAAGGAGAATTCAAAATTCTGGCATCTTTACTGTATGTATGAGATGCACTTGGATGCTAAAAGCTATCCTCTTTTGCATGTAAAACACTAGTACCTTGTCGTTTCTTCACTGGGATCTAAAAGTACAGAAACAAAGTCTGACTTCTAAATGACTAATGAGTGCGACTACACTGCAGGTCTGAGAAGTTCAGTCTGCATCCACCTGAAAATGACTGACTGGTTTATAGTAAACAGTATTTATTAACAAGATGAAAGGCCTGAAGTGGAAAATGATCCTACACCATCAGTTTACAGAAAGCTTACAAGGCGTTTTGTTGATTCATAGCACACAAAATGTGAGAACTGGGGAGACAGAGAAGCAAAACCTAAAATGCTTCACTAGCATTAGCCAGGCACCTCACAGTGTGATGGGTATAATTCCCTCCCTGGGAGAGCTCTGTGGGGACCGTGTATAAGAGCCGCCAAAAG
The DNA here is from genome assembly GCF_036013445.1 of Caloenas nicobarica. Taxonomy (NCBI): domain Eukaryota; kingdom Metazoa; phylum Chordata; class Aves; order Columbiformes; family Columbidae; genus Caloenas; species Caloenas nicobarica. The sequence continues at coordinate 38,798,902 of NC_088247.1, forward strand.
TGAGGTGGCAATGACCCCGCTCTGCGGCACTCTTTTGACTTAATAGGAACAGCTGGTCAGTGAAGTGTTTGCTGGAAATTTAACAAGGCTCGAACAGTGAGAAGCATCTGCCAATAAATCAAAAGGGAGCGCCCAGCTAAATGAGGTTTAATTTAAATTCGTACCTAGGGCTAGCAGATGAGAGCTTCAATGCTCTTCTGCATTGCATTAGCACACGCAGGTCTGTGCCCACGTCAGCAGCAGCAGCTCGGGGAAGATGTCTGAGTGGCAGTCCGGGGTCTCGGGAAAAGCGTGCAGTGACCGTGTGAAAATGTGCATCAAATGCAAGGGAGGCTAGCGAGGGGAGGCAACAGGGAAGTCGTTTTTCCCTAATGGCACATTTTCCAAGCCATTTGGACATGACGAAAGCCACCTTGTCCACAAATGTTTTGGCTCTGCTGTGCCCCATTGTTGCTGCCAGTTTGATTCCGCTGCTCCCCAGCAGTGCAAGCTGCCATGTGAGAAAAGGCTGTGGACATAGAGGGGGTGTCCCCACAATGCCAGCTGGGGATAGCAAGGGGAGGGAAGTTGTCTTACGTTCCTGTTTCCTTGCCCAAGGTAGCCCACACAACCTTCTGTGAAAGGCCAGCTTCCCCAGAGACCTCAGGATATGGCAGGTGTGGGCAGATGCCTCCAGAAGGTCAGTTCATGATGGGCCAAGGGTGTCCACTGCTGGCACTGGGGGTTCATGCATCCTTTCTGCTTCACTAGGCAGTTTTTGGCCTGGCTGCAAGGGCGAGATTTCACCTTGAGATGCTCTCAGGCAAACTGGGTGCCTTTGAGTTGGGAGTTCTGGTCGACAGCAGGTTGACCATGAGTCAACCATGTGCCCTTGTGGCCAAGAAGGCCAATGGTATCCTGGAGTACATTAAGAAGAGTGCGGCAAGCAGGTAAGGGAGGTTATCTTTCCCCTCTACTCTGCCCTGGTGAGGCTGCATCTAGAGTACTGCATCCAGTTCTGGGCTCTCCAGTTTAAAAAGGGTAAGGAACTACTTAGAGGGAGTCTAGCGGCAGGCTATGAAGATGATTAAGGGCTTAGAGCACCTTCCTTATGAAGAGAGACTGAGAGAGATGGGTCTGTTCAGCCTGGAGAAGAGAAGGCTGAGAGGGGAACCTCATCAATGTTTATAAATATCTCAAGCGTGGATGTCAAGAGGATGGGACCAGGCTCCTTTCAATGGTGCTGAACGATAACATGAGCCAATGGGCACAGACTGCAACACAGGAGGTTCCATCTGAATATGAGGAAAAACTTCTTTACTTTGAGGGTGACAGAACACTGGAACAGGCTGCCCAGAGAGGTTGTGGAGTCTCCTTCTCTGGAGACATTCAAAACCTGTCTGAACACATTCCTGTGTGATCTGTTCTAGGTGAACCTGCTTTAGCAGGTGTGTTGGACTAGATGATCTCCAGAGGTCCCTTCCAACCCCAACCATTCTGTGATTCTGTGATCTGACAGTAGATCAGAAGAGTCATGCTAAGGAAAACATGGAGGTTTGCTGGTTGTGCCTGCACTTTGCTCTCCTCTTCCATGAGCAGCACTGACTTATTTGCAGCGAAACACTCAATCGTGCCTTTGCAGAAAAGCCTTGTGGTGGCTCATGGGCACCTCCAGCATTCACAATGGCAGTGACCTCACCTCAGACTTCGTGCTGTAGCCAACACCACTCCATGTCCGTGCCTGGTGGCATGCCTGGAAGAGGCTGGCATTCAGCTATCAGCTGCACTGCACAGGCTTCCTTGCACATATGCTGAGGGGAATTGAATTTGCTGTGTACATGAACAACAGTAGCATCCCCTTTGCCAGGGGGCCTCAGGGTGTGATCAATGGCAATAATCGCTTTTCAGGCCTTTGGGGTAATGCAAGCAGCCAGCCAAAATTGCACAAGCAAGAATAGTGAGAGGGATGTTGCCACAAAAGATTAACAGCAGGTGGGGTGGCTGGTGAGGTACAAGAGCAACAGGCAAGTGCCAAGATGGCTGCCTGTGTGCCTCCATGAGGCAGGCCCTGGAGCCAGCATATGGCCAGGCAGCCCCAGCTTGCCCTCCCTGCCCTGCCTGGTGTAAAGCACAGCAGAGGTACATGGGCAACCCACTATGCCTCAAAAGGCAGTTTGTATTGCTTGCTTTTAACCTCTGATGACACACGGAGCTGCCGAGCTGTTTGCTCGCAATTCACAAACCAAGATACAGGGATGGTTGTTCCTTCACCTGGGATGTGGAGTGACTGCAGAGCCAAAGGAAAGCATAAAACTAGGGAATGGCTGAAGAACGAGCTGCAAGGTGAATTTCTTTGAGGTGGGCTGTCATTGAATTCTGCATGGCTGTGGAATCAGACTGGGTTTCTTTTTCAGGTTAAATTAGAGATATCCGAAGCATGACACATACTACAAAGCATACCAGGGGGTATTTCTGGTGCATGCACAAATCCAAATAAATGCATCTCCAAGGACAGCTGCTCTGTAAGAATCGTCACCGTTGGCTCAGTCTTACTCACTGACACCCTGAAATGAAGAAACCTCAAGAAAATTCTTCTTTGTAATGCTTTCCAGAAGTTTCAGAAAAGAAGAGGCTAAAAACAGTGCACAAAATGCAAGTGAAAAGAGGAAATTTGGAATAACAGACTTATTACAGATATACTGCTACATTGACATACCATTTTGCTTTTTATATATGAATACAAGCTTGTGTGCATGCAGACACACATACGCACACATAAAATGGATTAGATTCGTTCTGAAGCATTTGACAACAGCAGCTAAGCTTTTTACAAGTCAGAGGCAGCCATATTCCCTTCAGAAATCATCTGGTGGGAAAATATCAAAAGCAGAATGTGCAGGCTTTTAAAGAAATGTGTAGGAGCAAAACAAGCTTATTTCTGTTTTAATCCAAACTGAATCATATGTCTTATGTCAAAGCTATAAAAAACAAGGAAGGTAAGAGAGGTAATTCTCATACTCTAAACTTTTTTTTTTTAATCTTTTGTAAAATTATTTCCTTCTCTTTACACAAAAGAAACAAAAAAATTGTCAATTCCTAGCAAGGTAATTTAATCTCTTTCCTATTATTAAGCAGAAACTAAGGAGACACATCCTCTCTTGATGTGGTCTGTTACAGCTCCTCAGGCTTCAAAGGAACTAGGACAGTTTCCAACAATGGAGGACGTGATCCTCAGATCTTTAGTAAGTGAAAAAGCATCCTGTCTGAAACTATTTGGGAGAGGAAGCTTCTCCGGAGACAGCTAATAAAATACATTCAATGCTCTGTAAAGGAGATCAGTTGATCCTGAGTGTAAGGCCGCTGCCGTTCACTGCCCGGAGGAAGAAATGCGGTGGTCCCTGGCCCTTTTCCCAAGACCCAGCAGAACGGCATGTGGGTCGGATGAGTTGTTGGGCTGGCAGCAGCCGCCATCTGTCCCGTTGGCCACCTCTGCCATTACGTAATGGCCCAGATCTGGTCAAATGACCAGGAGGCCCTGGAGGAGGAGGGCTCCCAGATGGCCGTCTGCTGCCACCGGGGATGCTTATTACACTGCTCCCTCCCGAGGCCTGGGGAGCATGGGGGAAGGATGGTGTCCAGAACTGGGCTGCATGATGTCGTTAGGTACCAGGAGCCTGCTTCCTCCCTCAATTTTCCACAGGGACACCAGATCCTGCCGAAGCATGGGTTATACACCAGACTTTGCTCTGCAAAATACTCTGAGCCCAGCAGTTCTGAGAACACACTCTGCAAGCATATACTGTTTGTTTGGGCTCAACATGTGTCATGCAATGGAGCGGGAGATGCTCCCTGCTCTTCCCTGGCAAGGAAAAGATGCCTGGGGTCTGCCTTGCCAGGACAGCCAGACACCACAAAATTGAGCATGAGATCAGGCTATGACATGAGGAGGATAAAAGATTTTAAAACCTTTGTGCAAGCTGAAAAGCTTCCAGGAGCCTTGGAGCCATATTCAGACAAATGGCCTTCTACACATGCACCAAAAGGGCAATGTCTAGTCCAGAGAGGATTTAGAGTGTGGGAATTAGGATCCTGAGGACACAAAGACCCCACTGATATTACAGACAGCTTCAGTGTCCCCACAGGAGTCTGAAGAGCCCCTGCTCTCCAGCCAGGAGACACATCTATCCAAACAAGAGTAAACTCCCAACACCACACCTTGTTGCTTGCTCAGTAGTTGCGCTGGTACATGAGACTGGACCTACAATCTCTCCCTCCACTGCAGGAAATCAGGGTGAATCCAGTGATTTCTTTTAACACGGTGTGATGGCAGATGAGAGCAACTGCCAAAGAAGCAGGTCATGTCATTTTGGTGGCACCACTGTTTTTTACCTAGACGTCTTCTCCTCTCTTCTCCTCCTCTCCTCTTCTCCTTCACTCCTCTTCTCCTCCTCTCCTCTCGCTGACAACTCTTGACAGCATGGCTTCTGTCTATGGGTCCTGGGCCATGATGGGAGCACCTAGATGCAAGATCAGAAATTAATAAAATAATAAAAAAATCCCAACAGTTCTTGCAATTACCTCTTACATTTTCTTGCTTTGTCATCCTTCACACTCTTGGGTTCTGCAGCAATAACAGCAGCAGAATTGAAGAGTGAACAGAATAATACTGCTAAGTTCAGGTTATTTCTGGAAAATCTTCCCAGAACAGCCTGAAGTGGCCACATGATTTTAGAGAAAGTGAGAGGATGGATGTCATCTTCACTCCAAGACCAAGACTAATTGCTGGGCTGGATCCCTTAACCCCATCAGAGCTGCACAGGTCTCCAAACATCCTGCCTCTTTCAGGAACATTAAAATAACACCAAGTGAATACAAAAACTATCATCACCCCAAGTCATGTTCATCTAGTGCTGGGAAACTATTCCGTGCTTTTGCATTAATTATGCTGGCTTCTTACACGACCGAAATAGCCTTCAATTGAAGAGATTTAACCAGGTTCATAACAAATGAAAGATCATTTGGCAGACCACAAAACCATATAATATCACTGCCATAAGGAGGAAGACATTTCTGAGCTGCTGTCTATGTATTTATTTTCTGCATATGGAATCGGTCATTTTGTATGCCTGATAAAATCAAGGACAATTAAACTAAATTGAGCTTTAATTTCAGATTGAGGCATAAGTCTGTGGCTGAGCATTTCTTCCTGCAATGTCTGGAATTACTAAGCAGCAGCACAGGCTAAGCTTAAATATCAGACAAGGTGGGAACAAGTTCATTGCTCATCAAAAAGCAGACAATAATAAAGGTGCTGGAACACTTTCCATTACTCTCAGAAGAGTTCAAACAAAGTCTGTATTGCAGTCCAGTATATATTTAGGATGAGAAGCGGGACAATAAATGTTTCAGAAGTTGAGAAGGGATAGGACAAAGTCAAGCAGAAATGACCCAGCTAATGAGGAATCCCACCATTCTGTGCAAGAGGATAAATGAGCCCCATCAAGGGCTGAGTCCTCAGAATTCATGAGCAGCAACACTCGCTGTGCTCCCAGCTTCCTGCACACTCAACACCACCACTCTGAGCTGTGCCACTAAAGATCTGTGGAGGAATTACCCTTTATTTGCGAACACACAACTGCAACAATTATTTTTAATCCCACTCTCAAATCTAACTTTCATATCTTAAAAAAAAAAAACCAACTGAAAACATTTTCCTCTGCTTTTTATAATGTCTAACATCTCTGCCTGTTGCAGGGTCTGGCTCTTCTTCTCCGAGTGGCTAGTGCTTCACTGTGAACTAACTGGACAATCAATTCTCCCTACAAAGTTTGCACATGCTACAAACATTATTTTCGTCCCACACTAGCTCTCAGTTTCACTCCAATTCTGAAAGGTCCCTGCTCCTGTGGCAGGTCTGAACTGGTTGTTAACCTTGCACAGAGTGCTGTGCCTGGGTGATTTCGATCTTGTTCTTGCCTCCCAAATCCTCAGATGACCTATGAGAAGAACAAAGCTTTTCCAAGCTGAGCAGATGGCTTGCAAGGGGATACTTGTTCAGGAAGGGCAGGCTGTGCTAATGACTTTTCCAAAGTCCCACTGTCCTGTTGCCAACAATGTCGTTTCCAGAAAGTGAATCCTGTGGCAAGACAGCAAGGAAAGATGGTTTTAAAAAAACAGCGTTATCTTTGGTCAATGTGAAAAAGTTTTAAAATCTTTCTGGCCATACAAACGCTGATCATGCTGAGTTTTCTAGAGGTTCTGGACAGCTGAAGTCCTACAGAGGGGGGTTGACTTATATTTTCTGTAAAACCCAAGTCAGCTGAGGATAAAGAATCTAAATGAATAATTTAATTAGAGACCATACAGAGTCATAAAAGGACTTTGATTCCATCCAAACCTCCTCTTATCACAGGAAGCTACAGAATAGATTATTACACAGCTTAGGGAAAAAAATAATGTATCAAACTCTTTATTAAGTCCTCCTATTCCTCATTTGTGAAAAATCCATCCAGCTCACTCTCTAAGGCACATTGGCTGGCCTCTCAGCAAGTCGCTATTCAAATCCTCCCCATTCAGCGACAGCTGTATTACAGCAGAGGAGGTGTTAGATGTCTTACCAGAGTTTTGCAGAGCAGCTTACACAGGGAACCGTGGGTCCTACCATTTTCCCCTCTAATGAACATTCATGTCTAGAACAATAAAATCTCCTCGTTAGTGATCACTTTGAAAGAAAATTCAGCTATTAAGATGATTAAGATACAGCTTGGGTACAGTAAAACCTTCTAATGTCTATTTCCATCTAACTTTGAAATGCAGACTCCTACACAGAGGCAACCAAATGTCCTGGCTTAACCTCTTACGTAGTTATCAAATGAAAAGGAAGAACAGTGAGAAATTCAGCAAATCAAAGGCTTTGCAAGAGGGTTCAGGGACTTCAAAACAGCCTCTTCTCACATGCAATACTCGTGTGAGAGAATAGGAGGGAAGAAATAGTTCGTTCAGATCTTCAGTGACTTTAGGACTTACTCCTATCAGTTTCCAACAGCTTCTTCCGATATAACAGAATTTGATCCACTTCATAGGTGTGAATTATTACCAGTTCTGTTTACAGCACAGAGTGCCAAGCAAAAAATTTCCTTACCCAGAGATCACCTTCCTGTCTCAGTCTGCAGTAACCAAAATTACCAACTCAAACTAAACCTCTTGAGAACAGGAATCTTTTCTTTTTTTTTCTATTACTAATTTTTGAAGGCAATAGGAATGTTATTTGAATGACATCAGGTCATCAGAGAACAGAATATAAGTAGGATTCACTTGCAAAATGGAGGTAGAACCAGACACATGGAATATGCCAAAAGAGAGTGTAACTATGCTCTGTTTTTAAAGAGTGACGAAACCATGCCAGTGAAATTTATAAGCCGAGTGTCACAGAAATTTGCAATTCAGTAAAGTTGTCAAAAATATTAAATTACACAATATGCACAGATGTGATTGAGAAATTACCCAAAGATTTGTTTAAGAAACATCAAAGCGGTTAACTTCAATCACATTTTGCCTGGGCTGGTATTCTCTTTCATTTTCAGCAAGTTTAGGGAATTAGCAATGGTACTGGCAAACATTTATTCAGATAAGTCGGACCACAGTCATCCTAGTTAGAGCATGAAGACTCACTCCCTGGATTCCAGTTTACACACCATTCTGTCTACTACCCAGCAGCATTTTGGAGCAGAGCACTGTGCGTTGACAAAGCTACAGCAATAGAAAACAGAAGCCTTCATATCCAACCGCATGGATGTTATGAAGCTGAATTCCTGTTTATCCAGAGAAGTAGAGGAGGAACCAAACAAAGCTAGACCAGCTCTTCTGGATGTCCCTCTAATCCTATCTGGAATATATGACACCTAGGACTTTGTTGAATGATCTTCCTTTCAACAGGACCCTCCACAGCCACCTCTCTTGTGACAGCTTTCCTTACTTCAGGTCATTAAATCCCTAGTGCAAAATGTGGCAACAGAAGGTCTCACCTTCACTGTGTTTTGATTTTGGATACTTCATTATATGTGGAGCAAACAAATTTTCCTCAATACTGAGAAAAACAGAAATAGGCGGTCTTTGTGAGCCACCAGAAGTTCTGAGTTCCTACTTGAGTAAAGGCAGACATGGCAATGATCTAGGCGTCACAGATAGGAACAAATGAAGCTGAGTTCCTATTTGGGAAATTACAGTGTTTTAAACATAAGGCTGAGAATTGAGATATTTTTGTAAAATCATCTTCTAATTACTCCAAGCTCTATGCATTTGTGTGTCCTTCAGTCCTTGTGTCCTTGGGAAAATGCAGGAGAAGATTTTGGGTTTTCATGGAGGGGAATCTTGTGCTATGTCACAGGCACATGGTTCAGCAGAGAGGAGCTATAGGTTTTGCCATGGGAATGGCATTACATGTAGTAACTCCTCTGGCCTTCCATCCCCATTTGCAAATCAGGACAAGGACCATCTCCTGGGAATGTAATCCAATACCAGTGGCTCTGAGTACCTTTGTGACCCCAGGATGGAGGGTACTCTAGAAACACAGAATTTTATTTTAGGTATTATTGCCAACGAATGCATGTGTGACACCAATTAAAAATCTCTGAAAGATCATTGCCTTGGAGTGTTTTGAGCTGTGATGGACATTCGCAATGAGCTTGTAGAGACACTGCCTTTCAGATTTAATCTGTATGTGCACATGCAGCATGTGCTGCTGTCCCTGACACTGCACAACAGCCCTTCATTTAAGTTAGAAAGTAATTGTGGTATGCTGGATGATGATTTGTTGACTGGTTAATGGCTGTCACTGAACATACTGTATATATGTTAGCTGTCCTGGTTTAATGAGGAACACAACTCTTTAACGTTCCTTTTCTGCCATTTTTTCATTTTTAATATGCAATTAAAAAATGACAAATGCAACCCTCAGAAAGGGTTGGACTAGACAATCTCTAGAGGTCTCTTACAGCCCCAGCTGTTCTGTGACTCTGTGAAAATATCCTCAGGTCTTTAAACAGCATTAGGGGGCTTATTATCACCTGTGCAGGAACAGCGAGCTGAGTCACCAACACGGCTGGTAACACAAACAAGACGGTAGTGAGATGGTTTTATCGCACACTGCTGCAGAGATGCCTTCAGTTCATTACAAAACGTGAATGTCAGAGCTCACCGAGCGCTCTTTCAGACAGATGTTTGTTCCACGGAACTAGTTAAAATTTCTCCTGAAAAGCAGGTATCAAAAGCCATTATCTGCCTACATTTCAGCTCATCCCCAGTCTTTCCGAGCCTCACTCAACACCAGCACACTGAATGTGCTTCTCTGTAAAGGACTGAAAGAAAATTCCATATTGCCACCAAAAAGTGCACAAGGCTAAGGCTGAGGTACGTGCATCTCTGTGCTGCCCGTTCAGCCCTGGGCAGTGTGTGCGCCCACTGCCACCTGCCCCCTCCAGCCCTTGGATTTGCACCACTTGCCACAGCAGCGGTGGTGGTACAAGCTGTGGTCTGCATCCTTGAGTCTAGGTTTGGTGTTTCAGTCAGCATGGCTGATGCATGACATCCTCCTGCTCAATTAAAAAAAAAAAAAGTCCCCATCTTCCCTGTTGTTTTCCACCTGGGACACGGCAACCCTGGATGTACATACAGACTGGGGGAAAGCAGCTCTGCAGAGTGGGATCTGGGGGTTCTGGTCAACGGCAAGTTGAACATGAGCCAACAGCGTCTCTGGCAGTCAGCAGGGCCAACTGTGTCCTGGGTGCATCCAGCACAGCATCGCCAGCCGGGCAGGGAGGTGATTGTCCCGCTGTGCTCTGCACTGGTGCGGCCTTACCTGGAGCACCAGGTGCAGTTCTGGGAGCCACAGGATTAAAAAAAATAAAGATGTTAAGCTACTGGAGAGTGTCCAGAAGAGGGCTACGAAGTTGGTGAAGGGTTTGGAGAGGAAGTCATATAAGGAGCTGCTAAAGTCACTTGGTTTGTTTAGCCTGGAGGAGACTAAGAGGAGACCTCATGGTGCTCTACAGCTTCCTCACAAGGCGAGGAGGCGCACGCACCAAACTCTTCTCTTTAGTGACCAATGACAGAACCCAAGGGAATGTCAGGAAGATGTGCCAGGGGAGGTTTAGGTTGGACATTAGGAAAAGGTTCTTCCCCCAGAGGGTGGTGGAGCACTGGAACAGGCTCCCCAGGGAGGTGTCACGGCCCCAAGCCTGACAGTGTTCAAGAAGAGACTGGACAAGGCCCTCAGACACATGGTGTGAACTGTGGGGTTGTCATATCCCGGGACAGGAGTTGGACTCGATGATCCTTGTGGGTCCCTTCCAACTCAGGACATTCTATGATTCTGTGATTCACGAGGACCACTTCTGTTAGGCAAGAGAAGAGCGGTCTGTGACACACACACTCCGAACAACGCCTTCCATTATATCTGTTAAACAAAATTGCTGGTGTCTGATTTGAAACGCCTTGGCTGGCATCCCATAGCCTAATAGAATACGTGCAATCTTCTGTTGTAAGCCACCTCTAGCTGGGGTCGTAGCACTGATCGCTTGCCTGGATGTCAGAATGAATCTTTCCACTAAACTACCTGCAGCTGGGTAGCAGAGAGATGATGTGACATGTCTGATACCATTTCTTTTAACAAACAACAGGCACTCTTTGGATGTGAATTGAGTTCCATTGTCACTTTGAATCTGTCCAGGAACTTGAAAACGAGGGTCTTAACACTTCTAGTATCTGTACTGAAGTAATTTACACAGAGTATTGCAAGGCATTTTCAAGGCACATCTACCAAAGCTGAAGAAAATACAACTTACGAAAAGTGCAGGAAAGTTTTTTCTGGATTCTACCTGCTATGAGGCAGCTGACCGTCGCCACTGAAGCATAGATGTTTGTGGATAATTTTGACATTGCATTGCCATTATCAACCATTATTTACCCCACAGAGTGCCTGGCCTGAATTCAGTTAGCAAACAGGTCCCACGTGCTTTTTGCAGCACAAAGGACACATGCTTTGCAAGAAAAACCCATTCCGTGGCCACATGTTAGGCAACTTTGAAAGTTAAGTTACCAGCTCTTTTCAAATAAGGGAAGCTGGAAGGAGTTGTTTGGATGCATAGCTCTGCCCACCCATTGCCACAGCACTCACTTCATCATGAGCTTTGCCCCGTGCCATGGTGCGTCCCTGGCAGCAGGTCCAGAGGACAGACCAGCAGTGTTTCCCTTGCAAGGTCCTCCTGCAACCAGATGGCAGGCACGACAAATATCCTGGCCGTGAAAAAATCCATTGCTATAAATGGGCTGCAAACATTCAGCTTCGTGGGGGTGTCATGGAGGCACCCCAAAGTCAGTTTAGGCAGACAACAAGGTTCAAAACAGACTTTACTCTGGCCGGAAAAGTGCAGCCAGTAAACCGACTAGAAACAGGGTTTATACAATTAGTTAGCACTCTGATAACATAAAACACAGGTTCGGGTATCAGTTGAGGAGATTATTGGGGTGCAGCAAAATAAGAACAACGAGGATCCACAGCGTGCATGTGCTCACTCACAAGAAACAAAACCAGAGCCCTCTGCCCTGTTTTGCCCACAAGAAACAAACACTCGCCTGTTGCGGCAAGAACTTATTCAAGGATATATCCAGTAAATTATCACTCACCCAAACGAGGAGGTGAGGCGCTCCCAATCCCGGGAAGCCTCCTTAGACGGCGTTCCAGCCTGAGGGAAGGGCTCCAGCTCAGCAGGCCCACTGCTCCAAGAAGACCACACAAAGGGAGTCTTTGGCGGGAGCCCCGTTTATAGTCTGATCAGATCCGGCTGTGGGCATTCCAGAAGCTTCTCGGCTTCTCTGGGCCCCTCCTCCCCTAACGACCCTGTCAGCCGACGCCGGGTCTCCACAAAGAGCCGTTAACTGCCCCACTGAAGGCCCCAGTTCTCAGAGGGGGGTGTGCCAGTGCCACACCAGTTCTCGGCGCGGGGGAGAGTGCAGCTGCCACAGGGGGTATGGAATGACCTGCAACCAGTCATTTTCTGTAAAGCCCATATGACTGCTAACCTCTCCAGAAAGTAGCTATGCTCGAAATGATGGTGAGAACATAGGTTCAGCATAAGGCCAGCAAGCCTTTCACTGTGATGGGCCATTGCGCTGAATCTGCCCACTTCTCCTCTGCAGGCTGGGAAATGCAGCACCAAGGAGGTGCAAGAGGTGGCAACCTCTTCAGCTGTCAGGCCAGTGGCTCCAGCAAAAGAGTTAGCGCACTGGCGGGGGATAAAGGACTAACACCTGTTCACGTGGGGAGTGAAGCCCTGCTGTTTGAGGGGGGAGGAATCCATAGTAAGAAATGACTTTCGGAGAAATGAGCATAATTGTGAGACTTTTTCTAGTTGTAATGCCTCACGGATAGATTTGCATTTGCATATCACACACTAACCAGTCCCTCATGCATCATTTAAACTCTCTCCACACAGGCAACACTCTGTCAGTTTTCATAACCCAGCTGCCTGTACAGAAATTGTTCTGTTTTCCCTCCTGGAACTGTGTGTGAAAGCAGAAATGTTCTGCTCTCACAACTGGCTTTAGGGAATGAGTATTTTTGTCAAATGTCCACAAATTCAGAAAATATTTTGCCTGCTGATTTAACCGGAGCTGCTATGTAACACAGTAAAGCTTGCATTTCATACTTAACAAGAGCTGTTCTTTTTTTCCTCTCTGCAGCTACCATTAGCAAATATTCCAGGCTTTTGATCTCTGCCCCACAGTCCTCAGCAAAGACACGGACTTACTTGCTGAACTCCTTTCTCCATCAATACGATGAGGAGTCCCAGTGTGGCAGGCTGCTGTTCTCACTCCATTTCTGCAAGCCTCATCATCACGCCCTGTTCCTCCGCAGTTCAGGGCCAGCACATATTGTCTGTCTGTAATTATCTGTAAAGCATCAGGAAGCCTCAGTGGCACAGGCAGACTCCAAAAGGACAACAGTTACTATACACAAATATACAAGGCTTTAGTACTTGTGCATCTACTCTGCATCGAGGGTTTTGTGGCTCCTGTAAATCACAGAATCACAGAACGTTAGGGATTGGAAGGGACCTCAGAAGATCATCTGGAGACATACAAGAGTTCCAGGAGTTAATAACTACAAAGCTATAGCTAACAGTGACCTGCTTTTGCTTCAGACCTGCGTGCCTGCACATTTGCTACTGGTGGACTGTTGGCCCAATTCCACTGGTCAGGATGGCTCAGTCATGCACTCTGCCTCTCATTGGAGTCTTTCTTGCTGCCCTGGGATCAACTTGCCTTACCTGCTGATTAAGTGGTGCCCTCAGGGGAAAGCAAAAGGGATGTTTTACCACCCCGTCAGACCACTACTTTCTTCTGTAAAGCCTTGAGCCCTGGTCTGGAGGAGTGAAGAGCATCACCAAGCTGTGTGGTCAAAAGCTGTGCAGTGGGGACACACACGCCAGCCCGTCCGTGCCCAAATGTCTCAGCTCCCTTCCATGGGACAATGCTCTTGTAAGGCCATGCTGGAAACAGCCGAGCTTAGAGGGGGACGTTGCTTCGGGGGAAAGGCTGTATCCAGGCTCTCCAGCCCTTGCAGAGCCCTGAGTTCATTGTCATCCTCAGCACGATTACACATGGTTAAGCTGGAAGCCCCCCAGCAAAGGGAGGTGGTGAGCTGCCCATGTGCAGCTGTAGCACTGCAGGAGCGGTACCTGCCTCTGCACCCTCCCGCCGGGGCCAGGGGTTTAGGAAACACACAGCAAGACCTTTGCTGCAGAGCCATTTTTTTTCCTTTTTCAGCTACTAATGCTGGAGGGGATTAGGCTGGATGAAGATCCCAAAAGGATCGTTTGAGGTATTTGAGGAAAGGAGGGTGCAACACCAGCGTTTTCCCTAACACAGCTGCGCAGGGAGGCTGCACAGGGCAGCTCGCCCCACGCAGAGGGAGAGCCCAGCGCCGCCTCAGATGGAGGCACCCGGCTCAGCAAATGGAATTCACCATCCTCATTTACCTACACACACTTTTGAAAAATGGCTTAGCTATGAGACCAGAACCAAAGGAGGTTGTGTTTTTCTGCTTGGCGTTTGTAGGAGGAAGCGAATGGCCAGCCACTAGTCAAAATGGCTGGCACTGGCTCCCCTCAGTCTCAGGGATAAAACACTGAGCTTTGATGCAAGCAGCAAATGGTGAAAAGCGCAAAGCCAAACACGACTGCTTCAAACTTCGGCATTTGCCTGCCACAGATGATTTTTGCAGAATACCGGCGGGTGGGTCACTCGCACGGGTAAGTATTACCTGACAGCAGAATTATCATTGATTTCATACAATTGATTTCTCAGCCCAACAGTAACATACTAAATATTTTCTTTTAAAAGAACAAACTGTCATGGCAGGAGGAAGTAAATTATTCCAGGAGCCCACTGCTTTAAATACCAGAAAATCTTTTGGAGATGTGAGTTTTTCACCGCCTGATGGAGGAAAGGGACTTTTCTGCTCCTTAATGCTTTCCAAACAGTTATTTTATGGGTCTCAAACCTCCATATTGTCAAACCAGAATTCTTCATTAAAAAGATCTTGCATAAGATTGTCTATAAACTGAACCAAAGGAGAAGATTACAAGTGCTAAAATACATGATGAAATAGCACTGACTGCCAAGCAAACCAACAGGGGGAATTCACACGAAGGTTGTTTTCCTGTTCTTATCTTACCCCATTACAAGCCAGAGTTTTTGTTTACCCTGGAAAGAGGTGTGTTTCTGGTTTTGTGTGCCTGCTGTGCCACTCTGACTCTGTCCCCCCAACCCCATACTGCCAGGGATCTCAGCAGATTTGCTTCTCTCACGGTCCACTCGAAGGGAAATATTGCATGTCGATGTTGGTGGCCCGCTTCTGTGGCTTCTTACTCTGGAGTTCATCAGAATAGTGTTTGGCGGAGGCAGCTGCCTGGAATATTTTCTTTTACCTCTCCAGTCCATGAGTCTGCTCAGTTATTCAGCTTAAATTAGCAAATACACTGGTAAAATGTGTGTATTTCTATTGGCAGGATATGAAGCAAGAGGCAAGTGGAGTGTCTAATGCCCCGGCCCCACGTGGCACCCTATTTGGAGTGCGATCTGCCCTACCCATGCGGTTTGCTGATGGGGTAGGTAGCGGGAAGACCAAGGGCACACCTGGCTGCTGCAGCAGTAAAATCGGTAACCGGAGCTCTCTGGGCCCTCCAGCACTGTGCATGGGTTGGTACAGCACTGATGCACCTAACAGGGGCTCAAAGGCGTCCCCGTGTCCCTGTGCTGTGACGCCAGGACACGGCTCACATACCTGCTGCTCCCCACGATTTGCGAGTGTACACATTGCTGAGTGTATAATTGTACTCCAGAGCTTTCCGAGCTCAGGAACAGCGTAACTGCTAGGAAAAGGGAAACGGCTCACCTGTCGCTCTGCTCTTTCAGGACCTCATCCCGTACACCTTGGCTGGTGGTCCTACCTCGTTGCTGCTGCCCCCCTTGCGAGGCAGCCCCTCTGGGACTTCTGGCTGAAGGGCAGGTCCTCACCCCTCATGCCAGCCCTCACTGTCTTCTCTTGTTCTGCTCTCCCCAGTTGCCGTCATTTTCCTCTATGTAAAAAGCCATCTCCTTTCTCGGCATTGCTGACATCTGCTCTTCCCTGACCTTCCCACAAAAGAGTTCCCCATTCTGAGACCCACCTCACGACCACTTTATTTCTTCGCTTCCTCTGCAGCACATGAGATGATACCAGTTCTGGCTGCCTTTCACACCATTTCTTCCACAAAGACCAAACTTGCAGCATCAGTGGTGGAGTCCTCTGCACATTTACCTGCTCTCCGGTTGCTCTCATTGTAACATAATGCTGATTTTTGGGCCGCAGAACCACTCAGCATCTCCCACACCCATGGCACAGTCTGCCCACGGGAGTCGGTCCTCCTCCTCTTCTTCAAGCTTCTTCCTGTTAAACCACCCTACCTTTTCGAACAGAATTTTTTTACCCTGTGGATTAAAGTTTCCCATCCCTTGATGACCAAATTAGTTCAGAAACTCTTTGAAATATGTTTTGATAACAACAAAAGACTGTTCTTCCAATGTTACATACTTGGCATTTATACAGACCTATTTAATATGATAACCTTATCGCCTCCTCACATTAGAGGAAGTTCTGAGTAGAAGAGTTAATCAAAATTTAATTTTCTCAAATGAATGCTCCCGAACTCAATTTGTGTGCTTTCTGCTAGTCAAATAGACACAAAGATACTGAGGGAAGAGGAGGAGGGAGAAAGGGGACATGAACAGGATTTCTGATTGAATAAATTCCTATCATGGGAGTCGATTTGACTTGATTTTATTAGAAAAAGGTTTATTATTTTTACATCCAGTGTTTTCTAAGACAAGTGGAAATGGGCTGCACTTCCACTTTATTTGTTTTTTTTTTTTTTGCGACATGAGAAAAAAACGTTATTGTTCTCTCATCAAGTTCATTGAGTGTCTTCCACATTTTCACACTTCTGGATGCACCAACATCACTGGAAGCTTCTCATACTAGTGCTAATTACAATGTGCTCATGCACCCCCCTACTACTGACTATGGATTGAAATAAACCAGATTAAAATGAGCCCTGACTGCGAGAAAACTGTTTTGTAAACGTCTCCATCAACCTCCAGCCTCAGCGCTACAGATCTCCGCAGCTAAACAGAGATTCCAGCTCACTGGGAAGCTCAGCCGACTCTCGCCGGGGAAGCAGAAAGAGCTTGAACCTATATTCCCGCTGCCAACATAAACTAATTGATCCAGATGTCAGCGCAAAGAGTGCGACTTACCTTTGTTTGTACCTGAAACAGGGAGATGGGGTCATGAGGGAGGGAAGGGGACAAGGCTTCTTGCTCATATGACAAATACCGCCACAGCTAGTAGGTGCTGCTTTGATTTCGCTGTGCAAGCATGACTGACAGGGGCAGTACTGGCCTGTCCATCGATCGGCACAGCTGGTATCATCCAGGGATGGAGTGGAGCACAGCCCGCAAGGAACCCCAGGGGAGGGCCAGCCAGGGGGCACAGGTTTCTCTCAGTCACAGAATCACAGAATGTCAGGGATTGGAAGGGACCTCAAAAGATCATCTAGTCCAATCCCCCTGCCGGAGCAGGAACACCCAGGTGAGGTTACACAGGAAGGCGTCCAGGCGGGTTTTGAATGTCTCCAGAGAAGGAGAATCCACAACCTCCCTGGGCAGCCTGTTCCAGTGCTCTGTCACCCTCACTGTGAAGAAGTTTCTCCTCAAATTTAAGTGGAACCTCCTGTGTTCCAGCTTGAACCCATTGCCTCTTGTCTTATCATTGGTTGTCACCGAGAAGAGCTTGGCTCCATCCTCGTGACACCCACCCTTTAACATATTTATAAACATGAATGAGGTCACCCCTCAGTCTCCTCTTCTCCAAGCTAAAGAGCCCCAGCTCCCTCAGCCTTTCCTCATAAGGGAGATGCTCCACTCCCTTCATCATCTTTGTGGCCCTGCGCTGAACTCTCTCCAGCAGTTCCCTGTCCTTCTTGAACTGAGGGGCCCAGAACTGAACACAATATTCCAGATGAGGTCTCACCAGGGCAGAGTAGAGGGGAAGGAGAACCTCTCTCGACCTACTAACCACCCCACTTCTAATACACCCCAGGATGCCATTGGCCTTCTTGGCCACAAGGGCACAGTGCTGGCTCATGGTCATCCTGCTGTCCACCAGGACCCCCAGGTCCCTTTTCCCTACACTGCTCTCTAACAGGTCATTCCCCAACCTGTACTGGAACCTGGGGTTGTCTCACATGTGACGGTGGGGCAACTCAAAAAGCAGGTAGGTGGGCTTAACAGAGGAATGCAGGCTCGAGGAGCTGTGCCATAAGCAGAGATTGTAGACATTTGATGCTGGAAATAAAGGCGTACAGGTGAAATCTAAACCCTGTAGGGTTTCTGAACCCCGGAAGGCGCAGCGGACCCCAGGCAAAGCGAGAGCAAACCTGGTGCCA
Organism: Caloenas nicobarica; assembly: GCF_036013445.1. Classification (NCBI taxonomy): domain Eukaryota; kingdom Metazoa; phylum Chordata; class Aves; order Columbiformes; family Columbidae; genus Caloenas; species Caloenas nicobarica. The sequence continues at coordinate 38,816,925 of NC_088247.1, forward strand.
TTGCGCAGGGGGACAGAAGTGACATGACTACTTGAGGTGTTTCCGCCAAATGTTACTCCCATGCAGGTTAACAGAACCGCTTGGATTTAAGATTTGATTAAAAGTACAAAGGAAAGCAGCATAAACTCTGGAAAGTAAATAGCTCTTGGCCAACTAATTGGATACTCTTAATGAGATTATAAATTTAACTGACCACTGCAAGAATTCTGATGCTATGAAATTTACCCTCAATAAAAATATTTAACACTGTGCTCCCAAAATCCTGATAGCACAGGGGAGCAACATAAAGCGACACACATTATATCGGCTAAAAAAAACCTGATAGGAAACACTGGGGAGACGGACATCTGCAGGAGAGATGCAGGAGGAATAAACTGGACTTCTGCTCTTGTTCTCTCTCTGCTGACTACAGATGAATCCTAGGAAATTAGCCTGCTATGCCAACACCTTTGTGAATACTCTGAGGTCGTAAGGTACAAACATGCATTAGACATTTTGCAAATATAAAGTCACACCTCTTAGGCACAAAACAGAGGAGCTGCTATGCTGAGGAGCGGGATCCTGAACGGCTGCTCCAGCGAACAAGCGAGACAACACAAAATACACAGTGCAACGTGGTGGCCGGGTGCACCAACCTGCTTGCTTAACGTGTACAGAGCGGGACACTCAAGTAGGGGTCAGAGAAGTCATCGTACCTCCCCTGGTGTGCTCAAACGCCAGATCTGGTTTAGCACTCACACTCAAACACTAGAAAAATCATAAATAGTTGAGAGAAGCACCACAAGAATTGCACACGTAACCAGAACATGCCAGCGGCGCAGGCAGGATCTTAATTAGAAGGCAATTTTGAATATCAAGATGGGCTTTTTAGTTCCTGAAAAACGCCCTCTGGGCAGCTGCAACCTGAAAAAGCAAACTGCACCATTACAAGTCTAGGAGTTGGTCCGCTTAGGAGGGCTGGCAGCCTCAGGGTCACGCTGGATGATAAACCAGCAGGGAAGAGCCACGCAGACCTCTTGCACAACTTCTCATGCAGCTGCACTTAGCACTGAATGGATAAGCTGCGTAACGTTGGCCTGCCATAAAATACGTACTTTAGGCACCATTTGTTTTCTTTCTGGTTCTAGTCACAGGAAGAGCAAATTGCACTTAAAAATGGCATAAAGGATCACGGCCACTGCTGGGCTGGGGGGACTTGTACCTGAGAGAGAAGGCACTGACCTCTGAAAAAAGTTGACAAATTTTCTTGCAGTACTGAACAGCAACAACACCGCAGTATCTTTGTGCTTGCACTGGTACCAGGAAAGCACAGGCATCAAAAGTAAACACATTCTTAAGAAAAGAATTTTAAACCATCGACTTTATTAAAATACTTAATACACAGTTTGTAGAGGAATGTAACATTTTCTGGAAACTGCACTGAAACCAAATTTTAATTATATATTTAACAAATGACAAAACAGTGGATGAATTCATGCTGTACACCAAAGCACAGACAAGTTAAGGGGTTTTTTATCATCATTATTTTCCTGGCACAGACTCTTCTTTGCTTCTTAGCTTCAACCTCTTGAATATCTACTAGCAGAGAAAGGAGGTTTGCATTTCTCACAGCATTAAACCCATCTTGTCCAAGTGAAATTCCTTCTTTTTTTCATCAGGTTCTTCATTCAACCCTTCCCCAGTAGCTTCCTTTTCCAGAAAAGCAAAGGCAATTGACCTCTCTAAAAAGCTACAGGTCACAGTGCAAGAAGAGTTTTAACAATCAAATCTGAACGTGGAGCTCTAAACCTTCTCAGGGTCATTACTCTTTCAAAATATCCATTTCAAGCTGAAAGTGGAAAAAAAGACACTGTCAAAATAGGAGGGCCACGACACGTTGACGGACTCAGTGGAATGCAGGTGGAAGACGGCCGGCGGTGCCGCAACTCTGAAGGAGCAGGAAAACCCAAAACTACGTCTGGTTGAAACACAAGATGCAAGGGCTGGGAAGGAGAAGGATGGGAATAACCTGGATAGGTCCTCACAAGAATGAAACGCCCTCACCTCCTGGAGAGAGCTGTAATCATCACACACATCACAACTGCCGCAGAACTGTGAAGATCTGCGACAGAGCATGTGCTGTGACGATCTCAGCGACAAGTATAATCGGGGGAAATTATTTATACTGAGTGAAGAAATAATTGACTGTGTGTTTCAATGCAAGATGCACAGAGGCTGCATAGATGTTCACATCAAATTCATAAGGCTCTTTTTAGGAGATAATTTTGCAACCTTGCATAGGTGATATTATATCTTTTCTATAGATAATATGCAGAAACTATGTACAGTTGAAAAAAAAGAACTTTGATGAACACATTTTTTCCCCTCAAGTTTTACCATAGTATAAAAAGTAACTTACGTAACTCCTTCAGTTCTCTAAAACACATATGGAATATTCTAGAAAAAGACGCTAGGAACACCATCTAAATGATGCCGTGTGCATTTATACAACAGGTTGAAACGACCAGAGAAGCCATCGCAAAGCATAGTCCTAAAATTTCCATAAAGAAAAAAAAAAAAACCTGCAGGAGTTAATTTTGCTTACAAACATTAAAACTCATTTAAATAGAAATGCATTTTAGTTATAACAAATCAATGAGCTTCACTAATCAGGTTGCTGAATCAACGGATGACTCACTAAGTCAACTACAGAAAGAGCCAATTCAATCCCTGCTGGATAAATGTACAGTAAACTTTAAAATCTGCATTTGGTTTCCAACTAATCCCAGCGCAGAACAACCCCTCCGTTAGACAACCGGCACACAGCCCCTCAAAACTCACGTCAGGAAAATCTGCCAGTGCGCTCCGTGCCATCTTCTCTCTTACACAGGAGTTTTCTGGCATTTCTTTTGCCATTTTATGCCTGGATCTACGACATCATGATTAGCACTGCTTATTACTCTTGCATATCACAGTGATGTGTACTTTTTAATAATATTTACAATGGTATCACTGTGGAGAACTAAGCCCTGTACTAGAAACAGTCTCTCAACAGAGACCTTAATACTAAGGATTTGGTGTATTCCTTATCTACAGATAAACTTAAAAAGGCAAAGCTAAAATCAGCCCACTATACATTTGTTGTGTTAGGTTCAAACAGGGGGAAAAAACAAACACCTGGCACATTTCCTTTCAAAGGGATGCTATGTACAAGAAGGATTCACTTTTTTAATATTTCAACAACAAAAACCCATCTAATTTTGAAATTAGTGAAATCTAAGGCGGCTTAGTTTTTAACCAACACAGGGCACAAACAACATTGCTGTTTGCTGTTAAATACAAGCCTCAGAAATGCAGGGAAACTAGGACCAATTATACTATAGGTGACAAATTGCAACCAGTTAAATAATAAAAAAACCACTTCCTTTTTTTTTTAAACACGGCCTCCAAAAAGTACAGCATCCCAATGTTTTCTCAGTTCCAGATTGCTGACATTATAAATTAAAGGTGAAAAGAGATCCATATATAAACAAGGCAGCTTTCCATTGACTTCATTGTACTGTTCTTGTCTAAACCTTTGGAAATTTCATCTTCAAATACCATAAGGTAAGGTTGAATTGATCAGTTACAAAACAATGTCCATTTGTATGTGGAATTTAAAAAAAACCAAACAAACAAACTAAAAAGAACAACAACAAACTCAAAACAAACTCAAAAAGCCACACCCAAGTATTTACAGCAATTCAGATTGCTTTTTTTCCAGCCTTCACACTTGCGTTTCACCTTCTGCAGAACTGCAAGCACGCTATGGGCTGTGAGCCAGGCCTTATGTTATGGTGCGCGGCCTTTTGGGCGGTGGGGGTGGCATGAGTTCAGTGTCAGGATCGAGGTGGTGTTTCCGCATCTGTCCTTGAGAAGCTGCTGCGCATCTGTCAATGAACTCAAACAGCATCTCCTTCGTGACCGGGTTCTGGATGCTGTTGCATACAGCTGAGAACAAAGAACATATTCTCAAGTTACTAAACCGAATGGTTGCAGTCAGTACTTCAATAATTTCCTCCCCTCTTTGCAAAATAAATAACATAATTCGGCTCAAGTATTCAGCCTTAAACGTGGACTTGAGAAGATGGTTGAGTCAGGAGCCCAGTGTCTGTGCTTTGCCCTCCAGAGAGCAGAGCAGTGCGGGGGACCCAACCTTGTGGGCATCGCTCTTGTTAAAACCAGGAGATGGCATGCATGTAGAGTCTTGCACCTGGGCAGGAACAACCCCAGGTTCCAGTATAAGTTGGGGAATGACCTATTAGAGAGCAGTGTAGGGGAAAGGGACCTGGGGGTCCTGGTGGACAGCAGGATTGACCATGAGCCAGCACTGTGCCCTTGTGGCCAAGAAGGCCAATGGCATCCTGGGGTGGATTAGAAGGGGGGCAGTTAGTAGGTCGAGAGAGGTTCTCCTTCCCCTCTACTCTGCCCTGGTGAGACCTCATCTGGAATATTGTGTCCAGTTCTGGGCCCCTCAGTTCAAGAAGGACAGGGAACTGCTGGAGAGAGTCCAGCGCAGAAGATGATGATGATGATGACTAAGGGAGTGGAGCATCGCCCTTATGAGGAAAGGCTGAGGGAGCTGGGGCTCTTTGGCTTGGAGAAGAGGAGACTGAGGGGTGACCTCATTAATGTTTATAAATATGTAAAGGGTGAGTGTCACGAGGATGGAGCCAGGCTCTTCTCAGTGACAACCAGTGATAAGACAAGAGGCAACGGGTACAAGCTGGAACACAGGAGGTTCCAGTTAAATATGAGAAGAAACTTCTTCACAGTGAGGGTGACGGAACACTGGAACAGGCTGCCCAGGGAGGTTGTGGAGTCTCCTTCTCTGGAGACATTCAAAACCCGCCTGGACGCCTTCCTGTGTAACCTCATCTGGGTGTTCCTGCTCTGACAGGGGGATTGGACCAGATGATCTTTCGAGGTCCCTTCCAATCCCTGACATTCTGTGATTCTGTGAAAATGATTAGAGGATAATTTCTAGCATGTAAGGACTGGCCACAGTATGGATGTGATTTCCATGGAGAACAATCTATTGACCCCCTAGAGTACTAAATAACATTAAGACTCCTTAAAATGTATGTGCAATATAGCATTGTCATGAATACTAATCAACATATAATTTCCTGACTCTTAAATCACTCCTTTCTTTCCTTCAGAACTCCAGAACCATTCAAAGCATTACTTTACAATTAATAAAACACCTTTGGAACATCATTTTTTTAAATTACCTTATTATGGTGAAATGGTTCTTCAAAAGTTGTACTGTATGTGACTTCAGCAGTTGGAAAGCATCATGATCATCAGTAGTTTAGGAATAGAATTTGTGCCACAAGGCAGCTGGTATAACTCGATCTCAACTTTTAAGGGCTGTCCTAGCTTAATCACTCAAAAAAGCTTTCTCTTTCCAATTTGAAACCAGGATGGAGACAGATACTTATTTTTTTGCTATTTCAAACATGGGGAAAAATGAATAGTATTTTTCATCAAGAGAAAGCAAATAGAGGAGGAAGAATCTAGAGAAGAGGACAATGGAAGTCTCAAATGAGAAAATACAACTTTCAGAGGTTTTGAAAAATGGTCAAAAGTGAAAAATTAAAGCCAAAAGAAAATGCCTGTTCTGAAAATTCCCATGGAAATTTTGAAATAGTTCTTACAAAACAGTTCTTCCTGTAGCATTTAATTTTCTTTTTATTTTTCTTCAATTTTATTTTTAGGAAGTTCATTATGTTTTGGCGAAGAGAAAAAGTCAAGAATAAAATAACTGCTCTACAAATGGAGAAAATGAGAAAAGTGCAGCTGCATAGGCTTTTAAGAACAAAGGAAAGAACAACATGCTACTCCTCAAAGAAGATAAAAATCCAGGGAAAACTAATGATTGAAACAATACAGTGAAACAGAGAAGAGAAATTTAGGTCATGGTGCCAAAGAGATGTCATTGTACTTGTCTGACTTCTGTGGCCCATTTGTCTTTCCCGACAAGAGTGTTGAGCAAGTATTTCAGTTACATTCTGTGCTGGTTCCCTAAGGTGCCAACAGATTTGTCATCTCCTGGCAAAATGGCCACATTTTGTTTATTCAAGAAAAACATACTCACTGCTCAGGTAGAAATACAAGTAGAATGGTTCAGACAAAATCCTGCATCACCTATGTCTTAGTAAACAGCATGGTCTTAAATACAATTAAACTTCATTTTGGCACTTAACAAAAGTCAGTATCAACATGACTATTGTTATTCGGCCTTGCAGACTTCTATTCAAACTCCCATACTTCACCTGAAACTAAACAACATCATTTAATTTACAATACTGGGCAAAATGGTTTTTGGTAGAAGAACATAAGTCTCACAATTCTGCAGGGATATACCCCCACCTTTCATTTACTTCTCTCTTCATTGTTTGTACAACTATTGTAGAAATTTAAGATGACATTTTCTCCCATTAATTTTCTAGCCCGTCTGCCAAATAATGGTTTCGGTGTTTTGAATAGAGGTGAAATTATAATGGATTTTTTGTTCAACAAATTCAACTCATAGTGTGCCAGTTTGCATTACATCCCAACAGGGCAACACAATGCTAGGAACTGATTTGAGTTAGTTAACTGCTGTTGGGATGCTTTCGTCAATAAAAACTTTCTTGGCTCTCACTTCAAAGGCATGCCCTGCCTCTTCAAGTCTCTTTGAGCAAGTGTTTGCAGTTCTACAAAGACTAAGACACCTGCTTCTGCATTATCTGTTAAATACTGCATCAGAGTATTTGTTTAACTGACTTCATCAAATAACCCTGAAGCCAAAGGATTTGTACTATATAAAAGCTAAATATGGCATAAGCATTTGCAACACAAGGTATTACTATAATAACTCAGAGAAGCCAGGACTCAAACCAGTAATGAGAACACAGATTGGCTTTCCTCCTGAAACTAGAACAGAGTTAAAAAATTAAAATATGAGCCTGAAAAACTTTTAAAGACAATTACTCTACTCACCCATGGCAGTGCTGTAGGCATTTGGAAAGCTTTTGTCTATTCTCTGTCTCATGAAGACCCAGCTGTTGTTCTCAAACTTGCACTCTATAATTTTATTGTCGTACTGTTTCAGTTCTTTTGTCACCTGTTTAAAAAAAATTGTTTGGGATAAACATATTGTAGTTCACATTTTTTTCTTTCTTTTAGGGATAAAGAATAGAAGATCAAAAGCTGCCCTGCATTTTTTCAGCAACATACCTCCATCCTACACAGACAAACTGCGCAGACTACATCTCCATTATACATATGCTCAGCTACTCAACATTTTAAAAATACTTTTCAAATCTGCTGTCAATATACAGCAATTATGCTAAAACATGGGCAGCTCTAACAGAGAGGGAAAAAAGTCACTTCTGGCCCAAATGCAAATAGGTTTCCATGGGAATAAACTGCTTCCAGTGTGAGTGCTACTGCCAGCCTATGTGCGCGAAATGTATTATCCATGTTTCATCAACCTTCTCTGTTGAAGGTCTCAAAGCCAAATGTCAGATTTCAATACCAGAAAGAGCTTATGGAAAATCAATCCACTCTTTACATTACTGAGGATTTTTCTTTTCTTCTTTTTCTTCTTTTGTCTTTAAAAATTAAGATTGTAACTCCAAAAGAATGAGGGATTTCAAATCACATGTGTTTGAAATCTCCTTCAGGCCTCTCTCTATTGATTCACAGATTTGCCAGCAGCCAATATCATGAGCTATTTTTCTATCTATTTGGCAACGCTGTGTGGTTTGGAAATGTAGTTTATATGCATTGGACTTCCTAGTTGTTTTGGCTACTTCATCCTATGCATCCTAATCTATGAGACAATGCAAAATTTTCAAGTAACCATGGTAACCTGAGAACCTTATCTAACGCTTTAACAATTTTACCCATATACTTCACTTAGTTCCAAATGGCTTCTTCAGAACTATAAAGCTGTATTTAACTGCTGGCTGCGCTTAGCTTGCTAGAGTTTACCGACAAAAAGCTGCACAAGGTGCTATAACACTTCGGATTCAGCATCTTATGCATAAGTGCTCTTATAAAAAGGGGCTGGTTATTGCAATTCATTAGCATAATTTTTCACCTCTGTTGTCTACTTGCTCCTGAGCGGTGACAGGGGAATTTACTACTGTCAGAGGAATGTAGATTTGAAAAAGGCCATAACTGTCTCCAGACAGCTTAATAGCACATACAGTAGAAAAGCCCATGAACTTCTTTTCCATTAATTCCCAGATAAAGGCAATTAATTCAAGAAAAGGTCCTGACCACGGACTGAGTCCTCCTACAGTGCACGGTACAGGATTTATCCTTTACTTGATAAGCACTTTTCTTGGTATTTACCCTGAATACTTGTGGGAGCCTTGGGATTTTATTTGTCAAGTGAACGTGGCACTGTAAGACAATTTTGTTAAACCCGCTTACAACCAAGGCCTGTCCTGCTGCAGGACAGACAGAGTCAGTGTCAGGTTTCTGTGTCACATGTTATTCCTTCATCCATTCCATCACTTGCACGAGCTTTTTGCCTAAAATCTTTTAATCCTTAAGTGAAGGTTGTGTCTGCTGATGATCACTTGGATGAGATCAATGCATTGCCCAGGTCAGCAACCTATTCCTTTGCAGCATGCTCTGCACAGCACGTCACTTCTTTCCACCCATGTTGAAAAGCCATATACAGCCCAGATGTTGGACCGACACGTATTTGTGCATGTATGTATGTTCCATCAGGTGTATGCAGGAAAACACAACATCCTTTTGTAGCGCACTATGGATACATAAACCCAGGAAGAAACTCTTGGCTGTGCAGTGCTGTGGGAAGGTGTATTGCTTTGCAAACAGCTGCCTCGTGGAAGCGGGGGCAGCAGGGGGCATGACCGTGTGTCTGATTTTCTGCCAAAGCGGGGAAATGTTAGAAAGATCACAGGCTAGAGAGAGAAATGTATAAGAGTGCAGGCAATGACTTTAACTAACCAACCTTCTCATAAGGCTTTCTCATGGTTTATCATTCTTCTAGTGTTCAGATGCTCAGAATAGCAATAAATTAGATGGCAGCTTTATCTGACTGTGGTAATTAAGCAGTATTATTAACTATCTAGGTACTTGCTTGGCCACTCATCAGCAATCTGGAAGACAGATCTTTCCACGAAATATGAATACCTGCCAAAGCACTGACTTAAATTAATTTTCCTGTTAGAAAACCGGCGATCACACTCTTTAACAATTGCAAGTTGCTGTAATTATTTTGCAAAGGAAGAAATACAGCACCTACTCTTCCCTATACTTTGTTAAGTGACCTCAGTCTTGTAATTGTACTTATTGTAATATTTATGAACATTTTAGGAACTGCTTGGCATTTGATCAAGGCTACAAGTATTCTGAGCAAAACACACTTTTTAGCATTAAAAAACCCTCTTCTACTATTGCATCTTAGTATACTACTAAATGGGTATTGTTTATGCATGGGACTGAACAAGCCCATACTGATCCTTGCATCCATAATTCATACTTTACATCTATCACTTGCATGCTACTTTCTGGTATTTCAGCTTCAACGTGGGACAGGGAAACTGTCAAATTAAACGGTCTTGAATTTCCTTCCCCTTGGGAATTCATTCTGAGCTGCTCAGAGCCGCGTCTTCTCGATTCTCCCTTTACAGTATGGGGTTAAACTCCCTTCTTCCCCTGAGGTATTACAGTCCGTAGGAGTATTTGAATAATGCACCATCATTTATTTTCCTAAGAGGTGGTACTTCTAGCTAGTGCTTCACAGCAGCGGGAGAAGTGTCTCAGGAATGACAGCAGCTCTCAGCTGAAACGCTGCCCCTCAGCAGCAGCACTGCTGCTGGTACGGCGCCAGCGCTTCTGCCCAACTGCTGATAAAACGCCCCGAACCAGCGTTCAGCAGTTCCAAGACGGAAGCTCCCACCACACTAAGGACTCCGTGGAGCCTCCCTTCATCAAATATTTATTCCATAGCCTATTTTCGGACAGCCAGTCAGAATTAGAAGCCCAGAGGATCACGTCTTGGACACGGGGCTGTCAGAGGCGGTTGTGCGTCAAGCCAGTGCCTCTGGTCCAGGCCACGGCTGTGTCCTGGGCAAGGACAAACACCAACCTCTGCGCTCCTTTCCCTTCAAGAGGAAGGAAATTGTTCTTCAGCAGGAACACTCGCTGCTCCTGGCTGCATCCCATCTAGTTATCAGGAACCAGCCTACTTAGAATCATAGAATTATTTCAGTTGGAAGAGACCCTCAGGATCATCGAGTCCAACCATAACCTAACCTAACTCTAGCGCTAAACCATGTCCCTAAGAACCTCATCTAAATGCCTTTTAAACACCTCCAGGGATGGTGACTTGCCCAACAGAAATCACTTCCCCAAAATACAGATGAGTTTCCTCTTGTAAACTGATTTCCTACATTACTGCTGGATTGCAAGATGTGATTGGGAAAAAGTGGGCAAGAGCTGCACTCCTGTTTCGGCAACAGCTCATTAGCAAATCAGACTGGATGCAATACAAGACTATTGCCTAAGAATGCCAGATGACATGAAGATGACAGCTGTCTTCCTCTCCTTACTGAGAAAGGCTTCCCACTGCCATCATCATCTGGGCTATACCCTAGGAAAAACTTTGGTGGGGTAAGCTTGTTCCTTTTTCTAAGAATGATGACAGTTAAGGTTTAGGAAATCTCCCATTTTCCACTCTCCTTTCATCCCCTTTGTTTTGAAATAAATTCAAAATATATTAAAAAAAAGTGAAAAATCTAACCCATCTCAAATTATCTCGCCAGGCAGAATGATGGAGCCATTTTGAGATGAATCACAACAGTGTGTTTATATGCAGCCACATTTTATGTTAATTTAGAGAGAAATGTGAAAAAATAATATTATCCAGCTGAAGAAGAGGAGAAACCATTTATATCAAATGTAGTCAGTTGTAGTCCTGTGAACACACCTGCATTATCTCTGCTGACTACCAGTGGTTTTTTTGTGTATTTCCACAGTGCACTTGATTATCAGACTGGTCCATCATTCCACCCGTCGAGTCCTCCTTTGATTTACTTGAAGCTAACACATTTTTTGTGAACACCTCACTCAATCATTAGTCTGAACACCCTTAATCCTGAAGGAGAATGAAATTCCTGGGCAAGTTGCTGCTTTACCTAAGAAGTATTAACAGTGAGAATTTAGATTTTAAGGTAATTAAGTTAATGTTTCAGTAAGCGTGTCTACAATGGACATGCTTAGACTTTACAAATGCATCCGCCTTCTCTACATTCGGGTTCTTCAGAAAGAAAAAAGGAGGTAGGCTTTTTGATAAATGGCGACTTGACTGAAAGAAGATCTATGTTTCCATATGCACATTTTTTTTAATGTAATTGAAATGATTTTAGCTCAGTAAATAATCCCCTTTAAAGAAAGTGATGTTCGTAAGCAAAATTGTAACACATTCTATTTCAAATCCTTTCTCTCTTTAAATGCCTTTTTGTTGCACTTTCCCCTCTATTACCAAACATTTATAGAAAGAAAATAATTCTTCAATTCACCTGTTTCTATTCCTTATTCCCTGTCCCTAGTCAATCAGCCTATTTCTAAGATCCCACAAGAAATGGCCGTAATAGTAAATGCAGATGTTGTTAACTTCCATGAGAGAACAAACAAGCAAAAGTAGCAGTTGAAATCTTACAAAATGAAAAAGATCTTTATTTCTAAATACAGAATTAAAAAAAGAACTATAACACACAGGCAAGATAGATTCTAAATGTAATGGCTTTCTATTTTCTAAGAAGAATCTGGCTTTTCTTTTTATAGCTGCCATGTGCAATGAAGGCATTTCTTTTTGATGCGCTCAAGTACGCAAACTGTTTTCTTTTTTTAAACACAAAGTCCAATGCCTGGAGGGGAGTTTAGAGCTGCCACATAAAGCCTGGAAAGTAATTCTTTCTCTGATATCATAACTAACATTTCTCCATTAGGATCCATTCTCACAGCCAAAGCAAATGCACAAGTGAAAGCAGCACAGCCCAAAATAAATGATCAGCTGTGTGTTCATGAGGGAAAAACCTTTTCGTTGCTTCCCAGTCTCCTACTGTGGGAGAACAGGAGCCCACACCTTCTCTAGTCAGCCATCCTGCAAAAATTAAACCACATTTTTCTAAGAACTGTCCAGAAAATATGACATTTGTGAGCTCCTTGTCCTGAGGGTATTGGGGTACAATCAGCACCAATGACAGTTTAGGAAATAAAACCTCTCTAGCAACATGGCACATCTCAAATCTTGATTTCTGCATTACTCTCAAATGCTGTGACTGTTCATGACTGTGAAGGACTATAGACTTTATTTCTAACCTTCGCAAACTTTCCAAACTTCCTAGATGGCAGAGAGAATTAATCTGCCCGCTGGTGCTATGACTCCACAGCAGTAAGGGCATCATCTGAAGACCAGGGAGAAGCAATGACAACAGCGAGGGAACAAAAAAACAAACCAAACCAAAAAACCAACACAACAACCAAAAACCAAAAAACAATTACATGGGAATTTGAGGAAATGAAAGGTCAAGACTTCGTGAAGGAAGAGGGTGGAGACAGAAACATAAAGAAGGAGCGGTAACAAAATGAACAGCTTCTGAAGTTACAAAGATAAGACAAACTCAAAATGAGATCTCTTTGAAGACTGAAAACTCCAAGGACCTTCACCTCAAACCAAGGCAACAGAGAGGAGATGAGGTGTGAGAAACAGGGCTCCCACTTATTTTGAGAACACACCCAAAGCAAAGCTTCCAAGTGCCCGATTTTAGTGCACGCCCAGATTTCCAGAGGAATGTGCGTATGGGCAAGGACTATCCTGGGAAAGCACTCTTACACCTGATTACAGATGAGGACATCAATATAAGAAACTGATGAAGAACATCCTAGAGAGTCAGTAGCCATGTAGTTTTTAGAGCGCCCAACACGTACAGGGCACAACGCAGCACCTAACATAGCTCCCAAGTTGTTCCTTCAGTGCTTCTTCCTAATTCTCAGACAGTTTGTTCAGATGCTTTTAAAGAACTTTTTTCCCCATTCACATAAAGTATCTCATGTTTTCTACAGTAAAACTCCTTAAAGAACTATAAAAATTTAAGAGAGAGTTGTTAAATGCCTGTCCATACCATTAGTGTACACAGGTCCACATATATTAATACTGTCAGTTATCAAAAATTAATTAAATAATCTGCTTCACATTTTTGTTCAAGCCAAAAGAGATTTTGTAATGTAGCTTAACATCAATTTCTTAATATGATTCAAGAGATTATTTTATCAAAAACACAGATTTGTCAAAAGTAAAATAAGAGTAATGATAACCAATTCTGTTGCTAAATTAAACATACTGATTGTGTTTCCTTTTAAGTAATATATTACCCAACAAATGGTTATCAGCATGGGTAAACACAATGCAGTTGATATGTTTATTTAACATTAAAGAAGCCTTCTAAGTGTAACTATGCCGCTTCTTGTGTACATAGGAAATGGAAATGCTCCAATTTTGAGATCTCATCCCTGGAAAGAAACATTAAGAAATATAAAAATTTTAACATTTTTGTTCACGCCAAATTAAACCACAATGCTAACACCAAGCAACGGAGAATCACGGAAAATCCGAAAAGAAAAATAAACTTTCAAAATAAGAGATTTTTTTAAACTGTGGATTTTTTTGTTGTTGTTTTTGACTTCCCATGTCTAGCACTCACAGTTCATGATTTATTCCTTCTTGTTAATGTATAATATTTTCTCAAGGAATCTCTCATTCTTCTATGTAGTAATTTCAAATATGGATACCTTTTTCTGATACACAGAATGGGTTGGAGTCCTGGGGTTTTCCTGACACCTGACTGATGGAAACATCAGAAATAAAAAGCTTTCCTCTTATCAGTGATACTACAAGTTTAACGACTTTCAGTGCCAGCTGGAAATAGATTTCTTACTGTATCCTGGATGTCTCCTGTACACCTGACCTTGCAAAACCATTTGAACTACCTGTAAGAAACTCATATTTTCCTGAGCTTTGTTTGGGGCTCTGAAACACTGGTATCCACAACAAAGCAGATAACTGGTAACTGCTAAGACCATGATGTGGAAATATACCTGTGTTTGCACAAATGCTTTGCTCGATGATGCACGCTCTTCAATATATTCTTTTTTCATACTTCCCGCTTCATTCAATGGGAAAACCTGGTCAGCCACAGCAAACCTACAAACCCTTTCAACACTTTTGGGCATTATAACTCAGGCATTTACGGTACTCAAAGGGCGGCTGACCTTCCTGCTGGGCTTTGCCATCTCCACCTATCTCCTGAGGGAGCTTCAAAGTTTTCCAAAACCCCTATTTTCTTTTAATCATTGTCAAGAACAACAAGCAGATATGCAAGGATCCATATACATCTTAAACAGTCAAACGTAATAAAGTAATAAATTGTTGTTGTCCTAGATCTATGGAGATTGCCCAGGCACTCTAATCATCACAGGTCCATGAATTAAAGAAAAAAGTATATTTCTGTACATCTTCTGTAAAAACTGAGAAATGGAAGAATTCTGTGCTGAGGACTCAGGAACCTGACGAACCTCCCCTGCTCCACAGCTCATGGATTTGCAGGAACAGGTAAGAGCAATGCTTCACTGTGAGCAGCTAGGGTAACTTTGCAGAGGCCAGAGGCAGCCAGCGTGGATTTGGCCCAAGAATAACTGTGCTGCTCACAATCCAGGAGTCAGTACTGAAACCTGAGGGTGTTTGTCAAAGTACCAAAGAAAACCAGGCAGATGCAAGCAAAGTAGTAAAATGCCACAGCAAGCCACAGAACTGTTCAGCAGGTTAGGCAAAAAACAAATAAGCAAAAAAAAAGCCCTTTCAGGGAAGGACAAGGAATCTACTGAAGGTTTCTGAAAAATGCCACTCTCCAGCAGGAAGGAACTGTACAGGAGGGGAAGACAGAGGAAGGATATATAGTGCAAATTGACAGAAAAAGCTGTAATGACTAGGTAGAAATGACTCCGGGAGGAAACATTTCACCCACGGCCTGATATATTTTGAGGACTGTATTTCTACCTGACATGAGCTGGCTCGGGAAAGTCAATTTTAACCCTCATTTGTGTTTTATTCACTCAGACTGCTTTTGCAAAAGGGAGCCAGGCCCAAACGGAGACCACTGCATGCGAAGACACAAAGATCCAGGAGATAAAGAGTTATACACCAATAGTAAAGAACATACATTGAAAACACCACTTAGCTCATTCATAAATTATAAATTTCATAAAGCTTATTATCCTCAGTTTGCAAACAGGGGAACACAGAGATGGTCTGTGGTCACCCAACAGGGAAGGCATTTACCCCCCATTAGGTTCTCTAAACCTGATCTTAATTACCCCTCAGGTACTTACACTCACACTACCAAGAAATCCTGTGACACAGGGCAGCTGAGATCTCTTCAATAATTTATCAGTAGAAACTAAAACAATCTTCTGGAGACAGAGCAATGCTCTCGCTATTTTACAACCTTTGGCAACGCTATTTCTGTATCTCAAAATAAATGAAAGGGAACCTACATGACTGTGTCAGAATAGGACAAAGAAGAGTTTTTCTTACCTTTTCTGTCTTTCACATGTTGGTCATCACCTCTATGACACTGGTTGTCTCGGCAAATATTTGTGTTTATCGCACATAGATTTTACAGTGTCCTTTCTCATATGACTGTTTTTCATCTTTTCTTTGTATCCAAGCTATTGCTGCGGTAGGAGTCTAAATTAATCTGATTTTATCTGTACTTCTCACACCCTACAAAGGTTCTGTCACTTGCTGTCACACCACTGGGGACGGGTCGCAGGGTGCGGGCTGGGCTATCAGGAGCTTCCCAGCAGCATTTCTGTGTCATCTGAGGAAAAACTACTTTTACAAGTCAGGTAGGATCTGATCGCTCTTCATGTGGGCCCTGGCTCTACAAACTCTTATCCCGGTAAGTTACAGACTTCCGAGCAGCTTCCCAAGATCAATTAGCTCAAACGAGTGTTATCGGATCAAGCTCTAAACCTGACTGTAGCCATTGCTTATCTGGCTTCTGAAATGTTCTTAGAAACTCTTTCAGATAAAGCAAAAGACATTTAAACTAGAACCCAAAGTAGAAAATAATTGCAAGCGAGTCTTTTAAACCCACGTTTACTTGTAACAACACACAGCTTTCAAATTACAGCCATTATGAATCATATTCTTTCTTCCATTTAGATCCCAAACAGCTAGTTTTATATGCTTAAAGTTTTTTTCCCATAAATCAAAATTCACCACTGAGAACAACTGCTTTAACATCACAAGGAAATTTGTTTGCTTTGTTAAATTGAGCTTCAAAAGCATGAATTGAACGTACATTTGTGACCACAAGTAACTCCTCATATCCATTCAAAAGGTTTACTTTATTACTGCTTATTATAAATGTACTATCTAAAATGCGGCACCATGACTGTTCAATTTCCAGGCCATAATTTTATGATAATCATATGTAATATATTCATATGTCTACTCCACTGCCTAACAAAGCCCAAACTGGTTTGTTAGCAGCTCTGCTTTCCCCATGGTTCAAATCTCTTTGCCTCAGAACATTACTGAATAACAGCATTAAGAAAGATATAATCAAAATTTTACTTTGTATTCTCCACTATAGTAAGCAAACAAAGAAACATATAACATTGGAAGCTGAATTTGGCATAGTGGCTTTATCAAATACTGGTATCTAAGTGATATGTAAATTATTAAACATGCTATGCAAGCATTATTAGAAAGGTGGGGGTAAGGAGCAAGATTATAAATTTATAAATGTTTTCAACATCTAGAAATCCTATTAATACTTGAAAACATTGAAATTTTACACAGAGAATGTGTGCATAAACTAAGACCAGAGCTACATAAACTTGCTTTTAATCTCTTATATTTAACACGTGTTTGAGTTTTTGCCTAGGATATATTTACAAAAAGTAGTATTTTTTTTTCCTTCATACATTTCAGAGGCATTACTCATAGATCTGATACTAGAACATACAGAGGTCTATGAGACTTGTAGGAAATAAAAATCCAGACATTCCCTATCCACCTCACTAGAATGAACTCATCAATGAAGTCTTCTATGAACCAAAGGGTCGAGCCAGAGAGGAGAGCTCAGTCTTGCTGATCATAGCTTTTATATGGTCTGTGTATTACTTAGTGTTTTTAAAACACTGTGAGATCTTGAAATCACGCAAGTCTCTTACAGCAGAATTACATCTTATTTTTTAGGGGAAATTTTCAGGTTTTGTATTTGTATTACATAAGCAAACAAGAACTTTGAATTTTCAAATATAGGATGACAAAAAAAGTCAGACTACAAGGATTTTTTTTAAATGTCGCCATTTCAAGGGGGTATTCTTACACCTGATTGCTGAGATTGGAGTTCATCTTCATTTTTTTAGCTGATGACACAAGATGAGTTTCAGGTGACCAGCAGAGACACTTAAGTGAGGGAGCTGATAAAAATGGAACACTGCAATAACGTAAAACACAAAGCTGAGAAGAGCCAAACAACAACAACCACCAAAACAATCTACTCAGCAGTGCTATAAAATCCAAATAACAAAGCAAATGTGTTGGGGGAAAAAAGCTGCAAAAGGCACGTTAGGGATTTTTTCATTGTATTTTTCATCCTTCTAAGATTTCAATTAGAAGGAAAATAGTCTCTTTTTTTTTCCATTACTGATAATACATCACAACAAAAAGATTAATAGCTGCTGACTTAACGCAGACTATCAAAAATTAGCTTTGATCAAAGCAACTGCTGTAGTGAAAGTCAACTGCCCTAACTCAGTTCTCAGCTGCCTTTATAGCATTGAGCTGGCTTGAACTCCCTCCCTTTCTTGAGTAGTTTGCCTTAAACTTCAAAGCCTTTGAGGCTTAAATCATGGAAAGCTTTTTCTCTCCTTCTTCAAAAGCAATTAAAGATGTTCAGTATCATCTGACCTATAATCTAAAATCTAAGCATGTAGGTCTTCTTCATCATTGCGGGGTTACAGAATGGAAGGGGCTGGAGAGGGAAGTTAATCGTGGCTCAGACACTGCAAATGGTTTTATGGTGCCTGCCAGATGATGAGGTCAGTCCCCTAAAAGAGAGGTAAGCAAGGGCTAATCTATCAATGGCACAAATCTCTCGGTAAATGAGGCTAGAGTGGAGTTCTTACTGCTTTACCTTTCACTGCAAGCCCCTCCTTTCCATTCCTTGTTATTAATGAATCTGCAGCATTGGGAAGCCAGATTTCCCAGGACACCAGGGTAATGGATGTGGGGTGGGACGATAGGCTGCAGTAATCACCAGCCAGAGGAACAGACAATATTCATGGACTCGGGAGAGTCATAACTGGCTTCAGAGGATTTTACGGATTTTGCCACATATGGCCTGAGAAACCTATAAACTTCTTGGTCCGTTCGGGCAGCAGTGTTCCTAGACAAATCAATAAGAATTTTATCCAAGTTTCTGGTTTACTATCAACTAAACGGGATTACAATTTTCAGTGGTGAGTGTTGACGACAAGAGGTAATTAACGGTTTGATAGCTGGCTGACACGCCAGAGGGCTGTGCTGCCATCCAGCGAGACATGGACAGGCTGGAGAGTTGGGCAGGGAAAAATTTAATGAAATATAACAAGGGAAAGTGTAGAGTCTGGGCAGGAACAACCCCAGGTTCCAGTATTAGTTGGGGAACGACGTGTTACAGAGCAGTGTAGGAGAAAGGGACCTGGGAGTCCTGGTGGACAGCAGGATGACCATGAGCCAGCACTGGGCCCTTGTGGCCAAGAAGGCCAATGGCATCCTGGGGTGGTTAGTAGGTCGAGAGAGGTTCTCCTTCCCCTCTACTCTGCCCTGGTGAGACCTCATCTGGAATATTGTGTCCAGTTCTGGGCCCCTCAGTTCAAGAAGGACAGGGAACTGCTGGAGAGAGTCCAGCGCAGGGCCACAAAGATGATGAAGGGAGTGGAGCATCTCCCTTATGAGGAAAGGCTGAGGGAGCTGGGGCTCTTTAGCTTGGAGAAGAGGAGACTGAGAGGTGACCTCATTAATGTTTATAAATATGTAAAGGGTGAGTGCCACAAGGATGGAGCCAGGCTCTTCTCGGTGACTGACAACCAATGATAGGACAAGGGGTAATGGGTTCAAACTGGAACACAGGAGGTTCCACTTCAATCTGAGAAGAAACTTCTTCACAGTGAGGGTGATGGAACACTGGAACAGGCTGCCCAGGGAGGTTGTGGAGTCCCCTTCTCTGGAGACATTCAAAACCCGCCTGGACGCCTTCCTGTGTAACCTCATCTGGGTGTTCCTGCTCTGGCGGGGGGATTGGACGAGATGATCTTTCGAGGTCCCTTCCAATCCCAGACATTCTGTGATTCTGTGGTCCTGCCAAAGCTCTGAAAGACAGGGAATCTGGGAAAGCCTGATGTACATGAGCACCCTTCTCAAGGCCTTGCTCATACACTTTGTTATTGTGTGGTAGATCAATAACAAAATAAGCAAATGACAATAGTTAGTCTTCATTCTTATTTCACAAAAGGACTTCACACAGCCTGCAAGAGCTAAGGCAAACAAAACCAAGAAGTGTCTCTTGAGTTTTCTAACCAGACGACCTCTCCAAAAACCTCCTCATCATAAATCTGGGGCAAGCAAAGATCTCTGCACGAGATGATTCCTAAATTCTCCAGAATTCAGGGCCTAATTTGAGCACTCTGCTGAAGTGCTACAGTTGTGTTTGAGCAGCTGTCCGTCCCCACCTGAGACCCAGGACTGAAACAGCATTAGTTCTCCAACAAATACAGCTGAAAACATTTGTTTTGCTTTCTGCATCTTGTAACAGCATTACAAGTAACATCATAAATCCATTCCAGAGCCAGCCAATGTCAGCAACAATTCCAGCCAGGAAAAAATAAATTCTTAAAGGCTTTCCTCTAAAAGAATAGGCAGCACTGGAAAGACATAAGAAAAGAGAAAGAAAAACCAGGTAACAACATGACAACTCTGTAACCTGTTGTCCAATCATCTCAAAGTGTAATTTTATATGTTAAACCAACTTCATTAGTTTATTTTAGTTAAAGGAGTTTTACATGCATAACTCTACAGTTGAAAAACCCAAGGTAAAAAGGAGTGAATTCGCCAAACAAGACTGCACACATTGGAGAAATCCATGAACTGAAATGGAAAGCTTTGGTTTGTAGTTTCCTGCTATAACTACTAGCACTAATTACAGATTATTTCCTTAAAGTTCTGAATGAAATATTAACAAGCTAGTAATTAAGTAATTCAGGGTCTGTTTGCTTTAGTGTTAGCTTCAGTATTGTAAGTCCAAAACCTCTGACTCACTGATCTATAAATGTCCTTCTAAATTATTCAGAAATGTCCTTTTGTTTTCCTTCTACTGAACTTAAGTTGCTCTGAAACATCTTTCTATGCATGAATGGTATCCAAAGTGTAACCATTGGAAAGAGAATGTAATGATGTAGGAAAACACAGTAACTGTATCTTGCATTACTGTGTAAAAGAACAAAAACATTCTTGTCTCTAATTCTGCTTTGCATATTCCTTTACATTGCTTTTACTATAGACTGGGCTCTTCCCCACATCCCATGCAGGTTTCGTCAGAGGTTGTGCTTGTATAAAAGAAATGCTACAACACTTGGTTAATCTGCCCCTGCACTGGTCAGCAATGAAGCGTGGCTAACCACAACCCACTAATGAAACGAAGTGGAAACTGGGCCGTGCTGGTCTGTATTACTATTAAATTACAACTGGGTAGGTTAACAAATGACACTGATTGGGCATTTTATTTCTTGTGTGGTGCAGCATTCATACGCAGGTGATGGGCAGCTCCCCGAGGCAGTGAGGACCATGGTTGACATTAATCACCTCTGGAAGGCTGCCCAAGTCCCAGTCAATGGAACAGCTGGAACAGCTGGATCAAGAGGCTTTCCAGCACTGCTTTGCTGCAGCCTCATCCCCTCCCACTTACAGCCCCCTCGGAGCCTTGGATGACCCAGTGAATAACTTCTGCAGAGCTGAGGTGAGAGAACTGTCCTCTAGCAGAACCCAGCTCTTTACTTCCCTTCTTTACCAACACTGGCTTCCCTGGTTCATGCACGAAAAATAGACAAAAATCTCACATCAATGCCTGTACAGAATCCAGCACGGCATCTCATGAATCTACCAACTGAGAACATACTAAAATATTTTTTATTACAACACATTAAGCTAAAATCAATAGATTCCTTTACCGAAACAGATTTAATACTTCAGCTAATCAAGGGAAAGTAACATTTTTCTGAAAATAAGTGACATTTCATTATAGCATTTGGTTGTAAAGTCACCAGCAGAAATTTTTCTATGTACCAATTAAACAGTAACTCAATGAAATCAGTAACAAAAAAGTAATATTGCATATTTACAGTTTCCTCCTCAGTAAATGAAAACTTCTGCAGTTCTTAGCAATACAAATAAAGTGTCTGCACAATGGTTCTAACAATGCTGCCACATCTCTTATCTCTCCTTTTCAAATCTTTCTATACTATTTTTCCCAAAGAGATAACATGCTATTTTCTCTACAATCAACCTTTTTTTTCCTTTGGAGAGAAGCAGAAGTGGCATTTTGAAAACTTCAATTTGCTGAAATATAATAGCACCACTGAGCTCTGTTGCTCTTCACTTTTATTCTCACTTCATGCTAGAAATGTACAACTGCAGTGTTTTACTATTGTCAAACAAAAAGTAAATAAATAATGGTTTGTGGACTATTACATAACAAGATCACTATTGTTCAACTGAGTTTTAGTACATATTTCTCTTTCTCAGATGTGAAATATTACAAATAATATAAACATTCTGAAATACTGTCAGGCAGAGGTATGTGTGACCCTTGCAATGAAAATTGTGAAAGCCAATTTGATGAAAAAAATCATTTAATTAACTATTTCACTGTGAATCATACAGAGGAACGAATTAAGAATGCAAAAAGAAATAATCTTACCTGATTTACTGTCTATATACAGCTTAATTTTTCCTAGGATTACTGCTTTCTAGGTATCAAAGGCATTCTTCAAATTGTACAGGTGCTATTTATCATTTTCTTGTGTAGGAGATAAGCATCCTTCTACTTTTACTAGTGTGAAATCTCATCTTTTTGCCTACAGGTCAGCCTTTCATGGGCCCAATCTAGTTTAATTCCACTTTCCTCCTTATTTGCTAACCCTTCTGTAAGAGCCACCAGCTTTCTCATCAGAGGTCTAACAGAGCCTAAGATTGCAGGACTTATCTGGTTTTACAGATTATATTGGAGGATAGAAATGGTGGAAAAAACGGATCTCTGGAAATCTATTAGCAGTAGCTAAAGTGACATCTAAGCCACAAGGCTTGTCGGTGTGAAATACTATACTGGAAATGCTCACCTGCAGTTAAAACAGTTGTACAGTAAGAATTTGGTTTTACTCCAGCCTTTAATCTCATAATTGGAAAAGTCCAGAGAGATGGGCCAGAGGAGTATTTGCACCATCACTCTAGGTA
This sequence comes from Caloenas nicobarica, assembly GCF_036013445.1. Classification (NCBI taxonomy): domain Eukaryota; kingdom Metazoa; phylum Chordata; class Aves; order Columbiformes; family Columbidae; genus Caloenas; species Caloenas nicobarica. The sequence goes on from NC_088247.1 coordinate 38,839,537, forward strand.
CTTAAAATTCAGGAGCTGGTTTTGGTGTGTAACCCACTGAGAGAGACCAGCACCTCTAGCGAGCAATTTAAAAGACCCAGCAAAACAACTGCCAGGTGCTTTTCTTAGACATTCCCAGATTCACCCTTGGATTGAACTGTTTTCCGCTGTCTATCCAGGCAGCCTGTGGGCTATGTGTTGGCTGAAATTAGTTCATGTGACTATCCTCCTTTATAGGTATTATAATTAGACAGGATATTACCCACAACCCCTTTTCCTTTGTAAGCTGATATCCTGCATAATTACCTCGTTTGATATTTCTTCTACCTTCTGTGTTATTGTTTGTGGGCCTATTCTTTCATTTATCTAAATCTAATCTGCATTTGCCTTTTACTAGCCCTAAACCAGCACAGTACCTCTCAATACGATAATTTTTGCCGTCAACTGTTTTTCTCCAATCTCACCAGTATCTGACATTTAAAATATTTCTCATTTATGATGTTCACTATTCGTTTTATATATACTATAAAGAAAGGTCTCAGAAACAATTTCCTAGTCCAAGAATTTCCCTGTTATACCATCTCTCACCCTTTGCAACTTCAACATCTTGATTTATTCATGAGTAATTTATTTTAAAGACATTATCATCTGCATTTTGCAAAGGTACTGTAAGTTCAAGCTCATTTATCAAGTTCAACCTAATTTGTTCAGTTTAGACTCACAATAACTCACCTCTAAAAAGCTTAACAAATTCAGATATACTCTGCCTATAATATGTTTACAACAACAATTTGCTTTCACTTCTTCCTCCAAGCCTGATCTTGGCTGATGTTCTCATGATACTTTAAAAGAATAAACAATTAAGAAATGGTTAAAAAAGGACCTAAAAGACTTTGCCCAAATACCTTTTGTTGTCTCATTTGATTACAATGAATTTCTAATTGGGTTTGATTTTTATAATTTTATTTAGAAACTTTTTTCTTGTATCAATTCTTTCTCATTGACTGTTATCCATTCTACTGCCTTTATTTCACTTGCCTACAGTACCAACAAAAGCCTCTAAAGCAGAAAGAAAAGACGAAGAACTCATTTCAAAAATCAGAACAGATTAACAAAAAAAATATGCTAACAAATACAACTTTAAAATAATTATTTCTGAAGGAAAAAAATAAAACCACAAATTTAGGACACTACTTTCTCAGAGAAGAAAATTATCTATGACGAGCTTCCTAAATTGCCTAAAACTCTGAGAAACTTGAGCACGCTGCTATGCTGTTTGAGTATTGTATTCCAGTCAAAAGAAAATGCAAATGCAATCGCATTTATGGAAACTAAGCGTGGGGATGTCTACATCAAAGAAAAAACAGTCCCTGCTGCAACTCAGCCAAGCAGAGGAGCCGGCCCCATAAACAGCTTTTGTCATCAAGGTATCCTCAATTACTCAGAACAAATTATGCTCTCTGTGTGCAGGAGCACACCCAAACCAGGTCTGACAAAGCAGTTATAGCACAGGAACAGCTGCAGCAACAAATTACCATGTTCAAGAGCTTAAAACCATCACGGACAAATCATCCTCTTCTGCAAGATGATTTTTGGAAAACATAAGAAAGGAAAACAAAAGATGGTGCCAGCCCCAAATCACCCACGTACGGGAGCCAGAACACTCTCAAACGCTGAAGCCTGGGCAGGAACAATGTGACAAAGAGGACGAGGACAATAGCAAAGCACAACTTGCACCACAGCACGAGAAATCTGGCACTTTTACAAAGACCTGATCAGTTATTCCAACATGACAAGTATGAGGGCTCAATGCAATGCAGATGAGAAATATCTGCAATATCTATGCTCATTTATTGCTAAAACAAATCTCTCATTCCTGGTATCTTTCTCAGCAATTTTTAGCTGGTAGTGAGCAATAACTTTATGGTTCAGAGACACAGCTTAACCCTTTTGTTTTGCCGTTTCTTCAGTATGGAAAATAAACTACTTGTCCATTAATGTGTTATTTTAATGAGACATAATCTGCATGTCCTAATGCTCACATTTATCATAGTGTGTTTTCATACCACTGGGCACAGGAAAGCTACTGTAAGCACAATCTGCTATCACTCCAAAAATCCAGGTTTTTGTATGACTGCACTTCTCAGAGTAGTAGCTGTATGGGGTCAATGGTAAATATTTGAAAAACTACCTGGAAGGTAGCAAATTAATTCAAGGAGGAATGCTGAGACAAATAAAACAAAACAAAACAAACCACAAAAAACCCCCACCAAAACCCAACCAACCAACAACAAAACAAAACAAACCCCCCCCCAAAAAACGAAAAACAAAACCCAAACAAACAAAACAAGAAAACTCAAGTCTGATGGCACATATATTAGCTACTGCTTGTTTCATATCTCATTATTTATCAAATGAAACAAAACAGGAAACTCCAAATCAACCATCCCTAATGCAATAAAAAATTGCTGCTTGTCTTAAATCTCATCGGTATTACGACGAAAGTACTCAAACCAAAAAGGACTGAAGGAGAAAATATGAAAGGTCTTAGGGATTAATTTTGGAGGCTTTTCCTAAGAGTCACTGTAGGTGAGTGTTGCTGCTGGAACAGGGGCTGCAGACAAGACTAGAGGTGAAGGGAAAGTATCGATGTCACATCGTGTGATCGTGTTTTGTTAGTTCAGTGCTCGGGTGTTCCATGTTGTACACCCTTATGCATTGGTCTTCCCTTACTAATACCCGCAGTAACAACCCATTTCATGCCTTTACAAAGTCTCCTCGGTGTGTTTACATCCAACAGCTACTCACTGGCTGCTCTTCTTTCAGCCTGTTATTCAAACTTTGCTACTAACCTGGCCAGTGCTGCCACTTCTTTTCTTCTTTGCTATCATTCTTATAAAATTAGTTATATGGCTCTGAATAATCTTTAAACTTCTTAAATTTTATAGACATTACTCAGAATAGCAGCTTCTCTCAATTCCGCTTATGCTCACAGATTTTTAGTTTAAGCAGAAAATGCTTTATTCTCAACATATACCACACACTCCATTAAAAAATCCATAGTCTCATTACATGAAAATAGCTGCAGAATGACTTCAATGGGAAAAAAACCCAAAAAACCAACACCTTTCTTCTCCTAAATAAACATTTCAGTGCAGAAAACACGGCATGTTCTTTGAAAGAGGACCATAGGATCTCTGGAAGGTAATGTAATTCTACTTCTTAATGGAAAACAAGATGCATCTTTTCATATTTTTGATATTGTGAGAAAACCAGCCACTGACAAAGGTAAACATTTAATAAGAGAAAAAGAGATACTAAGAATGGAAGTATTGAAAGCCTTGTATAATGCAAGTTATGGGTGCAGCTATAGGAAAAGATAACGAGGAAGAACAGACTTGTTCTGATACTGTATGTTAATATTATAGACTGAAACGAAGCTCTATTCAAGCAGTAACACCAGAGGCCCAGAAATATCCAACATCCAATGAACACAATAAACTATGCAGTTTTATATATCCTTAAGAACTAGTTATACTTCACAGTAGTGACTGCGTCACTATAGTCTAGAACGTCTATAGTCTAGAATGTCAGAGAACCAGAAAAATTCAGGTTTGAAGGGACATCCAGCCATCACCCACTCCAATCGCCTGCCCTAGGCTGGGTTCACTTTAAGGATGAGCCAGGTTGCTCAGGGCCCTTTCAAGTTAAATTTTGAAAATCTCCACAGAGACTTTACAGCCTCTCCAGGCAACTTGCTGCTGTGCCCAACCAACCTCACCGTGAAAATGTTTCCCTTACGTCCAAAAGGGACCTTCCCTCTTCTTCCCCGTGCATCTCTGAGAAGCGGCTGGCTCTCTTTTTTCTGCAGTCTCACTTCAGGTAACGGAAGATTGCAATTAGTCCCCGCTCTTCTAAACAAACCCGATTTCTCTAAGTTCTCCTCACAGGCCTGATGCTCTGCCCTTCACCGTGACCCCTGCAGGAACCTCTCCAGTGGGGTGACTTCTCTTGCACCGCAGAGCCCCAAACAGCACCCAGTGACCCTAGATGTGTCTCCCAACATCTCGAGCAGAGAACAGTGACCTTCCCCGACCTGCTGGCTCTGCTCCAGCTCACACAACCCAGGGCAGGGTCGGCCTTGACCAGCGCGAGGGCACACGGCTGGTTTGCATCCAACCTGCTGCCCCCAGGACCCTCGGGTGCTTTTCGGCAGAGCTGCCGTGGGGGTTTGCTCCGTCCCCCATGCAAACCCTGCGCTTGCTGCTCTTAAACTTCATGGGGTTCCTTTGTCAGCACTTGTTTTTCTAAGCTTTTTGAGAAATGAGGTATTATCATACTGATTTTCTACTGCTAGGAGGTATTTGTATTCCTAAGCCCAGGAAATGGAAGGCTTAAAAAACTGCAATCTGTTCATTTTTATAATACTCATTAAAAGCATTTGAAGTTTTTTTTTTTTCCTTGAACAGTTAATACAGAAGTAAATAGAAAACGTAAAAAAAACCCCAATAAATTAAGATCTACAATCAATTAGCTATTATTTTAACCTTTCCAGAAGGCTTAATTTACCCTGTGCTTAGCAAGAACAAACTTGGATTGATTTTCAAAACAAACTCCTAGAAGCAGAAATAACAAAAGCTGCCCAATAACCAAAAAACCCCCCAAAAAATCATAGTCCAAAACCAAGCACCAATTATTCTATCTTATTGGCAGCAACACCAGAAAACTGGAGAGGTAACCTTCCTAATTCTGTGGACTTTCATGGAACACCACATGCTTTATAAAGAACATTTTTTTAAACTGAATTCATGGGCATAATCATGACAAAAAAGTAAAATGGGGACTATCTGATCCATCAGAACAGAGCAGATTTATAAATTATAGCTCATTAACATTTTGTTCTTAGGGGCAGCAATTGTGACAGCATATAAAATCACGGCTTCAGTTTTTGCAGTGCTCATGCAGATTTTCTAGTCGTTATTCTTTTTCTGTTTACATGACCAGCTCCAAGGCTAGATTATTATTATTTATTTTTAGTATTTTTTTTCTCCTCAGTGTGTCTACAGATAGTAAATATGCCCACTGTATGCTGGCATTTACTGTAATATAAACGTACACATAAAATATATTACTATTCATTTACACTGTTGGTGTCTGACATTCCCAGGCAGGACTGAGGACTCTAATATTCCAGGGACTACACAAACACACAGGCAGTCAGGACCCCTTGCCCTTCAGACTTAGCCGTTGCGCTTGAGCAAAGCTGCAACAAGGAATGTCAAGATGTAGAGAAATGAAGGGAAGTGAAGGCATAAAGAATTAAGCCCTTTTTTTTTCTTTCTTAATTAATTCTCAAAGCAATGGCTCAAAAGTATCCTATTTTCAAAATGAGCTAAATTTGCTACCTCTAACAACCATGTAACTCAGGAATGAGCAGCGAGTGATTTCTTGCTAGCACCTTACAACATTTTCTAACTTGCAATTTGTTCAGTAAATTCTCTCCAGCACCTCCCTCATCTTCTTTACAACATATAAACTGCGTAGATAGGGCAGTTTTTTACCTCTCAGAGTTTCTGTTACTACTGTCACAAATTCAGAATTTTGTTTTTGAATATGTTCAGATTAATGTTTAGGACACAAAGTCAAACAGAGTCATCCTGAACTTGAGACAGAAGATTGCGAGATGTGTAACCACTCCAGGTTCTGTCAGGTTCACTTCAAGTCCCAGGCTGCCCTACTGAAAACCCTCTCACTGCTGAGAATTAACTTTATTTTTAATGTAAAAGCTCCCTGCATTCCTGAGGAAGGCAAACACAGCCCGTAACCCTGTGCCAGGTAACTTTTCATATATCCCAGACCATGCGAGCACAATGAAGATAAAAACTAAGGTGTTGAACTTGACTCAGTCCTTTATGTGAAATCAGTGCAGAAGTGGAAAAGGAGGACAGGTTCAGGCACCAGGAGGCATTATCTCAGCACTGTATGACTTCCCATAAGAAGACCGTACATCATCATCTTGTAACGATAAACATTAGGAACCAAGCTTAAATTCTCACTCCACTGAGAAATTTATTGTCAAAGATTACCTGGCAATCAGCCCCACTTTTTAAGTGTTGGTGCTAAAACACCTTCCATGTGTTGATTTCTGCATGACACACAAATATAGGTGGTTTCCACAAAAAACAAACACAATAAGAAAAAGGAGGAGGATTTCCTTATGCAGGTTCTCATCAGCCCAATAGTAGCAATTCCAGTGATGCCCAGTGCAGCTTCTATGTCTAGCAAGACGATGTGAAAATCCTAGTGTAATATCCCACAAAACTATAAAACATCAGTCACCCACCAGTTCTGTTTGCAAACTGTTAACAAGAAAAAATACATATTATTAATGTTGATAACTTTATCCTAAAGATATAGTTTGAACTTCAGAAGAGGTAGAATATTATACAGCTTTATTCTCCGTTTGTGTGTTTTAATTCAGAGTGACTGTGTTTAATGAAATGTGGAGATTTAGATTATCTGAGTTTACCTTTTTCTTTCACAGTCATCACATCATATAATTATCACACTCCTAGTCAACACTATAAAGGTGTTTGTTCTTGGTGGAAATATGATCCACATCTGTAGTTCTCAAAAGCATTCTTCAGCTTTCAGAATAAAATTATTTCTGTCCAGCATAATCCATTTGTTCTCGTATCATTACTTTCTTAGTCTAAAATAATCGTCTCCTATTTTTCCCCTTTCTACCCACGGTAACTCTGCTAATATGAAGATGAAATAATCCTTCTCTGACACTTTCTTGCTAAACTAACAAGCAACTTAACACTATTTCTTTTTAATTTGACAGGCCTCTGTTCAACCCAGTGGTGTCTCTTCCTTTTTGAAATCATTTGTCTTCAACATGAGCAAGCAGAATGAAATACCTACAGATAAATCTGTATTTCTGTTTTCTCAGGAATGTCTCACTCCGGAGATTCTAAGGCTGTATTTGTCTTTTTATTCAAGGTGAAGACATGATATACTTATGTTTATTCTATGACATTTCATAACACATACAATACACAAACAGCACAAAAGAGTAGGAAGGGGAGATAGGCAACAGAAACAAAACTCAGATATGATTTCACGATAAACTGGAACTCCTTTCCTGCTGTAGTACTGGAAGCAAAAACCTCTATCAATAGGTAGGGAAGTCCAATAAGCAAAGCATCAAATAATTAGGGCACCAACATACTCTTACTGGCTGTCAAGAGGCACAGAGGGAAAATTTTTACATCTATTTTGCTAAAAGACTGTACAGACCACACTGTTGTGGAGCTCTGTCAGGACAGCAACTGAGTGCATGGGGAAAGTTGGACTAATTCTCCTCCTAAATTTGAAGTAGTCTGAAGAGCTGTACCCTGAAAAGTTCCTCCATATCTGTCCTCTGTGATTAGACAGTGGCAGTCCACCCAGCTTTGCGATCACTAATTGGTAGTAGAAGTCATTGTCACACAGGCAAGAAAAACACGCCAGCTACAGACAAGAAATCAGCAGTTAATCCTAGCTTAAGGTTTGTTCTTTGCTCTTGAAAGCAGCAAGCTCACCAATTCTTGCCTTTACCCTCTTTCAGTATAAGATTATTTGGTAAATTGTGGGCAATCACTTCAGTAATCATCTACAGATGTTTGATGTTGCTGAAGGAGTCACGAATGAGGTCTAGCCTGGTTCTCAGCCATCAGTCCAGCCCATATGTCCGGACAACGGTAAAGCAGCTGTGTTGAAGACGTTTCAGCTCTTGGAAACATTACAGTAAATTCTCTGAGGTGTGCTAAGTTGAGAGTGGACCTCAAAGTAAAGGTAGATGGATTTGTATCTGGAGGGCCTACTGGTTTTGATGTGATATGATCAATTATTCTGGGGCAATTACCTGTTGCAAGGCAGAACTCTGCTATACTTTAACGTGTTTTAATTTAAAAGTGTATTTGCTGGGGGAAAATGAGGCAGTTGGGCAAATAATAGCTTAGAACCAAATCGTAATCCTGGAGCGCGGGCGGTAGGTTTAGCTGTCTCAGCAATCAGCGATACCATTCTCAAGTTTAATAAAATCCCAGGTAACAGGTACCGAGCTGCAGGTCGGAGCAGAGTGCTCGATTCCTTGCTAGTCCTTGACAGCAAGACTGCTGCAGCTACAGCAGCAAATTCCCTAGAAGCAGACTTAAAACTTTCAGAATCTTTCCATCGGGCTCCTACCATAGAAACAAAATACTAAGAACACATCACTGTTTCCAAAATACTCCTTTCTCCACAACTGTCTTCATATTCTATTAAATGGAGCAATTCCATTTTGAACAAAGTAGTATTTATTATGAAACTTTTTAATAACTACTCTTAAAATACTAAAAATAAAATTGCAGTAATTAATCTTTATTTAAATGGTAATTTATTGTGTTAAGAGCCCAAAATGAAACTAGTCATTAGCTCAATAGTAAAGACTGCCAGAAACTTCATTACTGATTAATAATGGAGAACATAGTGTACTGAACAGTTTCCCCTAAACCCAGAAGCATCCAGGAACTGAACTGCAAAAACTTTCAATCCTAATAAATTGGTTAAGCAATATCATTTTCCTTATAGTTCTAACTACTGGATATAGCGTAGCTAAGTTTTCATTCTGATCTACGTTGATCAAATATCTATTTTGAAAACAACGGGTCATATCCATTATGAAGACTTCTTGTTCTGTAAACAGGCTAAAATTTTTATAACATACCTTTCCATCAGGTGAATATTATGCATGCTGGGACAATGAAATTAGTTACTTCTAATAAACACAAAATTTCTATGATAAAATTTTTGCTTTAATAGCTTCATTGTTAGTAAAAGAATACAAACAATATTTAATGCTAATAGATTTAAGAAAGTTTGCCAGTTGATTCCAGCTGATGTCAATACTTCATCTTGTTGATCAAGATTATCACTTAAGAGAAACCTTCTTCCTTTCATCTAGTTTCCAAGAGATATTTAATAAATACAACCACTTAAGATCCAAAGAAAGCTGCAAAGCACTGAATTCCTCCAAAGTTCTTGAATGAATGCAGAAGTATCACTGTAAATACTACTACTGTAACATAGCTCCTTAAATGGGAAAAGATACGAAAAGTGAACATTTATGGTGAAACTGTTCTATGTCACTTTTGAGCAGATGCTAGAATAAATTAAAATAATTTCATTTAAAAATAAAATAAAATTATAAGAGGAATTACCCTATACGAAACTGATTCCTTAAATATAACTTTAAAGAACAGGCCTCTGGAAATAAAATGAGAATTCATTGCCGCAGAGAATTTGACTTTCAAATAATTAATTCAGCAGCGAACCAAAATAGCGATCATTTTTAGGAGCCACTGAACTTACTGAAACTCAGTGAATATTACTCTAGGACAAAAGCAATCCCAAGCCTTATGCAATAAGTGAAAAGTTCTGTTATCATGAACTCTGTTCACAAAGTAGCAACATATAAAATCTTGCAATATCTATCAACTGGCACATTATGGGAAAAGAAAATTTCCAGGCAGATCTCTCTAGCCAGGAAACATGTTTTTTTTCCATTTCTTCTAATCTACCCAATCTTCTAATCTAATACAAGATTCAAAAGCTTGAGGAGTGAATGCTTCACATTCCTTTTGTATAATGAAGTACAGAGATCAAACATCTATCAAGCACAACCGCTGATACTGCTGAAAGTAAGTCAGGAGAATCAGGTAATTTTGGTTAATCTTACCAGCTCATCTATGTCTCAGAAACATTATAAATATTAATATATATAAATATTAATGAATTATTGCATGTAAGAAAGACAGATATAGAAAAATCATCCTAGAAGAGATGTTAGTATTTCAAAATCTCTTCCCAGACGTGCCATCTACAGTCTTCACCATCAAAGACACTGATGCAATTATTTTCTTGTACAGTTCTGGAAAAATCAAGCTTGTTTGCTTTTGGAAATGGATACTTTGATAAGGAGTTCCTCCCTCTGCAGTTTTTTAAATGTACAGAAATTGAAACACGAATTTATGAGTACTAGCATGGCAGTTTATATGTTTACTATGAATATTTCAAAGGCTTGACAACATTCCTATTTGTCCAACTGAAAGTGCAGTAAAATGCATTGGAAGTACTGCCGTATAATAATGGTACACTTTGGGTAATAAATCTACAGCGACAGAGGAGTGTAGTTGTTTGGGGCATTCCTTAATGCACACGTTTGGCAAGAAATGCCATATCTTAATAGAACACATAATACTTGGGATGTTTACAAATGAACATGAGTGAGTCATTTGTATAGCAAGAGTGACCAATCCATCACACGGAACAAAAGCATATCTGAACTAAAAGGTTACGATGGCTCTGCCTTATTCCAGGACCAAATGTGGTTCACAGGTCTTTACCTGGTGGAACCATTAGCTACCATGTATAAAAGACCCGAAGAACTGCTGGGGGAAGAATGAAAGAAACTTTTGTCAACAGAGACCATTGTGTATCTCCAGAGTACGTACATTTCTTTTCACAGCACCAACTCTCAATGTGAATTATTACTCTACATTTTTGGTGCTGCACCAATTCCTCCTGCTGTCACGCAGCCAACATCCTTCTAGAATCTCCAAGCAATCAGACAGGAGCCTCAATTAGAAAAGCTTATTGTTTTTGTTAACTGCATGCCATTTCCCAGTTGCAGCTGATAATCCAAACCACAAAGAGATGACACTGAAAATCTAGTTCAACTTCAGGGTTACCTTTAGCATCAGAAACAAAGCAAAGCAGCAGTGTGCAAATATATACCTGTATATATTCCTATAGCTCCAAAAATAAAAGTGATGTTTAACAGAGTACAGCTTGTGGAATTAGCTTATTCAAACATGTCTATGTAATCTACAGTAACTTAGTAGATAATAAGCTTTGTTTTTCCTAGGTAGTAACTGAAAGTTATTTTGAATATCCACATTACCTGTTCTGCGGTGAACATAAAATTTATGATGAGACTATACCAGTGAGATATTACCAGAAAGTCTAATATTAACCTACTCAAATGTATGTCAGATATTTATCAAGCATTGTACCATATATAAGGTAAGAACAGGAAAGAGAACAGAAAACGTTATCGTGCCCATGTCTTGAATATTGTGCCATTCCCTACCTTAAAAAAGGCAACGGTAGAACTATAGAAGGGTACGAAGAACAAAAATGGTGTTGATTGGAGATACGGAATGATTGGATACAGGGATTAAATAGATCGAGTTTTTGTAGCTTGGAAGATGCAAGATTGGGGTAATGCAGAAGAGAAGATAAAGTCAGGAATAGAGAACGACTGCTCACCATTTCTCCTCACATAAAGGCTAGGCTGAACCAAAATGTTTAAAGTAAATAACACAACACCTTAACTCACAGTGATAAGCATGGCTTTGTATGTTGAAAATTTAGTGGAAAATCCCTTAGGCCCACTCAGGGAGGAAGGTCCCACTTAATCTATTAAGCAGCAGGATGCAGATAAAACTTCTAGCACCCAAGGCCCTGCACGCAAATTGCAGGAACCTGGATACGTATTTTGTATTTATCCCAGTTTTGCACTCTTTCCCTCAACATTTGCTAGTGATATAACTCAGTCCTGCAGTTTGGTCCTGCACAGCATCTGCCTTGCAGCTGTCCTGGAGCAGAAGGGCTTCTCCCTGGCTGAAGTGATGGGAGGAGGACCCTGCTGACTGCAAACAGCTCAAAACGAGTGCAGTGAACACCTCTGCTCTCTCAAACCCATCCAGTGAACTTACAAACTCTTCATAACCATAGGGAAAACCTCCCCATTTTGCCACTTATTATTAGAAGCGGATGAGGCAGGTGAGGGTGGGATTGGGGCCTCATTTGGAAGGGGAGAAGAGAGTGAGAGAGCTTTTATAAAGCATTTAAACAAGCACTATTCTGAAGAGTTACCACCAAAAATATACAAGCTTATTTGTTACAACACTTCTTGCAAGATGTTTCATGCAAGGAACATTTAAATTGTTTGGTTATTAGCCAAACTGAATAATATACATGTAGGAACTGGGGAGATGAGAGAAAAGGAACAGGGAGGATGAAAAGCATGCATCTGTTATTTTTAAGTAATTTTAAAACAGTACTAAGGTTTAAGTTATAAAATACAAGTATTTCCTAGTTACGGTTGGGAATACTGGTCTTTAGCAATGTAATGAGGGATGGCAAAGGAATACATCTGAGTTTTAGAAATTAAGTTTCATTTTGATGTAAAACTAAACAAGGGCTTTTAAAATTCTGAGAGGCAAAGGATGTGCACACGACAGAGGGAACAACGCTGCCAAGAGCGAAGAATATATACTAATGACAGGTCTCACCTGGGACATGGGAACATTTCAGCATTCTAAAATAGATATCGTATTTCCACATCTCAGTTAATGATTGACAAGCTAAAGCCTCCCTCTCTTTGTCCTAAGCAGCAGCCAAATGAAACTAATCAAAATCAGTCCATATATTATTGTAAAACATTTTTGTTTGCAAGTGACGTGACAAAACTAATTAGCAACTGCCAATTAGAAATGTTTAACTATTATAGCTCAACTGAAGGAAAATAAACAGTAAGTTGTAAAAGACAACTGATTTTCCAGCAATTGCATGAGTCTTTCATAATATACCTAATAATACTGGGAAAACAATCTGTGCTTTTTACTGCAGTGTCTTCCTTGCCAAGGATCACTTAAAGAATTACAGAGTTCCAAAAGTGGCTTTGTTGTGAAATGTCACTGACAAGGTAACAAAAAACCAAATCAAACCAAAACAAAAACAACAAAACCGAAAACAAAGCATACACACACAAAATCTAGAACATTTTTCTTCTTATAATTAAACCAGAGTAAAAATTAATCAAAAGATGACAGGAAAAACAAAACTTCTTCGACAAGTTAAGTACACAGATGTAACTATGTAACTAGAAGCAAACCCAGAATATGGTAAACATCACCAAAGTAGCACGATTTCCCATTATTTTTCCTGAAGCTGTACTGATAACTTGAAGGACTCTAAATCAAGACTTAAATCACACAGAAGTGAAATAATTTAAAAAGCCACCCCACCCCTTACTTATTAATCATACCTTAATTTGTGCAAAAGGTCTGTCAAAGTTTCCAACATAAAGAAGACCAACATTCTGGGTGAGCAGCCTAAAAAAAAATAAAATAAAATCTTTTAAGATATCACTTTACATCCATGTTTTTTTAAAGTCTCCAGTAGTTGTTACTGAACTGTCGCAGGGTATCAAGCTTTATTATGACGGCAAGAGCTACCTTTGCAAATCTGATTACACAATTCTATTTGAACTACTACAAAACCAGAAAGTAATGCATTAAAGATGGATGCACACCAGAAATTTGTCTTTATGGGAGAAGCAGCTGCTCAACGAAATAATTTCACAGGTTTCTTTGTGATGGATGTCATTCAGTAACACGGTAGAACAGCAGGTGTGTGCCTTTGGTATTTATTAGAGACCATTAGAGACAAAGGGAGAGCAAGAGAAAAGACTAGTAAACACACATTCAGAGCAGCAGGCTTAAGAGCTAAAACAGATTACGGCAAATAAAAGTACGCACAGTAATACAAAAATGACAGCACTACAAGTAGAGAAATAATGGAGAATTTCTGCAGTATTGTCTAATGGCTTCCTAAAGAAACAGAGCCCCAGATGCAGTTTGTGTCAATTGTTCTCTTCAGCTCTTTACAAAGATGTTGTGTACACCACCAAGATCCAGAGGGACAGTGGGATAAGTTGACTCAAATGACTGTTGGTACTTCTGGAAGAGATTCAGTCGGGCTTCTGCAGATATCGTGCAAGTCAATGTTATTACTACACAAACTCCAAATCCCAGAGGAGCATTCGGGTGCTGCTGCTGTGAACAGGCAGACAAGAACAGCACTGGCCAGGGAAAAGGTCAGGAGAGCAACGTGCTGTTCAAACTGGACAACCACGATGTTCCCCTTGCTAAGCAAAGGCATCGTGGTCGCCACCTCCACTTCAGAGGCTCCAAAAGCGTTGCCCTGAAGTACAGAAATCCCATGAGGAGAACTCTTCGATGACAGACCATTGAAAGAGTTTCTGACTAAAAAGGACATCTTAACCCATCATAATCTTCAGTAGCTGCACGTTTTCATAAAGGGTTTGCTATTTTGTTTTCCTTCAATTTTATATTCCATTCCCGTTAGCACATACGGATTAAACTTCCCCCTCTCCCCCCTTAACTAGAAATAATCAGAAAATAAGTAGGAATGTAGGCATCATTCCCCTCAAGTCTAACACTGAGATGTCTCTTTCTTTATATACTTTATATACTTCTAATTAATAGTGAGTTACACTTTTTTTCTATACATAACCATGTCATTTTCTAACTAATATCTCACCATTTCCAGGCTTATTTTCATAAACAAAAGAAAACAGAAGCTTAGACAGCAGTAACTATTGTTTTGGCCTTCAGTCCACATAATGTACCCATCTTAGTATGATTCTGATTCTTCCCAGTTCTGACAGCAATACAATATATATGACCTTCAACTGGTTCACCAACAGTGGGAACTGGTGGAACTTGGCAAAATGGCAAAGTCAAAACATTCACGCGTATCAAACAAAAGTAAGAAGTGGTGTCGAACTGTATATCACCTTCAAAAATGCTTTTGTAATTACAGAGAGCACACAACAATTTCCTGGGCATTGACAGAAATATCCAAAGGAAGGAAAGATCAGTAAGGGTCAAAACAGATCAGTCGCAGCATGGACAGGCAAGTGGCTTCTTCCCTTTACCGACCCATGTGCCTGACTCCAATGGGAAGACCTGTACTGTTCCATGATAGTCCTGCAGTACTGACATATACAAGGCAGGATGAGCACCTCAAAATCATTTTCAGTCACAATAAGTCAAATTCATTCAGAATGCAGGTATTCAGAGCTGAAAAAGCCAGCATATTAATCAAAGCTTATCCTAGGAGTATAAAGCGAACTCAAAAAATATTTAAGCGTTTTCTAAATGAAAAGAAACATATGGGAAGTAATTAGCAGAAAAGGTTAGAATCTGTAAAGAGGATCCAGAGTATGTCACCATATTTGAGAGAGGTGCACCTTAAAGCAAAAAAAGTATTGTTAAAAAGATCCACACATAATTTTTGTAAGGCAGAAAAGAAAAAAAAATCCACAGGCTGTATTTCTAGGAAGGGACCTAAAAAAACCAGAAGACATAGAGTGTGATTATTCCCAGTGTCATTATGTGGTTACTCATAAAATCATTTAGGTTGGCAAAGACCTTTAAGATCACCGAATCCAACTGTTAACCTAACACTGCCAAATCCACCACTAAACCATGTCCAGAAGCACCACATCTTCACGTGTTTTAAACACCTCCAGGGATGGTGACTCCACCACTTCCCTGGGCAGCCTGTTCCAATGCCTGAAAACCCTTTCTGTGAAGAAATTTTTCCCAATATCCCACCTAAACCTCCCCTGGTGCAACTTGAGGCCATCTCCTCTTGTCCTATCACTTGCTACTTGGGAGAAGAGACCAACACCCTCCATGCTACAACCTCCTTTCAGGTAGTTGGAGAAAATGATAAGGTCTCCCCTCAACCCCCTTTTCTCCAGGCTAAACAGCCCCAGTTCCCTCAGCTGCTTCTCATCAGACTTGTGCTCCAGACCCCTCAGCAGCTTCATTGCCCTTCTCTGAACTCTCTCCAGCACCTCAGTGTCTTTCCTGTAGTGAGGGGCCCAAAACTGAACTGAACAATTCAACGTGCGGCCTCACCAGTGCTGAGTACAGTGACACAATCCCTTCCCTAGTCCTGCTGGCCACACTACTCCTGATACAAGCCAGGATGCTGTTGGCCTTTTTGGCCACCTGGGCACACTGCTGGCTCATGTTCAGCCGGCTGTAAATCAGTGTCTCCAGATCCCTCTCTGCCAGGCAGCTTTGCAGCCACTCTTTCCCGAGCCTGTAGCGCTGCCTGGGGTTGTTGTGACCCAAGTGCAGGACCCAGCACTTGGCCTTGTTGAACCTCATACAACTGGCCTCAGCCCAATGATCCAGCCAGTCCGGATCCCTCTGTGTGGCCTTCCTACCCTCCAGCTGATCAATACTCCCACTCAATTTGGCATCATCTACAAACTTACTGAGGGTGCACTTGATCCCCTTGTCCAAATTGTTTGGACAAAGATCTTAAACACAACTGACCCCAATACTGAGCCCTGGGGAACACCACTCATGACCGGCTGCCAACTGGATTTAACTCTATCCACCACAACTCTTTGGGCCTGGCCATCCAGCTAGTTTTTTTATCCAGCAGAGTATGCCTGTCCAAGCCATGACCAGCCCGTATCTTTAGGAGAATGCTGTGGGAAACAGTGTCAAAGACTTTACTAAAGTCTAAGTACACAACATCCACAGCCTTTCCTTCATCCACTAAGAGAGTCACCTTGTCATAGAAGATCAAGTTGGTCAAACAGGACCTGCCTTTCATAAACCCATGCTGACTGGGCCTGACCACTTGGTTGTCCTGTATGTGCCATGTGATGGCACTCAAGATGATCTGCTCCATGACCTTCCCTGGCACTGAGGTCAGACTGACAGGCCTGTAATTCCCCAGATGTTCCTTCCAGCCCTTCTGGTAGATGGGCATCACATCTGTCAACTTCCAGTCAACTGGGACCTCCCCGGTTAGCCAGGACTCCTGATAAATGATGGAAAGTGGCTTGGTGAGCACCTCCATCACCTCTCTCAGAACCCTTAGGTGGATCCCATGTAGCCCCATAGACGTGTGTGTCTAAGTGGTGTAGCAGGTCACCAACCACTTCCTCTTGGATTACTGGGGCTTCATTTTGCTCCCTGTCCCTGTCTTCCAGCTCAGGGGGCTGGAGCACAATCAGTCTTACTATTAAAGACTGAGAAAAATATGGTATTTAGTACCTCAGCCTTTTCCCCATTCTCTGTCACGATGTTTCCCCTTCGCATACGATAAAGGATGGAGACTCTCCTTAGCCCTCCTTTTATTGCTAATGTATTTATAGAAACGTTTTTTATTGGTTTTTTATGGCAGTAGCCAGATTAAGTTCTAGTTGTGCTTGGGTTGGGCCCTTCTAGTTTTCTCTGTCAATAACCTCACAGCATCCCTGTAGTCCTCCTGAGTTGCCTGCCCCTCTTCCAAAGGTCATAAATTCTCCTTTTCTTCCTGAGTTCCAGCCAAAGCGCTCTGTTCATCCAGGCCATTCTTCTTCCCTGCCAGCTTGTCTTTCGGCACACAGGAACAGCCATCTTCTGCACCTCTAAGGTTGCCTTCTTGAAGAGAGACCAGCCTTCCTGGACTCCTTTGTCCTTCAGGACTGTCTCCCAAGGGACCCTGCCAACCAGCCTCCCAAACGGGCCAAAGTCTGCCCTTCAGAAATCCAAGGCAGCAGTTCTGCTGACCCTCCTCCTGGCTTCTCCAAGAATCAAAAACTCAATCATTTCATGATTGCTATGCCTAAGACAGCCTCCAACCATCACATCACCCGCAAGTCCTTCTCTGTTTGCAAACAACAGGTCTAGTGGGTGCCTTCCTTAGTTGGCTCCCTCACCAGCTGTGTCAGGAACTTGTCTTCCACATGCTTTAGCCAGAAGTAATGAACATCTTGGGAACCCTAAGACTCATCTTTCATAAGACCAAACAGCTGTCTATACAGTTTAACTTGCTATCACTGATATACACCAAAAACATGCAAATGAACTGCAAGAATTGGCTTCCTTAATAAGATGGATATTGACACAAGACAAGTTTATTACTATTTATTTACCTTTCACTGCCTCGGTGGAAAAGTATTTTACTTACAATATTTCACTTGTATTCACATGGCACTTCAAAAAGGCAATGTTAATTCAATGCAATGTTAGCAAAATTTTTAGGGAATAGAAAGTTATTTGTAACTGTCCTTTGCTCAAATAAAAAGTTTCATTATTTGTTTCTCTAGTTTTCAAGACTCCTCTTTAGTTCTGAAGTTCTGAATTATATCACCAACATGTAAAACCAGTCAGTTTTCCATATAAGCACTCAACGAGGTTGAAATGAGCATCTCAATATGATCATAATTCAATGTTCTGAAACACTCTGGTTTTCCACCCCTAAGTAGACTGAGCAACTGAAAAATTGCAAATCTCATTACTAATATACACTCTTTTTACTCCAGGGTTTTTCTTATCAGCATAATCTCCATATTTCAGAGACTGAGCTCACACAGAAGAGGTCAGCAGACTGTGGCAAGAGTTACTGTTTAGGTTCTGGATAGGCTGCAAGAGCATTCCTGCTCCCTCAGGAGGCACCAAAGGCAGCATCAAAAAACCACGCGCCACCAAGGAGAGGGGTGAAATAGAGGAGTATGTGTCAATCTCCATCTCACCCCTAGGAACGGAGCATGACTGATTTCTAAATTACTAATGGGATGTACTCCTCACCAATCAGAAAGTTCAAATTATACAGTCATTCTTGTAGTTCTTTACCACAACATCAAGCTGCATTTTTTAGGTACCTAAAATTAACTTTATACTATAAACTTCAACATATTTAAATTGATACAGATATTTTCTCCTAATGCTCTCAACTAATTACCCTTTGCCTTTGAAGGCTTTCAAATGGTAGGCAGGTTTGCTCATAAGCACTTCTATGCTTTTTTATGCCAATATTCTCTTTTAAAATGTCAGTCTTCTATTTCTTACCAAATTTCACATTTGCACAATTCTAGTCTCAAACCACCGTCAATGGTACTCAACACTTATCCTGCTAATGCCTGGACATCACCTGTAATTGGCCAAAATCAATAACAGCCTATGAAAAGTGGTGACAGTTTCACCGCGCAATTAAAATCTTTGAATATCACATTCAAATAATTACCTTAAAATTATGAGAAATAATTGTCAAAACCGCAAATGCCTACTGGTACTTCAATACATATATTTACTTTTACTTGAAAATATGTAGCAATATACAAAGTTGTCTTGACCAATCAATTAGCTTACAGATTGCCATGTATTTTATTTGTAGTCTCCTCCATTCAATACATTCTCGACACAATTCCTATTTTTTTCTGTAAGCAGAATAAACATCACTCCAAGAAGCAGTGGTCCTTTAAGATGTGCTGTCCCTATGTAACATCACACTCCCCATACTCCTGTCCTAATACACCCAAGTGAGCAGACTTCTAGCCCAACATGCCTATTAGGGCCATACCGTTGTGTTCCATGCAAACAGCATAAAAAACCAAGAAGTGTCAGGACAGACCATTTCTGACTTTTGCCAATATAATGTCAAGGTCTTAAAGGCCTTTCCAGTACTAGGAAAATGATGTCGTATAGTTACCACCAAATTACCTATTTTCTGCCTTCAGAATTCTAGATCTGGGCTTTTGTGGGATATAAAATGTACCCGATGTTCTCAAAATCCAAGCTGCAGGAGCCAGGCACTGCAGCTTGCGGGGGAAGCTCACTGCAGGATTGGGCACAGTCAGGTACAGTCATCAAAAAAATGTGGTGGCAACAGTGATAGCGATGTGCAGTGAGTAAATGCAAAGAAATGCAGGACATGGTTAAGGGCTGAAGTGAAACGAAACTTGGAATAAGGCAGCGTGACATGGCAGGGAACGCGGAACACAAGGGATGAGAGGTATAAAGGAGTGAAAATGGAGCCTTCTGGGCTGGAAAGCATTGGGGTAGAGCTCTGGGCTGGAGCAGACCGGTGGAGTAGGGCTACAGGAGCAGCAGAGACTGGTTCACCACAGAGCTCGCCCTCCCTGAGCACAGCTAACCTCGCTTTAGGGGCTGGGACAGTCCCAGTACCATCAGCCCTTTCCTACCACCTGTGGCCACAGGAAGCAGAGCGACCCTTGGCTATGGGCAGTATGAGGGCAGCACATTTCAAAGAAGCCTGATCGTTTCCTTTTCTCCACACGTGGTCTGCTCCTGGCAACTCACCAGGAGTTGTCTGCTAAGATGAAGGTGGGTATTTCAAGATATTCTTGACAATATTCAGGAACAGGTCACCAAGACACTGATGTTCCAGCCACGAAGTAGTACTTTGTGAGGGCAGAAAAGGTGTCAAATAGTTCCTCTGTGTCTTGTTGGGAGCTATGCCTCAAGGACACCCCTCAAACTTGACCTGAACCCCAAAGACCAACCCCTTCAGCCTCCAAGGGTTTCCTTCAAAGTCCGCTCAGGCTATTAAACACGGCCATGCAAACCATGGAGCTGAAAACATAAATTCCGACCAGTTTGTATACAAACCAACTGGAAATTTCCCTCGGAGCTACCTGGATCCTTATCCTGCTGTGCAGACTATAGAAGGAGGTTTCCAGAAAGGAGCATGCAGAGAAATAAAGGAGCAGGGTGGAGCCAGGAGCCGCCACCTCTCACAGGAGCAAGTTACTGCAGATGAGCTGAACGCGGTAACTTGCTCCTGTGCGAGGCAGCAGCTCCTGCGCTTGCTCTGTGGCGAGACTGGTGGCCCATCATGCAGGGACACAGACCGAGACTTGCAGCTCTAGGCAACGGCACAGAGGTCAGAGGCGCACGGAAAGCAGAGAGCACAGAGTGAAAAATGCAGGATGTGCAGAAGGGCTGAAAAGAGGCAAGGAAAATGGCATTGGAAACATGGAATGTGCCGCAGGAAAACAATGAGCAATGAAGAGGCGTATGGGCTGGATCTGTCTGTTTTTTCAGGGTGAAAACTGCCATGGAACAGGCAGTGGGTGGCACGCAGAGCTGCCTACAGCAATGCCTCGGCTATTCACCACCCCTCTGAAACACCAGTGTAACTTCTTCCTTCATTCTCCACAAGGACACTCATCAAAATCCCAGAACTGATGACAATTCATGCAATACAATCTTGCAGTATCTCTATCAGGCAATCCTAAAATTTATCTTGACATACATCGTGGCTGAAGAATAGATCATCACTCCACATAAATCTCTAGATTCTCTATTTCTGGTTTTATTCTTGACTCTTGCCTGCTTCTTTCACTAGCTCTTGCAACCTCCAAAAAGTCTGACTCTAGATGAGTTTGTGTTTGTTTTTATGAACTCGATAAGTGCTACGGCCTGCCACCAAAGCTTTGTTAGATGGAACAAGACTTTGTTGTTATATCGCATAACCAGAAAAGTGTTTGAGTACAGAAACTTTCAAACCCCAGCCTGACAGCTGTGTGCATCTGTCTGTACATCTAATGACGGTGTAGTTGGAATTGACTGCTTTCAGCAAAGGACGAGGGGCAGCTCCTGCTGTGGTCTGTTCTCCTACTTGGAACAACTGTCTCCAGGTCAGGCAGGGTTTCTTCTGGTTGATCTGAATGGTGGACCGATACCTGAAATACCCTTGGTGTCTGCATGAAAGGGATTTTGCCCTAGCAGGTATGATTAAACAGGAGTACAAGTTCCACTGATGAGACAACAGGATTAAGAT
This sequence comes from Caloenas nicobarica, assembly GCF_036013445.1. Taxonomy (NCBI): domain Eukaryota; kingdom Metazoa; phylum Chordata; class Aves; order Columbiformes; family Columbidae; genus Caloenas; species Caloenas nicobarica. Next base: position 38,861,011 of record NC_088247.1, read on the forward strand.
CCGTGGACTACTTCCATTTTACCGTCAAAAGTGAAAACGACTAGCTACGATGGGATCAGGATTTGATGTAACAACTTCATCCTTCATATGCTGCAGAAAGACATTTGCAGTCTTCGCAGAGGTTGCCGGTGAACGGATTTCAATCCTGAGAAGACGTGCATTAAGACTGGAATAGATGTGAAGCAAAATGGAAAAAAAAAACAAATCCTGACACTCAGTGGGGCTACTGACCCTGGTGCACATCTGTATCTTTATTGCTAAATTATTTATTTATTGCTGATTAAGGCCAAATATGAAATATAACCTGTTTAAAATATAAACTGCACAGTCAGATAACATTTTAGGGAAATCACTGTGACCATGCTCACATTCTAAAGTCTCATATTTAAAATAACTATAAAATAGGGACTAATATCAGCTATGCTCTGAATGTTTTTACATTTTATTTTAAAACATACCTTTTGTGTGATAAGCGTACACAAAGAATTCCACTGTTATGCTCTATATGTGCTTTTAACTGTCTCTAAAAATCACTCTGGGTGCATTTGCACATTTTAGGCAGAAATGACTGTTTTAAGTCACAAACGTGGTTGAATAACAGCCCTAAGAACAGAAGCAACACCTTCATAAGTCCAATAACTAGATTTTCAAACACTAAATGTTTTCTTATATAGCTTTGAAGATAAAGGTAACTTCTATACATAATGTTATACATATTTTACGTTATACATAATTTTATAAATTTTGTATTGCATTATACAAAGAAATTATCCCTGTATGTCACTGTTGGACACGATGACATGAGCACAAATAAAGCATCATGGCACAGCAGAAAGGACACCATGTTCACATAATGCTGCTGATATCCTCTTAAAAATATAATAAATATTATGTATTTATCTTGGGTTCGCTTAAACAGTGAAGGAAAACTGTGCAGTCTGTTTGCTGCAATACCTTAGCCATGGAAAGAGAAGCAGTTTCTTAAGTAGTCTCTTGAACCATAACTTGGATTCTACTGTAGTAACATTTCAGTTATGTTTTGCTTCTTGCTCATGATAATTGCTGCCCATTGCTTTTCGATGCTAATTATGTATTTTCTATATATCAAATTAAAAGAAAAAGCAAGAAGAAAGTCAGAAAAGCATAAATAAAGAATTATAGATGTTAGAGTCAGGGCAAAAGAGTTAACTTCGTACAAGCATTTTTTTTTCAGGATCATTAATTATTTCATTAATTTATTTCACAGAGTAACAAAAGAGCAACATGGTGAAAATATTATACTAGGTATTATGCAATATAAAAGTATATTAAAGGATCAATACAAATTCTGGAACAGGCTGATACCGGTGCACAGATAAGCTTCTGAATTTAAACTAACATGAGTTTTATGTCATTTTAAAAGTATAAAGAGACAAATAACTTGAGAGTTCATAGAAGGAGGAGTGAACCTGTCACACAGAATATTGGCAATTGCAAAGCAGGGGCTTCACAGGACAGAAGAGCTCTCTCCTGCTTTCTACAGTGAACTTATTCAATCACTTTTTCAGGCTATGAAAATATTCTAGCAAAATTTTTTACTCACCAGTCCTGCAAGAGAACTCTATACATGGACAAATACAAGCTATTCTAGTATAATCACAATGGCAAAGAGTAGGCAAATATACTGTATATCTGATTTAGGATGTTATTCCTCAAGTTAGGACACGAACTGGAAAAGGGTATGAAGAAACTGGAGGAGATAAGATGCACTGCTGGTTACATAGCAGAAATGCAAAAAAAAAAACCCCTGGGTTTGAACTCCAAAGAGGAAAAAGGTTGGGAAGGGATGCAATCAAGTGTTATAATAAAAAAGAGACTGTAAACAATTTTACAATGCTAAATTAGTCTCTGCAATAAAAAACCTCACAGAAATGTAAGTAAGGCCTTTTCATTCAGGGAATTCTGAATTTGCAGAATATCCCAAACCAAGTCAATGGTGATGGCAATTAACATAAAACTGTATTTTAAGTAATATTCATGGGAAAAATGCAGCGGCTAGCACAAACTGCAGACTTGAATTTAACACTCTCAGCCTTCCCACAATAGTACTCCAACAGCGTGTGTTATTAGTCATATCGATATGCACACTGCTTTCTGAAACACGTGAAATTCAGGCAAAAATACCAATGTTATATGCTAATTGCCCTCCATAGGAAAAGCTCCTATGCATAATACTTGAAAAGCTTCACTGAACTATCTCACTCCCTACAGTAAATCACTGTCTGTCACTGTCTGTTGATAATAGGAACCTAGGAAGTAACTGATCCCTGAAAGACATAATTCCACTGAACAACATCACCACTGTTATATACCAAGCCCAATAAAAATTACATTTAGAGAGCTCGAAACTGCAAAATGAAGTGGCTTCATATTTGAAGTAATGGTCTGTAAGTGATTCTAGATCATGGTCAAAAAGAATAAACTGACTAAAGTCAAAGTTAGGAATTTGCATTATTTTTGAACAAGTGTTTGGCTGTTGGTTTGCTTTGTTTCGTTTTGTTTTTGGGGAGGTGGGGTAGTGTTTGTACACAAATACTTTCTTAGAGACAGGGAGAATTTTCAAGAAACGTTCTTGTACTTTATAAATAAAACCACAACATCAGATGTTTCCAAAAGCACTGCCTTTTGTTTGCTGTGTTTATGTCTAGTGCTGATAATATTTTAATATTTGTCCAGGCTTTGTGGTACAAAGGCAAATCGCATAAAGAAGCATTTTGACTACATTTACATATAACTTAGCCATAAAAAGTAGAAAGGAAAAGTAAGTAGAAACAAAAAGTACCCATTAAATAATCATGCCCATTCCTGCACCAATGGAATATTATTCCCTGTAGTATAATGAGCAATTTGGCCAGGCTAGCCATAAATTATCTGACAAATGAGGCCGCTTGCCTTTTCCTTTGGGAGATTATTACGTAGTCTGAGGAAATTCACTATTAGAATCTATTTCTGACAGTAAATGTAAATTTTTCTTTCTGAATATCATCCTTTTTTTTTCTTGCTGAATTACAGGATTGCAGTTAGGAGCTACTCTCAATGTGCTGCGGGACCTGCCCGACACCAGCAGTGCTGCAGCCCTGCCTGGGTTTATCCACATCTCACAGAGCAGCAGCACTCGCACGGGCTCGCTGCAACGCCATAAATCCACCTTCTAGTCTAGGAACCCACAGGGTCCTTCCACCTCGGCCATCTTCTAAAATACAACAGACATCACAACACCGGCAAATTCAACAGCCAGAATTAAGTGAAGAACTGACACCACAACGCGAAGCTTTGTATCAGGAGACTTCAGTAAAATAATAAGCCTAATTACAGATATTTTAAAGTCAAAACAAAGACGTTTTAAGTGTCTCAGGAGCGACTTAAGAAAAAATGCATTTCTAACAGCAAATAAGATATAGAAGAAATAAGTGAGATAGTGGCAAACAAATCTCAAGTATATCCAAGTACAAAACTGGTAAAAAAAAAAAAATCATCAGATTCACTTGATTGCGTGGAAATTTCAAGGACCAACTAGAGGAAGACTGCTGAAAAACTACTAGATTTGTTTGTTCCCACTGAAAAAAATAAAGGCGCCTAGTCAGGAGCGCTTTTTTAGTTACCAAAATGAAATGCCTGCATAAACAGCAGTACTAAAAGACAACCTCTGGTGATATATTGATAATTAAGGTGAAATAAATCACCAAACCCTGATGCAACATATCTGAGATTTCTGATGCTTCTTAATAATGAGGCTCTGAATTGCTATTAAAAAACAAAAAACAAAATAAACAAAAAACCAAAACCAACCAAACAAAAACGAACCAACAAAAAACCAAACCAAAACCAAACACAAACAAACAAACAAAATGCCAATCTCTAACACTTAAATAGGGCAATATTTGCCAGCTCTGGAGCAGCGCGCTGTTCAGCAGGCTCGCTCGGGAGGCTGCGTGGCCCCTGCGCTCACACTGCGGCTGCATCTGCCTCCCTTTTGATCACTCTAATGAAAGAGTGCTTAAAAAGGAGTGGGGGACAGGAGAGGCACCACACTGACATAATCGATTCAGATTGCCAAAAGGCTTCTGTTACAGTCTTCCATAGCATTTTTTTTTTTTAATTTTTTAATTAAACTAGACAGTAAGTACTTTTATACGGTAGAGGCTACTTACTGTTGTGGATCAAACCCCGATTAAGAGACTGGACATGCAGAATAAATGGTCAGTTTTCATCTTGGCAAAGGCCAAGTGACTATTCAATTTATGTAACAGACTGTTTAATATATTTATTAGTAATCTGAAGAAGTCATGAACAAAGAAAGTCTGCTGATGAAGCAAGCTATGAAGCAAAGGCTGACAACTTTAGCTAGATTACAAAGTTCATCACTTTGAAAGGAAGCTGATGCCATACTTACAATTCTCTTACGACCTCAGTATTACTTTCCTCTGCAGTGAAAGATATGTGCTCCTGAGTGTATGAATTCGGGAAAGGTACTTACCCATATAATTAAGGACTGTATCATAATGTATATGAACCTGGCAACTAGAACTCTGCTATTTCCTAACATTCAAAGGCTTGTCTTCGAAGCTCATTGAACTTTTTTTTTCCACATGAGGTTTTGTCATTCCTTTGTCCTTGGTCTTTCCATTTTTTAAATAAAAATATAAAACCAAACTTCTGTCCTGCACAACTATTCTAAACCACCAGAGCAGCTGGAACACAGGTTGTTACTGGTGAAAAACCATGACAAAGAACTGGCAGGAAAGCTACAATGGGGGTGGTCTCATCTGGCTACAACACCCCCCATTCTGCCCATCAGCAGCAGCACAGCTGCTCCAACAGCTCCCTGCTTTGGCAGCCAACACTTCAAATAAAAGAAAACAGGACACTCTGCAGGTTGGCCAAACTGAGAGGGAATTCCTCTGCAATAAGGACAAGGTGCTTCTGTATTCCATGGAGATGACTCTATCATATACCAAAAATTCGAGTTATGAATGCAAAAATTTTTCAGAAAGAATATTGTAAACCCCTTTGAAGTACAGCGTAAGGTAGCCTGAGTAAATCAGTTGGTACCAGTACCCTTTTGACAATGCATGGCAAAGCAAAGATAGATCAGGTGATCCATATTTCACTTCTCAAATAAAAGAACAAGGAGTGATCAAATTATGCCAATTGAGGGAGAATTCAAATCTTATAAACACTTCATAATGAAACACGTAATTAGACTGGAGCTCGTTGATGTTGCCCTGGTGTGCAAGAGAAACAGGGACTGAACACATAAAAAGACTAACAATTTACCTTTAAAATACAACATTAAAGAATATAAAATTCACTTGTCTACATGGATCAGCGATAGAAAATATGAAAATTCCCACCTTCTTATCAAAGATCATCCATGGGAAGGCTTCACGAAAGAGCACCCTTAGCCACATGCATGTGCACTGCCGGACCACTCCAACCGATTTCTCTTTCTTCCTGTTTCCCCACAACACTTATTAAAAATAAATCTTTTATTAATCATGCGCAATCACAGGAATTATTGAATTATAGTCTACAAACCATTTAGGTACGAGTTCCTGGGGAACTAACCAAATCACAGTTCCAAGGCGAAGCCCGTAACAAACAATGAACTGTTTGTCTGGGATTGGGGGTGACACGCACCCAGCTGCCATCTCCCTAGGGACAAGTGTCACCAGCAGAACGCATGAAGAACACCCGTCTGCTACGAACAAACCTACCACCCAAAATAAGGCAGGAGGCTGTCAGAGATTTCAAGAACTCTGCTGAATTCTTCACTCTTCTTTCTGAGATCATCACAGATGGTGCAAGATTTAGTTCCTCTGTTCGTTATAAAATTTAGTCCCTCAGCATATTCATTATATGAAATTTTAAATTAAATTTCTTCTACAGAAATTCTTCAGGTAGTAATAAACACAGAATGAAGTATTCTGCGTTCTGAAGTATTAAGAAATACAGTTGAAGTACTTTCCTGGGTGTGACAAAAGAAATGCCTATTACCTTTTAGTACCAAGTACGAACAGTGTAATGCTGATTATTGCACCTGTAATCTAGAAGGCATTTGCAGTAAAGCTGCTCTGTCTTTCTGGTGTATTCGTCTGCTCAAAAATATCAGTATATTTACCCATAAGCTTGCTTTCTCTATAAGGGGAATCGCTGCTCTGCTGTCAGGGTGCTGTGCCTCACTTCAGAAGTGTCACATCTCCCCCAGCAACCCTTTCCTCCTTTCTTTCCTTTACTTCTGACTTCACCACTCTCTGCTTCTGTTTTGTACAGGCTTTTTAAGATGACTGTCTCCTATCAATGTATTTTGTGCTCACACACCTATTAATAAATCCACTCTCCTCCTTCGTTCTCCAAACTTTCGCAGCATTTATCCCAATTCTGAAATTTAGAGAGGGGAAGCATGCTTTCCTTGGAGCTGCCAGGAGGGGAGTGGGAATGTGCTGGGACAATGCTCAGAAACAGAGGGCAGCCAGCAAACAGATTAGGAACAACAACAAAAAAAACTTCTGAGGTGCCTCTGCACAACACATTTGCTTCACAGCAACAGCTCCCAGGTTGAAAACTACTGTTCCAGTTTCTCCTGAGCGGCCACGAACTCCACAGCAATATAAAACCAAGGAGGCTACTGAAAACACGGGCAGCACCAGCCAGGCTCCCTCCTTCCCAGGCACTCGGGGTACGGTCAGATCCCCAGTCCACAAACACCCCAGGAAGTCCCAGGCAGCCGGACCCACTTGCCTGCACGTGGGCTGAAAAAGACGATCAGGAAACATCATAACCTTCAGGAGCTGCTTCTATAAAATGTTTGGTCCAATACAACCATTTTGCAAGCTCTTCATATGCTATTATATTCCTCGTCTCTTCCAATGCCGGCTTTCTAGACTTTACTTGAAATTATTAACCTTTTTTGTGAAACACTTTCCAAAAAGTCAAAGCAGCTGAGGCCTGGGTGATGAGCAACTTGTAAAAATATATCTTTCCTAGAAACTGTGGGAAAAAATAATTGCATTCTTCATAAAAATTGCTATATTATTATTACAGAAAGAGAGGATCTTTTCATTTACTGTCCTGAATTATGAATTTTTATTATGTAGGGCATAAGTGAAAGAGCAATTATGATTAAATGCTAAATGCATAGGACAAAAAATTAGTTACTTCCAGACCCTGGCTGATAACTACTGATTTAACTGGTATCAGGATGACCTGCTCTGTCTCCTCTTTCATCTATTTCTGAGAAGATTTATGTAATGTAAATTATTAAGTTATTAATTAACAAATGTACAGTAAAGCAGGTTTTTTTTTCTTTTTCCTTTTTGCAATATGCCTCCAAGACATCTTTTTTTACTGCAAGCAATTTTGCCTGTCCTTTTGGACTATATTTTACCCTTGCCAAAAAAAAGCCTGCTAAAAAAAATATTGCAACATGGTTCAGTATATTTTGATTTTCCAAGCAGAAGATCCTCATGGCAGTTTTGTAAGCTACCCGCACAGACAATAAGCATTTTAAAGTAATACAGTTAACTGCAACTAAATACAGGTACTACAGGAAAAAAAAAAATCACATTGTTCATGATAAACACTGTGAACTTAATTCAGGTCTGATTTAAGATTAAGACAAAGTCTTTAGGAAAAAGTAGTAGGTTTTCTTAGACTAAGTGATATAGCTGGGAAGAACAAGGACTGGAGCATGCAAGATAGTCTCGTGTATCAAGAAAGACTCAGATGTCTCAAAATGTGGCTATTTTTTAAATATATATGATGAGCATAACAAAAGAACATAAGCTATTGCCTTTTCCTATATGCCGTCTTACCTACATCTTCAGACATCGGAGAGAGAAAATTAACGATCAGCACAGAAAAATGGAATTCCAGTTATTTCATGGAAACCCTATGCATTTTAACCAGGATTTTAATCATTTTGGAGTAGCAGCTGACAGCAAGTGAAAAATAATCAGCTTTACTTAGAAACCAACCCTGAAGACTCACATGCAAATATGGGCGAGAGAAGGAAAGGCGAATGATGAAAACTTTAGCAGGAACACAAAACTCAGTCTATATGGGAACAGCATCAAAGAAGCAAAGAGAGAAAAGGGCAAACTCAGAGAACACATATTCCCATAACAGACGATAGGAAACCTACATTTTAACACATCCCTGCTGTCAAGTTTTACACCCGTTAGGAAACCCGACAACAAAGCGTCTCTCATCTTCTTTTACAACTTGGTTTTTAAAAGTAGTGTAATTTATGAGCTTATTTTACATGTTATTTAAGTAATTTACAAGTTATTCTATACACTCAGCTACCACAGATCTGTGTGCTGGATCTACCTGTCCCAACACAAGTAACACACAACCCCTGGCATCTACTCTTTATGGAGGAATTCAGTTTCTTTTGGACATTAGGTTGTAACCTTAATATTCCTCTGCTGCAGTTTACAAGCACAGACCAGTGACAATTACTTTGACAGTTCCTACAATTCTACATTTTTGTCTAATATATTTAATTTCAAATTCAGAATATTCCTTTAATTTTTCACATCCAGCACTTTCACTGGAAGATTTATCCAAGACTGATTTAAAATGCACAGAAAAAGAATTAGCTCTAGGTTTACTTTATACGCACACACTCACTTTCCTGAACGAATAAAAGAATATCTATCAGATAACAATTAATACTAATGCTGCAAAATCAAGTTTTAATTGTTCCTTCAGAGAAATCTTTTATCTGTTTAAAAATTAAATAGGTCATTCCTTTCTTTGAAGCATCTTTCAACACCACCTTGCTACTATGGGAGAGAAAATTTATTATCTGACAGCAAACAGGCACTTCAGTCAGGTATAAATCACTCAAAGCTAATCTAGAATATAATTATTGTATTTGACATTTGAAAACTAAAAGAAAGGAAGATAATTGTTTTCCTTAGGACGAGAATGCAGGAACAAGGGTTTTTAAACAAGCTAGAGAATTCTAGTTCATCAAGTTGTTATGAAGACACGCAGGCTGAAGAAGTCTGAGTGAGGAAAGAGGGTGCAACTTCATACTCGAGGGCTTGCAAGAGTTGCAAAATTATTTCTTACTCAACTTTCTCAAGCTTACACACATGGCACAGTTTTCTGCAATTGTCCCAATATTCCAGTCAGTTCTGTACATCCAAGCTAGTCTGTAAATAAATAACATTATCTAAAACAAGCATAGAGGAAGAAGCTCTCAGAAATGAGGTTTCCTCCATCCCACTTCTTCTCCCAACTCATCTTTTCTCACTGCTAATATCATTCCATTAATTCTGTATTTCTGTCTTTGCAGGTCGTCTTGGTAATTAAACTTCAGGATGAGGTCTGTCAAAAAAATATAAGCAAACCTCCTAACTCCTCTTGCCAATACAGGCTCAATCAAACCATAAAAATTCATCAGCCAAACTATACAAAGAACCTTAATTTTATCTCTGAAAAAGGCAGAATATCATCTTCAGAAGAAACTTGGAAAATTCCTCCATAGTGCATGTCTCTGAATATTACGAAGATAAACAATTGGCATACGATACACGCAAAAAAATTCAAGTTGTGTAATAGCATCCTCTTATTTTTAATACAAAAGAGAAACTAAGGTAAACAACAAAGAAATCATCACTTTGTGCAAAAAACATTCATAATTTCCTATTATAAGGCTGAGTAAAAGAGGAAAAAAAACCAGTTTTGATTATCTAGTTTTAATGACATAATTCAAGTAGCTGTAGCTTAATACTTCTGCTATTAAAACAGGCTGGAAGAAAGCATTTGCACACTGTACCACTGTCTCATCTAACAACAAAAAATTATTCTAGTTTATCATGATATACATTTCATCTATCAAAGCACAATTTTCTTAACACATAAGTAATGTGTGGAGATTTTTGTCAAACTGTGTCTTGTGCAGAAACTAAGGACCAACATCTTGGTCAGTGAGGCCTGAGAGTCATTTCTGCTCCTCTTCTTGAATGAATTAGTTGAGAAAGGTTAACCATGTCCATAGTGAATTTTCCCTTATGGAGGGGAGAGAACAGTTCAGAGATATCCAATTCACTTTTGAGTCCATCTGTCCTGCTCTGCTCCCCAAATCCAGTGATCTCCTACCATCGAATACCCACATTCAAGCAGAATTTTGTACTCCTGAGTAAAATGATTAAAAACTTGACCATTTGAGATGTGATACTTTAACATTCACCAGAAGGGTGAAGTGCTTTTATAAAGATCTGTGAGACACGATGGTTCTGAAATATAGGCTCGAGGGGGAAAAAATAAAATAATCAATTTCACTATCCTGTTTCACTCTCCTCATTCCAATCGTTTCTATCCTGTAATTAGAGGCACATACATTATATATAATTTATAATCCGCTGAAAAATATTTGCTCACAGTGCAATCTTCCAATACTTTGGGAAAAAAGGCTTTACTTTAAAGTATGAAAATAGCCAAATATTATAGCTTTGAAAATATTTAGTTGTTAGAAGGGGGAAAAATGCCATCTGCTGGGTATAGCTGTGGACTGTCCTTTTCTTACTAACACACCACGCTGCCCCGAGCGAGCTTTCTCTTCACTTCAGAATTCATTTTTCCCATCTTGAAAACTGATACAGATATATGCATTCCTTTTGGGGAGTATGTAATAGCGACCTCATTAAAACTGTGTAGCATAAAGCCTCTTACTGTTATATCTCTCAGAGATCAGGAGGTCTGACAATAGGTAGAATAAGTAGCATTTGAATAAGGATGCTTTTAATCTTCCAAGAAGATTAGAATTGTTCCTAAATCCCCCAATATTCCACATGCTTTTGTATCTTCACATACATAACTTTTGCAGTTGGGTAATTAAAAAATTATGCAGCTTATACGTATAAAGCAGAGCAACACACTGGCATTTGTTTCTCTATTAGTCACATACAACTTTTCTACCATTCATAGTCGAGCAATGGAACACCGGTTGGTAGAGCATAGATGCAGAATCAGTTCATTACCTCCCTTAAAACCATGAAACCAAGGCATTGAAAATCATATTACTTAAGCAGGAAAAATAACAAAACGGGGAAGCTGAGAATGACCAGTTAAGAAATATACTTATATGACAATAGCTGAGAATTAGCAATAGCAAAGTCAGATTTAATCAAATGGATAATCATTAAAATTAAGAAGTATGACAAAAGGAGAATGGAGTTCCCACATGCAAACATGAGGAGGAAAAGAGGAGAGTTTTGTTTTGATTCATAACAGCCAAGGGAATTCTTTTGCATTTGTGTTTGTGTTTTTAATTGTACAACATAAAGCAGCATCTGTCACTTGTGTGTGTATATACACACATATGCATATACGTACATATATTTATAAATAAAATATCTGATTCATTTCATATGATGCTGAAACAGCTTACAACCTTGGACATCTGGGTTTCAAGGCTGAAATAAGGGCTTATTTCTCACATACACAATGATGCTAAAAATGAAGTAGGTCTTGTGAGTGAACATGTCTTCCACGTTTTTAAGAGAAAAGCCTTGAAGTTCATTTCAGAACAGAATTCAGTGCAAACACTGTGTTTGTACTTCACACGCACTGTCATGAGACTGCTTTTTAAAAAGCAAGAAAGCATGAAAAGTGTATGAAAATAAAGAACTGTGGCCTTTGTAAGATCCCCTAGTAGGATGACATGCTTACATCTGTTGTCAGATGGAACCAAATCTCTATTGAAAACAACTAAAGGCTTTTTACAAAGCAGTAGATATTCCCTTTCAAAGTGCACAAGCTCCATACTCGGTAGTTACTGTTCTTTTGCCTATTACTTAGGTAAGTAACAACATGGATTCTTCATTGACTCATCAGGCCTTGGTTATGCAAACTGGTCTCTCACAGACAGTTACATGCACCTATAGCCTCGCTGATTTTCATGTGTTTCTACAATAGGATAAGCATATTTTCCCAGAAAAAAATTACAAGCTGGGTGTTAGCCAAAAAGATGGCAAATGTGAATTACCAAGCCTATGGCAGACCCTAGGTCATTAAAGTAACGGATATCAAAAATCTAATTTATTTCCTCGGAATGTAAACAACCCTTAAAACGATAATTTTTCTCATATTTTTTTAAATCAAACATCACAACCTGGATCCCTACAAAACCAGAGATACTGGATAATTATTCTAAAAAATAATTATGTAGGTTTCTTTTCTAATGTCTCTGAGGTTGTAAGATAAGCGCATGTACCAAGAGTTTCCCTTGGCTATCAAAGGGAAAGGTGAAACTGCCGATAATCTCCCAGCATTTTAGAAGCCCACAGTTGTATGCATACCATATTGATAACACTGTTATGGCAGAAATGCAAACAACCTGCATCAGGGTCATTTATTTTGTTGACATGTTTTGCTGATTCCAATGTACTTGTGAATTCAGGAAGCCACAAAAAGCTGGGCTTCAGGTTCCCAAACCAATTTCAAAACATTCTGATGGTATCGAAGCAAACTGAAAGGTACTCTTGGAGTTACGACTGTCATGAATTATTCTTATCTTTAATATATTCATTATTTAGTACTTATATCCGTTCTCTTATGATTTGTGAGTTTGGTATTATCAGAAAATTACATTAAAAAATGTTCAGAATAAGACCAATGAAGCGTACAAAACAGTACAGAATCTCTGGCTGCCCAGTCTGTTCGTTCTACTCTACCACAGTGATAATTCTTTTCTCCTCTCAGTTTGCCTTATTCTTCTTCGAAATACACTACAGCATGCAAGGAAGTCATCTCAGCTGAGGCTTTTTCCCTTAAGTACAGGTTCCTTTCATTCCAAACACGATGGCAAAATACTTAGTATTCAGATCTCTAATAATTTCATACTAATGCTCTTTTCCAAACAAGGTTTTTAATGTACCAATCTGTAAACTCAAGAAAACAGACAATAAAACCTCATTAAGCAACAAACTAAAAAAAGAAAACCCAAACAACTGAATACTAATACAGACTGTAGGCAATTAATGCAGGAAAAAATATTCTGAATTAAGGTATCATTTATAGCATACCCATAAAATCTAGCAAATACTCCTTGTCTGAAGGAGAACAAATAGTTACCACAAGCAAAAATGCATTTCAAAGAAGCGCATATCAATTTATAAAATCCATTAAAAACACTTTGAACAGGATGTTCAAGAATACGCTCTAATAACTTCTATAATTTAAAAAGTTAATTTATATTGGTGCAAAAGAAAAATATGTTCACAACTGAATTTTATTAAGTCTAAGAGCAGCATACTTATTGTTCAAGATATAGCAAAAGGAAGAGAAACATTTTCCCTATTTAAATTAGACAGTTTTAAAATTATGCATCTGGCAAACATATAACAAAGAACAATGTCAAATTCCTCTTTATAAAAAAATGCACGTTATTTTACTTTGCGACTCAAAATTCTTCTCTACAACGACAATCCCACAATTTGTAAAGTAAATGTAGGTACGGCAAGTATTCTGAAAAACTTCTATGAATATATACAGTAAAAAAAGCATGAAGATATAAAACCAAAAATGTTTCAAAATATTTAGTAATGAAATGTCTAACAGTTCCATATCATTTGCAAAATATTTAACATCTGATCTCTAGGTAACCATAGAATAAGTCTGATTGGAGAGGACCTTCACATGTCACCTGTCTCATGTTCAAGACAGGGTCAGCTTCCAAGTCATATCAGGTTGCTCACAGCCACGTCCAGTCAACTTCTGAATATCTCCAATGACGGAGACTCTACAACTTGCCGGTCCTACTACAGTGTTTGACCTTTCTCACACAATCTCTCCTCCTGTCCTTCTACAGTTTGTGTCCTTTGCTTCTCATTCTTTCAACAAGCATCTCTGAGGGGCCTGGCTCCATCTTCTCTATAACCTGCCATTAGCCTTCTTTCTCTCGCCCTGAACAAAGCCAGTTCTCTCAGCCTCATGTTTTCCAATCCCCTCGCTGTCCTGGTGGCCCTCCACTGGCCTTGCTCCAGTGCATCAATGTCTTTCTCATATTGAGGAGCCCAAAACTAGACACAGCCCTGCAGATGCTGTCCCACAAATGCTGAAGAGAGGTGAAGAATCATCCTCTCCACCTGCAGCCCAGGTATCAGCTGGCCATCTTCACCACAAGGGCTAACTGCTGCCTCAACGTCAAAGCTTTGCCCTCCAGTACCCTGAGGTCCAGTTTGCTCTAAGGAGTCCCTAACTTGAACTTGCTCACCTGTTGGTAGCAATTTATTTCCTTGTGCTCTGCCACAAGGTTCAAGGACCTCAGAGGTCTGAGCATAGACCTTGCCAGTCAAGACCAAACCAAAGGCGGCACTGGGTCCCTCAGCCCTTCTGTCTTTTCTCACTACGTCTCCTGCAGCATCAGCAGTGAAACATTTTCCTTATTCTTCCGTATGTTACAAAGGTACCTACAGAAGTCCTTCACTTATCTTCAACTCCAGCTGGGTTTTGACTTTCCTAATTCCTTCCCTCTACACTCAAACACTGTTTTTATGTTCTCCACAGAGGCCTGTCCCTGTTTACATCCTCCATACCTTCATTGTTTCTGTGAACTGACTCAGGAATTCCCCATTCCAGCAAGCCAGCTGTCTGCTCTACACTTGTCTTCCTGCGCACTGGAAAATTCTGTGTCCTTGTGCATTTTGAGGATGCTCTCCTTGAAGAGCAACCAGCTCTCCTGGGTCCCTCTGCACTTCAGGGGATACTACCTACCTGCCATGGGATACTACCTACCTGTTCCTTGAAAAAGCCAAAGCCGACTATCCTGAAGCCGCAGATTACTTTTCCACTGCCTGTTTCTCTCACTCCTCTCTCAGATTCTACCACCTTACAGTTGTTTAGCTGGGGATGGCATCAGCCCTCAATTTCCACTGTCACAAGTAGCAAGAAATCTAAGCTACGTGGCCAAACAGGAATAAAATATCTATCCAAATGTAAAATAGGGCAGCAAAGTGCATGGGAGATAAGAAAATTTCAGGGGCATACAGTCTTTGGGAACTTTTCTTGATCTTGCTTCCAGATAGAAATGGATCTTTAACAGAGTGGATAATTGTTATGATAGCTGACATGAGCAACTGGAAAGACTGCTTTAAGGTGGCAGCTAGTTCAAGAAAAAAGAACAGGGTCTATAAAACATACAAGGCTACATTTACATTCCATTTTGCAAGCATATAGATAATTTTAGGATGATATGAGGCAAAGCTTTTAAAAATCTGGAGAAATGAGTAGCTAAAGTAGAATAATTATCTGACAGATGGAGATTGCCCAAGGCTGCCACTTGAACACATAAAAAGATGAAGCTGAGTCCATTTCTGCAAATTCAACATTAGAAATTCCAAGAGCATCCTGAGTATTAGTTGTGGAAAGTACAACATTATGTTCAGTGTACCAGAGTACAGATAGAGGTTAGATTCAAAGCCTCACTCTGAAAATAGTTTTTAAGAACTGAAGTGCTACAAAAAGATTTTAAATATCCTCACATAAGCACTATTGCATAAGTACTTAGAGCATAGTACCTAGGTAAAATGTATATCTACTTGTTTCCATCGCAATGCCAGTGGTGGCAGCTGTGCACGCATATTTCCAACATGGTAATATTTGTCCTTCCCCTCTTTGTGCCACCACGCTGTTCTTTCTACACGTAACACCCTTTCTCAACTAGTTTGCACAGCCCTGCACCTACATCTCTCCAGAACTAGGAAGACCAACTGTGGTAACAGGTGAATGCCTGAAGGTGATAGCTAAACAAATTACTCCTTTACTTTCAGTTGCAACTCTTACGTTCCATAAAATGTAAGCAAATTTGAAGCACATGCTTCCTTTTAACAACAGTACAGCCATAAATGCAGTTAATATATTCAAACCTGCACTCCTCCTGCTGTCATCCCAACACGGCGCACCTTTGCATCTATTTGCAACATCTTGTCCTTATTTGTTCTGTAATTGCTGTGCGACATCATCTGCATTCTGCCTCATAACTCCACTGTACTCGACAGAAATGCAGCCCCAATCTTGACTGTGATCTTTGGAGAATAGAGGAGTATGGGATTATTATTTTTATCGCCAAAGTACTATTTGTAAAGCTCCCTTTCTGTGAGGGATGGCATGCGTAAGAACAAGTTTGTGCTCTTTGATAAGGCGCATTCTGCAAACAGGTGAGAAGACAAAGAGCTCGCAGCCCAAACCGAGAATTTATGAATCACGTAAAAGGGGGAATGGAAAGAGAGGAGGGAGCAACAAAACATGGGCCAAACAAACGATCGTGTCAGTTCTGCAGATTTTGGCTGATTCAATTAACTTCCATGATTCTTCAGCCAGTTACCATTTTTTTTCTCAAAGCAGAGAGTGAGGGAGACTAGTTTATAAAACAGATAAGCTACTCGATGACAGAAAACAGCAATCTGAGAGCAAATCAAGAACATCACAGTTATTTTGAATCAGTTGCAGCTTCTTCCTCCCTGCCCAGAAGTTGTTTCTAATTTATAGAATAAAAAGGTCAACTTCATATCTAACAAAAGGAAAACATCCACTTGCCTGTAGTTACAATATCTATATCTGGTCGTTGATTTGTAATTACCAATGTATCCAAGATTTCAAGCCCCTGCTGTCAACATCTGAAGCCCCCGCTGTCCCTGAATGTATTGTACTTCATCTCCCATTTTTTTATTACTTGACAATGCCCATGCTAAAAAGAATTTTGCCTAAACACTGTTTGTTTGTTTTCCCATGTGGTCTACTTAATTACGGATATAATAAAAAACCCCCCACAATATAGACTTGCTACTAACAAAGAGTTCAAGTCTACTTCAGATTACTTTTTTTTAAAGAAACAAGCCTTTCTTACTATTTTTGTCTTAGAAGATGAGTAAAATTCTTGATTCTTTCCAGTATTTCAAGGTTCTATACAAATTTCATATTATTCTGCAATTTGAAATGGTATAAGATTGACCCAGTAAGACATTCACTCAAAGCAAATAAAACCAAAGCCTTGCTTGTAATTTGATTTTATCATGTCTGATTCAGATAAAATTAAGGGACCTGCACAGGCTAATTAAAAAACTGTAAAAGGAAGTATGGACATTTAAGAAATCCTGGCTTTGGAAGCTGCCACAAATCTGGCACTATGTAGATATTTTCAGCTGATATTTGTGACATTTAAATAAGGCTCAGAGTTGTTTGGGGGGGTTTATTTTTTTAAGAAATATTCTTAGAATCAGGCATTTTGGGAAAAAGCATCTCTACTGTTTAAAAACAGTCTTCTCTGTAATATGACTGAGATATTGTACATGGCAATTAAATATCCTCCACATTCTCTTCTAATAAGGTCGTTTAACTTGTAGGTCATTTGGAAATGCAATTGATGTGTTTAAGTCCCTGTTATTTTATTTTCTATGAGCATCATCGCAATTTAGGAAAAATACAAGGTACTGTTATATGATCAAAGGGCTCCACTTTGCATTGTTGATGTGAGACCATTATCTTAGTAAACGTGGAATGACAGAGAAGTGCTGGGAAGTGGGTCTAACTTTTTAAAGCATCCGTAATGTGGGGGCTTTTAAGTTCAACTGCTGTGTTTCACCAGAGATAAACAACAAAGTACTCTCTCGTTTACCTGATTTAATAAGCTGTCCGTTGTTTTTTGTATTGTGTGTTTGATTGTGGTTTTTGTTTTTTGTTTCTTTGGGGGTTTTTGGTTTTGGTTTGTTTTTTTTTAGTATGATTGTTTTGAAATAAAAGTAACTATATTGATGTGATGAGAAGAGATCGAGAGAGCGCATAAACTGGAATTCTTGCAAACACAACATAAAGAGAGTTAATCTAACCGTCGTCCTGATGCTTGGACAGGCTGGACTATGACAATACACAGGGGACAATTACCATGGCTCAGCTGATACGCTGTAATTCACTAAGGTGCAATAATGTGATTTCTTTCAAATATGTGCACTGAACAGGAGTGTCAGGATTAGGTCACTGAGGTTACAGAAACCCTGCCTTTCTTTGGGATGCTATAGTATCTTTTTTCTTTATGTTTATTCTTTGTTATGCAGTCTTCATCTTTATAGGAAAGCTTATTCTAAACGTACTTCATAGATCATAAACCAAATCCTTCTTTTTAATTCAATGGCAAAGCTCCCTCCAACATGAATAGTGAAATAAATGAACCCTAGATAAAAAACAGTTGGTCATTCATCCATAACTGAACTACATCTGGGGTGAAACACAGCAATTTTGCAGTTAACATTACTATTGCAGACTGATCTATGGGTGGAAATGCACAACTGAAAGCACAGGGGAATTTTAGGTAGATGGAAAATAATCATACTGAGTAAAATCTGGCAGACTCCCTAGAGGCAACTCCTTTATTCAAAAGAAAATGCTCAGGATTGTTTACAATTGTTCAGGATCTCAATTACATATGCCATCCAAAAGACATGTCCAACAGCTGACAGTCCTCTAATCTCAAGCTACTGAATAAATAATGCCCTGTATGCTTTTTTTCACTATTTAAGTGAACAAGGAACTATAAATACAAGGGCTGGATGGCTCAAGGTTTGTGATACAGGTTCAGCCTGTCTCGCTACTGGTCGGGCTGTGAGCTGTGATAATACCACACACACTTGTAGCACAGGTTTAGATATGTCTGCATTTCAAGATTTAAAGATGAGCCTGTAAATCAGAACAGAGGACTTGGAAATTACAGACAATCCCCCTTCTCAGTTTTTCAAGCTGTGAACTATTTGAGATCAATACTTTGACTTTGGCTCCTCATTTGTCAGTAGGAGATCAATACGAAGGCATACCTTCTATTTCCATAAATATTATTGCTTAACTCCACCAGAACAACACACAAATTCTATAACAGTACTTTAACCACATCTGTATTGCTCTGCTGTCAAATGCACGACAGATTTCTTTTCAGATTACTGAAGAAGAAGAAAACATTTTTTACTTAAAAGGTTGAAACCAATATCAATGCTTTTAATCTCAGTGGGGCAGGGAGAGGCAGGAAGCCTAACTGTGTTATGTTAGAATTGCCATTAGTAGGACATTCAGTCCATCAAAACAGAAATCAACCATTTTATTATGGTAGTGCTCAGAATTCAGGAGCTGCCTTTTTTACAGTCTAAAAGTAAAGATGCTTCTTTTAAAACTCTAGTCAATAACTTCAAAATCAGTATAATTCTGACGTTTCCTCAAATGAGTTCAGCCTTTACCAAGTGATAAATTGGATACTCAAATTAACAACTGAAGCAGTTAAACCTGGAGTATTTCATTCATTGTTTGTGTTTAACTGGGCAGAAGCTACTGTTTCATAGGTCATTACTTAACATAAATACTTCTCTCCCAACAACGGAAAATTATTAATTTTCCACCCAGTACTTCATTAGCTTTTATTTGTTGGATAAATGCACTTATATTACTAATACCAGTCAACTGTCACATGAGATGAAGTAAAACATATCTGGAAGTATCGTACTTTATTTATCGAATGTCAGATTTCTAGGATTATTTTTTGTTATGCATGTGAGAGGAACATAAACAGCAACATATTTAAGTATTACAGTATTTACAGACTAATCCAGGTAATTATTTCCACAATATGGGCAATGCACTTATTTTCACACAGCTAGAATATGGCAGAACTTTTCTAAATGCTAGAAGTGTTTCCATTTTCACACTGGAACAGCCGTTCTTTAATAACTCACTACTAACTGCCCAACTTTTTAGAAATAGTTTTTGCTAGCTAGTATTTTATCATGTTTTCATGTTCTGATCAAATAACCTATGACACCATATATTAAATGTAACACAATAGCACTAACGATTTTGTATTTGAAATCAGTGTTGACTAATCAAGCTAATATTCCTTTTTTATTGTGAAATGAAAATCTGTTGCATTTTGCTTCTGAATCTCAGGATACTACTGTATACTTACAAGCTTCAATAGAAGTCACAAGAATATCATAATAAAAGTGACCTTCCTGTCAAATAATGGTTTGGTTTTTTTTTTACAGAAACCTTTCCTATTACACAGTTCTGTGACTTAAATAAAAGCCAAACAAACTTAAAATGTTTGTAATGAGCTGATTCTCTGAAGTCAAAATATTCCTGTATATTCTCTGAAATAGCTATGTTGTTACTGATGACTTCATATTACATTTTCAAATACAAAAATCTGAACAGACACTTCTGACCTCACGAAATGCTCAGAAGTCAGCAGTTGAGTACAGTTTGCAGAATAAACCGCATATCCTTAAGATACTCTATTCACCTAATATATTCATTAACATGACATGCAAATATCCAAAAGTTAGATAGGCCATTATTAGCACTCTGGTATACGTAAGCTATATATGAATTAATTGTTTAATCGTATTGGGTTGCCTATGGCACCAAGAAAAGACAAGCTACATGTCAGTATTTCAAACTGTCAGTTGAAATGAGCCCCAGATGTTAAAACATTAAGCAACTTAAAAATCAATTAACTTCATTTTAAACAAAATAGTTTCCAAGGCAAACTTCAAACTAGTGACTCAATCTTCCCCTCCCTGGCACAACTGAACATTGAAATTGCCCCTATTAAATATGTGTAGTGACTGACCTAGGCGAACAGTATATAGAAGTAATGTAATGTAAAGGTTTATGTGTCTTCTGCCATTACAACTCACTGGTTTTGATTAAGATTTTAATGGTTTTAAAGACAATACCAAAGAATACTGATTGAGTAAAAATGTCAAGTTTTGTTTTTCTCTACGAAAACAAGTGCCTGTTCGTCACCGTGCAGAATTCTAAAATGGAAGAAAGCTTGGGTTGTTATTATTTTGCATAAAAACAATGGAAAACAGTTATTTTACGTAAGAATCTAAACTAATATAGCCTGCCCTTACTTTCTAAAAACAGGGTAGTGATTTTAGGGGTAGTGCCAAATCCAAACAGGACTTCTAAAAGAAATTTCATGAAACTTGATTTAAGAATGAGTAAATTTACATTAGAAACATCTGTCACTGTTTTTCACTACAGCACTGATCACAACAGTTGTCTGTATTTTCAATGAACAAATTGTACAGCATATAAAGGCATAGCCCCAGGAAATGTCAAGAAATACCAGAGGAGGAATTATTTGCTAAGGGACATTCACATGAGTGCTATACATTTAAAAAGGGAAGAGATTACATACCCCTCTCCACCAATTCTTGTTATCTTTAGACGAAAATCAACGGAGTTCAGGCTGGGTGGCTTCCACTTCAAAATATCATCACATCGACCGGGCTTGTATTTCTGAGGACAATTAAAAAGCAGTTTAATTATCCTTATTGTTTTTCACTGGTTTTAAAAGTAACAATTCAGCATTTCAGACTATATTAGCTGTCTCTAATGAATTACAATACTTAGTGTCTGAAACAGTGAATTCCATTACCACAGAGGTAGTTGTGCTTCACTACTTTATTTGTTGCTCCCTTTTAAAACTGCTTAGTACTGTACCCAAGCCATTGCATATAATAAAACGCTGAGAATTGAAAAAGAAGTTAGCGTATAGCATACCTCATTATCTCTCTCTGGCTAAAGGAAAATTTCAGGAAAGAAAATAAGACAGCACAGTAACAAATGCAAACAGTGATGGGACATTTAAGGTAATCTCAACATTTATGAATAATTTTATGAACAATATTTTTGTTAGCCGTCCTGTTGGCTGACCCAACATGAAAGAGCCAGCAGTCCCCATACTGCCAACTCTCAGAAAGGCCCATCAGAAACATGTTCTTTCATACCAAAGGAATTTAAGTTATGTAAAGATTAAGGAACATCATGACATATAGGGACATAAATAAGGGAATATCTATTGCTTAAGAGAAAGGGTAGACACTTGAACAAAAAGTCACAAGGAACAATTTTCTCTTAAATTAGAGCTTTGGTTTCTCATGGTCTCTTCTATCATCTGCTTTGGTTTACTAAGCTGACATGTTGTTTGTCCTCAGCTAACAGTGAGAGCCAACCTGCCAACCCTTCCCATCAGAGTTAACATGAATACAAGAAAAATAAAAGAATAACTTGGAGATGCACAGAACAAGAGTATTTAGTTGTTAGATCACTATTAATCCACAATGAGAAAATTTACACAATTTTACCCAAAAATACCCAAGAATGTCCAGTGTCTTTTAATAACATAGCGATCACTAGCATCACATTGCATCCATGCCATGTTAAATATTTGAAAAATGCAAAATTTATTGATGATAAACCTAACAGTTGTAGTTCTAACACGACAAAAGCAGGTGAAGAATTTTCTGTTTCCTGATGTAAGAATGGAAAGTTATTGTTTCCAAAATAAATTCACTGTATCTTGCTTCTCATTTCTTGATGAAAAGATGGTGCATGACTTTTGCTAGACAATAAGAAAAAGCAAGCTTTACACAACTGAACCCCAAATTAGCTCTAAACATTTTTAGCCATGGTTCTCCTACTCATGACAAAACTAAACTACTAAAAGCTTCTTCCGGAATTCGAATGTGGCTGGCTACAGTGCATCATCTTTTATTTTTTGATCACAGTCCTTAAATGGTTTGAGAGGGACGATCTGTTCTGGTTCCTGTTCAGGGCGCTATAAACCCCTTCCAAAAGTCAATATTAGAGGCACCTGCCTGACTTACTATTGTAATCACACGCATATACATAACTTTTATGACTAAAATATGTTCCAAGAACAATGGGGCAAAATACAGTTTTCGCAGAGACATTACTTGCTCTCTCTTCTGCAATTTCTTATTTGGCCAAAGACAATTACTACTACCAAGTATTTACTAACTAGTTCAAAGAAGAACTATGGGGAACACCAGTTTGTTAGGGTTGGGGTTAGGGTTGGGGTTAGGGTTGGGGTTAGGGTTGGGGTTAGGGTGAAAATTTAATTTATGAAACAGCTGCTAGAGCACGTATGAAGGTTGAAAAAGGTGTTGATTTTCCTGTATGGAAGAGAAGATTCATACTAACGGTTGCTCTTCAGTCTTTGCATCACTGAGGTCTTCAACTATTCCATAAGTATCATGTGTCAATCACACATAATCCTAAAATTTCGTATTAAGCCTCTACATGGCATGACTTCTAATTTATTCACTTGCAATAATCTTCCCAGCAAGATTACTGGACTGTCTACAGTGATGGATTTGTTAATATATACTCAAATAGTCAATTTCTTTATAAGTAGCAGGTCATATTTTTGAGACCTCATGGGCTACGAAGACCAGACCCAGTCTAACTGACTTTAGAAAACGACCTCAACTGGTTTAATAAATGGCTCCAAACCATTCTTTTACATATCATTTCTTTAAGGAGAAGATTAAAACAGGCTAATAGTCTTCAAGAGAGTAGAAATTTTCTCTTTTGTACAGAAATACCAGTCTCAATCAAAAAACACCCCATATTTTGTGTCAGAATGGTAAATTTGGACTGCTGCTGTATTCACGAGTACTAAATATTTCCTCCCAGTCACAAATGGGAGCATTACTTTCTGGTGGAACATACAAACAGGATTGAAATATACCCCGTCTTGAAAACTAAAGACCAAGATTTCTTCCGAGCAAAGTGAAAAAATTCGAAGCCCATTAAGGGAGGAGCAAAGGCTTCTTCCTGTTTCTATTTACTTCAGCCTGGAACATAAACCCTGAAAATGCCAGAGGCTCCTTTAGGAAATGAATTCTTATTGAGACAAGAAGAATGACCCAACCTCTCTGAGTGGCGGCGCTGACACCCTGAGGAAGAGCTGCATCCGATCGACAGAACAACGGCAGAAAGGCCCCACTAGAGCTCTGGTGTCCCGACTCGGACACCAGCCAACAGCACATGCTCAGGGAAGGGGAAAAACAGAGCAGTCCCATACGATATTTTTTATGACTACTCTCTCAGAGACTACCCATTTTTAGGCTCAGAGACCTCCTGATGTGGATGTGATTCAAATCTAATTCCTACCTATTTACTGATTTTTGGTTTACCCTGCATGAGCTTGCCTGTAAAACCATGTAAAACCTCTACCAGCTGTAAGAGCCCCCAGCAGAGTGTTCCACGCCCAGCCCAACCACACTGCAAGAAAAACCACCACCTTTTGTTAGTTCTGAACCAGCTTCTGTTGACTTCAAACCCTTGCACTCCCTAGGGCTCATACAGAGGTGGTGAGCAATCAAACCCCATTGCTTCCATGCTGCTCATGGCTTCATGTGCTTCTGTACACACAGAAAGACACTCAGCTCAGAGGCTATCATTTCACATGTGCAGTTAGTCTACATCTACCTGCACAGAGGTTTATGTGCTGTTTTATCACTCAGTCTTGTAAGGGCTTACTATAATTCTCCAGATGTAGCACCAGCCCTTGCTGATCCAGCAAGAAAACATCACGGTTCATCCCGTTTTCCATCTTGCTTATGTGCAGTACAGGTGACTCCCCACCCTGGTGAGGACTGAACAGGACCCCATCCCTTCACTCCTACTTTTTAATCAAGTGCTTATCTGTGTAAGAACCTTTTCTTTTAAGTCTCACATCTGCTTTAGTTTCTTCAAGAGGTTTTTTGTTAGAAACGTTGACAGAAGCTTTCTGGAAGTCTTAGCAGGGAATACCATATGATCCTTAATCAAATGATTTTTGATCCCTGTGTTGGAGACGCATAACTTTAAAAAGGCATGCAGTTTTCCCCAACTATATCATGTTTACCCAGATATCATCTACTGTATTCCTTATTATAGTTTCTACTCCTTTGTCCAGTACGGACGCCAAGCTTAGAGGCCTTACTTCTTCCCTGATCTTCCATGACACTTGCCCCCACCCTCAGTTTTTTTTAATTAGCATTGCATTTTCTACCCTCACATGCTTTGACACTAATGTGTATTTTCCCATATGATCTACTATACAATTTTTTCAAACTCCCTTTCCAAGACTGACAAGTTATATTCTCCTAAAAGTCAATAAGAAACCAACTTCACAACAGACAGGAATGACTATTCCAAGATCAGTAATGAAAAGCAGTGTTTTGACAGGACATACCTGCATACCTGTGATTGCACTGCTGGATTCACAATTTTGACTCAAGTTTAAATAGAAAATTAATTGGCTGACTTCCTTGAAGGGACGTGGAGGAGGATTTGTTCTTTAAGATGAAGTTATCTTTCTTGCCTTTACCTCTAGAACCAGCACAGTGTTAAACAAGCCTCAGCTAAACATTTTGTCCTATTAATAAAAGAATGTAGGAAAAATTATCTCTACCACACTTCAAGTTAGCCAAACAGATCTTACCTAGAAATCAATGGCAATAAATATACACTTTTGACTATGACACTTAATTCGACCATTGCCAAATAACACCCTTCTCACTTGCTACACTGAACACCTGCTAAAGGTAACATGCAATTCACAAATATCTTTCCAAAACAGTTACAAAGGCTTTGATGAGCTATCAGACTTCAAAGCTCATATTAAGAACAAGTTATACAACCCCCCCAGCCTTCTTCTGTTACCATGAAAGCCAGAAATTCACATGAGAATTCAACCAATTCAACCATTAGTAATCCCTGAGAAGGAGATTATTTTTTCTAACAGGTGAGTCTGTATACATGATACAGCAGCAGTTAGTTCTTGAGTTTGAATGCTAAGTGCTAAATCAATTTCTTTAAAGATGAGCTGGAGCCAAACAAGAATTCTGCTTGTTAAGTATGTGAAAACTTCACCTTAGATGAATCATTGCATACTGCAGACCTGTTCTGCCTGAAGTTATTCTATATTCTAATTCCAAAACAAAATGTGAAGCAATCTGTCTGAGACCAAACTACTCCCTAGCATTTTAAATATAGCATTCATAGCAACGATATCCTCATCACCACCCCCCGACAAATATGCATGTACATAACTACTTCTAAAACGTATCAGGTCCCATATAGTCTTCAATATAAAGTTAATGGTTCCATCTGAAACGTTTCAATCTAGTGTAACCACAGAAATTAGAACTCCACAGCAAAAATGTACATTGACAAATCAGAAACTATCTCAAATAGTTTTAAAGGATTGGACTAGATGACCTACTGAAGCCTCTTCCAACCTAAATTATTCTACAAAGCTCTAATCTCTCTTTGGATGCTTACAGGTTGCGTACAAGTTGCACTTACACTAGTATTTTAGTTTGCAAAAGTAATGAACTTCCAAAGCAAACTCCCCAGTTGTTCCTACTTAGTACATGTTAGATGAGACAGCAGGGCACCTCTGGTGCATGCAAACTGGATTCCATTTACATAAAACCAGACTTGAAGTTTCACTTCGGGGACACACCTACTGCACTTGACCCCATGATTATGGACACCAGAGTCCAAGGCAAAGGCCGTCCCACTGCAGTGTCACCCAGCACCTACCTCGCACAGATCAGCCCGAGTCATGCAGATATCCCACAACATCCTGAAATGCCACTTTGAAGAAATAATGCTGTCAGTGCTTTCAAGTTGGTCATGAAACCCCAGCCCTCAAATTTCTACCAACTCTGCTACTCACTCAGCATCTACCCAACTTTTCTTCTATCTTTGTATTATTATAGTTACGGTTATTGTTATTATTAAAATAAGTAATGGCCCTTTTGTGGCCATTCCCTCCTGGCAGAACCCCAGCCCCTTTCTTTCCATCATATCTTTCTTTTTCATGAGAGTACTATCAATCAGTATCACCATTGCTCAAGAGGATGAAGTCCAGGGACAACAGATGTGTCAGAAGTAGCATGGCAAATGTACCCCTATTATGAAGATCTCGAACTTCGGGAAGGAGCATAATAACCAACCTAAAATTCAGATGTACATCCAACACCCTGGGATTCAGAATCCTTATTGAAGACAGCCCCACAAAAAGCACATCCTCTGGTATCCCTCAGAAGCTGCTGAATCTCATCAATTCCTGATCCTATACTCAACTCCACAGGCTTAAGTGGATCCATTCAACTCATAGTTCGGGATTTTTTGTTAAGACCCTGATGGGCCATTTGAGCACTCCAGGGCAAAGTGATGGGTTGCTGGACATGCTGAACCCCAGATCCACTGCCCTGTCCCAAAAGTATCAAGTCTAGTTGCCCCCTTCCTCCACAGTTGCCCATAGAGGGGGCAACTCTTTTTTCCTCTCCCTACAGGTCATAAGAAAGGCTGGCCCTCAAAGTTCTGGTATCTGAACTTTTGCTGACACATTTCTTGTAGGTTGCACATATTCCTCCCACACAGGTTTTGGTTTTGCCTAAAGCCATGTGTCCTCTCAGCATTTGGCTTCAACGAGCGGTTCAGCAGAAAGCTGAAAGCCTGGGCAACAGGGATGTTTGCTGTCTATAATGAGGACGAAGTTTCACTCCAAACAGCTCCTTTCACATGGGGCAGACTTTGCTGCTCAGTATTTCGTAGGAGGAAGAGTGGGGTTGGTTTCTGGGACTGCATTCCGGGCAGGCAGTCCGGGCTGTGGGGTGTTGCTGACTCACCACGAAGACACCCACCTGGAAGACTGAGTAACTTCAGTCCAGACAAAACAAATGGTTCATTTATCCTAGCGACTGAAAAGGAAGAGGGGGTGGGATAACCAAGAGAGAAGTTCGTGTCTCAGCACAG
This sequence comes from Caloenas nicobarica, assembly GCF_036013445.1. Classification (NCBI taxonomy): domain Eukaryota; kingdom Metazoa; phylum Chordata; class Aves; order Columbiformes; family Columbidae; genus Caloenas; species Caloenas nicobarica. Next base: position 38,888,671 of record NC_088247.1, read on the forward strand.
GGAGGTATTTCCTTGACAAGGGCACCTTACAGGCCTACAAAGCCACATCAGGCAGCTCTACCTCCCTCACCTTTATTAAATACCATTCTCCTCAAGTGCAGCAGCAGCTAACGTGGGTCACCTTACACTTTCCATCCTCCATGTCTTCTCTCCCTCCTTACACCTCCAAATGGCAGGACGGTAGCAAATAACTCAGCTCCTTCTGCTACCTGGCACAGTGCTGCTTCTTGCCAGCTGTACCCTCCCTTGGGAAACTGGTCAGACCTGGCCCTGCAAGGTGTCCACAGGGCTGCTCAGCTGGCAGCCACGGGCACACACCAATTCAAAAAGAAGTTTGGAAAAAGAGCATAGAAGGCCCAGGGAAGATTTATTTGAATACCCATGCTTGCCCAAGAGGTATGGCAGGTTGACTACCATTGGAGAACGAGCGCAGGTGAGGGAGGAGGGGATGGGGTTAACCAAGACAGCTACCAGGAATCTACTAGTGTCCTTTTAAAACATCAGACCTGGAGCAGATGATCCCTGTTGTCCCTTTCAACCTGGTATTCTGTGATCAAATGTAATTTGCCACATTGCAAATGACATTAGGCCTTAACCACACTGAATATGCAACAAATTGCAATTAAGTATCCTTGAACAATAAATATAAATATTAAATATAAACCTTTACATGTCTAATAATTTTAAGTTTCAAAGAAGTTACCTTACTATTTAATATTTTAACACCAAGAAGAAACTTCTATCATTACATAAATGATATTCTGATATTCAGTTAGACTGACTTACCGGGATGAAGACGCTAAAAGCATTTTTAAAACATTCTAGAACACTCCACATTCACAAACAGTAAGAAATATTTATTCCGCTGTAAAATCCACCCATTTCCATTACCAATATTCTTCTGAGTTTTAATTAAATTGTTTGCAAGCAACTTTGTATCCAACATGATGCTAAAGCTTTCACTTGAAAGGAAAAAGTTAACTCCTGCAAACCTATAATAACAACACATCTGCTCTGCTTTCCCACTCAAATCAATGGTTAAATGTTTACTCTGAAGAGCTCTACTTAATTCTCAGGCCTCTTAATATCCATAGGGCAGCTGCTGCCCTACCCAGTCTAACAGTTTGCATTCAGCTGTGTAAACATAAAGACAGAATGATGACCCAAAATGTGTTTTTGTTTTCTCGCACTACAGATCCTGGATCATTTAAAAGAACCAAAAGGATCGATTATAATCCATCATTTCAGGCTAGACCTTAGAGAGAGATGAGCCAAAGAAACAGAAGTTGCTAACATTGCCAACGGATTATGTGAATAAGTCACATCAATGGATCAAGAAACCACAAGATGAAAGGCAACCATTGACTCGATTGTATATTCATAGATTTTTAAGACTGGAAACCATTACTGGGCTCACTGGGTCAGCTCTGTTGCATATAGGACAGAGGTTGAACAATAATGTCCATAATCAAGCTTATAATTCCTGTTCGAATTACAGCACACCTGTATGAAAGATCCCAGGTGATGCAGAAACCACAACATATATCTAGGGAAGTTACTATGGCCATTTCTTACACTTGTGCTTAAAAATGTATGATTATTTCTACACTGAATCTTGTTAATGCCTTAGTTTAGACTGAAGCCCAGCTCTCTGTGTAATTACTGCCCTTTTTTAAGATAAAATGACTGAGTCTCATGGCACGGGTAATTTTCTAGTTGGCTAATGTACATATCTTCATACTGTAATTTCACAAAATCCTGTAGAAGACTAGGCAACAGAACTGAACCTACTATTCTAATATTCTTTTCACTGCTTATGTATACAGTGGTATACAAAAGAAAGTGTATCTATACTTCGTATTCTTTTGCATTGCATTGAAAGGTGTTGATAACTGGCTGAAATAATACACTTAATACACTTGCTCCTAGATACACAGCCCACATTTGGCTGTATTCAAGCACCACCGTAAGACCAAATCCAGGTGAGCCTACATGACTGATCTTTTGCGAAAATAGAAAAGTTTGCTGGAAAAGCTAGAAATAGTAACAACATGACTGTAAACACATACACACACAAAAAAATTCCAAACCCTATCACTAAAACCTTTAGGAGCAACACAAAATGATTATAAGGCAGTAAAACAATGAGATGCTGAAGCTGAGATACAAACAATATTGGTTGATCTAAGTTTGGAGAGTCTGAAGAGTTCACAGGTATCTAAGAAATTTCTATCAATGAATGTAACAGATGAAACTTCGATAAATGCAGGTCAGCCAGGGAAAGATGTGTTGCATTTTACTTGGCTATACAGATTCCACTAAGAAAAGGCGCTTTAATTAATCTTCAACGGCGCTCAGTGTCTCTAAAATGATGAGGAGTCTTTTATTTAGAAAAACAAATCAAATATAACCAGTACGGTTTTCTTTCCTGTAGATGTTCGACATAATTTCTGTATAACCTCTTAAAATGTTAAAGCAGGCAGTTTTTTATAAATATGAATCAATTGCCCCTATACTTCTAAACGAAAGGTAGGAAGATGGGATTTGTAAGTACTCCTATGAGTGACAAAGCTACAAGAAATGCCTGGGTAAACACCAGTGATTTCCAAACACTGGTCATTTGTGAAAGGCATTTTCATAGTTGAATGAAAATAAAAGAATCTAAACACTGAATGGAAAATCCGTAAGAACACAAAATGGCTGCAGAGTTTGTACCACTCCAAAACATGATCCAAACGCTTTCCAACCTTCATGCAAACACTTTCTACATTTTGTATCAAGTCCTTCACCCAGCACACCCTGTGTCTAACCATGGACAGATGGCCATGATGCCCCGTCTAAAAGATGATGACCAAAAAAAAAAAAAAACCCAAAAAAACTCCTCCCTTTGAAAAAAACTCTTTTAACTAAAAAGAAAAGAGAATAATAAAAGCTGCTTTTAATGCTCAATGTTCTAAATTACTGACTCAAACCACCTGAACAATAAAAGAGCTGCAGTCCTCACTAAACATCACCTTTTTGCCTGGTTCAGTAATTTGATCAGAATACAGAGACATCCTGATGCTCAATAAATATTTGATCAGCTTGAAAATAAGGTTGTTAATGAACTCTGAATATTACGCAATGTACTGCTCTCACATTGTAGAAAGCAAATCTGTAGACAATAACTTTTAAAGCTCATAAAAGATGGGGAAAAGACAGGTCCCTTGGCCAACCTCAAATCATTTAGTGTCCAAAACCAAGCCAAAAGAATGATAGAGCCAACACCCGATAATAAAGTTTTTAATAACTCATTACTTGATACTGAAGTCACCAGCTGCTTTAACTCCATGTACTCAAGCAGATTTGTGTCAGTTATTCAATTCCTCCATCTTAAAAAGGAAAATAAAGAAAAATATTAACCTGTGTTCTAAGACACAATAACTGGTGTATTCCAGACATTTTTCCTTTACAGAGTTAAGAGATTGAATAGAAATTATACTTCTTAATACACTAGTACTGGTTCGCCAGAAGTGGCAGTTTTTATTGTGAAAATCTCGCTGTACCACAATTTGTCTCTTATGAAAATGTGACGTGAAGCTATATGAAGTAGAAAGAAAATGGTTATAACCAAAATGACTTCTGAAATATTAAGCTTAACTGCCATAGCAGACTGGAAAACAAAACACGCTACTAAAATGGACTCATTTAAAAAGTGCTAGATTGTATTTCATACTAAGGATTTTTAGATTTGAATGCAAATCAGGTTTAGAAGGTTAACCTGTGTGCAGAAACTAATCTGTTAATATTTTAATAGATATTTTTCAACTGCTTTTTTTCCAAAAGTGTCTCTGAAATTCACGTTAATGCAATATTTATATCGGCCTTCTTCAGTAATTATTGGGCTAAATGTCTTCTATGCTTGCATGTTAATTTAGCTTTATACCTCCAGCTTCATTGAACATCTTGTTTCACAACTATACTAATATCTTTTCTCAATATTCCATTAAGCAAGGAGAAAAATACCAGGAAATTTTCTTCATAACTGATGTCATTTACATATTAATCCTATTAATATTTGATAAATGAAGTTCAGTTCACAGCCAAAAAGCCATGTTTATAGCAATTAGAATGTAGCAGCCACAAAATTACTCATTGCTTCTTTTCCCGTCCGCCCCCCCGCCCCCCGCACATTACTGTCAGCCACAGAAACCTGTTCTTGGTCACTTCTGTTTGTATTCATCCTTTCACTTACTATCAGGATCTGGAACCAGAAATTCCAGCATCTCGTCTGAAGCAAAAAGAAAAAAGTAAATGGCTTCAAACTGTTGCCTAATAAATATATGGTCTCCAAAGGACTAACCAGTGTTTGCCATCAATTCTAAATTCTACTTTTTGCACATTAAGGTAACGGTTGCCAAGCTACATACTCCTACCTCTGTGACAAAAGAAATGTCCTAACAACAGAGCTTTAGTCGCCATCATAAAGGAACTGGTGATGGTCCATGGCTGCTACTTGACATAGCTTTATATTGCTATTGATTATTTTGTAATTTTCTTATTTTACACCATCTATTTTTATAATCTCACTAAATATTTGCTGTGTAAGTCTTCAGCAAAAATTAACACAATAATAAAAGCAATCAAGATACTTCAATATTCCTTCTGTTGCTTTATTTCATTCTCTTTTTTTCACTTTATATTGCTAACTTGAACTGAGATGGCCTCGGTGTGTAACCACAGTGTAATTTGTCATCAGGATGACAACATGACTACAGAATACTATTGTATTTACTTCCCCAGATGAAATTTTCTTTCTAATCGAGCTTCACAACTCACTAACAGCCTTAGACAGAAATTAATACAATGAAAAAGATCAAATCTATGTATTTTTTCCTCAATAACCTTTTAAAAACTACCCTTTAGTTGATAACATGTCAAATTTTAAATGTTAACATTCATTCCACTGTATGTTTAACACAACTTTATCCAAATTCATCTCCTGAGAGCTGTTTAAGACATTCCCTCTTAATTCACAGATACAGAAGCTGCTGACAAAAGATGAAGAGATGAGTCTGAAGAAGGCTGTCGGGACAATCAATACAGAAGCACTCCTATCCCCGGTCCCTTGCCCTTTATTTTTTTTTCCTTTTAGTCTCTTAAAGTAATGCTTATTATTCTTCTCCTCTCCCCTAGTGACACAAAAAAATCTTTGAAAGAACCTTAGGGGGATCATCTTCTTTCTATACTTCTACTGTGGAAAAAAAACCTTAGTTGCATGAAGCCAGTGATGTTGGAGGAAACATTAATTTTCATTGCATAAATGGCTAAGTGCAGTTGCTTCATTGCATCACTTGTTTTATGAACCTTACTTTTTATGTCTCTTCATATGCTTAAAGCTTCATGAATATCAGCCTAAACTTCCTCTCATTTCTCAAAGCCCGACGGCCCCAATCTCTCCTCATCTTCTGTCCTTTCATTTTTACTACCTCTGTCCCAACTCAAGCTCAAGTACAGTCAATTGAATTTACACCAGAGAGAGAGGGAAGTCAGTCTCTCAAAGGACTTATTTCTTTGTGGATGGTTAGTTTGTGATCAAAGGCTCTGAGAAATCTCACAAAAGTTGGGTTGGATCAGCAGGAAGTATTCGGTGCTTGAAGTCTGACAGCAGAAGCATCCCCGGTGTAACAAAAGAATCTCCATGAAGTGAGCAGCAGTTCTCTCGGCTGACTCACTGCGATAACCTGATTTGGAAGTTGGGTAATTTATCAGTATTAGAGACCACATTTGCAGGAGTTACAACCTGTAAACTTAAGGCTTCATCATAACATTGGTTTTGTTGACATTTTTCTTAAGCTACAATGATAATCAGTATTACCAGGAATAATATTTCAGCAAATCACCTTACAGTTTGGGAAAATCAATGAAAACTACCAACCCTAGACAGAAAGATGCAAAAACATCTTCCAAAATACTTCTTGAGGAACGTCAGCCTTGGAAAAAAGAATGAAGCCTTACATCAAGAGGCAAACAGTGGGCTAGAGCTTTAAGCTAATCTGAACATAAGGAGAAACGTACAAGTACAAACTAAGAAATTGCAGCATGCTGGTCTCAGACACAGTCTAATTTCTCTTTTTAATTCCAGAGCTAAAAAGCCCCTAGAGCTGAACAGATACGCATGAAAGATGATGCACAGGATTGCCAGCAGGATTTTTTTCTACATGTTGCCAAACGTATGTTACACAAAATTGTCATTAAGGGGTAGCTTATTACATTTTACAGGGTTACAAATCTCCTTGAATTAAATATTTATGAGTCTTGCCTGGAATACTAAATCCTGCAGTATTTTATAAGAAACAACAGAACTAGCCTTTTCAACTACACTTTCTAATATATAAATTATAAAATGATGAGTTTAAATCATAATAAATGCATCATTATATATGTGGATTAAAATAGCGAACCCCATATTTTACATCCTTAGTTTCACAAGAAAGCATTCATACAACACGAGAGTAAATCCAACCAGAAGAACTCAGCATGTGCTTCACAATGCTTTCGCTTTGCAAGCTGATGTGCTTGGAGATGAAAAGCAACATGGAAAAAAAAAATGTACATTGAAAATATTACTATGTGTTTTCTCTTTCAAGTCTGCTACAAGACTAATAAAATTTAAAACTGCATTTTCAGGAGAGTAATTTGGATAATGAGAAGGGAAAACTCCTCCTCTAAGAAGAAAAAACATAGCATGCCGAAGGAGACAATGAAAGGATCCTGCCCACACCTTGTGAGAAATTAATCCTTGTAGTTCTGACTTAGGAACAAGCAAGTCAGTGGCTCTGGGTAAGAAGAGGTTAAGTCGAACAGGTTAGCCATTTGCTGAGCACTGCAAGTAAAGGGAACAGAAGTGTAGGTTGTATGTAAAAACAGTCACTCAAAGAACTCCAGCTACTGTCAAAATTCATTGCTGCCCCTCTTGGGGAGCAACATTCTCCCACTAAAAGCAGTGGTTCTGATACCGGTTGCTAATCTTGCCTTGTAACCAACTTGAAAACACAACAAAGCAATAGTTTCAGCCACATCAGATTTTTTTTTTACCCCTTCTACAGGGCATGAGCACACAAATGCTGATCGGACATGCAACACAAGATCTCTGGTTTCAATACTGGGATCAAGCAATTGCCATGAAGAACCTCTTCCAACTTCTCTGCTGCTGGCAGAGACCTTCCATTCTGTTACTGGCAAAAAGGTTTCCGACAGTTCCTAATCTCTGTCACTTTTTCTCCTTTTTCTTCCCTTAAATGTTTCCTCTCCTTTAATTACAGCAGATGTTAAACTAATGGTTTAGGTAGCTGCTCTGAGCAGACGGGCAGCTGAAGGTGCAGAGAATTAGGGGAGGGGGTGACTTTTACCATTTGCAAAAACAAATGCCAACAGGTTTAGCAGCTTTTAACACTGCGACAAGCAAGGGTGGGGGATGAGAAAGAGTGGTTAACCACAGCTTTTCCACAAACAAATGTAGAACATATTTAAAAGATGGAATTGCACTTCTGAAGTCTGCTCCTCACAGGACCAATTCCTCATCAAGTCAACATTGAAATGTTTGATGTGCAGCCACTGGACAATTCTCGGAGAAGCAAGCAAACTTGAGCCATTTCACAAGAAGTATTTTAATATCTGATATCCTTCTAAAAGCTTTTTCCACCTACTCAGTTTCCCATGCATCCTTTTTGCTAATGTCATAAAAAGACAACAGTCCTTCCTTTATCTTCTAGAACATAAAGCTTAGTATCTGTGTCATAACTGAGAATGACATAGGGAAAAAATATTATCATTGGTTCAAGTAAGAATCTGTGACAACACCTCCAAGATAAAGTGAGTTTATCATTCCAGTGTAAATGTTACTCAAACGCAAAGAGATTAATAACGAGCACGCTAGTATGAACTCTGAAACAATGCACTAGATTATTGTGAAGCACCATCCTATATGTGAAACAACTTTATTAGAATCCTTCAAAAATTTGCTTATAGCAGAGTGAGAGAGGAGAGGTACAGAGATGGCAGCAGAGTGAACAAATCCACCTACTGTCAATCCAGCAGGTTCTCCAAAAGGATCAGAGACTCACATAGAGCAACACCACTCTTGACACCACAAACCGTAAGTATCATGCTCACTTTATGAGCTGTCCTGTAAGAACCTTTTCTCCTGTATATGATGTCCTCAACAGAAGGAGAACATAACTGTTATAAACCAAAAGCATTTAATAAGTTATTTCTTGAAATTTAAGGATTCTAAAGCCTGGACAAAGAACATGAACCTTACAAGTTAGCAGATGGGGAATCAGTGGTTTTGGCAGAAAGATCTAGAAATTTAGTTCAAGTGGAAACCAAAGACATCTTGGCTAAAATAAAGCTATAGCAATTATTGTTTTGGAAGTTGAGGGAGGATATTAGGTGAAGTACCATTCCTTATTTACTAAAATACTAAAATAGGTGGACCAAAATTCTAGTGGCATTAAACAGACAATTCTCAGGTCTTTAGGCTTCCAGGAATATTTCTCCCTCAGCCACATACATACATTTGTGCTTTTAAAATGCGAAATTGAGAAAACTCCTGAAAAAAATGGGTTTCAAAAGGAGTATCAGCTCAAGTCTAGACAACTACTTATAACTGTTGCAAACAGACATATTACAGAACAATTTGCTCCAAGAAGGTATCACGGAGAACCAAGGTTTTAGACTCCCACTCGCAACTGGGGGAAAAAGAGAGACCATTTAAAAAAGACACTCTAGGAGACTAAAAACTAATGAGAAGAGTGGTATACAAAGGGAAAAACTGTCAACTGTTCATTAGGAACACAAGGCAAGCAATTTTGTCTTAGGGGTGGGTAAGAATACTGAATGGTGTTTAACTCACTGCAACCCTCCCCTTCATCAGCCTTTGTACAGGAGACACACAGCGATGTTTAACAACCAATATTGTTCCCTAACTCCTTATATTCAAGCACCTAGGGATCACATCCAGCTGTATTTAAGTATGTGCAATCTTACCTAAGAGAACTGTGACCATATGTGACCGCAATCAGAAATTTTCAATGCAGGAGAAATGCAAAAGCTGCCTGTAGATCACTACCATGACATTGCCATAACAGTTACTAAAGAAACTCCCCTTTATGTAAAGCTCCCAAGTATTTCACATCTCAAAATCACTTCTTTCATCCTAAGAAAAAAATGGCTTTTGCAATCTACCCCTAGGCCCGTAAGCTGATTCTTAAACACTGAGGTACCTCATGACTTGATTTAAAATTTTACTGCAATCCAAAATTCTACTCCAGTACCAGGCAGATCTCACAGTATAAAGCCATTAGCTACACAGCCAAGTACATTTTTTTCTAAAACCAGTAAAACTCTTCTTTACTTCTTTACTAGCTGTGGGGTTTTTTAATTAACCAAAATGTATACAAGCAGAGCAGTATATATCCAGTTAAAATCAAGCTGGAATATCTAATCTAGTCAAAAACATTATTAAAAAAACCCTTGCCTTCTGGATGCTATAAGTTTTAATAACTTTTTTCCTCCATTTTCTTCCTGGCCAGTCCAGTTGCCATTAATATTCCTAAGAAATGAATTAATATACGTTTGCAGTGAGACACTGCAGAGTTTCAGATGTAATGGAATAACACCCACCAAATTTGACAGAGGACAAAACCCTACTTCTTTTGAAGGCCTAGCGAAATATACAAGCAAATGTCATGGAAACGGAAGCTCTCTCCATGGTAACATCATCCCTGGTATGATAGTTAACCACTCTCATTTCTAACACGCTCCAAGACAAGATATTAGTTTAATTCAAATTTTCATTTGGTATTTGTTCTATAACATTGCATATATCTAGCTGCTGTCAAGATTTAATAAAAACATTAATATTTCACAAGCATGCAGTATCAAAGCCAAAGCTGAACGTAAGTATAAGGGCAAACTGATCAACTGTGATAAAGCAAATCTGAGTAACACTGTCTTTCAGAAAAAGAAGACGACACTGATGGCAGCATAAAGAACAATTATATTACAGCTCTTCCCCACTATGCTACCTGACTCTGTGCAACAACTGCCAGATGTGCGACAGTGTCTCGCACGAAACACACAGAAGGAACTACAGAATAAAAGACACGATTGATAATTGCAGCTCAGCAATCCTTGTTACCTGCCTTTATACAGAATTTAAAACTTTTTATCAGCCAACCCAGCAGCCAAAATTCTCCAAACCAGCTGAAGACCCTTACTAGCATTGCAGCGGCCCTCCACAGACAGACCGGCTTAGTGTGCAGCAATCAGAGCCATGGGAATGATTTTCAATGAACAATTTATATGACAAATTAGGTGCCGTTTGTGAGCTATCTGTATGCAGCTCATGACTCTGATGAGAAACTACTATGCAGATTTATTCTGTGACGATGTTTGCGAGCCTATTTTCTGACCTGATCACTAGTGCTAAGTTCCACTTACCTGTCACTAGATACAAGGCACATAGTGCTACGTGCCCCTTCATTCCAGATACTGGAAAGGGACAGCAGTGCAAGGGTGTAAGAAAAATATAGTTCCTGTAATATTTTTGCAAGTAAAATACCAGGTCTTGCATAAACAGGTACAGCTAGCACAGAAAATACAGTTCATCCGGCAGAAGTCTTAAAATGTGAACAAATATTCACAAAAATAGTCTACCTGGTTGTTCTGGCTCATATGCAAATTATGAAGAGTACATTCATGTTCTCTTCTGGTTCAAGTATTTCAATGAAATGCAAAGTTTAAACCAAATCCTTTAACAAAAATGAAAGCATTGTGACTGCATTACTTAAGCTGTCTGAAAATGCAGAAAACCCTTTTTCAGTATCCCTCATCTGAAAAACTACACAGAAAATCTTCACTTTTTGTTTGTATACCTAATCAATAGAAGGGAGAGGGACGTTTTCTGCAGTTTTAGTACATGGAAACAGTATTGTGCTTTACATTTTAGAGAGTGGTGTTGTTTCTCCTCAAAAAAATCAAACACATTCTCCCAAAAGCATGTTAGTGCTCTGAAAAAGTCCTGAAGGTTTCAGAAATACAATATACCTGACATGGTCCACTAGACAGATGTTTATTTTCCTAACACAATAATATCTGTATTACCTAAAACTAATAACTTTTTTTTTTAGTATTCTGTAAGTAACACACAAAACAATAACGCTTGTGTCTACTGTTTTTTCATATTTGGCCTTTTAGCCAGCTATGTAAGGGGAGAAAAAAGCAAGCCCCAAAAGCCAAACAAGTGTGAATTTGCTTTGCTTGACTTGACCCAATGCTAAGATTGTTGCAAAGGAACAGGCTGCCTAAAAACTAGCAAAAACTCACCCCGTCATTGTTTTCTCTAAGTAAATTTTCTTTTTTTTCCTTCACCTTTGCTCACTACAGTATGCATCAGACATCTTCCAGAAAAGATTTACATAGAAAATTGGTACTTCACATTTTATACATGAAGACAAAAGGAACAACCTTGAAACTGTTGTTAACCACATAGCAAACTTTTTTTTCATCTGTTCTGAGCTCATCCTAAGAGCGTTGGATCCTGACATCAACTTCCTTTTGCTAAATATTGGACTGTTTCCAGGACTACACAGAATTATCTTTTATTCTTCTGTTGTTCCTTTTGCTCATTACCAGCAGAACAAGCCATATTTTCCCTTAAGAATGGCAACATCAATTCACAATCTGACAAGTCCCTAAGACACACATTTTAATTGCTCTCCTACATTAATAGTTCTCTCCAGAGAACCTCATGTTACATCAAACACATGGTTTTGTTTCAGTGGTTGGATGAATATACAGATACAAGATCTTCTTGGGATTTCCAGTGGAAACAAGCAACCTACTGTTTGTCAGTTCAAACTTGGCAAAACTTTCAGACAGCATTTAACAAGTGGACCAATCGTTTCTTTAATGAACAATTCAAAGTGCACAGAATATCTGCATTTTGGAAGTCTAGGATATTTCTAGCTAAGACTTCTCATTTTTCCCTCTAAGAACAAACCAGCAGGTCTGTCGCAATTGTGCATTCCTCTGTCTCGGAGCAAAGCTTCAAGAGGAACACGGAGAAGATGAGAATTTCATTTCAGAAACACAACTAGCAGCATTAAGAGAAAAACATGCTTTATCTTAAATAATACCTGCAGGAATTATGGAAGCAGTTTTCATCTGTTTCTTATCTCTGACTTCTACAGTTATGCAATGAAGTCTGGCACTGCCCTTCTAAATGTACTTAGAAGAGTATAACCTGTATGATACAATCACATCTAAATTATTCAGCATGCATGTCAGTGGAAGACAATGGAATTTTCTTAAAAGCAATTTATAGCTTTCATATCGAGGCTCAAGGCTCCCATTTTAAATCATATGTTAATGGCCTTGGTTCACGATTTTGGGAATGTCAAAAACTAGGAGAGCTGATGAATGGAACAGGGAGCACAATTGCAACTGAAATGAAGTTACTGGCAGCCAAAATGAGATCAAATTATCACAGCTGTGCTCTGTTATGCCTTCTCAATACAGAACACTATTCCACAGGCCCCTCTGAGCCTTGCAGAGCATACTGTGTTCCTGCACAGTACAGTGCATGTGATTATTTCAAATGTGTTGTCACCAAATATACAGTTACCTTCAAAGATTTATCTGATAATACCTGCTAGCAAGTAAAAGACATATTTTGATAATTACAAAAATACAGTTACCCAATTGTGATATTGATAATCCATTTTTAAATTTACTGTCTGTAAGAACAGTGACCCAGTAAACATTTTGAACTAAGAAAAAGTAAGAATATTTCATGAAGGATCTTCATGGAAACCTAAGAGGTCTGTTGGCTGTCTTATTCTGGCATGCACAGGAAAAAAAGACTGGGAGAAAACAATTGCAACACGGTAGTTATTCCAGTAATTTTCCTAAATCTTTCCAGTTTAATAGAAAGAATATAGATGAATCATACAAGAGAGATTCTGTTTGTTCATAACTATTCTGGGACCCAAAGAAAAGAGTTTTCATTAAATACTTTCCACTATATCTTCCAGTTTCCAAGTCATTCCTGATCTACCAACATCTCAATCCTCGAAAAGATTACTGTAAAACTCAGGAGGAGCAGAAACACTGCCATGGAGACAACTGAGCGCTTGATTGACGGCATCTTGTGTTAGAGATCAAGAGCTCAATCAGCAACTTGGATGATTCAGTAAAGAGTTCCCACTGATATGAAGCAGAACCTCTCGACTTCCTATCCAGCCATCAAAGAGATTTGTTTTTCAAAGCTGATCCACCTCACATATAAATAAACCTAATTTGTGGGATACACACTTACTCTATTAAAAGCACGTTTGCTTTGCAGAGGCTGAATAATTGCTTTGGTATTCTCACCTGAGTATCACATTTATAGTATATATTCCTAACGTTTATTTATTTCTTTCAGTTAGAAAGTATGTGTAATCTGACATAGCTGGAAGCACAAAAGAGAGTTCACTCAACAAGCTCCTTGGCATCTAGCTTTGAAGCAAAGCAGCTATGCAAAAATCATCCTTGAAAGCCTTTATGAATGATGATTCTGGCAATCCTAATACAAAATATATCTTTAGTCTCCCAACACTTAGAACAGTAGTATCCACAAAAAGCATTTTTTTCATCTCCTAAACAACACATACACCAACATCACCATATTAATGTCAACTGACAATCCTGAGGATGACTAGTACACGTAACGTAAAATGTAACAAAGATCTTTCCTGCCTAATGGCCATTGGCAGGCAGGATGATTAAACTGCACAACAGAAGTTCAAGAGCCTATTTAGATGGCTCCCACAAATGCAATTCACTGCCTGAGAAATGTGAGAACATCAGATGGAATAGGTCATAAACAAACAAATAACAGTCCCATTAGAGCTAACACTTTTCTTAGGTAATCAGACTCAAGGCACTGACATCTATTCAGGCAGACATAAAAAAGGAACTATCAGGTTAAACAATTTTGGCAAATAGCATATACATCTGCATCTCTAAATGTACTGCAGGACCAAAAGCAGAAAGTTAAACAATGAAAACTTTTGCTATGCCATTACCTTACTATATTCAGACCTAAAAATAATTCATAACTTCCCTCTTCTTTTTGGCCATTTTTTGTCAAGTGTGGACACTAGGAGTTTGTACCGTAAGAAATGTTCAAATTTCCTGAGGTGTGAATTATCTCAGGTTCTTGGAAAGTAAGTGGAAATGATAAAAATCTACTATCTTCAAAAATCATGGCACTTTAACATGGGAGTCTAACAATTTAATTGAGTGCTAATTAATTTAATTAGACCTTACTTATGGTGTTTAAGTTAGCATTTCTGTAATTTTTTTTCTCCATTTTCTTGTTTTCTGATTTAGAAAAAGAGAAAAGAGATCACCTCAAGACAGCAAAGATAAACTTGAATTGGCATAAAAATTTCACTTGTATAGTCATAGCAAAACTCTCAAAGACATACTGTACATTGCTAATAAATGAGTATGTTCATAAAGCACGATAGAATTGTATATTTGAGATATGATTAGCTACTTAAGAGACAAACTGCGAGGAACATTGCCATGGAAATTGAATCTAACAACTATTCATAGGCAGAAAAGAGTTGTAAAGCTCAGTGGTATTTCAGGAGATTGACAGCAAGTTCTCTGTTATAGGAAAACCTACAACGGCACAAAAAGTGTGCGCGGATGTAACAACAGCATCCCCTGACTAGTAACAGATTCGGTCATGAACATTCCCCGTGCAGAGGAAATCACATTTAGGAATGAGATATTCCAAAGATACATGAAAGGTTTTGGTAGTGTTGGTCAACACAAAGACAGATGAAAATTATGCTGTCCAGTTTCTCTTCCATTCTGCTACAAACTCTAGAGAAAAATATAAAGCAATCTTGGCATCTATGTTAAGGAATCAAAGTGCTGAGCTCTTCTCCCTGGGATTCAGTGACAGGACACACAGGAACAAGTCAAAGCTACACCAGGGGAGGTTTGGACTGGACATGAGGAAGCATTTCTTTACCGAGAGTGTGGTCAAACACTGGAACAGGCCTCGCCCCAAGCATGTCAGTGTTTAAAAGGCATTTGGGCAATGCGCTTAACAAATTGCTTTAACTTTTGGTCAGCCCTGAAGTTGGACTAGGTGATTGTCATAGGTCCCTTCCAACCAAAATAGTCTATTCTATTCCATTGCCTCCAGATCTTCTATGAATCGCCACAAAATTAGAAAGCTAAATACAGAAACTTGTATATTAGAAGCAAAAAATTTTGTTATATGATTCTTCCCAAGCCTTTATATATTGGCTTTGCTACTGAGACCATATCTGAGCCCATCTAAAGCCATTATTTGCTATTATGACAGAAATATTTAACAATAACAAATGCCCCATCACAGGTAAACGTGATGTCTGAGTTTCAGAAATATGCCAGCAACTGACCTCATCTATGTTTAAAAATTCAGAGGATCCAATAAAATGTGTACTGTGGAAAGAAAGGCTTATCGATCATACAGGATTATTTAGGAGAAACTGGCACTGTTAAAATGAAAGAAAACATGGCCTTTTGGAGATATTTTATTTGGTGGTATCTTTTGGAGATATTTTATTTGCTGGTATCTTTTGGAGATATTTCATTCAGTGTTAACTTCAATGATTTTGGATGAACTTTTACAATGACAGAAAATAACACAGCCTATTATACAATGGGAATAGCACAAATAATTAACAGGCAACCAAGCATTTCAGATCACCACTAAGTCTGCCACGGGAGGGGAAGAAAGATATATTAAAAACTTATGCAATGTTGGTCAGTAATAAAAACCTGTTAATTATTCTCCTTTCATTTTAAAGGCTAAGCTTTTTGTTAGTATTCAGTAGGGAGAGTTATGTGCTAAATAATTCAGCCATTCTTTAAAAAACATTTATCTTGGAAGAACAGAGCTCAGCAGCTGACCTTCCTTCCCGAGAAAAATCCCAAACCCACACAACTGAACTTTATTCCTCATCCAAAATAGGAGCATGGAGAAGTACCAAACAGAAGTCAGACTGAGCCAATGCAAAATCACAGAGCTCAGGAGGCAAAAAGATGGAAGAGAAGATAATAAATTCTGACATGAGCTTTCCCCAGATGCTCAAAAAGCATCATTAGGCCTTCCTAACTGATGGCCAGCTAGCCCCCTTTGAGGTGGCTGAAGTAAGAAAATAATTCCTACATCATTTTCCCAAGTGAGGGAAAATAATAGTTCTACCCAGCAAGAAAGTCAGCTATTAAAGAGATTGCTAGCATCAAAATTAGACAGTCTGAGATAACCTAGCAAAGGTGCGATTTACAAGGCAGATAACAAAAGTAATTTCACTGATGAGTGGGCATGGGTCAGAGAGCCGATTCTGCCATCAGAAGATAAGCGGCCACTTTTGAGATTTCCATTAAAAACACACAGGCTGGCAAACTGAGTTCTAAAACAAACGTAAGAAGTTGTATGCTGTTTTGAAGTAACCTTTTAGAAAAAAGGATCGAAAGCTTCCAGTCTTTACATAAGCATTCAGAACCTGTGAATAAGCTGTTTGGCGTTTACCTGCAAACTAATTCACTCTTTGTCTGGGGCATGATCACAGGGCGACCTACCTGTCCATGAAGTGTCCTGCTGGCCTGTTTCACTCCTCCTAATTAGCACTTAGCTTCGGTCCCTGCTCTGCCAACCTGTTACACGTAGAGGGATCAGAAAGCTGATCAGATGGAATGGAGCTGACTTAGCCATATGGGAGTTACATCAGTAGCATCTTAAATGGATAGAAAATGACGCAGGGAAAAGAAGCGTTAGGGTGAAGCGGCATAAAAGGGAAATCAAAAGGCATGTGGGAAATGGGCTATTGGATAGAGAGGATGCATGAAAAGGAAAAGAGGAAAGGAAAAGAATACAAAAGGAAGAAGAGAAACAATAGTAAGAAAAAATTGTCTTATATTTGTCTCTCACCATGGAGTTGCTAAAGAACGGTAGGTTAATGTAGGGTATGTGCAGTGGCACACCACGAAAAACACATCACACCAAATCACCTACAAAGCAATTTTAAGTTATAAACAGCGCAAAACCCTCCATCACTTCCACTAAACATGCTCTTCTCATGATCTGTGAAAGCTTTCAGTCTCTGGGAAGGGCAGAAGGGGGAAGAAGAAGGGAGGCCTCAGCCACTGCCTTTCAGTTGTCATTGTGAAATTAAAGCTCCTGTATACTCTGGGCAAAAACCAATATAAACAATTCAGGTAACTGCTGAATTAGTTAGGAATAATAACGTTCAGTTAGCATGACCTGCAAAATAAACTAACTTGCGCAGGGAGAAAACAATCTCCTTAATCCTTAACGTTGTTTCTACCATCACCAATCACGGTGCAAAATAATTTCTGCTTCAGTACAAGAAGCTTGATATTCATAACATGAGTTTAGATGGAAGACTAACAGAAGAAAATAAACACCATTATACTTAACTGAAACCCTAAATTCGGTAGTAAAAGTTTCCACAAATCTCTTTTCATTAAAGAATATCAATTTCTCAAAATGAACTAATTCACAAGGCACTTGATGCCAAATCTCTTCAAACCCAAGAGAAAACTGAGAAAAGCCGGAGCTCTTAGATGCTAAAAGCATAACTCCTATTCACAAATCATTGTGGGTACTTTGATTTTTATTTTAAATCAGAATTAAACCGAACTTAAAACCAAAATATTCTTTCTGCATCCGTGTTGACTCCCAGTACCAGTGTTGACTATAGCTCATGGGGAATGTATCCATACACTCAGGTCTTGATGCCTGTGTCTAAGATGAGAGGTCAAAAGGAACATCTCAGAGCAAACTGAGATGGAGAGGAGAGGAGACCTCATCGCGGTCTACAGCTTCCTCACAAGGGGAGGAGGAGGGGCAGGCACCGATCTCTTCTCTTTAGTGACCAATGACAGAACCCAAGGGGATGTCAGGAAGACGTGCCAGGAGAGGTTTAGGTTGGACATCAGGAAAAGGTTCTTCACCCAGAGGGTGGTGGAGCACTGGAACAGGCTCCCCAGGGAGGTGTCACGGCCCCAAGCCTGACAGTGTTCAAGAAGAAACTGGACAACGCCCTCAGACACATGGTGTGAACTGTGGGGTTGTCATATGCAGGGACAGGAGTTGGACTCGATGATCCTTGTGGGTCCCTTCCAACTCAAGACATTCTATGATTCTATGAAAAAGGGAAAAACAAACAAACCCAAACCACACCACACCACCACCGAAAATACTTTCCAGCAGTCTGAACTAATATGCTCAACATTCTTTATATTAAATAGTTAACTTCTGTGTTCTCCTTTAACTGCAGGATGTTTCAAAGAGGTGGACCCAATTTGAAATCGCTGTATCTCTGCAACCACGAACCATCCATGATTGAAACTCTTACCACTGGATGCCCAGCGCACAAACAGCCCCTCACCTCAGCCATTCACGAGATGGCAACCCTGCAGCTGCTTTGAAATTGGGTCCATCTTTTTGAAACACCCCGTATCAAAAGCATGGAAAGTGTGGGTATTTTTCCCAAAAAATTTTCCTGTCTGTAAATGGTCACGTTCCACTCATTCTCCTCTGCTGTCACTTTATCCTTCTTTGTGATTTTGCTTCAATTCCTGTCTACTTTTGTTTTCTTCTCCTCAAAATGCACATGAGACTTCAAGAGGTCCCAAAAGATGTTCTTAAATTTCTCTGGTGTTCTAAAACTCAGCATCATTTCTGTCTCTTTCTTTTTCTGCAAGATCAAATATGTCAATAAAAATGGTTGCTAAGAATTGTTTTCTCTGGATATGCCACGGTCTCTTCACTTGAGACAAACTGGTTTTATAAAGGTTTCTAAGTCTCACCATGACCAAAATTCAGGCCTCTACCCCAATCAACAATAGGAATCTTTCTCTGCGAAATGATGCAATACACCACACACATAACTGCAACTATAACACAAAAAGAAAAATTCTTTCAGTTAGTATTCTCAAGGGAGCATTTATGCATTGTTGTACTCTGTTGCCCTTGCATTGTTGCCTATTAATTTATGCCCTCTGTACAACATAAAATAAAAAAAAGCAGTGTTGGCTATCTATATCAGCTTCACCCTTTTCAGTTAATCAGCTTTAATACTTATCTCCCAATTAATAGGTCTATAATAATTTCTTCTGCTCTGAATATATTATTTATATTTTCTCAACTACAAAAGCCATTTAGGAAACTGCACATTGCTTAATCCAGGAAAACCAGTTTAATAACACATACAACAAACTTAAATTCCATAAACCCTGAAATAATACTGAAATTTGAACATTAAATTAGACTAAACAAATATATCTCATATTTTAAAGATGGAAAACCTTTAGAAGCATTTATGCAAGAAAATGAGTTCTTTGTTGGGTTATAAATTTCTCAGTTTGCTAAATCAGAAAAGAAAAGTTCTAGAAGCACAAAACATATCAGCTATTAATTTCCTGTAACAACATCAGAGAGGCAAATTCTTCAGTAATTTTATTCAAGTAGAAAAGGTAATTTCAAATTTAGCTGTAGTAACTCTCCATAGCTTAACCTCTGATATTCAGGAAAGTAGTTCTGAGAAGCTTTGACAATTGCTTTAGATTCTAACAATATTTTAGGATATCATCAGGAATTCTTATGAAGTATATGAAAGTATGAATTTTCTTTATCCTAGTAGTTTTGGTGGTATAATTGCTGAGTTTGTGGTTAGCTGACGTAGAACTTGCAAAAGAGAAGAAAGGTTAACCTTATTTCCAGATAGGAATGCCATCACTCTTGCTAAGATCTACAATATAGGAAGCAGACCAGAAAAAAGTGTTATCTGGAAAACTAAATACAAATGTTTTCTGAGTAACTGTAAGGGCAGAATTATCTGTCAAACTTGAAATAATAAAAAATATTTTTTTTTTAACAAGCGAAGAAAAAATCAACATGGATGATGTTACAGTCACTATCTATGCCGATATACAATACACATTGCAGTATATCCATTCCATCAGAGTCAACAGAAGCAGCAGTAGGATGGACGAGACCATTCTACTGACTTGCTTTAAAGCCACTCTTCCTGCGTGAGAACCACTTATATTATTTTTTCTGGTTGTCTGCAGTTCTTCCGGTGACTTCACCCCACCCTAGTCATACACCTTTATACTGGCAGACAGGGCTCAAGAATGTATCATGCTTTAATTGCACTAAAACAACATAAGCCGCAAATTTCAACTAGATTTTAATGTGTGAACGTCCTTGAGAAAGAAAAATAATTAGTGAGGCTCAAATCAAGGGTTGAAAGATTCACAGAACTCATGCAGTCAAAAAAAATCCCTCCTTATTTAGCAGCACGTCACAGTAAACACCGGAAAAGAACATGAGCTGATTCCTGAAAACTACCATCATGGTTTGATCCGACGTCACACATACTACAAATTACGTTGCAACCAGTTGAATTTAAGTAGTCTGAAGAACTGGAAAAATCAGAACCAACACTGCAAAGTAATCCTGACCAAAACAAAGATTAGGCAGTAGATGTGAGGATGAGTGGGGAGGGTGAGAATTTCATTTGAGCGTGAAGGGAGAAAAATCCATTTTTACGCTACTTACTCCTGTAGGCTGAAATATCAGTCCATCCACTTCATGGCTAACTTCTCTGGCAAAGCTTCCTTCCAGGAGCTGCAGAACAAGAGGAAAATAAGTCTTTTTTTCATAAAGAAATATTTCACTTAGAAGACGGCACATCAAAGCAGATTATACACTGGTACTGCAATCATTTGCTAGTAAACTGCTTATTTATGGTTTAACATTGGAGCTGGGGAAATGTCAACATAGACATTTAGAAATAGAATCGAAAGCTTCAGCAAATGAGCAGTTTTTACAAAGGGCACTCAAGGCTGAAACAAGTTTCAGGGAGGCAAACCCTTACAGTTCTATTCAAGGAAAATGCCTTAATCCAAAAAGAAATTCTGAGAAACCAAGATGATTCTATATACTGAAAGATGAAGAAAAAACAGTTGTGATATAGGGCACCATAGTAATTTGCGGTCAAATTAAAAGAAGAACAACAAAAAAAAACCACACCAAAA
Organism: Caloenas nicobarica; assembly: GCF_036013445.1. NCBI lineage: Eukaryota > Metazoa > Chordata > Aves > Columbiformes > Columbidae > Caloenas > Caloenas nicobarica. The sequence continues at coordinate 38,909,833 of NC_088247.1, forward strand.
AACCCACGAAACCCAAACAACAACAAACAAAACCCCCAAACAATGACAACGAATCAAACAGACAAATAAAAACCCACACAACTCGCTACTTTTTAACATGCAAGTAGCACTTACTTGAGATTGAAAGAAACTATGTACTGAAAAATATTACAGGGCATTATTCAAACTAACTAAACAAACTAATGAAACCAGCCAGTCGACAGTTATGAGAATTGATGATACACTTCCATGTTAAATTATGACCTGCCTAAGGAAAAGCAAATAACCAGTGAGAACTACAATTGACAAGCAATAGCAAAATTTAGGAGAATTACCAAAAGGTCTCTTTATTAATTTTAATTTATGTTTTACTGTAGAGACTAAGAACGTGTCCTGAAGTTGTAGGTGCTTTTAGTAACATTTGAAAAACTTTGACATATAAGTAACCACACTGTCATAAAACATAGCAAATACAGAACTCAGCAAATCAGTTAGTTTTAAAAGCAATATTTTGGCCCAGACTGTTAACTTCAGATCATTTGCTTTGTATACTCCAACTGAACTCAATGACCCATAGACTAAATTATTCAAACAAGTATCAAACTCTGCCCTCAGTAAAGGGCAAAAGTATGAAAGGAGTTGAGAATTAACATTTGTATCTCCCTATGGGCTGTACGACTCAAAGCAACGCACTTAAAATGCATCAAAAGGCTGATGGCCAAATATTTTAAACAATAATAATATAGCATGGTATTTCATTTAAACCTGCAGTTGTTTGCACAGAATTGATAATTTTGCTATAAAAAACCCTAGCTTTTTTCCTTATCCACATAGTCATGGGCATATTTGTCCAATGCAATTGAAAAACACACTATACAAGTACTCTCAAGTGCTAAAATACATTAAGAATATTTGATTCTCAGTGAGAAATCATCCAGGAAGCACTGTTTTTCAGTACAGAAAGCTCGTAGTTGGAATGTGAAGTTGTAGCCTGCATTTACCTATTATCATTTGGAAATGTAGACCTGAGGCTCATGATCCTCTATCAGACATCTTTCCAAAGTAAGAAAAAAAATAATTCAAAGTTCATTGTTAAACTTTGCTCCAGCAGAGAAGTGAGTACATTGGAAAACATTTAAACAAATGTTTAAAAGTTTAAAAAAAAATTTCTACACAAGCTAAGCCTTCTGCAGATCACTTGCAAGGTTACTGTATGGTTCCAAAACTGACAAGCCAGTGGGAAATCTGTAACAAGAACACACTTGATATTTACAAAAACACATGGGAAAGATTTCATTAAATTCAAGTACCAAAAGAGTTTATCAGAATACAAAAAACCACACCTTTAAAAATAAAAGACAAACTTCAAATTAGTTGAGACTGCACTTTTATCCATTTCTAGCTATCTTATTGAAAGGCACTAACCAAACTGGCAAACAAAAGCCAATCATCTCTGCTTCTGGTTATCTGAAGTTCTTAAAGGAATTTGAGGAAATGGCTATTTCAGTGTTGGAGCTTATATAAACTGCAGTATTTACTCTTTCTCACAATGAAACTTAAGAATATAGAAACGACTGTGTAATTTGGAGCACTATTACAGCTTCATAAAGGGGGGAAAAATGTAAATTGAAAATTTACTGTTTCAAAAAACATTCTGGTGTTCTTTTTCATTCACTGCTCCACCAGAACAATAAAATGCAATGGTATCCCTCTTAGCAACTTGGCATCCAGTTTCAGATTTGAACTCATTCTCGTGTTGGAGGTCCACACTATTCTTATTAAGACATCTCTTCCCAAATGCCAATTAGATATCAAAGACAGAAGGATCTTAAGACCAGAAGAAGACTCAACAGATAACTAAACCTCTGCTTTTGCTATCAGTTACTCTCCTTCCATTCTCATCAGGTCAATAACAAGTATTTCAGTGATAACACTCTATAAGGGAATTTTTATCAGAAATGATTAGCAAAGGGGTGAGCCAGGGGCAGGAAGTGTCAAGGGCGGAACAGAAATTTTCTGAGCTTCTCATACACACATTCTTCAGAATTAAACTGTTTAGAGGTTGTCTGGCAACAGCGGAATATAGACCTACTGAATGCTGCAGAAAGTTTAGAATGACAAGAAAATGAACAGAAGAGGAATGGTTGTCTTACAAGCAAATATTTTTGACACTAAAAATATAGTTGATATAAGGTTTTTAGGTTTATGAACTTAAAATGCAGATATCATGGTTCGTCTTTCAAAAAGCGATGTTCACATTTTCCATACATGTTAAAATTTCTAATTAACTTGAACACTACGGTCTTTTTTAATTGGCACCATGATAAATGGCACACCTGCTTGACTGGGATGACTGCCAGGGATGAGATAAAATGCAATGCATCTCAATGACATTTTATAAAAGATGGGTAAATGATGCATGCAAGCCACTTCTTCCAGCATGCTACTCCTTGTGGCCTCGTGGCATCTATTTCCACCTGTGAAACCCTTTGTTCACTTCTTGCAGGTTCCTGCTTCCCTGTGAACATTGCAATAAACCACACAGTCATACCACAGTTTGTTATTTAAAACTTTTCCCTTCTTACTTTAAAAATAAATCGAATTAACAATTATGGCTACATTTGATAATGTTCCTCTAACGGAAAGAATGGTGCAATCGCACGGAATGAGTGGAGCTGTACGGCGAGTAACAGGATCGCTCCTTGCTCTTTCACCGCCGAGCTGAGGAGCAGCCGTTTGTCACCAGAAGCCGCACAAATAACCTGCTGAAGCTGATTTTGCTCAAACACTGAACCAGTCAGCAGCTCTGGAGAGGATAATTGAAAAATCAGGCTTTGGAGATCTCGCTGTACTTATCAATAAAGAAAGCACTTGGCTCCTCCAGCAGGAAGAAGAGAAAATTTCAGTGCATACGGATTCCACATAATGCCGCTGCAATTTTATTAACGTTTCTGAAATTCTGAGGCAAGCCACACGATCCTGACAAGTTTTCAGATGTCACTTTATTCATAAAATAACTAAGTGCAGTAGGTGCAACTGTGCCTTCTCCTTACAAAAAATATCTCAGGGAAACACAATATGCTGTGAGAGTTACATAGATTCCAAAACATAATAATGTCTCTGCAAAGTCATATTGACCCTCTACAAAATAATTTGGCCAACATCCTTTCACAATACTCTTATCAATCTGTTATGTCAAAATACGCAAATATTCCTTACCCTTTTGTCCACATTTCAGATTCAAAACTGATATTGCCTGTTAGCCTACTGAAATATGTAGATATTAAAAAAAGAAAACAAACAAAACACCACAAACACCTGCTTAACAAAACTATTTTTCTTAAAAATCAGAATTGAAATCTGGATCTCCCTTCTTATGGGTAGAAGAAAAATATGCTGAGAATAATCTACTATATAATATCTTCAGAAATCCTTGTTTTAAATGACATCAGAAATCCTACAGAATGACTTCCATATTAAGTTCAGTTAAATTAAAATAATGCAAAAATAGTCTGTCTCAGATTCATCCCAGCTATCACATCTCCCAAAATAAACCAACCAGTAACAGGCAATGATGGAGCCATCAACCAAACTATTCAGATGTAAACTCATTCTTTCAAACATTACATTTTGAAAAGAAGGCCACCTGGAAAAGAATTAAACATGCCATTGGTGGGGTATAAGCTTCATTCCGATGATACACAGGCTACTCTGCAATGCTTGAAAATATTATCAAATGCAGCTTAATGTCAGGGGAGGGAAGCTGGTCCCTCTAAGCTACGGTTATAATCTCTGCTCCTTCCTTCTCCCCAGAATCTTTCCAGTTTCCCCTGTCCTGCAGCAGCTTTTTTTTTTTTTTGGTTTGTTTTATTTCTAAAAGCAGAGATGGTACCAAGAATTAAACAGCCTCAAAGCAAAAAAGCATCAAACAGCATGTGAGTAACTAAGGGAGGGAGGGAAGTCTCATATATTATTTAAAACGAAAATTGAAAATCTCAAACTTTCCGCAAATAAAAGTTGGCTAATTCACATTTTAAGATAAATAAAGGCCAAAATAAAGTGTGACGAGAAGTTTTAATTTTAGTTCGTTGACTGAAATTACTACAAAATACATAGTAAAACTTTCAAAACAGTCTTTAGTCGCTCTGGGGAATACATGGCTTTGGGAATTAAAGGGAGCACACACCTTCTGAAAAATGGAAAAAAGAAAGGAAAAAAAGAATCAAACTGAATCCACTCACACTTTTATCTTTTTCACACTTGGGATACTGTTCACCTCACCAAGCCTTAGCATTTGAAGTAAACCAGCTGACCCAAACAAATCTAGTGTAAATTAACAGTTTGGCAGGAGATGGGAGAGGATCAGACACCCCTCTGGCAGTTCCCTGCCCCAGACCAGACACAGCCTGGATCACCAGCTCAGACTGACTTTCAGACGGCTGTGAGGATTAAACCCTCTCCTCTCTCACATATTTAAGTTCCTCTTCAAGAATTACGCCCAAGTGCCAAGTAATTTTTTTGAAAACTGTGCAGTTTCAGGTTATAGCATGCTGCGATGGAGAGCCAAAATCTTTGTTAAATTGTTCCAATCAAGTATTGCACGCACAATTAAAAAACTGACCACAGAATCACAGAATGTCAGGGATTGGAAGGGACCTCGAAAGATCATCTAGTCCAATGCCCCCGCGGGAGCGGGAACACCCAGATGAGGTTACACAGGAAGGCGGATGCCTATTTCTTAGCAATTCCTTTCTTCCTTCAACTTTTCTTCCTTGTTCCTTGTTAGACACTGACCAAGACATCTCTCAGAGGTTTTTTTGGCAAAGAATCAAGCTTCATATTTCAAACATTTCACAAAGAAGCAGATGTAACTCTTCAAATATTTTGCTAATGTCTCCTCTAAACTCACAGTTACCATTTTTTTTCGTCAACTGAAACCATCCCAGCTAGACTAGATAGAATATTCCAGAAGGGTCACAGCAGCAAGAAAAAAAGCACTCCCTGTTCTCCTGCACAGGAGCCTCCTTTCAAGGAGACCCCTGGATCCATGAGCACTTGCCAAAGCATCTCACCAGCTGATGGTTCATTGCAACCGGCTGCTTGACTCAAACTGGCTCCTTCCAAGCAACTGTGAAGGTCCTGAAACCACAGCCCACGGTCTCGGGAGCATCACTTAACGCGTGACCACACGAGTAAATATTTCTGCTTGCGCCCTGTGATTCCAACGGCTGTAACTAGCATTTCGACATTAACATTTATTTCCCTCACAAAAACACAGGTAATTCGTCCCTCATTTATACAATTACATGTTTTCCTCCAAACCACCTGTAAAAACGTTGAAGTGTAGTTTTTCGATTATTTAACATGACCCAGGTTCCTTTGCACTATCCTCATTTCATAATCAAAATATGATATGCTACCTGATGTCAAATAAATGATGTAAAACCAGTATCAGCTGAAGCATATCTTTACAGTAAGGTAAAGTCCAATTCTATAACGCATCCTCAGTTATTCATTGTATTTGGCTATACTTATCTTAAAGATATTGATTTTTTGTTTGCTGGGAAACCAGCAACAAAAATGCAAGAAAGGAAATGCAGTACGATAACTGAGAGCACGGTCAGAAAACCACTGCTTATACTAAATATTCTTAAGCCAATCTACTAAAAAAAATCATGAAGTTACACAATATTTCCTGGCCCATGCTAATGGTCTAAAATATGCATAAAGGAAGAGTAGGATCAAAAACTGCAGAAAATAAATTAAAAACAACCCTGTAAAAAGTAATTATTTAAAGAAGTTTTATATGCTCATTAAGAACCAACACGTATTGAAGAATAACGGCTACATTTTCAGTAAATTGGTGAAATTACCTACTTCGCCCTAACTGCATAACGAACACAAAGCATAAACTTCTCACTTGCTCATTACTTACAAAGAAATTTCATGCTCTTGGGCTGTAAAATCCAATTCAAACTGGATTAAAATCCTTCAAAAAAATTCATGCTTAAAGCTCAAACCCTAGCTTTCATGCAGCCATCCACTCAAGATGCTAATTCAAGAAAGTACTTGATGTCAACCAATAACTTAGTACTAAACAAGAAGGGTAAAAGTAAACTCCAAAGGTTCATCTGTTTAGCAAAATCACCACTATTTTGATCTGTGTAATCTGTGGCAACAGCTGAATCACACCATGATGAAAATTATACCAAATGACCACATAAAGACACATGGGAATTTTCTCAGTTGGTAAAATTTAAAAATATATAGTTTTTTTAAAATACTATTTTATGGAAAGCCTTTCCGTTTGTTAATTTACTAGAAGCTCTGAAATCAATCATACTGAAAGACTAAAAATAACCTCTTTGCCAAGTTAATCATACAGAACGTTTTGGCTCAAAAGACATTAAAAACACCTAATTACTGCAATGAATTTGTTCCCTATAAGAATGAAAGCAGATAATGGCAGCAATGTGAGACTGATGCTCACTAATATGATCAAGAGACTAATTATTATCCATGAATCATTTGTAGCATTCTAAACTTGATTAATGTCAGGTCAAGTTTAACATGTGATAGGTTTTATTAGTAATGCTCAGCTATCCCACTGCTTGTCAGTTTAAGCGAGCGCCATCTGTTAGGTGTGGGAATCGCCAACAGCCACAACAAAAGCACAGTGGATACAACTGGTCACTGAAGTACGTTTTAAGAATTCTGTAAGAGAGCTATTCGAATAATTTTAAACACGCTAGACCAGAATTCAGCACAAAAAGACCTACTAAAGACAGGAAATTTGCAGCACAAAGAGCGAGCATGCAAGGGAAGCTTTTCTTATTTTAAAGCTCAACCAAAGGAGTGTTTATTACGACTGGGTTGAGCTCCACAGATTGACCAGTCTCTAGTAAGAAAAATTCTCTTGCAAGAGGAAGACACACAGTTTCTTCTCTATACTCCTTCATCATCTTTAGCAGGCATTCCTGTACAGAACACGCTGCTTTACCCATTAAAGCATCACTCATGATATTCAAATACATATGGCTGTAACTAATGGCTCATGTAGCCAGAAGACAATGAACCTGAAACTCATATTCCACAACAAAATGTTTATTGACAGTCTCCCACTTGTTCTAATTACAGATAATGAAAAGAAGAAATCTTTTTTGTGGGTGGCCAGCTTTACTGGGGTCACCTCTCCCATGTATGACACATCCACAGCTCTCGCAGCAGGTTGGGAACTCACCTGCTCTCAGAAGAGCTCACCTGGGCATCTGCCCTGACCCTCCCTGAGCTCTGCACTAATAATAGCAGAGGCAGCAAGGCTGAAGTAATGTGAAGAGGCAACGGAACAGGTGCCTGCACAGAGAGGAAGGGAGGTGACCTAATTCTACTTGGGTTTGCTCTGACACCTGTGTGCTCTTCTCTGCTCTAGAACTAGTTGGAAACTCAGCAGGAGCACTGAAAGAAACATCTATTTACCTCACAGCTACCACAGCTACAACAGCCCTCTCAGATGTATTATAAATATGTTCTCATTTGACGGCTCTTGTGCATTCTAAGTGGATGAAGCTGAAAGACTGCGGATTCAGGCTGCCAACAGCGTAACTTGTGGTCTGTACCTCAGCTCCAAGTGTTCTGTTTTCGGGCTAAGAGCACGATGTGCAGGGCTGCCAGAGTCCTTGATGTCTTGATGTAAAAGCCAAGTGTTGTGAAGACGTGCTGCTAGCAGGCCATAGACCATAAATAACATCGTAATTCAAAGAACCATAACTACTGTACAGTTTCTGCCTCAACCATTTGCCCATATAATTCCATGGCTGATGACTGACAAGAACACAAACTACTAGTGCCTGGGCATTAACATTCTGACTAATGACACAAATCTTCATTGACTGTCTCTTCTAGAAGAGCAAGTCTGCAGAAAAGCCTTTACTGGAGTCTATGCATTCTTTCCAGATGTGGCTTAACCTGTCGGGCAGCTGAACACCACACACAGCTGTTCCCTCCCGCCCTGTCCCCGGTGGGATGGGGGAGAGAATCAGAAGAAAAGGTAAACCTCGTGGGTTAAGATAAAGACTGGTTTATAGAACAGAAAGTGAAATAATAACAACAACAACAAAATATATAAAACAAGTGGTGTGCAATAGAAATTCCTGTTTACACTCATGTTGATGGGGAACGAGCAATACTCACAAGCAATTAAGCCGAAGAGACTCATCCCTTATACCTGCCACCTGCTTCGTGTCATGATTGAGGCACCTCCAAAAACACCTTATTCCACACACTGGACTCCCAGAGCTTTCCCAGCTCCTACTAGGACTGCTGCCAGTTTCACAAGGGAGTGTTATAGTCTGCTTTTTTCACAAAGGACTTAAAGCAAGAGAAATCATATATATCACCTTCTGAAACCTGCTTCTTAAATCTTTTCTGATACACTTCTAAAAGATTTAAAGAAAAGCCATTTCCAGATATATGATTAGCTGGAAGTTACTGTAGCCTGTGATGGGATGTAACCTCCGATATTGAGAAGCTGGAAGAACCACACTAGCTTGATTTCATTACTGAGCCACAAGGGAAAGAATGCCACAGTGAACAACAATAAAATACATTGCAGAGGTAGTGGGGAATAAAGTTGGATGGTTCTACTTTTGTTTTAATCTCTTTTTGGTTTTGCAGCTAATTCATTAACTGCACTCTTTAAAGATGCTACTACCACTAGCACTATGCCATGTTCTCTAATTATTTGGTTAGAGACATTTTAGAAAAATCTCAAGCACGCTGCAGTAAGAGCCCTGCTGAGCTATCACCAGTTTGCTGGTTCTGAGTGAACAACTCCAAAGGGCATGTACCTAATATATTCAAAACAATACCCAAGAATAACACAAGCGCTCTGTGTTTTAATGCTTAATTTGACAGCGCATCTGCATTTTTGAATTCAAAATAAGCATTAGGCATTTCTCACTGTCAATCTCTTCTCAAAACCACAATTGAGAAATTGACATCAATTAACTATGATGTTTTCAAATGCTTCTTTCAAATCAGAGAAATAGGCTGCTTCAAGAAACTTTAATTGACTTTTGTGATAGCTTCAAAATGGGAGAAACATGGATTCCTCGAGGCTGTGAGGGAATGCCACTGCCAAACACCAATAATATTTCAAATTTATTTTACCTGATGAAGAAACAGAACATTGTAAGTCATAGCTTGGCTGTTTAATTTACTGTGCTCTGGTCAGTTCTCTATTTCGACCTGGAAGATACCTTCAGTTTTTTCCTTTAGGGACTGGGAATTTGTCCACATCACTTTCCCCATGTTCTCCTACCTGGCAGAGCACACCTGCCTGAGACTGGAGTCCTGCTGGAGGACGTTTAATAGGTGCCACTAGCAAATCCTTTAATCTATTTACAAATTATCTACCATCTGTGACATTCCTGAATGGATGGCAGATACTCAGTGAAGTCTGTTACCCCATGTCCTCGACTGAGAAAGGATCTCCTGCTAATGTTTAGAAGCTCCTTAATACTCTGGGTTTGATCAAATACAACATCCAAAAGTTCTTCTGATGTCAAAAGGAAAAAATTGACTTGGAGTTGAGTGCACTGGGGCAAAGTACATTTTAATTTTTTGTCTAAACGACCTTCCAATGTTACAAACTTGATAGGGTTTATCTGTTACACAGCCCCTGTGTAAACTGCTACGACATAATCCTGTCTCTGGCTGTTTAACAAGGACAGGCCTGTTTTAATTAAACCAGATAATTAAGGATCATGTTTTATTAAGCATTTCCACTAAGACTCATCAACAAAGACAAATTTGTATATACAATAATTCAATTAGACCTAAAATGGATATTAAAGAATATGAAGTCTTCATACATTTACTTTTACAATGCCTGATTCAAAGTGGGCTAATGTATTCCACTGGGCACCAATGCAGTGATTTTAACACAAAAATTGAGATTTAACATTATATTCTGGATGTTGAGAAACATCTGATTCTTCTGCTCTGCAATGGCACTTGAGGGCCTTATTTGCTACAAAGTTGAAATTAAAACTTGCCACTGTAAGCCCATAACAGTAAAATGCTAAGATTTTAATATTTCTTGGTTTTAAAGAAAAAGATTAATTCTGTACAGTGTTGGTTTGTTGTGTTTTGGTTTTTGGTTTTTTTTTTGCAAAACTGGGTACATCACAATAAAAGAAAGAGCTAGCAGGGATGTCCTAGAATCTTGTAACACAATAAATAGTTTCAAATTTCACCGCCACGTTTACAATTTTCTTTGTGCTTTTATTCATTTTATCCAAATTAAGCACATGTCTCTTGACCATCATTCCAATAGGAGAAGGCTGATGGCTTCCCTGCAGAGCTGTATTGCCAGGAGGCAGTTTGGGAAGTGACAGGCTGTGAAGTGAAACAACGGACAATATTAAACAGTTGCCCCTCAATTAATGAGTGGAGTGACCCACTTAGTCACCACAGCTGAGTCCTCTAATTCAGAAGATATCAAACATGCCCATTCAATTGCCCATACTGGGATACCAACTGGTCATTATGTTCAAGCAGATTTGCATTTGCTTGGTTTTGTAACACACCACAAAAATGAAAGTAGAAATCATTGTTCGAGACATTTTTTCCTACCTCAAAAGATCTATTATTTCAAATGCACAAAATACAGAAGAAATAATTTACAAAAATGTTTGAGTATTCAACCTAATGTTAAAATGTTAAAAGCTAAACTGAATATATACTGTTCGGATGTTTAAACTTAGAACGTGCAGCAAGTATAATGCTTCGCCCATATGCCTTTATTTTTCCACTAGTTTCATTGTTTTATTTCCCCCACTATAGTTTGGCAAGTCAGAATTTAATTATATATTATACATCTGAATTATTCCACAGTAATTTAATCTGTACCACTAGCAATATCTAACATGGGCCACTAGTTATGAAAATAATTCTTCATGGAAATATCCGAGACTGTTTGTTTTAACTTTGGTAGATCATTTTCAGAAAAATGTGAAATGTAACTAATGCATGAATAATTTCTTAAACCAAAAGCAAAAAACTATTTCCCCTTTTCCCTAACCCAAATTATATTGTGCTGAAATATTATCCTTGACCTTCAACATCACAAACAATAATAATCAAAAGTAAGTAGCCAAAACCCTCTTTTGTTAACTCTAGGAAATGAACACAGATCCTTGCTCTTGAACGGGTCTCCTCGAGTGACTCCATCAGATCAAGGAGGCTGAGAAGTTAGCCATAGCTGAGTCTCTTTTTGCCCAGCATGAGGGAAAATCTTTGGTGTAAACCAAATCCAAACAAATAACTGCATCTTCCCTACCCCACAGAAAGCAAACGAACACCCAGAGGCAGCTGGACACCCCAGCAGCCCTGGCCTAGAATATCCCTGCTACCCTCATCCTCCCACGGCCAGAAATTAAGTTTCCCGAACAGCATCCACATCATTCCAGTGCTGTAGCTGGTTGCATGAAATAGCTCCAGTTCAAGCATGGAATTTTAAGTTGTAGTAACCTACATTCAGCCCAGAAGCCACAGTTTGGTATCTGTTTCATAGGACAATTTGACAAAGCTTCAATTTTGTTTGCTTGGCTGTCCTTACCTTGAAAATTCACATGGTAAAATCATTTTGAAAAATCAGGCTGACGTTCTACATACTGGGATACAGGACAGCTGCCAAGTGAAGATTTCAAATTCTAATAGAAGCAGAAGGTAACATCTTCCCAGCTTCTTATGCACTACTTGTTTACTAGGTTCCTCAGGTCAACCATTATTCGCGTTTACAGGAAGAAAAGCACTCCAAAAATTTGAGTGAAGACAACCACCAGCACAAAAGCATCTAAGGGTGGAATAATCTCATCCTGCTTTTACAACATTTGACTTTCCATTTTTGGGGAGATGGAACAGGACAAAGTGGGGAAGAAATATAAGAAGAAATAAAAGCAAACAGAAACAAAATGGTAGAGGGGAGATGGGATAGAAGATAATTAAAAGGAGACAAGATAATAAACAGGCAAAAAATCTGAAACAGCACAGATGGAGTGAGGACTACAGGGTAGGCCAGACACCGAAGAATGACTGCCAGCTCCAGGTCAGGAAATGCAGGATTGAAAGGTGAGCCGACTAAGCTACTCCTTAAGGCAAAGCAAATGAAAACAAAAATAAAAACAGAAGGAATAAATCTTTTTGGCATTAAAAACCCTCCAGATGGTAACATTCCCCCTCCATCGAGATCCAGAATTCAAAATCTCCAATAAACAGACAAAGATTATTTGACACTTCTGCTGCTGCCATCGCTGCCATTGAATTCTTTTGTCCTCTGTCCCATGACTGCAAACCTTCTCCACATTTTTGTTTGTAGGCTCCTTCAGCAACATAATACAGGGCTTTGCGGTCATTTATGGTTAGTTTTTGGTTAATAGCTCTCTTGGCAGACAAGGATGAGCTATGTCCACATATTCTGCCTTTTATCAAGATTCATTTTTTCAGGCCATGCAAATACTAGCTTACAGCTGCCTGCAATATATTTCACATCAGCATCAGCAACTCATGTACTTAGACAATCTCCTTCATCAGAGGTCCACAGCCACTTAATTTTCCAAAGCAAACCACCTCAACAGTAGCTATACATTTATTGGTACAAACTTGAAAACATTCCACCTTTCCTAAATACAACAAAATCAGTTTCACAGATTTGACTGAAAACTTCGAAGAAGATCCTAGACCATTTAATCTTCCAGCAGAGATTACTCACCTTCATTCTAATTCCTCTAGGACAAGCTGTCATTTTAAAACCAGATAATAGTCTAAGAACTGACAAGTCATTGACATACAGCTTGCTAACATTTGAAAAAGGTTGTTCATTTGACCTGTATCATTGTTTAACCTTTAGCCCTATTGTTGAATTGAGAGTGATGGGCACAATTCTCCATGGGACCACGGACTGCACAGAAAGGAGCTTTTTTTCTATTCCTGCTAGACAGCATTTTCACTAGACAACAGATTTGAGTGATGACATCTGGGCTGGGACAGTCCACACAAAAAAGCCTTGCAAAAGAACTGCAGGTTGGTTTACGTAATGAAAGCCAAGACTTACATAACTTCCAAGAGTTTAATTATTTCTGTGTACCTGTACTTCTCATTTAATATAAAGAAGATAAATCCTTGCTGAAAATCCTAAAATATTTGTATAAATATTTTTTATATTGGAGCTGAGGCTCCAAAGCTAAGAATATCCAGCATATAAAGCATTAACCTCACTGGTCTTTAATACTTTAGCATCAAGGAAGCCTAAAATCCAGCTTCCTCCATGGGCCGCTGCTGTCCTTACGTGATGGACAGGAGAGCTGGCAAATCTGACCATGTCATCTCCTGGAATTCTGATGCACACTAATAAATGAAAAGAAAACAAGCCATGCAACAAAAGTGATCTCATGCAAGTGTAATGACAAACAGCAAAGATTCAACATTGCTCAAAAATATCTTTTGAAAATAACTTGCAAGTTACATTAAAAGGCAAAATAGCTCACAGAGTACCTGTGTTCCCAGCTAGCACTAGAAGATTAAGCTATATCTAACGATTCTTTAATCATAGAGGCAGACAAACGCAGTGATGCTGCTTTCTCCATCAATCAAGTTCAAAAATGTAGCATTTATAGAGATTCTGAGAATGTAGAACCTGTCCAGAGGTTACTGTCCCTTTCTTTTCTTCCTGTTACCACCAAAACTCAGTCATACAAAAACCAAAAGTCCATCGAAACATCTTAAAGTAACATTCAAGACAATATTATAAAGATATAACACTGTAAAGATATAGCCCTTATTTCCAAAATCCAGTATCAACAACAAATGTAAAGGCACAACTATAATGCTGCCATACTTTATAACTGCACTTCAAAATTGCACTTCGTTTAACAATAAATTGATTTTCAGATTAGGGGAAAAAAGCAACCAGCGCTCTAATTTTGGTATTGAAGTCCCAAATCCATTACTCTAAGAACAGTTTCATTACGGAACATATTACATAACACAGTACAGGGTTTACTGCAGTTTCAAGTAATTACCTCTGCATTTTCACTGAAAATAACAAAACCTATGTGGACAACATTCATTTTTCCTGGTACAATTAAAAGTTTTAGACGCTTATTCTGCTATTAAATATTAGCACTGAGACTCTTGGCCTTTTTGAGTAATCTTCCTACAGTCCCCAGAAGCTAACACACATTTACTGATACATGCTACTGTTATTAATACTAAGAAAAATGGTCAACAAAGTCTTTCAATTTGGAACACTATATCTTAACTCAGGTCATAGAAAGGATGGAGGGAGGCTGTGAAGGGAGAGGTCTACAATATTTACTTTTGTGAGGTTCAAGCTGCGTCCTGGGAAGATATTTCAAAAATCGAAGTTTCTCAGAACAAAAATAAGATGTGATGTGTGGTTCCGGCTGTGGTAATTCAGAAGTACACTTGATTTTTCTTGACCCTAAGCAAAACCCAGCTGTGCTTAAAAAAAACAACCTACAAGACATAATGCTGCTGACACAATCTACTGCTTACACCTGTTACTCCAGGTACCCTTTAGCAGCAGCAATCCAATATAAATACTCCCTGCTTCTCTTCAGGCTCTGGAAGGAGCTCAAGGCACATCTGTCTCCAAAACAACTTCTCAAATGGAGCAGTTAATAACCTGGGATTTTTGCAAGACTGAAGGCAGGACTACCGAATGCACAGACATACTGCACAGCAAGGAAGTCCAACCTATCCTTCTTTTAAATGTCCTTTGGCTTGTCACTCGAAGTGCACAATCACAAAGCATCAGCTCGCTCAGAAACTAAATTCAGAGTCCCAGATAAGCTCCAACCACAAGACCCCTTTCCCAGCACAGCGCCTGACACACAAACTTCAGAAACAGTGAAGCGCCTGCTGAAACTGTGCAAAAAACCCTCCAAGCCATTATCATTATCTTGCAGTTGCCTGCGATGAAGATGCTACTAAAAGAGATTATACTTGTTGCCTGAATTTTGATGAAACGCATTCTGACCAGCAGTATGGGTTTTCTACTTTTTCAGTCTTGAATATGCTGGTGCCAGAGACCCACTTTACCTGTGCCCAAAGACTCTTGATCTTTCTTTGAGAGAACAAGCCTTGGAGATGACTTGAGAAGCTACAACTTTTGGCAGTGAAGGACAAGAGCTGGAGGCAGAGAAGAAACTTACACGTAAGAAAACACACACTTTTCCTGAGATCACTCAAAGGTGTTAATCCTTAAGGGCATCTAGTCAAGAAAGGAAGGATCCTGTTAAGCCCTTTCTAAAGATGAAAGGATCCCACTGATCTTGGGGAAGATGAAGACAAATGGCCAATTAAACATAAGGAAAAGCTCTACCTAAGCATGTCCCATTTGTCAGCCCTTCGGTGTTCATTCAGCTGCCATCACTTCTAGAGAGGGACAGAGAGATCTGTGGAGTCAATCTGAATACGAGCAGGCTTGAAGCCAGAGGAATTCCTGGTCTCCCTACAACCCTTGTTGTGCTGCACGCGGGGCTGGTAAAACCCCGTCAAGACATTTGTCATCGGTGCAAAACAAACCCAGCTTGCTCTTCAGCTATACAAATCAGGTATTCGTTGCTATTTTTGTTACTATAGTCATAGAGATGTCTGAATAAACACAGGAAAAAGATCTTTTGGGCAAACAATACTATTTTTAAATAGTCCTCCTTCAGGATAGGGCAGTGCTTCAAAACAATAGTTTATTCTGACCATACATACTGAAAAATTATTTTCACGAAGTTGTGATGAAGATGTAACCCTGTTTCATTATCCTAAGGAAGTGTTACAGGAATCATATTCATCAAGTTCGCAGGAAATAATTAAATAAAGAATGTACTTCTGAGGTCAGTAAGAGCAACAATAATTCTTAGTCTAAATATTATTCTTTTGAGAATATATTTTTATGAATACTATTCTTTTGAGTAGATACAGATTTGAAATATATTTTGAATCTATGATGATTTCCCTTAAACGTATTGCCTCCGATAAAGCTCCACATTAATACTGGTAGTACTATTTAAAACTCCCTACAGCTACCACGGTGCATACAAACAATTCTTAAATATTGACATAAAACTTCTTACTTATGGAAAACAGTGATCATATTTAAAGCATCATTAGAAGTTTTCCATTATAACAGTGGTATAATTAACATGTTTCACTAGATGACCGTCACTTTCAATCAGGACATAGATTGTTTAGAACCTAAAACACGCATTATATAAGAACAAAATGTAAAAACCTATGGTTATTTCAAACCAAAAAAACACCACCAACAACAACAAAACAGTAAAAGGGAACAAAACACATGCACACACACACACACAAAACCCCACAACAACAACAAACACACACCAAACCCAAATACACCAATAAATTAAAAAACATATAGACACTCTTATCTCAAAGATGTTTTTAAGGTGATGATAATACATTAGGGTGAGAATTTGTTGACTGAACTGCATTTACAACATAATAACCTCTAATGCAGGTTGCAATGTCCTTAAAGTTTTACCTGGTAATGCAGAATTACTGGTATCTTCAAATAATATTTTTAAAAGCTTGAGGTAAGTAACGAAACCCAAAGAGATTGCCATGCTTCATACTTTCAGATGTCTTGCTCTATCAAACTGCATAAGTCACCACTGTGTCTGCTCAAAGGGTATCCATTGCTCATAAAAAAGCAGCAAAACTCAGAGGAAAAGGAACATTCAAGAGAAATAAAGTGCACTGTATAACTGTAAGGCAAACCAGCCATTGACTTTAACTCACTTTAACTGGGGGTGAAGTTAACTGACAAAAAGAGAACTAGTTTAAAAAATAATCTTTCAAAATATACAGTTTGATAAAACCCAGGACATTACTCTTACTTGCTTCATTTTCCTACAAATTTGATCTAATACATGCACAGAGTAGGTAAATCATACGTGTTTTAAATTATTAAAACAAGAGAAGAATAGCACTGGCTATTCACTCTGCACTGCCAGTTACTCTACTGCCGCATACAGGAATATTCTTCACAAAAATGAAAGAAAATTGGCCAGAAAACTGCTTTATTCCGTAATTCACAAGTTAATCAAACCTGTTGGCAAAGACCAGGACAAAATAAACAAAAATACTGTCTAAGCATTTGTGTCAAAAGCAATTATAGGTCCATTATGAAACAAACTCTAGCCATGTATATTTTTTTTTTCCCCTCACCAACACATTTGATGCTTTACTGCTGGGTAATAAGACAGTCAATGTCTTAAAGAGTTTATGCTCAGAGCCTTGAGAAAGGCCAGTAAAACATATCATTTCATTGCTGACTTTAAAAAGTGCCACAGTCAGAATTGTTAAAATCCAAGACATTGGAAAGCACAATGACAATTCAGAGCTCTCCATTTAGACAACAAAGAAAGCCATTGAGCATAATTTTAATTTCCTAGGTTTTGAGAAGCAGAGCATCATTTCAATATTCATGTGCCGGCAATTTGATTTAACTAGCATGAGATTCATTTACAGATCTGTTTTACCTATAAATTTTTCTACAAATGCCTCCAACCATGTTCTTCCTGTGTTTTTTAAACCAGGTTAAATAACCTGCAACTTCAGAACACTTCAAGAAACTATAAGCCTATGTAAGAAAACAATTCTTAAGATGTGTTCCTTTTGTTCTAGGTTGTTTTAATTTCAAGCTCAAAATTATGTGTCCTAGACAAACAGCCTTTTTCCCCCATTAAAAACTTACTTCAAATTTACGAAGTTGATCTTAATTAGACAATCCAAAAATGCAACAACACAAATACAGAAAAGTGATCAGAACATTTATAGGGCTTTAACCACACAAGCCTCTCATAGTTCATGATTTGAACTTTTTGAAGACAGCTAACCTCTACCAGGCTTTTGCAAAAATCCAGCTTATGCCTTGTCTCTTTATTTACTTCTCAGCCACTCTTGGTTAGCCAAAATACCACTACTATTCCTCTTGGGGCAAGATTCATTACCTGCTACAGGCTCAAGGAAATGACAAAAGCAAATGGAAGGCGACAATTTGATGTTCATTGCTCCACATTGATGAGATATGGGACTACTTTTAACAGCCGCGCTGAGAAAAAAGGGTTCCTCTAGAAGAAAGTATTATCCAGTAGCCATTTAACTCACAGAAGAGAATAAAAGTATTTTACAGAATATGTTTATAGATTTTACAGGATATGTCTATAGCAAAGTGCGCAATGAAAGACAGGAGCTCATAGGTGTATTTGCAAGTCATATGTATTACTTCAGAAGACCTAAGGCAGCATTTTAATCAGTAAAATGTGGAGACATTAACTAGAATGGGCTCTCAGTAATCATTGCTGAACATTAGGTAGGAGTTCAAGCACAACTCATGATTCTCATACTATAGCCAAATGGGGACAGGAAGTAAAAAGAACATTACATCCTTACCTACGAAGGAGGGTAGTGTAAGCAAGAGAGCTCTGACATTCCCTTGTGCTCAGAGACATTTCAGACCTAAAGCTATTAACGCCTGTGTCATGAGTCAACATCACAAAACTAAAGAATTAGGTTTTGCCCAAGTGCAGGTTTTAAATATGGCAAAGCAGTAATTCAGAACGAAGAGGTAGCCGAAGACCACTTTTCAGAGTATCCCAAGCTGCCGCTCACCCCTCAAGCACCGCTGAGCACGCGGTTAGCAGAGGAACTCACTGGAAGCTAAAAAAGCCGAGGGAAAGCCCACATCCAACACCACTTTGCTGCTTTCGGCACCACAATATAAACAACTGAAATCAAGTTTACCTTTCTTGAAGCGTAGATATCGAAAAATGGTTTGTTTCGAACACTGAATGGTTCCTGTGCTTTGTCGATAAGACCATTTTTCATCTTTTCATGTCGTGGAAATATAATCTCTTTCTCTATACATGCAAGTCGAACATTAAAATCGCAGTCTCCGACAGGCTGCCCCTGCCAAGTTACAGAAATCAGTATTAAAACCAAATGCTTACCAAATTTTTTGAACAGTCTAAGTTTTCCTTACACAGTATTTAGAATCATACTGATATATAATAATATTATCAAATCACTGCACGTTTTTGCAAAACTTGATTTTCAAGCATTTGTCTCAGGCTGTAAGAAGTTTAATCGAACCAAAGTTCATTGAAAGATAAAATCCTATAATACGTGATCAAGCCTATATGAGTTAAATACCTAAATACCTTTAAAGTTAAGCAAAATAATTTAAATATTCCCTAATTATAGCTTTGGATATAGCAGCTATGTACTTTTTCACATAGTTTTACTCTGAACTCATTTAGCCCATTTTGTTCATAATACTTTTAATGACAACACAACAATGCGATTTACACAGTTAAGCAAACTCATTGCTTTAAACATACTATATTGATGCCATGAGAGAAGCACTAAATACGTAAACGTTCGCTTTTCTGTCATTCAAAAGAGACAAATACAGCTGCAGTTGGAAAATGTGCCAGCAAACAGTGGGTACCAAAACCTACAAGATACATAATGGCCCAGTCACAGAAAGGTAGTAGAAGCGCTTCTCTAAGTCTCAGTAGTGCACTCTAAACTTTCAAGATCTGAAATCAAACAGCAGCTTCACATTGCTCTTTGCACATTTGGTGCATTGCAGCAGACCAGTGTGAGCGTTCAAAATGCACATTTGTCAGATTAATAATTGCTCCTAATGAAGTTTATTATATTTTGAGCGTTAGTGAGGAGAACACACTGTGGATATCACTAAAAGAAAATAAGCAACTGGCAACTCATAAATTCTCAAGTTGCTTTAAATTAGATATGCCACTTTCATAAAAATAAGGCACAAATTTCATAGATTTGCATTGTTACAAGCATGATACAGCACTGGAAGTTATTTACATGAGATCATCCCCCATTTTGACACCCTGTTTACACAAAAAATAATTTCCAAAGACCTTCCCTTTCACAGTCCGCAGAGAATAAGCTGACAGAGCTCTGGCTTCAAAACCAGAATTTTTCAAAAGTTGAAAGCAATGAGGACAGGGAACTGGGAAGACATGAGACTCAAATCATCAAGGCAGTGGTAAATGAGCAGGAGAACCAGTAGCCAGATATTTCCTGTACTAAACATGGCAAGAAGATAAACGGAAAGAGAATCTGAAAGGAAAAATTCCCTGTTCTAACATGCATCAAAGAGAATCAGAATGGGTCAATCTGAAAGTATGCAAAGGAAAAAAAAGGGCAAAATGACATTCTGATGAGGCACAGAAAGGTAGAAGTTAGAAGGGGTAGTATCTGAACAGATATCTTAGGGGGAAAACGGAATGCCAATTTTAGACCAACAGGAGTTTAATCAAGTTCTTTCCAAACTCATCCCAGCTTTCACCAGAATCTTCTGCATTTTGTGCTCCCAAAGGGGCATTAAGTTCTCTTACATTTCTTTCCCAGCATTAGATCCTTACTAGATCTCTACCAGAAGTCCTCAATTCTTCACTGCAACAGCTTTAAGAAGGATGCATTGCTCCCATACCACATGTAACTCACAACCACTTTCTTTCAGGACTGGGGTTCAGTCTATAGGAGGAGCAGCAGCACAGTCACCATCACTTGGGGGGAAACACGTCCGGAACAAAGACAGTCACAACACAGGTGACATGTTTCCTAATCTCTGGTCACTGACACATGCTTGGGAAGAAGAAGAAAGCTTATCTGGCTGTTAACTTTGCCTTCAGCGTTGCCTTGCTTTCACACGTGAAGGTGTTATTAGTAAGGAGCCATTCAAATGAATGGAAAACGAAAGTATGGAAAAATCCAAGGAGTGGAAAAGTGGCTCACTCTTTATTCACTTGTCGCAGAACATGGCTGCAAGATCTACGGATTTTCAAGTGCTACAGGCAAAATTCTGTAGAATCATTCTTTCTTTCTTCCCCAATATACAGCATACTTGAGAACCCATCTATACAGTGATTGAGCTTGCCTTGGTTTGTATATCTAATTAAAACACATCTTCACATCTTGACCTCTGTAACAACTGACTGAAGAATTCTTTCCTGGGAAGTGTGCACACATATTTTTTATTATTTCAAAGAACACCATGAACTGTTCTCCGGGTACGTTTCCGCAAGGTCTAGTGCACATGCTCACTTCCCTGCAGTAACGTTTCCACTCGGCCACATTTTATGACTAGGTCTGAAAGAGCAAATGAACTAATTAATGTTTCAAATACGTGAGGTTCCAACAAGCCATAAAGTTATTCAAAGAGCTTCTTTACAATGATTCATTCAAAAGTGCTTTTGCATACTGACTTAAATTTATTTCAATCCCTTAATAGTTGAATTAAAAGCTGAGACGACTTCACATGCACCATAAACCAGCTGAATCACTTTCTTTTCCTTTAAATAAACCTTTCGCTTCTCCCATCTACTTGGAACTAATTATTTCCTGCAGCTCTGCCAATCACATATTTTTATTTCAAAGCTTGTTAAGCAGAAGGGTGTATTACCACTAGGTTCCCTCATATAAAGGTCAGAGTTAGGTTGACATATGATTATATGAGATGGTAAAACACAGATAATGCTGCTGAACAACTTCTTCAGCCAAGTAAACTAAGAAGTTAAAGAGTATTTCATTCCCACACAAGCACAGGACAATAGCAATAAGAAAATTAATATAACATTGAATTTAAATCAAGGACACACTGAATAAAAGCAATATTTGAGGAGGAGGGCTTCTTCGTTATTAGACACTTGCCATAATTACAAAAAATGTTGCTAATATACAATGTATTTATCCCAGACAGATCCAAAACCTCCAAGTGGTAAAATCCCAGCTTTTAGCAACTAAGTAGGAGGGTAATGTAGGCTGCAATAAATAATTTTTACAGACCTTGACAAAAAGAGGAAGAGATTATTTAGTATATAAAGCACACATTTAAAAGTTGTCCAAAACCAAAACATTGATGCATGTATTATCTAAACCCAGCCAAACACTAGGACGTTTTAGGCAATAATATCTATTATTAATTTAAGCATTCGGATATTTGAGATTTTATTTCGGTATGTAAGATATACTTCTCAGGCAAGTAATGAGGGTCACCACTGCCTAATAGCACAGTTAGTGGAGTGCATTACATGGTAACTCCTGTTCCAGACATTTTTAACCTAAAATAAGCTTGTTAGCAAAGGGTACAACAAAATTAACAAGTAGCATGTGTCTCCTTATCTATGCTAGAAAGTTACACTTCCCCCTCACTGTAACTAAAATGTATCCTAAAGCAAAACATCCTTTGGACGAGCCTCAAGAGAGGAGTCATCTGTTGAATCAACACCTCTTCCTCAGGCAGCTGAATTCTCTTCACCTGTTAAAACTTTGTGCATTGCACTAAGAGGTCACAGCGTAAAATGGCCTTGCAATAGATGTTACACTTGAAAATACTGGTTTGATTTTAAACATAATCCTCCATGCATCATTAAAATGTGAAATGAGATTTCTACTGAGCTTTGAAATCGACCCAGGATCAAGCATTTCTAAATTTAAACTTAGATTATTTCAAATTAACTTTTCAACAGAATCCGTAAACAATAAGCCACATAAGAACCTAGTGTACCACATAAATACATACACGTTTAAAAAATACTAAAAACCAGGATCTGCAGCTCATTTAATACCCACTGCCTTGAGAGGGTGGGCGAAGGCAATATATTTGCTGAAAGAAGCTTAAAAAAACCCCAAACAAACAAAAAAAACCCAAAACAACATTCACAGAATCACAGAATGTTAGTGGAACCTCCTGTGTTCCAGTTTGTACCCATTGCCCCTTGTCTTATCATTGGTTGTCACTGAAGAAGAGCCTGGCTCCATCCTCGTGACGCCCACCCTTTAACATATTTATAAACATTGATGAGGTCACCCCTCAGTCTCCTCTTCTCCAAACTAAAGAGCCCCAGCTCCCTCAGCCTTTCGTCATAAGGGAGATGCTCCACTCCCTTCATCATCTTCGTGGCCCTGCGCTGGACTCTCTCCAGCAGTTCCCTGTCCTTCTTGAACTGAGGGGCCCAGAACTGGACACAATATTCCAGATGAGGTCTCACCAGGGCAGAGCAGAGGGGCAGGAGAACCTCTCTCAACCTACTGACCACCCCTCTTCTAATCCACCCCAGGATGCCATTGGCCTTCTTGGCCACAAGGGCCCAGTGCTGGCTCATGGTCATCCTGCTGTCCACCAGGTGCTGCCAAATCCCATATAAGTACTTTCTCTTAGAATTTAATATTTCTCCGGCTTTTTCCCAATGCAGCTGTAGTAAAAAGAAAAATAACACCCGGGCCTGCGCACACAGCCGACAACTAGCTTAGTTTGGGATAAACTGAGAATATTTGTTCTTCTCGCCCAGGAGATACGGGTCTGAAGCCCACCTGCCAGCCTAGTGCGCTCCATTTGCTTCCCCTAAGCAGCACCTTCGACATGAATAATTCAGCGCATATGCGCACATACGCTCCACGCACGTCTTCACTTATTGAGCCATAGCAGAACATATGTCACAACTGTCTTAGCTTTAATGATTTTGAGAGGAGAATAAAGAATAAGCTCAGGCTGATATTCTACCCTGTGTTTAACATTATTATTGACAAGTCAAGGCACCCACAGCTGACATCTGCATTTCCAAAGAAAGCCCATTATTAGTTCTCCCATCTTCTGAAGACCATGCAGTTTAATATTTTGTATCTTATATTAATCATCTGGCATGAATTTCTGCTGACCGTGGTTTTATAGCTGCTCCTATTTTTTGATACACATAGCTTTATGTAAAAACAATCTAAAGGTGCTGTTTCATTCTCCAAATAAGATTATTACAATATTCAATCATCTAAAAGGTCTTTTTCATTTCTGATGAACTTTTATTCTTGGAACAGGATTAGAAGTATTAGAGAAATGAAAAATTTTGGAGAATTATGACTATAAGTTTTTCATTTCTAAAAAGCAAAAGGCAAGACAGCCATCAAAATCTGAAAATGCATTTTAAAATTTGTTTTTTCTAACTTTTATCACTCAAATATTCAAAACAGATATGGTAATGGCAAAGAATCTAGCAGCTTCAAAATGGTTTCTAAAACTTACCTTGGCATCAACGAGGTACAGCACATAAAATACTGTTTCAATTGTAACAATTCACCCAACGTGCTGCAGGAACATAATTACTATTTATATGTTGTCAGCTTATACAATGGAATATCACTTTGATTTACCACAGAACAAAAATGGTTTGGGGAATCAGACTTATTAAAAAGATTGCCTAAGACATATATTAAATTACTTGTATTTCTTTAAAAAAAAAATCACTGAAAATGAATTCAAATATGTATGAATCAACAAAAGAAATAAGTTTGTAGCCCATCCATAAACATCAAAGCCTAACAGAACATACAAATATAGCTCCACATTTTTTTTATTAGCAAACATAACTCTAACGAAACAGCAGGACTGTCAAAACTGTGACTAAACAGATATGATCAAAAGAGAAAAAGTAGATTGTATGAGAAACGTTGGTTCCTTTCCTCACTCTTCTCCTCCTTGGATTGCTCAAAACAGAATACAAATTCAAGATAAAAACCGTAAAACCTTATAACTACAAGTGGATGAGAAGTTTGCTTCACCAGTGTAAAGGTAATACATATAAGGCAGAACATTCACGATCAGTCGAAGTGACCGAATAACAATTCTCACCATGAATGTTGTGTAATAAAGAGGCGGACTTCTGGAAAGGGGCACCTGCCGTGGATGGACACCTAAGCCCTCTCTTTTGAAAACAAAGCTCCACTTAGGCACCAAAAGCTTAGTAGCTGCTATTTTGGGAGCAGAGACAACTCGGTCCAACTCATTGTTTGATTGCATGTACAGTGGCTTCATTTAGGATCTTTATAATCCTTATAAATCCATCTGAGCCTTCAAAAACAGAACTCAATAAGGGGATTTTACTGGGATGAAAATGATTAAAACAAAAAGGAATTATGTTCTGTCTAGACTGACTGCCTCCCTTCAAGTAATCTGAGGAGTACATGAACTTCCCATTTTAATTACAGAAGTAAAAGTAATAATTCTAATAACCCATAACTATAAAATAGATTTGTCATCGTCATTGGATATTTACACACAAAAAGACTGCATGTGGTTCTCCCAGGGGAATATATTTAAATAATTTAAATTTTAAAATTTTATATGTAAATAATTTATTTTGCACTGAATTTAGGCTATCTGCAAAGTCAAATATCAAACACAGGGCTTTACTGCTCCTGTTTTTTCCAATTATTTTTCCTAGTGCTTTTGTTGCACATAGTACGGAGGCATCCTTACCTCTCCAACAGATATTAGATGGTCCAGTCAATATTTTCTCTTTCTGCTTCTACTCTCCTCACACTCTCTTCCTTTCTAGAAGCCATTCACAGTGACTCTTCATAAGAATAGCTATTGATGGGTTTTTACAGGGCTGTCTTTATGACAAAAATTTATCACTCCAGTGAATTAAAGAACAGTGGGGAAAATCCTATATCTTAAAGACATTATTCAGGGCGTTTCATACTTGAAAAGATTATGGCACTGATTTTTTTAAACTATAAATCACTTCATAGTATTTTTTAAAAGTCTGCCTAGTACAGTAAGCATAAAGTCTCCTAAAAACTAGAAAAGAGAAAAAAAAACATTAACAACCAGCACTGATTCACAAACACTATCTCAGAAAAGGAATCATCTACCTTTCCTAAACCATGATAGAACTAAAAATTAAGTATCTGCTTGTAACAGACGTTATACTCCTGAAGACTTGTAAAAGATCTATAATTTCAGTACACAATCTGTCTTTAATATATCTAGTTCATTGTGTGCATCATTAGCTTATAAATAAGAAACACTAATTACTATTATACTAATTTCAAAAGAAAAGTGTTATTTTTTCATATCTCTTTTTAAAAAGAGAAATATTATAAAAAGGATGAAAATATGGCCTTCACATTCTCTCCTGGACTGTAGCAGTCACTCAGGTTATTCAAATGTACTAGATATAGAAAAGAAAATATTAGCAAGGTCCTGCTTTCACCTTCATAAAACCTATCCTGCATTACATAGTTATTTTGGATTGGGCATTTCTTTCTGATTAAATTTGATTATTTTATTTCTTTAGTTCTTTTCCCCTAGAATCATAAAAATATGGGAAGGCAAGAGACAGGGAGAAAGCTGAAAATATGAAATATTACAGCTAGATTAATTGTAGGCAAGGAGGAATTAAAACTAAGTTAGGGAAATAAGACATGACAACTTTTGGACGCACTCTCACTGCTTTCATACAACATCCCCCCAGCCATCCTCTATTTTGCTTATAGTTTTTCCTGGTTTGAAATATACGGGACATTTAATCATATGCTACAGTTCCTAGCACAACAAGAAGACTAAAAAAATTGCAAATAAAAAGTGAGGTATTTTAAGGCTAAAAATGTGAGAGGCAGAAAACTGTTTGGTAAAAAACAAACAAACAAAAAAACACACTGAGGAAAGCTCTTTAAGGAAACCTTCTAAGAACAAAAAATTCGTTCGTGGACTTTATTCTCTAAATTGTATAAGGTTTGAAATATTTCAGAGTTATTTTCATTTACAATGCAACTTCAGCTTTCAGGTCTTGTTTTGTATTTTTTTTGTAGCAAGTTTCACTGTTTGCTGCAAAAGTGTCACATCAGAGTAAGCGAGTAAAAGTAACAGGACCTGAACACCTGATAAATATAAAGGATTTCATATCATGGCAACTCCTAAAGTCACTCTTGGAGAATTGCTTGTCCCTGTGTCTCTCCTCCAAGGAGTAACACTTCGTGCCATTTTCCCCTGACAATTAAACTAGCGATAATCTGCCATTCAAAAAGGTTCTCATGAGACACACCTCACGTTAAGGTATGGAAACACTTACCTTTAGGGAACAAAACAAGACATGACAAAATTTAATACACTCCCTTTGCTTTCATGTAATATTCCATTAAGCATTCTTTATTTTGGAACATGTGGAAAACAAGCCACCTTCACTGCAATCCATAGTGCCCTCTGGGTTTGGGAAAGGAGGATCTAACTCAGAGATGTAAGGGAAAGGAAGAAATCAGACGTGTTTTTCACACGATCTAACCAGCAAGTAACACAGTCAACCTTCAAATGAATTAGAATGCTAAAGAAAGCTCCCCAACAACAAGCAGCTTATTAGACAGAAAATATAAAATGAAGAACACAAAACCACCAGAGATACCCTGGTCAGCGTGTACTAATAATCAATCGTCAGCAATAATTTACTTTTTGTAGACATCACAGCAAAAGAGAGTTTTGAAAAGACAGATGCAAAAAAGCATTAAAATGCTACTTTTCAGTTACCTATGCGCTTTACTCAAGCACAAGGAACAACAGGGAAGAAAGCACAAGTTATCTGTTTGAAAGTTTACAGAACAGGGAAGGAGATTTGCAAATTTTGCTGCTCAGACCTACAAGCCAGGTTTTCGATGATGAATAATAGATAATCAACAGGGGAGGGGAATAAAGCAGGAAAGACTTTGAAGACGACAGCCAGCTAAGAGCATTTCTGTCCATCCATTTCCACAGATCCAAAAGCCTCCACTGCTTCACTCCTTTACTGCGTTGATTCTCCATCTCACGAGCTCTCCTCGCCCACCATTTGTTGCCCTCCCTATTCTGTGATGCTGCCCCATTCATATAGCCTAAAGAATAACACACATTACCTGGCCAAGCTGCCCTTGCTCTCAATAAATTGCATTATGAAAAGGGGAGGAGGAGGAGAAAGAAATCTTAATGCGTCCCCCCCAGTGTGACACCAGAAAGAGAAACGAGACACAATTGAGTAGATGCTCTCTATTTCATTTACCTGACACCTCTGAGCCATAATAAAATAAATTAGTATATACAGATTTGAGAACGCAACACACAGTAAAAGCACTGCTACAAACACTTGTTTGTAGCACTTGTTAGGTATGTCTCCGCAAAAAATAACAGAAAGTGTGCAAGAGTAAACATGTGCACAGCACTCTCATTTTCCAGTACTGTTAGTAACAAAAGCTTTTTAAATCTGTATTTTGAGGTGGCATCTTTTGAGAAATAACCAGAATTAAAAGTAAGAGTGGACAGATGACTGGCAACCAGGTGCATTGGTAAACAGAAAAGATGCAATTAAACACTTGCATCTCTGAATTGTGCCCTCAGAATTTTCACGGTACATTTCAAAGATAAGGTTAATAGGCTAATAAATGAGAGACAGCATGTACTGTGAGCTTTACATCACTTTAAAATTAGGTTTGTAACAGAAAAATCAGACATGGTAATATTTTACAGGGATTTAAAATAACAATTTTTCATGCATGAATTCAATGAGCACATTGGCTGTGGGCTGGATTTATGACCAGCATATCGGTTTACCATGACAAATTTTATCTAGTAGCTACAGCATTGTTATGCATAATGGCAACCAAAGAAATCTTGATCTTCAATTAATTCAATGTACAAAGTATTGGGAAATTTAGTCAAAATTCTATCTCCTTTCTAAACATTAAAATAATTATTCTTTTTCAAGCATTCAATCTATTCTTACCATTGCAATCTGGTCTCATGAAAACTTGGCTAGAGTTTAAAAATTTAAAGATCAGGGTTAGAAAGGAAAAGGAAAGTACTATTCATTTTCAGCATCTTTGCTAAGAATGCGTTAATTAGATCTTACATTGTACCAGTGTTACTTTTTATTACTTCACTAAAGAAAAAAAATAGTTGCTTAAGTTCAGTGTCTATACATCTACACGCAGCTATTGAATATGATCTAAGAAAAAGCCTCTCAAAACAAGGTTTCTCAGGAAGAGCTGTCTCAAACATGACTGGAGAATGAAGAATTCTTTTGTGGATTGTTTCTTATGAACAGGGATTTAGCTTTCCTTACATTTTCTTCTAAGACTGTTAATTCTGTTATCAGCTTCCTCTCTTACACTAGAGTTACCCACCTAATTTTACCTTTTTATTCACTATTCAGGTGAAAGACGTAGCGCTATACCGCTACTCTGACTGTAATCATGAACTCAACTACATACACACACAAATCAGGAAGCTGAAAAGTAACAGACATTGCAGGGATCTTGCTCTGTAGTCATTAAGACTAAACACCATAGGGAATGTTGGGTGCCATTAGCCTTTTATGTTCAGAGGAATACAAAAAAATCCAGATTTCATGTGTGAGGAGCACACACATAACCAGTGACATAAGCATGGACAAAAAACCTTCAAGTAGGATATTAAAAATTAAATAAATACATGCATTTTTAATAAATACTTTGTCATTTTTCCATGAGAAAAAGATTATTCTTAGAAAACTAAAAAAAAAAAAAAAAAAAAAAAAAAGGTGGTAAGAAAAGATAAACTGTGTTACAATTGATTTCTGCTTCTAGGAATATTTCACGTGCCAAATGTGACTTGACACGATAATGACATCTTTGCCATCCTGGTGCCATCTTCTCCACAGACAAGCAGAAGTGGCAGATTAGTTTCCATGCTGCTTGGATCTTCTTTTACCCTCCACAATAGAATTCTGCTGTATGACATGATATGCGACTATTTGTTATTCCACTTGATTCTCTTCTTTTCAACGTAAGGAGCATTCACGTTCTCTGCTCTAAGCCCCTAAAGGCACATTAACAGCCATACACCCCATGTTTCACAAAACAGCACTTTCTGAACTTCAGAGAGGTGAGGCCCGAGTCTGTGAACAAGACGACACTCTGGGTACAACTACACTGGTGACCCAACAGGGCAAAGGCCCCTGGAGCCATTGGCTGGCTGACCACGGTCACAATCTCGCCCTCCAAAAGGCGATGACGACACCTCAGAACACCTGATCAGAGCGGTCCCCAGGCAATGTCAAACTTTAAACAATTCTCAAGAACTGCTCAAGAGCGTTGTAGCCAGTCAGAGCCAAAGCTGTGCCAGGGACCCTTTTAACTACTTAAAAAGAGGATAAACTTTCGGCAGCAGGATCCTGCCCTTTGCACAGTTCCATATTTTAGTATACATGTATGCATTGCTTGGAGTGATGACTTTATATACTTTGAGTTGCTCTTTAGAGAAAGTACCATGCAAAGCAGAAAAGAAAAAGCAGGGATTGCCGTGGGTTTCCTCAAAGAGCTGAGGTCAAAAGGCGGGTTTCTTTCACTAGCATATAGCTTGCTTTCTATGAATTTTATTTTAGCATGTGAGATGAAAGCACTAAGACAGCAATGTCCTATTTTGAGTTGCTATAATAATCAACATCATGATTCAGAATGAAGAAAATGAAAAAAAAAAATTATTTTTTTTAATCTCCAAAGAATCATTTGTTTTTCCTGACAAAGGCATCTCTTGTAACACAAACAGATGTGTTACCACAAGCTTCTAAAAACTAGATGTCACAGAAACAGTGATTAAAAGAAATGAAGTCAAAGGGTTCCATCAACATCCCTGAAGACTGACTTTTGCAGCAGCCACAGGTGATAAGCACCAGAATTCAATACAAAATGTATCATGGAACGAGACAGCCAAGATAGATTATTTCCACGTTTTCCCGAAGAACTCCAGCACAGGTCTCTCCTGGTCACTTAAACTCAATTGTTACTTTCCTTCTTCCTAAGACTTTTCCTGTGTAGACATCTACAGCCAAATACACACTACACATAAAATCAATCTATTCTCTTAGTTTCCTTTGCTTCTTTCTAGAAGGCTGCTGTAGTCTATTCCTGAGACACCACAACAAAACTGAAAAGCTAAGCAAGCCTCACTCATTACCATGTGGATTAAAATTTGTTAAAAGGCAGGTCTTTGCCCACTCTCATTTTTCTCCCTTGCTTTGTTTCTACAGCCTCTACTCATGCTTAGGTTTCTGTTACTGTTCTCTCCTGATGAACACGTCATTCTTGTTTAAGGTGAGTTCCTTACGTCCTCTGGGTCACGCTCAGGTGAAATCCTGACTAAGCCTGAGGAAAGATCCCCTAATGTACTGAGACACTCAGGTCCATGATTCCATGATGTTCTTCCAAACTCATAGCAGCGAAATCCTGTCGCTCACATGCCAGGCAGTGAGTACAGTAACTCCACCACTCACTTTCAGAAGACACAACTACTTTCAAGATCGAAAGGAGAGATGTCAAATTTTAGGGCACCTCACACAGCTGTCTCTCAGGTTGTTTTGGGGTTTTCTTCAGGCTGGGGGGTTGTTTGTTTTGGAACGGGGGTGGGGGAGAATGTTTTGTCTTTAAACAGGACTAATGCTCTGTGTAATTATTTGATTTGAAGATCTGCTAGGAACATTTACACAAATCTAACTTACACAACTTAAAAAGGAGCTTATCCTTTCTTGCCAATTACAAGTTTTTAATACATTTACTTCTCTTGGTGATAAAATGCTGCTGATCATTTCTTGCCAAGACAAACATCCTCAGGTGCCCATTTTTGTAATTAAGCTTCTAAAATTAACCTAAAAACCTCTGTGTTTTTTAATCTGTGTAGTAGGACGGATTGCTAATGACTTCTTGCAGCTGAAGCCCTGCTTGTATTGATACTGATAACATTATCTTAATTTGTCCTTGACATTAAAATAGTATTACATAGTAACTAACTCCTCTCTCTCATTCCCAATGCATTTAAAAAACAAGCAAACAAACAAAACCAAACAATCTTTAAAGCTTTTACAGCCCTGCTCAAAAGCAGACTTTCCCCAAAACCTAACAATCCTCTGGAAACCCTCTGTTTTTCCTGTTTGCCAAGTGGGATTCTTCATCTTAAGTCTGGACACTTCACTACGAATGGGGGTTTCCTCCCCTTCCACCCCAAAAAATGTTTCACTAAACTAAGTATGACTTTCAAAAAGTGCTATTTTGCTAGGACAGTATATGCATATCCCACGGTGAAGGAAGATGGAGACTGTACACTCCCTAACTTAAACTTAATTTTCAAAGGCAGAGTAACAGCAACGAACGGCAGGTTAGACACAAAGTGAGAGCAGAGACAAGGAAAGACACGAAGGTAAATAAACAGGGAATCACAGGTGGAGGAACAGGTAAGAAAATTTAAAGGAAAAATGAGAACCCAGGAGTGGTAACAGAAGATTGTATCTTTCAGATGTCTACCAGGAAATTCTACTTACTGAAAAGTCCTAACCATAGGAAGGGATCCAGGAAACTAACACTCTTCAGAAAAGGCTAAAGAAAATATCACTAAGACGCAGAATTAAAATGAGTTAACAAAAAGCTTCGGTTCCTAATTTAACATGTGTTCCACACAAACCATTACTTTTAAAAGCAGCTGTCCTATGTCACAGTCTGACTACACTTCCAAGAATACCAAGGTCCTTTTTTCGGTGACTGGTACCGTGCCTACATTTGCAATTCCCACTTAGAGCAGCCTGCTCAAGCTGAGCAGTACCTTACTCAAGTCTGGAAGAGTCAATGGTAGTTTAGAAAGTCTGAAACACGCAGTGGTTTAGTAATACTGGTTGCCCTGTTAGGAGCAAAGTAAGGACTTCATTCACTGCTTCCCATGGGCAGGCAAGTGTTCAGCCATCCCCAGGATGCTCGGGCTCCATCACACATAATGGTTACTGGGGAAGACAAACACCATTGCTCCAAATGTCCTCCCTTTCCTTCTTCCCCCAGCTTCATATGCTGAGGAAGATGTCAGATGGCGTGGAATGTCCCTTTGGTCAGCTGTCCCAGCTGTGTCCCCTCTCAACCTCTTGTGCCCCCCCAGCCCGCTTGCTGGTGGGGTGGAGTGAGGAGCAGAAAAGGCCTTGACTCTGTGCAAGCACCGCTCAGCAGCAACTAAAACACCCCTATGTTATCAACACTGTTCTGGTCACAAATGCAGAACACAATACCATATGAGCTACTACAAAGTAAATTAACTCTATCCCAACCAAAACCAGTACACATTTTCTGTTTTCACAAATTATTTTTAAAATTGTTTTAAAAAAAAATATCGATACAGTTAACCTGATACTTCATAAAAGACATTTTCTCTTCCTCAGACTGAAAAATTTATTTCATAATAAGGGCTAAAAAGTGGAACACGTTGTCCTCAAATAAGCTTCAGTAGAAGACTCTGCCATAAAACCTCTGACTAACTTCAAATTCCACATATATCATTACTTTTTTTGGAAAAATAGAAGAAATTTAAAAAAAAAAATCTATAAAAGATAACATACAAGAGCCCTTTGGTAACATTCAAACCTTTACCATACTTGAAAGCTGCTTTAAAGAAAAAAAGTTCCTCATTTTCTGTATTGTCTAACAGCTCTTACTTGTGACCACAAAGACTTTCTTCCCAGCTGTCAACAAAGGCTTCTCCTTTTCCACAGCTTCCACAATATTTTTCTTTATTACATATTTTCCCTACAGCCAGTGCAAACAGGAGAGCCTGCTGTTGAGAGCTTAACAAAGGACCAGTTGCCTGGTTTCAAAGAGAAATTTGAGAAAGAGGTGATGGAGCAGCCTAACAAGGAGCACTGTGATGCTCTGGTAACAAATATACCACTTACAGCCTAACTTCTCCCTCCTCTCTCAATTTCACTGCCTAAAGAGTTCAAACATGCTCTAGAAATGGGAAATTTTCCAACAGCGTTTAGCCGACTGTTTCAAACCACCATCTTTTTCTGAGCAGGTAGAAATAAATCAATGGCTATTATAAGGCTGCTTTCAATCTTAATTCTGATGCATTGCTTGTTATCGAGTTACAAAATACCCAAATGCTTTTGGTGTTTAAATTTACCCTGAAGCTTGTACTTATACAAATAAGATTAAAATAGAAATGGCAATCAATAACTAATGATAAAAACAATAAAACTGGAAGTACTTACATTAAACTTAATAATGTCATATATCAAGTACCGAGGGACAACCTGTCCATTAACCTTGTCGATGATCATTTCCTTAAAAGAAAAGAGATGACATTTACATTTATTTCATTAATATAGAAGAATGTCAACACATTTAGTGCACATACCTGTAAGCATGACACAATCAAATACTGGCCGTATCTTTATTATGAAAAAGATTTTACAATAGGTCAAGATTATAAAAACATTATTATGGTCTTAAATGTCTCTCATGAAGCATTCAATAGGAAGCCAGGAAGCTGTACTAACGCTCAACATTCTGATCTGCAACAATTGTACATTCGTTTCCCCACAGCTTTCAAAATCACCACCTTTCTTGCGTGAATAATGAATTTTCAGAAA
Organism: Caloenas nicobarica; assembly: GCF_036013445.1. Taxonomy (NCBI): domain Eukaryota; kingdom Metazoa; phylum Chordata; class Aves; order Columbiformes; family Columbidae; genus Caloenas; species Caloenas nicobarica. The sequence continues at coordinate 38,944,131 of NC_088247.1, forward strand.
CCTCAGTAACAACTGTGATCCTAAGTCAACCAAGCACTTTTGGAAGTCTTGCCTACGCGAAGAAGTATGACAGCAAGGAAGTAAAGAACAGGCATTAACATCCATTTTCTATGCTCAGGTTGGATCTTTTCCATGTTAACAGCACTCTGGGCAGCAGTGACAACTGGAATTTGCTTGAATGTTACACTGTGACCAAACAGTAGGGTTCCTTCAAATGGAAGCATCACAGATAGTATCTGTATCACACGAAATTAGTGAACATTCAATATATACTGGTAAAACATCTTGAAAATACATCAGCTAGAAGAAAGACTATTAATGATCAACACCCAAACAAACACAAAAGTGTTCCCTGAAGCTACTGGTCTGTACAGAAATATATAGACCTTATGTGCTGGTGCTTGCATCTTTAACTCAGGTTTCCTATTATATTTATTAGACATAGTTTATTAGTTTGATAAACTAATAAAGAATATTTAGTTTCATATAAATTAGTCATGATTGAAAATGGTAGCAATCGACCAATTAGTAAATCTTTTTCAGAGCCAAATTTGAAATACTCACTTATCTAAATGCAGTCAGTCTCCTCCCTGCCCCCCTCACCCCATCCAATTCTTGGCTAATAAGTCAGTTGTATCAGTTAAGGATTTTTTGCGCCAGTATCAAGTTAAAATTCCAAATTCACACATATGAGATAAAACAGTTGGAAAAGGTGAAAATATTTCACTATAACATGATAAAAAACACAACTGTGAGCTCAAGAGTTATTCCAAAAGAGAACCTTACATCAGCTCAAATTAATTTTGGTTAGGTTGTTTCTTGCTAGGTCAGCAGCATTTTTACGTTTTATATTTTAACTTCTCTTAGAATCCACAACTTCTACAAAGTAAACCCAAACGAGAGTCTCAATGCAAGATTGATTTTCAGTCTGTACACATACCAAGCTTCTTGAGTTGTACATACTATTTAATCACATTCGGCTTTAAAAAATAAGCAAGCTGTTGAAAAAATATTGATTTTTTTTTTTTTTTTAAGGCAAACACAAAGCCTCAAGCATTTAAAACTAAACTAGAAGATATGAACCTGGTGTTCTCAAAAACCATTGGGAACTATAAGTTGCCTACTTAATATTTTGGAATCTCATTTTCTGTGATGACAACACTGAGATGCAGATTGGACTTTCACAGCCAAATGCAGCATCCACAGGTGTTGTGAATGACTGCCTGAAGTGACCTGACACATCTTGCTACATCATTAAAAAAAATTCCATGCTTGAAAAATATTCCTTTGTAACATTACAATATCTTACTCTAAAAACCATTTAGTTACAGGTAACTATAACAAAACGCCATTCTGTTACTTTGCAGCATTTAGGTAAGACACCAGTGAGCTATCAAAGGAACAGCAAATGCAGTGCTGCAATGCTTTCATAGACAATAAACTTTATAAATAACTACCAGAACGGATGGAGTAGGTACGTCCTAAGAGAGAAAGAATGCATGATGTTCAAATTTGGAAGACTGTGTGAAGATATAATGTGGGGAGGGAGGGGAAGAAAAAAAAAAAAAAGGAGGGGCGAGGGGAATAGAAAAAAAAAGAAACCAAACCAACAAAAAAAACCCCATAAAAACACAAAAACACAGAATTCCTGATAATAATGAGGTGAAATGAAGAACAAAGTAAAACCGAAACAAAAGAATGTTACCATACTTCTTTAAAGTTTCAGTCACGTTAGCAGGTGTAATAAATTTTTAATATACATTTAACTGAACCTATGTTAAAGGACTCATTTCCTCAGCATACATATTGATAGCCTCAGCTTTGTAAAACGCTGAAAAAATTTCAATGCCTGGTATTACAAGATTTTATGTTTAATTTTCAAAAATCTGAATCTCTGGTTACTCAGTTTAATCATAGAATCATTTCGCTTGGAAGAGACCCTCTGGATCATCAAGTGCAACCATAACCTAACCTAACTCTAGCACTAAACCACGTCCCTAAGAACCTCATCTAAACGCCTTTTAAACACCTCCAGGGATGGTGACTCCACCACTTCCCTGGGCAGCCTGTTCCAGTGCCTGAAAACCCTTTCCGTGAAATTTAAGACAACTTATAAAATACAGCCAAGAGGACCAATGATGATTTTTTTAAACCTTCTCTGGAATTTCCAGTTTTAACACAAAACTAATTTTACAAAGAAACTTTTCCTCTACCTCAGTCACGTATAAACCTTTTTGACTCTATTACTGGTCAAATTCTCCTCCTTCCTCACATCCTCACTTCTTTTCTTCCTCCCCTGCCTCTTGCTCTCTTTTCACATCCTGACTGAAATCCCAGCTGCTAGAGCAAATAAACAACAGCACAATATGCCTTAGTGGTAGAGATGGCAAATTCCTGCGCTGCTCATCTCCATCACGACAACATTCACTGCTCCATTAGTTTTGCCAATACAACTGTTGTAAGGCAAAAGCTGTAAAGCGATCATAAGAAAGATTCAGATTAGAAATAGTCTAACACATCATTATTTAATAGTCTGATTTCAGTATCTTCCTTGAAACTATGAGAACTGAAAAAATACTTCAGGGAACAGACCTCAAAGGCAAATCCACAAAAAATGTGGTATTTGAGAAACTGATCACGTCCTAACTCACTCACTCTGATCCGAGTAATAACCTCCTACTCTAAGGCTATATTTAAGTCATTTTTAGATAACTAAAAACTTAAACCCAGCAGCACTCACATGACATGATAATAGAATACAAAATCTTCCATGAGACACATCTGCATCCATACGTTTCCTTTTATGGACCCCATGTAGAGTTACAGCCGCTATTGTGAGTTTCACAATTACCACTGCTAGTAAGTATGATCTTTACCACTTGTCCTTTACTGTTATTTTAGGTATTAGCTTAACCTGCAGGCCTGTAGCACAAGGTCCAATGGCCAGTTTCTTTGATGTGACCTGGCAAAACTGTGCTGGTGTTAATCTCTTAATCTTCTGGTGCTGCAGAGCATGGTCTTACAGAGCATTAGAAACAGCAGCTGTGCTAAGAGCTTTTAGCTGGACAAGCACCAAAAGAAAAATGCTGGACTGACAGCTCATGGACTTTTTCTTTTTTCCTGGAATTACTTATCTAACGAGCAACTCAGACTTAAAATAACCCAAAATTTAATCACAAAGCAAAGGATCTCAGTTCACCAGCCACTTGCAGAATGTATTCTTTGTTGACACAAAGTATGGCATCAACTCTAATCACACATCTGTTTACTGTTCCTTTTCATCCTCTGCCTTCCCTTTGTCCATTTATCTTCAACCCAATTCTAGCCATTGCTGTATTTCAGGAGTGAAAAGAGTTTTGTTTTTTTTTTTAATCTACTTTTTCACAAAGCACCAGCCTTTGCAAACTCAAAAAGTTGTAAGTTATGCCATTTCTAACAGAGCTTACAAATGAGTGAGGTGTGTACTGATACAAAAACATCAATCAGTCTCGCTCTCCACTTTTGGAGTCCTTGGCCCTCCTAAGACTCCAAGTGTGAACAATATTTTATATATAAGTAAAATAAAATATATATACAATTGCATTAAAATTTCAAGAAGTATTTCAAGCCTAAGAATGCCTCTGCATTTTCTGCTTAACTGTTCTAAAGCTAAGCAGAACGCCAAGAAAGTTCCTGAAAATAACTAATTAGTTTTCTTGCATGACAGCCAAAACACTTGAACAAAAAATCTATGCATTCACTCAGAAAACAGCATGGAAGCAAAACACTTGGCTTCTAAAGGAATACTTCATATTATACTAGTCACCTGCAGGTAATATTCAAATTAGCTTTAATGAGCTTTGCAGAAAATGTTCTTCCCTGCCAGGGGAACATCACAACTAAGAGCTGGAGATGAGTAGAGGGGGTTGCAGGAGACCCCTTATCACCCAAGACATAACTGATCATAGTCAGAACCAGCTGCAAGTCACTTCAGCCTGAAGTGAACCATAAATGCATTTGAAATTCTCAAAGACAACCACATGAAAGGCTTACACCAAAAGCCTAAAAGCAAGTTAATAGATCACTGAATTCATGGAAATCGCCTTTATGAAAGTTTTATATACACCGTCATTCTAAATAAAGTTAGAGGAAATTATCTTTTGTATTCTTAACACAAGTAGTTGTTTTGCTGCACAGCACTGATATCTGTTTTGTCTTGCCTTCTTTCTCATATTTTTTAAGATAACCATAAAGCAATGGAAATTGGGCCATCTCATTCTATACTTTCATTCTCTGAAAGAGAGAAAGCTACTTTGAGGGCAACAAGTATGAAGTATTTCAACCTGCAATTAAAAAATTAACTTCAACAGCCCTGCAGCACTAATTAGCAAAATATGTTAACATAAAAAAGCCAAATTTTTCTTCCTATGGATTAAAAAAAAAAGAAAGAAATCATGCATATATCCAGAGTAAGAGAACAGTCATGGAAATTATCATTTGGCACCAACATTAAACAAATATTCAATTACAAAGCTAAGCTGTTCTGGTGCTTTCTCGTGCTTCACATAATATGCAAAGTTTATTCTCAAACCTGTTGAAAGGAATTTCAGTTGAAAAAAAAAATATTCCATCAACAGTTTGGTTTTTTTAACTGACCATACTTAAATATGTTTAGAAAACTGTACTATTAAAAGTATTTATCCATTAAAAGGTGTTAATTTTATCTCAAGGTACTTCATTCAACCAATACTTGTTCATTTAATGTCATTTTGCTTTCCACTTCCTGAAAAAAGGGCAGTGGGGGGGGGGAAGCACAGCAAGACTAATTTTCTGCCAATAAAGTGAAATACTGAAATGCAATATAATGGCCAAACTTTTACAGAATAACGAATGAAGTTATAGCTCATGTCCTGGGTAACTGAGAGAACTTAATTTATTCTTAAGACACTTAAACTGGGAAACACATCACAGCAGATCAGAGCCCCTCTCCCACATCCCACGGCCACATTTATGCATGTATTTCAATATACCTGCAATCTCATTTTCCACCATGTGCATATTAGCCACCCTTACTACATCGTCTGGTTTGAAATGCAAAAAAAAAGAGCAGCAGTTTCCCTGAAGAACACCTACCATTGCACCATATGGACACTGGCAAGCCATTACTTTCTCAAGAGCCTCAGAAAAAAAAAGAGCAGGGGAAGGGGAAAAAAAAAAAAAAAAAAGTACTAGGCTTTTTATCTCAACAGTATGGAACGTAATGTATGTCATTAAGAATATTATTATGTATGTCATTAAGAAGCTGCCTGGCTGAAGAGGCTCCTACCAGATTTGACAGCTCGTGTAGCCACTTTTGAGCTGACAGCACGGCATTTCTTGCATTATGCTCTCAATTTTTCAGTGAAGCAGAGGTGGTGGAAAATATTCCATTATCTGCTCCTCTGTCCTTGAGACAGTACATTGCTCCTTGCAATAATCCTCACAGATTCGATTTACACATGCGCCACATGTAAATGTGTGTTCAGTACGACAGATCATTGACAGAAGTGACATTTCAAGAAGGATAATGACAGCAAAGGCCTGAGAAAGGAAGTCAACAACGACAACGTGATCTCCCATATCTGAAAGGTGCATTAGGCCTCAGAAGACCAAACTGGAAGATCATCTCAGACATTCAGTACTTCAGCAAGCCAGAGTGACAGCAATGTAAAGGGCCTGCAATGCTACTGCAACATGATAAGAAACCAAATTCATCTACAAGGACAGATATTTAGTATAAGACCTAATGAAGTTGCTTTGCTCATCTGAAATAGGAAGGTCAAGAAAGGAGTAATCTCTTCTTGTGCCTATTGTTCTGAAAAGTTTACCAAGAATACTCCAGGCCAGCCTTCTATCAAGAAATACAAATGTTTGACACTTTGTTTTAGAATTAGCTTACAAAGTTCATTAGCAAGTTTACATAATTTAAATTAGCATGACAACTTGGAAATGTTTTAGTCATAAACAAATGTAACTAAATCATTCCTAAATCACAGTCAATAATTTGGATGAGCTAAAAATAAAGGTGACAGAAGCAAAGACATCAATTCACAAGAGTCTATCAAAAGAGGATGAAAATTTTATCAAGTTTTAGAAATATTGACATTAACTGGGTTGAATTTACTATATTTACAGTATCAAAATACAAAGCTGTAACGAGAGATCAGGGTCTGCATTATTTCTTTAGATTCTGTTTGAGAATTTTCTCATATTTAGAGTATGTCACCTCAATACTTTGATTTATTTCAAAGACAAACAGCTCCCCCAAGAGCAGTCATCATTGCTACTCTGTAGATAAGAAATGACTTATGAAGCATAATCCGCACATTCAACCAGCGACTGAATCTATATTACTCCTGAAATCCCATGATCCACTGATGCAGGCCTAAAAACTTGGCCCTGTTTATAAACAAAAGCAAACGGCACTGAAATTGTTACAATAATTATACAGTATTCTCCTTACCCCATCCAGAAGAGTGTTTGTTAGATGTGTGCGAAGGTCTTTACGAAACGGAAATTCCAGGTTAGATACATGAAAAATCGAATTGTCTCTATCAATCATATAAACTTCATTCTTGCCATCAATTAGCATCATGTACCTGAAAAAGCAATGTTAAGATATTATATTTAAAGGCATATCCTCTAAATATCTACTAGATCAATTTATTTTAAGCACTAAAAAAGAGCAAGTATGACAGGCGTTATAAAAAAGCATGGTAGAAGGAACTTTTTACAGTTAAAAGTTTAAACCTATTATGTCAGGAAAGCAATTTAGTTCAATGCAATTATCACAAAGAAAATATTTCAAAGAGGGAAGTTCAGAACAGATATAGATATAGATACAAAAGAATGTTGCTGTGTCCAGACAAAATGATGTCTGACATCTATTAAAAATAACAGGGGTTTTAATGCTGTAAGAAACACATGTGGCTAATTCAGTTAGATTCAGCTAAAAGATCTTTTATTCATGTTTTCCCTTTCTTAAGTGGACCAGAACTTTGCCTGATATAAATCTGCAGAGTTTCATCCAAAAGAAACACCCTTCCTATCTATCATTGGTTATCTAACACTGCAGTATTGCAAAGTCCCAGCCAACTATTGAGCCACTTTTCATTAAAACACTGATAAATTTACCCCAGGTACCTTGCTCTCACATTACGCACACTGAAAACCTCAAAGCTTTCTACACTGTCACCAGCAACTGGTGAGTTTGGTTCAGTTGCAGATATCTGAATTTTCTAAAAATTTCTTTACATTATGGCAGTACTTGGGAGATGTAGGCATCAGTTTAGACCTCTCTATGCTAAGCCCACAGAAGACTGCTCTACAGAGGTAACATCCTCTATACAAGAAAAAACAGTGAACAAGTAGAAAGAAAAAAAAAAAACACTAAAACAAGCTAAAAGCCCCAAGAGATGCTAAACAGCATGATAGCTGTAACACACCTGAGTTACCTCTGTAAAGTTTTGTTTGATCTTTGCAATAAAAGATCTAACGCAGAGTTTCAGGAAGAATAACAAGGCAGCTACACAGACAAAGGTTTACAGCAGCCTAGGAGAGCACACCTGACTGCAGAACAGAAACTGGAGACATTTCAGCAGAAACTGGTATCAAAGGCCAGATGACAAGTCCACATCCTGGCAGTGAATGAGAAGTAATAAAGGTGCTGAGCATATACCACAAGCAGCTGAAAGTGAAGACTGGCATTTTGAATCTGATACAGTAAAGGAAGACAAACTGTTGTCAGGCTCAGAAGGAGGGCAAAGCAAAAAAGACCAGAAAAAGTGCTTTTTTTTGGAATCAACAAGATGCGATTGCACTTATTAAGACCAGGGAAAAGAACAATATAGTTATCAAGACGTGATTGAATGATCAGACAGGAACCACCATGGCCTAACAGCAGTGCAAAAAATAAGCGTATGAAAGACAAAGCTGACGTGAAGACTCAAAAGTCAAGCCAAGTTCAGTGTCCCAGTCAAACCTGAGTTAAGTCAGTTTTACTAATTACCACCTGAGCTGCTGTAATTGAACTTATGCCTGATCATGCCATAACTAACCGTGTTGGTAGTCTAGACCAAAACTGACAGCGTGACCCTAGGCTGAGCTTTCTTTCACTGATCCTTTCATTTCACCTTGCACACAGACGTGCTGAAAGCACAACTGTTATTATAGAAGTTCTACCGAGAAAAGTGAAAATCACAGAAACCAAACAAGAGAAGAAAACAGGAGCATTAGCAATTGTCAAGATAGTTCAATGGTTCTAAAAGTTCACAACATTTAATGTTCTCATATAGCCTCTGATACAAATAGGGAAGGGACAGATCTTCCCCGAGCAACTATCACAGAATCACAGAATCACAGAATGTTAGGGATTGGAAGGGACCTCGAAAGATCATCTAGTCCAATCCGCCTGCCAGGGCAGGAACACCTAGGTGAGGTTACACAGGAAGGCGTCCATGCGGGTTTTGAATGTCTCCAGAGAAGGAGACTAATTCGTTTGGATTGCAGTGCAGTTTCTTTGACAGTACAAAATAGGGAAATACTTGACTAAAAGATCGCAGGAGATTCACCATCCACATCAGAGTATTTTGAAAGCAAGCAAGCACATTTTGAAGACTAATTCGGCAAAGACCTTTTCATACTTTCAAAAGCCTTTGGACATATGCAGTGGGGAGAAAAAAAACAACAGTACTTTTCATAATTCATCCAGCTCTCCTTGGGAAGTCCTGGTTATAAAGAAACAACAAGCTATCAGTACTCTTTTCTAAAATTCACCTTTGCTCTTGCAAGTAATGCCCACAGGATCCCTGCTGTCACAAAGCAGCAGGAAGCATCCCCCAGAAACCCTGCGGGCAAATGGTCCACGCAGGCAGCTTGTCCTGCTGTTTGCACGGATCCTGCCTCCAGAAATCAGGAGATCTGACGCACAGGAGCACAGCACCACACCTGCAGTTGTACTACTGAAATATTTCTTTAAGCTATGATCGTAATTTATCATAGATCAGCTCAACTAGCGTTTTTCCACACACAGGAGTGTGGAAAGATGTTACATATCAGTGGGGAAAAAAACCAAAGTTATATAGGAGCAGAAAGCCTAAAGTCAGGGAAGGGGAGAGTAGATTAAATCAATGCAACTTTAGGAGAGCTGAAAGCTGTACATGAGAAGCTTTACAAAAAAAAGTAATTCAATATACATTCAACGAGATAACTTGGCGCCAGTTCTTCATAAGCAAGAATAATCTACAAAAAGCATTCGTTTTTCAAACCATGTAAATTTATTCAAAACTAAAACTAATTATAAAGAGTGTGTTGTGTTTTTCTCAAAAATTAAAGAAACCATGGTGAGGGAAGAAGTGTGTAACAGAAAAAAAATGTGCACTACATACTTTGAATTTTATAAGTAAGCTTAATTGTACATCTCTGCACTTCCATATTCACTGCCATTTGAAGTCTATGCTTTCATTGTAACTTGCTTCAACAACAAAACAGCATCTAATGCTTCAAGAGACCACCACCACCTTCTCCAGATCTTTCATTCAAAACAAAATCTATGGAAATTTTCTGAAGACTTGGTAGCTGGACAGTCCACCTACCACTAGTGGCGAGATTCCTTCTCTTTCAAGCCACAGCATTAACGTTACATCACTTCTCCCATGACTTCTCTCTCTTTTTAAACTTGTCACTGTCACCTGTTTATATCACAAATTGTAAATGCAGGGACAACAGTAGGTCTTACAACTGCATGCAAAAACTTCCAAAGATCACCAGGAATTACAATTACATCTTACCTCAGAGAGCTACTGAGAAAGAGCACGTGCTTACTTTAAAGACAAAAAAAAAAATTGGTCTCAGGACAAAAAGTTACCTTAATGTCGATTCATTTGTCCTGAGTTTCAGGATAATATGTTTGCCTAACTTAGAAGGTGAACAAGTTCTCTGCATGAGAAAGATGTTAGACTGACCCAAATATGTCTGTTTTAAAAGGGTTTTGTTTGTTCGTGTTTTTTAAGCTGAAAGCCTGAAAACACTCCCATCCCTCAGTTTAATAAACTAGAGAAAAAAAAAAAAACTCTGAATGTGATCCAAACAACAGAATTTGTCAAAATTCTAATTATTACCAATTTGGTCAGGGATGGACTGACATCCAGAAGTGTTCTATGAGCAGCTGATAATTCAAAATGTGCAAGAAGCTAAAGAGATGTGCAACCATGCCCAGGTTTTGGTGAAACCTTAGTTAACGAGGGGGTTTGATTGGCTGGTTGGGTGGGGTTTTTTTTGTTTGTTTGCTCATTTTGCTCAAAAAGTGTAAGTTATGTGCTTAACATAAGGCGTTATGTCTTCTTCAGATGACACTTCGAGCTTTCTTGAAGAAATCTTGTAGACTGCTGATCAGTAAGTTTATGAATATTGCTTGGATGTGACCTTATCAGTGATATTTGAAGAAGTTAATTAAGGTATTAGCAGCATAAGCACTTACCCTGGACTAGAGAGAGCACTTCTGGGCAACACCACATAGGCAAAGAGAGAAGAACAATGATTTCTCACACACATTCAATAGGATCTAAAACAGCACATAGGAGCTTAACTGTCATGCACTGTATCGTACACTGCGAACACTACTTGCTATTACAGCTGTACATTTATTACTAATTATCTCTATTGTGTGAGCACCCAAAAGCTCCAATTAGTAGCCAGGCCGCATTGTATTAGATTCTGTGCAAGTACACAAGATGACATGGTCCCGTATCAGATGGCTCAATCTGAATTTAAAACAAGATGAGGGAATAAAAGAGCAAGAGTGGAGCAGCAATAAAAGCAATCACAGAACTGCTCATTCACCTTTGATAACTACACACGAAAAGGGAGAATCAGGTTTGAGTGACAAACATCATCTCTCCGAACCGCCAACCCAGCCACTACCAACCTGCCAGTTTCCATTGCAACAAAAGTTCTGACCAGCGAGTTAAAGAAAAAAAGGGTCACAGTGTCCACACAGATTAATCTCACAGGCAGATAAAATATCTGGACATAGAAATGTTAAAATCTAAAGTTTCATTAGAAGCTACCCTTCATTCACGACTGGTCCCAAGGCAAGGTCTGTTATTAATTCTAATTGGACAATAGTATTAACATGATAATTCAGGAAATAGGATAAAAATTTCATTAGCAAAGCGTTACAGCTCCTGGCATTAGACAAGCAGATCTCCAAATCATCTACCAGAGTATTAATAACTTTAATCTTTACACTTAAAAAATGTCAACCACCAAATATAATCTTCAAAAGTTCTCTCGTCAGAAATCAATTATTTTTAGCACACCCCAATAAAGGCAACTCTTTCAGCAGTCCACATCAATTGGGTCCAAAACAGATGCTAGAAAAACTATTTTATTAAACTTCCATTTTTAGTTTAGTTCGTTTTGTTGGGGGTGGGGGAGGAAGGGTTGTTTGTGATTTTGGGCAGTTTGGGGAGGTTTTTGGTTGGTTGGGGGTTTGTTTTTGGTTTTGTTTTTGTTTTTTTTACACAATTCTGAAGCTGGCTTGAGCTACATTGAAAGTGATAGGATAAAAACTGAGGTTTCTCCGTCATGTGGATGATTAGTATTTTCACCATTAAATTTGAACGTTATGTTTCAGGACAATATTGTTTAAGGCAAAATAAGACAAACTACTTGGTCTCCCTCAACCTAGCCATTCGGAGTCAGGAACAAGAACAGAACTGTGGCCTCTGTCCTCTTTCCCAGCTCATTAGGATCCACAAAACTGGCTTTGAAAATACTCCTCGACCCAGCACCTCTCATTCAGCACAGTCCTTGCCAAAATACATTTACTAGCAAACAGATCTCCTAGAAGTCCATAGAAGTTTTGCTACTAAATTTGATTTTATTATGTGCCTTACCTGTGTTTAACTTATTTCCCTCAGCCAAAATCCCAGCAACTATCCTAGCAATAAGGTTACATAGGTTAATTTTGTACTTTACAGGAGTTTTAAAACCTTAAGTGTAATAAAAAATATGGCACAATTTCATCAAACTTTCAGACCACATCTTCTGGGTTTGAGTTCAACACAAGATTAATTTTCTGAAAAAAATCTGCAAGTAGCAAATAGATTAGAAATATTTTTTTAAAAGGAGATTAAAGATTCAGCTTCTGTAGGAGCTTTCTTTGCCCCAGAGTATTTCTTTAGATGGGTTATATCAAAGAAGATTATTTATTTCTACACAGTATTGCCGTCATCGCTTTTTGTTTCCTTTTTAAATATGCTTCTGTCTGTATTATCACATTAAAAAATGCAAAATAGAAGAAATTCCATCATCAACTCTCAGCACAAAATACACGGCAGTTCTCCATTCCCAGGGGAGTTCATTACACAGCCTAGAATTCAGTCTTGTGAAAGCACTGCCCTCCCACACAAATAAGCACTACCCAACTCAGAGTAGCAATTAGCATCACTAATATGTTCGCTGATGTAGAGGCAACAACGAAATCCTGTTGCAGATATCATTCTCAATTTCTTAATTTCCTTTTATGATTGGCAACACTTCAAAATCATGAGCGTGTCGCCACCCATGATCGACCACATAGGATGAGGTCAAGCCGCTTTGGCACTTTGCTCTGGACCCGGCTGCTCCTCCCCGGCAAGACGGTATCGACTCCTGGCCAGGCGCGTCACACACTGGAGAAAAGGCCAGGAGAATGAAAATTAATGACTGCCCTCTATCCGCTGACCGTAGGAGACCATCTATCTGTGTCACTAAGCTGCTGCAGCGCCACGTCCTGGTCTGAATCCAGACCATGCTGGATCTAGAGTAACAGTTTAAATTAGATGAGTTTGAAGTTGGCCTGTGGCAGGTGGAGCAGCACACCCAAAGTCCCGACACATGAGGCGGGCTCAGCTTGGTTTCTTCCCTTCTATTAGTTGCTGTTGGCAATGGTCGCTGCTTCAAACTCTGTCTCCTGAAGGATGACAAAGCCTGGATAAAGGGACACTAACACATGAAGTTATGTGAAGACTCATATTATTATTTTCAGTGTGTGAACAAAAGGAAACCAATGTCTTTTTAATCGGAACACTTGACAACAAATACCATTTTCAAACTTGTACCCGTGTTTTCATTTGCAAAAGTGCATAGCGTATTGGCCATCACGAAACACTGCTACACATAAGCAGCTGTAGAATTATCTATTTGAATTGATAATCCAAACACTAAATAAATTTTTTAAAAAACACACACACGGGCCTTTGGAAGTTAGCTTGCTCTGAATATACCTTCGTATACCTTCATACCTGAGTATATACTTCATATTTCTCTCACATACTTCTAGGTTAAATTCTGCTATCAAAAGTCTGCCCAGTATTTTAAATCAAAAATAACCCTTAGATTCTGACTGACATTCATTTCCAATTAACAGCATCCAGCTCCAATATTTCTTATTCATGACCTTGCATTTTCTACAACTAAATATACTTGCAGTTTTATTATTCTGCTCCTCAGTGAATTCAGTGGCTTGTCTCCCTCATTTGTTTCTCAGAACATACTTGGTTTCTGTTTCAAAGTTCTTAATGACAATATAAAATTAATATTCAGGTTCTCCACTTGTGGCTTTCGATATATTTTCTTCCAAAACCATCCACTGCCATTTTCTTTCAATCCATTCTTTATCTATCTTACAATTCTAGCAATCTTCATTAGCCTCAGCCTCTACAATAAACCAAAAATTTGTCAAAGTCCAGAAGCATGAGATCTACCACTATTCTTGTGTCAAAAAAAATATCTTGCCTTTATGTGCTAAACAAACTCCTACCAAAATGGTTGAACTCAGAAAAAATGCCATTCCTTATCTATACTGAAGACTCTGTTCCTCAGTCCTTCTGATTCCATTAACTACTTCCCTTGATTTATCCAAATCTGTCATTTTAGAATGAGAGAACAGTACAATATTGATCTATTTTTACCTTTCATTACAATCATAATATTCTAAATTTAAAGCTAAGCCTTTTTAGAAATGACCCAAACTTATCCTCTACAATCAAGATTTTTTTTTCCTCAATATTAAAATATGGTGTTCCCAGGCTGCTGTTTAGTAAGTAAATGCAATTTCATGTATCTCCGTTTATTTTCAGAAGCATCTGGATTTGTCACTGGTGAAAATTCTCCATCAATTCTCTACCCTCAAAAGAAGGTAGAATTCAGCCTCTGATTAATTTCATAATTGTAAGGTGTCTACTTAAGGGTGAAATTAATAGTTTCCCAAGGCTTCAATAACTGTGTTGGCTAAACTCATATTACACCAACGGAGATTTAGACACTCAACTTGCATTAAAGTGTGTGTGCTCATAGTGACAGCTCTGATCAGGCTGGGTATCTGCAGCAGATTCAACAATAACCCAGAAGTTTACCTTAACAATCCTGCAGTGATTTTTTAAAAACCTGAACTCCATAACACTTTTTTATCCTTCAGCTATTATGAAAACGTTATCCTTCCAATTCTATTTTGAAATTTTCCTAAACGAGTGCTTTCCAGAGCTCATGTTACAGTCAAGAAAATTATTCTCGCAGATCTGCTAAGCCAATGTCTAATTTCCTGAGAAATTAGAAGTTTCCCAATATCCAGCTTCATGTTCTGAATCACTTGCTCAAGCTACCGCTGCCCTGACTTGATGCTAGTCTAGAAAAAAATAATTGTCTTATTGATCAACTCATATATCACACTGAAAGAGCTATGCTTCATTTCAATATTCATAGAGTAATTTTGGTTGGAAAAGACGTCTAAAATCATCAAGTCCAACCAAAAACCTAACACTGCCAAGTCCACCACTAAACCATATCCCTATGCACCACATTTACACGTCTTTTAAATACCTCCAGGTACTGATGAATTGATATTCATCAGTTAATCCTGCTTATTTGAAACCACAGAACTTCATTTCCACAAAATTTGTTAAGGTGGTATTCCCTGCATGTTTACACTTTGTGCAAGTTACCACTGTAGGATAACAGATACCCCACAGCTTATACAGAAATTCAGCCTCCATCATCGTTACTATTTGTCAGTCTCCTCCACCACTATATCACTCAATAATAAATTCTTACTATTATTCCTGCCTGCCACCACTTTCCTTTCAGCTATGAATGCAAGTTTACCCTTTCATTTGCTCCCCTTGACAACCCAAGGTCCACAGAAGATTTTTTCCTGAGTGGTATGACCCTGAAAATCATCAGAAGGGAGGCAGTGAATCTGCAGATGACAACACTTACTACAGAAATCTTCAGAATGTCCCAAACTACAGTAACAAACAACACAGGGAGAGATACAACCACACCTGCCCACCTTACAAGCTTCTTAAATTAACTCTGTCAGCTGAAAAAACTAATAGTGCAGCTACTTTTTAGAAATCAGTGAGAGCACAGAAATGCATCTGCACTCAAAAAAAAATCCAGCAAATAAATCATTAGGTCACAGAACTAATAGGATGGTGAATAATACAGAATTACTGTTGCATCATTATACAACTGATTGGTATCCCCTCACCTGGGACACTCTGTACACCAGCATTAGTAGGCGAGTCCTTTTTTGAATAAAGGAGGTAACAGTAATACTATGGAGCATGGAAAAATGCACAAGAAGTGTGGAAACTGGTATCATTTCTCCTAATAAAGTATCATAGTTTAGACGGAGTTCAAACTTTAGTTTTTCCTGGTTTATAAATCAAGGATAGAGATGCCTAATTAATTTAACAGATGGCAAATTCAAAACTAATGTAAAATTACATTTTCTATCCGAAGTATTATTAGACTGTGAAACACTGCAACAGAGCTGGCAAAACCAAGAATTTAGCAAGGTCAAAAAAGACTATCCAGTCGCAGTGTTTTTCTTGACTGCCTTCCAGGGTTTTAAGTAAGAGTCCTGTGGGGGGTTTGCATCGTTATTTCTAAAAGGGTATTAAATGTTATGGGTTAAATTTGAAGTCATCCTGTTATCATTATTTGACCTACAACAAAGGGTAAATTAATCCACAACTACTACATATTGAAGAGTTCTTATAGTGCATTATGTCATTTCTGGAACAAAAGAACTGTTAACTAGCTAGAAAAGATGTGACCCAATAATAGGATCTGTATATTAAGAGATTTATTTTAAATACCACATTATCTTTTTTTCACCCGAATTTTAATGATGCTAAGCAGTCAAGTACATATTAAAGTACATTTCTACATTAGAGGGAGGAACTCTATTGGAAAACAACTGTACAGTATAATGTTCCGATTACTTTTTTAAAAAGCTATAAGATTAATGGAACAAATATCTCAAGCTTGACCAAACTATTTAATTTTCTTATAATTTATTTTATTATTATTATTTATTGCAGATACTGAGCTCCAAGCTTCCTTAAACTTGTTTGATTTCATCCCTCCTCCACAAATTTTAGTCTGAAAACATCTTGGAGATTTAGAGGGAAATTCATGCCTGAAACAATGGACCAAAAGGAAAAAAAAAAAAAAACAAACACCACACACACACAAAAAAACCCCACAGAGTTACACAACAGTATACGAAAGAAAAACAAATAAATTTAGCATCAGATGACAAGTAGTTTCATTCCTTCTTTACTCAAGCAAGAGAACCATAACATCTCTCATTAACTTTGGAGTGATTCACGCCAGAACGTGTGCTGGGTCACTTCTGAGCACATCACAGGTACAAGCCACATAAGGGAACAGCCACTCGTGCTCACAGACCAGAAGCTCAGCTCCAAGGAAAAGCGCTGCCCTAGGTATTTGCATAGTTAAACTTTATAAACTGAATGTCATTCTTCCCTGAATAAGATTAAGCCATTACACTTCATGGATGTGCCCATAATCCCCCCGAGAGAATCAGTAGCACAGGACACACTGTTCCACCATCCAAAGTGATCCGGTAGAAAGGAAAAGAAATAAACAAACCAGTAATCATTGATACTTGTCGCCTGAACATCAGGTACACTCGGAGGCACACCATTTATCTTGATCTAATTAGGACATTTTAGGAATACAGTTGAAGACACTAAGATTAGTATTCATAGCACAAGCTACATAATAAGCATTTTAATGCATTAACTATTTATAAATAAACAAAAGAGCTTGCTTAGAAGACAATCTGTCCAAATATTCAAATAGTTCTATATGAATAATCAGTTAAGTAGTACTTTTCAAAGAGCTCAGAATTGTGACCATAAAGCTTTGTGAGCTGTCAAATGCTTCAGAACTGTGAAGCATCAAGCCTGCTGCTGCACAAAACAGAGCTACTCTATGGTATCACATCAGCAGCGCTCCTCAACCACTTAAGGAGAGGACAGAAAAAACCCACCTTCCTTCTGCCTCTTCTTTTCAGCCCTGACACTGTTGCAGGCACATATAAATGAGAAACCACAACCTAGAGTAAGAATGTCTTCTTTAGCCATTCAAGTCAATTTGGATCCAGATTGAGAAGACATGTTCTGTCACACCTATTCATTCATTCCTTTATATTGACTGAAGGATTTAAAAACAGACTTCAGGAGATGGAGAAGCAGCAAAGTGATCTGGATGCACCTTATTAATAAATACATACATACATAAATACATCATCACTACCATCACTCCCCAAAAACCACCCCAAACCATCCACTTCAAATGCAACATTAAGATAAAAAAACAATTTCAACCAAGCCAAACAGCTGCGAAACTAACACATCTGGTCTGTAATATACATCTCTACTTTTAAAAATACTGCCTTGTGGGAATGTCTTAAGAGTAACAATATTTATGCCAAATAGTTCCAGACATTAGCCTAACACCTTATGGCACTCTGTGCTGCCTCAATTGACCTGGAGTCTCTCAGTCAAGAGAGACCTCTCCTGGTTCATCATCCATACAGTTAAACAGAACCAATGAGTTACCTGGTGACACCCATGAACCTGGCTACCAAAATCTGACAACTCCTCTTCTGCTGCAAGATCACCAGAAAGTCTAGGCATGCTCTCATTCCCTGTACAAGAGGTAAAAAAAGAGAAAAGGACAACATGCCCTTTGACAGCACGTCAACACGTGAAGATGATGAGGACACCTTGTCCTGGAGGTTCTTCACCCTGGGCTAGAACATCTTTACCTTGAGACAGGAGACACACTAAACATGCTGAAAGTGCCCTTAATCTTACCTCAGTTTATCAAAGTTTTATTTTTGCACACTCAAACAAAAACTCAAGCGTACAATACTTATGGCTTCTAATGCTGTGGGAAACAGGGTGATATTAGTCTTGTAAACCTAAATTCACTGCCCAACACAACTAGAAGGGATAATTGTTAAAACGTAAAGTGAGCGAAGACTCTCATCTCAGCTACTAAAACCTCAGCTTTCCAGTCTCAAAACAAATCACTCCTGCCTCCCCATCCCATCTTCTCTTCCCCTCCTACCAAAACACAAAACAAAACCATGAACTAGGCACCTGCTTTTTCAGAAAATTAAGAGAAATGCTGTTTAGAGTGCTTAACATCTATGAACTGCTCTTTTCAGCAATCACTAGAAAAGCAGTTTATACATCATAATCCAGAATCATATATATACAATCTTTACATACTTTTGCAGAAGCTTGACATTATGTTGTCATTACACACTTCAAAGCCAAACTGTAGCTTCCTAACAAGGGATTAGTATTGTAGTCTATAAAAGCTATTTATAGCTTTTAACCTTGATGAAAGGTTAAATAACTTTTACAACTTAAATTTCTAGACAAAATATATGCTACCTTCAACTAAGTATATTATTCAAAAGAAACTCAGTGAAATAAATCAGTGGATTCCAGACTCATCCTAAACCAAGGTTCTTCCAACTGTAGAAGCAGAACTACAGAACTAGTTTAAAAATGGGTGAGCTTGTTTTCTCTTAAAGAAGTAGTTAAAATCATTATAAACATCATGAGGGACTGTGCCATGTAAACAGAAACCGCATTTCCCCCTTCCAGACCTTAAAAATGTAGCATGCAACAAACACTGCAGAGTTAGGAATAAGGGAACAGCAGCAGTTACTTTACCCTTTTAACTAAGGTTTTTGTTCCAAGTTTTCTCTTTAAATACCATCCCATTTTCATCATATCACAGGAATAACAGAAAAACCCTTACAACTACTACTTTGAGATATTCAAGGAAAATAATAACAAATGTCTGAAAAGTAACCGTCCTACACACACGAACGAGGTATAATTAGCATTCAACAGTCAAGGCTTTGCCTATTACTAATAGTTACATAAGCACATGCTTTGAATAAAGCCCATTTAACTTGGAATGAAACCACTTGAGTTAAGCCCAGTTGTTCACAAAACTCGTCACTCCTACAAAAATATCCATTTGGTTCTGAAAAGTCTGCTCAGTACATGTCCAAACTCCTGAATAATTCTGTCCTTCAGAATTTCAGACCACAGAGATGTGTCCCAACGAGAAAGGAAGGGATAAACAGCATTACCAACCAAAGGTGCAAAACTGATAAATATTTAAGTCTATTTCTTAAGATACATGGAGAGAGGAGGAAGGGAAAGGAAAAGAAGGAATGGTTTAGAAGTGTCCAAATGATTCTCATGTGGGTTCTTCACCCCATCCTATTATTAGGAGGCACATACTCCTTCCTGACCCCAAGACCATAAACATGTATAACCCTAAACATGACTAAATGACAAGACACTCAAAACACGATATATAACAATTCACCTATCCACTAGCCATCTAGAGTCAGAAAGAAAGGTGCCCAGAAAGGAGGTATTGATACCTTGAGAAAAGCTCTTTACTCACAAATGCTTTCCAGTGACTAACAGCCCTAAACTTCCCTGTTAGCACCATTTCTGAAGCCATCTATCAAATCTCAGCATCCTATATTTTTGTCCCCCTCCTTTAAATTAGGAAAGAATCCACTATCAAATTGTGTAAACCTCCATTTCAAGCATTTTCCAACACTGGGCATAAAATTCCACATCCATGAGAATCTGGTCATGTCATTTGTACCAATCAGAAAAAAATCAATCTATGGCTTCTTTCTCATTCCCAACCAAGTCGCCTTCAAGTTCAACTCCACATTAAGGGCGATGAAGCTGGTGAGGGGTCTGGAGCACAAGTCTGATGAGGAGCGGCTGAGGGAACTGGGGCTGTTCAGCCTGGAGAAAAGGAGGCTGAGGGGAGACCTTATCGCTGTCTGCAACTACCTGAAAGGAGGTTGTAGCATGAAGGGGGTTGGTCTCTTCTCCCAAGTAGCAAGTGATAGGATGAGAGGAAATGGCCTCAAGTTGCACCAGGGGAGGTTTAGATTGGATATTAGGAAAATTTATTCACAGAAAGGATTGTCAAGTGTTGAAACAGGCTGCCCAGGGAAGTGGTGGAGTCACCATCCCTGGAGGTGCTTAAAAGATGCATAGATGAGGTTCTTAGGGACATGGTTTAGTGCCAGTGTTAGGTTAACAGACTCAATGATCTTGAGGGTCTCTTCCGAACAAAATGATTCTATGATTAATACCTTTGCTTCTAGGAGACAAACTTTCCCTTCTCTACATCTCTTCTCATTACAAGCCAGTCTCTTATTCTTAATAATGAGTTGTCAAGTGCATAGATTTGGGGTTTAACTGGATTAGTACTACTCTCCGATCTTCTCTGTCCTCCTTCATTCTAGTTATTATCCCAACTTTCTCTCTAACCTCCTCCTGTCTCTCAGGGATAATAGTTTTTTCATGAACCCATTCAACTACCTCTTCTTTAATCCTTTTCAGACAGGCTATCATTTTTCTTCCTTGCCACCTAATTCTGGGCTAGTATCTTTTACCTCTTAATTTCTAAAACAAAATCTGCTTCTCAGTTTTCCCCATTTTTTTAGAGCTGTTCTTTAGCAATGATCACCTTTTCACAAGTTACTCTTGCTGTGAATGACTTTTGGGTAACTTTTCTATTAAGTATCTGCAATTTCTCAGCTATGCATGTAAGCTTCACTTCATCATCTAAAATATCAAAGAACAAGGAAAGAAAAAAGTATTTAGCCGTGCAAATTTAGGGAGAAACTTTTACCTCATCTTCATAACTTTTTATGCATGTTGTCAAAATGTAATCTTAAGACACACTCAGTAGACTTCCTCCAGGTAATGGTCACACGTATGTTTCTAAGGAGGCTGCAACTGCCAATAATTTTAAAGATCTTAACAAAACGACACAAAAAGACATTTTCTTCTACTCGTACAAAAAGCTAAACTAAAGAAACCTGGGAATCTACCACAAGTTTGGTAACATAGTAACTTGCATACTTTGACTAAATAAAAATTATTTGATTAATAAACACAATCCAAATATTTGGCCACCGGTTTTATCATACAGCTAAGTGTACCTACTATTTTTGTTTTGTATTATGATACCAGCAAAACCAGAATTAGTTAGGCAAAAGGCCTTTTTTCTAAAATGTAATTTGCTAATCTTTAAAAAAACAACTAACTTCCTAACTATTTTGTTACAAGCACCTTTTAGACAATTAGCAGCAATTCAGAGAGAGTTGCTTTACATTCTGTATCTACTTGTTCACATTTAGGTATCCACCAGCCATCAAATTTGCATGAATATTTTTCAAATATAATAGCCCTTGGCAAGAACTTTCTGTTCTGTATTTTTTTAAATAGCTGCCTTACCATAATTGAACAGCCATAGTATTATGATCGTATTTACTCATTTTTACTAAAACAGCATGTGCACAGATATAAAAAATAAAAAGGTGCTCATACAAATGTAGGAAAATAACTTACACCCCTTAATAGCCTGCATTTAGTTCTGGTCATAATTTACCATTATAATACAATCAAACAGGACGAGGTTTTAATTTGAATTATTCCACAGACATTTTAAAGCTTTTTATTATTCTTAGTGCTAACAGTCTTTTTTTTTTAAAAGTGGTGTCTCATTACTTTACCACCCCACTCCTGTCTGAACATTCAGCTCCGCTCATTAGAACAAACATCTGCTACAAACACTATTAATGGGATACATGTCAGGGGATACAGCAAGCCGCTAACCACCTGGGTTAATCACTTTACAGTACAAAGTTGATAATAGACAGTCATACAGTACGCCCTGAGCATACTGTTACAATTACCTTATTCAGATAGCAACTACTACTTCGGAAACACAGCACTACAAAATCGGATCCATTTGTAAAGCAGTACATACCTTGTAGCTACTGTTAGCATACAACATGTACTTCATCTCAACAAAGCCAAAAGGCATGATTTTAGTACTGCGGAATTTGCCTTTTGTGTTTCTGTGCTTTTAAGAATAGATTCGCATTAAAATTATTTTTAAGACACCAGAGGTTTGACAACTGTTCCAATAAGTATACAGGATAGAATTGACACCAAACCAGGCAGAATTGCTGCAGGCTTAAGTGATTTTTTTTTTAATAATAATAATAATGTAGACCAATATGATTTTAGAGGTGTTTTTCCCCAAAATGGAGTTGCATATAATATTTCCATTCACGCAAATGGCTGGCACAAAGGAAATATTTTTGCAGAGAGAGGCAATGCTAAGCGAGCTTCAAAGCTCTTTTAATTTAAAGTTCATTTGTTTAAACCTGAGATGCAGATGTACACATCTTTACACATACGGGTGCTTATAAACAGGAGGGGAGAAGTACTTGTTGACACTGTATTTTCCTTTGGAGAGAACACGTTCCAGAAGGAAACCTCATGGTGCTCAGGGAACAAGGGCTCTGGAAACATGGCAGGGAACGAGCAAGGCCACGGTGGAGACACAAACTCTGCAAATCGGGACAGACTTAGCAAGGGCAAGTCAAAAGATTTTGAACTTAGGGCTCCAGAATGGGGGAGGATGAGTTTTGACCCAAACCAGACTCGGAACCCACACGTTTACAAAAGCATGTAAGACACTACTTCAGCAGATTTCCCCAAAATAACATACAGAATCACTGTCAAATAACTACTCAATTTTGCATTATTTAGTCAACGCAAGATGAGAAATAATGCTCTTTCATTTAGGGAAATTCATTTAAAAAAATGGGTAGAAAAATATAACAATTTCTTAAAAGCAAGAAAACACGCACTGTTCTACCACTGAAAAACAAAAACCCCACCAACAACAGGGCTCTTAAACCAGACAGGTGGAAGTTCAGCTGCAGTTGAAATCTAGTAATAGCCTTTGGAGAAAAGTTAGTGTCCTCAATGAAATTACTGACACTACATCTTAACTAAGACAATCTACAAATAAAGGCTTCAGCCACGAAACCTCTAGAGGAAACTACTGCTGCAGGAATAAAATGCAGATATTTAACCATGGTGAAATCTAAGAATTCTGACTAAGTTGAGCAAATATTGCTATTAACTGAGATGAGAGTGCTTTATTTAAGTGAGAAAATATAATACAAAGTTATTAATTAAGCATGTGCTTTTCTGTAAGTCCCATCAGGTCGATGAAACAGCAGTGCTTTTTTAAGCAAAGAGAGAGAACAAAACAAAACAAAAAAGTATGCAAGGCAAATAACAGTGTAATAGGCAAACCCTAGATTGCTGCATCTAAACCACACTTAACAGAATAGCTTCGGAGATATCTGATGACAGCGGTTTCATCTCCAGATAAAGCAGGCAGGGGATCCATAAATGGATCTCCACTAACTGATGTCTTAATATTAAATTCAGGAAGGTCACGCCTGTCAACACACGCATTCAGAATAATTAATGAAAATCTGTTTAATTGCATATGGAGTCCGGATTGTTGGAGAACAACAAAATAATTAGAAGCATGTCCAATGTAAAAACTGCCAGAGTCATTTTTCATCGTTGATTAGGGTAGCTATCATGCACAGTGTCTAAATGTCCAAATAATAGCTCAGTTTTCATCTTTAATCTCTCTTTCACAACATGCCTTCGGCTGAATTTCATTAACACTGGGTCTTTGTAGCACCATTTTCTTCTCTAAATATACCTATCAGTCTGTGTATTTCCATAATGAACTACTAGTTATTATGTTTTCGATAAAATTTAAAAGAACTATTTTGTTCTCTCAGTTTAATTCTTTATCCATTCTGTTTCATCGCCATTCTAGAACTCTGAAAACACAGGACAGAATGTCCAAAATACTGAAAATTCCTCCAAGAAATTACATGTGCACTTCCATTTCTTTCACAAAAGGTGGTCTCCCAGGTACACTACTATTTTCTATATAACTATTCTAGTATTCAGAATGTTTGCATCCTGTACATTTGAGTAAGAAAATAAAAATATCCCATAAGACTTTAATTTTCCAAATTAATAACATATAACAAAGACTCTTCATATTGAAATTACACACAAAAAAGAAATGTGAAAAAATAGCTTACAACCCTATAGAATAGCACTAATTGTAATTTTACAGCATCTTAGTATTTGTTCTAAGATATACAAATACATATTAGCTAATGACCCACAGTTTTGAATAGATTATTCTTCAGTGGCGATGCACACTAGAGACACTACAGGTGAAGCAATTATCTTCCTTTAATATCAAATGGTCTTCTGTAAATAAATTATTTTTAAAACAGAATTTTTTTTGCTATTATTATTTCTCAAAGCAATAGGCTTAAGTTATACAAAAACATTTACGTAAACTGTCTTTAATGCATACTAAAATATTAGTGTAAACCAATCCCTAAAACAAAGGCTTCCTGAAGGACTGACCTGTGAAAAAGGCAAGGATTGCCAATATCTGAGCTGCACAGGACATTCATACTTTTGAAACATATTTTCATAGTTTTATAAGTCAAGTCCATGGGCAGTATATCTGGAATGCAAAGACTTCCATCTGTCTCTTTGCACGGTCAGTGTAAGTTGGCTGAGTTTACTTGTTTAGGCTCAGCAGCTCTTGAATGTGCTGTACCTCTCCGAGAATAATCCTGGACCTCCCAACACCACGTTTTTGTAACTTCGCACCCTGAGAACACCTGCACTGTGTTATCCAAGTGCTTGTGCACGCAGCCAGTCAATGTTAATAAGCCAAATATTTCCAGTCATTCCTTGATGCTTGGATGCCACACTGAGTGCAAGCTTACTGTGTATTTTCACACCGTGCTCTGCCCAAGCTATAAACCCTTGAAAAACAAACTCCACAGATGAGAGACACCTGAAGGGTCTTTTTTATAGGAAACAGCTTAGTCTGGCTGAATTGTGCTGAGTCCTGGCTGACTCCATGTGGAGCCACTTGGCAACTCCCGTAAGACATCTAATTCCTCTTTTTTTCCAGGCTTTTCATTATTTAAGATATTCCATTCTACTGCTAAAGATAGCAAGCCTAACAAAACAAAGAATGAAGGAAAACCTTTAGATGACAACCTACACCATTTGTTGATTTAAGCATCCAAACTTTGTTATCTCAGCATATGGAAGGGAGAATTCTTTCCATTGCATTGCTAAAACAAAACTTGTTTTGCCTGTGTCTGTACACAAAACCCGATATTTTAATTTCACCAACCTGAAAACAAAAATTCTTACCTTCTCTTTTTGAAAGCGTACATCTCACCCACACAACCGATGCCTTGTAACTCATACACATGTAGAACACTGAACTCTCTTGTTAGCCTAAAGCACCTTGCACAAATGAGCATAACAGTTCCCCTTTTACCGCATGTACGTTAATTGTAATTGCACTTTTTCTGATCAAGTCAAAGCAGGTTAAGAATTTATTCTTTTGCTCTAAGTGAATAAAAACTAAAGTAATTGCATTTAGTGCAGATTACAACTGCTTAAATACTATTGTATGTAAAGAATACCTTTTAGAAAGAAAAATCAAGCTGTTGAAATTAATGAGATGGGTCACACAATTTAAATTCTTCCTGTTACTGAGACCCTGTTAACTATGATGTAAAAAATTACTTTATTAATTACCTCAAGATAGCACCCACAACAAAAAGGAAGATTGTGGTCTGAATGTTATGAGCCACATGGGCTAAAAACATTTCCATTAATATCTGAGATTCTTGATTTTAGTTTTGACACCAGAAATACTGAAGAAAAACAGAAGGTTAGAGTATTGATCCCCACCGATGAGGATCCCAAAACCTCAAGAAAATGGTTGTAATTTCACAAGTGTAACAACCTATTAAAAATATTCAGTCCTATGAAAGTAGGTATGATTTTGGAGGCTTGGAATTTTACCCAAGAAAGATTTGTTTGTCTGAAGAGCCACCGTAACTCTTTGTAAGAATACAAGGAAATGGGGAACCTAAAATTTGGGCTTTATTTCCATGTGAATAGCAAAAAATTTCTATACCTCATGCAAGCTTCTAGGCGTAGAGGCAACAGACCCTGTATGACACGGCTTTTTCATACAAGACAAAGCAACAAAAGGATACCCAATGATACCAGCTCCAAATGCTTAAACTGAGTTTTGTGCAGTTGAGACCAATCTATAACCAGCTACGATCAGAGAAAAAAGTGTTTTGCCATTCTGTAGTTGATGATTGTATGGCAGTTCTCCTACTTTGAAATGCTAACATGAGAATACTGGAGAAACTAAATACAAGAAGGCATTTCCAACTAGAAATAACAGCACTGAAGAGGTTTGACACAGCAATCCAATCAAATTGTATCCTGTTATAAAAAAAAGTCACCCCTACAATGTATGTATGTAAGAGAACTGGCAAGGGAAGATGAAACTACTGACTCTTTGGCTGACCAAAACTACAAGTTTGAACAAAGGATCACAGTATGAATAAAAAAGACATACAAGACTGATAATACTAGCCGGCTTCTGAAGGATCAACTGGAAGTTTAAATTTAGCTTTTCTAAACAAATTATTTATCTTAACAAACCTTTAGTGTTATCTAAGATGATTCTAAGGCCTTGGTGGCAAGTCTTGGCTGACAGAGTGGCAAGGGTCATGGAAAAGAATAAAAGCACATACATTTAACAGTCAGTCTGCAGAACAGCTGCTAAAAAGAAAGTTGGCCACAAAGTTCAGCAAATGTTGGGTACTAAAACAGCAAAAAAAAAAAAATCTCTGGAGTCAGCTTTGTTGTCAGAATATGCTTTGTCCTTTGTACAAGCGAATTCACTTTCCTGAGAAAATACAAACTGTCTACCCAATTTACTGGATGTTTCTTTTTCAGTTAAAATGAACTTACCGAGTGCCATCTGCTTTCCAGCTAACTTTGTATGGCTTCTGCTCCAAAAATTTAATATTTTGCTTGTCCATGGAAACAGGCTGTGCTCCAGGGAATCCAGACCTAAAAAAAAGAAAAAAAAAAAAAAGAACCATGTTTATTAATATTCTGCAATAGATAGTCACACAATACAATACATTTTTTTACATTACACTGAAGTTACAACTTGTACCAGACTTGCAGCAAGGTTAACTTTGAGTTAGAACATCTTCTCCAATAAGGTATTTTGCAAGAGGAACAAGGATATTTGTTTATGACAAAACACTAAATTATGTAGAATTTCAAAGTTTTTAATTTGGAGGAAGAGATATTTGAATTCAAAATTACAAGGACTAGAAGAACTATAAGCATCAGCAAGGTAGGAAGCACTGTGAGCAATGCCCTGGATCATCAGCTTTGGAAAGGAGCTCAGAATTGGAGACATTAAAACCAGCATTCTCATTAACATTGGACACAAATTCAAGTTAGCTATAAAAATGAGTATTATACCTCAAGACTAAAGGGTAACAGCAGTTGTATAAATACGTCTACTGCTTAAGCAAGCACTAAATTTTACACAATTACCTAGACTAGACTACATCTGGAATTTGCACGGCAACAATTAATGTGAAAACATTTTGTTATGTCAGTGGAAAAGCAGTTCTAGGCTACTGTTTCTTAGTATCAACAGCTGATCATTCCATTTCAAAGTACAATGCAAGACCCTTGTGTTTCACTGTTGACTGTTTTTGAGGCTTGCTTTTTCTTTTAAAAAAATACATCCAAACATAGTCACCTTATTTCATTTTTAGAATGAGCTGTTTCCTTTTGCAAAACTAGAAATGTAACACTTATTTCTAGAGAGTATAAATACACAAGTTCTAAATGTTCTCATACCCTTCCCATCCGCAGAACTGCTGACATTTTTGCTGTATTCCTCCTAACTTTGGTTGTGTTGTCACCTGGGTCACACATTTAACTGTTATTCCTTCCAAGAAAATTGCACCCTAAATAAAACAAAACAAACAAACAAAAAGAAGTATTTAAGCCTTCATAAAAGCAGATCAGAATATGTCAATACAAGATTAAAGTTGTTTTTACAACAGGACCTTCACATGCAATACTAGTTTAAATATTCCTTAAAGATTCTCCCCCAAATACCAACCTACTGAGCTTTGCCAGTAAACTCACTGGTGAGCCATATTACGAACCTAGGAACTGAGTTATTTATGGGGGCAAAAACCAGAATAATCATTAAAAAAAAAATTAAAAGGAGGTAAACAGTAAGGGATAGGCACTGTTTAGCTGGTACTCTCAAGAAAGTTCCCACATCAAGCTACGGTATCAGTGCGAGCCATTATTTTTCATTTGTAACTAAAATGTTTTTATTTTAAAAGAAAGCACACTCGTATGAAGTATTTAATAGTAAATTGGTCACATATGGAATGTGCATGGATCAAATTAATCGTCCTTAGTACACAGAATATTATACAATAATAAGGTAGTGCAAGACGGCTATTTGTGGATGAGAATCAGCACCTAAACAGTATTGTAAGCCTGGAGCAAATCACTGCGCATTAGTCACAAAACTCTTTCTGGCAGAAGCCTTTGTGACTCCACTTTTAAGTGTGTCGAAAAGTATGGCCTCAAAATAAGTAAACTGGAAACTAAGGACAGAATTGACCTACGAAATGTTAAATACAATTTTTAATACATAAATAGTATTTCTAGACCAACAATTCTGTGCTTTTCTTGATTCATGGAAAGTAAGAGCTGCTCACTAACAATAGAGATCTAAAGTGAGGTAAACATAAGTAGCTTGATAATTAGTGAATAAAGTCACTGGGAAACATCTTTAGAGACTAAGTTTTCAGTGTTTTGTTTTGTTTTTAAATCTCAGCAGATGAAGACATTAAGTCCTACTTTTCTTCCTCCAAATCTTTGAGATACATGTTTTCAGTTAAACGTTAATTTTATCAGAACTAGATGGTAATTCCAGAAGTTCAATTACATGGATTTTACCTCCACCTGGGTGATCTATCGTGTTGTATGTCTCAAAACTTACGATTTACACTGTAAGGAAAACAACTGAAAGAATGAATGTACTTATGCAGCAGCAACTTAAAGGGGTCTCAGTTGATCTCGGACAAACTTCTTAACAAAAGAGAGAACATAATCAGCTGGTTTGTAATAAAATATCTGTGTAAAAATATACTTGCATAATTTTATTCTCAATCTAAACCAGGTTAATAAAGTGCAGGTGCTTTCCTGAATGCCACAGAAAAGCCTAAGCAGAGATGAATAAAAGAATACTGAAAATAAAACTTTGAAATAACTTGTCTATTCCAGAAAAAGTTTGATGCCAAGTGGAATAGAAACTAACTCTGCATAATGGAACACAATAAAGCCATCAGGTCTACAAAGCTACATAATTAAAGCCTTCTATAGAGATCCCAAATCAACCAGACTTATTTCAACAGCATCTCACATAAATTCTCAATGCAGATGGGGAAGATCAAAACATAAAGTTTCCACCTGTCGAGCTATGAATCCTGCAAAGATGTAAGCGTTTCATATCTGTTCTTTAAAATGCTTCTTGCTGCATACTACTGATGAAAGGAGCCCTTTTGCTCCCTCCCCTTCCATACACTGTGGCGCTCACCTGGTTCCACTCTTAAGCAAGTCTAGGAACCAAGCTAGCAAAAAATATTATCACAAATTAGTAATTTTCTGCCAAATTAGTATCCTAAACTAGGTCACCATAGGATGAGTTGGCAGTAGTGCCAGCACAAAGGAAGCAGAAGGAACGCAGGGAAAGCAGGAATGCTATTTTCAGTACAGACTGCCTTAGTTAAGATTGGCTCAGCTGCATCACCAAATCATATTCTGAGAACAGAATAACCTAAAGAAATAAGATAGTTCATAACCTTAATTACCTTAAGCTCCACAGGCTTTCGGCGTGTCGGTTATCCTGTATTACTTACGTGGGCACCAGCAGGCGTGACAGCCAGGGAGGGGCAGAGATCTACACATGCCTGGCCAGCATGGTGGCTGAGTTCTGAGTAAGTGGTTAAGAGCACCGAGAAATAAAGGAAGATGGTTGTGCCTCACTACTCAGAATAATGTCGGAGCGCGACAGCAGTACGGACTGCCAAGATCAAAGCAACGGGTAGGCAACAGGAAAGACTTTCCAGAAAAGTAGAAGTCACGTGAAATTGGTGCCTGCCATTTGAAAGTGTCTCTTGCAGATTATCCAATTAAGAGATTATGCGCATACACAACTGGTTTTGGAGCCACTGATGTCACAGTGCACAGCACAGTCAAGTTTCCCTACAAACAGAAATCATCTGCATGCTGCTCTCACACTTGATATAATTTTAAGCAATTTAGAAAATTTTCCATATGGTGAGAAGGTAAAAAAGTTAGAATGCATTATTCAAAATAACAAAACTGTTAGCTTCTCATAACATAGAAAATATACATCCTAATTTGACTCCAGTAACTTGCTTTGTTTATTTTAACAGCTTTTAATTGTTTATTGATTTTAAATACCTGACCAAACACCACAGGTTCTCTCACACAGGCAATGTGTGCTTGGTGTACATAATTACATATATACACATCCATTATTATGTTGGGGGGCAATTTTTAAAGAATTAAGGAAACAAGTACACCTTATAACTGGATGAACAAGCCAAGCTTTTGTATTTTCATACAGGCTTCCCCTGGGTAGGTACCTTGTAACCACTGTTAAACTGAAAGAAGGAGAGGACTGGGGAGAGCGAGGAACAGAGCAAAGTGCTGAGGACACAGGGTGAAGAGGAAGATGTGCAATATTAAGACAGTAAAGGGAGAGATTGATTACTACAGCCTAAGAATATAACCAACGTGGTTATCCAGAGACGCAACCAGGATGCTAGTCTAAAAAGTACCACAGCTGTACACGCACCAGAAGAGGCTTTCACAGAACAAGGTCGGGCCTCAAGTATACTCACTAGCTAAGGCACAGCACTGCAAAAACAAGGTGAGGCACCTGGGTATCCGTCTTGATAACTCAGCACACCAGGTTTCATGAGGACATTTCCTTGGATAAGGTGCCAAAACTGAGCCAAGTCCATGTACTTTCTGCACTATTCTTGAGGTAACAACTCCCTGAGGAAACAAGACACTGTAGAACATGCTGCAGAGACACCAGACCACTCAGCTCAGCAGAAGCATCTCAGGTCCTTAGCACTGCCACTAAGCCAAGAGTTGTAAGCCCTGATGGACTCAAGGTAACTACGTGCACTTAGCATCTATACTCTGCACAACCTGCCCACCACCTGTACTAATCAAGCCTTCCCCACTTGCCACCATATCCCTCCATCCATCACTTCAGCTGAAGAAGTGGCAACGGGTATCATCTGGTGTTGGTTCAGATCGCGAACACCAGATGGAGGAGTGGGTGGGCGTGCACAATCCCAAACACACACCTCCCTGGCCTGAGTGGCTACCAACAGGCCTGGGGTGATAGCCATCTTCAGCTACCCAGATTGGAACGAGTGCAAATATGCTCAGACTGCCTTCTAATACCTACAAATGCAGGACCAA
The DNA here is from genome assembly GCF_036013445.1 of Caloenas nicobarica. Lineage (NCBI taxonomy): Eukaryota > Metazoa > Chordata > Aves > Columbiformes > Columbidae > Caloenas > Caloenas nicobarica. The sequence goes on from NC_088247.1 coordinate 38,975,900, forward strand.
AATCACAGGAACTGCCTCTAGACACGTACAAGCAAAAAAGGACACAACAAAATCACACTGACTGTTGCTCAATAACAACAGTGTCCAACTAATCATTTGTTTTTGGTGGTGAAAGAGTCTTCATAGAACTGGGAGAAGAAGGAAATATCACATCCTTTGATACCAGCTTTTGTCTTGGCTTGTCTTTTGTTTGCTTGCCTTGTTCTCATAGAGGAACTCAGAAAACATGGGGCAGATATAACTTCCAGAAAACAGAAGAGCAACCTGTTTCAAAACCAGGTTCAGAGGAGTTAGTGTTTCACTAACAAAGTGGAAGAAAACATTGAGATGGATCTGCAGGGTCTGGTTTAAGTATAAGAGAATTATTTCATTTTCCCTAGATTTCCTAACACCATATTCTTCTTTTTGTGACATCTGTGAATTTAGTAACAGGGATACAGACTGTGATAGTAGTTTAAGAATTCAGTGTTACCCTTAAGAATGGGCTGGAAAAAACACCGTGCAATTCAGTATAAACAAAGTTCTACACTTAAGCAATTATAGAAACACACACTGGTAGATAATTAGAGAAAAAAGAAACAGAGGCAGCAAGAGACCAAAAGCTGAATAAGTATTATTCTGTCTTATAAAAGGCAATTATATTGAGAAATATAAACAGCAGTATTAGTCTTAAGACATCAAAAATCAATTCCTCCCTAATAAGCACCAGGATGGCCTCAACTAGAGGCCTGTGTTCAATCTCGGGCACCACAGTCTCAGAGAAACATGGGTCAACATGATAGAATACAAAGAATTACAAGAATGGTCAGAAGTATAAAAAAACACGGACTATAGGGAAAAAGTGAACAAATTGGCTTTTAATGTGGAAAAAGAAAAAGCTAAAAGCAAATTACACCAGTGTTCAAGTACATATCCCCATATCCATCAAGACACACCCCCAGACAGAATAATAAGTATAGGGGTTAAACTTTGGGGGGAAAAAAAAGTAGGTTAGACAGAGAAAAATAAAGTCACTAATATTTAGAAATAAAGTACTTTGACAGTTAAATTATAAATAACCTCACTGTGACAACCATGAGCTTTAGTGGTTTCCCTCTGTCTCACAGATGACTATAAGACACCAGCCCTCAAAATCATGAAGAAAATCATTAACAGCTACCATCTCTTCCAGACTGAAATCTAACCACCCATTTCAAAAGCTCTACATACTACACCCTGTACTGCCTTCGAAATATGCAGCTTACATCAGACTAGAACAGATGGCACCCCTTAATAAATAGTAAAACATCCAGTTGACCTACGACAAGTTTGAAGGTTCTGGCTCAGAACTGTAACTTTTTGTCCTATTTGCAAAATCTAGTATTTTTGTCCTGAAGGTGTTTTATCTTCCTGAGGTGAGATTCTAAGTGTCAGCTAATAAAGTTGCTTCGATGCTACAATCACCATGGCACACACTGACAAAGTCAAAACTTGTTTGGATTTCCTGTGCAGCATCTGAGACTGCAGCAAACAGACTCACTGTTACCTGTCAACTACTCTCAGCGGTGACAAGCAAAACTGTAATGGCATTATGTCCTAGCAGTTCCCACAGCTTCTGCGGTACAGCAAAGAAAGGCTGTCAAGAGTTTTGGACATCAAAACACGGAAGTTTCAGTGAAAGATGCTGCAGTAAAGTTTCTCTTGTCCAGGACAGAATTTCTGAAACGGAGAGCACGGTAACTTGACAGGCAAGCCGGGCAGTTGCTTCTGACTGTTCTCCCAGCAAGATGCCTGAGACACGTCTCCTCCTCTACCCCTCAACTTTTCTTCTATCCCCATGAAGATCTGAGTCAAAATGAAAACATTTCATAACATCACTATCACACCAGCCACCTCTATTTTGACACTGTATACCCCTAGGCATAAACAGGAGGAGTCGTCTCAGAATGCTGGAAAGATCTGCTGCAGGACATCAGCTGTAATGCTGAAAATTTAGCCCTCTAGACAGTAAATTAAGAAAATCTAAGCAAGAGGTATTTACCTGGTAATCATTCCCCCTGTAGATCGCATATTTACAATGAATCACAAATAGACTGTATCCATCTACTCAGTTAAGAAGCAGTCCAATCTGCCAGCCAAGAACCATGGTAAAGAATTCTCCCCGTTCCTCCTCTTCATGTCAAAGAATGTTCCTCCAGAGCTGCAAAACTGAATTATACGAATATGCATATTAACTAGATGATTATTTCTTTCATAAATTATCTAACTCATAATTAACTTCTAGTTATTAATATGCTTATTCGTATAATTTAGCTTCCAGCTTTCAAAAAACTATGTTGGCAGATAAGAAAAAGACTGGGAAGCCAGTATTACGATTCCTGTTAAACGGACCAGTTTAGTTCTAGACTTGCTCAAAAAAGGCCCTCACTGGACCTTGTCATCACACCTCATTTGCTAATGCATCAAAAGTCAAAACAAACTGTTTTGAGGTTCTGACCCAAATAAATATTTTTAGATATCAATGTGCTACTGCAAGGTTAATGGAGGTAGTGGCCATACCCCTGAATATATTTTTACTATGGATTTTTACAGTGTAGACCATTTTTTATTTCAGCTGATAGGTTATTTGAAAGTTTTCAAAGTTCATCTTGCTTCTTTGGATGAGATTTTGTATTCCTTTCAGGCTATTTTCTTCTATACTTCATTTGTAAACCATGTCGAACAGCTGCAGTAATAACAAAATGCATTTTCGCAGCATATTTCACATGAGGATTTCCAAGTGTTTGCAAACAAACACACCTCAGCACACAAGTAAAATAATTCAACATTATGCAAAAAGAACGGAATCTATTTTTGCCCTCAGCAATTTTCTACTTTATCTGCAAATAAAAAAAAAAAAAAGTAATTTGGAGAGAACTGTACCATTACTCCTCAGATAATACAAGAATATTCTTTGTACTTGAGTATTAGTTCCATACTATAGTCACTATGGTAACTTATTTCATCAGAATTATGCAGATTTATGTCAAAATAATCAGCGTAATAACCTGCAATGTGATCAATCATATTTCTTATCATTATGCAGTTTAAACAGCTTTGAACATCATATAATTTCACAGCTGGCTTGGGTTTTTAAGCTCATCTTGCTTTTTGCTAATCCAATTCTCAAACTTTCAAAATTTTCAAAAGTAGGAATATTTACCAAAATGAGCACTGAACGTAAAAAATGCTGAATTTCATCCACCTAGCTAAAAAAATAAATGAAAACTGTTTACACACCTTCCACATAACAGTTCAACTCTAAAGACAGAGTGAAAAAATTAAAAGTGCTTTACTATCTCAACTCAAGCTTAAAAAAAATTAAATGCTATATTAGAAAAATTTTAAGTTATTGTTACAACTGGAATAGTTGAGGCATTGAATATTCAAGTTCAAGGTTCATATAGGAAACATAAGAGTTTGCAATTAGTCTACCTGTTTTTACCAGTTAGAGACAATACTACCGGCCCTCATTTGCCGGAGCACTGACACTCGTACAGCATTTATTATGTAGTAACTGATGACTATGAGTTTATGAAATTAAGTTAAAATTCCAATATTAAGTTCTAATCAAAAATACCAGTTTTAGACGTTCTTTCCTCCTCTTGCCAAAGGAAGAGCTTGATGATCCAGGTTCTGATTCTTGGCCTCCTGTTTTACCATTATCATCATCATCCTCCTCTTCATCCTCTTCAAAGCACCATTCTGGTAGCTCAGGTGGTGACGGTGCATCATCTTCATCTCCATAACGACGAAACAATTCCTTCAAATAGTCACCTTTATAAATACCTGGTGGTCTAGCCTGAGCAAAAGTAGCCACAGCAGCCTCAATACTGTAAAATAAAAATTGAAAATTACTCTGGATGTTTAATTTACATGTTTTAGTCACCTCGTGCCTTAACAAACATAAGATATATTGGAACTGAGAATTAAAAAAAAAAAATTCCAAACTGGTAATAGCAAAAGCATTCATAATATTTGAAACATCATGCCTGGCAACAGTTGCTCTTGCACAAGGTTCTGCATAATTATGTAGGCACTGCGTATGTTCTCAGAAGTTACTGCAGTTTGCACTGCTTCACCTCCTTACTGTAGCTGATAGTGGCCTGCTGGCCACCGAGGTAAAACTTTTATTATGGCTACAGAAAAGGAATGTGTGACATGTAGGTAAGTATTCCAGGACTGAATGAAGACAAGAAAAGACCAAAGAAAAAGATTAACAAACTTAATGAAGAAAAATGCAAGTGTTGAAATCCAAACATGGCTACATTTTTCGCTCTAAGAATTACCTTTCCTTTCATTAGAGGTTTTGCCATCGCAGGGGGAAAAAGTATCTTAATCTTTTGAGAATACTTATCTTTCCAGAAGTTTCTCATAAAAACCTGTAATTCGGAAGCCTTTTACTATGCAACTAACACTTAATCTTCAGTGTTTTAATAAACTGGAGACCGGATCACAAAAAAATTAGAAACTAAAACTAACAGTCACGCGCCATTATTAGCCAACCAGAAAGAGCTGAAAAATATACAACAGTGAGCACAGCACAAAGGTTTTATTGTTGTTTTCACAGATCCTATGAAAATGTTCAACAGAAAACACCAGACGTAATTCTGTCTTCCATTTCTCATGGCAGTGTGAAGCAGTAATGCTCCACAGATCAACTTAGAAATCTTGCTAAATAAAAGAGAGGAGAAACTACAAAAGGTACATGCCCCTGTTAGGCTTCTTGACAAGCACATATCTTAAAGTTGGAACAAAAGCACATATAACATGCTGTGAAAATAATTTTTTTTCAGGTAAGAAAATAACCTGCCACTGGAACAAGGAAAATATATAGCTAAAACGGAAAAAAGAATTTAAATACAAAAGGCTTTTTTTGTCTGATCTGTACAGTACGGGAAGGAGCCTAAGAATTTCATGAGGCAAATTTCCCAGAATAGGCAGAAACACTTCCTAAGAACAAGTAAGTCTGGTTTTCTCTTTTCATCTTTGGTAAGAGTATTATAGAAAACAAAACATTATCAGGAGTGAGATTATCAGGTAGTCAGTCATCAGATCTGGGAAATGACAGTTTAAGAATCTGAGTTATTTAGAGGATCCTTTTTCCTCATTCTGTTTTCTAAGACTCTTAATTTCTTCATCACAAGACATTTTTTATTTTAGTATCTTTCTTAAATTGTTTCACATCTTCTGTAATCAAGGCCACTGAAAGGCCAAAACAACGCAAAAGGGATGAGGTCTGAAATGCTCAAATTTGTCTCTGATAACATTAGAAGAACTCTATACTATTCTGATATAGAATCATGGCATAGTTTGGGTTGAAAAGGACCTTCTAAGGCCATCTAGTCGAACCCCCTGCAATGAGCAGGGACATCTGCAACTGGATCAGGTTGTTCAGAGCCCCGTCCAGCCTGGCCTTGAATGTCTCCAGGGATGGGGCATCTACCACCTCCCTGGGCAACCTGGGCCAGTGTTTCACCACCCTCCTTGTAAAAATTTCTTCCTCGTGCCTAGCCTGAATCTCCCCTCATTTAGCTTAAAGTCATTACCTTGTCTTGTCATAACAGGCCCTGCTAAAAGGTCTGTCCCCATCTTTCTTATAGGCCTCTTTTAAGTACTGAAAGGCCACAATAAGGTCTCACCGGGGACTTCTCCAGGCTGAACAACCCCAACTTTCTCAGCCTGTCCTCATAGCAGAGCTGTTCCATCCCTCTGATCACCTTAGTGGCCTCTCTGGCCCCTCTCCAACAGGTCCATGTCTTTCCTGCACTGAAGGCTCCAGAGCTGGACGCATTACCATACAGATGGCAATGAAAGCCAAAAGAGTGAGCGCAGATTTCAAGCACAGAAACCTTAGCTGAAAGAAAACATATTTTGCAAGTTCTAGAAAGATCTTTGGGAAAAATGATGAGTTGCAAAAAAGAGAATAAAGTAAGGTTTCTGATTACTAGCTGTGGAGTTTTCAGTCTGGATGACCTTTCTTTAAACTACCTATAAAATACATCTGAGTATTCACAATACATCAGCAGCACTCCTATATCATATGCTTAAGGAATGAATATGGATGGATTTTTCAATCAGGAAAATCTTATTTCCTTATCGGCAAATAACAGAGCCTTATTTTAAAGAATGATACAGCAAACTGGATTTATCTTGATACAATGCTTAGCATTAACTACCAGCTTTCCAAAATTCATTCTTTTGTTGAGGACATTTTTCCCTACCAGGTGATATCTGGGTGTTCTGTTAAAATAATCTGATAGAGATGAACAAACTTGATACAATTAACTACCTGAACGATGGAGGAAAAAAAGAAAAGACATGGCTGTTAAGTTTTAAGGCTTTTCCCACAGAGGTTTGAAAATAAAGAGAGGCTGCGTAGAAGGAGTTTCAAATAGATTCAAAGTGCATTTCCTCTTCAGAACAAAGGACCAATTCTGAGTCTAATTATCGCATGCTGCTTTTAAATGGGTAGATTAGAAGCATACAAATTTGCCAGTTCATAGGAACAACTAGAATCATACTATGAAGATATTTTTATCTGTGTCTACTTCCTATACTCAGCTAAGATTCTGACAAGATTCAGCCACCCACTGCTAACGGTGTTCTGTCTCCATTACTCCGATGTCTTTATTCCAAGCTTACTAACAGACAACAATGACCTAGTTCTTTGCAAACAGCTTGCACATACAAACTAAGCACCAAATAAACTGTCCAGTCATAAAAAAATGCAGCAACAGGAGTAGAATTTCCTTCACTTAAAGGACTACACAAGAAATATCATCAGAACACTTAAGGGGCTTGTTAAGAAACATGCCTTGCATGGGACCCCATCAGCAAGGAAAGTGTTTCATGAATACTACCAAACATGCAGAAGTCGTGCCCACCAGCATGGACCAGGCAATTTTTTTTTTTTTACACTACTGATATTTGAAAAATATTGTTAGTCTTTATGAAGAACATTTTTAAAATCACAAAAAACCCAGGTGAGCCTGTACAGAAGCATGGTGTAGACTTTAATCAAACAACAAGCTGGAAACAAGGACTTTGTCTCCCTCAACCCTCGGAAGCAAGTACATCACTCTGCTGTTGCTGTAGCAAATCTCCTCAGAACTCTAGAAACCAGAAGAGCCTACATGCAAAACTACATGAAAGAGTAAGAGAAATAATATTTCAGGCATCTCTGAACACTATATTCTTACTCAAAATGTGGGACATGTCACAGGGAAGAGACACAATACAATAAAAGCCCCCACACAGCAGGTACCACTGACTTTTGACGTACCAGACCTGGAATGCTTGACTGAGACAGGTTAAACTACCAAGGGATTATATGAATAATGTCAATATAGATCGTTTGATCAGGATTAGTAGTCAGTTTTAAAATAACAGTGAATACATTAGGACAGCTGTCAAGACACTGAGTGAAACATACTGAAGATCCTTTGGTCACTCCCCACAAATCCCTCGGAATTAACATTCAAAGTTACCTCCAGTCCAACTTCTCGACCAAAAAGGCACAGATCAGAAATCCAGTTCTATTGAAACCATGCGTGCAATGGACACCTACACAAGACAAGAAAAGAGCATGATCGTTTGCAAGCAGTTTTAACAAATATGCTTTAATTTCTTAAGTGTGGTTTTGGATCCTTGTACCATCATCAGTAACATTAAAGAGTTATCTCTCTTCCTATCAAGGCAGTCCAGATCACGTAAGGCACATAAGCCTAAAAAACAATTTATTACATTCTTTCTGCAGATTATTAGCAACAAGAGCATAGGGCATTTCAGTTTATCGCAACTCAAGAGTACTATCTTTAATGCAACTGAAATATGGTTAACACAGTTAAGATTCAAAGTATTATTTTATGACTGCTCAAATGCTTATCAGAAAATAATACCATGAAATTCAATAATTGTGCTTTTAGTGGATTCAATGAGCATTACATTCATTTCACACCATCAGGCATAAAAATCATATCCTGCTTAGCCTACCTCAAACTTGAAAGCCGTGTCGATAGACCAAAATACTATTTCAAATTTGCTATTACCATCCTAAGACCAGACTTACTAATTCTGAAAAAAAAATATAAAAAGAAAACCATACAACAGTATAATCACCTTGAATTACTTATCTTTTTAATCTAAGAAAAAAATAATTAAATCTTCTATCTCTATTTTATTGACTTCATCCCCCAGTCAAAGAAGTGGAAGAGCTAAATTCATTGGAACTATCTATCTTTCAAGACAACAGCACCACCTAGTGATAAACAAACCAGCCTGAAAATTTGTGCTATTAAAAATGTTGCAAAGAATTCAGGTAAGATGTTGCCTCTTCCTCATACTGTATTTTAAATTATAAATATCAGAGTATTAAAGTTTCCACTAACACTAAATGCAGTTGTTCTTAATATTAATATATTTTTTCAGATGTGACCATGAAGCAAGTCACTTAAGCTTTTACTGATTTCCTTATTTCTCTACCATAGTCAAGTAAGTTTAAAAACAATTCACCTGATGCTTATTCAGACAAAATGTCCATATCTATCTTTTTTCTATATGCTCCCCTACACTGCAAGATTTTTTTTTCTTTCTTTTTTTTTTTTTTTTACAAGACTAGACTGATAAAAACTAGGAACTTCTTATGGGTAAACAAACATATACCAACTGTATCAGGGTTGGGCTTTATAGCCACCCCCCAAGCTTCCCTTCTTAATAAAGCAAGGCAAAAACTACTACAAATTTATTGGATTCATCCATTCTAACTATTTAATTATACTGAAAACTGCATAACTTGTATCAAATGAAATTATTTTTAGCTTCCTTATAGAATTTATTCCCAGCAATCATTTCTCCATTGTTTTCTGCTTAAGCAGAATTTTTGCATTTTGTTTCCCTAAGGTAGGCAGGCCTACTCTAGTCCTTCAAGCTGCAAACAAAGTTTCCGTCCTACGTTGTTCTAGTTGAATAGAAAATTTTGTTCGTTTATCATTCACATTTCAGTCTCTTTTCATACCTAATCTTGACACTGGAAATGAAATTATACACAATTGCTGTCAATAAATCCTGCAGCTGTTACTGCTACCCAGAAGGTTAAGTCAATAAGTTTATACACATGACAAAGATAAGAAGCATCTCAGCAATGAGACCACAGTGCAGCACTATCACTGCTGCTTTCGCTTTGATATAAATATCCTCCACAGCAGACACTGTGATCCTCTGTCAGAGTAAAAAGTGTCCAGAACCAGAAACAACTTTTCAGTAATTCATGGAAGGGAAATGGAAAAGCCCAACATTTCTCTTTTAGTGTGACAGCCTAAACCACAGGTTATTTAAAAGCTTATTCAACATGTTATTTTCTCCTTGGCTCTAATTGACTTTTTTTTCCATAGAGGTGAAACAGTCTAAATAACGGAAGAACATTCCAAAATTCACAGAGGTCAAAAAGTTAGTGACTCAAAACTAAAAATGGCATTTTAAAAGTTGAAATACTAGTTAAACGGGTTTGCTCTTTATAGGATATCACTGTGCTATCCATGTTCCATATAAATTGCTGACCACAACAATATTTGAAGTTTTGAAATATTGTTGAAGGACCAAGTGGAAGAACTGCTAAATGGGAGTGAAAAATGAGGAACTGCTAAATGAGAGTGAGTGGGATCAGTCATCAACAAGATTTCAAGTTCTGGTACAAGTTCTGAAATCTTGTTGACGACTGATCCCACTCACTCTCATTTAGCAGTTCCTCATTTTTCATATCCCATACTTGCATTACAGTTTACGGAAGGTAACATAGGTCTCAAATTAAAATTGCATTCTATGTGAAATAGATAAGAAAGTACCTAAAAGAAAATTACGTGGAAAAGTGTGTGCCCAAATTAAATATCTTGAGTCCCAGGGGTAAAAAAAAAAAAAAAAACAAACAACAACCACACGCAACCTCCACCAAGATTCTCAGTGTTAGCCTGTGACAGGACACGAAACAGGTACAAATTGAAATATAATACATTCTGTTTAAACGTGAGGAAAAATATATATATTGTAAGGGTGAGCAAACACTGGAATTGGTTGCCAGATGATGTCTCCAAGCTTGGAGATGGTCAAAACCCAAATGGGCCCAGTCCTGAGCAAGCTGCCTTAGCTGGCCCTGCTCTAAGGAAGAGCAGATGACCCGATGATTTCTGCAGGTTCCTTTCAGCAACCTCAACTATTGCACAGTTCTCTGATTTCTGCGTGAATTCTAAACTGTATGAACATACCAGTTTAGTTTACCAAGCTCTTATCAATGACACCTACACAAACAAATGTTCCAAGCACTCCTAAGTTGCAGAGACACTCAGACTCATGAAAGCTGCACAATTATCAAAGAGGCCTGAGGACAACACCCCTTCTGACTCTGCAAACTCAGCTGCAAACTAATTTCTTGACAGTCTGGAGATAGAGTTGAACATTAATATGCTTAACAGAAACCAGAATCAAATGGTTTTAACTAAAGCTGCTAGAAGCCACCCAAGTTAAACTGAGAACTCATTTTGCTCTGGGTTAAAAAAAAAAAAAAAAAAGTAAAAGATTCAAGTATTTACTGTGAGACAGTACATCACAAAGGAAAAACTAAGCCTTATATTTACTACCAGTTTCCAGCAATTAATTAGCTGCTTTGTGAGATTTGCTAAAGAATCTCTAATCATTCAGTTATCAAATATGACCTCAAGTAAGCCATACCATCAAATGCCAAAACAATACCTAAGCAATACATAACCTGCATTTGTATCAGCAGAAGTTCCAAAGACACAATGCAAGTATCACCTATTTGTAGACAATTCTTAAGCCTGCATATTTTTCCACATTAAGTGGAAATTGATGGATGCAGAAACATAGTAGTTTCTGTAAAAAACAGAAACATACTAGTTTCTGGAGTAAAAGCAATCAAATCTATACAGGCATAAACACTGTACTGAGGAAATTCCTTTGCTTAGGCTTTTAAGAATAAGAGACTCCAGTTATGAGTAAACATGAAATAAATTAACAGCAAAAATTAATGATGGATATAAGAAGACATACCTATAAGCTCTGAGGGATTCTTATCACTGAAGTGTTCACATACACGGATAAATGTTTCTGTATTCTCAGGTGTAGGGCACTCGCCATGCCTGAAAAACACAAAAACACACAGGTGAGGAGGCAGCTGGTGAAAAAAAGAAAAAAACCCACACACCACACATCACAATTAATTACTTCAGCATGATCTTTCAAATGAAAAGCTAAATATTAAAAAAAGTGCAGACAACTTACCCTTTACACTGGAGCTTTATATATTTAATCCCCTCTTTCTCTATATCATTCCTATCATAGAATCTAGTGGTGTTGGTCAAGTCTACCAGTAAACCCATTTTAACCTAAAAAAAAAAAAAGTAAACTTATATATGCGGTTCACATACCATTGCATAAATACTAAATACCTAATAACATCCAAATAAAACCAATAGCAGGCTACAAGTTTAAAAATTCTTAAATATTTAATTGGTTCATAAAATCTATATAAATTTGATTTTACCACCATTGCAGTCATCTGTGTTTCTTTGTGAAAGCTGAAGTCTAAATTAGCACTAGCCATCAATTCAAAAGCTTCGGTTTGTTCCCACCAACATTTCTAAACAACAAAAATCTGCTAACAGCACGAAATTATCTGGTAAAGAATTATTTTAACATGTTAAAAGACAAATAAGGTGCAATCAGGTGCTCTTATGCTTTAAGTTATTGAACACTGGCACAGTGGAAGTACCACAAGAAAAACTAACTACTGTGACTTATATACAAGTAAACTCTCAGGAAAAATAACTCAATTTACTCATCCATTAGAGTACAAAACAAACGAACATATTTTCAAGTTTAAAACAAGAATTCCCTTAAATTCTTAGAAACATTTTATTCAAAGCTAAAATGTAAAACAACTTGGAATCTTCAGAGATGCTGCCAGTAAGGTGATGGTTTCCATCACCCAGATGTTAGGACATACCCAAATTCAGGCTGCCTTGCCCACTCTACCCTAACATGTCCCTTTTTGCATGAACTTACTTCTTCAGTGTTTGGTTTTTGTAGCTGTAAAACAAGTCTTTTAAAGCAGCCTTGTGGAAGTTACTATGTTTTCAAAAAGCAAGATGGAAAGCTGAAGTTCCACTGGGTGGCATCCGGCACACAGAGAACATCATTAAAGTGCATCCTACTGATCCTTGGTCCAAGCAAAATTTCTACCAACCATAAACCTCCCAGCAGAACTGTGGAAAACCAGCTCACTAACACAGCCGTGCTACTGAAAGTATCCCTGGTTTTCCGCCTCACAAGTGCAAGTAATAGCTTTTGGTCAAAATGCTGAGTGTCACACTTTCAAGTGGGCTCCTCACCATGAAACCAGATGTCTTTTTAAAAGGCATTTGAAGAGTGGCAGTTTAGCAAAATCCCTATTCCATAGCTTTGTCTTTTTAAAAGATACAGCAATAGTGCACTTAAAAATACATTAACACTGAAGCATGTTAGGCATGCAAAACCATAAAAGAACACTGCATCTGCAATATATTTAAAACTCTAGCAATACTCATAAATGGGATTTTGATCAGGTTTTATTTACCTTACGGTCAACAGACCAGAAACAACTTAGCAGTGCAGTTGGAAGAATTACAAATTAAAACAATGCTTCCAGACAATTCAGAAAAGATAAGCTCCAATTATAACTGGAATACAGTTCAAAACCAGCTGCTTCACATGGATATGTTGTTCAGTAGACCCCAAAGGCAAATTTCCAGTTTTCTACAGAGCTAGTTATCCACGGTATAGAAAGCTCTGATTATATACTTTCATAGTACTTCTATACTTTGATAATACTTTTATTTATCAGATATTAAAAAGCACCATAATGTTATGTCATCAGCATTAAGCGTTCATAGTAGTAATACCTAAATCAGTTCTGAATTTCTCCTTGTTTATTTCAACTTTGTATATTTTATTCAGAATGCTTTATTTACTTTTATTACTGTGTTTTGCAGAAATACAAGCTACTTCAGTAGAGGTCCACCTGAAAACAATGTTACACCATCTGAAACTTCAAATATTAAGTGAGTATCTTGTGAAGTGACACTGCTCTTCACACATTTCATAGGGCAGTAAACCAACTAGGCATCTGGTATAATTCAGCCAAAGCTATCAAAGCATGTATGGCATACAGAGTGTATAAGGTCTGAAAGCAGTTTCTTTGCTTTACAGAAAGCATCAATATTTCCTCTCTCAGTTCATGGGATTAGCTGCACATAACACGCTACAATTTAGAGAGTGCAAGGCAAAAGAAAAGGATAAAGAAATTTAAAAGAAGTGGAGGGGGATAATGTAACATATTGAAGTATACAATTAGGATATTCCAAAAATCCATGCAAAAAAACCTGGTACCACAAGAATCGAAAAATTTCAGTCCCTGAACTGCAGTTATACTGTGCTTGCCCTGACCAACCACGATTCTCACCTATAGAACAGATCCTAGTATATGTACATTCACCACACAGGTGCTTTGCTCTGCTCCAAAACCCTCACATCACACCAGTCATCACGGTCATCCTCTCAAGTCATGCTCTCAAAAGTTTGCTCGTAGAAAGTTCTTAACAGGACTTGATTTTTGAAAGACTATCTTAGCTAAAATAGATAGTCACTCACTAGAAAAAACTGTTTTTCCAGCCAATGTTTTGCATGAATCACATCTTTCAGTCCACCACGCCCAGCCATTTGCGAATGACACAGCTTTGGAAGAAAGAATAATTTCAAATCATTGAGCAACTTCTCACTAAATCATACATTTACTTCTTACAAGGACTGTTGCAACACTACAGTCTTAGACACCACATTGAAACACAATTGAAACTAGTTATTTTTCTTTCTTCTAATTGTAAAAGATGACTGGATAGAAGGAAAAAAAAATGTGATAGCTTGAAATTCTCATCTTCCACATACAACTAGTACCATGATCTTCATGGTACCTCCCATTGTGCTCACACTTATTTTGGCCCAGCTCTCCAGGTCTTCCTATGGTTATGAGCCTTCCCCCCTGGCCTCTCACATTTCAGCTATTAAAGCCACAGGCATGTGCTCTTCTGCTGCTGTGCAATTGAATGGGCTTCACTGGATTCCCCTTGTATGACCCCAGAAGTTTCTCATTAGACATTGGAACTTGAAAACATCCTCCCCAGGAGTGTGAGAGCATACTACAATATGCTGAATTCTCTCCACAGACTTTTTTTCTTGCATTTCTTATTTGAGGAAAATAGTTTAAATCAGTGATTGAATTTACCTGCGAAAACAATAATGTGGCCGAGAAATTATAACTAGTTTTCCTAATAAGAATATCGTAATTTGAGTGTACTAATTGCCCAAACATTATTTTGAGTTAACTAATGTTCCAGCTCTTCATAACAGAAATAAAACTACCTTTTATAAAGCATAAACAGTACTAACCTACCTACTCAAGAAATAAATTAAAACAAAAAAAAATTATTCATACTGTCGCCAGTTGGTCCTGCATTTTTTTTTTATGAGACCATTAAGATACTACGTCAATATTGGCAATCAGAAGAAAAACAGGGTTACTATCCCTTACCAAATCAGTTTCTACCATTCAGATTTTCAGCAACCAGCACCATGAGAAAAAGGAATCACACAGAAGTTTGTTAGAGAAATTTCCTCCCAGATAGACGTTGCCTTAAATGCTGAACTGGTATCTTCAAAAATCTGTGGTAGCAGCAATATCTCAATATTAACGAAATCCAGATCTTAAAGTTCCTGCTGAAGCCTCTTATTTGGGAGGCAAATTCTACGGACTTAAGTAATAACCAGGTTTCAGAAGCGATTCATTCTGCAAAGTATTAGCAGTAGAGCACACAGCAGTAAAATGATGGGAACCACGCACAATGAGCAGCTTTTGCTTTGGAAAAATCCACTTTTCAAGGTCTCTTCAATTGCACATTCATCTTAGGCCAGATTATTGGTAAACTGCTGATCTACAAATACAGCACTCCAGTAACTCACTGCATGTCTCCAAAAAGAAAAAATAATATGTTTTCAAATAGCAAACATTTGGCAACCATACCAGGGTTCAAGACAATGTAGCAGACTTGATAAGAGCAGAGAGTTTGAGAGAAATCATTTGTTAACCAAAATTACAGAAACGTAAGTAGGGATCCTCATGCAAGTAGCTGTACTATCAGATTCTTATCATCTGACGTCACTCAAGATATTTTGAATTTGTAGCATTGCAATACAGCTGACTGACATGCCCAGTGAAAAGGCTATGAAGGCTCAAAAAGATTTCTTTATGGGTGACAAATCGCTAGAAGCAAATAGTCGAAAATTCTGAGTAAGTCTCTGAAGTTGTCTGTAACTTTAAAATATACGCAGAACTTTAAATTACTTCAAAGCGTGAATAACATTGGGTTTGGAAAATTTCTAGGTATGTCCATTAAAGCCAGCCAAAGTAAAAAAAACCATAACACATAAAAGAAGAACTCTAGTAGAATTTGTATGCATAGATCCAAGAATTCAAACAAGAAAAATTCTACCAGTGCAAGCATCTGAGAACAGGCACATATGCTTCACTGATAGTTTCTTATCACATCAGCCCACAGGTACCTCTGCCACTGCTAACACTGAGTAGCTCACCATCTACTTCATACCTAAGCCTAAATAAGATTCATAAATGAAGATTTCCATATTTTAGACAACTGATTCTTCAGATGTTTAAGGTCTGATATTGTTAAACAAGCTCAGAATTATTTTAACTTAGATCAATAGCCAAAAAGAAAAAACAAACACACACAAATAATGTCACTAGCATGATTAGTTTTATAAAATACATGGTCAAAAAAACGTGCTAATCTTCTATATAATGGTTTAATAAACAGATTAAAAGAATTAGGTTGCAGGTCTTTCTTTGTCTGGGAGGTTCAAAATCCCATTTCCCATATCTCCTGATGCACTGGACTGGGCACAACACTCCACAGACCTCTACATGACAGGAAAGGCTGAAAAGGTCCCAGTCCCCACCTGTATTGTCAAAGTTGTGCCGCGGTGCAGAACAAGGTGCAAGTTGAAGTAGACAGACAGAAATGGGCTAAATAGATAGTGAAGAAATACAACAGAGCATAACTCTGCCTGGGTCCCAATCCACGCTCCTAACATTTTTCCCTATTTATGCATTTTTTTTTCACTAAGAAGTTACTGGATGAAATCCATAAATGGTTTTCTACCATATTTAGGTATGACTGGTTAGTTACCATAAAGCACTCTAGGCATCAAAAGAAGAAAATTATACATTGAAACTACAGAAGAGTTCTATGAAATTCTCCTTTCACTTTTAAATGCTTACACTCCTATAAGCAAAATTGCAACTTAATATATCCATTTGTAAAACTACAAACTCAGATTATCTGGATTTTGACAATGACACCTCTCTAAGATACAAGTAATAACAGAGTGAGATTCTTGCTGCTAATAAAGTAAATGAGCTGGATGATTTTGCACAATTCTTGCATATACAAAAGTACTTTTGGATATTTAGGAGTTGCAGAGACAACCTGAAAATGGGAAAAAAAAAAAAAAAAATCTGTACAGATATCCCAAAGGAAGCCACCGGCCACTCGTTTCTTAAATCTGAAAAGTAACATGTGAATAAGCATTTATAATAAAAGTAATGTTTCAATTAATAGAAAATGTAACTTTACCTTCAGACTCTTTAAGTAGTTGGATAACATACTCGGGTGAAAACGATTTTCTTCAGCAACCTGTTCATCATATCTTGGTCCTAACATTGTCTTCAAAGGTAAAAACTTCCCTATGAAAGATAATCAAATTTTGCAGTATTTTATGTATACTCGTGTATACGTACACTTACAACTTAACGACTTCAAAGCAACATGCTGAGCACATTTAGAGGTTCAATGAAAAATAATCATAGGAAAGTATCATTAACAGTTGAATTGGAATATTTTTTTAGTTATGAGTTATCAGAATTCACAAGTTTATAAGTTTAAAGGAAATACAGGTCAGTTGATCTAAAAGTAATTTAACATTTTTAGCTAGCTTTTAGTGTGATTTAAGCTGCAGAGTTAAAGTGCACAACAGAATAGAGAAAATTTAAATTCGATACAGGTAAAACCACGAAAATAGCATTTTAAACAACAGTTTGCTACCCAAGCATGTAAATATCAGCTGTGATTAACTGCAAACATGAAACGCAGTTTAAAAAAAAAAAAAAAAATCACTGAAAAAAAAATGCATTTGGTCCAGAACAGTTATGCACTACAGATCTTTCTAAAGTGCTTATCAGAAGAGTTCTGAAGGAAGGTTCAACTTTCCCTCCAAACCACAACACCTATGTGAGGTTCAGACACCAGGGAAGTTACAAAACCACAACAAAAACTTGACTGGAATTGGTACTTCCTGGACTATTTCCATCACTCCCTAGAAACCCCAAATTTTTAAAATATTGATTATATGTTTCACCCATCACATCCACCACAGAACATCCAAAATAATCTCATTAGAAATCTCCAGCTCGCTCTTTCCGAGCCCAGCAAGCTGCAGGCGTGCCCCTCCGAGTGCAGCGGGAAGAGGTGTCTGAGCGGCAGGCTCTGACTGACCCCACCGCTCTGCCCGCACCTCCAAACCCACAAGAACTCAGAGCCCAGGTCACGGCCACCACGGTCACCATGGCCACCCAGGAAGCAGCACATCTCCTCTCGCCCCACCTGGGACCCTGCGCGGCTGGGAGCTGCGGAAAATGAATTCAAATCGATAGTAATAAGAAAAAGACGTGGCGTATCTGCCCAGCCACACAGAGGTTAATAATATGGGCAGGGGGTGAAACTGGGAGCATTTCTAAGTATCTATCAAAATATTTAAATTAATTATATCCCAAGAGGATACCAAAAAATTATTGCCCCAGAACTTTCCTTCTTCTCTTGTGTCTGGTTTTTTTTTTGGTTTTGTTTTTTTAAACTACCTCCATTCTGTTGAAAAGACAGCCCTTCTAAAACCAAAGGAAATGCAACCATGTAATTATATGGCACAGAAGAGCAGCAGAAATGGGGGTTTAATGCAGAAAGAACTCCAAATTGGAGCACCAGACACAAACCTTCCAGGAATGAAAGTGCTGCTAGATCAGGATGTAGAATTATATTTCTAAAATACTTCTAATAGCAGTTAGCCTACTTATTTCATAGAGGAGAAAAAAAAAAAGAAAATAATGGTCTATTCTATATACTTTTTTTTTCACTTCAGTAACTTTTAAAAATCTTTTCCTATTTAGAAACACAAAAACTCACACAATATTTCGAACTAAGAAAAAACACCACCTTTCTACACTATTCCTTAAATCACCTGCTACATCTGTTCGGCGGTGTAATGTAAAGTAACAGCCACCAACCACTAGTCTTTACACATATTTAAATGTTCAGGTTCAGATCACCAAGTGAATCAGCACACCCAGCACTAATCCTAAAAAATTATTCTAAATTACTCAGGAAAACACTGCTTTCTCATCAAGACAGAGCATTTCCTCATAATAAAAGAAACAAAATAGTCTTGTTTTCAGCAAAACAAAACCACATGGAATGAAAAGATGTTAAAACACCCATTGTATTCAGCTAGAAATCAAGTTTTGAGAGAGAAGCTCACTGATCTTTGTAAAAACAGAAAAATGCATGCCATTTTCACTAAATGAATGCTGCTAAGAGGTTTCTCTATACAATACATTGAAGCTCATTGAGTTCTCTGTAGCCTTAAATTCTATCAAAACACCTTACATAATCTCAAATAAGAATTTAACCTTTAGGAAAGAGACATTACAAACCACAGAAGATATAGTTATGGAAACAGACTGCCGGTTCAATGTTAATCTGCAACATGAGAAACACCCTCACTGTTATGCTTGCCTGAGACCATTCCAACCCTTATAACTAAGAGGAAAGATATTCAGTCGTAGAGTCAACATACATATTGAGTGGTATTAAATTTATAGTCTACTTTAAATTCAGCTTATTTGACTGTTTGAAAAACTCCTAACTTCACTCTCCTGCCCTCTGCCTTTTCATTCTACCAGTTACACGTGCCCCTCCCTGGTGAGGGCTACCTACATTTCTTCATTTCTACCCTAATTTTCTTTCTTCTTTGTGTTCCCTGTCACCCTCAGCACTGTCATTCAGCCTCTCTCACTCACTATTAACCCTTATACACTAACTCGTAATCTTCCTCTGTACAGGCTGATTATGCAAATCCTAATTTTGGATATCTCAATGCAAACCCCTACCAGTGCCATAAGTTTTGCAAAACACCAAGCATGCTTGAAAGTGTTTTAATTAACCTTGTCACTTGTGCTGCCCATCCTAATACATCCACTCACCCATTACAGAACATGAATAATGTACCTAAACTTTTCCTAGCCAAGGCATTCAATTAAGAAAAGGAGCTGCATTGACAAAAGGAAATGGATACACTGCAAAACTACCGTCCTTTACAAGATGCTGGGAAAAGAGAATAGAGTTGGAAAACAGTGCCTGGAGGTTAAGATGGTTTCCTGTAGCATCTGATTAGAGACTGTACAATCGCACTGAAGGCTCTCCTGCTCTCCAGCCTCCAGAACAGAATGAACAGGTTCACTGTCTCCTCAGTAGTGGACCTGGGTTTAGTGGTTGATTTTCACTCCAATTTCCTTCTGAGCAACCATAATACCTTCCTGTTCATCACCAGGGAAGGACAGGCAAAGTAGTCCAGTCAGCACTCCCTGCAGCACTTGAACGCCTTTACACAGATCTGGAAGTGATGAGTATTTTAATAGAGACCATGTACTGTCACTTCGTAAAGTACTAAGACCCAGATCTTTGGAAATATTTAGGTGACCAACTTCTACAAATTGCAGATTGGTGGTATCATTGAGAAACAGATCTTACACAGCAGCAAAGGAGCTGCCTGTCAAGGTTAGAAGAGAGCAGTGAAGGCATGTAATTTGCTTCCAATTTAGGGAAATTTTGTAATCAAGTTATGAAAACAACGGCTCTGGGGGTTTTTTGGTTTGGTTGTTGGGTTTTTTCCCCCCTTCGGTGTTTGTTTTTTAATAAGTTAAATTTATCTGCAATATAATCTCACATTACGTTTCTGCAGTAAGCAATATCTTCCTAATTTACGTTATTGTGTTTTTCTAAACTGTGACTACTACACATATATTAAAGCTCTTGAATACAATCTCAGATCATGTTCCTCTTCTAACAGAAAACAACATTTCCCTATCTGGCAAATTTCCTATTTGATCTTTGTACAGAAGCTTGAAAATCCTTGATCCCAGTGTACATGTAAGCCCCTTCCAGGCAAGTGCCATTAAGCTACAGAAAATCTAAGCTTTAATTCTAAGAAAAGTTTCTAACCCTTCTGAGTAATATGGGCAAGCATAAATGAGGCAGTAGCTGCAATCTCTGCTATAGTTTTGCCCTACAACTTACGCTAAAGAAGTGTTGTAGTACAAACTGACTGCAATTCAACTTAAGCCTCTGTGCAGAAGCATTTGAAAATTAAATAACTGTTTCTTTATGTTGAACTATAAGATCTGACAGTAACCAGGTGATGTTTTACACAGACATCAAAGCATCTCAAGTCGTTAGTATATCTAAACTAAATTATTATAATAATTGTAACTCCTCTATCAAATTTTCAAATTAACTTCAACATGTTACTTGAAACTTGACACTTGAAGATTACCATCTTCCACAATTAAGTTCAAATTTGTCAAATAGGTTTGGAAAGTGGCTATTAAAAACCATTTTCCAAATCAGTTACCTGTATAATAGACGGTATTTCTTTAGGTTGAAAAATGGGTAAAAACTCTAAAAAAATATTCCAGTATGTCAGAACATAGACATCAAGTGGATAAATCTGAGAGAAATCAAAGTGAACAACATAAGACTTCGAATTTCCCACATATACATGCTCAAATTTTGGCACATTTATCTTTTCTTAAAACTTTAATTCTAGAGCACACCAGTGAAAAAGCTACCTTTAATTATCAACTCCATACATGAATGTGGCCTTTAATTATTTATGACAATGACATGTTTAGATTGAGCATTGATTAGGAAGGCTAGACTGTTTAAAGTGACCAAGATTAAGAAAGGGAAATTCGAATAAGACAAAATAGTCAAACGTACAAGTTAAAAAAAAAAAAAAAGGAACAGTCTTCTGTGTCAAGAACAGCTATGCTGGGTCAAAGCACACATTTCACCTGGTATCTCATCACCAAAATCGGTGAATAACAGATGCCTAGGGAAGAGTGTAAGACCATGACAATGGAAATCCATCATCAGATTATCCTCCCCAACTACAACAAGCTGTAGCTCAGCACCTTCCTGAGTCAGAGGTATTACTCTTCGATTTAAGGTGCTCTCTCTATAGCCACTCGCAACATGAATGTTTTAAATAGTATCTTACCCTTCCGCACGACAGATATGTCTACAACAGGGTTAACTAACATGAATCAGTAGAAGAAGACTGAAAGACACTGCTGAGACACTTCTCATGTCTTTTCTTCAATACCTTGCTAGCAGCCTCCACTGCAAAACCAAAACGGACTGGGTTTTCAGGGGTTATGAGAAGTAGGTACCTGCAGAGATGGCCATGCCAAGGCGGTACAGCTGAAGCAGCCTGATCACTTCAGATCTACGCATTCAGAGAAAGCTCTTTTCGTCAAGTACATGACTGAGGTACCGCCACAACGCAATAAATGTGAAAATGTTCCATTCTGAAGAACTGCTGTACCATAAAACCAGAAACTGGCAGAAAAACATCAATATTTAAAGTAAACTGGGAAATAATTGGAGGCAGATCAATTTACCTCATTTAGAATGAAGAGTCCTGT
Organism: Caloenas nicobarica; assembly: GCF_036013445.1. Taxonomy (NCBI): domain Eukaryota; kingdom Metazoa; phylum Chordata; class Aves; order Columbiformes; family Columbidae; genus Caloenas; species Caloenas nicobarica. Next base: position 38,997,852 of record NC_088247.1, read on the forward strand.
TCATCTGATTGAACCCAGTCTCACCAACAGAAGAGCTCCAAACCTCACTAGTACTTGTATTTGAGGTCACCTAGAAATTCTAGATGCCACAATCATAAGACAAGAAGGTCATGACCAAACACTTCATGAATACTAGTCCGCAGAAGCCAAAGAAACCTTGCTCAGCAACTTTACTACTATGACACTATCAGATGGGATAAACTCATGCACAGATGATTGAAATTCTAATTAAAACTAGAATAAAACACATCTGGGAGACAGTACTAACATAAATAAACTCTAAAAATTATCTTTTTATGTATTTGAATGTAAAATAACAAAAAACAGAGAGAAGACTGAAGGTGTACTATGACTTTCAGTAAGTTGTACACACTAAAAAACTCAAAAATACAGGGAACTAATATCAGAATATATTACAATAAAGCCACCAAAGAAAAGAACCAAGCATTTTCCTTTTCAGTGTGCAGTAGCTTCTTGTGCATGATCACACTGAATGGAAAAGAACCACCTTGCAGTTACTGAATAAACAAACACACAAGCAGTGATGGCACAGCACATGACATGCTGATGACCTGCATTCTTGCTTAGTCTATGTTGCTATTTTTGAGAAGCCATGCCTTAAAAGCCAGACCAACAAACAAAAGTGACAACTTCTAGAGATCAAGGACTTGCTGAGAAGAAGAACAAAGAATAGTCACAAGTCTATTTTTGTCGTGGTCAAAGGCTAACAACTTAGGCTATCATATCTCTTATTCGATACAAAGCAATGCATTTTCCAGACATCAGGAAAAACAGATAATGGAGATGAGAAATATGACAATGCTGTTACTTGAGTCAAGTTCAGAGAAATATAAGGAACTTGGGGGAAACTAGTAACCAAAAAAATGAACAATTGAAATTAAATGCTGGTAAATGCCAAATAACGCATATAGATGGGAAGATTAAGCCCGAGATGTCTCTCCACATTCTAAATAAGCCTGTAAGCAGTCATCAGTGTCTTCAGTTCCACAACCGCCAATAAAAAAAACATAAGAAGATGATGTGGAAATGTGGGACAGAAAAACACCGAAGTTTTAACTATTAAGCAAAGCACAGCACACTGCCATCTAGAACAGCACACTGAGTAGCAAGTGCTGTGTTGTTAAAAAATAGCTTTATATTATCACAGATAGGAAGATGAAAGGAGTGAAAACTAGAGAGTATTGTGGAAAAAAAAAATGGAGGTCGGAACTGCTTACCTTATAAAGGAAAGAACTTATTGAGACTATTGAAAAGAGCAAAGTTTGTTTATCTCATACCAGGCAGCAGTGACAACATCCATCTGAAATCAGTATGGTAGTTAACTCACAATCAAAAAAAGTGTGTTTACATGATACCTAATTCACTGCCACTAGATGCCAGCAAGACTAGATACCTAGCAAGAATCGACACAGACAGCGTGTTACAGGTAAGAATATCTAAGATGACAGGAATCACTGACAAATCCTAAAACACACAGAAAACTTAGGAACGCTTAAACTCATCCTCCAGCTAAACAGCTTAGGAACAAACATGCCAGTGCCTGACAGGTCACTGTCAGCCCAGCAACGGATCAACACTGAGAAACACCGGAGTCTTCAGGAGAAAAAAACCAAAACCCACGAGGCAGAGGCTGCCCAGGGACTCGTCAGGGCTGAGCTTTGCTCCTGCACGCCCGGCTGCCGTCCCTCATCAGACGTGACAGACGGAAAAAGTTTTAGTCCTAAACGTAACCAGTGCGAAGTCGGAGCCCAGCAGCGCGGCGGCCGGCGGCGGGGGAGGCCGGGGCCCCTGTGAGGGAGCCGGGGCGAATCGGGTTCAGGGGCTGCGCTGCCCGAAGGGAGGGCGAGCCCCCGGTGAAGGCAAAGCCCCGCTGCCGGCCGAGCTTCGGGGCAACAGCCGCCCCAAGGGAGGCGGCTCCGGGGCAAACACCAGCCCAGGGCCCTCAGTGAGGAACGACCGCCCGGCGCCCCCGCTCCAGCCCCGGGACAAAGAGCCCCGGCCGGGCCGGAGGGCGAGGGGCCGCGGCGGCGCTGAGGAGCAGGGGGGTGGCGGGCCGGGCCGGGCGGGCGGGCAGGAGAGCGGAGGGGCTGGGCAGGACCGGGCCGGGCGCTCACCTGCCACGGGCTGCCCCCTCCTGGGACAGTGGAGCCAGCGCGGCGGGATCTTGTTGTAGGACATGGCGGGGCCCGGGCGGCCGCTGCCCGCCCGCGGGGGGGAGGGACGGGACGAGGGACGGGACGGGGCGCGGGCTGGGGCGGGCGCGGCCCCGGGGCGCTCAGCGGCGCCGGCGGCCCCTGGCCCGCGGCGCCTTCATTCAGACCCAGCTCCGCCTCAGCCGCCGCCGGCCCACACTGCACCGCGCCGGCCGCGCCGCTTCCCCTTCCGGGTCGGCGCCTGGTGTTCGGCGCGGCGGGGCCGGGGAGTCCCGGGGAACAGCGGGCGAGGCCGCACCGGGGCTGCGGGAGGGGCCCTGCGGCGGGCCTGAGGCCGCGGCGCCTGTCACTCCTTGGGGAGGTGGCGGGAAAGGCGGGGAGAGCGAAAGGGAGCGCTGCGCTGTGCTGTGCCGGGCTGTGCAGCGGCACAAGGCCGAGGTGTTGGCTGGGCTTGGTGTCCCTCGTCTCCAAAAAAAAAAGAAAAAAAAAAAAAGGCATATTGGCTCTGGGAGTTCAAGAAGGACAGGGAACCGCTGGAGAGAGTCCAGCGTAGAGTGATAAAGCTGATGAAGGGAGTGGAGCATCTCCCTTATGAGGAAAGGCTGAGGGAGCTGGGGCTCTTTAGCTTGGAGAAGAGGAGACTGAGGGGTGACCTCATCAATGTTTATAAATATATAAAGGGTGGGTGTCACGAGGATGGAGCCAGGCTCTTCTCGGTGACAACTAATGATAAGACAAGGGGCAATGGGTACAAACTGGAACACAGGGAGTTCCACTTAAATTTGAGAAGCTTCCTCTCAGTGAGGGTGCCAGAGCCCTGGAACAGGCTGCCCAGGGGGGTTGTGGAGTCTCCTTCTCTGGAGACATTCAAAACCCGCCTGGACGCCTTCCTGAGTAACCTCATCTGGGTGTTCCTGCTCTGGTGGGGCAGTTGGACTAGGTGATCTTTTGACGTCCCTTCCAATCCCTGTCATTCTGTGATTCTGTGAAAGCTACTAAAGTAGCAGGCTGTGTCAGGCTCAGGAAGTTTCCTGACCCAAAAATAGCTGGAGGTCTAGACAAACATGCTTGTCCTGCTTATAGTTTTCCCTGGTTGTTTCCTCATAGCCTGGGCTGGAGGTGGCAATAAATGGATGCCTGATCCAGGTGGTAGTGCAGCTGTTCTTCTAGTCTGCATGAAATAGGTTTAGTGTTGTAGCAGAAATGGCTCTGTACACAGCCTTCTCTTTCATTTGTAAAAAGGCATGGGCAGAAAGATTACGCCTGCAAGTAGAGTCACATAACAAAAACTATATGCAGAATCCCTGTGAAGATTCTCCATGGGTTTAAAGTGGTCTACTTATGTGGACTCAGCTGAAGAATTGTAGCCTGGCAGTGTTGGTTGGCCTACATGAATATTTAAGGTAGTGGTGTGGTTTAACTCAGCAGGCAGCTAAGTCGCACGCAACCGCTTGCTCGTTCCCCCTTGCAATGGGATGAGGGAGAGAATCGGAAGAGTCAAAGTGCGAAAACTTGTGGGTTCAGATAAGGAAGAATAAGGAATTCATCCACTACTTCCCATCAGCAGGCTGATGCTTAGCCATTTCCAGGAAAGCAGGGTTTGTCACTCACAATGGTCACTTGGGAAAACAGACCCTAACTCTGAATGTCCCACCCTTCCTCCTTCTTCCCCCAGTTTTTATTGCTGAGCGTGACATCATATGGCATGGAATATCCCTTTGGTCACTTGGAGTCAGCTGTCTCAGCTGTGTCCCTTCAACTTCTTGTGCACTCCCAGCCCACTCACTGGTGGGGTGGAGTGAGAAGCAGAGAATTCCTTGACTCTGTCTAAGCACTGCTCAGCAGTAACTAAACCACCCCTGTATTATCAACACTATTCTGGTCACAAATCCAAAATGCAACACCCCACAAACTACTGTGAAGAAAATTAACTATCCCAGCTGTTGCAGAATAAGTTAAACTAAGTTTTAAATAATATTATATTCTTTTAAATATATTTTGATATACTTTTAAATATATTTTGTTTGAATAACTTAGTTAGCATGAGTAGCCAAACTCAGCATGAGTGGCGAGGCTCGCTGGAATTCCAGGCTGAATCACATGAACTTATCTTAACCTGGTTGCTTGGCTACAAGAGGCCTTGAAGACGGGTACAAAGCGATAAAGAGGACTGTCAGCAGAGGATGCAAACCGTCTAGATAAGAACAGCAAAAAAAGCTGCCTGGAAGAGGGAGAAAGAGAATCCAGTAAGAAACAAAGAAGCCCCCAGAGCTGGAATTGCCATTGAACCAAAGGGCACATGCACAAGGCATGAAGAACACTTGAAGAGCGGGTGCACAGATTGTGAGGGCTTAAAAGCCCAAGCCTCTTTTGTCTCGAGATCCCTCCCCTTGAGAGGCACCCAGTCCAGACTGTTTCTTTGCTGTACCTTTCAATTTTTTTTTTATTTTATCTTTTAATGAAATTGATTTTTTTTTAAGCACAGATATTTGAGACTCTGCTATGGGAAACTTATGGTCAAAAGCATTTCTTTAACAGAGCCAAAACAAGTACAGGTAGCTTCAGTGAAGCATTACGAAACAACAGCAACAGATTATTTTATTTTTGTAGCTTATTTTCCAGTTACTTACATTTCAGTACTGTTCTATCTGGGCTTTCTGTTTTTCCATAAGCCACATGTGCTGCCTTTGCAAGTCAGTAGGTGCGACAGCTTGCAGAACTAACTGCTGTCATGTGTACAGATATGACAGGAAGCCCTTAGTTTGTATGAACGCATCAAAACAATGGAAATAATCTGATCTGTCCAGCGTTTATTACAAACTTCATTATACAGTGACCGTGTTTCCTGTTGCATTTTATCACTCTGGATTTTATTAGACTTTGTTTCTTCCCTAGAATATCCTCTCATAGTAACTGAGGTAGTCGGTTAAGTAGTTTGCATGTGAGTCATTAGGTTCTCATACTACATTAGAAGTTTCTGAATTTTGCCCTCTAAGGCTTTTGTCATCATCAGACATTAATCTTCTCATTCTAGCTAAAATTAAAAGTCTTGCTACAGTGAAAGGCTATTTATTATTTTCTCTAACTGTTAAATACACTTCCATTAGAACGTTACTGTATGATGTTTGAAATAAGGCGCCGATTTTACCTTTAGAGAACAAACAAGCAACAGTCAGACACCAGGTGGTGCCAGAGACCAGCCGGAAAAGGAAGTGAAACCGAGTGCAAGGAGTGTTCAGGACGAGCAAAAAACTGCAAGATACTCACTTTCTGATTTCAGTAAATTAGGAGCAACGTTCAGTAGCGTCAGCAGTATGACAAAATTAGGACTGAAACCATTTGCAGAGCTGAAAAATAGTACAAAAATGAATGAGCAATAATCTGTTTTCTGGATTTCTAGCTTTAAGATTCTGGTATGTTTTTAAAACAACAGCTACAGGGCAAAAATAGTTTTGCCTAAAGATGTATAGTTAAACTGGGAGGATACACACATCTGTGTTGATTTAGCAATGCATAAGGCAAATAAAATATTTGAAATTTTAAATATAAGGAAGGGAGCTGAGTTGTGACACTTGGGTCTGTTTGCCACATACCGTCTTGCTCCACATCAGGTACAAAAAATGGTGATAATAGGATGATTGTTGAATAAGAAAGGAGGGAGCCCCCATTGTTCCATTTTTTTTCCCGAACAAAACGGTGTCACAGCTGCTGTTGAGCAAGATGGGTGGTGTTTGTTGATCAGTTGATGGTGACGTGGGAATGGTGGTTTTCATCTAGATTTTAAGAGTGAATAAATAAGAAATATGACATTAAGAGGTGGAATGTAGGGCAGGAAATTGCCCCTGTCTGCTTTCACTGCTCAATGTATTTTTGTAGAGAATTTTACATGGGGAAAATGTAATCACCCAAAAGACCAATGTTCTCCAGCAGAGTAACAGAGTATTTACACGTTTGAGAAAGTGTTGCTGCGTTGCCTTCCATAGACACAACACAGATTTCAAGTGACTCTGTTTACTCTTAACTTGCTCTAGTGCTTCCTCAGTGATGTGTCCTTTTGGCCTGGAGTGCTTGGTTATTTACAGCTGGTGTTACGTGTTCTGCATGTGTAGTTTACACTGGACTTTACCATTTTAGACACTTTGAAACAATTTACACAGGATGGTGATTTGCGTGTTGCATCAAACATTCTTTATGAGCAAACATACTTTCCTGCTTCAAGTTGTGACGTTAAGAATGAAGATAACTTCTTTCTGATGTTCCAGCAGAAGACACCACATTCCTCAATTCTTTGTGTGGCTTCCAAAAGCCAACACTGGCTGTGTCTGAACAAGGAACACGTAGGTAGACATAGCAGTCATTTCAAGGATTGCTTTGGGAAAGCAACTGCAAGTGTTTTAATAGTCTATGGTATAACATCCCATCTTTTCTGTATATCAATTATTTTTTATCTAGAGGCATTCAAGAAAAAAAAAGTACGATGAAAACATAGATTTAAGTGAAAGTTAATATTATGGTTGCTTATGGCTAGGATCTCTAGGTTTCTTTAAATGTAGGCTTCTACATATAAAAATGCTGAGTATGCACTGACATAAAAATCAAAATAAGATGCTAGGAGCTCAAGAGTTTTTTAATTCATGCCTACTCATTTGGTGTCAACAAATAGTTAAGAACCTTATATCTGAGACAATTATTTTTCCAGGTTTGAAAATGAAAATAAGACTTAAAAATAAAGTTATTTTATTCCTGGCATGTATACAATACCAAAATGGATGTTGAAACAAAGTTTTGAGAGCTCAAATATATTTGAAAAATAAAATGTCATTTACAGTGTTCTTCCTATAGAGAGCATTGAGAGGAACTCAACAAAATTACCAGTCTTTAGTCTACAAAACATTAGGGGGCACCACGACCTCACAGACTTAAAATGACATAAGTTGCAGTCCAGTTACTTTTCCTGTCCAAAGTAAACAGGAAACAGCTTAAAATAGCAAAATCAACTTCTGGCGTTGTTCCTAGTGCAAGATTATGATGCAGTTGATTAGATTTCCAACAGAGGACAACACGGACATTTAGTAGAATATAGGCTACACCCTCCTTTCTGTAAGAGTAATAAAACTAACAGACTAATGGATGCAGTACAGGCAGCTGGCTTTCGAGTCATAATTTAAATCTCACATTTTCCCTCAGAGTTTCATCCTGGAAATATGACATTTTCAGCTCAAGCCTTTAAGGTATTACAGTGTTAGCTCAACCTGTAGAATAAATCTCTGTATAGGCAGGGATCACATAGCGAGCTTAGGATGGAGCTGCTTTAAATCCAGGTCCTTGAGTTGGGTATAATGTTTGGGGTGGTCACCAGGGTGGTGAAACACTGGCCCAGGTTGCCCAGAGAGGTGGTAGATGCCCATCCCTGGAAACATTCCAGGCCAGGCTGGACGGGGCTCTGAGCAACCTGATCCAGTTGCAGATGTCCCTGCTCATTGCAGGGGGTTGGACTAGGGACTTTTGAAGGTCCCTTCCAACCCAAACTATCCTATGATTCTGTGATGAGCTATCAGACTACACCACCAAGCATGCGCGTGCTGCAGTGGTGACATGTAAATCCCACACCGCTACAGGGGTCATTAACAGCCTTAGCTCTGACATGCAGACATGGCAGATAATTTACTTAGCAGGTGATTTACTTAGGAGATCTACCTGGAAAGGAATTGAAGAGATGTGTGTATGTGCAGAGGGTTGCTGTTCTTGAGGAGGGACAACAGCTGTGACTTCAAGTACTGACTTGCAGGCCTGAAGAACATGATGCGTTCCTGTCATTCCTCTGCAGCTGAAATGCTGGTGTGCTCGAGGTAACAAAGATGAACAGCTGGACAACAGGTTTGTAAGCAAGGGGCCTGTCATTCCAGGAGGACTCACACTGGTCTGCCTAGAGTTCTTATGGTTCAACTTAGACACCTGAGGCCTTATTCGCATCAGCTGTGAAGGGTGATTTTCAGTGCAAATCTACACTGTAAAAAATACCGAGCTGTAACATGTAAGAATATATGGTCTATTGCATAAAATGAAATCATACAGTAGTAGTGTGTTTTGAGTTTGGATAAAGTAATCAACCAATTAAAATTTCACGATGGAAGGTGACTAGCACTAGGGAAAAGTATGACATAATATATGAGAAACTCATCTAATCTACGTAAGTGGAAAGCATGACTCACAGTCTTGGAGCTGGGCTGGGCAGTGACCGGACTCCACAAAGTCAAACAGCTGTTGCTACACTTTCTAGTTTCTCTACTACCTGAATATGGACACCTTAGTAAAAATCTTTCCCCAAATGGAGGCTGTGGTTAAAACTAATGGAGGAACTGAGGCCCCAGGCAGTGTGGGAGGCAGACTGGGGCAGTCAGGAGCTGCTGGAGGGTTATTGCTCCTCTACAGCCTGAAATAGCCAAGAGTATTTCAGCCTACAAACCCGCGTATGTGATGATCAAGTTCTGGTTGCTGTACTGGCAGAAATCTTTTTTCTCGTGATCAGTCACACAAACAAAAGATTATTACCCATAGGCACTCTCTCAGACCTTCTGCATCCTAAGTTTGTGCCTATAGATATGTATACTATGGATATGTGTGACCATAAAGCCTGTGGAGAATAATATATGTATGAGCTATAATACAGTACCTGAGAAAATACATACAGACCAGTTTTTATTTATATGGCTGTATTATACAAAATATGCATAATATACAGTACAAATATAAATGAAGAACATAGCCTCTCTCTTGAAGTGTTTGCAGTGCTCAAAATACCCCAAGAAACTGGCCAAAGGCAAAGGAATATGGAGTAAAGCAAAGTGATCAGCCTGGCAGCCATACAGGCACTTTTAAAATCAAATCTGAATATATATTTATATTGTATACAAATTAAATTATGGTAAAATATTCAATGATGATATGTATGCATACATTTATATATATAAAATCAGATGCTCAAACGTTGCCCTTGTGAGGTTAGTTTTGCTTTCTGTCAGTATACATTGTGGAACAAGCTTTACAAGAACACATGCTACTCTTTCCTGAAAAAGCTTGACTCAAAAGGAAGTAGAGCAAGAGAAACATCCTGGCATAAACATCTGCAGCATCACTGATCTAGGGAACTTCAGGTTGGCAAATGTCATTTTAGACAATGACGTTGTATAGGTTGTAAATTCCTCTCTTCCAAGCATTCCTCAGCGAAAGAATTTTTTTTTTTCATTTGAAATATATTTGTCATTCGCTATAAATACTTTTTTTCACATTCGCAACACTTCAGGCTTTCTAGCAGTGTCAACTTATGACGGACACTATGGAATGGACTTTGCCTCAGAGAACGTAGTGCCTGTGGTCCATTCCTGTTCATACGGGTTCAGTTAAAATGCATTCCACTTCTTTCTGCTGCTGGTTTTACTGGCTGTAACTAGGTTAAGATTAACGCAAATAAAGCTATTTTCCTTGTACTCAAACCTTTTCTCAGTATGGGTGTGAAACTGTCCTTGTCCAGTGGACTTTTAGGGACTTACTCAGAGAGATTAGGGTCATTGAGAAAGGGAAGGAGGTATGAAGATGACTCTGTATTACCTGAAATGAATTTCCTGGATCTCCGAGGTTCACGCCATGTTCCAGTAGTTTGAAGTTTTGGGGTTTGGCTAACAATCTTTATGCACTGGAAGGGTGCAGGCTGTTACTGGAAAATGTTAACGCTTCTTCAGAAAAGTCGCGTTGTGAATTCCCGTATCTACCTCCGCCCTACAGAAACTGCTTTTCAAAAATCCCTTTGGGGAGAAACATCTCTACATATCCTTCCACATACTGGGAGTTAGATCTGCTAAAATGAGTTTAGTATTGTATTTTTTACTATAATTGGATGTTTTGTCAGAGACAGGCTATGTGACACATTCTCAGCTTTCTAAATTTCAGTGAAAGACCTTTTCAGTGGAATGTGACTCAGGCCTTACCTATACATGTTCTCTAACATGGAGAACTAGAAAAATGTGCCAGCAAACATTGGTACACAACAGCAGAGAGTCACGAACAGAACTGAAGCGATATATTAAATGCAAATTATTGAATGATGACACAGAGATACAGAGTCTCAAATGAGTGTGAACGGTATGGACACAATCCTGGTTATACATGCTGGTTTAAAACAGGAAGCATGTTTTGATTGTTTCCATCTTAGATGCAAAGTCTGATTACCACAGAGTGAACAGGTAGAATGAAGACAAGGCATTTCATCCTGAAACACAACCCACCTAATTATTTTCTATTCTGCTCTACACTGCAGTTTGTACCAGCTTCGAAACAGGTAGAACCGTTGCTAGGTAATCTTTTTTACCCACTCAGCAGCTAAAGTTTCAGCCACACAGAAGAGAGTTTTTGTGTATCTAACTGCATAACATTAAAATCTAAAGCATTGTTTAATGACTGGTTCCAGTGAAACCCTGCTTCTAGCTACGGGCCTCTCTCCCGGCAGCAGCAACCCAGCACAGGCAACGCATTTTTGCGGGCTGTAGGTCAACACGATGTGAGTGGGAGCAGCTGGAAGCCCCCCCTGAGCTCTTTCCTTATCTCCACTGCGAGCACCCGGCTCACACACCCTTTCTGCTCCACGTCGATTCCTCCCTGGCGCTGAGCAGCCGTCTGCGCTCTCCCACCGTGAAACAATCGAGTCACGCAGCCGAAAAGCAAACCAGCCTCCCCCTTGCTCTTGGCTGAGCTCAGCTGGGTCGAATTCCTGCTCTGGGTCAGACCGCGGCTGCACGAGCAGGATGGGTGAACTCTGAGGGAAACGCCGCGGATGCTCAGGAACACGTGGGCAGGAGAGGGGCAGCTCGGGCTGCCCTAACACACGCCTGGCATTGATGCCAAGTATCAAAACATGGTCTCAGTTTCTCTTAGATTTGTGATCTAACCAAGGATCTGAAGGAAATTTGGGTCAGATTAATGTGTGAAGCTCAACTATTAAAAGTACACAACTGACATTATTAATCCAGACCTTGAAACACATATTCCAGTCATACTTTAGTAGAAAAACTGTGAGAGTTTTATTGCTGTATCTGTTAAGATTTCCAATGTGGAAAAGACCAAGAGAAAGTTATAAAGTTGGGACAGCTTTCAGATAACCATAGTCAGCAACCTATGGTTACATCCGCCATCATTCCTGATCTAGCTGTGGTCTTTTTCCATCTGTTACTGACACCCACTGTCACCATAAAGAACCACACATACAAAAATGGGCAGTTGCTTTCTCTTTTTTATGGAGTGTAGGCTACAGATGGTTCAATTATATTCATCTGTTTAACATTAAATAGTGTTTTCTTCTACGTGAACCATGGCATCCAAAAGCATGATAAATAAATGTATCCGGTTTCGACAGTATTAATTACCTCAGGGATAAAGTAATTTCTGGTATTGGGGGAAACAGCGCCTGCGGTGAGAACTTGACGGCCCCACAGACCTACTCTGGCAGATCCCTGGAGATACAGTCAACCTACTCCCTGACCTATTTATCCTTTCTTCTTATTTCTAGAGAAGCAACCTGAAGCCAGGCTTGCAGACCTCCCTGTGGGATCTCCGATCCTTTTCTGCCCTAGGGGCACAGAATCATAGAAAAGACCTTTAAGATCATGCCGATTCTGCAGTGACTCACAAAAACACTCTTCTTCTGCAGTGAGAATTCACTTTCAACAATGCCTGGTATTGAGTAGGTTTCCAAAATATAACAAGTATTTCAGCCTACGAGCACACTGGCTGCACCTATGTGATATATGCACAAAGCGTATCTATTGATTTACACTGTTAGAGGTAGCTTAAACAGCAGTACTACTTAAAAAAATGACCTACTAACCAAAGACTGCTGGCAATGGAAAAAAGTGCTTAGTTGTGGCATTCCCCAAGGGAACAAATAAGAAATGAAAGGGAATCAGAAGAAAAAAAATCCTAATAAATAGAATGGTGTAACAGAGAAGCCCTTTGATCTGACTCTCCTGTGTTTGCATCATCCAGTTGCTTTTTTACAGAAGAAACACGTAACGTTAAAGCTATGCTATCTCACAGGCAGCAGTGACAAGTCACGCTGCTGAAGGTACACTCTGTGATTACAAGTTTATCACTTGTGTTCAACCCAGAGAACTTCTGTTTCCAAAGCATTACGCAAATGGCTATCAACAACATACTTAAATCAAAGTCTCACTTACAGATTCGTAGAGAAACAAATGAAGTTTTGTCCCGGTCTTTGTTTTGTCTGTTAGTGAGACTGAACTATTTCTGAGACAAAGTATTCAGCCCTGCCTCGAGGCAAAGCTCACAAATAATCAAGGACAAAGACAATGTGCATTGGATTTCACAACCGTAAAAGCTGATGAATGAATGCTGCAACTAAAAATTGTTACATAAATTCCAGTAGTCATCAAGTTACACAATTTTTCTGTTTTATGTTAACACCTAGAGGAAACATGTTCCATGACTCCTATTTTACTGAATGTCCAAACTAGTTATCTCACTTACTTACGGTTCAGTTAATGTGTGAGAAACAGATCCTGACATTTGGTTGGACTGAAGTCTTTGTAATTGTTGCTGACGGATGTTTTAATAAGAAGACTGTACGTGCATATTAAGAACTGCCTAGTTGACCATTATGAAAACAGCTTTTAAGTTTGACTTTATAAAGCTATTCAACTGAGTACAGCTCAATATTTTTTGTTTTAAAATGACATTTTAACATGTATGTAGAATTAGTCCTTTGGTTATGATTTGCATCTCTCTATTGACTGTGCATCACTGAAAGTAAGAGAAAAATAATCTTGTTAAAAATGAATTTATTTGCCATACTTAAGTATATACACGTCAATCTTGGTGAACAAATAGGAAGATCTGGTTTGGCATATCCGGTACTCCTAATATTGAAGCACATCCTTCTTTACCACTGTCCCTTTCCAAGGTTTGTTGCAAGTAATAAATATAACACATCCTACTAATTTCATAGCTTCCATATAAATATATACAGCCCTTCATAAAGTCAGTGAGAGCCCTGTGCGTGTACATGCCAAAAGGAAGACAGGGAGACTGGAATCCCATTTAGCAGTAGCCTTACTCCAGTATTTACTTAATCTTTATATGATGATTAAAAGGAAAAACAATATAGTTTGCTTTGGGTACTTGCACGTATTTTATAAATATTGCATCAGCTCACCATGTCACATGGTATTTGGTGTTCTATAACCCTATACTGAAGAGCCTATGTAAGCAGCAGCTGACTGATTTTCCTGTCTCTTACCAGATAAATCACAGCACACAGTTATACTAGTATTATTTTGCAAGTAGTTTGTTCAGTTTTATTTGCGTTTGTTGCCATTTTATTAAACTAGATCAGAACCAAATAATAAGACCTAGCTCTCTTCTGTTTAGTTTTTCCGTAATGCCTTCTCTTTAGTATAACAAATAGAAATCTACTATCTATGTAGTTTGTAACTTTCCTACTCCCATGGGTTGACTTAAGACACTTGGTGGTGGGTATTCTGGATACACGGAGCACTGGAGAAGACAGCAGCAAGGAAGTCAGAGCAAAAGCAAGCATAAGGCAATTTACTGGGACATTTTAAAGGATAAAGGAATAGGTGACATCAAAAGAGAATAGGTCAGGTAGGCAGCAGAAGCTGGCTTTGGCCAGGACTTGCAGATGACCATTTTGAATTTGAGGCAGAACAGGAATGAAAAACAAGGGCAGCTGAAGGCAGACATAACTGACCTAAGAAAGAAGGTCGGTGCCTTGGCGGTACAATAACAATTCTGATGTAGTAGGTCATGCAACTGAAGACAGAAGATAAGTGGGATGAAACCGTACCACTGAGATGTGGTCCAGGACAAGGTTTTGCCAGGGGAAATGTGCTAAAGCTGGTGGCTGTGGAAAATGGTGAACCGTGGGGGGACGCGGTTATAACTTTCCAGTTGCTCTCAGCAGACAAAAGCAAGCTGGTGACACGAGGCAGGAGAGATGAAACGCTTGTAGTTGCACATCTCTTTTTCAAAGAGGGAAACAAAACCAAATCAGGTCCATATCAGCAACTATAAGTGGCATGCAGGAAGAGTTTTGGAAAACGGAAAATCCCAATGTTGCTCAGCAGTGAGAAACTCCCCCCTCCTTGCAGCTGAGAACACGTCACTGGAAAGTCCCAGCCTGGAAAAAAAAAATCCACCGAGTAAACAAATTGCACAGGCAGTGAAAACAGAAAGAGGAACAAAGTCAAATGATACTTTGACTTTAAAGGACTTTATTTTCAAGTTAGCATTTCCTTTAATGGCAACAGTTCAAGTTCAGACAAGAAAGATCTCATTAGAGTGAAAATGGCTGGTAAACTTCACCGCTGATATTAGGCCACAGAAATCAAGCTCATTTATTAAAAAGCTAGGATTTCAACTTAGGATTTTTTGGATTTTCTGCTGCTGAGTGTAGTCAAACAATCTCAGTGACAAACCAGATACCCAGGATTGTTAGATCACTGCAAAATTAGAAATTATTGTCTGGCAAGTCTGTGGGCTTTTTTTCCCCTTCATTCACATGTACTTCCAGACAAGGAAGCTGTCCTTAACACAGCACTTCCTAATAACTCGCTGGGCACAGCTCTTTGCTGTACGAGGAAGTTCAATGCTGGGAATTTTTCCAGCGCTTTCCATAAAGACAAGGAAAAAACATGGTTGGTCACAGTGAGACAAGAAATACAGTGTTGGACAAAATTCTGGTATTCTCCCCTCTCTAACTAGCATTCATGAAAATAAAAATATTGACATAAATTATTACCCTTGCCTGAAACAAATCAATTTTCAATGAAAGTATTTCAGTTATTTACCACAGCAATGTTAACTCAGATTCTGGAAGCAATTACAATGACAGCGCTTTCTAGCTGTAATCTAAGAAAATAATCTAGTTTTAACTCTGCTTTTCTGCTCTCTCAGTTAATATTGCTGCATCCTGGCTGATGTACACAACAGCCCAGCCCTGCTAGCGAGCAACAGATGCCAGGTTTGCCAGTGTTGTGTAGACTGCCCCGTCTCCAACCCTATCAATATTGTAATTAAAATGTAGTATTTTATTTTCTTTAAACTCAGGTTCGCTTAAGTCTCATCAGGATTCAATAATACTGCAAGAGCCATCTCAAGCATGTTATCCTTGACAGCCAATAAATATTATTATTTATGAAACTGCCAACCTGTTCACATCCTCTCTGCTTTGGGAAGAGGATCAATTAGCAGTCTTTGGGATGAGAAGGTTGTGGGGTTTTTATTTTGGTTTGTTTCTTGCATAGCTTCTAGTGTCTATAAATAGCAGGAGGGAACCAGAACTCCAGGAAGGTTTGAAATTTTGATTCTTCATCATTTTTCCTGTTACAAGATAAGGGCATAATGCTACTCTATCAGAACACGGGCCAGCTAAGAAGAAGCTCAGAGCCCAAGTCCATTGATCACGTCTCTTTTTAAGGAGCTTTGAAGAGCAGAGAATAATGATGACAAAAGCTTCCCCAGGCACCAAGCTGGAGCAGCGGATGTGAAATCCGGCCGAGTTTCAGTTCCTGCATCTGATGCAATAACTGCGTTAAGTTTCTGAAGGAGAAATGTCATGAATACTCTCTCTCTTCCATGGGTGCTTTTGCACACGTGGCAGGAGGATCCTGGATGAGGTCAGGGTGAGGCCAGAAGTAGAGACAATAGTCACAAAAATGTACTAATTGAACGCTTTATGATTTTTATAGGAATGTCCTTTTCTCAAAGCAGGTTGTGACAGCAACATAAACATGATCTACTGATCTTTTAAAGGCTTTTGTTTTGTGTTTTGGTTGCTGTTTTGTTCGGGATTTTTTTTGCTGTTTGGGTTTTGTTTGTTTTCAGGTGTACACACCAGGGTTGATCAGGACAAGGTAGTGCGGCATCTGACAGCAAGAACCTGTCTTATGTTAGATGACACCTATTGCAAGCACCCTCTATCTTAAATACTTTTCAGTTTCAGCTAGCACAGTTTGCTACAAGGGGTGATCTATGAACTCCTGTGGGAAGCTGCTGCTAATTTTGAAGTATTAAGTTTTTTCATCTTCTGGCAGTACGGCCATGCTATCTAAAACCAGTTCAAAATAGCTGCACCTTTAACAGTAGCAGGTATGCTCTCGGATTCAACTCCCATGCTGTTCCTCACACCGGTAACTCAGTCAAGACCTTACTCATGGGGATAAGTACCCCCATAAATCTGGACATTCCAGACAAAATACTTATGTATTTTAGTGGCTGGCTGGTAGCAAAACACACAAAAAGTTGATATATTTACTTATTAAATACCTGATGCAAGTAAGTAACATTGAAAAAAAAAAAAAGGTGAAATATCAGTGATGTTCATTTCTGCTTTGGGTGGCTAGTTGGGGTTTTTTACAGCTGTAATAGGGTTTTATCTGGTAAAGCTCCTTTCAATAGCATGGATATGGAATCAGTTCAGAGTCAGGGAATATAAAACCTCACAAAAGAAGAAAGGAAGTAAAAGCCTTGAATGAAGCCGAACCAACCACACCTTGATCAGAAAAAATATTTCCATAGTCAGATCTGACACTTCTCCTGAAAAAAAAAAAAAGGCAAACTAACCTAATTCCTAACAGAGTAACTGGGTTATCAGAGCAGGGAAGTCATTCCTGGCACACAGCTGATAGTGTATCTGCATTGCTTAGTGCTCTGCACGTCATTTTATTTTGTTAGTTTTCTTCTTTGACCTTGCCTGTTTTGTAACAATTAAAGCTCACTTGGCAGCCGATGAGGAAAGAAAAACAAGACCAATTGTAAAGCTAAGCAACTAAGCAAGAAAATACATGCAAACACATGTGAAGGTCTTGGAAAACCCAGATAGTTTTACTCACTGAGAAGTGAAGTAATACAGGCTAAAAGAACCTGAAAGCTTTCACACTCAACATCCAAAAGTTGGAAAGTGACAGAATTAACATAGAATATGCACAAGAAAGCCTGGACTGGGATCAGAAAGGCAATACAGAAGTGTCTGGCTGCAGAAACGCCAGATTCACCAGAAGCTGCTGAGCTGCACGTAGCTCAAATGGGACTTCAAGGGCAGGGCTGGCCTGGGAGCTGCACTGGCACAGACACTGGCAAGTGTCACCATTCCTGCAGCGAGACAGACTGGTATGGATGGGGGCTGTAAACTATAGCAGCTACATGATCATAGAACCACAGAATCATAGAATAGTTTGGGTTGGAAAGGACCTTCAAGGGTCATCTAGTCCAACCCCCCTGCAATGAGCAGGGACATCTGCAACTAGATCAGGTTGCTCAGAGCCCCGTCCAGCCTGGCCTTGAATGTCTCCAGGGATGGGGCATCTACCACCTCCCTGGGCAACCTGGGCCAGTGTTTCATCATCCTCATTGTAAAAAATTCTTCCTCATGTCTAGCCTGAAATGTTGATAACATATCAATATAGACTGTGTTGGCACACACCAGACTCACATCGTTTCAGCCACGCCTGCCCCAGGTGGGGCAAATGTACCAGGCAGACACCTGGGAACAGGAGCCACTTCACCTGCTGCAGCTAAGCCTGCCCTTCAAACAAGCTGAAACTTTCAGACAGACATTAAGAAACAAACCCAAACACTGTAATTACCACTTCCTTCATGCTCGTAATTCACTGCTCATCCTTTTTTCATTACATGAATGACATCACTGTCAGAAATTACTGCCTGAAGACCTAGACTGAAACCAGCTCTGCAATCACGTTAACAGGCCTCTGTGCAGATGCAGAAGCAGAGTTTAAATTAGCTTTCCAATTATTTTACCAAATAAGAAAAGCAATAATTAAGAAGTGAAACACTTCAACAACTAATAACTAACAATTAAAAATATAAAAGTAATGATTTTATTCTACAGACTTGACAATTTTAGCAGGGAATTAGCATCGAACGTAGGTGACTACAAATGAAATGCTATGAAAAACCCATAGCGTACTGAAACGTATATGCTTTAAAGGCTTCACATGAGCCTGTATGAATAAAGCAAAGCTGTACATATGTGGCTATACAAATAAGCTTGCAGGTCTTTCCTGTACATTTCAACAATACTCACAAGTCAAGCAAGATGAAACTTTGGCTTTCAATCTTGACATATACAAAACATACTTAGCAAAACTACCGCATCTCCATCATAGACAAGTTCAAACTTTCCCAAGAATAACACCCCAAAACTATTGAAGAGTACAACTGTTGCTGTCGCGTTACGAAATCTTTAGTGTCTTCTACGGACACGGGCGGGGGCAGTTAAATCCTTTTCTCTCTCCACTAACCCTGTGAGACCTCTGGTCCCTTCCTGGAGCCACGGCTGCTCCCCAGCAGAGTTACCACAGGAGCTGTGGCCACAAGGAGCGCGACCTCGGCACAGCCCGTTTCCAGCTTTCTCCTGTTGCTGGGGCTGGAAGGCCACATGTGAAACACACCCCTGTGCCGAAGGAAAGATACAGCCAAGTTGAGAAGGCCAAAAATGGGCCAGAGACTGGCATTATGCTAACCAGCGTGGCATAAAGCATATGGTTACAATTCAGTATTGTGTACACGTAGAAGCACAGTGTATCACAGCATCTGCCCCTCACTCGCTGTTTTTAATGAGGTTATGGTGGAGCAGCAGCTGCACGCATCATAAATCTATCTGCTCTTCTACCAAAAGTTACAGGACTCACATAGTATCTCTGGCTACCATTGCTCCAAAGTTTTCAGGAGCTGCTAAGCACCATTACACATACATATGATCACAGTGATCGTTTCTCTGCTGAAATCTTGTTACAAGGGCATTTGTGACCTAAATGGATTCCTAGGAGCATCATCAAGGACGCAAGTTGCATAGGAACCATAGCGAGCAGAGAATTTGGCTACTCTCAGGCCTCAGAGGAAATACTTACTGATACAGCAAAATCACTTCTGCATACAGTGATGCATATAAAAAGCTTCAAGTTATACAAATAAATTCTTCCGAAGTACCCATTTTATGTCAGTCTTACTCCCACGTAATGTCATCATATATTCATGTTCCTCATCTAATTACATAGATATTTGTCAAAGTGAAAAAAAAAACAAAAACAAATCACAGGATCATTTCACAGTAATGCCATTTAAGCTTCTACACTGTGAAAACTGTAAAGACTAATAGAGGCAAAGCGTATTTTATCTGAAGGCTTTTTCTATAGATTTATTTTTATCTGAATCTCAATTATATTCCAGAGATTTTATAGTTTTCTCAGAAAGCAATATCTTTGCTATATATATTAAATTTCGTCCTACCTTCTCTTACAACTGTGTCCTGTAAGAGACAGCAGCGTTCTGCATGTTTGTTTGCTGCAACGGCAGAAGTGAGAACTACTTGTCAGGCATTAAGTCAGCTACAAGTAAGTGTGTATGCCTGCAAGCAGCAAACAAGTATTCACTAAATTTCAAGTTTGGTTAAAAAAAAAATTAAATTAACAGCTGCTTTTAATTAAGATCGGGTAGTTTTTCCTAGCCCTCAATAAATAGAAAGCATAAGGCATTTGGGATCCAAATTCTTTAATGGAGCTGAAGCTAAAAAGAACCATCTGCCGTTTACCCCGCGATTTCAACTGGGACCTTTTCCTTCATCGGCTGCAAAAATTTCACTTCCTCCGGAGTAAAACCAGCGAACTGGCCGCAGCTGTGGGCCGGCCAGGCACGGGGCGCAGGGAGGAAGGCTGTGCAGGTGACGAGCTGAAGGTGCCGTGTGCGGGCCCGGCGCTGCGGCTGCCGGAGCGGGGAGCGCAGCGGCGGCCGCGGCGGGAAGCCTGGCAGGGCGGGCGGCCAAGCCCCCTGCAGCGCCCGGGCAAGCCCCGCCAGGGCGGCCGCGGGGCCTTGGCTTTGCAGCCCCGGCGGCAGCGGGTGGGCGACCCCCGCGCCGGGGCGGCGCTACTTGCAGAGCCCCTCCAGCCGCTCCAGGGTGCCCTTCATGTCGCGGATGCGCTTGGCCAGGGCGGGCACGGGCTGCATGGCGCGGTCCAGCTCCTCGCAGCGCGCCACCAGCGCGTACATGGCGCGGATGCTGAGGTCGGCCGCCTCGCCCAGGCTCTCCACGCCGTCGCGGTACGTCTGGATGCAGCCGACGCTGAGCGCCGTCAGGGCCTGCAGGCCGCAGTGCACGTTGCGCAGCAGCTCGTCCACCTGCGCCGCCACCTGCCCGGCCAAGGCCACCACGTCCTGCAGCGCTCCGGGGTCGATGGCGGGGATAGAGGAGCCGCCGCCGCCGCTCCCCGCCGGCACGGCCGCCTCGCCCCGCGGGGCACCGCTCTGCCGGATCCGCCGCTCCAGGTTGTTGGCCACGAACTGGGTGAGGCGCCCCTCGCGCAGCACCGTCCCCTCCAGCTCCAGGGCGCTCGCCAGCGTCGCCCGCCGCCCCTCCGGCAGCTGCCGCCCCGCCGTCGCCCCGCCGCCGGCGGCCAGGCTCAGCGCCTCCAGGCTCCGCTCGTCCCGCCTCCGCCCCGCCGCCTCACGGCCGGATCCCTCCTCCGCCGCGGCCGGGAGCCCGGCGGCTGCCGCGGGCCGCAGCGCCGGTACCTCCATGGCGGGCGACGCGTGCCTGCTCGCCGTCGCGTCACCGCCCACCAGAGGGCGCGCCGCCGCCTGTTTACGTCCCCCTCAATTGGCTACGGGGCGCTTGGGGGCGTGGCCGCAGCTGTTTGTGTGCCGCCCGATTGGCCGGCGGCTCTCGCAAAGAGAACCGCCTGTCCCGTCCGTTCGTTTCGCACGGAGGGCCCGTGACTCGGAGACTGGGGCGTGCCCGCTGTTTGTGTCTGCCCGGATTGGACGGCCTGCGGAAGAGGGCGTGGCCCCAAGTGTTTGTGTCGCTTCTGATTGGCCGAGGCGGGGCCAGAGAGATCGCTGTTTCGTCGGGATTGGCGGTGCCTGGTGGAGAGGCGTGCCGGTCGCGCCATCCTCGAACGACGATTGGCGCGGGGGCGGAAAGGGGTGTGCCCCGCTCGGGTAACAACATAGGGGCGCTGCTGGCTGCTCCCTTCACTCCCCCGCCATGTTCTCCTAGCAGCGGATCCGATTGCGCCACCATCTCAGCCCACAAAGCCCGGGCAGACACTCCCCAGCGACCCGACCCGCTCATCCCCACCTGGGCTCGACCCCTCTTCCCCGCTACCGCTCTGGGTACCCACGTCCCACCATGGTCACCACCACGGCGCCGCCGCCCTTCCTGGCTCGGATCTCGGCAGGCACCGAAGACCCCAGGCGGCTGCCCTCCGCTCTCCTCCAGCGTCTCAGGCGAGGGGACAGCAACTGCGAGAACCAGCCCAGCTGCTGTCTGGCGGGCTCGGCGAGCGGCCAGCGGCCCGCGCTGAAGAGAGTCCGGCGGAGGAAGGGAAAGATCCGGCCCGGCCACGCGGGGCTCCTGCCCAGCCGCTACCAGCAGTATCAACAGCATCGCGCCGGCCTGGGGAGAAGGACCCCGCTGGGAACGCACGGCCCGGGCGAGCTTCGCGCTCACCCAGCGCCAACTGCCTCAGCTGCCCCCGGCCTTGTAACGGTCCCCCCGGAGGAGCCCCCCGCGCCCGCCCCCTCGAGACCCGCACCCAGCAAACCCCTCAGGAAGGAGGTAACGTCGGGGATCTGCTGTTTCTGCTCACTCCTTTTCCCCCAGCCCCCCCCATTCCCCCGCACTCCGGGAGCCGGCGAGCCCCTCACCCCCCTTCCCCTCACCCCCCGTGTGCGTGCGGACGGGCGGGGGGAGCGGGAGGGGGAAGAGTTTCCGTTACGCCCGCTCGGACGGGGCGGGGGGGAGAGAGAAATCGCGGGCGGCGATTGGCCGCTCGGCGCCACCAATCGGCGCCGGCCGCTGCGCCCAGCAACAGCCGGATTTAGCCTGCTGGCCGCGCGCCAGCTGCCCCCTGTGCGCGCGGGCGGGACGTGCGCGGGGCGCAGCGCCCCATGGCGGCGGCGGGAGGGCGGCGGTGAGACCGCGCCGGCCGGGAGCGCTCCGCTGCCCGCCCGCTACTGCTGGGCGCTGCCCGCCGGCCATACGTGCGAACGGAGGAGAGGCAGAAAGACGTGGGGTAGCTAGCAGCGCGGTGGCGGGCGGCTGGTTGCCCGTCCGGCCCGTTACACCCCACGGGTGAGCCGTTGGGGTGGAAGCGGCCCCCGGTACCTCACAGCGCCGCTGGAGACGCCTCTTGAGGAGAGGGGCCGTGCGTTGACGTGAGCTCTTTGTCTCTGCAGTTCTTAAAGAACAAGATGGGAAAGACTGAGAAGGCTGCCGTCCCTTACAGCCAGCCTGTTCACAGTTTACACCTGTGTGAACAACCAAAGATGAACAGACAGAAGAGTAAATGTAACATGCCACTCACAAAGATCACCTCAGCAAAAAAGATAGAGAACTTTTGGCAAGAGTCTGTATCGCCAGAAACAATTCAGAAGCAGGAGAAAAAGCCACTTAAAAACACAGAGAACTTCAGAAATGCCAAGCCCAAGAAACCTATCACCCTAACTGAAGTGAACCAAAAAGAAAATTACGCTGGGGCAAAATTTAGTGACCCACCATCTCCTAGTGTCCTTCCAAAGCCTCCCAGCCACTGGGTGGGTGGCACAGCTGAACCGTCTGACCAAAACAGGGAGTTGATGGCAGTCCATTTGAAAACTCTCCTAAAAGTTCAAGCGTAGTTTCCAAGATCTCTTGAGTAATTTCAAAAAAAAAAATCCATCCAGGAAACTTAAACATGCCTTGTTGCAACAAAAATTGCAAAAGACTGTCAAGTCTTAATAATCACATTAAAAAAAAAATCCTTGTATTATATTTTTTATGGTTGTGTAAATAGTGTACATCATGTATTATGTGTATATTCTTGTTCATACTTTGAGAGGTACATTTTAGTTTTGTTATGAAAGGATGTATTTTGCACTGCCTGAATGGTAGATGTCTTGTATATAAAATACGGACAATTTTAAGTGTGTGTTTGACACATGAAGACTTGACTTGATTTGCACAAGGTAATGACAATTTTGAAAGGAGAGTACAGCTGTCTGATTTTAAGGTTCCAGATCAAATGTGAATGTTTTACTCATGCACTACTGACAATAGTTTTACATTCTGTGTCCCAATCTGAGTATAAACGTGGAATTTTCATACAAATACGAAATTTTGCTCTCTGCTCTGGAAACAGTATCTGGAATTCCTGTTCATCTGCTTGTTTTTAAAATTACGTGGAATTTGAGTCAAATTCCAATCCATCAATTTGAGCACTGCTGATTTCTTTAAAGAAAAAGAGCAGAGCTTACTGCCAAAATATCTAATTGGTCACTAAAAAATTAAATAAAGCAATTTGGCCCTCCCCTTAAGTATGTCTCTGTTTTTCTTGTGTGTGTGTGTATGTGTGTCTGTTAATTCAAGTATTGAACTTAAATTACTTCGTCATCTTCTAGTGCATCAGAAGGAACATTTTGTCCTTAGCCTTCAACTATTCCAATAATTAAGAGGTTTGATAGCTCATTAAGAATTCATTCTGTTTCTAAAAAAATGTTTATTTTATGATAAGTCATTTTAGGTTCTTTATCCTTTTGTTTCTTGAAAATTTAGGTGTTGAGAAAGTTGGGCAATTACACATTCACGTTAATACTGCAATGCTCCTTCACTATTTTCATAGGAAGTGGTTATTAAACTGAAAAATAACAAGGACAGAAAGGTATGGATGTGGCAAGTTAAGCTTCACATTTTTCACTAGATTTATTTTTCTGATAGCTATGCTGGAAATTACATTCCTCTTGTCTAAAATTCTTCAGGAATTGAACTGTAGATCAGTCTGACAGGCATGTTGAAGAGATAACATATTTACAGTTCTTTTACTAATATAGGATTTTAAATAAGCTGAGTAAAGCAGAACATGAGAAATTTGCAAAAGATAGAAAAGCACTTCAAAGTTTTTGGATCCTCTGAAAAAAGTGTTTTATGGACACTGGTGTACGAGGAGAGAGGTGTAGGAAGGGAATGCCGGCTGCAGCGTCCCAGCCAAGGTGGTTCCTTAGCATGGAAGGTGGTTTTGGAGATTCCGAGTGGGTGATGCTAATAACTCCCTCCATGCCATGTGCATTCTGCTTCTGAAATACAGTCATTTTGTTTGTGAGTTGGCAATATTTGTTAACATGGTCCTGAAATGAGATTGGTCAAAAACTAAGGGAGAATTTCTTTGCTTTGTTTATAGAAATTAATTTTATAGCTGAAAATTTTTTGTTATAATGCTATAAGCTATTTAACTGTATATTAATCTCACTAAGGATGACTATTAGACCTTAAGTCCCAGTTTACTAAATTGGGTATATGCTGTATTGATCTGTTGTTTTGTTTGTTGGTTTTTTTCCTTTTGCCTGAATATCATCAAGCACAGAGGAAAATGCCTTTAGTAATTCCCCATACCTTTAGGCAATGGTTAATTTTGTCAGCTGCATTTGTAGTTGTCTGGAATTTTGATAACTAGTTTGACAAGAGCTAGTTTCCATCAGCCATTTAAGTTGACATTATTTAAAGACAGATTTTTTTTTTTCCCCCTGATTATTATCTCTGTTACTGTCAGCCCCTTTTCTTCCCTGCCCCTTGGAGCTGACATTGACTTACGTAGTTTGAATGCTAACTCTGATCCTACGTAAAATTTACCAATGTAACATACCTCTTTGTTGCTGCTCTGATCTGACACATCCCTGGGGATTCCAAAATTCATTAAATGTGATGTGCTGATGGCTTTCGGCTCCTCAGCCAATTCTTTTAAAGCAGTTGGATGAGACTTCAGAAATCTTGACATTCAAAACTTTCCATGCCTTGCTGGACTGTAGAGGTTTTCAGGGTACGATAACAATGTTTCAGCTACTCGTTCCAAATAGACCAAAAAACCACCTTACTTAGCTTCTGCATCAGTATTGCTGGTCCTGTTGTGATCTGGCAGAAGTGTCTGTGCGCTTACTGTTCATATCTTCTTAAAATCTTTGGGTTGAATGCCTTCCTGGTCAATGGACTGGATTAGAAAACTAGGCCTACGTGCAATATATGCTTCAATAAGATCACCTGAAAAATCAGGACATTGTCATCTCTTTGGACCATATTCTGCACTTAAATTGTCACTCTCCTATGTTTTTTCCTTTATCTTTCTACACTGTTTTCTTACAGGAGTTTTCACTTTCAAAGTTCACTTCACTTCGACAGATTTCTCACCCCAGTTCCCTGAATGTGAGGCATTGTATTACATGAACATACTGCTGTTTGAGGTTAGAGACGGTAAACAAAAAAAAAAGTGCCATATTTGGAGGAGTTCTTTGTGATAATATAAAGTCTTTTGAAGTGAACAGCCTTTAAGGAAGAAAATTAACAAACTCAGTGGATACTGAGTTATAATCAGACACTCCTGTCTGCTGTACAGGAATTAGATAAATGGCTTATTAACTCTTCCGAGTTCAGTCAGAGCAGGGAAATGGAATGTACTGCATTTTGGTTAGATAATGAAAACCCTTAAAATCTTCAGTGTGGTGCTGTGCAGAACTGCAGGGGAATCAACCGCGCGAGTTAACTGCCAGCTTACTTTCAAACAGTTAAATGTCATGTGGTGATGGCCCTGAAAAATTAGCTTTCATGGAGTGCAGAAGTATCTGTTGTTGGGTTTTCATGCATGGCCAAGTTTCAAACCATTAGACAGCTTCGTTAATAATGGTTGGCTTGGTACTCCACTAAAGCTAAAATGCTTTTGTCTCCTAATGCAACAGGAGCTAGAAACCCCGTGAGCTCTGGTATACCAGTATCTCTTCAGGCATTCTGACAAATTCTCAAGTAGCCTGTATATGAGACTGTAACTTTATCCATTAATTGAATTTTATTTCAGCTAATTAGTGTTTTACCCAAGTAGTATCATTTTAAGCAGTTCTACTAGTTATTTTCTGAGTATTTTTGAAGGTTTTGCATTATGAAGCATTTGATACATGGCACACTTTTTTCTGCTTTACCCAGTTCTGAGATCAAATACGAAGTCTACAGATCACATGAAGCCCAAAGATTATAGATTGGTTTTCATTGTAATTTTGGACATAAGTTTGCCTTTATTTCTGCATAGAAAGTCATGGCACTTCTTCCATCATGCAGTTAAACACATTCCTTATTTTATTCTACAACCCCTTGTACTCTTTGAATTTTGATTTCACGATGCATTCTTTTTTATTTTTTTTTCCATAATATATGCCTGGCTAACTGAACTATTTAAGAGGAATTATTTTCTGTTGCAGTTTCTAAGAAAGTTTTATGTTATGAATAGGCTGATCCTTACCCTGCTAGGAGGCTAGGAGGTAAGCAAGAGAAGAAAGGTTGTAAAATGTTAATATTTACTGTGAAAAATGGATGCTACTTTATTGAACAGTAATCACAGCCTTAAATATTTTTGATAACAAGAAATTTTAGTTGCCGATTCAATAGAAAAGACTAATGAAGAGAACATCCATCAATTAAGGAGAAATACATTATTTAACAAAAGGACCCTACTATACTGAAGAGAATTTTATCAGCAATGTAGAGGCTGTGAATTGCTTGTTTTGCATTGAGAGTGTAGAAGAATGTTATCAGAGCTGAGACAGGAAGGTCAATAATTCAGCTGACTTTGAAAAAATAAATCCTCAGAAATTAATTTGCACAGCGAACACACCCTAGCAGAGGTACTTCTTCCCCTGTGTTGAAGTCAGCATTTCTCTCTGACTTCTTTCCCATGAGATGATAAAATCTCACTTACTCAACTCCCAGAAAATAGGCCTTTGGATTTTACAAAGCCCTGACTCTGTTGGAAGTGCTGCATCGGTGCTTTTGTTTAATGTTAGTGCAGTGACATTCATTGCTACAAGTAACACATATTCATACTTGTGTATGGCAGATGAGGTCATTTAGTCCGAATGGTTCATAAACTTCAGTTTGAGAATTACACTGGCTATGTTACTTACACTGCAGGTCGCCATTGGTGAGCAAACTGGTGTGATTTCTGTAATTTACACCAGCAAGAGGAAGCATTTGGGAATCAAGGACTTTTCTTCTATTTATAGGACTTTCCTAAGTATTTAGTTGTAGTTCAATGTATGGCTGTGTGTAATTCAAGAAGTGGTGTAATCATGATTGCCATTTTGCCATTCTTCAGGTCATGAAGCATAAAGTTTTAAGGAGATGCTATGAAAGATGCCATTTGCTCCTTTAATGATGCAATGTGCTTTCATCAGGTAGGTCTATGAAACTTAATTTGCAAATGTCCCTGTAAGCAGTGACAGCAATGGTCATCAAAATACAATTTACTTTTGTTTTTATTCCCTGAAACAGGACCTAGAGCTACATTCAATAAAGGGCTTAGTATACAGAGTCAGGGCTTTCTCTTGTTTTCTCTCATCACCTGAATTTTGTGGTCTTATTGCCTGGTGACAGGGCAGCACAAGAAAGAATAAGGTGCACCCTTAATATATAGCTTGAGATCTGTAATTTGCTTTTATGTATATAGCATGAGGCTTTTGTAAGTTGCATTCATAGCATCAGAATATTCAGAAATTGCATGTTGTCATATTTAGAATATCTGTAGGTCACTGTAGAAAATAATGGAATAGTAAATTGATAGACCTTGTCCAAATTTTAGATATTCTTTGTATGCAAGCACCACATAAAGTGCTGATACATTTTTGTGCCCTGTACTAGGAGTGATAAGGAAAAAATAATTGATGAGACAGGTAGAAAAACAAACCTGATAAACAAGGTCAACTAAGAGATAAGAGGGAAGCAGCATATATGTCACCATTGAATTATGTGGAAAGATACTGTAAGAAAAAATTATCTCCCAAAGTATCCAATGTTACTGCAAATTTAGGGGTTTTAAATGTGTAGATGAAATGCGGTTTCCTACCAATTCTTGACTGGGACTATCTGGGGAAAGACAACATGAACTGCCAAGTCTTGTAACTGACTTCGTCTGATCAGTACATATTATTCATGACCAGAAATTGGCACCTTGGCACAGCATTCTTAATGGCTAGCACTGCTTTAGGGATCACAAAATGCCATACAAGTGCGCGCTTATTGCTCTCAGGTTCCCACAGCTTTTTAAACTAATTGTAGAAGCAGTCAGATAAAGTATGTACGTGCATGATAGCAGCCTTCAGGTTTTACAGCTGGAAAGACAGGCACACAGAAGTGGACTAGTTTGCTTAGGCTCACTCAGCATGTTGTTCACTTACCCAGGAAGGCAACCACAGTTTCTGGAGCTCCAGCCAGGTTTTTCCTGTGCTGGGAGACGCGGTTGCTCTGTGATCTGCAAGTCTTCCTCGTCCCACTGTCTAGTATATTAAAATGCAATTAATGTAATGTTCAGCTTTGAAACATTTGGCATTTGTAGTCATTGATTGGGCTGTTGAGATAAATCAGGCTGTGTTTAGGTTTTGTGTTGTGTACAGTTTTATTACATGACATTTTTAGTGATCTGCACATAAAAGATGACTATGATACTTTTATCTGCCCCTGCTTTTGCCCCTTTGATACAATACATAAACCATACATACCACTGTCATTTTCAGCTCATCCTTTCCCCACAGCCAGCAGTGGGAAGGCTGATGATAAATCAAAAGTTTCTGTTTGTTGGCTGCTGCTCTCTGTGCAGACATGCTGCAGCCAGCAGCTGGCTGAGAGGCCCCTGGGCATACAGAGTGTCCTTATAGTCTCCTGAGTTTACGTTTGCTCTATCTTTAGGCTCTCATTAGATCCTGGAAGACAGAAGAGGCCCAGTCTTTCCCAAGAGGGAGAATCTTCCTACAGGAGGACAGAAGATGAAGTTTGTGAGTGACTCAGTTTCTCTCAACAATCAGCCAGTCCTTCTTAAGACCTCAAGCCTTCCCATCACCTTCCCTGACTATCTGCATTCTTTACTCTTCACTGCAGCTGCCAGTTTCTCTTGTATTTCATCATTTTTGATTTCCCTCACTTCCCTGCAGATGCTCATACATGTAATTTATTTTGCCTGAAAAATCAATTTGAGAGTATGCCACATATTTCTGCTGTGTTCAGCGTACATTTCCTGCAAGGAAAAATGTGTTTTTTCTAAAGGACAACTAGATTTTTACAAGATGCAATAATTGTCTGGAGAATTTCTCCTGTCTACATAGCATGAATTGATCTGGCAAGCACGTAGTGCAGCCTCGATAAACATAACATGCCCCACTTGGTATCCTGGAGGGCTAGAAACTATGCTAGAAACTATTCTGATGAGCTGTTTTACACAGATACCACAGAATTAATCTGCCAAACACAGCTCAAAACCCCAAACAATTAGAGTTTAAGGCTTGTTTCCCAGAGATCAGGCAGTCTGACCTGGGCTATATACTGGTAGGAAGATATACATGCCAGGAAGATAAAAACATAGTCTGCAGCTCTGAGACACATGAACCAAGGCTTTTTATCTAATTTTCCAGGCTGGGTCTGCTGTTGGAGAGCCTATCACGAGTACACCTGCTTGCTGCATGTGTTCAAAGCTCCTCTTCCCAGCCTCCTGCTTCTAGGACGGTGCCTTTCTGCATGTTCAGTGATAGTTCAGGGGTTATATGTTTCCGACCCATTTGTGTCCTGGGCAATTTAAGGCAAGAGTTTACAGCCTTTGAGAGGGACTTATGGTTTATATTCCTTTGTTAATTCATGACCAGGTACCAGATTGGTTCAGCATCTACAAGGTCTGGTTTCCCTCAGGTACCATGGCAGAGTTAATAAGCACCTTCCCCAAAGCTGAGTCATGTATTTTAGGACAAAAAGAAAAAAGGTATTATACAGGCTACATATACACCAAGTGTACCTTTTATGCTCTTCAGCATCTACAGATCCCAAAGCCTTCAAGGTCTGTTCATATCTATAGGCTGATGCTCAGTACTATTTGTACCATTTTCCTTTCTTCATTTATCAGTCTCCTTCACCAATGTAATGAAGATTGACTTCCATTTTCAGGGAAAGGTTCCCTAAATTTACTTGCCCACATGGCAGTTTACTTAATTACCCATCCACCTTGCCACAAAATAGATCACATGTAAGGTCCTGTTTGCTTTAATGTGTATTTATATCTTCTGTAACGTGTGGGTAAAATAGTCTTTTAGTCCCCAAGACAGCTGTCGTAACTGACTTCCAAGGGGAAAGGTTCAGATCCTTTCAAGAGACACCCTAATATACACACAGGACAGGAGAGATGGATGCAACTAAAAGCCAGACACAGGTTACAGAAAAGTGTTAGCCCATCTACTCTCTGTACCTCAGGCTCTAAAATTGCAGCTTCCAGTGATTACAGATTTTCCTCCCTCACTGAATGAAACTGTTCTCTCATAATGCCTTATTATTCCACTGCTTTTCTACCACACATCTATCTACATGCATTTGATTAATTTCAAAATCACTTCCAATGTCTTTTGAGGTCTTGTACTGAAACTACATTTTCTCTGGATAAATTAAAGCAAATATTCCAAAGGCTTTAACACAGAATTTGCAGAGTTTTCTCCCATTTTGGCCAAGAGTAGAATTTAAAATTGATAATAATACTGCTAAAATTCAATAGCTATCATTTAACTTCTTGCTGTATATAAGTTAACTTATATAGACACTTATAGACAAAATGGCAACACATTGTCCACACAGGTGAGTGTGATCAACTAGCTAAGCCTGTGCAGAATTATATTTCTATTTTCATGACTTTTCATTTTTCACTTTTTATTTTTCAATAAAGAAATTGTTTGGTGGTTTTTTTTTCTTTTGTTGTTTTGGGTTTTGTTTTGGTTTTGGGTTGCACTTTGGGATAGATGTCAAAGCTTTGGAGCTGGGTACACAAGAATGAACAACTAACATACTCATTGAAATTTCTGCCTTTAGGAAGTGTTGGGGTGAAGGGAGGCATCAGGCAAGAACCCCCAGTTCTGGTGACCCCTGTCGGGATCATGTAGTCATCATCCTCTGAAATCCTGTGAAACATGCCAGATTTGTTGGCAATATAAGCATATTTTAGAGCATTCAGAGAAGGCAGCCTTCCAACAAAAAGGCCCCAGCCACAGCACCCTGTGAAAGAGTAGCCTCCACAGCCAAATATCCCCGAGATGAAATAGAAACTTTTGCACAGACAAGATGGCCTGTTTTTATTCCTTCCCTCTGTGGTAGCACTGAAGAGTTAACCTGTACTGCTATTAGAACTGCTTACTTGCACTCCCCCACACTGCTGCATTTTTATATCATTTTTAATAAAAATTTGCCCTACTTTTCAACTACAAAGAGGACACAATGGGAAGATGTGGGGGGAAGGGTAAAAGTAATCTTGATTCCATCCAGCAGTCCTGATCCAAATGCCAGCTTAGTCACAGTTTTCTTAGGAAGGGCCTTGTTTACTTTTAACATTTCTGAGATGGTTGTGTGGGCTGAGCCCTGAGAGGGGTGAAGGACACTGCTTTCCCACTGGACAGGTGTAAGCCACTGAAGAAGGTGAAGGAGCAGAAAGCTGATAGGTGATGGCCAAAGAAAGGAGCTATTTGCTCACTTAGAAACCTTTCTCCATATTGTCTTCCTCACTTACAGCCAGCCCCACCGACCTCACCTTTTAAGGACCTCTAGCAAGTCTCCACCCTTCCTTAATTTCCTACTCCCAAGTCCCTTTCTTGCCAGAAATGCGAGGAATGTGTTTTACGCACCCGCCAGTATGCAGGAGCACATTCAGTAACATTTTGGTTCACTTCCAGAGGGCGTTGACATCACGTAGACAAAGAAATGATGAGGAAAGAAAATAATTAAGAGAGAGCTAAAAAACTACATTACTACTAACAGAAAAGATGAAACGCATCGTGTGTGATACAGAAGAACGCTGGTACACTTGCTTTAACAGATGGAGTTACTGTGGCAGCTGGCTTTAAAGCTTATGTATATAGCTTTAAGTACTCATATACATATAGCTCAAAGTAAAGGTCCAAGTAAGGGAGTAGTAGGGAAGGTCCAGTGCCAAGGCCTGGCAGGGCACAGGCTGAGTTCCCTCTCGTGGCTCCCTGTGGCATTTTGCAGGGGTGGCCCCAAAAGGACCCGTTTTGGGAGCAGCAGCCCATCACTCCTCATTACAGCCCTGCCTGGTATTAGGTAACTAGAGGGTACAATCACAGAGTGATTCCTGGTGAGGGCCTAATTGCAAGTTAATTTTAAGCGAGTTATGTAAACAGATTAAATTAATCCTTCCCTGTATTTATTTTTCATTAGTTCACATGGAGACACAACCATCCTTAAAAATTCCCTATCATCTGCTTCACCCTCCTGCTTCGTGGAGTTGATGTCCGCTGCTAATACCTGCTGTTGCTAATACCTGTGTTAGGCAGAGGCTCTGGGAGATCCCAGTGGGTCAGAATAAGCTACGGGATGTCATCAGGCAGTTTTGGGGAAAGGCTCTGCAGACGGAAAACACAGGCGGCAGCAGCTGAATCCGTATTTGTGGCTCAGTTTAATATATTCGTTTTAAGCGAACACCAGGCAGTGATTTATTAGGTTAAAATATTATTGAATGATTGTTGTACTGTTGCATTGTAACAGTGAAAAGATAGCAAACAAGAAAGAATAGATGAAAACAGAAAAAAAAGTTAATGTTTTTGTATTTTTTCAGTTCGTGGTTTACCAAAAAAGGCAGCTGGAAGATTAAGACAAAATGGATTATGCAGGAAACCTCCGTTTCTAAAAGAAAACATCCGGTGCACTTTTGGCAGATAGTGTATTTTGTAAAACGCAAACTTATGACATAGTAATTACTGTGTCCCTGGGGTTTTGAAAATATAGAAGGACATATTTCCTACTGTGAACTTATGAACTTATGAGGAAATTGCAATAACTGGGAGTAAAACTGTATGTTGTTGCTCTCTATCCCATGTTTTTATCATAGGACACACAGTGTAGAATATGCCATAAATGGAGGGCGTAAAAGTTAGACACCTATGTCTAACTTCAGCCTCAATTTAACAGTCAGCAAACTGTTGTCACAACATACAGGAGATGGGTACCAGGTCATTTATCTCCAAAGAAATCTCCTGTAAGCTCCTGTAGAGTGGTATAAATCTGATGCTTTTTCATCTCTCCTTCAAACTTTTCTAGTTTTAAATATTTGTGATAAATTTGGTTAATTATGGTATTCATAAATATAAATAAATCACAATACTTTTCAGACCTGCTGGATTTTAGCTTCAGTGATATTTTGCAGCAGTATGTTCCATAGACTAGATGCCCATTAAGTGACAAATTTGTTTTAAAAAAGATTAGCTGCTACATGAACATACAGGCAACATATATGGCATAAAGCAAGCCATGACTCAATTGGCAAAAATATTTAAGAAAAAAGAATGAGTACTTTCAAAGTCTCTTTTTTAATTAAAAGCATCCTATTTGTTGAAATCAAGTTATTTTTAATGTATCATCTCACTCTATATGAAGTTAGAACAAATCGAATTGTATTCTTGGAATGTGCCCAGACTGTATAACCAACACCATCTTGATCAACACTTTTCAGTTAAAAGCCATACATTATCACATCTGAAAATCCTCCTTTACATAGAATAAAACAAAAAATATTACAGCGTATCAAAATGTCCTTAATACTTTTAACTGAAGAGGCAGCCGATATTCCTTATTTCCCTGCCAAATAATAATTCAGTTGGTCAAAACCAAGGTGAGGTTAAGTATCAAATCTGCTACTGGGACAAATTCTTTCCCAGTGTTTAGATGTTTGCCTTCTAACACAACATACTTTCAAAATACAGCCATAATATAATTAAGAGATAATTCAGCAAAATTGTAAAAGTGATGTGTTCAGATGCATGCAAGGTTTCATAAGAGAAAAATATCACTTTATAGGCATAAATACACTTTTTAGTTAATTTTGACTTTTTAAGTAGGGTTTCTATACAAGATATCAGATGGATATTGTGTCTGGTTTACCTGTGCATCACCTTTCACTGTGCTTAACACAAGCTTTTTACCAGTACCCTGTGAATCTAGCTTGACTATCCATCTAACCTGGATGAGCTAATTAAAGTTCAGAGCATGGATCACATTTCAGACTTAGCCTGGCCTTTTGCCAAGTTACCTGTTTTTTGGGATTGGCAAAGTTTTGACAGGTTTTGCAGGACTTGACAGTTTAGCCTCAGCTCTGTTCTGGAGGCAATCGTGACATCTCTTCAATGTCACAGGCACTTAAGCGTCACCTAGGTACAGAACATCAGAAAACGAAGTCCTCCTTGTACTCTGCTTCCTCTGATTTAATGGAGTTCTTGCAGCATCACTGTGTCAGGCCAAATTTTCTCTTGCCAGTGGAAAGACTTAAGTATAAGCCCAAATTTAGAGTTCTGAGAAGAGGACGTCCCGTTCAAATGAAATACCAAATAATTCATTGTATTTATTTCAAGACAGCAAATGGGGTATCATGAGGTTATCAAGTCTCAAACAACTTTATAATGTATTATGTCCTATGCTGTGGAGAAATGTAATATTTGAAATAGTTGTCAATCATCTTCAGATGCCAGGCAACAACCAGTTTCATGACAGAAACTCTGAGAGCTGGAGAATAAGAGAGAATTAGGATGTTGTAATGTTTCCTTATATTAGGCTTTAGTTCGAATATCAGTGTTTCTCTGGGGAGATTGGGACAGAGGTCTCAGCATTGAAGAAGAGAATCTTAATTTTGTTCCTGAACTGGAGCACTTTTGTGGGAGCTTGGCCCTGATTTTTCCATATACTTTGACCTTTCCCTGAATGACTCAGGCTGTGACTTTGTCCTCAATCACGCTGTTGATCTACAGCATCTTGGAAGTGATCTAGAGTGGAACTGTGACTGGCTGTGAGAGTGTCATCTATACTCTGACTGGAAAAAAGAGACACAGTGTTACTACAGCACTTCTTCAGTATTTTTTATTGCAGAAATTACATCTTCGACATGCACCCTTGAGCTATCTTGTCAATTCTGTGAACAGTGCTCATATTTATTGCTTTCCGCTTTTAAATCTATTGACATTTTTTAAGTAGCTTGGTCTCATATCTACGTACCACACAGCACCATTTTTCCTATTTAGCAATAGTTTCTTTGCATTAAATTTCTGCTGTCTGACTACTATGGATTTGTGCTACAAAGCTAGTCATGGGAAGAATAAAAAATATTGCTGTGAGTCGAGTGATATCATCAGCAGAATAAATATAAGAAAACATTGAAGAGACTGTATTACCCCTACCACCTCCTCAGAATAAATTAGGCACTGGCATATTTTTATGTTACTTTGTTCTAAGTAATTTCATAAGACCTTTTTCACATCCTGTATGCAAACTGAATATTGCAGTATTATGTAATATTCTTGTATGAGCACAGAATCTGCAGGAGACAAAAGCAAAGAAGATAGGTAACAAAAGAGAATTTAGGACCATCTTAGCCATGAAGCTCAATAAAGCTCCATTAATGATCTAATCCCTTACAATACTGGATGAGATAAGGTGCCCCTCACCCTCGGGCCTCTACCACATGTCCAGACAGGTCTCCTGCCCTGGCCACTTAATGGAGTGTGGATCTCCTGCACTACCCAGCAAAGGGCATTCACAGTGCCGGGAGAGGCACTTCCAAGAGCAAGCACCTGCAAAAAATGCACACCATATGCAATCAGTCTCAGAAAATGTCACCATGAGGTCTAAGGCCTGATTCTATGGACATTTTCACCCATGCTTATTTTTTTCTGTTGGTGAATGGATTTACTGATGTGACAATTCATAACAAAAATAAGCACATACTGAACCTGTCCTTGTGCTCAGGGCCTTACCAAAGATCTATGTTTGCATGTTTACCATGAAGTTACTACTAATTTCTCCATGAACTCCATATACACCTTCATCATTTTCATTCCCCTCATCCCACAAAAGGCACAAACGAGGCAAACGTGACAGATGGCGGTCACCCCATGGACTAGGGCAAGACCTGTCCAGTGAGAAGGGTGTGTTGTTCCTTCACCATCACCTCAACATGGTACACGCTCATGCAAAGGACTGTTCATGCAGTCTTTCGAGGCAGGAAGAAATGTGTTGTGTGCTGCAGGCCATCTGTTTGTGAGATCTTCGTGGTCTCTAACCCTCCCCAGCCAAGGAGGTGATGTCGGTGCTGCTACCACGGGTGGGCAGTGAGGATGGGAAGGTCTGTGCACAGCAGAAAGAAATGTCACAGCTGTTGTAGGTAGTGTGATGTATATTTTGAGGATATCTGTGAGTTACCTGAGGAAATAATTTCTTCTTCCCCTTCAAGGCAGGTGTGTGGTTCCAAGGTGGGATATCTGAGAAGTTTCTCGTGTAAGCTGAATATCAACGCCATGGGGAGCGCTGCAGGTTTATCCACTGATTTCCATCTGCGCTTTTTATGCAATGTTTGGAGGCTTGGAAAGTGCCTTTGGTACTCCAGAAAAATCACCTCACTAAGGCTTGCCATATTAAAGTGTGATACAAAAAGTAGTTCCCAATGACCATAGGGTAATTCAGGCTGGAAGGGACCTCAGGAGTCCTTTGGTTCCACCCTTCTGCTCACAGCAGGGTCAGCTGCAGTGTCAGACCAAGTTACTCAGGGCCAACTCTGA
This sequence comes from Caloenas nicobarica, assembly GCF_036013445.1. Taxonomy (NCBI): domain Eukaryota; kingdom Metazoa; phylum Chordata; class Aves; order Columbiformes; family Columbidae; genus Caloenas; species Caloenas nicobarica. The sequence goes on from NC_088247.1 coordinate 39,034,709, forward strand.
TCGTCTGAAATGGAGATGGTTGGAAGACTGAGTATCTTCAACCTTTTCCTGTCATACAGGATTCTCCATGTCAGAGAGTTTAAATATAGTTCCATAATGCTATCAGTTTGGGAAACGTTTGACATCAATCTGTCCCTGTTTTCTGCATGTTGAGATAAAAGGTCTGAAAGGTATAAAATGTTTAAGAATGAGCAGGAGGGATTAGAAAAATCACAGTGCATCTTGTGTAAAGTGTTTTAATGCTACAATTGCCATCTAAAAACAAATGGATATTTAGCCTAGTGTCCCTTGAGAGGATTTGTTCCAGATTGGTGGGAAAAGCATATCCTTATGTTACACACAGGCAGCCAAGCTCACACACTGCGCTCATAACCAAACTGAATGTTTATATGGATTTAAATTGCAAAAATTTGAACAGATGAGAAAAAATAAATTATCCATATTAGATAGTTAATTTGTTATATTGTTCTACAAACAGGATGTTCAGCAGGCTCAGGATAACTCCTTCTGCTTGCCAGGTGGCTAATAGTAGTTTTGCATTAGCTGTCCACAAAATCAAGTGAATACATTCTGGTACTGAGAGTTTCATAACCATGTTACCAAACAAGCAGAGCTCAGTAAAGTACTTTACCTGTCCATATATTGCATCTCACGGTATACAGTTCAACCCAAGTTTAATTTTTCTTTATATTTTTGGAAGTATTTATGTGTTCTGTGTTTAAGGAAAGTTCTGGAAGAGGCCAGCTACGATAGTGAAAATAGGTGGAATTCATAAAATAGCTGGTGAGGAAAGTGAGCACACTTGATGTTATAGGAAGAACACAGTTTAGAGATTTTCCCATTGAAATTACAAGTGGTAGTAATAGATGGTGTATACCTTAAAGCAACTATAAAAGGAGAGTGGAAAAATCTGACAATTATGTCTGTGATGCTCATTGAAAGCACTGGGCTATATTTTTTCTTTGGAGAATGAAGTCATTTTTTGTTAAGTATCTATTAAAAGTAAAAAGTTATACCGTAGAATCAATACCCAGCCTGACTCCAGAAAAGACATTGCTTGGGTTGGAAATTTAATTTTGCTCTTTCGATTCACTCAAATCTTGGACTTTCTGCCAATCTGCAAAGTAATCACGTTAGAGAGTCTTATGATAGAGGCACCTGCTGCTTGGGAACCCAGATTAATATTACCAGCACATATTGAGTAGGCTACAGAACAGCCAATACATACTAATGAAGTCAGCTGGCAGCCTCCAGACACCCCATTGTCAGTCACTGCAGCTTCCCAGTACCACCAGCACAGGCACTCCTTGCCAGAGCAACTTTAGCCTCTCTTTTTGTATTTATTTAGTCCAAAGTAGGTCACCCTATGCCATCTGTTGGCACTTAAAAGCCACAGAAGTTTCCAGATTCCCTATGGTATCCTGCAGTTTAACATACATTTTTAATACCCTTTTGCTCTACCTAGCTGTTGTATGTCATGAGACTACTAATTGCAAGAGTTCATTCAATCAGATAATGTTTTTAGCAACTGAGTGCAGGTCTTGGAGTTGCATACTGGAGGTGAGTACAACTGAGTGGTGAGGGAATGTAACAAGAAAGGCCTGATTTTTTTGCTGATGATGGTGAATCCTGGGCAACACCTCTTTCAGCACAGATGTGCTCATGTCTGTCCATCTACCTTCTGCTTCTCCAGCAGCCTTGGTGAAAGCTTATGGAAGCAATCAATCCTGAATAGGTATATAGTGGGTCTTGTCAGACTCCAGTTAAATTTGCTTCTCTTATTTTCCAGTGGTGAGCATGTGAAATAAAGAGCATTTCATGTCCACACTTGTCTCTACCTTCCTTTCACAGTACGCTCAGCTCTCTCCCATGTATTTGTTCAGTATGGATTACCCACACACAGCAAGTGCTCTTGATTTGAAGTTATGATGTCCAAGTTATCCACGGCAGATTTCTGGAAAGACACCTCTCCATTTGAGTGAATAGGAAATGCATCACTGGCGTCATACACAAGTCCTAACACGTGCCTTTGGTATGTGATACAATAAGCAGCATTGATAAGGAGAGGGGAAGTCACATGCAAGTGACACAAAAAATACATAAAACATACTACAGAGCCCACAAATACCTGTTGGTGCATGAACATTGTGCATGAGAATGTAGGAGATAAAATGTTAATTACAGGAACTGGCCCTGACCACCTTGCTACTAAATGGATGCTGCTTGAGGTATACTCATATTCCACCTGCTGACATTGAGCTACTTCTGTCTCCTGTTTCATGAAAAGATTTGGGACAGTAGAAGGAGAGTCAGAGCTATATAAAGTGTAAATGCGGAGACCAGATCTGAGATTTATAATAAACTACAAAAAGTTAATAAGGTTATGAAGTACCTGAACAAACTGCAACTCTGGTTCTCTAAGATGTGCTTAAGAACATAACAGCTTAACTTAGGCAACGACAAGCAGGCTGGGGTAACTAAAGATCAAGCTCTCTTGGACTAGAAACAACTAGAACACAGTACCTAAGTTTGCCAGATGTCATTGGGCAATGCATGACTTCACCTCAAAACAATTTTAACCACTAGTTGAAACCAAAGTGCATTGGATTAGTTTGTTCAGTAATAGAGTTTCACCACAACTGTTTGCAATTTCCAGTATTTTTTACAGGTCTCTGGATATACTGGATGTCCTAGTTTCCTCAAATTTTAAAAATATAGAAATATACTTGTTTCATTTCACAGTGATGTGTATGACTGCACAGGATCAAATGACAAAAAAACTCCACAAGTTCTGCATAGGTTACATTGACCTGAAAAAATCCAACTGCACTCTTGTGAGCTAGTCACATGCACTAGGTCAGCAGAGTTCAGATAATGTAAACTAGAAATATGATTCTGTTTAACAGCCCTGCAGACATATATATTTTTTCCTTTTTCACTTATCTGCTTATTTTTTTCCAGAAAGCTGATATAAACTCAAACAAACCTACAAATCCACTATACTTGTAAACCTCTTCTTGTCAGCAGTAAGCCCAGGAGAGTTCGTGGTGAGTGCAAACATTTTCTGTGTTTAGTGAAGTTTGTGATATCACATAAATTAAATACAGACCAAAAAACCCCATTGTGTGTTATAATAGCTATTAGCAGCATGCTATTGCTTTGTATATTCCCATTGTGAATAGATAAATTATGGGTTTGCAAATACTTGTTTTGAAATGAATACCTTAAGCAAATAATCGTTATTAATGAACACCCATAAGACTTGTTGTGTTCATATTTGCATGATCAGTACAAATCTGTTCAGTAATAGAAGCAAAAATAATGACTCTTTTAAATGTAATTTCCTAAGGTATAGAACATGTCAACACTTAATACAAGTGTATTTATGATTATGCAATGTATCATACTTTGCATTTTAAAAATTAATAACAAAAAAGCTTTGGGGTAAAGAGATTTGCAATTAGACACAGTAAGCTGCTTGTTTGCTGTCTCAATAGATCCTCAGTACCACTAAATCCAAAACAAAGTACTTAACAGAAATTTGTGATGCCTTAAGAAGTAATCCATTTAAGATTTCCATGGATTGTAAATATATCACAATTTTGCTGTCTATCTGTAAAATAGTATACTCATATGAAACAAGCTAGAGGCTTCCACGTATTCTTAATGAGATAAAAACTCGCATCTATATTTACATTGAAATTGAAAAAATAGAAAATTGAATATTGAATTCTTTGAGTGGTCATCTTCTGCCTGTTTAACCCACAAATTCATACTGTCTATGAACAGCTGTAATGCTTCAAAGAGTCAGTGGATTAAAAATATAGATCTGTAAGAGCTGCAAAATACATTTTTCCTCCAAGGGACTAAAAAAGCTGTGGCCTGATTGTGGTTCTGTTTGAATCAATAGCAGAATTAAACTTTATTTCTAACAGCATAGAATGTCATTGTAAATAACTAGCGGCATATATATGTTAGTAAAGGAGCATCAGGAAAGATCAGATTTTTTTCATTACATTGAAAAGTTTATCACAGGCTAGTTTTCATTTTTTGCTTATATTTGCATTGTCATAAATATGAAAAATACTATCAACCACTTTTAAAATTGACAGAGGAGAGCAGCAACTGGAGGTTTGTGTAATAGTTTTTTACTTTTTCTTTAGCTGTATAAAGATTTAACAGGGAAAACACCTGGCCTCATGAATATAGAGATGGATTAATTATTTCTCTTACAGGTAGTGGAGGGGAGGTTAATGATGCTGTGCCAAGTGCCTGCAATTTTTGACCATTATCCGCCTGCCTGTTTTCTTTGTGGTTGTTTACTATGCAGTCCACCACACAAGTGGTCTGTGAGTCAGCCGGTGAATCATAGAATCATAGAATAGTTTGGGTTGGAAAGGACCTTCAAAGCTCATCTAGTCCACCCCCCCTGCAATGAGCAGGGACATCTGCAACTAGATCAGGTTGCTCAGAGCCCTGTCCAGCCTGGCCTGGGATGTCTCCAGGGATGGGGCATCTACCACCTCTCTGGACAACCTGGGCTGGTCTCACCACCCTCATTGTAAAAAATTTCTTCCTTTTGTCCAGCCTGAACCTCCTCTCCTTTAGTTTAAAACCATCACCCCTTGTCCTGTCACCACAGGCCCCACTAAAAGGTCTGTCCCCATCTTTCTTATAGGCCCCTTTTAAGTACTGAAGGGCCGCAATAAGGTCTCCCAGGAGACTTCTCGTCTCCAGGCTGCAAGAAGCCAGCAGTGATGTGCACACTCCTGTCCTTCCCAGGGGGTGAGGCAGCTTGTTCCTCGGGTGGTAGGATTTGGCAGCAATAGAGACTTAAGATTTGCATCTTAGGATCACTTTTTCCTTCCCCTCTGTGTTTATAGCTGAGTTAGTAAGTCATGGTATGAAACAAATCACTGATTTTACCTGCCTTTAAATAAGCAAAATCTGCCTTTTAGAGGGAGAAAGGAACGAGGCATCTAAGACACAATCAAATAACAAAGCCCCTAATATAATAAATAAAGGCCCATAGGGCCAGTAATGGAGTTGTTTTAGCATCAAGTGTCTTGATGGGACATCTATGTGATCAGGTCATTTTTGCCACAGACCTTTTCAAGCTGGGATAGCATTATGACCATGATGATGCTGCTTTCATGATACGAATGAAACATTTTACTTACTGTATAATTTGAAATACATGACCACATTATAGGTTAGAATAGATATGTAAATTTGACAGTGAAAGAAATAAAAGGGTGTAGTTCAGGCAGGAATTTTTTATTGGAGGAGTGGGGGGTGGGCATTCAAGGCCTTTTTCTCCAAGGTAAGATCTCTGATATTTGACACTTTTCTTGCTGTTACAAAACCAAAGAAGATTGAATATAGAAGAGACCGCAAGCAGTCAGTAAGTTTTGCTTGTTAAGGGTAGTGGATATTGGTAATACCAGAGATTTATTTCTCTGTTCGCATTCTGCTCTGCAAACTTCAAGGAGCCCCCTAATAGCTGATAAGTTTTATTTAACTCTTCAGAGACCCAAACCAAAGAAAGAAATGCAAGTTTATCTAGCTCTGTCTTTTAAACAGGTACCTGCTCTAATTGGCAATACTTAGGCAATTTTTGAAGTTTTCTTGAAGTTAACTAATGTTTCTTGTTAAAAAATCACACTCCAGATAGAAAAAGAAAACCAGCAAAAATACAGAATATAGCTAAGCCCTTGCTGCATTCTTGCAGCTTTCAGAGTGCAAATGATAATCTGCAGCAGATACAAGAGCACTATTTTGTTAGACCAGTCTAAAGCTAGCAAATGTTATACCAGCCTCTGTGGCTAATGGTGCATAAAAGCAATTGTTTTGAAAATAACTGTGTCGGTTTAAAATATTACTGCCTCTCTCCCAGACGATACCACCCACACAGCCGAGTCAGCAGACTGCAAACACACATAATTCTAAACTGCTTCAGGATAAAGTCCAGTGTTTACTGGATAAAATGCCAGGCGGGGTGGGGGCAGCTTGAGTTAAGCTCTTTGATTTTGCACGGGAACTGCTCAGGGACACTTGTGTCCCTTTCTGCCACCAGAGCTGGGGCAGGCGTCTTTGGCAGGTACAAAGAGCTGGGGGTGGTGGCGTCTCAAATAGCCACAGCTGTCTTCTCAGTATGTGTATCTGAGCTCTGAGCACAGCTTTTACCTTGTCCCTTTGGGTACAGGTTCACAGCATTTGGACAAATGGTGAGGTCTTAGCTACCAAGTCAAACAGCTAATACACAGGTCCTGAGGAGCAAACGTGCTGCGTGAGAAATTTCAGATTTAATCCCAAGTTTTGTACATGATGTAACCAAATCCGAGTGGAACATTAACCCCGTATTTTCTGACTCAGTCTGCTCTGGACAATGAAATTTTGGCCACACTGTGATTAACTCTTAAGTAGTGGCGATGATGTGTCTCAGGGAGAAGGCTTTGTTTTTCTGAAACCAACTATACTGCATTTATTTTCCCTAGATAAGAAATGTATAAGATGTAGTGGCATCCTTGATCCATTGATGGTTAAATTAGACAATATGCTTCAATGACTTAAGCCGTTTCTCTTCCCGAGATCTTTAAAATTCTTCTGTTCTAAGCTGATATTGATATTGACGTTTGACCAAAGAAGCCCTTATCATGCTTTCTTTTTAAACATACAATCCACTTTCAGAGCATTGTACATCTTGATAGATACTTCCTAATATAAAGCTATTTGTAAACCAGACTGGAATGTTATTTTAGGCAAGTCAGTGTAAAGCACCTACACACAGCAACAACCTACTTTTGTTTTTAATACTCACTGTGCTATTGTTTTTAAAGCTTTGGATTTTGGCTTGAAATCCAGGCCACCCTGAATTTAACAGCAAAACTTTCACTCAGTTTAATCTGATCTGGATTTCAACCTAAATACCTAATGTTGCTAATGTGGGATGTGGTAAACTTGATCATCGAGTTTTTTATGGCCACAACAGATGTTCCTTCTTTTAGACCAATGGAAAGCTACTGAACCTCATCCACCCTCTAAAACAAAAATACAAGCATTTGTTTACAACTTGATTCCAAGAATACAAATTGAATTAGTAGCTGCAAAGTTTGTTCTTGTTTACTTACAAATAAATATATATGCAATTCTTGTTTTCCCCAAAGAACCACGATGTTCTCTGGATTGTATTTCCTCTACATAGTACTGGTTTTTTTAACAGTTTAATACTGCATTATGATTTGTTTAGCACAATCAAAACATGAGTGCAGTATTTTTGACCTTGTTTTTAAAAAAATGCTTTTTTTTCTTCTTTCCTAAGTCTAGTAGATCAGAACAACATGTTTTGGATATATGTTTTGCATTTTATAGACTTATAATTTAGATTAACTACAACACAATATTGTCATAATCATAACCCAAGGCACAGACTACAGAAAATGAAGATACTATATACAAATATTTTCTTCCTACTGGTGACATTCAATGTTTTTTTCAAGTGGGCATAAAATGTTAAAAGATCGGTGCCTTGTCTTAGAGTAGGATAAAAAATGTGGTAGTGTAATAACTGTGAACTGAAGTTTTCTAATATAAGGAGGAAGAAAGTTATTGCTTGGATAGGTACTATGACACCTCTGTGGTAAACACCTGATAGTTCTTCAACACAAGAAATTAACACATACTGAGGAGGAGACAGAATAGGAACAAGACTAGGAAGGCAAGGACTTTGTATAAAAGGAACAGAAGGCTCATTTAGCATGTATCTGTTGCTTATGGATAAAAATACTTTACACTTTTTCCTCTGTCTTTCCTGATTTGGTCCTATTTCAGAAGCCATAGAACTGCTTTGATTGTGTCAGAGACAAAAATTCTGGTGGCCTTGCTTAGTCTTCAGCTTATGCAAAGTTGTTCCCTTGCTTTGCTCACAGCCAAGACCCCCTCTCTGCTTTGTTAACATGCTGCAGCTGCAAATGAAGTTTAATTTTTCTTCTGTGGGATGCCCTCATGATCCTCCTTTGCCTGCTCTGTCCTGCAATGAACACCTCACACTTTTGCAACAGAAAAGAGAGATTCCACATCTCAAAGGGTCACTGTAAAATATTAGCATTCCCAAGATGGACACCTGCTGAAGGTGATGTACTTCATATGTTCAGCATTTGTTGGTCTAACACATTTGTGAACTCTAAACTATTGTAGTTCAAAAAGATCGGTTACCTACAAAAGGGAAATTGGGATCTAGCACAAATAGACAAACAATACTAATGACAGAAAATTATGTTGTACATGGAGCATGCAAATAATCTGGGACTGTGAAGTGGAACTTGCCAAAATAACATACCCATTACTCTGTTAACTGATATTAGCACTAGTTATGGTGTATATTATCAGTTTTCAAACATGCAAGTAGGAACTGGCATAAACCCTGTAATGCTTAACTTTTTAAAATTGTTGGATATCTTACTGATGCATGCTTCACAAGCCCTCATGGCAGACAAAGAGGATCTTAAGCATATCCTAAAGGTTAATTTCAAATTATTAAGACTGTGGTCACATGAGTAAGTCAACCCTGTGATTATCTGAGATGTCTCAGTTGGAAAAGAAAACAGCAAGCTGTGAGCAGATAACATAATCCCTAAAAGTAGTTTAGCCTCTCCCCATGAGTTGTAGATTTTCCCTGGATGAACCAGAGCTAAGTTTGTCTTCCTTTCAGACACCTGCATTCCTGTGCACTCTCTGCTCCTTCTTCAGCCCTTTGAACAAGCAGCCGGTTTGTTCGGGGGCAGCTGCCACAGCACAATTTGCTCACCATTCCTGTGCCCATTAGCTCAGGCTCAGCTGTGGTTCTGGGACTCGACACCCTCAGCTGCAATGCCAAAGCGGCCTAAGCCAGTCCTAGACTAGAACCAGTCCATGCGCTGGCCACTTTGGCTTTGCATTTTTTGTCACGGTCACCCTGGCCATACAGTGGCATGTCCTCTGCAGTGAGCTGCGCTGACTGCTCTCACCTGACCCCTTGCAGAGCCATTTCAGCGGTCTGGCAGAAAACCAACTCAGCCAAAAAATTTCCATTTTCAAATCACAGGTTGCATCAGATGGGGCATTTTCTGCATCAGATGCAGGTGGAGTAGAGACCACACAAAAAGTACAGGAGAGGTAGGGGCAAAGAGGAAAAGTAGAAGAGCAGACTTTGAAAGCTGCAAAGAAAATAAGGTTTAGGGAGACTGGGACAGGAGAAAAGTGGAGCGGTGACCTGCGCTGGCTGGGCAAAGAACTGGGATTGTCTTCAGCAAAGACTGAGAGAGCTGGGAGAGAGAGACTGGTGCCCAGTGGAGGCAGAGAATACAGCCAGGAGGAGGGAGCTGGACGGGAGAATTAGGATCCATTAGGTGAGGAGGATGGGACTGCAAACATCACCTTGGAGCCTGGAGGGGCAAAGCAGTACTTTTTGGGTGATGCTGAGGAGTGGAGACTAGAACCGTCCAGATGCGGTAAGTGGGGCTGTAACAAGCACCCAGGGTTGGGGCAAAGGCAAACTGGGAGGGTATCAGTGGAAGGAGGTGATGGCTGGAGGAGAGGCGAAAGAATTTGTGGCCTGTGGAAGATACTCCTCTTCTGCATGGAAATGGAGCCCAAGAGTTCCCATCTGATTCTCACCTTTTCCCCACTATCAGCAAACATCTATGACTCCTAATGCAGGGCTCCCCCTGTGGTACTCCTCCTCACAAAACCATGACCCACGACATTGCTCTTGCTTTGTTAGAGCAAATGGACGAGGTCTCCACAGTAGATTCGATCCTCCTGAAGAATCGTGTGCAAGCCACTTAAATGTCACATCATCCAGTGTTCATTTTTCCAGTTTGCAGACTTTAAAACTATTGCAAGTACTCACTTTTGGGTGCAAAAACTACTGATCAGGCATATAAAGCTATTCAGCATACAGGATGCTAAAAGTACAGCAGGCTGAGCAGGACCCCACATTTTTGTTGAAGAAATATGAAACTATATAGTGAACAGTAGTGCCTCAGGGAACCAGGTACTTCAGAAGAAAAAATGTGTGGACTTTTTTCCCTCCTTCACTAAAACTTAAAGTGGGACCCAGCTCTTTCCACAAGTGCAAACACGGTTGGGTTTGATGGATGCCTAGAGTGGTTGTTCATAAAGGGTTCCACTCCTAGAAATCCCTTGGCAAGCAGACCTGAATTACATGACCCCTTTGCTGAATAGGTGCCCCCTCAACTGCTGACAAATCCCAGCTGCATGTATAAGGTAGCTGGAACTTCAGAGCATTTTTTTGGGTGGAGGGTTTTATTCTACTTGGAAGGATTTGGGGGTGGAGGGAAAGAACCAGCCACGACCACATTACTTGCAAGAGGGGGTTACAAGAGTAAAAATAGCTTGTGACAAATATAAGGCATAGGAGCCTGAACTCTGCTTGGAGTGACCGAGAGTCATGTAGGGTTGGGCTGTCACTTGGAAAAGGACCTCTTCATCTTCTGCAGAAAAAGGAGATCTGCAGTTCAGTACATCAAAGCACCTCTCCAGGTGACAGAAAAGTTGTGTAGAAAGGACATAGTTGACAACCCATTATTAAAATGCACAAAAAGTGAATTTCTGGTCATTCAATGAATACAAAATTGTCATTTTGTTGACTTCAGCTTTTGTCAAGTATAGGTTGGTTAGATAGGCAAGGTCCCTGCATCTGCTATCTGGCTTGTATCTAATAATAACTCCTGATGAGTACTTCATGCCGATTCCAATTACTGATAAACCATCATTAGTGATATGTGCACATGGGATTTTAAACAAATGCCAAGTTGCACAACAACTTCAGGGGAAAAAAAAAAAAAAGTGCATTTGATCGTCAGAATTTCTTTATGAAAGTCAGCAAAGCCACAGACGGTTGCTGCTTGGGCTTTTGTGGACAGCACTGTGTGCCCACGTGCCAGGAGGCAGGCGGGCAGCAGGTGCAAGCCTTCCCAAGGGCTCTGAACTTTCTGCACATGGACCACGCGGAGGTGCAGCCTACGTGCTTTGCGTGCAGCGATGCGGAGCGCACCAGCTTCGCTGTGCATGGACAACGCACCCCTGCTGCCAGCTGCTGTGGCTCCGGGTGTGCGCCTGGACGTGGCACGCGCCCCACAGCTGCAGGAAGAGGACAGGCAAAGGTGGTGGAGGTGGCTGAACAGGAGTGGGGAGCACCGGGAGCTACCACCGCCCAGCCGGCTACACTGCGCAGCTGCTCTCGCTGGTCTGGGGTTCAGAAATACCAAGGAAACGCAAATGAGAAAACAAAATCCGTGCAGACAGGACTTCTGGTTGAAAAAGAAAACGGAGGAGATGTTGGGGAAAATAGCTTGTTCATTTCCAAGCGCTGCAGTTACGGCAGATCTTGAATGTAATTTCTGGGAAACGGCGCACAGAGCGCAGGTGAAGACTGAGTTTAGCTTGGTAAATACATGAGTGAGCAAGACTTGTGTCAAACCAGCAGCAAAACGCAGCCGTCAAGAGCACGACAGCACCGCCGCCCGCAGCGCCAGCGCGGCCTGCAGGAGGTCCCGCGGCGGGGCCCCGCGCGGCCCCTGCTGGCGGTACGGGCGGGGCGAGCGGAGGCCCCTGGGCGCGCTGGGACGGGTAGTTCTGGCCGGGAGCCGCCGGCAGGCCGCGCCGGGGCGAAGGACTACGTTTCCCAGCATGCCCCGCGGCGCCGAGGAGGCTATAAAAGGGGCGAAGCGGCAGGCAGGGGCTCACACGCCGGCGGGCAGGTGTGAGTGGGGGGGGTTGTTAGTGGGTCCGCCCCGCCGCTCCCTCATGAGGCCGAAGGACCCGCCGCAGGGCGGCTCTGCCGCCGCGCTGCCGGCGCTGGAGGCGCTGAAGCAGCGGGCGTGCGAGAGCGTAGAGCTGAACGCGGCGCGGCTGGGCGCGCTGAGCCACGACATCTGGAGCCGGCCCGAGCTGGCGTACGAGGAGCGCCAGGCGCACGACACCATGACCCGCTTCTTCTCCAGCGGGGAGCTGCCGGGCGCCGCCTGGGCCGTGCAGCCGCGCTACAAGCTGGGCACGGCCTTCCGCGCCGACTGGGGCACCGCCGCTCCCCAGGGCTCCCGCCCGCTCCGCCTCGCCTTCCTCTGCGAGTACGACGCTTTGCCCGGCATCGGTCACGCCTGCGGGCACAACCTCATCGCCGAGGTGGGGGCCGCCGCCGCCCTGGGGCTGAAGGCCGCCCTGGAGAGCCTGCCGCAGCCGGCGCCCGTCGGCGTCCAGGTGAGAGGCCTCCCCGGGGCGGAGGCGGTGGCCTCGCCCCCCTCGGGCCCTGACTCTCTGCGTTTGTGCTGCAGGTCACGGTGCTGGGGACGCCCGCGGAGGAACAAGGGGGAGGCAAAATCGACCTGATAAACGCCGGAGCGTTTGATGGACTGGACGTGGTTTTTATGGCGCACCCCTCGCAGGAAAACGCAGCCTACCTGCCCGATGTGGCTGAGCACGAGTGAGTGAGTGGGCGCAGGTGGAAAGGGTTGGCTTGTTATCAGCCTTTTCCCTCTCCCCGAGAAGAGGAGCTGAGCTTGGGGCCAGAGACCTTGCAGGTGCCCTTCAGATGGAGTAGTATCTGCAGTCAGCTAAGGAGCCAGGTCACTTTTACGGGCACTCCGAGCTGTTCTTCCAAAATGCAGTGTTCAGCCTAGTGTTAAAGATCCCTGACTGCTCTGAGACAATCTTGCGTGTATCCCAAAACTCCATTCTTTCTTCTGAAGTTTCTAGGCGTTTGTTTTTAAACACGCATGTGATTTTCCTAGCTGCGTTGGGTGTTTTTGTTTGTTTGTTTTAGCAACTGCAGGGAGTCTCATGGATCATAGTTCCCTGCTTTCCTGGGTACCAGATCACATAGTTCTCTGTGTGCATTTTACTTTAATAAGTTTTAAAATGGCTTCAGGTTTTCTCTACCACTTTTGGAAGACCCAGCCATCCAAGCCTGACTGCTCTTCGGATCCTTATTAACTTCCAACCTAAATTTAATCATGGCCATTTTATATCTATTAACTCTCACATCAGCTTTCTTTTTTTTATTCAAAGTAGTTCTTGGCTTTCTGTAGTGTTTACCCCCAGTGTAAGTATAGGCAGCAGTCATACCATCACTCAGCGTTTTTTGTCAGCTAGCCATATATCTTGCAGAGACTCCACTGGTAACCTCCCTCCAGTGCAACAGTTTTTTTCCAAGTATTATGTTTGGCTATCTCTGATTAAATTCTATGAATTTTAAATAGCTGGTTTTCCAGCCATTTCTCACTTGCTGTACTGGGACTTGTTTTCATCTTGGTTGTGCTACCTTCCGCTCCTACATGCTTGATTTTATTGGCCATTTTGCTTTTGTCAGTGCTGTTCCTGGTGGGTAATTTGCTTCTGTTACTGCTAAGTTCTATGGTAGGGCAGACAAGCTTAGCAGCACCTAGTCTTCCTTACCTAGCTAGCTCTGCTATATTCCATCCTTGTGTTTCTAAAGAGTCTTAACTGGTTATTGTAATCACCTTCAAAACTTACCTCAGCTTGGTTTTTGGTTGCTGTACCTTAAGGTGATACTTATAGTCTTCAAGGTGATTGTTGTTTTGACAGTTTTGTCTTTCTGTTGTTTTCAACTGTTGCAATAGCCTTTTGAGTTCAATACAGGAAGATCTGGAAATACCCCTTCAGAGGTGATGGTCTGCTGTAGGATGCAAGTCCTAGGGAGCCTTTAAACCTTGAATAATAGAGCAGGCATGGAATTGAAGTACTGAGTGAAACAGCTTACGACCTCCAAAAACTTGAAATACTCAGCTTATGTCATGATTTATGTAATTATGATATTCCAAAGGTACAAAGACTGTTTTGATGACTTGTAATTGATCATTTGGTTGTTTCCAAGGAATTCAAGGACTGGTGATCATTAAATTGCTAGTATTACTGTATCTGCAAGCTCTGAAACTGGCTTGTGCTGGAAGTACTGGGATAACTCTGAATACATGCCAAAATTTGCTCATTCTTACTCACTTAATTCTTCACCTAATCATTCTATTGTTAGTCAAACAGATGCACATTCTTCTGCTAATATTCTTAAACTGGCTTAGGGTTTTGTTATTCATGAAAATCTGGTGGATTTTTCCTGAGAGTATGTGACATTTGCGTAGCAACACAAGTACAAGAAAAGGAATGCTGAAAAAACTTTTATTTTAAGAAGCATATTTTCCCTGTGGGGAGAAAAAAAAATATTACTGCATCATGACTTTCTGCTTTACTTTGCCTTCCCTCCATCTTTTTTGAGAATATCTAGGGATCTGTCTTGCCTTCTTTGTGAGCTGATTTGAGGGGTTGCAGTCTAATTCTTGGGATGTTAATGGGTAGGTTTTATTATTTTGATTTCATAATAATAAATTTTAAGTAAAACTCATGCTTTACAGAATGGGATGTATGGTTTTCTTGGAGGATAGAAAAGGGCATAGTTAATTTCAATTGCAGACAGTAGCAGGAGAGATTTTCTGCTCCATTGTGTCCCTCTTTGCTCTCCAGTACTGAAGTTCTGGTATTAACTTACAGCTATGCTGTGGCTCAGAGCATGAGGGGTCAGTTCAGGATAAGTGGCAAAGTTGGCAACTGTGTGAGACAGAGGGACGAGCATGTTAGGCTGGTCCTAGCTGGGTAAGAGACCTGTTGTGCATCTCAGGGGGGAACTCTCTGAGTTTCAGGATGGAGTATTTTATGTAAAGGACTGTGTGTTGAGTACAGATTTAGATAAAATCTCTAGCATTGATAAAAACCTCTAGTATTTGTGTGTTTGATAATTAGCAATGCCTGATATAGTTGTCAGTTTTTAATACTTGCCCCTGATGTAAAGACTTTCGATATAATTTGAAATATTAAATTATTTATTGAGGCTAATATGAATGGCCCTCAGAAGATGAAGCCAGGCATGAATTCTTACTGGATATGTTTAGGTGTGATATTTCAGGGCTTCAACAAAGTTGGGGGTTAACCTTTGCACTAGATTTCTTCGTTGATGCAAGCCTTTCTGCCAGCATTTTTGAGATGTGCAGGGAAAGAAAGTCCTTGCTGTAGCATGGTAATGTGTATTTCATACTAGGCTATGCCTTTACTGTGCTTTTAAAGCTTGACATTTGTTACTTAGACATGGCTTGTATGTGGTCTTAGTAATGCGCTTTTGCTGTCTTACTCTACACATTTTATTGGTGTTTGATAAGAATTAGGTTAATAAATTTCTAATTTTGAATAGAACAAAAGGGGTTTTTTATTCTCTGCTTGAGAAGAATGTTAGGAACGTTAAGTCTCAGAACAGTTAGGAGGTATTAAAAGAAAGTGATGGAGACATTTTAGTATGTGAAACTTGTACTTCTTGGGAAAGGGCTGTATAGTGGTATGTTACTGGTAGCTCTTTTGCCTGATTGGCTCTTGATATTGATCCATTTTGTTGATTTTTCTAGAAATCTTTCAGCATCTTTCTGTACTTCAAGATAGTTCAACTTCGTAACAATGTAGTGCCAGGTAAACTGTTTGGTGTTCTGCTGCGTGAAACTTAAATAACAAATATTTGTGTGAACAAAAGGAACTTTTTATTTCAGAGGATTTTTTTCAGTGAATGAAAAAACAAATAAGCAATGCCTTTTATTTCCTAGTGTGACTGTGAAATACTATGGAAAAGCTTCTCATGCTGCTGCTTATCCTTGGGAAGGAGTTAATGCATTAGATGCTGCTGTTCTTGCATACAACAATCTGTCTGTTTTAAGACAGCAAATGAAACCGACCTGGAGAGTTCATGGTGAGATCTTTGTTAAATCTAATGTCCAGCAAGTATGAGTTTAGGCTGTTGAAATACTAACTTAAAAAATTCCACAATTTAAAATATTGCATTATTGCACTAAACTTGTATAGTCACTTCAAATATTATTAAACAGCACCATTTTATTTAAATAGTTTGTAATATTTAAAATCATGTCATTGTGCAGAACTAACTTCTGAGAATAAGCATATGGGTCAGATTCAGAAGAGGAGATGAGTGCCTAGATAGAGTCTAGCCAAATTTTAAGTCTTTGCACTTGAAGTTGCAGTTCAGAAATGAAAAAATGCTGAGTTTATTTTGGTACATGGCCTTGAATTAAAGTTTGTTTTTGCAAAAGTGTAAGATTAAATGCTTCTGAAAAATGAAGTATTACTTACTACATCGTTTTTGTAGTAGACATTCCATTAATTAGATGGCATTTTTATTTATGGAAAAGTGTAGTAGTCTAGAGTGAAGTACAAAAAAAAAAGGGATGGTGGAAGCCTATAGTTCTAGTTAGTATTCCGATCAACTAGATGTGCACTGGATTGTAATATTTAATATCTAGCAGACCTTGAAGTAGAAAGATCATTTTGCAATAAGACATGTTAACCATTAAGCTTGACTTGTACTCCTTCAACATCATGCATTTCTTTTTGTACAGTGAGAAGATTTCAGAAGTTGAGATGGAAGCTGCCCTTTAGCCATAAACCCACGTTTCCCTTATTGCACCCAACACAACTTTTTCCAAGTTGAAGTTAAGAAACTTTGCCATTTCTACAGGACTTAGGAATGTAGAACTGTTTATTTAGAAAACTTGTTACAAGCCTATAACACTTTCAGAAGTTCTAAGCCAATGAACATTATATGTCTTGGCTGCTTGTGCTTTATAATATGTCTGTATTTTTCTCCAGGATACCTGGCTGGAGTCTGGAAGCCCTAAAACCCTTTTGACTGTAGATGATGTTTGCAGTTCTGCTGTGCAGCATACCCAAGTGATTTTTAGACAGAGGGCACAGCCTTAGCTCTGTCCTATTGCTCTGTAGGAAACAGGGCACTTAATTATGAGTTTTGGTGTCTGAAACTCATGTGTTGCAGGTTTAAGATTGGAGGTGCCTAAGTCTGCTATTGGATCCAAGCCAGGGGTGTCAAACACATTTTCACCGGGAGCCACATCAGCCTCGCAGTTGCCTTCAAAGGGCCAAATGTAATTTTAGGACTGTATAATGTAGCTACTCCTACTTTAGTTTTTGAAAGCTGCATGGGTAATGTAGACAAAAACCTAAGTACGTAAACAGGCTTCCTGGAGTTAACGCTTCCTGAACCATAGCAAAACTTAAATTACTGTGTTGATGCAACTGTCATAAACTTGGTTTTCAAACTGGAAATATTTAAAATACTTCTGGGAAAGTATAAGCAGCCTGAATGAGATTTAATTTTAGGAATACTTTCTTTAAAACAATGTGATGGAGGTCTTGTGTTGCAGGTTTGCAGTAACAGCTGTGGCTGACTTAAGTGATCGTAAAGATCTTAGTGTTAACCCACTAACAAGAACTGAAATAGTTTCCATTAGTTGAAGTTTAGAATTTCTAAGCAATGTTTTATATAGTTGAGCAAAGTCAGTTTGTGTTGGTCTAATATTTGATAAGTTTCTTTCTTCCCTGCTTATGAGTGGAATAAATGTTGCCCCCTTGAAAAATAGAAATGTAGATTTTTTTTTTATGTTCAAGAAATTGTATTAAACAGGCTGTTAAAAATTTTAAAAGGTTCCATCTAGAAGAAGGGCAGACTAGGTGCTATTAGTAATGTGTGGGCAGCCTACTTTTTAAGCCAGATCTGATGTCCAGTCCATATTGCAGTTACTTTGAAATTTAAGTGTAGACATACTCTTAGACTCCATCCAGTTCCATTCACAAATGCCTTGGAAGACACATTAGTATTGAGCTACTTGTTTTGAGCAAACATGCTATGTGTCATGCAAGTTTGCATCATTACTTATTGTCTGACTTGCTGGTTCCTTTTCTATGATATCTGTCCCTCATCTGAGCTGTTTCTTTTGTTATGGACTGGTACTGATGGTGGCTTAGTTCGCACTTTGTTTACTATGACTGTATTTGAAACTGGAAAGGTTTTACTTGAGGAGGGGAAATTCAAAGTCATAAAGGATTTCTGCACCAAAAGTGAAGGCTTGTTGCCCGTTTGTATCCTGGTAGTGCTGTCTTCTCAGGCTTCAGTGACACCCATCCATAACTTTGTGCAGTATTTTCATTTAAGGCAGATAGTTTGTCAGAGTCTGTAGAAAACACTCCACATTATCCAATTGAGGATAGGAGGCCAGGGAAACAAGCAGTCTGTTGAAAGCAATGTGCTGTTAATGCATGGAAATATAATGTAGAAGTGAGGTATGCAGTTGTGGTTTTTTTTGTTGAAATAGCTACGTATTATGGTATTTTATATATTATACACACCAATATTTCTAAACAATTACTATGAGGAATCTAGTGAATGTTCTGTGCACTGCAACACACACATTATTCCAATATTCCTGGGAAACACAACTTACTCAATTTCTCTCAAAGCTGGCAAAATAAGTTGGAAGCATTCTAGTTGAGGAAACCTTTAAAAGTTAGAATCCAAGGTAGCCTTTATAACACTTTTTCTTTTTTCAAAGGCAGCCGGATTACTTTATGACTGATACATTGAACTTCAGGGGATGAATTACAAATGCTAGTTTGGCTTGTCTTTAGGTTTATAGCAGATGTCTAACCAAAGAATGCAATGTTGTTCCACCTAACCTGACATGAAGAAACTTCATCCACATACTGTGTCTTTGTTGTTGTTGTTTACATATTTAGTTATTGAGCAAGGAGTTTCATGACAGGGCTGAAGATCAAGCATTTGCATTTAACACTGATAATGTGACTTTTCCCTTTCTGCAGGTGTAATAAAGCATGGTGGTGTGAAACCTAACATCATTCCTTCTTACACTGAACTAGAATTTTACTTGCGTGCCCCTTCAGTGAAAGATCTTGCTGTTCTGACAGAGAAGGTTGAGAACTGCTTCAGATCTGCAGCACTGGCCACAGGATGCAAAGTAAGAATCTGTTTGTGGTTGTGTGTTTCTATTATGCTGGAGATAACGTGGGACAGAATAGGAAATCGAGGCTTATGGCATTCATCTGCCTGATGTTCAGCTGAAGGAAATCAAAATGTCCATGATACTGTTTGTTTTATGTCCTGAAAGAAACCTTTGCTTTATAAATAGAATGCCACAGAATCAGGATAATCTAGTTTGGGAGAGACATCCAGAAGTCATCTAGTCTAGCTCTGTTCAGAGCAGGAGCAGTTAAGAACAGATTGCTCAGTGCCACATGGTCTTCTGAGTATCTCCAAGGGTGAAATTCTGCAGCCTCTCTCAACAGTGCTCTACCAGCCTTGTGGTGAACAAGGTTTTTCCTGATGTTTATATTGTCATGACTTAGTGCTGGAACAGATTGCCTGGAGAGATTGTGATGTTTCCATCCTTGGAGCTAGTCAAAAGACATATTGATATGGTCCTGGGCAATCAGCTATAGGTGATCCTGCTTGAGCAGGGGAGTTGGACAAGATGACCTCCAGAGGTACTTTCCAGCTTCAACCAACTTCTGTGATTCTGCTGTCTCTAACAGGAATTTCCTTTGTTGCCTCTCATGTCACTGGGCATCTCTAAGGAGTCTGGTTCCGTCTTCCCTCTACCCTCTCCATCTGGTAGCTCTAGATAGCTTAACGTTCTTCTCTGAAGGCTCAACAAGCCAGGTCCTTTCAGCTTTTCCCTGTATGTCATGTTCTCCAGCACCCTAATCGTCTTGTCAGCCTTCCCCTAGATTTGCTCCAGTCTTGAGCTGAGAATCACAAAACTGAACATAGCACACCAGATGTGGTCTCACAGAAGCTGTCTGCATCAGTAATAAAGATATTGAATAAGTAATGGCACCCAGTATTGATTGCAGATGGATGCCACAAATAATAGGCAATTTGGATTTTTGTGCCACTGATCACAAGACTTTGAGCCTGGAGGTCTTCTGTGTCCAGTGAGCCAGACATGTTATCATGAAAAACTAAGCTTGATCATGCACCATCTCCTCTTCCATGAATCTGTGCTGGATATTCACAATTTCCTTGTGATTCGTGTGCCTGAACAATGGGTTTTAGGAGGATTTATTTGTTCCATAATCTCCCCAGGTGCTTGAGGGTAGGATGTCTGTGATTTCCAAGATCCTCCTCCTGGCCCTTCAGGATGGAAGAGACCTTTAGCTCTTTTGGTGAGCTGGAGCATCCTTCTGTTTCCTTTGAGCCCCATTGAGCAGCAGGCTCATTTAGCAACCGAACATGGCAAATTAAGTGGGTTAGTTTTTTTTTTTTCAGTTAACATTTTTTTTCTTTTAATAAATGGAAGTATCTCTCCTGTAGCTGGTTCCAGCACTATCATTCCCTTGCAATGCATTGCTAAGATAGGAGGTTCTACCTGTTCTGTAGTTACAGGCTGATGGCTGACACAGCTGTGAAAAGCATGTGTGTGATCATCAGAACAAATAGGTATAGCATATAGGAATGTGAACTACTGAGTTCTAAGGTCTATTTGAGGCATTTGACACTGTTTCCTAGTAGGGCCCCTCTGCCGTAGCTAGAAGAGGATTTCAGAAAGTACACTTTATGCAGAATGAAAGTTAAGATCTCTTTTGAAACTTGTCACTGGTATGTTTTTTTACATTTGCTCTCAAACTTCTTGCCTATGTGAAGTCACTTTGTGAACGGGGCTGTAGTTATTGGAAATATTCTGAAGAAAAATAGTAAAATAGGATTTGGTGAAAGACTTAACTGATTTCTGACTAGTTTAATAGTACCTGCAGTGGAAACCACTGGAAGCTGTTAAAGGAAATATTTGCTTGCTATTTTTGGAGATGTTATCTGTAAAATCCATGCTTCTGCAATTTGGCAAGTGCAAGCTTGGCAAAACACTGGCTGTGTTTTCATCAAAGCTAATACTTGGCAGAATGTTATTTTTGAAAGAAACTTAGCACTTCTTTCATGTGGGCTTGAAGTATGGGTGTATATTTAACTTTTCCAGGCTTTAAATTCTTCACATTAAACTGACTTAGATTGGTAAAAAACAGCTAATCATTTGGGGTTTTTTTGTCTAGGTGGAAATAAAAGGTGGTGAAAATGATTACTACAATGTGCTGCCAAATAAGACTCTGCAGAAAGTTTACAAGGAGAATGGAAAGAAGCTTGGAATAGAGTTTATATCAGAAGACAGTATCTTGAATGGTTTGTCAGGTAACTCAATCTGGGTTTTTTGTTATGACTTCAGCTTAGATTGATCAGCTCTTAAGTGTATAAAATAATGGGATAGTGGTAGGTCAGGAGAAAAAAGCCAAATGAGGAAATTGGAGCTCTGTAAAAGCATTGTACCTCTGGCCTGTGTTTCTGTATTTGTTGTAGAAGCTGAGAAATTTTCCCAACAGGTATGGAAAGCAGTAATCATTTTCTGATATTTCTGTAAATATTTCAAGAAAGAAACAGTTTGGTTGGGGGGAGGGATGAAAGGATGGAAAGCTAAGAACTGTCTTACTGAGAACATGAGAATGTGGAATGAATTGTCGTTCATTCTGTTGCTTTGATATGTGGAATTCTGGTTTATGCTACGAAGGAAGATGAGATTGGATTTTTAGGAACCTACATATAAACAAATGTACATAACTAACATTTTAGAGAGTTTTTGAAGACATTTTTGAGTGGAAGTTTAAGCATCTCAGTGAACCTAACTAAGTCTCTTTCCATTAACAGATGATTCTCTGTCTCTAATTTTAATTAATGCGTTGAACAGATTAGTTTTCCAAAGTGTGCCATGCAAGTAGGTGTTTACTTCTCAGGCTTGACTGTTGCAAACTATTTCACTTTCTTGGTCTCTGAGGCATAGTAATAGGAGTGTGAATTCTTGAATGCTCAGATGGGTTTCTTGTTGCCCTTAACTGTTGGTTTTTTTTCCAGAATCCTCCTACAGGAGCTGTGTTCAAGTTTTAAAACTGCTGCTGGTACTTTATAGCCTTCACTACTGGTCATAACTGTATACCTAAATGCTTTTACTCCACTTGTATTAAAGGCTTTTCTCTTTGGTTGAAAGGATAATGATTTTCAATTAAAAAAGATTGTTACTCTAATTAGTTTGATTGTGGCACTAATCTTCTCCATATTAAATGCAGGTTGTCTTTGGATAGTTGAGGTGTTGGTGTTTGGGGATAGAATTCTCCAAACTTTTTTGTGTGTGTGGGAGATAGCATATCTAATGGTATTCTGGGGGTTTTTTTGGTTTATTTTTTCTCTTGTTTCTTACTTCTCTTCCAAATTAAGGCAACACTAGCATATTTTTTCCAGTTTGTTCATTGTCTTGGGTTTAAAATCAAATTATAACTAAAGACAGATTTCTCTTTTCTTTATTCAGTGTGGTACAAGTAAGAGTACTTTGCTCATTTAGCCTAAGAAAGGGTCTGAGGAACCTTATTTAGAATGTTTTCTGTAGTGAAACTTTACAGAGCTCTGCTAGTTGCTTCCTTCAAACCATTTTATTAAGGATGAAGATCGCAAATACTGGTGATCCTGCTGTTTCAGAGAACTTTGAATTTAGTACAGACACCTAATTGTAATAGTGCTTTCATATGTAAGTTACATGACATGCTAAACATTAACTTGCTTAAACTGAAACTCTTCATATGCCTGTCCTTAAATTGCTTGTCGAATATCAAAACATGCTTGACCAATTATGCTTTTATTGCATACTGCAGTGGCTTTTACTGAATTTTCTTTCCACAGCTGTTTCTGATTTTTTGCAGTGGGGATTCAGGAGTTATAGCAAAGTACAGTCTCTAGAGACATAGGAGTGGAATTTTGTATGCTGCCCTTTTTGGGAGGGGTTGAGTGTTTTGTCTCATCTTTTTCAAGACCTGTATTTCTCTTTAGTTTTCATATGGTTTTCAATGTTTTCTTTTAGGATATCAGTTTCTTCTGTTGAAAGGGAAGGAAGATAGCTCAGTTGCTTCTCCATGTCTGTGCAGCAGAAAAGTCGTTAACAGATGAGCGTACTCGCTGCCACCTCTACATGGGTATTAGTATCGGTCTGCTTACAGGTATCGCTCTAGGCAGCTAAGCATTACAGAGAATTCCTTTAGTCCGTCCAGTCACGCTGCCCTGTGTGCGCCTCATGCACGCTCCACTTGTTTGGCACACAGATGGGGTGGTGTGAAATCATGTGAATCCGAGTTACCTTTGACCAGGTGCTGTGAGCTTTTTCTCCTTCTGCTGGTAGAGTAGCTATGCTGCAGGATAAGGATCACCTCCCAAAGCAGATGCCTTAGTTGAGGCACCTATGCTTGTGATAACTTTTTTTAGCATTCATGGGGGTCATTGGCTTCCTGTGCACAAGACTGATACAGATAGTCTTAAGAAGGAGCCAGTATGTTTTGAAAATACTGCTTTTGAAGCTTGGGCCTGTATTTAAATGCTTCCTGGAATCTTCTGTGTTTTCCCTTCCATTCATGTTTGTGGTAATACTGGTTTCTATTATGTGCATAGTTACTCAAAATGCTTCAGTATCAGCTGCAGGGTATATTTTTGAGACTGGAGCTCCCAATACCTTTCTGTTGAAGACGGTGCACAAGTCTGTATATTGCACTGCTAACTGTGCAATTATGCTGCTAGAAGTTATCCCAATCTGTACATCTCTAGCAAGCATACAGTTCCCGATGTTTGTGTGAAAACCACTGGAACACCGCAAGTTTTAAACATTCCGCTAGGTGGTTATCACTTAAAGCTGTAACACGTTTTCTGATAGAGGGGAAAATTTGACTGTCACATTTTAATTAACAGCTGCCTGGATTTTGGCTTGGGAAGTTCTCCATCTTACTAGAAAATACCAAGTTTAAATCCCTTAATATTCAGAAAAATAACTTGTAGGCTGGTAGTAGATTGGATATGGATATAAATTTAAATGGAATTACATGACTGAGAGCTGGGATGCACTGAAGTTTCTAATACTTCATCTTCTAGGTGAGAGCAGGGAAGAAGCCCAACACAGTCTTTCCAGCAGTTTGTATGTTAGCAAGGCAAGTCTAGAACTCCTGGTTTAGTCTGGAGTAGACAGAACTTCTAGACTTCTGGTTTGTTTTTCCAGACTGACAAAAGAATGGTTTGATAGTGTAGACTACCGAAAACTAAAATAATGTGATGCTGTGCCAAGAGTTGGATTTTTTCAAATGCATACTGAATTTATGGGAAAATATATTTTTTTTGGACAACCCTTGCTGCTTCTGTTTGTCTGTAGGCAGAGCAAGTAGCAAGCTAGTCTTGTCCTCTTTGATCACATAATGTAGGCTCTGTGGACTCACTTTTAATAACTATATGCTTCCAAGTAAAAATCTATATTCTCCAATCATTTCTTTAAGTCTTAAGGCATTAGCAATGTCTTCTCTTCAGGAAGTATTATGATATGGAGGCTACCTGATGTGTTACAGATAATTTTAAATCTTTGGAACAGTCATTTTATAGGCCATTGTTAAGCAAAAAAACCCTTGCAGCTCTGATCAGCCTGAAAAAAAGCTAATTGATATCTTAGTTGGTCAATCCCTATTTTTCCCACTATGAAATAATGCTTTCTCTGGTATCTGAATTTCACAATAACTGACGTGTTGGTTTCTCCAGCTTCTAAATGTTGTTTTAATAAATACTGAGTAGATTGCTTGTTTGGGAGAGAAAAGGCAATCAGGAAGTAGTTGCAGGCTCTTGGATGATTTACTGTGAAGGATCTGCTACCTCTGGATGGTATCATTAAATAGATAAGGCTATACTGTGAGACAGATACTGTTACTAACACACTGAAGGAGCTAGTCAGGCATGAAAGAATCATTAAAACTCACAGCATTGCTATCAAGAACTTTTTTGTGTCTACAGAGCACTGGCATTTTGTCTGGAGTTTAGTTCTGATCTTGTTGTTTCAAGAGTGATTGTGCTGTTAATGTTTTTGTAACTCAAAAATAGTTGTCCTCGGTCTGTTTTTGTTCAAAGATTGTTCCTACTTCAGAGTCCCCTGCCTAATGCGGAGTATTCGCATACTGGTAAAAAGTGGAAATTGTTTGGCCTGGTTCTAAGGGCTGTAGCAGGAAAATAGCTGGACTGCCTGAAACTCCAAGTTTTGCTGCTTTCATTGGTTCTGAATTAACACCTTACTATCAGGAGATGCTTGATAAAAATTTAGCATGTTTCTATTCCACTTACTGTTGATAAGGCTTCTTGCCATCCAGTAACTGATTATCGATCAGAAGTGCACTGGAGAGCAGCATCTGAAGATGGCTAGTTAGGGAGAACATCTTAGTGATGGGGTATTTTTGTATGGATAATGACTCATTAGAAATGTTTTCATTTTGGTATTTGGGACAAAGGATATTCTGGTTTAGATATGGGCTGGAGATAGTATCTATCATACATTTTCTTACAGCATTCAAAACTCTTCAACACTTTTTCATTAAGAAAACTTCTGTGTTACTTCTAGGTTCCACGGACTTTGGAAATGTTACATTTGTAGTCCCTGGGATTCATCCATATTTTTATATTGGTTCTGATGCATTGAATCATACTGAGCAGTACACAGAAGCTGCAGGTGAGTGGAAGTGAAAAGGGTTAGAGGTTTATATTTGGAACTTTTATACATTGTAAGAACTGGTTGCTGATTCTTCACTACGGCAAATCTAGAAATTACAAATATTTCCAGTTACAGAGAATTAAAGTTTTCACATGCATCTATGGTATTCAAAGCTATTGTGTAGTAAATGTATGAAAGTGTCAGTACTAGATCAGAAAGCGGCTGCATGTGAGTACCTGTATAGAAATGAAGTTGCTTTCTTCAAGCATGATGGGTTTTGAGCTGAGTACAGACCCTGAAATAATTAACATAATTAATTGCAGAGTTGCAGAAAAAAACCTGACAATATGTAGAATTTCTATTTTTGTGTTTAAAGTTAATGTATGTGGGACGGATGACCGCTCCTTTTAGTAAAATCCTGACTTCACTATACCATCTAGCCAGAAGGATTATTCCTAGCAGCATATTCAGAAGAGTTTCTAAACGTAAGCCAAAAGGTAAAAGTAATTTTAACTCCTAAAGCACAATACTCTGGAAGTGTAATAGAGATAATGGTATAAAATTGCATTTTCTAAAAATGTGCACACTCATTTTCCTGTTTTCAGTCTTACTTGTTTACATCAGTAGCAGGAAGTTGCATGTGAAAATTTGGTTTGAGGCATCAGAAAATAGACATACTTCACTTCTGGAAGTAGATTTTTAAGAAACTGTTCTTGCAATTGTAACTTGAAGATCTTATTTTATAAAATATGCCTTATGTAGTAAGCCGGTGGTTTGTATCTGATATTAGTAATCTGAGCTGAAATTTCTCTCTTTTTCTGTAGGGTCACAGAACGCTCAGTTCTACACTTTGCGCACAGCAAAAGCTTTGGCAATGACAGCGCTGGATGTAATTTTCAAGCCAGGTCTGCTGGAGGAAGTCAGGGAAGACTTCAGACAGGTGAAGCTAAAAGAAGACAGGCAAATAAATCCAGTAGAACCTAACAAAGAATCTGGCATTGGCACAGCAGCATGTGCATCACACTAAACTTCATTAAACCTCTCTCAGTAGGACTGGCTTAATGGAGATGCTGTATTTGAATTCCTAGAAGGGGCTGGATAAACACATAACTGAAGAAATGCTGATGTTTTTGGACTTTAGGAGAAGCAAATAGTATCATTGCTTTCAAAAATGTGCAGTTTCATGTAACTAATGTTTGCTGTATTCAATACAGTGATGTATTTTGGAGAGAGAGAGCTCGAATATATTGTCTTTCATTTGTAGTGTTGAATAAATGATAGCGTTTAGATCCCTTGTCAATGATTTTCTGTGTATTGTTATAGCAATATCCCTTGTAGGGGAAATAAGACATTTACATGGAAATCTTTGTTCTAAAATAAGCACTGTTCACTTGGTGATTGTAGGCTGAATCTGATCTATGAAGCATTTCTCTCTGACCAGTCACTTTTTCTTGGGACAAGACAGAGGCCTAAAACTTGAGCTGGTTTCTCTGGAGAGAAGGGTGTGTTTCTGGAAGCATGCCTGGTTTTGACGATAGTAGCTTCTAGCAATGGCCGAGAACCATTTGTGTGGAAATGCGATCTGTAAAGGCTGATTGTCCTGAAATGCATTGACCTTCCTCCTAATAGATTTTGGAGGTGTTGTGGAGAAGTCATTGATCGAAAAAACTGGAAAGCAACTAAATCAACACACTTAAACTACCACAGGAAAATGCATGTGCACCTTTAAGCTCTACTCTAGAGCAATACAAGTGTCCACACAAGGTGTTGCACTAGCTTACCTGATCTGAAGGATGTGTATAAATTTAGCTAAACAAGTAGAAATATTTTCCACAAAGATGCAAGTGTGGTACCATGAAGCAGTAAATGAAGGTAACCTTAAACTGGCTCTGTGCACCCCCCTGTAGTAAGCTCTGAGCAGCTTGCGCTGAGAGTTGCTTGTGCAGTAATTGGCTTCTCAAACCTGTTTGTTCCCATACCCTAAGCATCAGATCTGTGAAGTCTTGCCAGTTGTCTATTCTGTGTGGCTGGTCTATTTAATCCTTATTATTTTACTTCTCAGAGACAATGTTGCACATTTTATCTAGGTAGTGTTCTGTGCATCCGAACATGTTAGGATTTTTTTTCATTAGCTTATTAAAGGGTCATGTGAGTATATAAGGAACTAGTCTTTTGTTCACATAAAAATTGCAAAGTCAATGGACAGACTGAGTGAAAAAGCAGCTTACTGGTTAACATTTTCCTAAGCAAAGATATTATACTAAGCTTCTGAAAATAAGTCAGGCAAACTATTCCCAGGAAGTCAAAACACCAAAAATAATTTCAGAAATGTTTTTAACAGCACCAGTCTCTAAATGGTAAACTCCAAAATACTAATCAGAATTTGTATTTTAATAGTTTCTATATTACGTTTCCAATTTTGGAAAAAACAGATTCCATATCTTGATTTAACTGTGCACTCCCTCTGCATTTCTGCACACACTCTTTAACATAGACCTCCAGCTGCTATTTAAGAATTCTATTGAGACTTTCTCTTCCTAGAAGAAAAAAGTCTGACTAGGGCTGGCTTCTGTTTGAATGTCAGGTAGACAGTGTAGACAACATAATTTGACAGTTTTAAGACTTTCTGATCTGTCAGCCTCTGTGATTGTAGTAATAGGACACAAGACTATCTGTTAATATATTAAATGCTCTGTGTTTTTGGAAAAAAGTAACTTTATCTGTTTCTGTAAGAACAAGAGGCAGAATTAAAGCTTGGTTGAGTGGTGGATTTTTGTTTTGGGTTGGTTTTGTGTGGGTTGTTTTTTTTTTATATTATAAGCCAGTTATTTGAAGAGTTGAGGATGACCATAAGTATTCCAGGTTACAAGGTGGTCCTTGCTTACCCCAGTATCCTTGCTTTCATTAGCAGGCAGTTTTGACAGATGTGTGAAACAGATGAGGGTTGGACTCTGAGCTATAGGTATGTCCAGGATAGTAAGTTGGATACTAAATCCAGCTGAAATTTGGTCCAAAGATTGTCAAAGGAACTTTCTCCTTAAATTTTACCTTAAAACCAGCCTTTACCAGTTCTCAGACAGTTACAATTCATTAAGTTCTACTGGGCTAACAAGCTAGTTTATGAATTTCTGTAGTATATGTGGGTTTTTCTTTCCTCCTGCATGAACTGCTTAACTTCTTGCTTTGCTGTTTTTGAGATGGAGTGTTGGGATTCCAGTGACAGCAATACATGCTGCGGGGTTGTGTTTCCTACAAGCTGATGTGTGTTACAGCCTTCTTGGTTCTCTTTGTCCTAACTGGTTGTTGGCTGTGTTATGTCTAAGATCATTTAAATAAATATTTCTGCACTAAAAGCACATCTTATTTTGTTGTAATCATTGCTGGAATTAAACCAAAACCGAAGTAGTGATTAAAGATGAGTTGATATCAATGAAGCAGTTTAATTGTGACTGAGTTTTTTTGTCCTTTGATTAATATTGAGATGTTGCAGACTTCATTTGAATAGCAAGGTTGATTTTTTTTTTTTTTTTTTTTTTAAATTTTGTTTCCCTTAGTTTGGTATGATTATTTAAGAGTGAGGGTGTTGTAAGCTTTCAATTTCAGTCTGTGAGAGTGAGCGGGTTTTTTGTGAGAATTAATGCTTTTCAAATACAATATTTAATGCTAGCCTTTACAATCTTAGGGCTGTTTTACGTATTAAAGCATGTTAGAATTTGTAGAATAATAGGAGTGGTACTTGAGAGGGCTCTCTGGAGGTAAACCTGGTCCAGGCTCCAGCTTGAGGTGGGTTTATCACCAATACTAGATCAGGTGAGCTCGGCTTCATTTGCTGAATTGTGGAAGCCTCCAAGGATGGAGACTTCCAGTTCCCCAGGCAAGGTAATTCCAGTTTGTGTCTCAGAACATATGTTCTTGAGGTCCAGAACTAAAGCAGTTTGGGATTCAACATTAGGACTTTACTATTATGATTATATTGTATATCAGGCAAATTTATTTCTTGTGGGAATAAAACTCACTTTCATTTTCAGTAATTTGTGCTCATAAATCACATGTATATGAAAATATCTGACATGTTTTTAAGTTACCATAACTGCAGTCTTCCCCAAGCTGTTTGTAATTTAAGAATATTGGAATATTTGTCAAGAACAGTGCTTTTAGCAATGAACCAATATGTGTAGGTAATAAACTGTAATTGCTGAACTCATTCTGAACAGCTGATAGCAAATCACAGCTGTTTAAGGATGAGCCGATTATGTCCAGAATTTAGGAAGAGCTGAAAGCCTCTGCCAGCCTACCAAGCTACAGCTTTTGCTCATTTAATATCTGTCCTAGAAAGAGTGAAAGAGATGCTTGGTTTACAACAAAACAAAAAATAAACCATGAAATGTGATGGATTTCTTTTTATGAAAGTATTTGAAGGAGAGGATTTGTAACCTGCCAAGTTAAGCTACCTGGTGTAGGCTGCTGGACCCTTCTTTCTTCAAGGAGTAAAGGGGGAGCAGCTTTATGTTTTTGTGAATCATATTTCTGTGATCACTTAGTTCCCACTCCTGAGCGCTCTGCACCCAATGATGTTGCAGTCACAGAGCGAGACACTGGTCCTGCGAAGAAGAGTCATAACGCGTGAGCTGTTGAAGTAAGTCCTTGTCTGGTATTCACTGAATGATCTTCCCACAGCTTGTTGACAGCGTTCTTTAAAACAGATTTTTGTTTAGACCGAAGTGTTTGGGATTAAATTATTTTGAAATGAAGTCAGCATACATGATTTTGCATTTTTCCCTAAGGTTTAGTGTTTCCTGGAAGTAGCAGTCCTCCCCAGAGCCTTTGCCTGCCCACCTGGCTGGCTGGCTGCTGCTGGCACCCACTTTTCATTGTTACCATTAGTGCAGTCACCTTGTCTCTGTTCTCCAGCCAGGCAGGACTGCATTGCAGCTCTGTGCCATGGTTTCATAACAGCCATGCAAGATTTGGAGGGTTTTATGAAGGGAGCAAAAGTGAATCTCTCTTAAGAGTTCTCACCCAAACTTTCTGTTAAGCCAAAGTTTGGGTAGGATTGCTTCTAGTTTAGCTTCCTTTAGGCACTAGTGGAAGCCAGAAGTATCTGACAAACCCATCAAGGATTTTTCTCAGCTACAACTGCATCTGAACTTCCTTATTTAAAAGTAGTGAGGAACCAAATCCCTCAGTCCTGGGAAAGACCGAAGTGCGCATGGTTGTGGATAGTCTTAGCAGCCATAAGCTACATGCTGTTAGGCAGTGCTATCGCTTGTTGTTGCTCTTGAGTACCTGTACAAAGTTATCTTTTCAGCTGTTTAGTCCCAGTGTAACTGGCAAATGTAATAACTGCTCGTATCATCTTTGCTTTTTGAGACCCTATCAAATGATAAAAGCACATAAATGCAGCACTCATCAGAATTAGTGCTGGAGTCTCGCTTCATAGGAACCACTAGATAAGTACTTAAACTTCATTGAGAGTTGTAATTTCCCTTAGTTTTCCTGTTTATATATACTTTTGGTTCTTGGAGACTGGAACAGGCTTCTCACCCTATAATTTGTTGGGCTTTCAGGGATTTGTTTCAAGCATCTTGGTGGCCCTTGTGCATTGTTCAGCCATGAAGCTACTGGGGTCCAGTTGTGGAAAACATACAGGTGCTCACACAGTTGCTTTTTATTTCCAATTGCTGCTGCTTCAGTGCTCTGTCCAATACCATGTTACCATATGAGCAAGCACAGGAGAGGGGAGTCTCAGGGGCTTCTACTTGCTCATCAGGGCTTGCAGGGAATTTGGGTCTGTTTTGTACTGAGAGAATCACTTGCTTGGGCACGCAACATGTAGAAAGAGGGACATCTAATGACTTGATTATTATGAGAATATCTTTTTACTGGGGAAGAAAAGAGCTCATTGATCTTTCTTCACGCCTTCTCACTATTCTGTTTCTGACTGAAGTTACCCTTTACGCTGCTTCACCTTGTCAGTAATTATCGGCATCCTTAAAGACTATTTAAGGCTTCAGTCTCCAAAGCTCTTAATCTTGATGTGCTCACAGGCAGAAATTCTGTCTATCCATAATCCACATACACCTGCCAAGGCACTTCTAAAACAGAATCATCCTAGACTGGGGTTTGGGTTAACCTGCAAGAAATTGGTCTGAATTATATTGTGAAGTATCACACTGAGGAAGAAAAAGGAGAGCTGCAACATACATGGTCTGGGGTGGAAAGCTTAATGTCATCGTCTCGGTGATTTTGAGTTTGCGTGCAGGTTTCTTATCTGACGCATGCCTGTGAAACCCCAGGGCTCTCCAGCCTTACCAGTGTCACAGGATTTAAGGACATTTGGTATTTGACTGGATCAGGTCCTGAGCAAAAAGGTCTTAGGTGTATACACATACACTCACAGAGATCATTATTTTGAAGGTAGAAAACACACAATGCTATACAAATGTTAAGTTTTTATTGTGATTTTGAGTGTGTCTAGAAATAAGCCAAAACAAACAAATCACTGATTGGTAGTGGAAATGTACAGGAGCAGAGTGTTAATGATTGGATAAAAAAACCTGTACACTGGGAGGATAAAAGACAGAAAACTGTTTATGTAAATACATTTAATGAGTAGAGTCATTGATAGCAACACTGGCTGTACATGAAATATCCTGTACTTACAGAATTCATCTATATACACATTTATATAAGACTGAAAAGGCACTGGGGTTTCCCAAATAAAACACAAGTAAATTAACAATGTATCTGAACATGGAGGTTGGGCAATCTCTTTAGGGAGACCTACTGGAAGGGAAACTTTGAAAATCACATGGGAAGTTAGAACGCAGTCTGCCACTGGAAGCCAGGAAATTTGGAAGTCCAACTCCCATTTGTATCTTCAAAATCTCCCTTAAAATACTGGTCAGATACCAAAGAATGCACGTGGTATGGGATTAATGAGTCTATAAAAGAATGTACAGTACTGCAGCAAACTACATAGCATTAAGCTTCTTATGAAGCTGGAGAGCTTACTGTAAAATCTGGCACTCCTGTTCATGCTGTTCTTAAATTGTAGAAATAAATGAGTTCTTACAATACTGAGGATCTAAATACATTCCTGTGCAAGTCAGTGCCCAAGAAATCTTGGAGCTATTTGTGGGGGAAGGTGCTGTTGGAATAAGGGAGGGTGGCCAAACCTAGTGGCCAGGCTTTCATCTGCTTCTGCCAGAGCAGTGATCTTTCTGCCTTCATTTGACTGAAGTGTTTATGGTCTAAGAAAATACATACTTTAAAAGAATCTCTTCAAAAAACCACACTGGGTGTGAAGGAAACTTGGTAAAATTAAGCTAAAATAGTGTGTGTACATGAAAAAAAGCTGTGTGGCAGTGAGTGATAAAACTGTCAGGGATGGATGTGTGTTTTAATGACTTCAGCTTTTGTGATTTCATTACCTTACCTGTGGAGTGTGGGCCATAAGTGCAAGATGAGTGTAGGTAGTTTTGCAGGTCATGATTTTAGCTGTTGTAAGAAATGCTGTATATGTTTACATGACACCTATTTACATAGGAAATTAAAGCAACAACCAGCAGTGTTCAAACAACTGCGATGTCTGTGTCATGAGCATTATGCATGGAGTGGCAGATCAGCCAGTCCAGGGCAGAATTCATGTGAGACGATTCACTTTCCTCTTGGAGACACAAGTGCTTTGGTCTGATTCTCAGAGCAGCTACACCTGTAAAAAGACAGCAGCATCTGCTGTGCAGGGAATTATGAATTTCGTAATTGTGTGCAAAAGCGTGTTTAAAGTCCCGTTAATCCAAGCACCCAGTTAGCTGTGTGGCTGTGGGTGGACAACACATGGCAGCAGACCAACGGAGCGACCATGCTTTCTGAGATGCCTTTGGTGCTCCTGTTCCTGTAAAGGCCCCTGATTCCACTCAACCGCTTCTTGTTTTCCTGAAATATTTCATTGCCTCTGCATTACCGATTTTGTCTTTTCTGTATGGAGTGTTTATGCTGGCTGGCTGCCTGCCCTGCAGAAACTGTGACAGAGAGCTGGGACTTCAGTCAGTGCTGAGTGCCTCCAGCTCTGTGCCCTTGCTCCTGCCCTGGGGGGTGCTGAGCCTGCTCTGAGGGCACGGGGGGGCTGCAGGGTGCTGGGGGGATGGATGCAGCACAAGAACAGAGTCAATTCAGTGTACCTGGGTCTGAAAGGCAGATTCTACCTCATGGTAGAACCTCTTTTTTACTGCATTCCAAAGTTTTTGGTACGGTATTTTTAGCAGCTCAGATATAAAGTCCTCACAACTGCTTTGTCACTGGTTGGGAACCTTTCTATTAGGCTTTTACTAAAAATGGATGGACTAGGCTTCTCCTGGAAGCGAGTGGCTTTAGCAGGGACAAGAAGCCACAGTTTCTCAGGCTGTACAGACCAGTAACACCCAGACTGTCTCAGAGAGAGGTGGATTCTCCTCTAGTAGTTTTAGTCTTTTTGTAGAGAAATTATTCTCTTCACTGGATCATTTTGTAGAGAAACCTGTGATCTCTCCTGGGAAATTGAAGAGCAAAACTCCCAGTGACCCAAATGAGCAGATCTAAGGAGAGCTCCTGTGTTTCCCAAAGGATTTTGTTAGTATTGTGGGAAGTCTGGCCTTTGTTCATTCCTTAGTAAGTGTACATTGCAAGTCATATTTTTAAAGATAGTCAAAACAGCTTGGAAAGATTTCTTTGTTTGAAATAGGATCAAGACAAAGCACAAGTCTGAAAGTATTCCTACACAAACCCGTCAGTGCCGTACTAGCAGTACTGCATGCATTTAGCAGTGAAAACAAGCTGTAGCTAGCAATAACCTTGCCAAAGCGTTTCTCGGTACTGGATATTTTGTGTTCGTAATGACCATTTCTGTCCTCATCCTGCAAACGTGCAGCTATTTGCATATTCTTGTATTTATTGGTATTGAATGTGAGAAGTCTGCTGAGTTGACAGATGCATGCATGCTCTCAGGTACTTAGAGAATTAGGATCTCGGGGCACAAAATAGAGGATGCACCATATATAAGTAACTGGCAATTATAGTCACTTGTTAAAATAGTTTACAGTGGCCTGTGAGGCACAAGAAGGAACATAGCACAGCTTTAAATAAGTATAAAATTTTAGATTGTATATACTATATTTTGCTGAAATGTGAAACTTGCACAATTTTTTATGCCACAGCATCTAATAAAAAAAAAACTGAAAAAATATCAGTCTTCCAATTAAAACAATCCTCCATTTTCTTTCTGTTAGCCTATGAGACAGTGCTTTCATTTAATGTCACAATGCTCTGTGACTGCAGAAGTTACGTATGTTTATGAAAAAATGGACCAGTATATCAAATTAAATAGAATATATGCACCAGGGAATATTATCCTGGAGTACTTGTCGATGGCGTGAGTGTCGATCCGCATGCTGACGTATCTCTGGTTTTTCCTCCTGCCCGAGCCCCTCTCAGACCCCAGCGCCAGCTGCACCATCATCCGGTCTTGTTTGTCTCCGTTCTCGGACACGTAATGCCCCAGTTCGTTCATGTCCCCGTCGTTGTAGCTGCCGTCCATCATCATGGGCCGGGGCTGAGGCAGGCTGCACGCACAGGGGAGCTGTGGGCACAGGGAAGCGGAGGACGGGTTTACGTTGTGTCCGGGTACACACAGACATCCCTTTCTTCCTTACAAAAGCAGAGGAGGGGACGAGCCTGGGGAATTGGGGCTGCTGGGACGTGAAAGGGAGAAAGAGAGGATGGAGCTGGGCAATAGCTTTGCGCTTCTCTAGTTTTGTGCCTGCAAGACACAATGCAGCCGGGGAGAGAGCGGGGCTGGCTGCGGAAAAGCTCATTTGGCTTAAGCACAGCGATTGGGGTGTAAATAAAGGTTGGACCTGTACCCTGGAGCTGAGAAAATCAGAGAAGAGGGCAGAGGGAATCCGCAAGGGGGAATGTATGAGGTTTGCCTCCTTTGAAGACAAGAGCTTAGGCTGAAATTTTGAGTAGTAATAATTTGATGTAATGAAGGCAAAAGGGGGAAATTTGCACCATCATGTATAAGTCTAGACTGTGCCTGGAGAAAGGTGGGGGAAATCTGCCACATTATCTAAAACGCAAACTGCAGTATCTCTCCTGTGTTATTCGCAAGTTTGGATCTTCAATATCAAAAAACATTTAAAGGTAAAATCTTAAAACTTATCCCATTTATACAGACAATGGAGGACCACATGTAGAGGGAGTTAGCGTCCTCAGACTCTGAAGAAAGAGCTGTGAGCCTGGGTGTGGGTTGTTTGTAGAAAATCTTTATAACCCGGAACGCCTCACTGCTGGTGGGGTTTTTTGTGTGAACTGTGTTCTCCTCAGGCAGCTGAGAGCAGCTCACTGTAGTTGGAAACTTCTGAACATTTCCAGACATTTGCCATACCTTTTCCCAGGGGCACAGAGCTTCACTGAGATAGAAAATCTCACCTTGTCCCGCAGTTTCCTCTCCTTCCGCTCTTGCACCGTAGTCAGGTAATTCACTGCCGCGTATTCCAACACTGAGAGGAAGACGAACACAAAACTGACCCACAGGTAAATGTCCACTGCTTTGATGTAGGAAACACGAGGCATGGAGGCGTTCACCCCAGTGATGATGGTGGACATGGTCAGCACAGTGGTTATCCCTGGGAATACACCAGCAGAGAGACCATAAGACACTTTAAAACCAGGCTCTTCATCACAAAAACAGCTGTCGTGACAATTTTCTGACATCTGAATTTACCTCACAGTATTCTTTTTCACATCTGGGCAATGGGTTTCACTGATTTCTCTGATTTCTAACTGGTGTTTTCTTGTCTTTTTGGTGAAAACAGCTCTAGTCCTGGTCTCAGGGTGTTGCCAGCCTGGTTCCCCACCACACCATCAGCCTCCCACCCCATGGCCAGGCAGCAGCGCTTTGACTCTGTGCTGGCTGCACCTCATGTCCAGGCTCAGGACAGTCCCCGGAGCTGGGGTACAAGTAGCTCAGCTTCTGTTTCACCTCCTCTGCAGCACAGGCACAAGTGAGGCCCATCTGCTGCTGCTTCTGCTACTTCCACCAGCTTCCCCAGGCAAGTCCTGCATCGTGGGAAGTTACCAGCTGGTTCCCATGCCTGGTCTGTACCTTCCCTGGGGCAAGAGCAGGGACTAATTGTAGAATCATAGAATCATTTTGGTTGGAAGAGACCCTCAAGACCATTGGATCCAACCATTAACCTAACTCTAGCACTAAACCATGGCCCTAAGAGCCTCATCTACACGTCTTTTAAACACCTCCAAGGATGATGACTCAACCACTTCCCTGGCCAGCCTGTTCCAATGCCTGACAAGTCTTTCTGTGAAGAAATTTTTCCTAATATCCAATCTAAACCTCCCCTGGTGCAACTTGAGACCATTTCCTCTGGTCCTAATGGGGCCTCACAAGCCAATGCTGCCCCGCATTTCATCATGGGCAAGCACGGGCATATCAGTAAGGGCAGGACCCCCGGTAGTTTGGAGCTATCTCAGCTCTGAGGGAGGCTCTCTGCGACCCTCTTATTCTAGGGGCTAATTACATCACATTAATGATCCCTTCGAAAGCTGAAATGATGTATATGAGCACAAAGGACTGAATTCACAGGAGTATCTAGGTAGCAAAAAGTACTGCTAAAGGCAGTGCCTACATCTCTTGAGAAGCCATGGCCTAAACCCTTACGCTCCTTTTTATGATGTCTCAAGGCCATGGATGCTGTTTCTAAACACAGACATGGATAACTGCACCATTGCCATCTCTGTTATGCCTCTATATATCATCTCTACTGAGGAATATAGCTTTAACAATGAAGTCCTGAGGTGCGTTGCCTAGAGTAAAAGAAAGCAAGCTAGGGCTCAAAGTCTGCAAAAGTACAAACAGCACTTCGCTAAGGGCAAAGCATTTGCTTTAGAAGAAGAATTATGTCTGTAGCATAGTTCTGTTCCCTTGGTGAGTCCTCTGGCACATGGCTTCATCAGTTTGAAGGATGCTGCAGAAGGGGAAGTTGAATCTCTCACGCTGCACTGTAAATTCATTTAACAGGTTGAACAGCACAGCTCAGCTGACTGTGTTTCTTCCACCCTTCCTCCTCTAGCAACACTCAGTAAAGTGAAATTTTGTCAGGGCTGCTAATATTGATTTTCACCTTCTCGCTCACAGAAGCCTCTGAAGGATACTGACACTTGGGCTCTTTCTGTGCCATGGCTCTGTTAACAGCAATAAAAGAAGAGTAGGACATTTGCTCCTTGATTTGCATCATGTGCAGCTAGTGCTTGTGCAAGCAGGGAAGGCAATTTGCTTGACACTGCAGGACAGATGGAGAGTTTGTGCCATGGCCAGTCCCCTGCATGGGGGACACATGTGCAGCACAGCTGATTTCTGTGCCGCAAGGCAATGCAGGGGCACAGGGGATTTTGTCTTGACGGTCAGGGCTACAGTTGCAGCAACTGTCTCTTAGGTCTGCTCATTACAAGATTGTTTTTACCTAAAGGGACTCTGGCAGGAACTGCTCGGCGATCGATCCAGAAGGACACCCAGGACAACATGACCATGAGGGTGGCAGGGAAGTAGGTTTGGAGCAAGAAGAAGAAGATGTGTCGGCGTAAAGTGAAGTTTATGTAGAGGCGATTGTACCACCCTGTGTAGCAGAGAGAAAAAAAAAAAAGAGAAGTCACACCAACATCAAACTACTTTCAGATAAGGTGGTGTTGCATCAGGGGAATAGCACCTCATTTGCTTTCAGAAAAACACAGTTAGTGACCACAGATCATTGTCATTTACAGAAGTCTCCTTACTGAACTAACTGTCGAAGTCAAAGCGTCTCTCAGGACCACATCTGCCAGGGAAGATAACATAACATAACCTGTGCACCCAGAGAGTTTAATTCATGTTAGGGCTTGGTGTGATCTTGGAGAGGGATTGCCTTTCAAGACTACGTAACCATCAAGATGCCATCAAGATGGAAGTCTGTGTGAGAGACAACAGCCTCCTCATAGAAGACAGGCAAGTCTGATGGTCACAGGGAGACCTCCCAATGAATGACCCTCCATGGCAAAGGTCAAGAGGAACGCTTTGTACCTCTTCTTCCATCAGCCCATTTTCTGGCAAGCACACCAGTACCCACCTGTGCTGCTGTAAAAGGCAAGCTTTGTGGTGGTGTGAAACTCCTGGATCAGGAACTGGGAGAGCGATATCCTCTCATCTGTTTTTAGGGAATCGTTCCCGTTCTTCCAGTAGAGCATGAGGTCATCTTCAGTGTAGGCATCTAGGGGAGCAGAGCAAAGCTCAGTGCAGTGCACCGAGTCAGCTGCTATCGCACCCACAGCCCATTGTGTGCCCACACACCTTCCAAGCTACCTGTGGGGTCCCAGCTGAGAAGGCCAAATGCCACCACCCAGCTGAGAGCCACAGCGATGGTGGATATGACTGTGACAAGGAGTGGACTATGTCATTGTGACGGCCCTCAGGCCTGATGCGTTTTGTAAAACCTTCTGTTTCTCTAATCATAGTTTCACACACATAATATGTGTGTCAAATAACCCACCGCATTAGAACTTGAAAACCTGTCCTTTATAATTGCCATAAAATCAGAAGCAAATGAAAGGAGACTTAGAGGAAAAAACCTGCTTGGGGTAATGGGAGGATCAGGCTATCAACAATCTGAAGCATGTGGGAGGACAAACTCAGGTAAACTTTCTGCCTGTGATGCACACATGAACATTACAGGTCTTGGTTTTTTAATACATGTGGAAATACAATAATGTTAAGCCTTTCACATGGGGTTTAGCAATAACTCTTCCCAGAGAGGGAGAAAAAAATCAGACATAAATACATTAAAACAGAATTAAGATTATAATTTCTTATTGCAATCTTAAGAAGGAAAATTAAAAAAAACTCAAAAAAAGCTAAAAGTTTAAAATGTCTTTGAATGAAATCCAGCCAATTTGTGTGTGCGTCACACTTGGGACAAAGGAGCTACGTGTGGGTACAAGCTGGGTTTATCTCAGGTGTGAGAAACATTAGAGGAAGGTGATTTGTGCTGCTGCCCCGTCACGGTTTCTACACCAGGATGAGCAGATGGTGCATGTGAAAGGCGCAGAGCTGATTATTGAGGTGTTTGAGAGCTGTGGTGTGGGAGGCACCTGGGCGAGCTGGAGACTGCCGACCTGCAGGCGAGTGGCCCAGGGTCTCTGGGGACAAGGAGGCAGCAGGGCAGCCTGGCTGGATTTTGGGGAGATTGGCAAGACAGTGCTCACAGCTGGTGTTTAGAAACACTGCATTGTTGCATACATCATGTACTTCTAGTGAAAAAACAGGGGGAGGGATTTTTTTTCAATGTTGAAGTTTTCTGACTTTGGTTAGAGGTCCCATGAATATAGCAGCAGTTTAATTATTGGTATAATTAGTAATATAATTAAACACAGTTTGGGTGCCCATGGGGTGCAGTCTTTGGCTTCCGTACACCTCCAATTTACTTACAGCTTTCAATCTCTAGAGAACACGTCTGTGTGTCCAGGGGAAAGCGACTAAAATCCATGTTGCACATGGCTGTTACTGTAACTCTAGGAATAATAAAAAACACTCGATTAAAACTTGTCATCTTATGTAACTGAAAAACCATAAAGCTGTGAGTTTTGGCGTTTTTTTATTAAGTAACTGTCTGGCCAGTAACAGTCCACTGAAAATAAATATCTTCCATTCAGTTAAAGCCATTACACTTTACTTAATGTAGTTTCTTCTTCTTCTCAGCAAACTAGTGTTAAAAAAGATGACTGGAAAGTTAGGCCACCACAGATTGCTACTAGATGACAACAATATTGGAGAAGAAAATGGGAAAGAGCAGTGAGTGCACTTTTTCCTCATTGACTACCAGCAAACATCTCCCTGCAGAGATCTGTGCTTTGAACAGATGCTTTGTACAGCAAAATAATTTACATTTCTCAAAGCCATTCTAGTGCCAGGAGAGATGCAGATAGTTTTCTCCATACATGGCGAATTTCCAGCTGCTCAAAGAAAACCTGGTGATCACACTTGGGTATCAGCCACCAGAGGGCACAGGCGGTGCCTCCAGTTCGGGCTGGAGCTGGTGTGTAGCAGAGACCACTGAAATGCTCTGTCCCATCAGCCAAAAGCTCTGGTCTTGCTGTAGCCTGGTTATCTTCTTTTTAGTCTTTTATGTCTACACTGGAAGCATCCATGAATCTTAACTGGCTTGAACTCTAAGGAAGTAAATGAAAATGGAAGTTTAGGTCATAATGGGAAAAGAATTAATGAATTACAGTAGGGTAGACAGATGTCTGTCACATAATGATAAAAACAAGCTATAGTCCCTTATGTTAGTAGTCCTTTGGCATGTGCGGGCTCCTGCTGATGTTGCTTTCCTATCTGGATTTAGTCTTTGGGTGAAAGTGCTTGGCTTAGATTTGTTGTTTAAGTGCCAGTGAGGTCTACAGTGGTTTCCAAGACAAGAGAAAATGGCCTGGCAAAGAATCATAAAAAGGCAGACACCAAGGAAAAATGTAATCTACAGGCAAAGGCATTCAGCAAAGATGGGCAGTAATGACCCGTTTGCTCTGAAGGGGAGACCAGCTTCCCTAGTTCCCCAGCATTCACAAAGCATTCCAACCTGCAGTTGTCACTGAATAAAATAATGAAAATCTGTCAATTTGCTGTTCAAGTTGTTCACTACCATTTTGTGCAGGACAATTGTTTAAGCACGAGACCGTGTGGGGCAGGATCTGAGTAGTTCGATATTCTTCTGTTCCCATTTTCTTCAGACAACCATAAACGCATGAAATGCAGATGATTGGTCTCATGCTGCTAAATGAAAGAGTATCTAGGCATGCATGCTATAGCTGAACTTGATGTCATTTTATTGTGCTTTTTGTTATTGTACTAAGGACCTGAGCAAACTTTGCAAAGGCCTCGGGAACACTTGAACCTTGTCTAATATGCCGAGTGAAGAAAAAGCTTTAATAAGGAGAAGGTAGGCACTGTTCAGGCTGTGAATTCCAGTGAACGGTAAGATACAAATATCACAGAACAAGAAAATTCTTGTCAAACTAACACAGGGGCTCAGATGTTGGTGTATACTCAGCACGTTCATTCTTTTTTATGTTGTATGGTTGGGGGGTTTTTTTGGTATGAAGTCATGCAAAAACACAATACAGGAATCAATTAAGCCACTTTCTCTCTCACTCCACTAATAGCTCACATTGACTGAATGCAGCTTTACCTGAGGCTATAAAGTACCTTCCCATCTGGCTGGACCCGCAGCATGACATTGTCTGTGGTGGTGTCATGGATGAAGGAACGCTTGGAGTGGACAAAGAACATGTCAGGGACCCAGATCTTCTTCACCAGCCTGCCATCAAAGGTCATGCTTTGGTTGTTGGTGCTGGGGAAGGACAGCCTCTCATCTTTCCAATAGTGCCTCAGATAAAGCGTCATGGTGAAGTCCTGCAACAAACAGGCTTGTGTCACAACTTAGAATCATAGAATGTCCTGAGTTGGAAGGGACCCACAAGGATCATCGAGTCCAAGTCCTGTCCCTGCATATGACAACCCCACAGTTCACACCATGTGTCTGAGGGCGTTGTCCAGTCTCTTCTTGAACACTGTCAGGCTTGGGGCCGTGACACCTCCCTGGGGAGCCTGTTCCAGTGCTCCACCACCCTCTGGGGGAAGAACCTTTTCCTCATGTCCAACCTAAACCTCCCCTGGCACGTCTTTCTGCCATTCCCTCGGGTTCTGTCGTTGGTCACTAAAGAGAAGAGATCGGTGCCTGCCCCTCCTCCTCCCCTTGTGAGGAAGCTGTAGCCACGATGGGGTCTCCTCTCAGTCTCCTCCAGGCTGAACAAACCAAGTGACTTCAGCTGCTCCTCATACGGCTTCTCCTCCAAACCCTTCACCAACTTCAACTTAACACCTTATTGGCATAGCAGTAACTTCTCATCTCTGGGACAAACCGCGAGCTGTAAAGCACCATTCCTGAAGGCACATCCACCCCCTGAGCTGCAGGGGACACAACCGGCTGCAGCTTCTTTATTCCTTAGGTCAGACTGACTTCTTGAGTTCAGAAACCAGAGCCTCTCTAGGTGGCGAATCCACTCCTAAAATACAGACATTGAGTTTCAGTGTCTGTGAGTGACTCCAGAGCCTAAAAGACAGACCTGCCAAAACAGCGGCAGGTGGAGAGCGCTGCCAAACACTTAATCCCCAGCACCTGTGATGTTGTGTCTCTGGTGATGATAGTGAAGAAGGTCTTGCTGCCCATGCTGCCCTCCACACTGCTCCGCAACTGCCTTTGCCTGGGCAGCCACAGGAGCGTGTTGCAGTGGGAGCTCTTCCTCCAGAACAGCCACTGAAATGCTTTTGACTCAGCATTTGACCAAAATGATTTTTTTTTCCTCTTTCTTCCCACATATCGTACTCCTAGACCCAAGGCGTGCTCCTTCTCTGCGAGCTCCACTGTACATTGAGTCTGACCTTGGAGGCACTTACACCTCAGTTTGCCTTATTCCTTATTTAAAAAAAACCCTCATGTACCTGAAGATAAGCTCACACACAAGTGTTTATAAGCACCATATCTTCCAGTCTGATGTAATACATTGCCCATAAACTGAGGGGAGTATCTAAGACTGACCAATCTGCCCTGGTGTCTGGGGCAGAGAGAGTCAGGTGGCTTTGGAGGGTTTTTTTGAAATTATTTGACATGTGGATTTTTTTTTCTCCACAATGTTTTCCAAACACTTTGAAATCTGGGGGTTTCTGCAGTCTTTTTTCAGTAGAAGCGATTTGTTAGTTGCAGCCTATGCTATTATTACAATAGTGCCCAAGATAATTCTTGGAAATGCTTTATACCGCATCCAACTGAAGCTTCCAAAGCCACTGACCATGTAATATCTTCTTGTTAATTTGATCCATTCTGTAGCATTCTTTAACATCTTTTCCTTGTCTACAAATTATACATAGTTCTGGGAAACCTTTACATTGACTCTTATGTATTAATGTGTCCTTTAATAAATTGGCAGACATTTGTTCTCCACAGAGAAGTCAATGTCTCACTTTTTTTGCATAAAGTCACATTTATCATTACTGTGGAAAAACCAAGTATTTTCAGCTTTCATTAGAAGTGATTTATTGATACTAGTTTTAGGCTATCATACTGGGAACCACAATATTTTATAATGCATCATCTGAAATTCCCCCAAGCTAAAACCATATCATTTCTCCCATTTCTTTCATTCCATTTCTCAGAGACACTAATAACTTCTCATTATCTTTGCAAATGAGTTTCCAGTCCTGGGTAATAATCTTTTTTTTTTTTTTTTTTTTTTCCGTCTTCCCATCTTTCCTCCAGATAAAACAGCTGCTCCACACATCCTGCAAAAGCTCTGTTAATTTCAGGGTCAGTGGCCCATAACAGATATTTATAAATTTTTAAATCAATTGGACAAGAAGAATCTGATTTGTGACATCCTAATGAAGTTTTATAACATCCTAAATTATTTTACCACTTTCTTGCAAATAGTCAGAAAGTAGGAGAAAAGGAAAGATCGCTGTATCTACCTCCTCAAGCTTAAATTTAGGACAGAGTGAAAACCTCTGTCACTGACATCTCTTTATTTAAAAAGCAAGAAATCAGCTTGCAAAGCACCATGGCTTTTTTCTTTAAAGCTGCATGAGTTAAAAATAATTGATTCTGACAATATAAAGTCTTCTCCGTCATTATTTTGCAAACTGCCAAAATCGACCCTAATAGTTTTTCTTACCTGAGGCTATACAGTGCTTTTCCCATGCTGCTGGGTGTTGCAGCACAATGCCACACAAGGAGCAGGGGCAGTATTCAAAAGCCAGAGGAAGTTGTTCAAAATCATAATGCTTGCTTTAAAAAAATGAGTAGATTTGTTGGGTTGCTTTTAGTTTTGGGGTTTTTTTTTTAGGGTTGTTTTTGTTTTGTTTTGGTTTTGGTTTTGTTTTGTTTTGTTTTGTTTTTCCTTGAAATCCTCCATGTTCAGTTCTTTCACTTTTCTTTCAAGTCCCAAAGCTTTTCAGGGGCTCTCTGGCCACCTTCACAAGCTTTCTCCTTAACCAGAAGGTCTGGGCCCATCCCAGGAGAGGTGAGAGCTGGGAGTCCCCATGGCTGGCGGTCAGGGTG
Source organism: Caloenas nicobarica (assembly GCF_036013445.1). Taxonomy (NCBI): domain Eukaryota; kingdom Metazoa; phylum Chordata; class Aves; order Columbiformes; family Columbidae; genus Caloenas; species Caloenas nicobarica. Next base: position 39,079,368 of record NC_088247.1, read on the forward strand.
CCAAGAGCACTGGAGACAACCAGAGGGCTCCCAGGGGCTGGGGAGAACGTGCACCCTGGTGTGCCACAGCATTGCAACCCTGCTGCACCTTGCAAGTGGTTGGTTGACTGCAGATATCCCAGCTGGCTCGAAAGATGACATAGCTGTGGTGAGAGGAGCCCAGTGTGCAAGCAGGGTGGCTGCAGAACGCCAGCTGTGCTGCCGCTCAGCGATGTTCCTCGCTTAGACATGGGAGGAGGTTGGGTGCAGGCTCTTTAGCCCTGTGGCTGTGAATTAGGAGCACAGAGAAGTTGGGGGTTATTGAGAAAGCTTCAGAGCTGTTGGATGCTTTTGTTGAAAGAGCAAAAACATCTTGAAAACTATTCTGTATTGGGGTGTGATTTTTTTTTTTTTTTTTTTTTCTCCCAAAGCAAAAACTGAGCTGCTGAGAAACTCTGGGGCTACTCCAACAGGGTAGGTCTGACAAGCTCTGGGTTTTGAAAGGGTGAATGAAAGTGCTCTGAGTCTATATACAGGGCTATCTCCTGCTCCCCTTCTGTGCTCCTGCTCTCCTGCACAGGCTGTTGTTTACATGCCATGTATGCACGTAAAACCTTCCCAAGCAAAACCTTCTGCAGAAATCATACCTTACTGTCAGCAGTGTTTTGTGATGAAAAAAGCCCCTCCAGCAAAAATAATCAAGACCAAAATCTGCACCACGTTGAGACCGCCTGAAAACTGACCATTTTCACATTACTGATTGTATGGGAGGAGATTAAGGACAGAGACTCAGTAAGGAATTTAGCCTGGGCACAGCACCGGCTTTTGTCCTGTGTGCCCCTGAAATCCTTCTTCAGCATCAGTGTGGAGACACAGGAAGGACCAACAGAGCCTTATGCTGGTCCCCAGCACATAGCAGGGGTGATACAATTGCCGATGCACCAAAGGAAGGTTCTGGAGAAACTTCTCCCTTCCAAGCTCATTCTGGCTGCCCTGTCGAGAGCAGGACTTACCAGTCTGAACCCGTGTTACTCTCAGGATGGCTACATGGCTTCTGGTTGGGAGCCGGCTGACCCCTGACCACTTCAGAACACGGACAAAGTGAGACTGTGTCTGCAGTATATCAAAGTGCCTTAAAACTAACATATTAATTGATCTCCTCAGAGCTTTTAAATGTTATCGCTTCTTAAGAAAATGTAAAAATCCTTTGGGACAGTCTTGGATGTGTTGTATCATTTTGTCCTAAAGAAAATATCAGATGTCCTCCCTCTGCTGCAAGGGAGATGAAATTGTAGTGTGAGGTCAATAGAAGCAATTGTCAGCAGATTCAGATGAAACCTGAATCTGCCTCCCAGAGGCTGTGGAGTCTCCATCCTTGGAGGTATTCAAACCCCACAGACACAGACCCAGGCAGCCTGCTCTAGCCAGCCCTGCTCCAGCAGGGGTTTGGGATAGATGGGCTCCAGAGGTCCCATCTGACCTTAAGTCTCATGTGACTCTTACCATGTCCACTTCAGAAATGCTGTCCAGACTTTCCACTTGGACATCCACCCCAACAGGAATTGCAGGGCCTGGGGAAAAAAAATTAAATGTTGAGAAAGTATAAATCTGATCAGACAAAGTAATCCTCTGGCTTTCATATCTTAGAGATAAAAATAGATGTCCAGTCTGAAATAGAAACAAAAACCTCCTAATAACACTCAAAATCAGCAATTAGATTGATCTATTGCTGACTGCATTTTTATTGTGTCATCCTACACGGGTCCTTTCAAAATTTAAAAGCCCTGCCTCTAGCACTCGCGTCCAGGGCTCTCCAGCTGGATGCCCCGCAGAGCACCCGTCCACATGGAGAGCAGCAGCAGAGGTTGCACATAACGGGTGTTGGAGGTTTACTCCAAATTTTGCCCTCACTTCCGCTCTCCTCTTGAGCTAACAACATCCCTGAGAGCTACTCCGTGTACTTGGCTTTCACATTACCCAGTGCTTGGCTGTGGAGAGGACAGGGGGACAGAAGGGGACGTGTCACAGGACACGAGAATGTGCCACTGGGCCTGAAGCTCCCAAGGGGAAGGGTTGGGCTGTGACCCTGGATAATAAGGATTTTGATCTTTTTTTTTTCCTCTTCTAGGCCTTGACTCACCCCTCACATACCTCTGGCAATTACAGTACAGGAGATCTGACAAGATAAATTGTGCTCACATTAGCGGACTGCTATGAAACTGAAACCTTTTAAAATTAATTGAACATGCTGGTAGTTGGTATATTGAGCATTTAGCAATAAAATCTTCTTCCATCAGAGTGTATAATGGTATCCTGGATTTGAATGACCATCTGTCAGCCAGAAAGGGTAGATAAATTACAACATTCTCTAATCCGATGGGCTGAAAGAAAACGTGTGCTCCTTCATCCATTTCCCTGAAAGCCTAGGTTGCTCTAGCACACAGCCACAAAACTGTGAACAAGCATTAACACGCAGCAGTCAAAATATTTTCTTTTGGGTTATAAATGAAATGGCCAGGTCATTAAGCATGATACATGATTCGATTATGCACACACATCACCATAGTAAGATGAAATCTTAGAATCATCTGGAAATAAACATAAGGTGTTTTTGCAGAAGTTTGTCAGAAGAAAGTGTCACTGAATACCAGGAAAATGATATTGCTTGTAATCACATTTCCATGCCTTGGACTACACTATTCGCTCATCCAAGGAAGAAGGCTACTTCACTGTACTCCTGTCCCCCCAGGCATGTAATGACTTCACAACACAAAATAACAAAAATTAGAAACAGAAAGGCTCTGCCTATCAGTCTGCTTGTTCACCTGAATGTGCGTTACAGTATAAAGAAGTGACAGTGTAAAACAGGGACAGTGACAAATGTACATGTTTCATACCTCCAAAACCTGGTCTCATGCTGAAGTCATGGTCGTCTATTCGCAGCAGCTGCTCTGACTTTGTCAGTGGAGACTTGGTAATGTCCGGGCTTCGTTTTAGGATTGGGCTGCCAAGAAGAGAGAAGCACAGCTATGAGCCCCGAGCAGTGCCTGCGAGAAGTACGTGCCCTCTTCACTCCATTACCCCTTAGACCATTTACCCCTTAGACCATTTACCCCTTAGACCATAACCATGAGATTGATTGCAATGGTTGGCGGCATGTCATTAAAAAGGGATTCCTGCACTCAACATACAGCTTTAGGCACCTGCAATAATTCTGGCACTGAGGAAACACTTTTTTCCTGAATTTTTGTCTCTGTAAAATCATCTCTGCGTATAGCACAGTTTGGAGACGATCATTCAAATATGTGGGCTGGAGGAATAGTGTGTGTGTGTGGAGAAAGGGGAAAATGGAAACAGGGGAGAAGCATTTCTGACATTGATTTGTGATGGGGCATGAGGCCAGGAATTAGGGAAACAATATATCAAATAAGGTACTGGCTGTTGCCCAGGAACAAAATGGACACAGGCTGGGAACCAGGCCAGGTGGCAGGCCGTCCCTTAACTTGGGATAAAATTATTAGCTCCTGCCCCAGATTTCTAATGAGGATAAAAAGCAGCATTAAAGACCTAGGAGGTCTCTGAGCATTAAAGAGCTTGGGAGCGTCATTCCAGAAGCTCTTGGAGTTGCACCAAATGCTGGGCAGAGGATGCTCTGCTCCTCCTCCACATCCAAGGTGCAAAATGCTATCAGTGCCCCAGCACTTTGGCTGGGATGGTGGTGGCGGCAGCTCCTGGGTTGCTCCATCACGCAGGTGAAAGCCCTAGAGTCAGCTGCATGCCAGCCATTCGAGCAGCAGGAGGGCTCGACAACAGGAGGAATGGTTTCACTGCTTCTCAGTTTGAGAAAAGATGGCATGCTCAGAGAGGCCCTTGTCCGAATATACACCAGACAAGTCAGGAATAGATTAAAGGCAAACAGGCCAACAAAGAAACTTGATGGGGAAGATGTTCCTGAGATAAAGCTCCTCGTAAACGAGACTGCTTAGCCGTGCTGTACTTCTCACAGACTCGTGGGCAGGTCTACCATGAGAAGCCAATACAACACCAGCGGTGTCACTAGCAACATCTTTCTCAAACTCAGAGCTTTCTCCGGACTGCGGAGTATCTTAGAAAGATGCTTAGTCTCAGTTTAACAATTTCTGGGAGTGGCAAGTCATCTACCTCCATCAGTGAATTCTTCTAGTCAGGCATTTTAAAAGGTGGCTCCTGCTTCTGCTTTAGATTTAATTCAGCCTCTGAAAGAGCTGTGGCACTGTGGGCATGCATGGGAGAAGGTTTATATCTGGGTGAGATGGGGGGCGATATTAGGAGGTCACTGGCGAAACCTTCAACACTTGTGAGCAGGCTGGACTTTGCTCAGCAAGGCTCTTTCTCCCCAGCAGTGACACAGGGAAGAACAAGTGGCGGGATGGAGAGCCCGTGGAGGGGGCTCAGCTCTGCAGAGGGATGCTCGGAGGGAGGACACCCGCTCACACACCATGGGTGACACAACCGTGCAGCAGCACAACGTGAAGCCCAAGGCGCCATGGAAATGGTCACGGTACCGCACCCCACCTCCACGGGGGTGTGGGGCAACGCGGCCTCCTCCGGGGCCACTGCCTCCTGCTGAGGGCACAACTCCTACCTACATAAGGCTGCCGAGCTCGAGTGGTGTCCCCTTCCCCTGCCGCCATCCCGGCTCTGCCCCAGGGGGTTTTGCCTACCTGCCTTGCTTGTGCGCCTCGCCGTGGGCCTCCCGCCTC